>NC_139968.1:36029294-37291794 GCF_963993115.1 Abramis brama
TGTAACTAGTCCCTACACAGGCATATACTTAAAATATACTAAATATACTTAAAGTTGTTCCAATTTAGTACACAAAAGTACACTAAATACATTTAAAGTTATGCTTTACTACAACTTCATTACTACTAAAATATACTTAGTACAAAATTAGTTGTTTCAAAATAGCACACTTTAAGTTAACTAATCATTAACACACTTGAAGTATACTAATAATTAGTCTGGCTTCAAGTATACTTAACATATTTTTTTTTCACCAGGGATGTCATGTTACAATGTGCCCCACACATGTTACAATGTACCCAACCTATGGGGCATGTTGTCACATTTCACTTCCATTCTTTCGGTGTAGTGTGCAGGAGCAAGCGAGGATCTATATGCAGGGTTTTAATGGAGAAACACGTAGTACAAATAATAAAGAACACGAAGGACAAAGAAACAAAACCACGAGAAGGACCGAACTAGAAGCACCCATACATGTACAACAACTGACAAGGTAACAAGTGAGGAAACACAAGGGCTATAAATACACAGAGACAAACAAGCTTAACTAAGTAACAAGGGGGTGTGGTTAATAAGAAACACCTGGGGAGACTAATAAACAAGAAAGACTACAAAGGACTACAAAACATGGCACAGAACAGGAAATAACAAAGGTGCACACAAGACAAGGGAAACACAGGACAGTAATCATGACATTCGGGGTATATCAAGAAAAAAGTATATACTGTATTAATAAAACAAAACCACATAATTGTACTAGACGTGTGAAATTAATGTGGGAAAAAATAAATACTCTGAACCATAAGTAAATTTACACAAAATGAGAAAGTCAAAAAGCGTTACTTTGTGCCGCGCTCTCCCCTATTTCTTTACAATTCATTTAACATATACTTCCATACTTCTTGAACTAGTTAGAATATATTTGAAGCTTCATTTTAATGTGCATTCAATAGCATTTTAGCTCATTAGGAATGTATTAGCATTACACTACTAGTGTGTTATAAAGCTGTTTTTTTTTCTCCAGTATTCAAAGTATATGAAAAAGTGCAGAAATCAATAAATATAAATGTTAATGCAAACACATACATACATACACGTTAAAATATAATTTTATATACATTTTTTATATATATATATATATATATTATTATATTTAATTTAATGTACTATGATTGTCTACATTACAAAATAAACTTTGAGTACATTAAAAAAGTACAGCAGCATATTTAATTTCTTGACCAAAATACATTATAATAAATGAAAGATCAGTGAAATGCTATGGCAGAGCTAGTTTATCCTTTTATAGAACATTTCTGTTAGACAGGTATTACTGAAAAAAGTAGGCCTACACTATGTGTAAGATTTTCTGTCCCTATATGTGTCTCATTCCAGTCCTCACATTTAGCAGTTGAATGAACAATGACCCAGCAGCGCTGAGGGAGAAGGTTTTCTCAACTTTATTGACACTTAGTCTAAATATATGTAGTAAGAACATGAGGGGAGTTTACACAGTAAGAGTAAACCAATAAGAGTACGAGTACATACCCTCCATCATATAGGAATACGATACATTGAATATCAAGTCCATATGTCAGTTTCTGGCTAGCTTACCACTAGTACTTCTGCAGCCAAGAAGACCCTTATACTGTGTTAGAATAGAGGAGAATAGGAGACCATTCCCATAACCTAGAGGTCCACATAATGAAGAACATATGTTGCCAGTACCTTCTTACAGAAAAAAGAAACAACAAAGATCTGTCATATTCTTCATGCTGAGACTACCAATTATTTCACTATGAATATCACATCACTAAATAAATAAGCATCACAATGCAATAAAAAAAATAAGTTACTTTAAACCAAAGTGCAGAAGTAAATAGTCCATTATTTACTAAATCAAGCTTGCAAATGGCTGAACCAAAGAAACAGAAGAGTTTAAATGTCACATTGAGTATACGACTCGCATTTTCTGAAACTGAGATCTTGCGATTAAGACACTGTGACTATATAGGATATAGCTTTGACTATATCCTCATCAAGCTTGACATTTATTTATCCTGTTGTTTGTCATTATTAGAGCACTCTATGAATTACATTGAACATAAGATTAGAAGAGGCCTAACAACACTTGCAGAGAGCAGAGTTCAATCACAAAGTCACTTTAAAGCAATAAAGCAACCTGTGTGTATTACAGGACATTTAGTATATGTTGTATGTTGATAATTGTGGTTAATTTTTAACCTAGTGTATTTTCCAGGACCTTCAGGATGGTGGGCATGAGGGAGCAGGGAGCATGGACGAGGTGGGAGGGCACGCTGGAGAAGATGTCCTGGACCGAGATCTGGCAGGCAGATCCCCAGCAGATCAAGTTCTTGCTCCGAGCGGTATGGACCAAGTGATCTATTGGGACGCAAGCACTACCCACACAGCCAGGTTATAGCTGATCACTTCTGGAAACGGTTCATCCGGAAGTATTTGTCCAGTCTGCAACTTCATCATAAATGGCAGAACTCTTCTCCTAATATCACGGGACAAGTGGTTATGGCTGTTGACCCTCAACTACCCAGATCCTTGTGGCCGGTTAGCTTAGAAGTGTATGTTATTGTTGTTGTTGTTGTTATCATTACATGTATGACTCAATCATTTCACTAGCGCAATCACATTTGGTGTGATACTGTGTTAACTTATTGAAACTAATGTCGATGTCACATTTTAGAATGGCATTTGTACCTTTATTTGTGCATTTATTTGTGTGTTTTTAAACTACCTGATTTTTCATCAATAAACAGGGATTATGATGTTTTTTTCTAATATGTGCTTTAATGATGGCAATTTGATCAGCGCAATCTTATTGTAACTGCTTCATTATTTTAACATGCTGTTTCACAAAATGTATATCCATAGGAACTGTCAAGTCAAGTCAAGTCAAGTTTATTTGTATGGCGCTTTTCACAATACAGATTGTATCAAAGCTGCTTCAGAGTATTAAATTAAAATAGTACATCAAGGTTTGTTTCTAGTGGAAAACATCCACGTTTGGTAATGCTGATCATTAGTATTGTTGATTGATTAATTAAATTAAATATCCTATAAAATATTTGTAGAGTAGACATCACTCAAAAAAGTTTTGCCTACAATCATTGCTTATCATCAGTTTGTTTTGTATGATTTGTTCCAATCATTGCCTGGCTGATCGTATGGCACTTTTCAAGGTGATTCTCTATTTCTTTACATTCTCTTCACCAGAAGTTAGTTGAGGTAGAGAAAAAATGAAATTGAGATGCAAGATAACTTTGGTCAATGGGAGCTAATTGAGTTGAGGTGGATGGAGATGTTAAAGCCTCTTGTACTTTAAGAGAGAATCTGTTAGGATTATAAAAGAGACCAGACAAAACTGAGCAATATGAAAATAGACCCACAAAATATAGGCTGAATAATTGAATGTTCTAGTAGATGATAGCCAGCAAGCTTGCTAGTTAGTCTTAGCCTCTTAAGGCTTATTCACACCCAGAACAATAACTAATGATATAGTTTTAAAAATAAAAGAATAGCAGAGTCAGCACGACTATAAATAAAGATGAAGATATATAGAGGAACAATATTGTTGGGATCACTTTCAGATTTTTTTCCTAGCTGTTCAGAATCAGAATCCATTGCGGAGAAGTTAAATAGATCCACCACCATTTGACAAGTCAACTCCCCTTTCAAGGATACTTTAAAGAAAATATATGGAAAACAATCGGTCATACCATTGGAATTAATGGTGAGAACTATTAACAGAAATGATATCATTATACCAGCTAGCAAACAGTGTAACATATTACATAGGCCTAGGCTATTATTCAAGCGGTGTATCGATTAACATGGTCTTACCTCCTTTGAATTTGCAGTTGTGTTGTTTTATTCCACTTCACTATATTGAAAACGTCTCGGGTTACTGGATGTAACCCTGGTTCCCCGAGAGAGGGGAACGAGACGCTGCGTCATATCAACGCTACGGGGGAATGCCTCCGGCATGCGCTATCTGAAGCCACTATTCAACTATCCCAATCTGGATTGGTGCGCGTCATCGTGCGTCATGACGTTGCATGTGACGTGGACCCGGACGCTATATAAGGGTCACAGGAACAAGGAAATGACAGCTTCGACAAGGTTCAAAGCAGCTGTTCTCAGGGCGCCCCGAATGTGGGGAGAGGGGACGCAGCGTCTCGTTCCCCTCTCTCGGGGAACCAGGGTTACATCCAGTAACCCGAGACGTTCCCCATCGTTACGGGGAACTCCCGCTGCGTCATATCAACGCTACGGGGAACGAGTACCCCCACAGAGAACAGGCACCCCGGTGTGAAACATCTGGCACACTCAGAGGCGCTACACCAGGAGTTGACAGATCCCACTAGACTAAGAATCATAATCCTTATTTGGTGTGGTAAGGGAAAGATGCCTCAGCAGCTTCAAAATTGAATTTTAACCTGTAAAATATAAGCAGGCCCTTTTCAACTCCTAACCCGTCTAGAGGGAGACTCCTTTCTTTGGAAGCCCAAAACCAGGCTCTCTTGCACCGTCCATGCAACAGAGGATAAATACCTGAAGAATTAAAAGCCTCCGGTCCCCTAGAGGCCGGGGATGCGTGAAAAGCTTATAATCCTAAAACACCCTGCAGAGCCGACAGGAGCCAGGGGTCATCTGTCAGCCTGCAAAGACAGGATTCATCCAAGAAGCTACAGGATCAAATGGAGGTTACGGGACGGTCCCACGTGCCCACCCTCAGAGCATACGGAGGCAGTATGCGCCATAGAGGCTCTGAACATGGATGAGAGGTCCCGGAAGGGTGTAGAAATTCCCGTACTGAAGCCAATGGGCAGTAAGACTGGGTTCACCCTCCCTTAAACTATCCTGCATAGCCAGGAGTTCCGGAAGAATTTAGAACTAAAGAGATCTAAACCCCCTCAAGGGCCAGACCCAAAGATTCCAATCTTCAGGACGCGGGTGGAATAAAGAGCCCGCCGCCTGAGTCAACAGATCTCCCCTAATTGGTAACTGCCATGGGGAGCCTGCCAGGAGACTAACCAGGTCGGAAAACCAAATCCGTGTCGGCCAGAATGGAGCCACAAGAATAATATCTACTCCATACCTCCTTACTCTTTCCAGAACTCCAGGGAGCAAAGACACCGGGGGAAAGGCGTACAGACGTCGCCTCGGCCACGTCTGTACCATAGCATCCAGGCCCAAAGGCGCAGGGTGCGAAAGAGAGAACCAGAGCGGGCAATGAGAATTCTCATGAGAAGCGAATAAATCCACCTCCGCCTGGCCAAATCTCTCCCAAATGAGCTTCACCACCTCAGGGTGAAGCCTCCATTCCCCGGGCCTCGGCCCCTGCCTCGACAGGGTGTCCGCTCCCACATTCTCAACCCCAGGTATATACATGGATCTCACAGAGAGAAATTTGTCCTTAGACCACAGTAATATATGATGGGCTAACTTATACAGAGGTCGAGACCTCAAGCCCCCCTGATGGTTGATATAAGAGACCACAGATATATTATCAGACCTAACCAGGACATGATGGCCTCTGAGATCTGGGAGAAAATGCCTAAAGGCGAAAAACACTGCCATCATCTCGAGGAAATTAATATGTCGAGAAAGATGGCGGTCTTCCCAGACCCCCCGGGTGAAACGGCCCTCCATAACCGCACCCCAGCTAGTGCGGGAAGCATCCGTAGTCAGAATTTTTCTGTGACCCGAAGTTCCCAACACCTGGCCTTGAGACAGGAACCGAACATCTTTCCAGCTGACTAGAGCACGTAGGCATCTGGACGTAACTCTAATCGTGCGGAAGGGGTTACCCCTCGGGGAAAACCCCCTGGTCCTGAGCCACCACTGCAGGGCCCTCATATGGAGCAAGCCGAAGGGAATTACCACTGAAGCGGCTGCCATAAGGCCCAAAACTCTTTGAAATCGTTTTACAGTGATGGCCTGACCTAGCCTAATCGCCTTGACCTCAGTTAAGATACTCTCGATACGAGTTTGAGTTAGTTGGACTCGCATGGCTTGCGAATCCCACTCTGTCCCCAGGAATGTTGTTCTTTGCTGGGGACACAAGGAACTCTTCTTAATATTGAGTCTTAATCCCAAGCACTGAAGATGACGCAAAACAACATCTCGATGTTGGATTGCCAGGCTCTCTGATTCTGCAAGAATTAGCCAATCATCTATATAATTAAGAATGCGAATCCCCTGAAGTCTCAATGGAGCAAGGGCTGCATCCATACATTTCGTGAACGTGCGAGGAGATAAGGCTAGGCCGAAAGGAAGAACCCTATATTGATAAGCTTTTCCCCCAAAAGCAAATCTAAGGAACTTCCTATGATAAGGAATGATGGAAATATAAAAATAAGCATCCTTAAGATCTATCGTCACAAACCAGTCCTCGGATCTAATTTGTTGAACGATATTAGGTATAGTAAGCATCTTGAACTTAAATCTCCTCAGAGATCTGTTCAAAACCCTAAGATCTATTATAGGACGAAGTCCACCATCCTTTTTAGGAACAATGAAGTACCGGCTATAAAAACCGAATTCCCTCTCCCGAACGGGGACAACCTCTATCGCCTCTTTTGCTAAATGGGAATTAACTTCATCTTCCATCACCTGGCTTCGATCAGCAGGAACCAAAGTGTGCAACACCCCCTGAAAATGAGGTGGTTGAATTTTAAATTGGATCCTATAACCCTTCTTAACTATATCCAGAACCCATTTCGATATATTCGGAAGGCCTTTCCAGGCGTCTAAATAATCTGAAAGTGGGATGAGTCTTTCTGGGCTAGTCTCAGGTGATAAAGCAGATTTTACAGTGACCTGAAGCAGTTTACTGGCAGGACGTAACTGAATCTTTTTCTTCTCTTTTTCAGCAGACCTCAAGAGGGTCGAATGAGTTTTTGATAGTGCCGTACATTCGTTAGAAATGGGTGTAACCAGAGTCTGGTTACATCGATTTCCTGAGGGCTCCGTGGAGCGAAGTTTTAAAAATGTCACACGGAGGGGGACACCCTCTGAGGCCTGCGGATCCCGTCATGGCCTCTTGGCCGAAGCCTTCCTGCCCTGAATGACGGTCCTCAGATCCGTCTTCTGAGCCGGGGCTTTCGGCCGAGAGAGTTTCCTCCGGAGCCAGGCCTTTTGCGGGGGCGTCCTGGAGGCAACACTCTCCTTTTGCTGCTGGACGTGTGAGGAGCTAGAGGCGGCACCCTCACGAGACTGCCCCCTGGCGGCAGGCTCGCGAGTCTTGGGATGACGGCGGGGAATCAGCTGTTTGAATGCGGCTGACTGCCTCCTCGTCTCCTGAAACCTCTCGACGACATTATTGACACCGTCGCCGAAGAGGCCACGAGGAGAGAGGGGGGCATCGAGCAGACAAGCCCTGTCCTTGTCGCCGATACCCGCTAGCGTCAGCCACAGGTGCCTCTCCGTAGCCACCAGTGCTGCCATAGAGCGGCCGATAGCACGAGCCGTCTCCTTGGTGGCACGGAGAGACACGTCTACCGTACGACGAAGTTCTCGAACATCGTCGTAGGAGACTTCCCCGCTCTCATCCACTTCCTTAAGCAGGTCAGCCTGGTATGCCTGAAGCAGCCCCATAGTGTGCAGGCAGCTACCAGCCTGACCCGCCGCCATATATGCCTTCCCCACCAAAGCTGATGTTGTACGGCAGGGCTTGGTGGGGAGCGCCGGAGCCTGCAGAGATGACGCCGCATCGGGAGAGAGATGAGAGGCGAAAGTCTCCTCCACCCGCGGCATCATCCCATAACCCATCTCCCTCGCTCCCATTACATCAGAATAAATGTGCGTATTGGGACCGGAAACACGGGAGGAGAAGGGTTTATTCCATGTCCTCGACACCTCGGTGTGGAGGTCATGGAAAAATGGCAGACTACGGCGTGGAGGTTGTGACCGGGTTTGCAGGAAACGTTCATCCAGCTTACTTTTAACAGCCGTTTCCTGCACCTGCGGTGGCCACTCAATATTTAATTTTGCCACCGCTCTGGTCACAACATCCAGCAGCTCCTCAAAAGCAGGGGAATGGGATGGCGGTGTCACACATTCCTCTGCCTCGACACCCACAATATCTAACTCCTCGGAGCTAGATAAGTGAAGCATCGGTTCCGTTTCAGGGCCGGGAGAAGCCGCAGTGCGGGCTCCCGAACCCTGAGCGGGACGAACGGATTCAGCACTGGAATGTTGAGAAAGGACCTCGGTCGTCTCAACATCCATTGCTAAATCCTTTTGTGATCCCCATGAATGCAGTCGCCGCGCTGCCTCAGCAGACGCGGGTCCTGATCCACGGGGAGCACGTGGTTGACCTGACTCTTTATCAAACAGAGCCAGGTGGGAACGGAGCTTTCTCAGGGGCATTTTCTCACAGTGCTCACAGGCAGCACCCTCAAGTGCTGCCTGAGCATGCTCCATTCCCAAACAAACCACACACAGAGCATGAGTATCTCCTTCAGATAAAAAACGTGGACAAGGAGATACACATTTTTGAAAACTCTTTTCCGCCATAATAAACTCTTTCCAAAAGACAGACAACACCAAATAGAACAAACAGTAACACAGAGCGCTGCTGAAGAACAGAAGCTGTCATTTCCTTGTTCCTGTGACCCTTATATAGCGTCCGGGTCCACGTCACATGCAACGTCATGACGCACGATGACGCGCACCAATCCAGATTGGGATAGTTGAATAGTGGCTTCAGATAGCGCATGCCGGAGGCATTCCCCCGTAGCGTTGATATGACGCAGCGGGAGTTCCCCGTAACGATGGGGAACTTAAATTCACCATTAGATCAGTTCGATAACATGAGCTAGATTCACTCAAAACATAGCATACTGAGGACATGTATGACGTGTAAATGCAACCAGAACACCAAAAAGGTGTCATGTACACACTTTGAAACCGCATCGCAAACTTAGAATAAACAGGTGATGTATCATGAGCACGCATGATGCAGGCATAACATTTTCAAATATTAAACATAGGGCTATTTTAATCTAAAGTGCTAAAAGAATGTTAATTGGCCTACATAATTTTGCTCAATAGGCTAAGTGGAGAGGCGCACACTGGACACTAGAGGGCGCACTTGCTATAAAAAAACCCTCTCGCTGGCTGTCTGCATCCTAGTGAGGCTGTCATATTTTTCCTCCCATCTCGTATATTTTTACATCAACATGTCCCATTCAGGCACTCTGTAATAACATAAAAACATATGATACAATTCCTTTCGGTAACACTTTACTTGAAGGGGTGTGCATAAGACTGACATGACACCTTCATAATCATGACATGGCAGATAAATATGAAGGAGGTCTTATGCATGTTTATGACAACTGTCATTAAGTGTCATTCGTTCAATTATGACATTTTTTATGCAAATATGACATTGGTTGAGATGTCTTTGTTATGACAACTTGACATAATCCAATTCATCATAACCTGTCAGTGTCTTTGTCATGACAACTTGACATTACCAAGACAACATAAATTGTCATAAACATGACATAGCAGATTAACTATCAAACATTCAGAAACCACTTAGCTTTATGGGTTAACATTTCATTAAACTGTCAGGTGATTGGTTTTGACATTGGCTGTCATGAAGCCATTATAACTGTGTCATGAATGTTTTTCTTGACCTCAAGTACAGTGGTACAAATTTAATTTGTCATTAAAATGTTATAATGGCTTCATGACAGCCAATGTCAAAACCAACCACATGACAGTTTAATGAAATGTTAACCCATAAAGCTAAGTGGTTTCTTAAGTTTGATAATTAATCTGCTATGTCATGTTTATGACATATTTATGACAGGTTGTGTTGTCTTAGTAAAGTCAAGTTGCCATAACAAAGACATCTCACACAATGTCATATTTGCATTAAAAATGTCATAATTGAGCGAATGACACTTAATGACATTTGTCATAAACATGCATTAAACCTCATTCATATTCATGACATGTGTCATGTCATGATTATGACGGTGTCATGTCAGTCTTATGCACACCCCTTCAAGTAAAGTGTTACCCTGACATTTGTGGGTCTGATATATTTCACATCATTGTGGGAAAATCAAACCATAAATATTAAATAAAAACATGAAATTGTGTTATTTGATTCGTAATCACGTAGTACACAGAACACGAGAACAACGGAATGACAAATATTGCACACTTCTGATTTCATAAAATTGAAATATAATTTTTCATCTGTGAAAGGAGCTTTCAAAACAAATTATAAATACACATATTTTATTCTTATTAACTGTAATCTGTAAGCATTTCGCCCCCGTCACTGTGAGGAAAGAAGAGGGACTGAATCTCAATTTGTGCTTCATTCATCTCCGAGGATACTAAATAATATGTCCCACTGCGTCATCTAAACCCCACTGCACTATTGGCTTTCATTCACACTTGCTTTTAAAGCAACACTAAGTAAGATTTTTTACCTTCAAATAATGTTTCCAAAATCGTTTCAGTGGTTCATCAAGTCTTAACAGGGTGAAAGGCACTTATGTCTCCACTTTGCAGTCCTTTATCTGCTATAACCACGCTATGTAAGATTGCCAGATCAGGTCGCTTTTCTATAGTTCTAATGAGACAATTCCACTTCCAACCTGTAGGGCGACCTCAGAGGTCAAAGTGCCATAGTTTTACTTTAAGCAGTCGGTCAAATCAAGCGAGAGGTCACATTTAACTGAGCATCTGAATGTCTTGTGAGATGGAATAAAAACAGGCCTTGCTTGAGCGTGCAGATTGAAGATACAGTACTGGCAGATAAATAAATAATATAATTAATCATCTCTGACTTCTCTGATCTCTCCCATCTTTACGTGAGAGGGAGAAATGTGTTCCTATTTCCCAACATGAGTTGAATTGAGCAGAGCTCCTATCAAACTGTTCAATCTGTAAATATAATACATTTAGTGGGACATCTCCTTTAGCTTTCTGTCCCTGAAACTTTTCCAGTGGCAAAAACTTCAAACTTCAAAGCTTTATTGTATGATTTAAGGAGGTGGTCTCTATGATTCACCCCAAAATGAGTGAAACTGGTACAAACATGCCATCACATGAACAGATCGCATTTCCCTGATTGACATTCCTTGGTGGGAATCATGTGAATCAGATATTGAAACAGATATATTTTTCTCTCTTCTTATCTCTGTTTTGGCAATTTGGAATCTATAAGTAAGCTGACATACAAAGGTACTGTAGTTTGCTCTATATCATTACTGGTGTAAATGCAAAAACTGTATGAGGTTTGACATGCAGTTTCTTTCTGACGCATGTAACACATATAACTATATTTCTGCATGCTTAGATTATTTCCATTAAAGTAGGATCAAAATGAATGTACATATTCCCTGTCTCTGTGTGTAAGGTAAACTATTAACAACAACCAAGCATGCTCCCTGCCCAGACTAAACTGTTTCTCAAATATTCCCCTTGGCTCCATTCCATTGCAGTCTGACGCAAAGATAAAGTGAACCGAGGATACATCTATAGATATTTAGAATCTTTTTCACGTCCACACTTTGAGATCAACAAATCATTGATAAACCAACATTTATGAACAGAATTGTTTTGTGGCATTAAGACATTAGGAAAATATGAAATATGGATGTGCAGTCACATTACATTAATAAAAATAATTTAGTAGCCTATCCTTGCCTTGTTTTTGAATAAATAAATCAAATAGTGTCAAATACATTTCAGAGAAAGTTTTTCTCAATCTTTTTCACTGCCCAAATAGTATTTTTAATCGATTTATATTTATAATGGAAACAGATTATAATGGAAATGAATTCATGTAAGCATTTAACTCCATGAGAATGGCATATTTAATCTAAATGTTTATATCAGAAGTAAAGCATAGTTTAAATCATTCTTTTATTTATTTAAACTGTTAATGTGAACATGCACTGTATGTATTTAGGACTCATAATCAAGATTTACGTTTCACTAAACGGCCCAACGCGCTCGCTGGTGCGGGCATTTAAGAAGGGATGGATATTTGTTTCAAGTGATATGGCTTGGTGAGTGAAATTATATTTGTATTATCTTTCTGTGTACATGTATAATTGTCTTTAGAAAGAATCGGTTTCATTGGCGAATCCTCCGTTTGCGTGTAAATGAAGGGCGCAAACGAAGGGAAATGTCTCCGTTTTTCAAAATAACCATGTAGGCTACGTGTAAACGGGGCCTAAAGCCATGTAACTCCAGCTCACCATCGGTGTCGCCAAACTGCTCAGACTCCAAAACGTTCGTACGTATGCGTCAGAGTTTTCGTGCAGGTGCGCAAATTTTCCAGTCATGTTTGTTTTTATAAAATCACAACTTATGTGTCGGAAGTGGCGTACGCCTCTATCAGGGCCTGCTTTGTGCGTACGCAAACGGTTATAAATGAGGCCCCTGGTCTGGTGACTGGATACGTGACAATGTGCTACTACTTGATCTGACAACCACCGATTTAGAGTAAAACAATCAAATCAACTGTGCATCACGACACAATATTTTAGATAATTTAAAAATCTAGCTAAAGGATCTCTGGTTTGTAGAAACTGGACTTTGAAACACCATTAATGTTTTCCTTTTTGAATATTTGCAGATAACAAATAATGGCGATGAAATTCCCGTCAACCAGTTGTCCAAGGTTATGTTTGCACTGTCCAGTGTTTAAAGGTCACATTAGGTTTGCAATAAAAACTCCAGCGGTACTGACAGACAACACTGAAGTCTAAACGGGTGTTTGGAGCAAGTTTCATCAGTATTTTCTGGGGTTTGTTCATTTCCGTGCTGTTGATCACCGTAAAGCCTTCAGGCAAAAGAAGACAACAAAATATTCACTTACCAACAACAACAAGGTAAGAGCTTAAAAACTTTACTCAGCATATAAGATATACAATAAATGTGTCTTAAACAAATACAGGACTGCAACCGTGTGTGTACGAAACAGTGCACAGCTGGGTTAAAGTAACTAAGATACGTGCAAGTAAAAACAAAGGAAGGGTCTCATAGTATTGTATTAATTGGTCACAGCCAAACTGCTTTATTAAGTCAAAGGTCAGTGAAGGTGTTTTGATGTGTGTATTGTTCAGCAGGTCATGGAGATTCATCAGTCTGCTGTGATTCTGCTGCTGGTCTTGTGTGTGTCATTCTCCACTCATGCTCTAACCGATCATCAATTTTTCGTCAATCAGCATGTGGGTCCTTTTGTGAATGAGCGGACGTGTAACAGGGAAATCAGAAGGAGACACATCACTGGACCTGGCGGTGTCTGCAAACAATTTAACACCTTCATACAAGCAAATGAATATGAAATTAACCCAGTTTGTCGCGGAGGAACTCCACTGGGCGGAAACCGGTTTAGGAGCACCACGCCTTTTCCTGTGATCACCTGTAGTTTAAAATCTGGGTATCCCCCAAACTGTCTCTATACAGGGGAGTTGATCAATAGCCATTATATAGTGTTGCAGTGTGACCAACACCTGCCTGTACATTATGTACAGTAAAGTACAGATGACAGGCTGACTAGAGCATCACAGAGCTTTATTTGCTAATCATTTGTTCCCTTCTCCTTTCATCTTTCTTTGTTTTTCAAGCGCAAAAATAGAAAAAAAGTGAGTCAATCATGAAGCCAAAAATAAAATAGATGAATAAATACAAAATACAAATAGAAAATGCAGATCTCTGTCTTTATGAGACTCTGATGAACAAGAATATCTTCACTGTCTCTCATCATTAACCTTAAAAGAGCATAATGTTAAAAATATCTTTACAATATTTCTTTAAATTGATTGTATATTCTTCACTTCTTCATGCGTCTGTGTAATTGGGCTTTTCGTGTGCAGATTCAGCTGAATTTGTAAGCACTCTGTTAACACTTTTTGAGCATTAAAAAACTTTTTTAATGTGAGTAGTGAATGAGCAAAAACAGACGAGGGAAGAAATATGCAGATGTTTTTCCACCTGTCTGTAATCCTCAATAAAACTTCTCTATACCCTTAAACTCGTCTGCTGGATTGTCTTGCATCTCAACAACACAAACTGAAGAAAAAATATCCATTTACTTAAATTATTTGTCTTTGCTTTTATTCAAAGTGTAAATGACAAGTTACCAACCACTTCATATTTTGTTTATTTTTATTCCCACACTTTAAAATCTATTAATTATAATGAATAATTTTCTAACAGAATTGTTTTATGAACTCATTTTTAGTATTTGGAGCCAGTGGTTCTCGAAGACAAGCCCCTCCAATAATTAAAAATGACCAAATTGTTGAGATGGCCAATCAAAACAAACTTTTACTTTTCGCAGAAACAGAGCGTGAATTCCAGCGTGAAGACTCAGTTTAACGTTGAAAGAGAGTGAGGTATTATTAAGCAAAATATTTATTACATGTCAACTGTTTTGCCAAAGAAATGTTAAACGACTGACAGTAACATCCAGTGATGCAAACTCGAATTTTCTTTCCTCAAATATGGCCATTTTGAATTGAAAATACTCATGTAATTCCAAACTGAGTGTCACGAGACAAGAATCGTTTTACATTTTCAACATATTAGGCATACAAATAAATAAACAAGTAGGCCTACATATGTGCATATTTTAATGCAAATAGTTCAAAATTATTATTTCCAAACTAGAATTAGACCTATAATCCCCCACACATTCTTATATTGACTGTGCACACTCTCATGCTGACAATGTGCTACTTGATCTGACAACCACCAATTTAGATTAACACAATCAAATCAACAGTGTGAATCTCGACAGGATATTTTAAACCGTTTAAAAATCTGGATAAAGGAGCTCTGGACCCGGTTTTTCAAAAGTAATCCACTAGGATTTTAGACAACGGATTGGATCAAATCTTGAAAATGGGTTTTTCAAAAGAAAAAACTGATTACATAATCGGATTAGATCACGTAATCCAATCTTGGTTTTGATCCGGATCAAACCTTTAGTTTGTTTTTTTCAGAACTTTTTTGTAGGATTTGGATCACTTTGATCCAAAAAATCTGGATTAAACTGATCCCATCAGAAGGGTGGATTCAGCGTGGATTTCATGCCCAAAATGTAATGAAAACTTTAAAAATGTATCAAATAATACTATATTTGGATCATGCAGTATCTTACAAGATATCCTATTTATTCATAAGGTTTTAATTTTATTTGTTCATCCGTCAGGCTACAGTGATTAGGTAGGTTTTAACGTATTCAGCCTTTCAGTATAGGCCAGGGATAGGCAACTCCGGTCCTGGAGGGCCACTGTCCTGCAGAGTTTAGCTCCAACCCTAATACACACCTGAACAAGGCAATCAGTGTTTTCAGGATTACTAGATAGATACAGGCAGGTGAGTTTTTATCAGGGCTGAATCTAAACTCTGCAGGACAGTGGCCCTCCAGGACCGGAGTTGCCTATCCCTGGTATAGGCCTACAGCAAAGTAGAAAGAGTTTGGCCTCATAAAATAATCCCCCAAACAGCTGTCAAAATTGACCAAAAACAATAAATTTTATTCTGTCACTAATTGATATATATATTCATCACAATCGAAAATATTTTTGTTTTTAGAATATTTATTAGTGATGCATGCAATGATTACAGAATAACCAAAAAAATGCAAAGAATGACAATCACTGATTTTTGAAATCCAAAACAAATCCAAATCAGAAATAGTGTCTAACTATTATAGTTAGTTTATTAATAGTGTCCCTTGTTGCACGTCCTGTTTGCTCGTTCTGGCAGAATGCAGGAGGTTGGTTAGGGTCTCCAAGGGGCTCAGGTGCATCATTGTCAGCACAGAGAGGGACACTGCGCTTAGTAGCGATGTTGTGCAGGACAATACAGGCAAGGGTTATGTTGCATGCTTTCTGTGGTTCCGCTCTCAGGTAGTTAAGGCATGCAAAGCGCCTCTTAAAGGAGAACTCCGGTCAATTTTAACATTGAGCTCATTTTTTTGTACATTTGGAGTGCTGTCAATACAGAGAACAACGACAAAAATCGGTGTTGCCTACACCGAGTTATTCTATTTTTAAAATTTGCACCCTGTTGACTTCAATGGGGCAAGTACTAAAGTACGCAAATACCTGTGTTTACATCCTGTTTTCGGTTGAAGTCCAAAGTAATCGATTGCCGAGTTCACGCGCGTGATCATAGGTAACTAAACCTATGCGCGTGAACTCGCAATCGACTACTTTGGACTTCAACCGAAAACAGGATGTAAACACAGGTATTTGCGCTGGCTTAAATAACATCATTTTTATACATATCTTTCACATCTACTGCAGTCAGATTCACTCGTGTTCACTCAGAAGGAATCACTCACATTTTCTGTGCACTTGTAATGACACATCAAGGATGTTAAGAGGCTAAAAGCAGGTTTAGTACTTGCCACATTGAAGTCAACAGGGTGCAAATTTTAAAAATAGAATAACTCGGTGTAGGCAACACCGATTTTTGTCGTTGTTCTCTGTATTGACAGCACTCCAAATTTACAAAAAAATGAGCTCAATGTTAAAATTGACCGGAGTTCTCCTTTAAGAACTCCATTTAAACGCTCAATTGCACATCTTGCTCTGCAATGAGCAGTGTTGAAGCGTGCCTGCGCCGGTGTATTTGCTGTTAGAAAAGGAGTCATCAGCCATGGTAGGAGTGGGTAGGCACTGTCTCCTAATATTATGCCATCCGGTCGGTTGGTTTGGAGGTCTCTATATAGAGCGCTCTCCCTCAGGATGCGTGCATCATGGACAGAACCAGGCCACTTGACAACGCAGTTGGTGATAATGAGGTCAGCATCACACACAAGTTGTCATTGTGATGTCTGATCATAAGTCCATTGAATATTGTTCTTGAATGATTTTATGTATAGTTATTGGTAAGAATCAGTTCTCTGGTTTGAAGAGACAGAACTCTGTTTGTTCGTTCAGAGGTCTTAAGGAGGAGGGGTTCAGGAATGTTGTGGGGGTTCAGTAACATCTGCTGGTATTGATCCGTCTTGCAAACTATCAAAGTTGACCAATAAAAGTCGTTGGTCCGCAGACTTCCTGGAGACTGTGAAATGATTCATGGCTCTGGGTTGGGTAATTTGAATCTGGAATGTGAGGACTCTTGTGTGATACCTTGGTCTCTGTCTTTCTCTTAACCAATCAGTATTTTGACAACAAAGCTACCAGTTATTTCGTTAGTGCTGGGGGCTCTTTTAACCAGTCAAACCTGTCGGCGCCTGGACCCCGTTACAAGATGGATGAGGACACGAAGTCCTGACCAAATCTTCCCCCCTGTTCATCGAGAAGCAGAGAGTTTGAACCAATATTCTGGATGAAGACCAGTCTGTGTTTGGTTCATACTCATTGTCGCTACAATATGTTCAGTAACTGGTGTCTCATGTTATCAGATCGTTGTGGCTTCCCTGTTCCCTGCTCGTCTCCTGGCGTCCTTGTTGTGGATTCTTCTTGTTCCTCGTCGTCTTCCTGGATTCCTGCATTGCTCCACTGAGATCCCCGATCACCATTCACCACCACTGGGTTGCCTGTCGAAGTCCCTGCGTCACCCGTCTTCATCTGTGTTTGTGTTCGCCTGACCTGTTGTTGTCTACATCAGCTAATAAAGCCTTTTACTTGCATCTTGCATCTAGTCCTCATTGTTCGTCACACACATGGTGAGCTCACAGTATGAGTGCACACCCAGACAACAGATTTTTCATATAAGAATGTTCTCCAAACATACAACTGTCTTCCAGCCACAGGCTTAAATAAAAACAACTGAAGATAAAAGAAAATATTAAATCGCTTAAGACCTCAGCAGAGGAGGATTAAACTCCACAAACAGCATTACCAGCTTCACTTGTCAACCAGATTGACTTTCTTTCTGTCAGACGTCTACAGCGTTTCTTATTGAGAATTAATAAAGGTTTAGATGTTGATGTTTTATTATTTTGTTTTACATGGTGATCAGTGTTTGCTTTAGTTTGGCTTGTGACCCTTTACTTTTAGACTTTACATTTTCTCTGGAGTCTGGCTGCAGTAACTGCTTGTAAGACACATTTGTTCTGTTAGGAAAAAACAAAAGAGAATGCATCCAGGTGATGTCGGTTTGTTATTGATGATAATATTCTATATAACTAATATTAGTTATTGATGTTTGTGAGTTATTAATTTTACATTTTATATAATAGCCCTGTTATTATACAATATTTGATCCAGAAGTGTCAATCATTTATGAAGTATTTTGAATGCATAACAAGAAACAAACATTTGAACTGTCATTTAGACACAAAGAGACATCAAGAATCAGCGTATGAACCTCAACAATGGTGACGGTCAAAAGCTTCATGCTGCAATGCATATTGGGCATCTAGTCTTTGTGTGGATTAGTACCATAGTATGAGCACACAGTGAGGTTACACTTTTAGCTCACTGTGACCTCAGATTGTGACCACATCACGAGTATCCTGCAAATCACTGTGAGTTCAAATTGTTGACGGTACCATGCTGTTGACTACTGTAAAGCCTTCAGGCAAAAGACATTTGTTAGAACAAAATATTAATTTACCCACAAAAACAAGGTAAGACCTTTAGACCTTTACTCAGCAAGTATATGATAGGCTATACAAGACATTTGTCTTTAACACAAAACAGAAAAACAAAGAGACTGGAGCACATCTGGGTTAAAGTAAAGTAGCTGTCAACTATCACAGAGACCACGTCAAAATGACTGACAGATAGCGAACATCTTGGTTATAATTGTAACCTCTGTTCCCTGATGGAGAGAATGAGACGTGGTGTCCCTCCGGCCACAATTTTGAACTGTCTGCTGAAATGGACTCTCTCTCGGCTCCTCAGCACAAACCTGAATGAGTGGATGCACACCAGCTCCTTTTATACCCAAGGCATGCAAATTCCACTCACAGTTCTCATTGGCCTTTTCTTAAAGTCTCAGAGGTATTTACCACCAACATCCCCTCTATTACAAGGCCCATATAAGGGACCGGCCTATAACCCAGCCAATATACAACAGCCCAACATCCCTGGGGGAGGGCCGCTACCGCTGGAGGCACGATCAGGTGCTAAAGTCCATTGGAGAGTCCATCTCCAAAGCCATGGCCAACAACAAGCACGGCTGCCACTGGAGGAACATCACCTTTGTCAGGGCACGGGAGCAGCCACATTCACAGCTCAAGCCGGCAGCCGGGCTGTTCACCTCGGCTTCAAGATGGGATCATGAATGTAATGGTAACATCAGCCACTTCGAAGCAGTTGCTCCTGATAGAGCTCACGGTTCCTAGGAGGACCGCATTGAAGAGGTGAATGAATGGAAGGAGTGCAGAAGGGCAGACTGGAAGGTACGCTGTGAGCCCATTGAAGTGGGGTGTAGAGGCTTCACTGGCCGGTCACTGTGTAAGGTCTACATGCTGCTTGGCATGCTGCTAGGGTTGCGAAGAGGAAATCTTTATTTTTGGCTCTTGAAAAAGAAATGCAAATATATATCAAGATAATTTTTTTCATACACATAATAAAATAAATAAATAATTATAACTGAAGCCTTTGACATATTTGAACAGTGGTTAGACTATACCCCCTGGCTGGTTGTTTTTCAATGTTTATATGTACTATTGCAGTTGTGACTCATTGACTTTGTCTGTTTGAAATTTGATTAAAAAAAGAAGAAAATTTCCTTGTTTAAGGAGCATTGAGCATTATAGCATTGTGGAGTTACATATTACAAACCAGGAAAATAAGAAAAAAATACTTTTTTACTGTTACTAAACAAATTGACATTGGTCATTCCATTCATCGTTCGTCCTTGGGAAGAAATATCTTATCATTCATCAGAACACAGAGGCTTGGTCTAAAACAAAAATATTTGATTATTACCATCACCAAAGATGGATGAATGCATTATATGTATGAAATAATATTTTCCGCAAACTACAGACTTTAGTAAGTATCTCCCTTTTTTCCAATAATTGTGCATTTGTACATTGCTGTTTTTTTTTTTTTTTTAAAGCAGACAATTTGGAAAGAGGTTGTGTATCAATAATCATAATGAGTGTACTGGTGTAGCGAGTCTCAAAAAGCAACGCAAACCTACAGAAAAATTTACATTTCAGATGAGTGTCCTCTCTGTAAAGTATTTAGGGTGATGACTAGTGATTCATTTACAGTGCATTATTAATCATTATGAATAGTGTTCACTTGACTAATGTCACTTGCGTGATGTTGTTGATAAACGGTACTGCTCTCACTCAGTAGTAACTTAGTGTTAGATTTTCTCTCCAGGGACACTTTATAGGTCTTTGTGCTGAACTAGCCTGTATAAAGCTAATAAACTGTAGAATTTAGCTAATCTAAAGTGCCAAAATATTATTTATTGGATGATATCCCTCCAACTGTCTGATTTTTAGCATGGTACTGGATATGACAATTTTAATGTATTTGGTCTAATGTAAAGAAATAGCATAAGCATAGCATAAAAAAACTATAAAATTGCTGTTGTTGATGTATTATAAGATCAATAATAAATCATGACATTTTATTTAATGTGTACATAGTTTAAAACATTTAGCCAATTGGTTAAGTGTTAAAGAACAACCTTTTTACCAATTATGTCCTGCTGGACTGGAAATTCAGTGTTTTTCCAAAGTCTCCCCATTGGTGTAATACTTTTCTCTTGTGTTTGAGAATGATTACAGCTTTCACCAACTGAAATAATGTTGAATATTTGCAGAATACCCTAACTGATGACAAATAAAAGTGATGTAATTTCAACCAGAGAAAATATCGATCTGAAAAATTGGACAATGTCACATATGCACTGTCAAATATTTGAATATCATGTTAGGTTTTACTATATATATATATATATATATATATATATATATATATATATATATATATATATATATATATATATATATATAATCCAGTTTACTGGGCAACACTTAAGTCTGTGTTGAAGCCAGTTAGTTTCATCCCAGCACATAAGTGGTGTGGAGCAAGTTTCACTAGTATTAGTTGAGCTTTTGATCATTCATTTGCTTTTCATTGTTTTACAGCCTTGGGATAAGAAAAGAAAGAAAACTTTTGGAACATATAATATCACTTTACTCAGAAAACAAGGTATATCAGCTATTTTCTGAACTAATCACAATCAACTGCTTTAGAAAGTCAGATGTCAGTAAAGGTGTTTTGATGTGTGTATTGTTCAGCAGGTCATGGAGATTCATCAGTCTGCTGTGATTCTGCTGCTGGTCTCGTGTGTGTCGTTCTCCACTCATGATCAAACCTCAACACAGATAATACCCCGTTATCAAAAATTCCTCAATCAGCATGTGGGTCCTCTTGTGAACGTGGAAATGTGTACCAGTGAAATCAGAAACAGAGGCATCACTGCACCTGACGGTAGCTGCAAACCTGTCAACACCTTCATACAAGCAAATGAAAATGTTATTAACCCAGTTTGTGGCAGAGGTGGAACTCCACAGGGCGGAAAACTGTTTCGGAGCAACAATCCTTTTAACGTGGTCACGTGTAGATTACAATCTGGGTCGATATACCCAGACTGTATTTATCGTAGAGGGCAGTTGGCCACTCTTAATATAGTGTTAGTGTAGGCGGCTGGCCTGTACATTATCAAAATGAGTAAGTAAAGTACAGATGACCGGCTGAAGAGAGCATCACAGAGCTATAGTTGCTAATCATTTGTTCACTTCTCCTTTCCCATCTTTCTTTGTTTTTCAAGTGCAACAAGAGAAAAAAGTGAGTCAGTCATGAAGCCAAAAATAAAATAGATGAATAAATACAAAATACAAATAGAAAATGTATCCCTCTGTCTTTATGAGACATAAAAATATCCAATAACTTAATTTCTTTGCCTTTGCTCTTGTGTAAATGACAAGTTATCAACCACTTCATATTTTGTTTATTTTTATATCCACGCATTAAAATCAATAAATTATAATGAATAATTTTCTATCATAATTGTTTTATAACCACATTTTTAGTATTTGGAGCCAGCCAAGTCCCCCCAATAATTAAAACTGCATGGCCAAATTGTTGAGATGGCCAATCAAATCAAACTTTTACTTTTCACAGAAGCAAAGCGTGAATTCCAGCGTGAAGACTCAGTTTAACCTTGAAAGAGAGTGAGGTATGATTTAGCAAAAGAGATTTTTTGCCAAAGAAATGTTAAACGACTGACAGTAACATCCAGTGATGCAAACTACTCAACTTTTTCTCTCAAATATGGCCATTTTGAATTGAAAATATGCATTTACCTGATTCATGTAATTCCTAACTGAGTGTGACGAGACAAGAAACTTTTTACATTTTCAACATATTAGGCATACAAATAAAAGTAGGCCTACATATATGCATATTTTAATGCAAATAGTTCAAAATGATTATTTCCCCACTAGAATTAGACCTAGAATCCCCCACACATTCTTATATTGACTGGTCACACTCACTTGCTGACATTGTGATCATATGTGCTACTAGATCTGACAACCACCGATTTAGAGTAAAACAATCAAATCAACAGTGTGATCTGATCTGTCAAATCTCAACAGGATATTTTAGATCGTTTAAAAATCTAGATAAAGGAGCTCAGGTGTCCAGAAACTGGATTCTGAAACATCATTAGTGTTTTCCATTTTGAATATTTGAAAATCTACCTACAATATATAACAACAAATAAGGGTGATGAAATTCCCATCAACCAGTTAACTTGGCCAAGGTTATGTTTGCGCTGTCCAGTGTTTAAAGGTCACGTGGTGAGGTTTGCAATTAAAACTCCATAATACTGAGGACAACAGTGATTAACGAAGGAGTCAGATGTAATGATTATTCAACCAGTAGATGGCGATGTGTACCAGTGATCTAGGTGTAGATCACCTGTTCATATCACATGACATTTAAACTTCCTGTGGGTTGTATTAGTGAAGGGACAGGTGGCGGGGACATGTGTTTCTTACCATAGATCCACATGCTTTTAAATTGTGAGAGTTATTTCCGAAGGTGAAAAGAAAATACATTTTAGTTTGTGTGTTTTTTTTTTGACATAATATATTTAAATTATACTAAGTGCACATTAAATGTATTATTTTTAAACATATTAAAGTATATTAAGTATATTTCAAGCCACATGTTACATTCAGGGGCCAAATACAGGGTACATTCAAGCACACAAAATAATTTATTCAGTACGGTGCAAATACATTTCGGCAGTCATTCCTTTTTCAAACGCTCTAATAAAAAATTATGAGCCAGTAAAGTTCTTAATGATTTTTTTCATTTATTTATACTGTGCATAAAGGACACAATGCACTTCTTTCTGAATTCCACCTTTTAAGTTTCATGATCATGTCGTCGCTTATAAACAGTAAATTATTGTTAATTTTTTGGGGGTGGAATTGCATCTGTGATCGTAGTAAATAATTCTCCGGACTCCGGTTGCTCTTCTCGTTGACGATTGATGGGTGGGAATCTCTAGGCACCTCACGATTTGATTCGATTACTATTCAGAGGGTAACGATTATCGATTATTAATGTTTTTTTTTTTTTTTTTTACTACTTAGTACTTTTAAAGCAAAGTATTTATGATGACCCATAACAAACTTACTTCCAATACTTCCTATATTAATTTTATTAATAAAACAAATGGAAATGATTTGGCAAGTCAACTGTAAGGTTACATTTGCCAGCATTTGTCCCAACATTGCAAAGAACCAACAGGAAAATAAATGTGTGCCTGTACTAGCAGTGTACTTGTAGTAAATTAATACAAACTTCAGCATATTCTAAATCTCTAGCATTTAATAATAGACTTCTAACCAACATCCTCATGTTATTTCCAATGAGCAATATAATCCTCAGACAAAAAAAAAAAACATTTTGCTGTAGCAAATTCACTTACAGTTTTCGTTCAAAAATATAGAATTATGTACCAGCAGCTCTCATACAAACATTATGATTGTGGACTTACGCATATTCTGAATAATTAGTAACATACAAAGCCGCTCTTATTCACAACTAAATAATTATGACTTGAGTTATGACTTGAGTTATAACTATAATTAGAGTTATGACTTGAAATGTTTGCTGTATACTACAATCAAAAACAGCTTATACAAAAAAAGTGAATGAACATCTGCAGAGAGCACAGTCAAAATGTAACCTTTTGTGACTGGCATTGCACATATTGCAGGGCAGTATAACGTGTATAACAGATCGGTTTACAGCATATTGATGTGAAAACTAAGCAATACAGAAAGCAGCTCTCATACAAAAAAATACTAAATAGGTAACAATGAAATTGCCAATTTTCCATACGTTAGCTTTTAACGAAGAGGGTGCCGTTCGAATTTGGTGCTCAGCCATCATGAGTCTGTTATGGTTATGTGCGCGTCTCTGATATGTGCGCGCCACAGACTGTCCGCGCACTACACGTCCGCTGAGTTCCGCCTTTTGCGTTCCGTCAATATTACGTTATTAGGGAAAAAAAATATATATTTTTTTTAGAAAATCGATTTTGGTAACACTTTATATTACGACCCGCAAACAACTGCGTAAGTAAACCGAAACTACGGTGTACGTTTCTGTAATTATAGTGTACTTCCGTGTAGGTATAAGGGAACAATATGTTAAGTTTTGGGTAATAAAGGTGTACAACCAGATATACAAGCAAATTATTTATAATGTAATTATTTTAAAACTAACAGGTACCTATTCTGTTAATATATTCCAGGCAAAAATTGTACGTCTGTTGTATAAACGTTTTTATCACATTTCTGGAAAAATATGTTCTTGTGCAATGTAGTTACAGGGTAATTTTGACATCTGTGGGTTGTAAATTAAACTTTTTGGCAATGCTATTTATTGGCTTTTCTTACTAAACTACTTAACGTTAAGCCAAAAAAAAAAATAGTTTTTGCTATGTTTTTAATTTAAAACGTACCATGTAGTACTTAGTACTTACCTTATCACATTGTATTGCAATGACACTTAAATGTCAGGGCAAATATACTGTGTAATTAAAAAAAAAATTGTTTTGTTTTTTTAATAAGAGTACCTTTCTCTGTAATTACTGTGCAAATAGTGTTGTTTCGTATTGTTACATAGTAAGTAGTGTTTGTTACCCATTTCAACTGTGTAGTTACAGGGTAAGTGTAACTCCTGCGGGCTGTAAATTAAAGTGGAGCTTGTTACCCCCTTGTTCTGTGTAGTTACAGGGTAAGTGTAACTCCTGCGGGCTGTAAATTAAAGTGGCGCTTGTTACCCCCTTGTTCTGTGTAGTTACAGGGTAAGTGTAACTCCTGCGGGCTGTAAATTAAAGTGGCGCTTGTTACCCCCTTGTTCTGTGTAGTTACAGGGTAAGTGCAGTAAATATACAATAAAGGATCCAATTTAATTTCTGACTTTTATTTTACAAAAAAATGTCAAAACACTTTTTCATCTTAATAAAACATTATCTTTTCTACAGTATACTCAAACAACAAAGTAACACATTATACCTCCCCCCCCCCCCCCCCCCCTTATTTGTGTCCCTTGCTTTTCTTCTTCTTTCTTTTCTTGCTCTTCTTTTTCTTAACTTCCACTGGGGACTCTGAAGTTGAGGAGTTGATGGAGTCCCATTGGTCTTGCTGCACTGCAAAAATATGAATATACAGTATACATGCTCTTAGCAAGCTACACCTTCAATTTTAAGTTGTCGAACAATCCTCCACTCTAAACATTTTGTGCCACCTGATATTACTGTAGTAACTGTAATTTTGAAGAAAACACATTTTGGTGAAATTTGAGTCAGATCATGGGGGGGTTGTGATATTTTATAGTGATAATGACTGTAGTGCAGTAGAAAATGTTTTTTAAAAAGGCATAGTTGTTCTGACAGCAACAAAAAACAAACAAAAAAAGCATGAAACACAAACCTGAGGGCTGTGGCAATAGTTCAATAGTTCGGATTGAGCTGATCAACAAACGGACAGGGAACTACGTCATCACGTTGAAAGGTCACGCCTGCGCCGGCCGAAGTACCGCCCCACTGTTTACAATGCGACCGTACGTAGGAGGATAATTCAAATAGTATTGTTTGCGATTATATATAGAAATAGTATTCAGTGAATATGAATATGAATAGTATATGAATAACATTCTGATGAATATGAATAGTAGTTCAAATAGTATTGCCGGCGCAGGCGTGACCTTTCAACGTGATGACGTAGTTCCCTGTCCGTTTGTTGATCAGCTCAATCCGAACTATTGAAGGTAAAAAGTCTATAAATTATATATTTCTTTTTTTTAAATGACCTATCGTTTCGCTAGATAACAACCTATTCTTCAGCTGTGATCGCGTACAGCCCGTTTAAACACTTAAAAGACTTTTGAAACTGCATTGATTTGGACTTAACGATGGTGACCAATGAAGTCCGTTGTAAATTTTCATTTTGGGGTGAACTAATCCTTTAACAAGTGCATTTATAATGTACAGTACCAGTGATGTTTAGTTCTTCAATTTGATGTTTTAAAAAATAGGAAAGTGGTCACAAGTATAAGCCCTGGAGTAGGGCAGGAGTAAAATTTAAACGTCAAACCTTTCTTTCTTTCTTTCTTTCTTTCTTTCTTTCTTTCTTTCTTTCTTTCAAAGATAAGATTATCACTCTTAAAGCAGAGATCACCTTGCTCAAAGATGAGTGTGATTTTTTGAAAAAGGAAACTGAAAAGATGAAGTCTGCTGTCCCATCTGCAATGGCACAGAGATATACTGTTACTATAGTGCCACAGCCCTCATGTTTATGTTTCATGCTTTTTTGTTTTTTTTGTTGCTGTCAGAACAACTATGCCTTTTTTAAAAACATTTTCTGCTGCACTACAGTCATTATCACTATAAAATATCACAACCCCCCCATGATCTGCCTCAAACTTCACCAAAATGTGTTTTCTTCAAAATTACAGTTACTACAGTAATATCAGGTGGCACAAAATGTTTTAGAGTGGAGGATTGTTCGACAACTTAAAATTGAAGGTGTAGCTTGCTAAGAGCATGTATACTGTATATTCATATTTTTGCAGTGCAGCAAGACCAATGGGACTCCATCAACTCCTCAACTTCAGAGTCCCCAGTGGAAGTTAAGAAAAAGAAGAGCAAGAAAAGAAAGAAGAAGAAAAGCAAGAGAAGCAAATAAAGGGGGGGGGGGGTATAATGTGTTACTTTGTTGTTTGAGTATACTGTAGAAAAGACAATGTTTTATTAAGATGAAAAAGTGTTTTGAAATGTTTTTGTAAAATAAAAGTCAGAAATTAAATTGGATCCTTTATTGTATATTTACTGCACTTACCCTGTAACTACACAGAACAAGGGGGTAACAAGCGCCACTTTAATTTACAGCCCGCAGGAGTTACACTTACCCTGTAACTACACAGAACAAGGGGATAACAAGCTCCACTTTAATTTACAGCCCGCAGGAGTTACACTTACCCTGTAACTACACAGAACAAGGGGGTAACAAGCGCCACTGTAACGGTCACCAGCTGGAGTGCCCTTGAGAGCCACCAGAGGGCACTCCACATCAGACACTCACGTTCACTCTCAGACTACAATTCCCATACTCACTGACCGGACTCATTATCTCTGAACACTCATCACATTCACCTGTACCTCATTATCACTGATTGCATTCACCTGTGTCCCATCACCCTGTTAGTCTCAGTCTATTTATACCTTGTTCATTCATTCACTCACCGCGAAGTCTTGTTAAGTGTTACACTGCATTTCTGAGCGTTTCCCTGGTTTTCTTGTTTCTGTTACGAACTGCTCAGAGACACAAAGTAGGAGATCCAAATGCAGCTTTATTGGCTGGGGCAATCCAGAGGCGTAATCCAAAGTACAGGCTAGGGTCATACACAGGCAGGTAGTCAAAACAAAGAAACAAACAAAACAAACAAAACAGGCAGGGACCAGAGGCAAGAGAGTAATCCAGGGACCAGAGGCAAGAGAGTAATCCAGGGAACAGGGCAAGATATCAACAACCAAGAAACAAGAAAACCAGGGAAACGCTCAGAAATGCAGTGTAACACTTAACAAGACTTCGCGGTGAGTGAATGAATGAACAAGGTATAAATAGACTGAGACTAACAGGGTGATGGGACACAGGTGAATGCAATCAGTGATAATGAGGTACAGGTGAATGTGATGAGTGTTCAGAGATAATGAGTCCGGTCAGTGAGTATGGGAATTGTAGTCTGAGAGTGAACGTGAGTGTCTGATGTGGAGTGCCCTCTGGTGGCTCTCAAGGGCACTCCAGCTGGTGACCGTTACATAGCCCCCCCTTTAAGGAGCGGATTCCAGACGCTCCTAAATTGTCCAGGAGGCTGGTGGAGCGGAGGCGGACCCGGGGGCGGGATGGAGGGCCAGGCCCGTGCAGCGGAAGAGGACCTGAAGACTCCGGCAGGGCGGAAGGCCAGGGCGGAGCAGTCTGTGCAGGCGACCAGGGCGGATCAGGCTGTGCAGGCGGCCAGGGCGGAGCAGGCGGCCAGGGCGGAGCAGGCTGTGCAGGCGGCCAGGGCGGAGCAGGCTGTGCAGGCGGCCAGGGCGGAGCAGGCTGTTCAGGCGGCCAGGGCGGAGCAGGCTGTGCAGGCGGCCGTGGCGGAGCAGGCAGTGCAGGCGGCCTGGGCGGAGCAGGCAGTGCAGGCGGCCGGGGCGGAGCAGGTTGAGCAGGCGGCCGGGGCGGAGCAGACTGTGCAGGCGGCCGGGGCGGAGACGACCCTTCAGGCGGATCCAACGGTTCAGGAACATGAACGGGCTCTAGAACAGGAACAGACACCGGCTCAGGGACAGGAACAGACACCGGCTCAGGGACAGGAACAGACACCGGCTCAGGGACAGGAACAGACACCGGCTCAGGGACAGGAACAGACACCGGCTCAGGGACAGGAACAGACACCGGCTCAGGAACAGACACCGGCTCAGGAACAGAAACAGACACCGGCTCAGCGGCGGCCATCTTTTCCGAAGACACTGGCTCGGTGGAGACCATCTTGTCCCGAGACACTGGCTCGGCGGTGGCCATCTTGTCCGAAGACACAGGCGTGGTTTCAGCCATCTTGTCCGAAGACACAGGCGTGGAGTCGGCCATCTTGTCCGAAGACACAGGCGTGGAGTCGGCCATCTTGTCCGAAGACACAGGCGTGGAGTCGGCCATCTTGTCCGAAGACACAGGCGTGGAGTCGGCCATCTTGTCCGAAGACACAGGCGAGGATTCGGCCATCTTGTCCGAAGACACAGGCGTGGAGTCGGCCATCTTGTCCGAAGACACAGGCGTGGAGTCGGCCATCTTGTCCGAAGACACAGGCGTGGAGTCGGCCATCTTGTCCGAAGACACAGGCGTGGAGTCGGCCATCTTGTCCGAAGACACAGGCGTGGAGTCGGCCATCTTGTCCGAAGACACAGGCGTGGAGTCGGCCATCTTGTCCGAAGACACAGGCGTGGAGTCGGCCATCTTGTCCGAAGACACAGGCGTGAAGTCGGCCATCTTGTCCAAAGACACAGGCGCAGAAAGAGGAAGAGGAACAGATTCAGGCTCAGTATCAGGATCAGATTCAGGCTCAGGAATAGATTCAGTCTCGGCGGGAC
This sequence comes from Abramis brama, assembly GCF_963993115.1. Classification (NCBI taxonomy): domain Eukaryota; kingdom Metazoa; phylum Chordata; class Actinopteri; order Cypriniformes; family Leuciscidae; genus Abramis; species Abramis brama. The sequence goes on from NC_139968.1 coordinate 36,058,974, forward strand.
GAGACTCTTGACGGGCGGACGTGACGTGAAGCTCAGTCTCTGGATCGGCTGACGTGACGTGAAGCTCAGTCTCTGGATCGGCAGAAGTGACGTGAAGCTCAGTCTCTGGATCGGCAGAAGTGACGTGAAGCTCAGTCTCTGGATCAGCAGAAGTGTCGGGAAGCTCAGTCTCTGGATCGGCAGAAGTGACGTGAACAGTCTCTGGCTCAGGATCAGCGCGCTCTGAGCTTGACGGGACCAGCGGCGAGGGCTTTGAGCTGGGTAGGACCAGCGGCGAGGGCTTTGAGCTGGGTAGGATCAGCGGCGAAGAGGACTCTGAGCTGGTTAGGACCAGCGATGAAGAGGGCTTTGAGCTGGAAAGGACCAGCGATGAAGAGGGCTCTGAACTGGACGGAACCAGCGGCGAAGAGGGCTCTGAGCTGGGCAGGACCAGCGGCGAAGAGGGCTCTGAGCTGGACGGAACCAGCGATGAAGAGGGCTCTGTGCTGGGCAGGACCAGCGGCGAAGAGGGCTCTGTGCTGGATGGAACCAGCGATGAAGAGGGCTCTGTGCTGGACGGGACCAGCGGTGAAGAAGGCTCTGTGCTGGACGGGACCAGCGGTGAAGAGGGCTCTGTGCTGGACGGGACCAGCGGTGAAGACTCTAGCTTGGCGGGCATGTCGCTTGCTGTCTCAGGCGCGGCGGGCATGATGCTCTCAGTCTCAGGGGCGGCGGGCATGACGCATACTGCCTTGGCTTCGGCAGATCTGGCGTGAAGTGCGGGCTCGGCTGGACTGGCGTGAAGTGCAGGCTCGGCAGGGCTGACGAGGAGAAGCTCAGGCTGAGGGGATACTGCAGGCTCACGGAGCTCCTCCTCTACCCCGCCCACAGTAAACGATGATCCGCTTAACAAAAGGGCCAGATCAATATAGTGCTCCAAAGTCTCGTGAGGATCATGCAAGGGCATGAATGAACTGAGCGGTTCAGATAGCCCTCCCCGAAAAAAGATCTTAAGGCATTCTGTGTTCATTGAGGTGAGATTTGCCAGTTCAATAAACTCCTCGACATACCTCTCAATCGGCCGATTCCCCTGACGGAGACGCAGGATTTGTACTGCTGTATCTGATGGCATCGCTGCTGGATCTAGGTATGGCGAAGTCTTCTGTTACGAACTGCTCAGAGACACAAAGTAGGAGATCCAAATGCAGCTTTATTGGCTGGGGCAATCCAGAGGCGTAATCCAAAGTACAGGCTAGGGTCATACACAGGCAGGTAGTCAAAACGAAGAAACAAACAAAACAAACAAAACAGGCAGGGACCAGAGGCAAGAGAGTAATCCAGGGACCAGAGGCAAGAGAGTAATCCAGGGAACAGGGCAAGATATCAACAACCAAGAAACAAGAAAACCAGGGAAACGCTCAGAAATGCAGTGTAACACTTAACAAGACTTCGCGGTGAGTGAATGAATGAACAAGGTATAAATAGACTGAGACTAACAGGGTGATGGGACACAGGTGAATGCAATCAGTGATAATGAGGTACAGGTGAATGTGATGAGTGTTCAGAGATAATGAGTCCGGTCAGTGAGTATGGGAATTGTAGTCTGAGAGTGAACGTGAGTGTCTGATGTGGAGTGCCCTCTGGTGGCTCTCAAGGGCACTCCAGCTGGTGACCGTTACAGCCACTTTAATTTACAGCCCGCAGAAGTTACACTTACCCTGTAACTACACAGAACAAGGGGGTAACAAGCTCCACTTTAATTTACAGCCCGCAGGAGTTACACTTACCCTGTAACTACACAGTTGAAATGGGTAACAAACACTACTTACTATGTAACAATACGAAACAACACTATTTGCACAGTAATTACAGAGAAAGGTACTCTTATTAAAAAAACAAAACAATTTTTTTTTTAATTACACAGTATATTTGCCCTGACATTTAAGTGTCATTGCAATACAATGTGATAAGGTAAGTACTAAGTACTACATGGTACGTTTTAAATTAAAAACATAGCAAAAACTATTTTTTTTTTTGGTTTAACGTTAAGTAGTTTAGTAAGAAAAGCCAATAAATAGCATTGCCAAAAAGTTTAATTTACAACCCACAGATGTCAAAATTACCCTGTAACTACATTGCACAAGAACATATTTTTCCAGAAATGTGATAAAAACGTTTATACAACAGACGTACAATTTTTGCCTGGAATATATTAACAGAATAGGTACCTGTTAGTTTTAAAATAATTACATTATAAATAATTTGCTTGTATATCTGGTTGTACACCTTTATTACCCAAAACTTAACATATTGTTCCCTTATACCTACACGGAGGTACACTATAATTACAGAAACATACACCGTAATTTCGGTTTACTTACGAAGTTCTTTGCAGGTTGTATATCTGCTTGTTACCCCTTTATTACCCAAAACTTAACATATTGTTCCCTTATACCTACACGGAAGTACACTATAATTACAGAAACGTACACCGTAGTTTCGGTTTACTTACGCAGTTGTTTGCGGGTCGTAATATAAAGTGTTACCTCGATTTTTGACATTTGTGAATCGATTCAGAATTGTCCACGTCCGCATCGCGATACATCTAAGAATCGATTTTTTTCCCCACCCCTAGGAACGGGGGCCAATCAGGGGCCAATCAGATATCAGCAGGGGCCAGGGCCCCTGTGGCCCCGCCTCTAGAACCGCCCCTGCTACTACAGTATTATAAAGCTGTTTTTTTTTTTTTATTCAAAGTATATGAAAAATTGCAGAAATCAATAAACAAATGTTAAGGCACACACATACATACACATTAAAATATAATTTTATATATAATTATTTTTTATATATAATTATATATAATTTAATGTACTATGATTGTGTACATTACAAAATAAACCTAGAGTACATTAAAAAAGTACAGCAGCATATTTAATTTCTTGACCAAAATACATTATAATAAATGAAAGATCAGTGAAATGCTATGGCGGAGTTAGTTTATCCTTTTATAGAACATTTCTGTTAGACAGGTATTACTGAAAAAAGTAGGCCTACACAATGTGTAAGATTTTCTGTCCCTATATGTGCCTCATTCCAGTCCTCACATTTAGCAGTTGAATGAACAATGACCCAGCAGCGCTGAGGGTGAAGGTTTTCTCAACTTTATTGACACTTAGTCTGAATATATGTAGTAAGAACATGAGGGGAGTTTACACAGAAGTAACCAATAAGAGTACATACCTTCCATCATATAGGAATACGATACACTGAGCTTACCACTAGTACTTCTGCATCCAAGAAGACCCTTATACTGTGTTAGAATAGAGGAGAATAGGAGACCATTCCCATAAGGTCCACATAATTAAGAACAGATGTTGCCAGTACCTTCTTACAGAACAAAGTCATATTCTTCATGCTGAGACTATACCATCCTAGAATTCTTTCACTATGAATATCACATCACTGAATAAATAAGCATCACAATGCAATTTTTTGAAAAAAGAAAAAAAGTTACTTTAAACCAAAGTGCAGAAGTAAATAGTTCATTATTGACTAACTTAAACCTGCAAATGGCTGAACCCAAATAAACAGAAGTTTAAATGTCACATCTTCATCTTCAAGTGGACGGTCACTTTGAATATACGACTTGCATTTTCTGAAACTGAGATCTTGCGATAAGATTAGAAGAGACCTAACAACACCACTTACAGTGAGCAGAGTTCAATCACAAAGTCACGTTAAAGCAATAATGCAACCTGTGTGTATTACAGGACATTTAGTATATGTTGTATTTTGATAATTGTGGTTAATTTTTAACCTAGTGTATTTTCCATTAGTGCGGGCTGGTGCTGAAGAGGAAAGGACCTGCAGGATGGTGGGCATGAGGGAGCAGGGAGCATGGACGAGGTGGGAGGGCACGCTGGAGAAGATGTCCTGGACCGAGATCTGGCAGGCAGATCCCCAGCAGATCAAGTTCTTGCTCCAAGCGGTATGGACCAAGTGATCTATTGGGACGCAAGCACTACCCACACAGCCAGGTTATAGCTGATCACTTCTGGAAACAGTTCATCCGGAAGTATTTGCCTAGTCTGCAACTTCATCATAAATGGCAGAACTCTTCTCCTAATATCACGGGACAAGTGTGGTTATGGCTGTTGACCCTCAACTACCCAGATCCTTGTGGCCGGTTAGCTTAGAAGTGTATGTTATGTTGTTATCATTACATTCTTACTACTAGCTGTATGACTCAATCGTTTCACTAACGCAGTCACATTTGGTGTGATACTGTGTTTACTTATTGAAACTAATATTGATGTCACATTTTAGAATGGCATTTGTACCTTTATTTGTGCATTTATTTGTGTGTTTTAAAGTACAGTTTAAATAAGCAGGGATTATGTTTGTTTTTTTTTTGTTTTTTTTTCTTCTAATATGTGCTTTAATGATGGCAATTTGACCAGTGCAGTCTTATTGTAACTGCTTCATCATTTTAACATGCTGTTTCACGAAATGTGTCCATAGGAACTGTCACTTCTCAATGTAAAGATGTATATCTTAATTCAGCAATGTTATATAATGTTGTAACATAATACTTCTACATTTGTAGGAAACCACAGACACCCATACATTTGTATATTTCTGTCAACCGGATTAAAGTTTTGTTGGACCTCTGGACTATTGCACCTCTTTCAGTGGAAGAGTATGGCTGGAAGGTGGAACGTTTAAAGTACACAATATCAGTCACAATACTAACATCAACATAAACAATATAAAACAATAAAAAAAAAATTCAGTCCATGACCCCTTTAACATGTTTACATAGTGGTTAACCTATACCCCCTGGCTGTTTGTTTTTTCATGTTTATATATATAATTGCAGTCTGACTGTACATTAACTTCATCTGTTTGATAAAAAAAAAAAAAAAAAAAAAATCCTTTTTCCTTGTTCCTTCACAGTTTCTGATTATTCTTTGTTCAGTTAAACCAGCTGCACCCGCCTCAACTCATTTCCCTGAGCAACAAATATTGACGTATTATTGGTTACCTGTTGTGTGAAGTGTGTCTTTATCTGTAAGGGAATGTACACAGTTTAGTGCCTCTCGCATTTCTACTACTGAGACATTTCTACTTTTTAAGTAAACTTTAAAAAAATACATATTTTTTCTGTATTAATATAGAGTTTTGCACCACCTATTCAATGACATTTTCAGAAACAGAACTAATGTAAGCAGACAAAATGCCTTCCTTATTCTTTTTTCATCTCTGTACAATGTTTAATTACCATATGTCCTGAAGAAAAATCTGTCTTTTAGAAAAGGACAGCTGCAAAAGACTTAATTCAAAAGACTTAAATAAAGAAATGAAGTATACTGACTCCTTTTTCGTAAGGGAAAACAAATTGATATTGGTCATTCGTCCTTAGAAAGAAATGTCTTATTCATCAAAGCACAGATGTTTGCCCTAAAACAAAAACATTTCATAACCATCCAAAATAACCAAAGATGGATGAATGCATTATATGCAATAAATTATATTTTGATAATATTATTTTATATTAGGACCAATTTAAATGAACTTTCACAAAGTGAAACATTTAGTTGTGTTGCTTTTATCTTTGATAATCTCTTATCTTATCTCTTGTTCTTCAGTGATTGGCTGTTCACACTTTTATTTGCTCACATCTGAGTATTAAAAGCCTGAGGATCAAACCCTGAGTAAAAGGTGATACCTGAACTTAGCTGAACAGAATTATTAGTTTGTGACAGGACTGAAGGCTCTTTCTGCTGACTATAGACTGTAAGTATCTCTCATGTGTTGATGACTATTAATTAATTTACAGTGCATTATAAATAATTATAAATAGCGTTTTCTTGACTCAAGATTTTGGGCCCGAGATCTGCTTGGTTACCAACATTCTTCCAAATATCTTCCTTTGTGTACGACAGAAGAAATAAAATTCATATGGTTTGGAACAATCTGAGAGTGAGCAAACAATGACAGAATTTTCATTTTTTGGGTGAACTATCACTGTAAGTCTGTGTTGAAGCCAGTTAGTTTCATCCCAGCACATAAATGGTGTGGAGTAAGTTTCACTAGTATTAGTTGAGGTTGTGATAATTCATTTGCTTTTCATTGTTTTACAGCCTTAGGAGAAGAAAAGAAAGAAAACGCTTGGAACATTTAATATCACTTTAGTCAGAAAACAAGGTACATCAGCTCTTCATTTAATTTATCTCAATATTTTCTTAACTAATCACACCTAAACTGCTTTATTAAGTCAAATGTCAGTAAAGGTGTTTTGATGTGTGTGTTGTTCATCAGGTCATGGAGATTCATCAGTCTGCTGTGATTCTGCTGCTGGTCTTGTGTGTGTCGTTCTCCGCTCATGGTCAACCAGCACAGATAAAGCACCGGTATCAAAAATTCCTCAATCAGCATAAGGGTTCTGATATGAAGGAGCATATGTGTACCAGTGAAATGATAAAGAGAGGCATCACTGGAACTGGAAAATGCTGCAAACCTGTCAACAGCTTCAAGCACCTACAAATTTTATTAAAGCAGTTTGTGGCAACGGAGGAAAGCCACAGGGCGGTAACCTGTTTAAGAGCAACCAGCCTTTTACTGTGATCACGTGTACATTACGAAGTGGGTTGAGACCCCCAAGATGTGAATATGGTAGAGGGAAGAAGTCCACTCGTTACATTGTGTTGGGGTGTGAACAAGGCTGGCCTGTACATTATGATGAAGGCAAACTTAATTTATAGATGACAGACTTCAGAGAGCTTAACAATATTTTCCTAATCATTTGTTCACTTCTCATTTCTTTCATTGTTTTTCAAGTACAAACAACAACAACAATCAAACAATCAGAATCAATCCCAAAGCCAAAAATTAAATATATAATTAAATACTTGACCTCAGTTAGAGGTTAATGTGTCGCAGGTTTTAACCAGTTCTTCACATGTGCTGTAAACATTGCAAACACAGTTTGTGAGCAAAGTCTATAATGAAGCACAGCTGTGGACATGAACACAACAGATTTATGCATAGCCTACTGAATTATATTTGAGCAAAATCGTGAAAAATTGTTTTTTTTTTACCCCTCTGTCTTTATGAGACTGATATTTATACTTCATAAAATTAGTTCATAGACATTACTATTAACTGTATCTAATTTACAGATAAATGTAGATGAGTAAATTAAGGAGTGCCCCTGAGTGATACATCACAATCACACCACAGTGAAAAAAAAAAAAAAAAGTGCAATGAAATGTGCATTTTTTTTTGTTACCATATTCTACCTCTCATTTCTGATCTGCAATTTTATCATAGCTTTGTGTGTCTAGACCCTTAAGGCATTGCCCACTTTCAAACAAAGAATGTGAAGGGCAAGAATAGACGATTCGCATGTTAGTGACACTTCAATGTGATCATATGTGCTACTTAATCTGACAACAACTGATTTAGAATAAAACAATCAAATCAACAGTGTGACTCACAGCAGGATATTTGAGATAATTTATAAATCTCGCTTAAGGAGCTCTGGTGTGTGGAAACTGGACTTTAAACATCATTAATGTTTTCCTTTTTGAATATTGGCAAATCTACCATTGGCCTATACCAAACACTGTCCAGTATCTAAAGGTCACGTGAGGTTTGGAATAAATATCTCCAGTGATACTGTCAGACAACAATGAATGAACAGAAGGAGCCAAATGTAATGATTACTCAGCCACTAGATGGCGGTGTGCACTGGGGTGTAGTTGTACTGTAGTAGGTCACCTGTTCATGTCACAGTGTGTAAACACTAAAATATGAAGCAGCACATCTGTTTTCAACATTGATAATAATAATTAATGTTTTTGAGCAGCAAATCAGCATAATGGATTGATTTCTGAAGGATCATGTGACACTGAAGACTGGAATGATGCTGAAAATTAAGCTTTGACCCAGGAATAAATTACATTTTACAATATATTCACATAGAAAAGAGCTATTAACCCATATACGTTATACATTATTAATGTACACCCAGGATGTTGAGAGACCCCAAACAATAAAATGTGATTTTGTAACATAATAATTTTTTTTATAGTAATAACTCTCCCTTGTTTTTACTCTACATGTGTGCAGTTTAAATTGATATAAAATCAATTTAATTTTTATTTATAAAAAAAAAAAAAAGGATTTTATAAAAATAAAATAAAAATTATGCAAAATGTGTGTTTACACTCTATCATGGATGTGTTGTGGCGTGGGCCCTTCGTTTTCTGTGCATGTTATATATATATATATATATATATATATATATATATATATATATATATATATATATATATCTTCATATATATCTTCATATATATCTTCATATATATCTTCATATATATATGCACTGATATATATATATCAGTGCACCCCCTCAACACTGCACAAATGTAGAGTAAAAACATAAAAAAGTGAGATATATTACATTTGTAAAAAAAAAAAGAAGAAAAAAAAAAGTATATATTATGATGTTACAAAATCACATTTTATTGTCCTAGGTCTTGGGAGACCCTGTTATTTTATTTTTATTTTTATTTTTTTTACGCTAACATAAAACAAGATATCATTCCAATCTTTTTTGTTGTTGTTGTTCTGATACTGTATATTTTCTTCTTTATTCAGTGATATTTTTTTACATTGTATAAAATCAGTGAGGACTTTATCCACAAGTGTTTGTAGTACATAGGCTAAATACATGTACAGTAGTCAAAAAAATATAGGAAAAAAGTACTATAGATGTTAATGGTATTGTTCCGCAGTGCGTTCGATTTCTTACCGAATTAAAGGGATAGTTCACTTTGAAATTAATTTTTGGTATGTTTTAGCTTACCTCAAAGGCATCCAAGATGTAGGTGTCTTTTTTTCCGGAGTAGTTTCAATTTTGATATTTTTAGGTCAAACCGTTCTTGTCTGTCAGTCATATAATGCAGGTCTATGGTCACTGTCTCAAAACAGCATGCACAAAGTCCAAATTAAACAATTCCCCATCGTCCAAATTAAACAATTCCCCATCGTAAGTACACATTGATGGCTTAAGACACGAAACGAGCGGTTTGTGTGAGAAAACGAACAGTATTTATATAGTTTTTGTCCTCTTGTAAACACACACACCCAAATGATCAGAGGACGCGGGTGCTTCGGTCTGCACAAGCGCCGGAAAGCGACGGAAAAGGTCAGAGGGCACGGGCGCTTCGATCTGCGCAAGCGCCGGAAATTATCTCTCGCGCGTGTACGTCACTCATTGTTTACACAGAGATTTCGGAAGCCTTACCTTTCACTGTGAAGATCTAAACATATTTAGACGTACAGGAAATGGCAATGGAAGACGATTTCGATATATCAACAGACAACGTAGAATTTTTTACACAACCATATTTATTTGAACCAGAGTACACCGATCAAGAATCACGAATGGAACATAGCAATGCCACAGCTACAAGACGACGAGGACATTGACAGTACCCCGTCATACACCTGCCTGACTGAAGATCCCGAGTTTTCTCCGCTGTTGAGCCGCAGCGTTTTGCACGTTGGCAGGTGTATGACGGGGTACTGTCAATGTCCTCGTCGTCGTCTTGTAGCTGTGGCATTGCTATGTTCCATTCGTGACAACATATGCTCTCTACTTCTGTTGGCATCTCACAACACTTGCTACAAGAACACCACCAATTTTGCAGAGATCTCTGTCTCTCTGAGGCTTGAAGACGTGCTGCTGCAGCGGATGCTTCCTCTATCGCTCTGAGTTCTTGATCGGTGTACTCTGGTTCAAATAAATATGGTTATGTAAAAAATTCAACGTTGTCTGTTGATATATCGAAATCGTCTTCCATTGCCATTTCCTGTACGTCTAAATATGTTTAGATCTTCACAGTGAAAGGTAAGGCTTCCGAAATCTCTGTGTAAACAATGAGTGACGTACACGCGCGAGAGATAATTTCCTGCGCTTTCCGGCGCTTGCGCAGATCGAAGCGCCCGCGCCCTCTGACCTTTTCCGTCGCTTTCCGGCGCTTGCGCAGACCGAAGCACCCGCGTCCTCTGATCATTTGGGTGTGTGTGTTTACAAAAGGACAAAAACTATATAAATACTGTTCGTTTTCTCACACAAACCGCTCGTTTCGTGTCTTAAGCCATCAATGTGTACTTACGATGGGGAATTGTTTAATTTGGACTTTGTGCATGCTGTTTTGAGACAGTGACCATAGACCTGCATTATATGACTGACAGACAAGAACGGTTTGACCTAAAAATATCAAAATTGAAACTACTCCGGAAAAAAAGACACCTACATCTTGGATGCCTTTGAGGTAAGCTAAAACATATCAAAAATTAATTTCAAAGTGAACTATCCCTTTAATAGCAGGAGATGGGATAAAAATCTGTCAGTTAGACAAAGATCAGATAAAACTATTACACCTGACATTTCTGTCCCCTCACTTCTGAAATGATTACTACTACCCTGGTTCAAAGTCTTCCTGTATATTCGTTTCTCTCTATTGTAATGTAACTTATTTTGTCAAGTGTTTAATTATATGTTATGAGACCTGGGTATAAGAAAGTCACGTGGCATACAATGCAACATGGCAGACAGTGTAAAGTTTACGCACTTCATTAGATCTAATGATGCCAAAAGAAGAAACATGTGAGCTGCAAAAATATGTAAAGTAAAAAGACTACTATTGTAACGGTCACCAGCTGGAGTACCTTTGAAAGCCACCAGAGGGCACTCCACACCAGACTATCATATTCACTCACAGACTACATTTCCCATCCTGCATCGACCTGAACTGATTACTCCATACACCTGCACTGCATTACACACCTGCACCTCATGATCAAACACCCCATATAAGCCTGGTTCACCCCTTCACTCACTGCGAAGTTTTGTTTGTGTCACGCTACATTTATGAGCATTCTCCCTGGTTTCATGTCTCTTGGTTTTTCTGATTTCTTGCCCTGTTCCCTGGATTACTCTTTTGCCTCTGACCCCTGCCTTGTTTGTTTGTTTGTTTGTACGTACTGCCTGCCTGTGTTTGACTTTGCCTGTACTTTGGATTACGCCTTTGGATTGCCCTTAAATAAAAGCTGCATTTGGATCTACCTTCATGTCTCGGAGCAGTTACGTGACAAATATAAACAAAGATGTTTATTTGAAAATACATGTCATTAGATAAGGTCTGATGTTAGAAGTTAGTGAAAATGCAGTGTACCATCCCCAAATGCCTCAGAGCCTCTCTCTCTCATTCAAAGTCAGCTAAAAGCTGCTATCTGAGCCTGTGTCATAAGTGATAACAAAATGTGTTTCAGTTGAAAATCATGCAGAGATGTTCAAAGAATGCTAAAAGCATTTAAAAAAAAAAATCTTCATTTCAGATTTTATACATTTTGAGGGCAACTAGCAGTTAAGTACTTCAATTACTTAATGCATTTAAGAGAGATTGTGAAAATAATAAATAATCTATTGATGCAGAAATGTGAGGTCATATTACAGACCTTAAAAGCTATAGAAGCAATACATTGTAGTTTCAACCAAATGGATCGCTGCTTTGCTCTGTGAACCGTAACTTATTTGCCTCATCTTAGTCTCCACAATGATACAGGCCCAATGGTGTTGGTTACAGAGGTAGCAGAACATTACACTGAATGGACGGTTGTGATATCTAAATTCACTGAGTATAATCTAAGCATTGCTGTGTTGCTGCTTTGAAGATGTCTACTGGATTTTAGTTATTAAATACTGCTGTCATGAACCTGTCTCCCTGTTTTAGCACTATTATGCAGTCCAAATGGCTCTGATGGTTCTTGAATGCACTTCCCCTAAGCTCCAGAAAATACTTGAAAACTGAAAACTGTCAAAGATTTTGTAATGGGAAAGATCAGTTACCAGTGTGCATGAGGCGATTTCTCAATGATGAGTAAGATCCTCTTTTGGCCAAGCAGAGGACAACCTAAGGCAGGAGGTCACTGCTGCCCTGAAGGGAGGTGTGATGGGTATATAAAAAACATGTGAGCTCCTCCATACCCGCAACACCAGCAACCACATTCCTTGGATGGCTTGTTTTTCATTGTGAAAAGTGTCCGTGACCTGTGCAACTGTACATTCGTATGTAATACGACACCCTGAGAAAAAGGAGATTATGTATAAAAAGCTAATGGGAATGGGCTTTTAAGAACCAGCTGAGACCATGAGGTGATTCCCTTAATTACTGTGAGTCCATAACAAAACATATTCATTTAATCAGCAACATGACTTTGTGCCTTAATGGCACAAACAGAGGTTTTACATTCAGTTTTACTCTGAAGCCGTGAGGCTGTGCTGATGTTGAACTAATATATGTTATAGTTTTCACTCATGCAGCTCCTTAGACATTGCATAGGATCATTTCAAAACATGGTGATGGCTAAAGATGAAGACCGCTATAGCTCATTTAAGAGAAGGTCTGGGTCAATTCAGTATTTAAGCTAAAGTTACCTCACAGATATGGATGCGTCTCCCAATGCAGTCCCTTGCAAAGCATGCAGGGAACTACAGATCCACTGTCCAGGGCTGTGTTTCCCAAAATCATTGAAAGCCTAAGTAGATCATGCTTTTGCCACCAATGGTCAACTTCGCTCACGATGCTTTTGAGAAATACAGCCCTGAGCAGAGGATCTGTAGTTCCCAGCATGCTTTGCAAGGGACTGCATTAGGAGAGTAAATTTGGGGATTAAGTGTTATTTTATGTGTTTTTCATCTTTGTTTATAATAACCCCAAATCACGATTTGTCATAGAAACTAAATTCTCAGATCAGCAAGAGTGCATGTGTCGAATGTGTCCAATCTGAGCTTAAAGGAACACTCCACCGTTTTTTGAAATAGGGCTTATTCACATTCTTTCATACATTTAGATAGGTGGGTAAATGCATTTTTGTCTCAGTGCATGCATTGTTTTAGTTTGACAGGGTCGGCGCTAGCTTAGCTTAGCACAATGAATGGAATCCTTTGTTGCCAGCTAGCATGTCCTGAGTGAAAGTGATAAAAAACAAAACAAAAAAAAACACGTAAATTACTTCTTGTGGCCTGCGTATTCACAACGAGTACAAATAGCGATGCAGATTAACACTATGTGATTTCTTACTGTGCGTTCACACCGGACGCAAATAGCGCATCAAAATTCGCGCCTGCCGCCTCTATTTATACGCTTGACCACTTTGTGTGCATTCGCGTGTCAAGAGCGAAATTGACGCACGTAAAATCAAAAATTTGAAGCGAAATTTACACGCGTCAGAGGCGAAAGTTTCGAAACCTGTTGGCGGCCATCTTTTTTTAGATGTTTATCGAGCATTAGCATTAATCGAGAGAATCACCGCTCGTATATGCTCTGGAGAGCAGAAACAGCTGCGTAGGGGACATCGTGGCTGTACTCAGGTCCACCAAACCCTCCGGAGGATTTCAGGAGTTTCACAATTTGCTCCAGGGGGTAGGTTTGGTGGACCTAACGGTGAGGACGCTGACGAGGACAGCGTAGGCCGTATAAGCCTCGGCCTCGAGTGGTCGCTGCCTGACGAGCCCGTGCTGTACAGCTCGGGGCGCGAGGTTCACCCTCGCCCGCACCTAATCTGTGATTTATTTTTGTTTTGATAATAAAATAGTTGTTTTTATACACTAAATTGTGTTTGTTGTCTTTACATTAGATTAATAATGTTTCATATAATCTAGAATAGATATGGAATAAATAGCATTCAATACAAAATGAGTATCTCTCATATTGAAATCGAGTTTTATGTATTTATTTGCTTTATTGTGCATTTATTCATATTACAAAATAATTTATTGAGGCCAAACATAAAATAACATTATAAACTGTCACTTCACCACGTGACAGCAGCATGCAAGCAGGCTCCTGATTGGTTAACACGGCGCGAATTGACGCAGAAGTTCAGATTTTTCAACTCGGGCGGCAGACGCGAATTCGCGTCAAACGCGTGAATGCACAAATAGCACTAATAAAATCATTTGCGCGTAACGTGCTTAACGCGCCAGACGCTCAATTCGCGTCATTCGCGCGAACTTGACGCGCGAATGAGGCGAATTCGCGTCTACCGCGCCACGCTAAACGGCTCATTCGCGCCGCAGGAATTTTTTACGCGCGTAACGCGTCTTTGCATTGACTTAACATTGAAATCACTCGCGCCTGACGCGCTATTCGCGTCCGGTGTGAATGCATCATTAGGCAGATATTGACTTGGGACTATATTATGGGGAAGCACAGGCGAAGCACGGCTACTTAGGCGAAGCACAGCTACTTGGGCGCAGACATATCACGCAACACATGAAATCCCACGACTTCCGTCAACATACCGGTGTGAATAGTAGCTGCCTGGCTATTTTCCCAACAGTACATGAATGGCGATGAACATGGCTGATTTTGTGCCAGAACCATACCTATATTGATACTTTGCACGTGACGTCAGTTGTACTGGCTGGCGGGCAAGAACGTCATTCTCTAGCAACGAAAACCAGTAATCAAGGATCTTGCCAGGACGTTGCCAGTTTTAATATACAAAAGTTGGTGTTTTGAGGTGTACACGACATGCCAGATAGTTGTTGTGCGATTTTGTCGCACTAACCGCGTTTGTTGCCCGCCAGATATCACGTGACTGCAAAGTATCAATACAAGAGTTTACAGAAAATGAGTGGAAATAGAACGACAGGCGGAGGTTGCGATCGCTCAACAGCCCGAGGACGTGAGAATGAGAGCCAACACGAACTGGTGGTGTGAATGTGGGGGAATATGCCGACTGAAATAGAGTGTCTGTGCTGTGGCGAGTGGGACAAGTTACTGCCATCGATAACCAGGCTCAACGTGTCAGATCAAGATGAGCGTGCCCGCAGTTGTGTCACAGCTACCGAGGATTTCACGGCGCTGATCCATCCGGCAGTACTCGATTTTTTTTTCCGGTGTGATAAAGTGAACTGGAAAAAACGCCCCACGCCGAATGGACCAAATGGACAGCTGTCCACAGAGTAAGTATTATTTTAAACATAACACATGTATAGTAAACTGCTTGTAGCCTTCTCCTCATAGTAGTTATACTAAAACCCCTGAGCCTAACTCGGTGAGAGAAATATAGCTAACTTAGCCCTCAGTCATTTCATTTTACAGGTAACGATAACAGCGATTTTTATTTTAGTTTGGTTGTTCATGCTAAACAGGTTGAATTCAACATGAGGTTATACTAGAGGAGGCTAACGTTATTTGAACCGTAGTCTATATACAGCTTATCAGCATCTATCTTACAACCAAATAAAGACACAGATTAACATAAGGAAGAGTAATAAAAGACAACTTACATGTGCACTTTGTTCTGCCTGTGCTTTGAAAATAGATGGGATGGGGACGGCCGTATGTTTCAGACGTAGTACCGTCTTTCTGGGCCCATATTCCATTTTTTCAAAGTAACTTAGTCCTCCAGTACAAAATGCTCTTCGCAAACACGATACTGTTTAATTTTGTAAAGAGGCGTTGAAGTACAGATCTCCAGAGCAGCTAGCCATTTATTTCTCAGTTCCACATTTCACGAGTTCACACTTACAAATAAGTCAGATAGAATAAATGCGTATTTGGCGTGCTGTCCGAGGAGAGGGCTCCGGGCTCGGTATTTGGCCCGAACCCAGAGTACTCCCCCCGTATTCCTGGCTGTGAAAGAACAAGCCAAGAGTGAGGAGTCGGGGTGGTGGAGGGATGCTGAAAACTGTCAAGGAAGTTAGGTGAGTTGACAGAGTGAATATATATGCTTCCTCTCATGCTGATAGGGTAGACATGGTAATTGTTTGATGAGTTGATTGATTGATTGCTTGATTATTTGAACGTGCTCCTCCCGAACTTTGTTAATAAAACATCATTCGATGGAATTCTGTGAAGCATTACATTCGTGTAGCCTATGTCCTTTGCTTGTTCTCACAACCTTTTGCTACGCAGATAATTACCATGTTTGCTGTAACTGTAGCTGTAACTTCTCAAAAAAAAACAATCCAAAAGCGAAGACACTCGGTGCAGATCACGCGTGTTGTTCTTCTGTGTTTTGACTCCTTGCACACCGGTATGTTGACGGAAGTCGTGGGATTTCATGTGTTGCGTGATATGTCTGCGCCCAAGTAGCTGTGCTTCGCCTAAGTAGCCGTGCTTCGCCTGTGCTTCCCCATAATATAGTCCCAAGTCAATATCTGCCTAAGAAATCGCCTAGTGTTAATCTGCATCGCTATTTGTACTCGTTGTGAATACGCAGGCCACAAGAAGTAATTACTTATTATTAATATATATTAATTTTTTTTATCACTTTTACTCAGGACATGCTAGCTGGCAACAAAGGATTCCATTCATTGTGCTAAGCTAAGCTAGCGCCGACCCTGTCAAACTAAAACAATGCATGCACTGAGACAAAAATGCATTTACCCACCTATCTAAATGTATGAAAGAAGGTGAATAAGCCCTATTTCAAAAAATGGTGGAGTGTTCCTTTAAATAAAAAAACTGTATGTTGGGTCAATGTAACTCAACTAAGTTAAAACAGCATTCCCTTGTTTTGTTACATAAACCTGACTGAATTAGGTTACAACAACAAAATTAAAATTTGCAGGTAGAATCAGATAGAAATACCTCCTTAAAGCAACAACTGCACATGTTCACTTTTTACAGACTATAGAAAATATGTTATTTTCACATTTAGTGTGTATATACAGTAATATCGATAATATACACTATAATACAGATAATATCGATATTTGTACTAGGTGCAAATAGCCGCTGCCTTTTTATATATAGTTTAAATAAATCATATTTGTTCTCTTTCACCCTGCTTATGGGCTAATATTAATTCACTTTAGTAATGACACATTGTAATGTTTCCTGTCCTGTGTTTCCCTTGTCTTGTGTGCACTTTTGTTATTTCCTGTTCTGTCATGTTTTGTAGTCCTTTGTAGTTTTTCTTGCTTATTAGTTCTCCCAGGTGTTTCTAATTAGCCACACCCCCTTGTTATCTTGTTTAGCTTGTTTGTCTGTGTATTTAAACCTCTGTGCTTCAGTTGTTGGTTGTCGGTCGTTGTTTAATGTACTGTTACCTGTTCTTGTCCTGAGTTCCGTGTTCCGCCTGGATTACCTGTTTGTTTCATTAAATGTATGCTTGCACTTGGATTCTCTCTCTGCTTCATCCTTGCCGCAGCGTGACACACATTTTGTTATATTTTTTCAACAATTCTTTGAAGCTTTTACTGCAGTAATAGTGTTGCCTGTTTCTGATATAATGTGTTTAAATGATCTACTCTTTGGTTATTATCTCTCAATCTTCATCAGAGAAGTATCTGTATGAAACTCTTCA
The DNA here is from genome assembly GCF_963993115.1 of Abramis brama. Taxonomy (NCBI): domain Eukaryota; kingdom Metazoa; phylum Chordata; class Actinopteri; order Cypriniformes; family Leuciscidae; genus Abramis; species Abramis brama. The sequence continues at coordinate 36,076,356 of NC_139968.1, forward strand.
TGTGTCACACGACTGAATGCTCACTCAAATCCTGAGTGGACCGGGAAATTTTAAAGTCAGTGTCGTGACACCAAGTGTTAATATGTTCTCATTTCTCAGGCTCCAGTTTTGGCAATTATTGTGTAAGCTGTCCTTGTGTAACTTGTTTTCGTTATGTTATGTGCACATCATGGACTGGGCCTTGGACACACTTATACACTCGCACACAAACGGGAACTCAAGACACACACATACATTTGAACATTTAACTGCTCACTATTATATTTCTTAATATTCTATATATGGTAGGGTTGATCTTTGAGTACTATGATTGGATGGCCTGGACATCATGGATGATTCTGCTTTATCAAGTGTATAAATATGTCCTGTCTCTGAGTCTGCTTGATCATCTCCCGAGATCTCACGACGCTGCTGATACACATCTGATCTGCAGATAATCTACCTGAAGATTCATCTAACCCCAAGATTAAGCCTGACTGCATTCACTTTGACTTTGTGAAGGTGCATCATAATAAAGGCCAGAGGTTTACTATCCCAGACTATAGACTGCAACCTGTGAGTATCAGTTCACATGAGCTCACTCAACATATTTGTAGCATGTATGTATTTTTTGTGGGGAAAAAGGCTATCAATAATCTTCAAAGCATTGAGTAATAAGTATTAAAAAGCAACATACTTTGAGAAAAATGTTTTCTGGGGTGATTTACCTTGACTTTAAATGTTAAGAACTTTAATCAGCAAGTATACGATATACAAGATATTTGTCTTGACTTTATGGAATGGACTTGATGGAAACAAAGCACAGTCAAAAACACCTTTACACAAATACAGAAAACAAAGGGATTGGAATCAACTATGTATAAAACGTGCACAACTGGATCAATTCAAATTAAGATATGTGCAAGTAAAAATAAAGGAAGGGTCTCATCAGTATTGTATTTACTAATCACAACCAAACTGCTTTAGTAAGTCAGATGTCAGTAAAGGTGTTTTGATGTGTGTATTGTTCAGCAGGTCATGGAGATTCATCAGTCTTTTGTGATTCTGCTGCTGGTCTTGTGTGTGTCGTTCTCCGCTCATGCTCAACCCCCCGGTTATCAACATTTCCGCAATCAGCATGTGGGTCCTTTTGTGAACGTGGAAATGTGTACCAGTGAAATCAGAAACAGAGGCATCACTGGACCTGGCGGTGTCTGCAAACCTGTCAACACCTTCATACAAGCAAATGAAAATGTTATTAACCCAGTTTGTGGCAGAGGAGGAACTCCAGTGGGCGGAAACCTGTTTCGGAGCAACAATCCTTTTAATGTGGTCACGTGTAGATTACAATCTGGGTTGAGACCCCCAAACTGTATTTATCGTAGAGGGCAGTTGGCCACTCTTAATATAGTGTTAGGGTGTGTACGCGGCTGGCCTGTACATTATCAAAATGAGTAAGTAAAGTACAGATGGCTGGCTGAATAGAGCATCACAGAGCTATAGTTGCTAATCATTTGTTCACTTCTCCTTTCCCATCTTTCTTTGTTTCTCAAGTGCAAAAAGAGAAAAAAGTGAGTCAATCATGAAGCCAAAAATAAAATAGATGAATAAATACAAAATACAAATAGAAAGTGTACCCCTCTGTCTTTATGAGACTCTGATATGAATGAGAATATCTTCACTGTTTCTCATCATTTACCTTAACCCTTTCACGCATAGTGGTCACTACAGTGGACAGCTATTAAAAATGCATTTTCTTGAATTTGCACGGGTTTTTATGGCAAAGTTGCACATCAATCTCTTCATTGGACCCTTGTGCATCATCCTATAAATTGCAACCAAGTGGCAAGCCTTTGTGTTTCGATTTTTTCCCCCTCCAAACCAAGATGGCCAAGGGTCAGTCAGACATGCCAAGTTGCTCTGGAATATCCACCCATTCCTTCTATCCTAGGAGACTCTTGTAGGTAAAAAAAATATTGGAGCATCAAGCAATATCAAATGAGTCATATCACAGTAAAATTTTGCAAGTTTTGATTTTAGATTGAGAGAAAACTCTGATTAATCACATGTCCACTGTAGTGGTCGTCATGCATCAACTGCTATATTTCAGCTACAATTCATAATTATAATGTGAATATTCTTTGATTTCGTAATGCACGTTATTGTAATGCGCTTTTTTACTCATAACATCAAAAAGTAATGATTACGTAATGCATGTTACTTGTAATGCGTTTCTTTACTCATAACATCAAAAAGTAATCTGATTACATAATGCATGTTACTTGTAATGTGTTTCTTTACTCATAACATCAAAAAGTAATCTGATTATGTAATATGCGTTATTGTAATGCGTTTCTTTACTCATAACATCACAAAGTAATCTGATTACGTAATGCATGTTACTTGTAATGCGTTTCTTTACTCGTTACATCAAAAAGTAATCTGATTAGGTAATGCACATTACTTGTAGTTAATTACTTGTTAGATCAAAAAGTAATCTGATTAGGTAATGCATGTTACTTGTAACACATTACTTTACTTGTAACATAAAAAAAGTAATCTGAATGGGTTATGCATGTTACTTGTAATGCATTACCCCAAACACTGATCATTTCAGATGAGATTAAAAAAACGTATCGCTAGGTTTTCTCAGAGGAGGGCTATGATAGAAATGTGCATGTCCATCTTGAACATAATCAGAATTATCAGCTAATAAGGGTAAATCTCCATACTCTGGTGCACTGGAGGGAGAATCTGAGTGGTTTCCACAGTAGTACCTTGACAGGCTGTAGAAAATTCTGATGGAATCACGTCCTCATGTTCTGATATCATAGATACGCGAAGTGCAACTTGTATGAAGTTGTATGAAGCCTTTGCAATATTTTGCATTTATATTTTTTTTATATATAGTTTTCATATGATTTGATATAATTGTATTGATTAGTTCGTTAAATTCACATACTTTATCTTTTTGATTATTGTCTTATTTAATACAGTATATCTTCAGTTTAAACCATAAACGCATGCTGTCCACTCAAGTGGACATCTGAAGATCTCTTTGAAAAATTTGTAAAAAAACAAAATAAAAATCAATTCTTGTTTTTCATGCCCTAAGAGCAATATAAACACATAGGAAAAATATCCTGACTGTGGTTATCATAATTCATGCATGAAAGGGATAAATTAGCATAATGTTAAAAATATCTTTACAATATTTCTCTAAGTTGATGGTATATTCCTCACTTCTTCATGCGTGTCTCTGTGTGTAATTGTGCTTTTCATGTGCAAGATTCAGCTAGTCTACTAAATTCAAGCACTCTTTTAACACTTTTTGAGCATTAAAAAACGTTTTAATGGGAGTAGTGAATGAGCAAAAACAGACGAGGGAAGAAAGACACAGATGGTTTTATCCACCTGTCTGTATCCTCAATAAAACTTCTCTACTCTTAAACTCGTTTTCTTGATTGACTTTCATCTCAACAACTCTAATTGAAAATAACCATTTACTTAATTTATTACTTAAGTGTAAATGACAAGTTATCAACCACTTCATATTTTGTTTCTTTTTTATATCCACACATTACAATCAATGAATTATAATGAATCATTTACGAACTGAATTTTTTTATGACCACATTTTTAGTATTTGGAGACAGTGGTTCTCGAGGACAAGTCCCCCCAAATATAAAAATGGCCAAATTGTTGAGATGGTCAATCAAATCAAACTTTTATTTTTCACAGAAGCAGAGCGTGAATTCCAGTGTGAAGACTCAGTTTAACGCTGAAAGAGAGTGAGGTAAGATTTAGCGAAAAGGTAACGGTAACCCATAATGAATCAAGTGTTACTACTGTATATTTTTCTAAAGGAATTACTAATATACACATACAATTTTAATAAAGTTGAATTAGCTAACCTTCTATGTATTTTTTACTCTTCAAAGTGTACACTTGCAGTTGTTGATTATAATTAATTTACTGTTAAGGATAAACAATGTTTAAAATGTATATAATTACCCAGCAAACATTTGGACGTTTAATGTCCGTTGAAAAGACGTCCGTCCGAGACGTCCCGTCATGGTTGAAAAATAGTTCCAAAATGAAAGTTGAACCGACGTCTTTGACGTCGTCTGGCCGTGAATTCCACGTCTTTTCTGGCCGTGATTTCCACGTCTTTTCTGCGCGTCCCTGGACGTCTAAATGGGTTTATTTATTTTTTTAGTTCTTCTGGATGTTTATAAGATGTGTTGCTGCCAAATGTATGTGTATATATAATCCTGCATATAAAATAATCACACCCATATTGTGTAACATCGTGAAAGGCAATCATTTAGGCTATTTTTACACATCTTAACTTGACAAAGGTTCTAAAAAGGTCCAAAATCGGTCCGGTCAGACCTGGACGTCTATAAAACCGTTTAATCACGTGTACATCAACACATTATTTGTGGACAAAAGCAAAAAATAGTGCTATAATTTAGCATAACATTTTATTGTGAATATTACATTTGAAATGTCTTCCAGTTGTTAAACAGCTATTATTCAAAAAAGATAATAGAAATAGTACAATGTGGTAAATTCTGTGGTAATGGCATTCTCTCTAACAGTTTCACATTAAGGTTAAGCAGACATTAATCAAACCAGAATATAACAAAAGTACAGGGACAGTCAACGCATTCTATTTTTAGAGTCTTATAATATGCCATCATTGATGAATAGAAGTCAGAGCTGTGGCAATACTAAGTTTCAGTTACTAACAGTCTTGCATTACTGTTAAACAGCCATAAATAAAAGTTTTTAGAGTCTATTAAGTTTGTTTATGGCTTTATGGTTTTTGTTTTGTTTATGGCTCATTTTTTAAATCCACCACCCTCAGCTGTTCCTGGAGCGTTCTTCAGGTGTTCCTCCGCTGCTGCATCTATGTCTGAGTCTGTAGCATTTGGGCTCCACCTCATCACAGCATCTGAGGAAAGAGAATATGGTTTTAAAAAAAAAAGAAAAAGGCTAATTTCTAGGTAAATTACGTACTTTTTTTTTGAAAATGTCGGAAAATAACCATGTTATTTTACTGAATAAACGGTCCGTGGAGCACAAACGAGTTGCGCAGTTTCGTTCCGCTTTCATTTTTAATTTTTAATTTTTTGCGATGTTTTAACAATGTTTTAACAATGTTGCGGTCGCGCCAGCGCGACCTATAACAAAATTTGGTCTCACCGGCAGAAAAAATTAGCCTGGTTCTACCAGACTCTCGTACATAAATGTAAAATTAAATTAAATAAAATTTGTACAGAGAGTCTGGCCCATGCAAGCGTTAACTTCATTGAAGGCGGGTACTCTGTTGAAACAGAGAATGTCTAATGTTACATTTATAATACAAAATGTACTTACCCAACAGCAGATTTTTAGTAATTCGGCAACACACCAATGCACCCTCAAATCCTGCTCGCCTCGTGGTTGTAGAAAAACGGGAAAATGGCTACTTTATCGCTTTATCGCGAGATAATATATCATATCGCGGGATTTTGCAATATCGCGAGATTTGCTACAACATCCCGGTGGCACAGTTTTGACGTGTAAAGCAGTGTACGTCTTTTCAAAACCTCTTAAAACTACTTGGGGCACTTAAATTAATTATTGCAGTGTCAACCAAGGTGTAAGCATAATACTTTTGCATATTTCATAAGGATTTCATAGAGGGTCATGATGGACTATAATGCACGTGTAAAGGACGTCACCTACTGGACGTCCACTTAAAACGACTTTAAATGCAGTGGCTTTGCAATCAATTAACCACACTGGGCACTTTGTGATTATAATTTATTTTAAACAAGATAAAGTAAATATATTTACTTTGTATACAAATCGTGTATTTCATAAAGATAATTCCTGTTTTTTTTTTTTTCTGTCTTGCTTGACAAGACGTGTAAAAGACGTCAGTGGACGTCTTCACAACCTCTTACAAACTACTTGGGCAATTAAATTAATTATTGCAGTATTAACCATGCAAGGATTAAGCACAGCTTTTGCATATTTCACAAGGATTTCATAGAGGGTCATGAATGCACGTGTAAAAGACGTCACCAGGTGACGTCCTCTCACCCGATACACTATATATTGAACTACACGTAGCTAAAAGTCAAAATAACAATTATACATGCAACCCCAGAGAACTGTAGACATGTACAAATGTATCTGAATGCATTTTTAGGAAATGTTCTGTGTTACATATTTTTACCGATTTATGCCGTCCTACCGCGACTATTTTTGGCCAGGGACACGACGTTGCCGTCGGACCAATGTTTGCTGGGTATCTATCATATTTCAATATTAGTTATATCACGTGTTTCGCAGAATACTGATCCAAATAATTACTAGTTCCTTTAAAATGATGTAGTAACACTTGATTCATTACTAATGGCCCAGCAAACAATTTTGCTTCGCTCTCGGCTCCTCAGCACAAACCTGAATGTGTGGATGCACACCAGCTCCTTATATACCGATGGCATGCGGATCCCACTTCCAATTCTCATTGGCCTTTTCTTAAAGTCTCAGAGGTGTTTAGGGCTTTCAAGTGTGACCCCTAGTGTCAGTCACTGACATCACATCTCATTCCCTTCATCAGCGAACAGAGGTTACAATCGTAACCAGGACGCTCACTTTAAGTGTAAAATAGAGCCAAATTGTTTGGAGAGAGAATAGATCTCTCTTTTATTTTTCTCTGTTATAACGGAGTATAACCATCTTTGTTTGTTCATTGTAATTTTACATTTTTCTTTATAATGATTTCTCCCAGTGCTGTGCTCTTTTTTGTGCAAATCTACTGTATTTTTATGCAAGCTGTTCTTTATTGTCATAAATTCGGTAACGCTTTACAATAACGTTCAGTTGTAAGTCATTTATAAGTGGTTAGTTAATGATGAACTAATCATTTACAAAACATTCATAAATGATTAGCAAGTGAAATGCTAACATGTTATGTATGTTTTGTAGATTCAGTTATAAATCATTTACAATTGATTAGTTAATGATGAACTAATCATTTACAAAACATGACTATGCGTTTCATAAATGTTTAATAAATGATGTTACATTTTTGTTGTATGTTTTGCTCACATCAGGTGCACAGTGGTTAAAGACTCCATGTGTTTCAGAGAAGACAGCTGTCTATACCCTCACCAGTCAGCACTTACACTGCAGTACACACTACAGTGTTCAACACCTGTTATAGATGTGTAAACGCATAAATTAATCATTTACAACACTTTCTGCATCCCCTAATCTAAAGTGTAAACTATTCATCACTTGTTAATGTGGTTGAACCTGCTAACGTCATGTAGTACCGCTTACGTCACGTAGTACCGCAAACATCCAATAGGAAAATTCAACTGCAGTAGCCACCGTTCAACCTGAAGAGGGCAGCACTCTTCAGGTTCAACGTTTTTACATCATATATTGTAGAATTAAAACACTTTATACCCAAATGTCAAAAAAGTTACTCGAATCAATGAACAGCACTAATAAAGCCACATTCTTACAGATCATTAACTAAAAAAAAAGTTGGTTTAGGGTTTAGTTACCCTTTAAAAATGCTGTACAAGCCTTTAATTAGCTCTTAACTCATTTTCCTTCATCTTATATTTCTTGAAGATCAAATTTAAGATAAACAGACCCATTAACCCTCACCTTTCAAATCAGCAGCATGAGCACTGAGAACTTCATCAGGTTTCCTACAGTATATGCTATGAGAGAGCATCTTGGACAATGACATTTCCCTCTGGGTAGGTTGAACAGGTTCCTCCGAAACTTAACTACTTGAAAAAAATGTTTGAAAATGTCTTTGGAGTGTACCAAAGATGTCAAAAACTCATAATATAATACCTTTTGTTGTTGTTTTTTTGTTCATTTTTAGCTTGTTATTCATTATATTGCAGAAGTTTATTTTTCATTTTATGTCAAGTGTACAGTTTTATTTTTTGCATCGTGAAATAAATATGTTCTTTATCACTGTGTTGTGTTTGTTTCCTTTTTCTGTTTAGAAGATAACTGAGCCTTTAAATCGCCTTTATAAATGCTTTATAAGGCATACAAAGTCCTCACTTTAGATGAGCTCACAAAAATAGTTAACTGACCACTACTAAATGCTTTATAACAACCTGAATTAACCATGAATTACAGTAGAAATATGTGTTAATAAAGCATTTATTAACACACAAAGTAACCATCACCATATGTCTGAATAATAAGATGTATGAATGTACATTTAAATAGTTTATTAATCATTTACTTACACTTTCTAAGTGATCTTATAAACCACTGACAAATCCTAAATAACTGGTTTGTAAATAATAAAATACTTAATTTAGAAATTATATATTGAACATTAATAAAGTAGGAAAATAAAATTATTAAACACATTATATATATATGCTTATAAATCAAGAAACAAGCATTTATAGCTGTATTTATAAACTGATTATTAATGTTTATTAATGCTTTATAAATGATGAATTAACTGAATTAACTGTAGTATATATATTTTTTTTAGTATATGTTTTTCCTACTATGGAAGTCAATGAGACCAGAAACTGTCTGGTACTGATATTCTTCTAAATATCTTCCTTTGTGTTCAACAGAAGAAAGAAATTCATACAGGTTTGAAACAACATGAGGGCGAGTATATGTTGACAGAATTTTCATTTTAAAGTGGAGTATCCCTTTAATGGATGACCTCACTGTAATCACACAATCAGTGCCAGGTGGCCGGGATCCTCCAGGGCCTGAAAAACTCATATCTTAGGCAATATCATCTGCCAAATAACTTCTAAACCATTTCGCCGTTCCAGGTTCAAAACATGCACTGCTAAGTTTGTTCAGTAGCAATTCATGATCCACTGAATCAAACGCCTTGGATTAATCTACAAATAAGGCAGCACAGTGCTGTTTTCTGTCCATGAAGAAATGGCAGCAAATACGAGCTGAGCATGTAAACCTCACTCTCCTGATCTCAAGAGACACACTTAAGACGCTATAGCGCGCCTGCCTCCCATGCCGGAGACGCCGGTTTGAATCCTCAGGGATGCAGCGACCATCATAAGGGAGCTTGAATCTTGGCTCACCACAGTCAAAAAGTCTGGCCTACTAGGCCAATTTAAGGCCTGGATATGCTAACATGTTATTTTACTACTTTTAGGCCTCTGCTTGTGTATGAGGTGACCTTGTCAACAGTGGAGACCATATATAAGAAGGTCAGTAGCTCCATGGGTGGCTGGGACTGTCATGCAGCTTGAGCAGCGAAGCACCCTAGATAAACAAGCTCCAGCTTCCCATTTAGCAGATTCACTGAGTTCAAGGTATCTCGCAGCAGAAAGGCACTACTCTATCAGGACTAAGAGGACTCAAGGGTGACATAGGCAGGCATCACGGTGCAGACAGGTACGAAGTGGAGAGCACAAGAAGGCCTGGAGACTGCTGAGTCCTGGCTGGGACACAGGGCTTTGGTGGACATTGTAGCTATGGGCCGGTCAGGGTTAGGAACCAACCAACATCCACGCTATTACAAGGCCCATGTTAGAGACTGCTCCCAGCTAGTCCTGTAGGAGGTGCAGGTTGGTGCAGAAGAGGAAAGGACCTGCAGGATGGTGGGCATGCGGCAGCAGGGATGAAGTACGAGTGTGAGCAGGAGAAGAAGATCTCCGAGATCTGGCAGGCAGATTCCCAGCAAATCAAGTTCTTGGTCCAAGCGGCCTATAACCCAGCCTACAACAGCCCAACATCCCTGGGGGAGGGCCGCTACCGCTGGAGGCACGATCCATTGCAGAGTCCATCTCCAAAGCCATGGCCAACAACAAGCATGGCTGCTACTGGAGGAACATCACCTTTGTCAGGGCACAGGAGCCACATTCACAGCTCAAGCCGGCAGCCGTGTTGTTCACCTCGGCTTCAGGATGGGATAATGAAGTTGATCTGGGGAGGCAACGGTTCATATTGTGGCAACTGGGTTGAGACCAGACGCAATGGTAACATCAACCACTTCTAAGAAGAGCTCACGGTTCCTGGGAGGACCACATTGAAAAGGCGAATGAACGGAAGGAGTGCAGAAGGGCAGACTGGAAGGTACGCTGCAAGCCCATCGAAGTGGGGTGTAGAGGCTTCACTAGCTGGTCACTGTGTAAGGTCTACATGCTGCTTGGCATTCCTTGGTTTGCGAAGAGGAAAGCCATCAAGTCCACCATGGAGACTGCAGAAAGAGCCTCCAGATGGCTGTGGCTTTAGAGGAGTGACCTGTGAGCCGGTGCTGGTCAACCCTGGGTGAGGGTGTGTGATGTTGAAAGGCCCGAAACACCTGACTACCAGGAACATCACTGAGCGTGTCCCAGCACTTATATTTATCCCAAAAAACCCAAACTTTATTTTTGGCTCTTGAAAAGAAATTCAAATATATATCAATAATATTTTATTCATACATATAACAAAAGAAAAACAATTATAACAGTGGTTAGCCTATACCCCCTGGCTGTTTGTTTTTCAATGTTTATATGTACTATTGCAGTTGTGACTGTACATTGACTTTGTCTGTTTGAAATTTGATTAAAAAAATAACAAAATTTCCTTGTTCCTTGCCATTGTTTTGGATTATCCTCTGTTTAATCAAGCCATACCCTTGCCTCAACTAATTTCCCTGAGCAACCCATGACAAATATTGACATATTATTGGTTACCTGTTGTGTGAAGTGTGTCTTTATCTCCAACACTTTAAATTAGGGTCCAGTTCTCACTATTAAAAAAAGTGTGACTACAAAATTTCTTCCTTATACTCTATTTCATCTCTGTACAATATTTAATTACTGTACAGTATGTCATGAAGACATACTGTACATTTTAGGTAACACTTTATTTTGATGGTCCCTTTTGATCATTCTGTTGACTATGAAACTTTTCAACTACATGTCAACTAACTCTCATTAGAGTTTTAGTGGACTGTCTGCTTAATATCTGCAAACTCTTTATTATGATGGTCCTCTAACAGACACTCTACTGACTGTAAGTAACTTTGCTACTACATGTCAACTTATTCTAGCCCTACCAGTCTACTAATACACCACTAATAGTCTAATGAGAGTTAGACATGTAGGTGTAGACATGTTTGCTCTTTCCGCTAACTACAGACTGTAATATGTAAGTATCTCATTTTTTCCCCCAATGATTGTGTATTTGTACATTGCTGTTTTTTTTAAAGCAGCCAATTTGGAAAGAGGTTGTGTATCAGTTATCATAATGAGTGTGCTGGTGTCTCAAAAACAACACACTTTCAGAAAAACTTAAATTTCAAATGAGTGTCCTCTTTGTAAAGTATTTTATATCTTTTTTTTTTTTTTTTTTGACTCATGTCACTTCCTGTGCTCTCGGTAGTATTAACTTACCTAATGTCAGTGTTAGATTTTCTCTCCAGAAAACTTTATAGGTCTTTGTGCAGTGCTGACCTGTAGCCTACATAAAGCTAATAAACTGAAGAATTTAGCTAAAGAAACAAAAGCTGTTGATGTGTCAAAATATTATTTCTATGATGAGAACTCTCCATCTGAAGTGATGATAATTTCTGAAGTGCTTCTTTCATAAAGAACACCGCTTTCTCACATAACGCAGTGAAGCATCCCCTACATGAGTGAATAATTGATTCTCGAGCCATCGATATTAAAGGGACACCAGGCAACTTTTTCGTGTTAATAAATCATCTTCGTAAGTCGGTATATGGTTAAATGACTCATTACAGGGCGAATGAAGACTCTCTCACCCGCAAATACTGCCTGTAGGAAGAATATCCCGCTTGCAAGTTCAGTGTATCCTACCCGCGTCCTTCAGTCTTGCAAAGTCTCACAAAGTCTCAAACATCGCGAGAAGCAGGATCAGTTTACGGCAAGCATCCCCAGCACAGAGGCAGGCTAACGAAATGCGGCTAGCGATTGATGATAATGGCAAAGCCGGGGAAGAAGCAGCGAAAACCCTTGACAGAAGAATTAAAAAAAAAAGGAAAAGAGCTTCAGACCGAGCGAGGGCTCGCACACGTATCAACATTGGTCAAGCTTTTTCAGAATGGCGAGAGCTGAAAGACAGAGAAGGCTCCAAGTCAGATGCAGACCTCGCATTCTTGCTTTTGCGCTTGCCTACACTTTTATTTTATGTCACTAAGTCAACGCGTCGGATAATAAGCAATAAACATGTTGCACATATCATGATCGAGCTAGAATAAACATTCTGATGTTTTCTTAGACAAGCAAGGTAAACCGTCATTATACCAGATTAAGTTTTAGGTCTTGCTAATATAACTTTAGACAAATTTTATCCTCCGATATATATAATTTTTATGCTCATGTCCACTCTCCCAAAAAAACAAAACACGAAAGCAGTAGTTCGCCTCCTTCATATCGTTCGTTCCCGGTAAAAATACTAGTATGCATGACAACACAATAAAAAAAAATAAAAAAAACTCGCCATCAGTTGTGAAGAAAGTATTACTTTACATACCTCGGTAGCAGTGGTGCAGTCTAGTTTTTTGTAGTGAGTATACTGTAATATAACACAGTTTCTATGTGTAGGCTATGTGAAACGAATGAATGACGATAGTTTTATCAAATGGTGAAATTCTCGTGCAGTGACTCATAGCAGCTCTGCGATGAAAGTGCACATTTGTATCCTAACCTACAAACGCTGAAAACACCACGAGCGTGAGTCACGCGTGCTTCAGTGTGTGTGTGCGCGAGTAGTGGAGCACACATTGAGCGCTCATCCCCAGAGACGCGCAAGTAAGACAGACTCGTGATTCATTCATTCATAAATAGGCAAATTCCGTGACGTTCTGCTTAGCAAGCTCCATTTGTGACTGGATTCTGCGATTTGATGTCGCGAATTGATGAATGAAAGTGAAAGTTCTGACACAAAACGAAGTTGTTAGGTATCCTCACAATTTTTTAACTGGATATACGGAAATCCTTGGCCTTTTCTAGTGGGTATACGGCGTATACCTATCACGTAGACTACACCACTGCTCGGTAGACATAACTGGTTTTGAAATAGCCGGTTCCTCTGCTCGGCTGGGTTGACAGCTGATCAGCTGGGTTGCTCATGGCGAGGGGGGAGGGACAACAGTTCTTTTTTATGACAGTGTGTTTGAAAGAATTTACTACCAGACACTAGGGGGAGCTTCGTAGAGAAAAAACACTCAGAGTTGCCTGGTGTCCCTTTAACAGATTCAGCAGGACCGCCACAGACACCACCTGGTAACGTTGCACGTAAGAATGTATATTTTAAGCAACCTACTAAGGTATAGTTAGGGGAACACGCCTAGAAATGGTATACCTTTAGTTAAGTTATACCTTAAGAGTCTTCATAGCGCGCTCTAAGAGACAACATTATCGGGGAACGCTGCCTTGGTCTAATGTAAAGAAATAGCATAGGTTTAAAACCAATCGATAAAATTGCTGTTGTTGATGTATTATAATATCAATAATAAATTATGACATTTTAATTTCTTTAATGTGTACATAGTTTAAAATAGCCAATTGGTTGAGTTAAAAACTAACCTTTTTACCAAATATGTCCTGCTTGTCTGGAAATTCAGGTTTCTTCGAAAGTTTCCCCATTGGCGTAATACTCTTGTGTTTGAGAATGATTACAGCTTTCACCAACTGACATATGTTATGTTTTTCGCAATCATAACATGTAGAAAACACTTGGGGTTAACCACGTTCAAATAACATCAGACAGCCAACATCTAGCAATACTTAATTTCTTCAGTATTTATTTTAAAGAACACAACAACTAATAATTGTGACAATGGGAGAATAACAGTATTACATTCATAACAACATATAGTTTAATATTTGCAGAATACCCTAACTGATGACAAATAAAAGTGATGTAATTTCAACCACAGAAAATATCGATCTGAAAAATTGGACAAAGTCACATATGCACTGTCAAATATGTTAGGTTAAAAAAAAAAAAAAGTTTACTGGGCAACACTTAAGTCTATGTTGAAGCCAGTTAGTTTCATTCCAGCACATAATGTGATGTGGAGCAAGTTTCGCTAGTATTAGTTGAGCTTTTGATCATTAATTTGCTTTTCATTATTTTACAGCCTTGGAAGAAGAAAAGAAAGAAAACTCTTTGAACATTTAATATCACTTTAGTCATAAAACAAGGCATAACAGCTCTTCATTTAATTTCTCTTAATATTTTCTTAACTTATCACAGCCAAACGGTTTTATTAAGTCAGATGTCAGTAAAGGTGTTTTGATGTGTGTATTGTTCAGCAGGTCATGGAGATTCATCAGTCTGCTGTGATTCTGCTGCTGGTCTTGTGTGTGTCGTTCTCCACTCATGCTCAACCAGAAGGTTATGTGCGTTTCCTCAAGCAACATGTGTTTGGTGCCATGACTGTACAGAAATGTGACAGTGAGATCCACACGAGAGGAATCACACTCGCCCAAACCACCAACGGCTGCACATAAAACAACACCTTCATACTAGCAAAATAAGAAGAATTTAGAGCAGTTTGAGGCGCAGCAGGAACTCCACTGGGCACTAACCTGTTTATGAGTAACAGTCCTCTTCCTGTGATCACTTGTAATTTAGACAGTTGGGATACACACCCACAGTGTAAATACAGAGGGGCCAGAGACACTAGTCAAATTTTGTTGAAGTGTGAAGGAGGCTGGCCTGTACATTATGTTGAAAACGAAATAATTACTATAGGCTAGAGGCTGAACATGGGAATTAGGAAAAAAAACAACAATCAAACAATCAGAATCAATCACAAAGCCAAACATAAAATAGATAAATAAATACTTGACCCCATTAGAGGTTAATGTGTCAAATTCAATGAAGCACAGCTGTACATGTACGTAATTATATTTGATCAATTGTGCTTTTCATGTGCAAGATTCAGCTAGTCTACTGAATTTAAGCACTCTGTTAACAGTTTTTGAGCATTTCAACAAGTCAAGTCAAGTCATCTTCATTTATATAGCGCTTTTAATGTAGATTGTCTCAAAGCAGCTTTACAGAGATAAACGTATAATTTAAGGTAAGATTGTTTTGGCTTTATAGCGGTTCTTTAATAAAGTTATTTTCCAGCTAAAGTTAGTTTTGATTGATTCGCTTCCGTCACAACGATCATTTGTTTTTAAATTAGGGGCCGCCAAGACGACACCATTCTCTCTACACAAACTTTAAACGCGATCCTGTGAGAAACGCTGATGGCGTTCACATGCGCATTAAGAACGGGTTCAATAGTTATGTGCGTTTGAATATATGTGCGCAGGTTTGTAATTCCCTACAAACCAAGCCTAAACAAATGACTGGTGTTTCCTTATAGTTTTGATTCAGAATTTTATTTTATTTTATTTTATCAATTCGGGGTAGATACGCAAATTGAGTTTTCCCGATGATGCTTTATCTGTAGAGTGGTAAGGGGATCCTCCATAGGGAGAGACTAGTTGGCACTTCAGCACTGCGTTGGCATCGGGTCCAGGCGAAGGTCCTTCGTCAGATCTGGATACGGCCTGGATCCGGCAGGCTGCGGGAAAACCTCGTGATAAACAAAGACACTAAAATTAGCGTAGATGCCATTCTTCTTATGATGTAACAAGTACATCAGGATTTATGGGAAGTGTTCCCGGTTCCAGCTGACCTAATCTATGCAGCCTAACATTGAATTATAGAAGTCTATAATGTATTATGTGAATGCTATGTCGAAGAGATGTGTCTTTAATCTAGCTTTGAACTGACAGAGTGTGTCTGCTTCCCGGACAATGGTAGGAAGACTGTTCCAAAGTTTTGGTGCTAAATAGGAGAAGGATCTACGGCCAGCAGTCGATTTTGATATTCTAGGTATTATCAACTGGCCGGAATTTTGAGATCGCAATAGACGTGAAGGACTATAATGTGTTAAGAGTTTGCTCAAGTACTGCGGAGCTAAACCATTTAGTGCTTTGTAAGTAATCAGCAATATTTTAAAATTGATGCGATGTTTAATAGGGAGCAGTGCAGTGTTGACAGAACTGGGCTAATATGGTCATACTTCCTGGTTCTGGTAAGAACTCAAGCTGCTGCGTTTTGAACTAGCTGTAGTTTGTTTATTAAGCGTGCAGGGCAACCACTCAGTAGAGCATTACAATAATCTAGCCTTGATGTCATGAAAGCATGAACTAATTGTTCCGCATTTGTCAATGAGAGCATATGACGTAATTTAGATATATTTTTAAGATGGAAAAATGCGGTTTTACAGATACTAGACACGTGACTTTCAAATGAAAGATTGGTATCAAAGAGCACACCCCGGTTCCTAACCGACAAGAAGACTTAATAGAGCAGCCATCAAGTGTTAGACAGTATACTAGATTATTACGTGAGGAAGTTTTTTTGTCCAATAATTAGAATCTCTGTTTTTTTTCAGAATTAAGAAGTAGGAAATTACGAGTCATCCAATTTTTTATATCAGCTATGCATTCTGTTAATTTAGTGAATTGGTAAGTTTCGTTAGGTTTTGAAGAAACATAGAGCTGAGTATCGTCGGCATAACAGTGGAAGCTAATGCCATGTTTCCTAATGATATCTCCTAATGGTAGCATGTACAGTGTGAACAGCAGCGGTCCTAGTACTGAGCCTTGTGGTACGCCATACTGAACTTGTGATCGATGAGACATCTCTTCATTTACTGCTACAATCAGAATCAGAATCAGAAAGAGCTTTATTGCCAAGTGTGCTTGCACCCACAAGGAATTTTTCTTGGTACTGAAGCTTCCAGTGCACATATACAAATACAAATACAACAAGAAACATAGTAATACAAATTCTAAGAATAAAAATATATAAAAAATAAATAAAAATTGTATAAAAGTAAAAAAGTAGGGTCACAGTTGGGTTTAGTCCGAATAAACATTTACAGATTATGAACATATTTACAGTATTTTGAGTAGTATGAATAATATAAATATAAATATCACCTGAGTTAGAGAATATTGCACCAGACAGTGGGAGTCTAGCGCATGTTACAGATTATAAACATATTTACAGTATTTTGAGTAGTATGAATAATATAGATATAAATATCACCTGAGTTAGAGAATATTGCACTAGACAGTGGGAGTATTGCACTTACAGGCATATGCCTTGGGGGCATGTTAAGTGTTCAGAAGGGAAATGGCCTGTGGAAAGAAACTGTTCCTGTGCCTGGATGTTCTTGTGGCCAGTGATCTGTGTCGCCGTCCTGACGGTAACAGTTCAAACAGGTGGTGTCCAGGGTGAGTGGAGTCTGTGATGATTTTACCTGCTCTCTTCCTCACTCTGGAAGAGTACAGGTCCTGGAGGGTTGGCAGGGGGGCACCAATAATCCTCTCTGCAGTCCGGACTGTCCGTTGTAGTCTCCTGATGTCCAATTTGGAAGCTGAACCAAACCAGACAGTGATGGAAGTGCTTAAAACAGACTCAATGATGGCTGAGTAGAACTGGATCAGCAGCTCCTGTGGCAGATTGAACTTCTTCAGCTGGCGAAGGAAGTACAGTCTCTGCTGGGCCTTTTTCACAATGGAGTCAATGTGATTTGCCCACTTCAGGTCCTGAGAGATGGTAGAGCCCAGGAACCTGAATGACTCCACTGCTTCCACAGTGCTGTTCATGATGGTGAGAGGGGGGAGTGCTGGGGTGTTTCTCCTGAAGTCCACAATCATCTCCACTGTTTTGAGTGTGTTCAGCTCAAGGTTGTTATAACTGCACCAGACAGCCAGCTGTTCAACCCCCAGTCTGTAAGCAGACTCGTCACCATTTTGGATGAGACCGATGACAGTGGTGTCGTCTGCAAATTTCAGGAGCTTGACAGAGGGGTCTTTAGAAGTGCAGTCATTAGTGTAAAGGGAGAAGAGCAGTGGGGAGAGAACGCACCCTTGGGGGGCGCCAGTGCTGATGGTGAGGGTCCTGGATGTGAGTTTCCCCAGTCTCACTAGCTGCTGCCGGTCCGTCAGGAAGCTGGAGATCCACTGACAGATTGAGGATGGCATGGAGAGCTGAGTCAGTTTGGCTGTGAGAAGATCAGGGATGATGGTATTGAAGGCCGAACTGAAGTCCACGAATAAGATCCGTGCATAAGTCCCAGGTCTGTCAAGATGTTGCAGGATATAGTGCAGTCCCATGTTGACTGCATCATCCACAGACCTGTTTGCTCTGTAAGCAAACTGAAAGGGATCCAGCAGGGGTCCAGTGATGTCCTTCAGATAGGCCAACACCAGTCTTTCAAACGACTTCATGACCACAGACGTGAGAGCGACAGGTCTGTAGTCATTAAGTCCAGTGATTTTAGTTTTTTTGGGAACCGGGATGATAGTGGAGCGTTTGAAGCAGCAGGGAACTTCACACTGCTCCAATGATCTGTTGAAGATCTGCGTGAAGACTGGGGCCAGTTGGTCAGCACAGGCTTTTAGACAAGCAGATGAGATGCCGTCTGGGCCTGAAGCTTTCCTAGTCTTCTGTTTTTTGAAGACTCTGCTCACGTCCTCCACGCAGACCTTAAGCTCAGGTTGGATGGCAGAAGGGGGGAGGAGAGGGGTTGCAGGAGGTGATGGTGGATGTGTGAAGTGCACATCAGAGCGGGTGTGAGGTGTGAGTCTGGGCTTCTCAAACCTGCAAACTGATAACGGTCAGATAAGTATGATTTAAACCATGCTAGTGCAATTCCACTAATGCCAACATAGTTTTCTAGTCTATTTAAAATAATGTTGTGGTCAATGGTGTCAAACGCAGCACTAAGATCGAGTAACACTAATAGAGAGATACAACCACGATCGCATGATAAGAGCAAATCATTTGTGACTCTAACGAGAGCGGTCTCAGTACTATGGTACGGTCTAAATCCGGACTGAAAATCCTCGCAGATATCATTTCTTTCTAAAAAGGAACACAGTTGTGAGGATACTGCCTTTTCTAGTATCTTTGACAGAAAAGGTAGATTCGAGATCGGCCTGTAATTGACTAATTCTGTAGGATCAAGTTGCGTTTTTTTAACAAGCGGTTTAATTATAGCCAGCTTAAAGTTTTTTGGTACGTATCCTAGAGACAAAGATGAATTACCGTATTTTCCGGACTATAAGTCGCTCCGGAGTATAAGTCGCATCAGTCAAAAAATGCGTTATGAAGAGGAAAAAAACATATATAAGTCGCACTGGAGTATAAGTCGCATTTATTTAGAAATTTATTTCACAAAATCCAAGACCAAGAACAGACATTTAATCTGGAAGGCAAGTTATTCAACTACACAGTAGCACACAGAACAACAGGCTGAGAAGGTGTCCGGTATGTTAACGCAACACATTAACAGTTATTCAGCTACACAATAGCATAGAGAACATATACCTGGGAGGCTGAATGGGCTAAATTAACATAAGCCAGTGAGTCCAACAAGCAAGTTACCAGTAAACAAGTTCATCAAGCCCCCGCGATCTCATTCCACATCACTGAATCCATTGAATTTTCTTCATATGGTGTCGCTTCTGAATAACTCCGCCAACTAGAGCGCCCTCTCGCGGCTGTAGACGGTAATGTTTTCTCTTGGTTCATCTCAGTCTGAATTAATTTTGATATATAAGTCGCACCTGACTATAAGTCGCAGGACCAGCCAAACTATGAAAAAAAGTGCGACTTATAGTCCGGAAAATACGGTAATGATATTAAGAAGAGGATCTGTGACCTCTGGAAGCATCTCTTTCAGTAGCTTAGTCGGTATAGGGTCTAACATACATGTTGTCGATTTAGATGATTTAACGAGTTTAGTAAATTCTTCCTCTTATAGCAACGAATGAATCAAACTTTTCCTTAGGGAGACTACAATGCACTGCCTGATGCGATACTGTAGTAGACAGTTGCATAGTTTTAATTTTGTCCCTGATATTATCAATCTTATGAGTGAAGAAGTTCATAAAGTCATTACTGCTGTGCTGCTTGGAAACTTCTTTGTTTGAAGCTTTCTTTTTCGTTAGTTTAGCCACTGTTTCAAATAAATACCTAGGATTATGTTTATTTTCTTCTAATAGGGTTGAAAAATAAGCAAATCTAGCAGCTTTTAAAGCCTCTCTGTATGCAATCGAGCTCTCCTTCCATGAAATGCGAAATACCTCTAGTTTTGTTTTCTTCCAGTTGCGTTCCGGCGTTGGACTATTTTCTTTAATCTTCTTTAAGCGCAAAGGAGCAACTGTGTCTAAAGTGCTGGAAAAGAGAGAGTTAAAAGTTTCTGTTGCAATATCAAGTTCTTCTAAGCTAACCGGGATGATAAGATGATGAAACTGATCAGGAAGATTATTAATAAAGCAATCTTTAGTGGCAGAAGTGATAGGTCTAACATATTTGAAACACGGAGTCGGCTTTGCAGCCTTGGCTAAATGAAGTTTACACGAGACTAGATAATGATCTGAGATGTCGTCGCTCTGCTGCAGAATTTCAACGGCATCAACGTCTATTCCATGTGATAATATTAGATCTAGAGTATGATTACGACAATGAGTAGGTCCTGACACGTGTTGTCTAACTCCAATTGAGTTTACAATGTCTTTAAATGCCAATCCCAATGCATCTTTTTCATTATCGATGTGTATATTAAAATCACTAACAATTAGTACTTTATCTGCAGCCAATACTAACTCTGATAGAAAGTCCGCAAATTCTTTGATAAAGTCTGTATGGTGCCCTGGTGGCCTGTATACAGTAGCCAGCACAAATCTCAAACGTACTTTATCGTTTATACTATATATTTTTACATTAAGCACTAACACTTCAAAAGAATTATATTCAAAACTTGATTTCTTAGTGGTTTTGAGAATATTACTATAAATTACAGCAACACCTCCCCCTTTGCGTTTAAGACGAGGTTCATGTTTATAACAGTAACATGTGTTTATTTCTTGTTTTCGGTTGAAGTCCAAAGTAGTCGATTGTCGAGTTCACGCGCGTGATCATAGGTAACTAAACCTATGCGCGTGAACTCGACAATCGATTACTATGGGCTTCAACCGAAAACAGGAAATAAACACAGGTATTTGCGCTGGCTTAAATAACATAATTTTTATCCATATCTTTCACATCTACTGCAGTCAGATTCACTCGTGTTCACTTTGAAGGAATCACTCACATGACCTGTGCACTTGTAATGACACATCAAGGATGTTAAGAGGCTAAAAGCAGGTTTAAACATTGCCCCATTGAAGTCAACAGGGTGCAAATTTTAAAAAGAGGATAACATGATGTAGGCAACACCGATTTTTGTCGTTGTTCTCTGTATTGACAGCACTCCAAATTGACAAAAAAATTTGCTCAATGTTAAAATTGACCGGAGTTCTCCTTTAAGCATTAGACGATCTGCAAATCCGGCGTCGAACTGGGCCTTGTTTATAAAACAATCATCGTCGAAATGCACTAGCAGCGAGCACAGCGCTTTGATGGTTTCGCTCTCTCGCTCTGGTCTACGGGTGCGCGCGCGCCCTTCCAGGAGAAGTGCCCTTAGGACCCATATAAGGAAATTCCGCCCCAGCTGACGTCACACATGCCCATACTCGAAAAAAAAACTTTCAGAAACTTGTGAAGAACCGGAAGGAGTATTTTTGGCACAGAAATACTCCATCAAATGTTTAGCATGGGAATCCAACTCTTTAACAGTGTAAAAAAATCAGTATGCATGAAATAGCATTTCACCCCCCCCTTTAACAATGAGTGCTTTTGAAATAAGCGATTGAATATTCAGCAACCCAAGCTTTAGCATTTGCTCATCTGTATTATAGTTGTTTTTTATTTGTTGAACATCAATTAAATGTTTTACCTTAGATGGGTTTAAATGTTTTTTGGATTTCCAAATTCGGGGAACAGACACAGTCTCTATATGATGATAGCTAGGTGAGAGAGGGTCTATGTGATGGGATTTATCTGACCTTGGCAACACTTTTTAATGGGAGTAGTGAATGAGCAAAAACTGTCTTCCAGAATGACTAGTTAAACTAGAATGAGTCTACTAATACTCCACTAATACTCTAATGAGAGTTAGACATGTAGGTGTACATAAAGTATTTGATAATCTCTGATCTAATCTCTTGATCTTCAGTGATTGGCTGTTCACACTTTTATTTGCCCACATCTGAGTATAAAAAGCCTGAGGATCCAAACTTAAGGTAACAGCGATACCTGAACAGAATTTGTTTGTGACAGGACTGAAGGCTCTTTCCAAACTACAGACTATAATATGTAAGTATCTTCTTTTTTCCAATAATTGCGTATTTGTACATTGCTGTTCTTTTTAAGCAGCCAATTTGGAAAGAGGTTGTGTATCAATAATCATATTGATACACAATACATAAAGCGGTTTTCAAAAAGCAACACAAACCTACAGAAACACTTACATTTCAGGTGAGTGTCCTCTTTGTAAAGTATTTAGAGGTCTTCAATCCTGCTCCTGGAGGGCCACTATCCTGCAGAGTTTAGTTCCAACCTGCTTCAGCACACCTGCCTTTGTATTTTCAAGCGATCCTGAAGAGATTGATGAACTTATTCAGGTGTGTTTGATTAGGGTTGGAACTAAACTCTGCAGGACAGTGGCCCTCCAGGAGCAGGATTGAAGACCTTTGAATTAGTGTTGATGACTAGTAATTAATTTACAGTGCATTACAAATCGTTATGAAAAGTGTTGACTTGACAAATGTCACTTGCCTATATGTTGTTGATGATCGGTGCTGCTCTGCTCTCAGTAGTGGTTTTTACACCTAATGTCAGTGTTAGATTTTTTCTCTAGAAAGACTTTATCGGTCTTTGTGCTGAACTGTAGCCCATATAAAGCAAATTAACCATATAACTTAGCTTTAACATAAAAAAAAGAAGTTGTCTAATCTAAAGTGCTTAAATATTATTTATATGATGATAACTCTCCAACTGTCCGATTTTTAGCATGGTACTGGATATTACAAATTTGAATGTATTTGGTCTATTAATGTAAAGAAGTAGCATAAGTAGTTTTTTTTTTCTATGAACTTGCTGTTGTTGATGTATAATAAGATCAATCATAAATCATGACATTTGAATTCCTGTACATAGTTTAAAACATTTAGCCAACTGGTTGTGTTAAAAACTAACCTTTTTACAAGTTATGTCCTGCTGGACTGGAAATTCAGGTTTCTTCCAAAGTTTAGCCATTGGCTAAATACTTTTTTCTCGGTTTGAGAATGATTACAGCTTTCACAAACTGACATACGTTATGTTTTTACTATCATAACATGTAGAAAACACTTGGGGTTAACCACGTTCAAACACAGCCAACATTCAGCAATACTCAATTTCTTCTGTATTTATTTTAAAGAACAACCACTAATAGTGACAGTGGCACATGCAGGCACAATGGGGGAATAGCAGTAGTACATACATAACATATAGTTGAATATTTGCAGAATAACCTAACTGATGATAAAGTGATGTAATTTCAACCAGAGAAAATATTGTTCAGAAAAATTGGACAATGTCACATATGCACTGTCAAATATTTGAATATCATGTTAGGTTTTACAAAAAAATTAATATAAAATCCAGTTTACTGGGCAACACTTTAAGTCTATGTTAAGCCAGTTAGTTTTACTCCAGCAAATAAGTGTTGTGGAGCAAGTTTCACTAGCATTAATTCAACTTTTGATTATTCATTTGTTTTTCATTGTTTTACAGCTTTGAGAGAAGTAAAGAAAGAAAACTCTTGGAACATTTAATATCACTTTACTCAGAAAACAAGGTATATATCAGCTATTCATTTAATTTCTTAAATATTTTAAATATCTTAATTATCTTAATTATCTTAAATATCTTAATATTTTCTTAACCTATCACAACTAAACTGCTTTAGTAAGTCAAATGTCAGTAAAGGTGTTTTGATGTGTGTATTGTTCAGCAGGTCATGGAGATTCATCAGTCTGCTGTGATTCTGCTGCTGGTCTTGTGTGTGTCGTTCTCCACTCATGCTCTAACCGATCATCAATTTTTCATCAAACAGCATGTGGGACCTCTTGTGAATGAGAAAATATGTACCAGGGAAATCAAAACCAGAGGCATTACTGGACCTGGTGGTGTCTGCAAACCTACTAACACCTTCATACAAGCAAATGAAAATGAAATTAACGCAGTTTGTGGTAAAGGAGGAACTCCACCAGTTTAGGAGCAACCAGCGTTTTCCTTTGGTCATGTGTACATTAGAACCTGGAAATATGCCCTCAAAATGTGTCTATACAGGGAGCTTGATCCCTCTCCGTTATATAGTGTTGGTGTGTGACCAACGCTGGCCTGTACATTATGTAAGGCATACAAATGTCTAGCTGAATAGAGCATCACAGAGCTTTATTTTCTCATTATTTGTTCACTTCTCCTTTCCCATCTTTCTTTGTTTTTCAAGTGCAAAAAGAGAAAAAAGTGAGTCAACTATGAAGCCAAAAATAATGAATAAGTAAAAAATACAAATATAAAATGTACCCCTCTGTCTTTATGAACTCTGATTAACAAGAATATCTTCTCTCATCATTTACCTTAAATGAGCATAATGTTAAAGTAACTTCATGTTATTTAAGTTGATGGCATATTCTTCACTTCTTCATGCATGCACTGTGTAACTGTGGTCATGTGCAAGATTCAACTAATCTTCTGAATGTTTAATCACTCTGTTAACACTTTTTGAGCATTAAAAAACTTTTTAAAGGGAGTTGTGAATGAGCAAAAACAGACGAGGAAGAAAGATGCAGATGTTTGTCCACCTGTCTGTAATCCTCAATAAAACTTCTCTACTACCCTTAAACTCGTCTGCTGGATTGTCTTGCTTCCGAACAACACTAACTGAAGGAAAAATATCCAATTACTTCATTTTTTGTCTTTGCTTTTATTCAAAGTGTAAATGACAAGTTACCAACTACTTCATATTTTGCTTATTTGTATATCCACACATTAAAATCAATGAACTACAATTAATCTTTTATGAATTCATGTTTAGTATTTGGAGCCAATGGTTCTCGAGGACAAGTCTCCCCAATAATTAAAAATGGCCAAATTGTTGAGATGGCCAATCAAATCAAACTTTTACTTTTTTTGCAGAAGCAGAATGTGTATTGCAGTGCAAAGATTTAGTTTAACATTAAAAGAGAGTGGGGTATGATTTAACTAAATATTTATAACATGTTAACTGTAACATCTGGTGAGTGGTGATGCAAACAACTTGACTTATTTTCTCAAATATGGCCATTTTGAATTGAAAATATGCATTTACCTGATTCATGTAATCCTAACTGAGTGTGATAAGACAATAAATGTTTTACATTTTCGACATATTAGGCATACAAATAAAAGTAGGCCTGTGCATATTTTAATGCAAATTAATGCAAATAGTTCACAATGATAGTTGTTCTAATTCTAGTTCACAGCTAGAATTAGACCTAGAATCCTCCACACATTCTTATATTGACGTGCACACTCAATATTTGATTATATGTGCTACCTGATCTGACAACCACTGATTTAGACTGAGTAAAACAAACAAATCAACTGTGTGCATCACGACAGGATATTTTAGATCATTTAAAAATCTAGATGAAGGAGCTCAGGTGTACACTGTGAGTGATTTGTTGTCTGATTCTTTTGTGTCTTGTTTTAATGTAACTTAATGTTTGTATGTATTTTAGAGTTATTGTTTAGCCTACTTATGGACAGCACTTTGGTCCATTCTAATGGTTTTGAAAGTGCTTTATAAATAAAAGTTGAGTTGAGTTGAGTTGTACAGAAACTGAACTTTGAAACATCATTCCATTTTGAATTTTTGAAAATCTACTTATATACAGTACCAGTCAAAAGTTTGGAAACATTACTATTTTTAATGTTTTTGAAAGAAGTCTCTTATGCTCATCAAGCCTGCAGTTAAAAAACAACAACAACAACAACAACAACAACAACAACGAAAAAACAACACTAATATTATGAAATATTATTACAATTTAAAATAATGGTTCTCTTTTTTAATATATTTTAAAATGTAATTTATTTTTGTGATGCAAAGCTGAATTTTCATCAGCAAGTACTCCAGTCTTTGGTGTCTTATGATCCTTCAGAAATCATTCATTAAAAATAGTAAAGTAAAACATTAAAAATAGTAATGTTTCCAAACTTTTGACTGGTACTGTAACAATATATAACAACAAATAAGGGTGATGAAATTCCCATCATCCAGTTACATTGGCCAAGGTCATGTTTGTGCTGTCCAGTGTTTAAGTCGCATGAGGTTTGCAATAAAAACTCCATAATACTGAGGGACAAGAGTGATTAAAGCAATAAAGCAACCTGTGTGTATTACAGGACATTTAGTATATGTTAATGTTGATAATTGTGGTTATTTTTTAACCTAGTTTATTTCCCATCAATGTGTCTATTGTGTTCATGCTAACATGCACTCTTCACCTCTGTTGCAGAGATTTTACGGAAATTACAAGTGGTGCAAAATGGCATTTGCAAGGAGGACTAGGACAAGTGGCTCTCTTATAAGCATTACTTTGAACAGATTAAGCTGTGTACCATCTGTAATTAGAAATATATATTAGAAAATAAACAAAAAAGCAACAAGGTTGTCAAGCTTGAACAAATATAAAACACCAATCTATGAACGCAATGTGTTTTTCAAGCTTTTCAAAGATCGTTTACGTCATTACAATGAAGCCAAATTGTTGAGGGAAAAGGGAAAATATAAATATAATTTTTTTTAATTTCAATGAAACTAAATTCACATTTATTTGTATACCACTTTATTGTTTCAAAGCAGCTTGGGGGGGCGGGGGGGGGGGGGGGGGGGGGGTGAAATGCATACTGAGTTTTTTACACTGTTGAAGAGTTGGATTCCCATGCTAAACATGGACAAAGTTTCAAAAATTAAGTTGTATGTTTGATGGAGTATTTCTGTGCCAAAAATACTCCTTCCGGTTTGTCACAAGTTTCGGAAAGTTTTTTTCGAGTATGGGCATGTGTGACGTCAGATGGAGCGGAATTTCCTTATAAGGGTCCTAAGGGCACTCCTTCGGGAGGGCGCGCACGCTAATACCAAAGTGACGATAGCCTATACAGTAAGTTGTATCTACAGGAGTGAGATAGTGAGAAACTCTAAAAACGTACACATGTGGTGGGAGATGACTCAATGGTGAATATAACTCTGAGAGGAGAGAGCAGTTGAATGACTTGAATTGAAATCAAATATGGGACGACTCCTGTCCATGGTCATGTGCACACTAGCCTAACCAGACATCTGCAACTTTTACCATCCAGACTGCACTCTACTTGTCCCTGACAGCTGCTGAAAAAGGTTTGAATCAACGATAAATCCGTTTTGATTGCTAAATTCTGCGTTATGTTCTGCAATGTGTTCTTCCGAGGGTTAAAGTCATCGGTTCATTTCTTGATTGCCGTTTTGACAGTGTCCACCTGGACATTTTAGTCATATTGGCTAATTCTCCTTAATTATTGCCCTGTTTTGATCTGTTTTCCTGGGAATTTTTATTTTTTATTTTTTTATTTTATCATCGTTTATTTTGTTAAGGCGATACAAATTGTGCTTATATCAACTTTGAATGACATGGTAATGAAATTATATGACATTATTTTGGCAGTAAAATTTTGGGCGGTTTTTTCTTGTAGTGGGCGGGTTTTGGTGAGCTTTTGGGCTGGAAATCACTGTCCCAATCTGGCAACACTGACCCGTAGACCAGAGCGACGAGCGAGAGAGCGAAAGCAGTACGCCCATCAAAGCGCTGTGCTCGCGATGTCAAAGAAAGAAGTGTGTTTTTGGTTGCCAGGGCAAGACAATCTTGCACAGATTCCCGAAGAACCCAGCGTTAAGGGACCAGTGGATGGAGTTTGTTTTTCCAGAGCATCAACAGAGTTCCCTGTTCCCTGCATTTCGACGATGATTGTTTTATAAACAAGGCCCAGTTCGACGCCAGATTTGCAGATCGTCTAATCATTAAGGATGGAGCAGTCCCAACAATAAAGGTTCACGGTCGTGCGTTGGAACCGCAGGCGGTGAGTAAAACTGGTTCAAATGTCTGTGTGTTGTTAGCTATCGGCGAGTAAGCACAGCACGTAAACAGTGAACAGCGCTCGTGATTCTTTAGCTCCGCCTCCAACCGCTCGTTTTTTTCCGGAAAGACTCGGAACAACTTATCTTTCTTTTATAAATATAATAAAACTAAAGACTTTTTGGAGATATGAAGGATGCAATACTACTCTATAGGTACTCAAGATTAACATGAGATTGACTGAAACTGAGAGTTTCACCCCCCCTTTAACAGAAAATGCATGTGTCTACATTATCAGTTATCAGAGATAACTGTGTGTCCAAGTTATCAGAGATAACTGTGTGTCCAAGTTATGTATTTCATAAATGTGCATATACAAATCACGCTGTTAACTGTCAATGGATTAATTTAAACAATGTATTCATTTAAGGCTGAAACAAACTAGCTCATTGAACACTGTACCTCTCCAAGTCAAAATTTTCTAGTGACTGGTCACATCTAAATTTTTAAATTGGCCCAAGTGCAATTCTTGTTGCAATAGTCCGTTAACATTGGCTCAATGAGAAATAATACGTCAGACTAATTGAAAAATTTATGTGATCAGTCACTAGAAATTTTTGACTTGGGGATGTATTTTTTTTTTTTTTACAGTGAAGTAATAGATACATGTCTATTAACAAATTATTATGACACTTAGAAAAATGTAGCATTGGTGCGTGTTGATTCAGAGTTTACTTAATCTGAAGTCTTCACAAGAGTTGGCACTGTCTCTTCACATATGTTAGGCATCTGAAGTCTTCATAATAGACTGGATCCAAACTGGAGCTGACATACTCTCTAGTTACCTCAGGATGGGCAGAGACAATAGAATAATCGGTTCGCTAGATAAATACCCTAATCCTCAGCTGGGAACGTGCAGACTCATTTGAAGAACTTCAAAGGCCTTTGAAACTGCATTGATTTGGACTTCAACATGTTGGTTCCGGTTGAAGTCCATTTTGTGGAGAAAAATCCTGAAATGTTTTTCTCAAAAAAACGTAATTTATTTTACGCTGAAGAAAGAAATACATGAACATCTTGGATGGCATTGGGGTGAGTAAATTATCAGGAAATTTTCATTTTGAGGTGAACTAATCCTTTAAGTCCGACAAGCCAGGTCCATGGTGCTGTAAAGTTCCACTTCTAGGTGGGTGGTATTGTTATCCAATCCATCACCAAGAAGTAGTCAGTAGCCTTGATGTAATGGAGGCCAGCTAGTGAGAGCTGATCAGGTAAACCTCACTCTACTGATATCAAGAGGCGCACTGACTGACGCTAGAGGCCGTGGTCTTTTGCGTTCTTGTTAGTGTCTATGTCTCCCATGCCAGAGAAGCTGGTTTGAATCCCACTCAGAGCAGGGCAAGTAGGACCGGAGTGGTTACATATATTGGCATGGTTTTTGACAGCATCCTCGGGCATGCAACAGCCATCATCAGGGAGCTTGAATCTTGGCTCCTCACAGTCAAAAAGTCAGGCCTACAAGGCTGATCTACGGCCTGGATTTACAATCTTGGTGTATGAGGTATCCTTGTCAACAGTGGAGACCATGGAGAAGAAAGTAAGTAGATACCTCCGCAGGTGGCTGGGACTGTCATGCAGCTTGAGCAGCGAATCACCCTATGGAAAGAGAAACAAGCTCCAACTTTCTGTTTAGCAGCCTCGATGAGGAGTTCAAGGTCTCTCACACCAGAGGCACTACACTATCGGGACTCAGAGGACTCAAAGGTGGCATCAGCAGGCATAAAGGTGCAGACAGCTAGAAAGTGGAGACCACAAGAAGGCCTGGAGATTGCTGAGTCTGAGCTGAGACACAGTGTATTGGTGGGCATGGTAACTACGGGCCGGTCAGGGCTAGGAGCCAACCATCATCCCTGCTATTACAAGGCCCATATTAGGGACCGCCGCCAGCCTGGAGGAGGTGTGGGCTGGTGCTGAAGAGGAAAGGACCTGCAGGAGGGTGGACATGCAGCAGCAGGGAGCTTAGATGAGGTGGGTGGAGAAGATGTCCTGGACAGGCATGGACAGGAAGATGTCCTGGACAGGCAGATCCCCAGCAGATCAAGTTATTGGTCCAAGCGGTATGGACCAAGTGATCTATTGGGACGCAAGCACTACCGACACAGCCAGGTAATAGCTGATCACTTCTGGAAACAGTTCATCCGGAAGTATTTGCCCAGTCTGCAACTTCGTCATAAATGGCAGAACTCATCTCCTAATATCACGGGACAAGTGGTTATGGTTGTTGATCCTCAACTACTCAGATCCTTGTGGCCGGTTAGCTTAGAAGTGTATGTTATTGTTGTTGTTGTTATCATTACATTCTTACTAGCTGTATGACTCAATCGTTTCACTAGCGCAGACACATTGAGTGTGATACTGTGTCAACTTATTGAAACTGATATTGATGTCACATTTTAGAATGGCATTTGTGCATTTATTTGTGTGTTTTTAAAGTACCTGATTTTTCGTCAATAAGCAGGGATTATGTTTTTTTTTTTTTTCTAATCGGCAATTTGACCAGCACAATCTTATTGTAACTGCTTCATTATTTTAACATGCTGTTTCACGAAATGTATATCTATAGGAACTGTCACTTCTCAATTTAAAGATGTATATCTTAATTCAGCAATGTTATATAATGTTGTAACATATTGTACTTCTAGATTTGCAGGAAACCACAGACATCCATACATTTGTATACTTCTGTCAACCGGATTAAAGTTTTGTTCTTCAGACCTCTGGACTATTGCACCTCTTTCAGTGGGAGAGTTTGGCTGGAAGGTGGAACGTTTAAAGTACACAATATCAGTCACAATACTAACATCAATATAACAATATAAAACAATAAAAAATGCAGTCCATGACCCCTTTAACATGTTTACATGGTTAACCTATACCCCCTGCTGTTTGTTTTTTCATGTTCAATGTATCATTGCAGTCTGACTGTACATTAACTTTGCCCGTTTGATAACAAAATAAATAAAACATTTTCCCTTTTCCTTGTTCCTCCACAGTTGTTTTTGATTACCCTTTGTTTATTTGACCCAGCTGCACCCATACTCTTGCCTCAACTCATTTCCCTGAGCAACCCATGACAAATATTGACATTTTATTGGTTACCTGTTGTGTGAAGTGTGTCTTTATCTGTAAGGAAATGTAGAGTTTAGTGCCTCTCACATTTCTACTACTGAGACATTTCTACTTTTAAAGTAAACTTTAAAAAGATAAATATTTTCTATGGTAATACATAGAGTTTTGCACCACCTATTCAATGACATTTTCAGAATTTTTTTTTAAAGTTGAAACAGAACTAATGTGAGCAGACAAAATGCCTTACTTATTCTTTTTTTCATCTCTGTACAATATTTAACTACCGTATGTCCTGAAGAAAAATGTGTATTTTAGAAAAAGTACAAAGACAGCTGCAAAAGACTTTTAATTCATAAAATAAAGTATACTCCTTTTTCGTAAGGGAAATCAAATTGATATTGGTCATTGGTCATTCGTCCTTGGGAAAAAACCCAGATGTCTGACCTAAAACAAAAACATTTGATAACCATCACAAAGATGGATGAATGCATTATATGCAATAAATGATATTTTGATAATATTATTTTATATTAGGACCAATTTAAATTAACTTTCACAAAGTGAAATATTTAGTTGTGTTGCTTTTATCTTTGATAGTCTCTTATCTTATCTCTTGTTCTTCAGTGATTGGCTGTTCACACTTTTATTTGCTCACATATGAGTATTAAAAGCCTGAGGATCCAAACCTGAGAAAAAGGTGATACCTGAAGTTAGCTGAACAGAATTATTAGTTTGTGACAGGACTGAAGGCTCTTTCTGCTGTAAGTATCTCTCATGTGTTTTCTTCTTTTTTCAATAGTTCTGTATGCTGTTCTTTTTAAGCAGCCAATTTGGATAGGAATTTGTGTATCAATAATCATGTTGAGTGTACTGGTGTAGTGGGTCTCAAATAGCAACACACCTACAGAAAAACTCACATTTTAGACGAGTGTCCTCTCTGTAAAGTATTTATACAGGGGTTGATGACTATTCATTAATTTACAGTGCATTATAAATAATTATAAATAGCGGTTTCTTGACTAAAGATTTTGGGCCCGAGATCTGCTTGGTTACCAACATTCTTCCAAATATCTTCCTTTGTGTACGACAGAATAAATAAAATTCATACAGGTTTGGAACAATCTGAGAGTGAGTAAACAGTGACAGAATTTTCATTTTTTTGGGTGAACTATCACTTTCAGTCTGTGTTGAAGCCGGTTAGTTTCATTCCAACACATAAATGGTGTGGAGTAAGTTTCGCTAGTATTAGTTGAGGTTGTGATAATTCATTTGCTTTTCATTGTTTTACAGCCTTGGGAGAAGAAAAGAAAGAAAAAAACTCTTGGAATATTTAATATCACTTTAGTCAGAAAACAAGGTATATAACAGCTTTTCATTTAATTGTTCTAAATATTTTCTTAACTAATCACCTCCAAACTGTTTTATTAAGTCAGATGTCAGTAAAGGTGTTTTGATGTGTGTATTGTTTAGCAGGTCATGGAGATTCATCAGTCTTCTGTGATTCTGCTGCTGGTCTTGTGTGTGTCGTTCTCCGCTCATGCAACCAGACAATATAAAGACCCGGTATCAAAAATTCCTCAATCAGCATAGGGGTCCTGATATGAGTGTGCAGAAGTGTACCAGTGAAATCAGAAAGAGAGGCATTACTGGAACTGGAAAGGGCTGCAAACCTGTCAACACCTTCATACAAGCAAATACAAATAATATTAAAGCAGTTTGTGGCAGAGGAGGAACTTCACAGGGACGTAACCTGTTTAAGAGCAACCAGCCTTTTCCTGTGATCACGTGTACATTACGATGTGGGTCAAGACCCCCAAGATGTGAATATAGAGGGAAGAAGTCCAGTCGTTACGTTGTGTTGGGGTGTGAGCAAGGCTGGCCTGTACATTATGATGAAGGCAAACTTAATTTAGCAGCTGTGAACATGAACAAAACTGATTTATACTGTACATAATTATATTTGAGAAAAATCGGGAAAAATAGTTATTTTTTTCTTTTGAAGAACATCACACATGTTCAACTTAAGTTAAAAGAAAATGTACCTCTCTGTCTTTATGAGACTCTGATATGAAAAGAGAATATCTTCACTGTCTCTCGTCATTTACCTTAAATGAGCATAAAAAAATTAAAAAGCATTAAAAAAAAAACTTTTTCCACTTGTCTGTACTTCATAAAATCAGTTCATGGACATTCCTATAAACTGGTATCTAATTTAAATGTAGAGTAAATTAATGAGT
Organism: Abramis brama; assembly: GCF_963993115.1. Lineage (NCBI taxonomy): Eukaryota > Metazoa > Chordata > Actinopteri > Cypriniformes > Leuciscidae > Abramis > Abramis brama. The sequence goes on from NC_139968.1 coordinate 36,109,795, forward strand.
AAGGAGTACATCACAATCACACCACAGTGAAAAAAAAAATTAAATGTGCATTTTATTTTACCATATTCATCTCATTTCTGATCTGCAATTTTATTATAGCTTTGTGTGTCTTATCATTAGAACCTTAAGACATTGCCCACTTTCTTTCATTGAAAGTGAATGGCACGATGTTTCACATGTTAGTGACACTTCACTTTGATCATGTGTTACTTCATCTGACAACCACCAATATAGAGTACAACAATCAAATAAACAGTGTGACTCACAACAGGATATTTTAAAATTATTTAAAAATCTCGCTAAAGGAGCTCTGGTGTGTAGAAACTGGACTTTGAAACATAATTAATGTTTTCCTTTTTTTATATACAGTATATTGGCAAATCTACTGTAGGCATTTACCAAACACTGTCACATATTTTTACAAAATCTCCAGTGATACTGACAAACAACAGTGAATGAACAGAAGGAGCCAAATGTAATGATAACTCAACCATTAGATGGTGGTGTGCACTGCAGGGGTGTATACTGTAGTAGGTCACCTGTTCATGCTTAGAATTGTTAAATATCATCCATTGACCTTTAAACACAAAAATATGAAGCAGCACATTGATAATAATAATAAATGTTTTTTTGAGCAGCAAATCAGCATAATGGATTGATTTCTGAAGGATCATGTGACACTGAAGACTGGAATGATGCTGAAAATTCAGCTTTGATCCAGGAATAAATTACATTTTACAATATATTTACATAGAAAACAGCTATTAACCCATATGAGTTATTCATTTTTAATGTACACCCGATGTTGGGGGTCCCATGTAAAATGTGAGTTTGTAACATAATAATGATTATATATATATATATATATATATATATATATATATATATATATATATATATAACAAAGTAATATCTCTACATTTGTGCAGTTTAAATTAATATAAATCAATTTAAACATTTATTTTTTAAAAATAGGATTTTATAAAAATAAAATAAAAATTATTCAAAATGTGTGTTTACTCTCTGTCAGGGCTGTGTTGTGGCATGGGCCCTTCATTTTTTGTGTGTTTTCTGCATCATAACTGAATTTTTTAGACAAATTTTGTAACAAAAAGTAACTTTTATAATCTACCACTGATGTCTATATAAATAAAAAAAAATGTTACTTTGTATATATATATATATATATATATATATATATATATATATATATATATACATTTTCAAAATACCTTAAATCCCCTCAACACTGCACAAATGTAGAGTAAAAACATTAAAAAAGTGAGATATATTACATTTGTTTTAATATATATATTAATGCTATATATATATATACATATACATATATATATATATTAAAACAAATGTAATATATCTCACTTTTTTAGTGATATATATATTATGATGTTTCGAAATCACTTTTTATTGTCCGAGGTCTTGGGAGACCTTGAACATCTTGAATGTGATTTTCTTTTTTCTTTTCTTTTTACGCTAACGTACAACAAGATCATTCCAATCATTTTTTATTTTATTTTTGTCCTGCTACTGTATATTTTCCTCCTTATTCTGTGATTTTTTTTTTTTACATTGTATAAAATCAGTGAGGACTTAATCTAAAAGTGTCACGGACACACACAGGAAAAGGTAGATCCAAAAGCAGTGATATTTATTGGGTAATCCGTACTCACAACTAGTCCAGGCAAGGGTCAAATATCCGGTAAGGCAATCCAAAACACAAGAAATAAACATGAACAGGGCAGATACAAACTTCAGAAGTGCTGACATAAAACAAGGACTCCGTAACAAACACTAACACAGACAGGGCATATATAAACACAGAACTAACAAGGTGATGGGAACCAGCTGAGTGCAATAATCAGATAAGTGACAGAACAGAATGCTGGGAATTGTAGTCTAATGTGAATGACACCGTGAGAACGAGGACCTCTAGTGAACCCCAGGGAACACAACCAGACACTGTGACAGAACCTCCCCTCTACGGAGCGGCTACCAGACGCTCCATGACAGAAACCAAGACAACACAAGAGTCCAAGAGGAAGGTGGAACGTGAAAAATCCGAGGGAGGGAGGGATGGGAGGGCCAGGACCATGCAGGGGAACAGGAACAGGGGGTGATGGCTTAGCCGGCGGCCAGGACGAAGCAGACAGTTCATCCGGCGGCCAGGGCAAAGTAGACAATCCATCGGGCGGCCAGGGCAAAACAGACAGTCCATCGGGCGGCCAGGGCAAAGCAGACAGTCCATCGGGCGGCCACGGCGGTGAAGACCCCTCGGGCGGCCACGGCGGTGAAGACCAGGGCGAAGACGACCCCTCGGGCGGCCACGGTGGTGAAGACCCCTCGGGCAGCCACGGTGGTGTAGACCCCTCGGGCGGCCACGGCGGTGAAGACCAGGGCGGTGAAGACCCCTCGGGCGGCCACGGTGGTGACGACCCCTCGGGCGGCCACGGCGGTGACGACCCCTCGGGCGGCCAGGGCGGAGACGACCCCTCGGGCGGCCAGGGCGGAGACGACCCCTCGGGCGGCCATGGCTCAGGAACTGGAACAGACACCACCGGTTCAGGCACTGGAACTGGCACCACCGGCTCAGGCACTGGAGCTGGCACTAACGGCTCAGGCACTGGAACTGGCACCACTGACTCAGAAACAGGAACTGGCACCACCGACTCAGAAACAGGAACTGGCACCATCGGCTCAGGAACAGACACCACCGGCTCAAGTGTGTGCGTAGCCCACACACACCACATGGCTGTGGCCATAATGGCCAGTGTCGCGGTCACTGAGGGCTCAGGCGGCGCATCCATGGATTGAACAGTCTCTGGCTGGGCAGACGTGACGTGAACAGTCTCTGGCTGGGCAGACGTGACGTGAACAGTCTCTGGCTGGGCAGACGTGACGTGAACAGTCTCTGGCTGGGCAGAAGTGACGTGAACAGTCTCTGGACCGGCAGACCTCCTAAACCTCCTCCAAGCATTTAACACCGTTAAGGAGTAGAAAAGGAAGACTACCTTCTTGACCGTGGCAGGAGAGATGACGGGTAGTTCTGGGATGGTCTCTGGGATAACAGCGGACTGCACTGGGACGGCTTCTGAAACAACCGCATGCTGTACAGGGACGGCCTCCAAAACGACCGCACGCTGCACAGGGACGGCCTCTGAAATGACCGCATGCTGCACAGGGACGGCCTCCAAAATGACCGCACGCTGCACAGGGACGGCCTCTGAAATGACCGCATGCTGCACAGGGACGACCACCGGGGCATTGGGAAGATAAGAGGCCCTTCTCCTCCTCCTCCGTCCTTGATGGCGAGGTGCAGCCTCAGTACTAGACGAGACCAGCGGCGAGGACTTTGAACTGGACAGGACCAGCGGTGAGAACCTTGGGCTGGACGAAACCAGCGGCGAGGGTTTTATGATGGATGGGACCAGCGGCGAAGATCTTGTGCTGGGCGGAACCAGCGGTGAGGATCTTGTGCTGGACGGAACCAGCGGCGAGGATCTTGTACTAGACCAGTCCGGCGGCTCCGGATCAGAAGAATGGCAAGGCGGAGGACGGTGTCGTGGAATTTGTCGACCACCTCCTCCCCTGCAACCTCCCCGAGTTCCGGAGAACTTCGCCAGACGAGTCCCCAGAAACGACTCACCATTTCTGATGGACGAGTTCGCTGAAGCCTTAGCCGCTGCTGCTTCCTCAGTCTGCTGGGCCCATAAGGCAAAACATTGAAAAATGTTTAGTCGAGGCGCTTCCTCCCCGACCTGCGAACCTCCTCTCTGTGGTCCCCTTCCTTCCCCATACACAGGAGAAGGGTTACGGAATCCCGAACTGCTGGATCTATTCATTGTGACGGAGTCCTTCTGTCACGGACACACACAGGAAAAGGTAGATCCAAAAGCAGTGATATTTATTGGGTAATCCGTACTCACAACTAGTCCAGGCAAGGGTCAAATATCCGGTAAGGCAATCCAAAACACAAGAAATAAACATGAACAGGGCAGATACAAACTTCAGAAGTGCTGACATAAAACAAGGACTCCGTAACAAACACTAACACAGACAGGGCATATATAAACACAGAACTAACAAGGTGATGGGAACCAGCTGAGTGCAATAATCAGATAAGTGACAGAACAGAATGCTGGGAATTGTAGTCTAATGTGAATGACACCGTGAGAACGAGGACCTCTAGTGAACCCCAGGGAACACAACCAGACACTGTGACAAAAAGAGTTTGTAGTGCATATAGGCTAAATACATATAGATGTAGTCAAAAATTATTGGAAAAATATACTATAGATGTTAGTGGTTATTGTTCAGCAGTGCGTTCGATTCCTTACCGAAGTAATAGCAAGAGATGGGATAAAAAAAATAAACAATAAACCTGTCAGTTAGACAAAGGTCAGATAAAACTATATCATCTGATATTTCTGTCCCCTCACTTACATCACAATACATTTTAGTTTCAACCAAATGGATCCCTGCTTTGCTCTGTGAACCGTAACTATTTGCCTCATCTTAGTGTCCACAGTGATACAGGCCCGATGGTGTTGGTTACAGAGGTAGCAGAACATTACACTGAATGGACGGTTGTGATTTCTAAATTCACTGAGTATAATCTAAGCATTGCTATGTTGCTGCTTTGAAGCTGTCTATACTGGATTTTAGTTATTAAATACTGCTGTCATGAACCTGTCTCCCTGTTTTAGCACTATTATGCAGTCCAAATGGCTCTGATGGTTCTTGAATGCACTTCCCCTGAGCTCAAGAAAATACTTGAAAACTGAAAACTGTCAAAGATTTTGTAATGGGAAAGATCAGTTATCAGTGTGCATGAGGCGATTTTGCAATGATGAGTAAGATCCTCTTTTGGCCAAACAGAGGACAACCTAAGGCAGGAGGTCACTGCTGCCCCTGAAGGGAGGTGTGATGGGTATATCAAAAAATGTGAGATCCTCCATACTTAGACTTAGACTTAGACTTAGACAGACTTTATTGTCATCCAGCTACACATTTTGCAATGTACAGTTGAACGAAATTTCGTTGCAAGACTCTGAGCATAAAAATACATATATGTACATGAGATATTTATATATATATGCAAGATAAAAATTAATTAAAATTCTAACTAGATCTAATATAAATAAAAATAAAAAATAAAAAAATAAAATAAAAAATAAAAAATGGCAGCAGGATCTATTTCAGCAAGATACATAAGTGCAAATGCAAAAAAGGATTCATTCAGTGGGAGTTCAGCAGTCTTATTGCATAGGGGATGAAACTATTATAAAGTCTTGTTGTTCTGCATTTGAAGCTGTTGAACCTCTTCCCAGAGGGCAACAGAGAGAACAGTGCATGATTGGGATGGAAAGGGTCCTTTACAATTGACTGAGCCCTGGTCAGGCAGCGGCTGCCAGCAGTGTTGTCGATGGGGGGAAGTGCTGTCCCTATGATTTTTTCCGCAGTCCTCACCACTCTCTGCACACATTTCCAGTCTGAGGCGTTGCAGGACCCAAACCAGACAGAGATGCAGCTGGTCAGTATGCTCTCTATTGTGCCTCTGTAAAAAGTGGTGAGGATGGGAGGGGGGAGATTAGCCCCTCTCATTCGACGCAAAAAGTGCAGACGCTGCTGTGCTCTCTTTACAAGAGCAGAGGTGTTGAGGGACCAGGTCAAAGTATCTGTGATCTGCACCCCCAGGAATTTGATGCTGCTCACACGCTCCACTATGGCGTTTTTGATGAGGAGGGGGCTGTGGCTTGGCTGTTTTTTCCTGAAGTCGACGACAATCTCTCTTGTTTTGTCGACATTCAGGATTAGATTGTTTGTGTCACACCATCTCACCAGATGTTTTACCTCCTCTCTGTAGGCCAGTTCGTTATTGTCACTGATGAGACCCACCACTGTCGTGTCATCCGCATATTTAATGATATGGTTTGTACTGTATCTGGCACGACAGTCATGGGTCATCATGGTGAAGAGCAGTGGGCTCAGTACGCAGCCCTGGGGGGAGCCGGTACTAAGGGAGATGACGCTGGAGGTGTTATTCCCAACCCTCACGGACTGAGGTCTGTCTGTCAGGAAATCCAGCAGCCAATTACACAGAGAGGTATTAAGTCCAAGGGGAGCCAGTTTGCTCACCAGATTCTGGGGAATGATTGTATTAAATGCGGAGCTGAAGTCCAGAAACAGCATTCGCACATGCGTATTTTTCTTTTCCAGGTGTTCCAGGCTCAGGTGGATTGCAGAGGAGACGGCGTCCTCTGTGGAGCGATTGGTGCGATATGCAAACTGTAACGGATCAAAAGTAGGGGGGAGTTTGGAAATTATATGTTCCTTCACCAGCCTCTCGAAGCACTTCATGATTATAGGAGTAAGTGCGACAGGGCGGTAATCATTCAGTGATGCAATTGTGTGTTTTTTGGGCACTGGTATGATGGTAGCAGTCTTGAAACAGGATGGAACAGTAGCATAAGTCAGCGAGATGTTGAAAATGTCTGTGAGGACATATGCCAGCTGGTCCGCACAGTCTTTGAGCACCCGTCCCTGTATATTATCGGGGCCCGCTGCTTTCCGTGCATTCAGTTTTCTCAACATCCTCCGGACATCAGCTTTCTCAAGTGTAAGTACTTGTTCGTCTGGGTGTGGTGTGGATTTCTTCACAGAAGTGTTGTTAAGTGATTCAAACTGGCCAAAGTAGTTATTGAGTTCGTTGAGGAAGTCTATGTTGTCCTCACAAGGTAAGGGAGCAGCCTTATAATCTGTTATGGTCCGGATACCTTGCCACATACGTTTGGTGTTTGTTGGATCATGAAAGAAGCACGGCCTCACGGCTTCAGAGTAAAACTGAATGTAAAACTTCTATACTGTTTGTGCCATTAAGGCACAAAGTCATGTTGCTGATTAAATGAATATGTTTTGTTATGGACTCCACAGTAATTAAGGGAATCACCTCATGGTCTCAGCTGGTTCTTAAAAGCTCATTCCCATTAGCTTTTTATACATAATCTCCTTTTTCTCAGGGTGTCGTATTACATACGAATGTACAGTTGCACAGGTCACGGACACTTTTCACAATGAAAAACAAGTCATCCAAGATACCCGATCACCAGCAACCACATTCCTTGGACCTGTGCAACTGTACATTCGTATGTAATACGACACCCTGAGAAAAAGGAGATTATGTATAAAAAGCTAATGGGAATGAGCTTTTAAGAACCAGCTGAGACCATGAGGTGATTCCCTTAATTACTGTGGAGTCCATAACAAAACATATTCATTTAATCAGCAACATGACTTTGTGCCTTAATGGCACAAACAGTATAGAAGTTTTACATTCAGTTTTACTCTGAAGCCGTGAGGCCGTGCTGATGTTGAACATATGTCATAGTTTTCACTCATGCAGCTCCTTAGACATTGCATAGGATCATTTCAAAACATGGTGACGGCTAAAGATGAAGACCGCTATAGCTCATTTAAGAGAAGGTCTGGTCAAATCAGCATTTAAGCTAAAGATACCTCACATGAAGATATGGATGCGTCTCCAAATGCAGTCCCTTGCAAAGCATGCTGGGAACTACAGATCCACTGCCCAGGGCTGTGTTTCCCAAAAGCATTGTAAGCCTAAGTAGATCATGCTTTTGCCACCAATGGTCTCTACGATCAACTTAGCTCACAATGCTTTTGAGAAATGCAACGGCAGTGGATCTGTAGTTCCCAGCATGCTTTGCAAGGGACTGCATTAGGAGAGTAAATTTGGGGATTAAGTTTTATTTTATGTGTTTTTCATCTTTGTTTATAATAACCCCAAATCACGATTTGTCATATAAGCTAAATTCTCAGATCAGCAAGGAGCAGGTGCGCATGTGTCGAATGTGTCCATCCTGAGCTTATATGGAAACTGTATGATGGGTCAATGTTACTCAACTAAGTTAAAACAGCATTCCCTTGTTTTGTTACATAAACCTGATTGAATTAGGTTACAACAACTAAATTAAAATGTATAGATAAAATCAGATAGATATACATCCTTAAAGCAACAACTGCACGTTCACTTTTTACAGAGTATATAGAAAATATGTTGATATACAGATACACTAATATCGATAATATACACTATGCTAATACAGATAATAATGATATTTGTACTTGGTGCAAATAGCCGCTGCCTTATTAGTTTAAATAAATCCTATTTGTTCTCTTTCACCCTGGTTATGAACTAATATTAATTCACTTTAGTAATGACACATTTTTTTTATATTCTTTCAACAGTTCTTTAAAGCTTATACTGCAGTAATAGTGTTGCCTGTTTCTGATATAATGTGTTTAAATGATCTACTCTTTGGTTATTATCTCTCAATCTTCATCAGAGAAGTATCTGTATGAAACTCTTCATGTGTCACACGACTGAATGCTCACTCAAATCCTGAGTGGACCGGGAAATTTTAAAGTCAGTGTCGTGACACCAAGTGTCAATATGTTCTCATTTCTCAGGCTCCAGTTTTGACAATTCTTGTGTAAGGCTGTCCTTGTGTAACTTCTTTTCGTTATATTATGTGCACATCATGGACTGGGCCTTGAACACACTTATACACTCGCACACAAACAGGAACTCAAGACACATACATACATTTAAACATTTAACCGCTCACTATTATATTTCTTAATATGCTATGTAGGGTTGATCTTTGAGTACTATGATTGGATGGCCTGGACATCATGGATGATTCTGCTTTATCTTGTGTATAAATATGGTCCGTCTCTGCATCTGCTTGATCATCTCCCGAGATCTCACGACGCTGCTGATACACATCTGATCTGCAGATAATCTACCTGAAGATTCATCTAACCCAAAGATTAAGCCTGACTGCATTCGCTTGGACTTTGTGAAGGTGCATCATAATAAAGGCCAGAGGTTTACTATCTCAGACTATAGACTGCAACCTGTGAGTATCAGTTCACATGAGCTCACTCAACATATTTGTAGCATGTATGCATTTTTTTGGGGGAAAAAGGTCTATCAATAATCTTCAAAGCATTGAGTAATAAGTATTAAAAAGCAACATACTTTGAGAAAAAATGTTTTCTGGGGTGATTTACCTTGACTTTAAATGTTAAGAACTTTAATCAGCAAGTATATGATATACAAGATATTTGTCTTGACTCAATGGAATGGACTTGATGGAAACAAAGCACAGTCAAAAACACCTTTACACAAATACAGAAAACAAAGGGATTGGAATCAACTATGTATAAAACGTGCACAACTGGATCAATTTAAATTAAGATATGTGCAAGTAAAAATAAAGGAAGGGTCTCATCAGTATTTTATTTACTAATCACAACTAAACTGCTTTATTAAGTCAGATGTCAGTAAAGGTGTTTTGATGTGTGTATTGTTCAGCAGGTCATGGAGATTCATCAGTCTGCTGTGATTCTGCTGCTGGTCTTGTGTGTGTCGTTCTCCGCTCATGCTCAACCACCCGGTTATCAACATTTCCGCAATCAGCATGTGGGTCCTCTTGTGAACGTGGAAATGTGTACCAGTGAAATCAGAAACAGACGCATCTCTGCACCTGACGGTGGCTGCAAACCTGTCAACACCTTCATACAAGCAAATGAAAATCAAATTAACCCAGTTTGTGGCAGAGGAGGAACTCCACAGGGCGGAAATCTGTTTCGGAGCAACAATCCTTTTAACGTGGTCACGTGTAGATTACAATCTGGTACACCCCCAAACTGTACATATCGTAGAGGGCAGTTGGCCACACTTAATATAGTGAATAAATACAAAATACAAATAGAAAGTGTACCCCTCTGTCTTTATGAGACTCTGATATGAATGAGAATATCTTCACTGTCTCTCATCATTTACCTTAAATGAGCATAATGTTAAAAATATATTTACAATATTTCTCTAAGTTGATGGTATATTCCTCACTTCTTCATGCATGTCTCTGTGTAATTGTGCTTTTCATGTGCAAGATTCAACTAGTCTACTGAATTTAAGCACTCTTTTAACACTTTTTGAGCATTAAAAAAAAACGTTTTAATGGGAGTAGTGAATGAGCAAAAACAGACGAGGGAAGAAAGACACAGATGGTTTTATCCACCTGTCTGTATCCTCAATAAAACTTCTCTACTCTTAAACTCGTTTTCTTGATTGACTTTCATCTCAACAACACTAATTGAAAATAACCATTTACTTAATTTATTTGTCTTTGCTTTTATTCAAAGTGTAAATGACAAGTTATCAACCACTTCATATTTTGTTTCGTTTTTATATCCACACATTACAATCAATGAATTATAATGAATCATTTACGAACAGAATTTTTTTATGACTACATTTTTAGTATTTGGAGACAGTGGTTCTCGAGGACAAGTCCCCCCAAATATAAAAATGGCCAAATTGTTGAGATGGTCAATCAAATCAAACTTTTATTTTTCACAGAAGCAGAGCGTGAATTCCAGTGTGAAGACTCAGTTTAACGCTGAAAGAGAGTGAGGTAAGATTTAGCGAAAAGGTAACGGTAACCCATAATGAATCAAGTGTTACTACTGTATTTTTTTCTAAAGGAATTACTAATATACACATACAGTTTTAATAAAGTTGTATTAGCTAACCTTCTATGTATTTTTTACTCTTCAAAGTGTACACTTGCAGTTGTTGATTATAAAGAAGATTGCATAAATTAATCATTTACAACACTTTCTGCATCCCCTAATCTAAAGTGTAAACTATTCATCACTTGTTAATGTGGTTGAACCTGCTAACGTCATGTAGTACCGCTTACGTCACGTAGTACCGCAAACATCCAATAGGAAAATTCAACTGCAGTAGCCACCGTTCAAGCTGAAGAGGGCAGCACTCTTCAGGTTCAACGTTTTTACATCATATATTGTAGAATTAAAACACTTTATACCCAAATGTCAAAAAAGTTACTCGAATCAATGAACAGCACTAATAAAGCCACATTCTTACAGATCATTAACTAAAAAAAAGTTGGTTTAGGGTTTAGTTACCCTTTAAAAATGCTGTACAAGCCTTTAATTAGCTCTTAACTCATTTTCCTTCATCTTATATTTCTTGAAGATCAAATTTAAGATAAACAGACCCATTAACCCTCACCTTTCAAATCAGCAGCATGAGCACTGAGAACTTCATCAGGTTTCCTACAGTATATGCTTTGAGAGAGCAACCTTGGACAATAACATTTCCCTCTGGGTAGGTTGAACAGGTTCCTCCGAATCTTAACTACTTGAATTTTTTTTTTGAAAATGTCTTTGGAGTGTACCAAAGATGTCAAAAACTCATAATATAATGCCTTTTTTGTTCATTTTTTGCTTGTTATTCATTGTATTGCAGAAGTTTATTTTTCATTTTATGTCAAGTGTACAGTTTTATTTTTTGCAACGTGAAATATATATGTTCTCTATCACTGTGTTGTGTTTGTTTCCTTTTTCTGTTTAGAAGATAAGTGAGCCTTTAAATCTCCTTTATAAATGCTTTATAAGGCATACATAGTCCTCACTTTAGATGAGCTCACAAAAATAGTTAACTGACCACTACTAAATGCTTTATAACAACCTGAATTAACCATGAATTACAGTAGAAATATGTGTTAATAAAGCATTTATTAACACACAAAGTAACCATCACCATATGTATGAATAATAAGATGTATGAATGTACATTTAAATAGTTTATTAATCATTTACTTACACTTTCTAAGTGATCTTATAAACCACTGACAAATCCTAAATAACTGGTTTGTAAATAATAAAATACTTCATTTAGAAATTATATATTGAACATTAATAAAGTAGGAAAATAAAATTATTAAACATTATATATATATATATATATATATATATATATATATATAGGCTATGCTTATAAATCAAGAAACAAGCACTTGTAGCTGTATTTATAAACTGATTATTAATGTGAAACCCCACCATCAGTGCCAGGAAGCTGGTGGACACTCCAGGGCCTGAAAAACTCATGGCCAAAGAAGAGTTTTAAGTCTGACAAGCCAGGTCCATGGCGCTAGATGGGGTGAAAGTGATGGACAAGTTGATGAGTAGGTAAACCACACTCCCCTGATATCAAGGGGCGCACTTTTGACTAACGCTAGAGGCCGTGTTCTTTAGCGTCCTTGTTAGTGTGCACGTCTAATATCACAACGGGACAAGTATGTATGGCTGTTGACCTTCAACTACCCAGATCCTTGTGGCCGGTGGGCCGTGTTATGTAAATCACTGCAAGTGATGATGGTAATGTACGCACCACAGAGGTAAACATCAAAGACTGTACATATACTCGCCCTGTAGCTAAGCTGATTGTGCTATACCTGAATTGATTGATAAAGACGAAGTAAAGCACTTTGCATGATTACAAATACAAGTATATTTGTGGGGAGGCCGTACAAGGTTCTCTAAGTGACACAACTGTGCCTGCAGGTGGCAGTATGGAACGGCATCTAAAGCAGTGTATTATCTGTGTTCGTCTTATTGGAACAGATTGTACAGTGAACAGTGAAGACTGTTCTTTGTTATTGTTATAATTTGGGCAGTATGGTGTTATTGTTATAATTTTATTATTGTTATAATTTGGGCAGTATGGTATTGACAAGAAATTCATTTCTAAATGTTAAATGCTTGAATCATTATAATTATTTAGCTTAGATAGTGTATGATATTGTTGCTGTGATCATTACATTCGTACTAGCTGTATGACTTAACCGTTTCACTATCGCAGTCGCATTTGGTGTGATATTGTGTAAACTTATTGTCACATTTAAGATGTCACCTTTATTTGTGCATTTATTTGTGCAATAAGCAGGGATTATGGTGTTTTTTCTAATATGTGACTTATAAACTGTGACTTATATGTAAAAATGTATTTCTTAATTCAGCAATGTTATATAATGTAACATATTATATTTCTACTTTTGTAGGAAACCACAGACACCCATATTTCTGTCAACCAGATTAAAGTTTTGTTCTTTGGACCTCTGGACTATTGCACCTCTTTCAGTGGAAGAGTATTGCTGGAAGGCAGAACGTCACAATACTAACATCAAGTGCACCCCAGGAAACAATATAAAACAATGCATGACCCATTTAATATGTTTACAAAGTGATTAAACCAGCAGCACCTATACCCTTTCCTCAACTCATTTCCCCAAGCAATCCATTAAGAGCAGTCTATATTGTCAGTGATTGATTTTTGTGTGTGTGTGTGTGTGTGTGTGTGTGTGTGTGTGTGTGTGTGTGTGTGTGTGTGTGTGTCATGCCTTCATTTGTGTGTTTGTTCTGGAACAAAAATCGTGCCAGATTTTTTTTGTTGTTGTTGTTGTTGTTGTTGTTGTTGTTGTTGTTGTTGTTTTTTGACAAATTAAAAAAAAAATCTTCACATTACATTCACTCCAATTTGGGTGAAATTGTCCCGCAAGGAAATGATTTGTTACTTTTTTGAATTTCAACCACGTAAACTCGAATCCAAGAACTTTTTTTTGTGTGTGTATTCCAAGTTAAAGTATCTTTGACACATATTCTTAAATGTAAATAAAGTAAATCCAACCTTTGTTTTGACTTTTAATTTGAAATAAAATTAAAATATACGTATATCAGGGTAATTTATCCACATAATAAAAAAACAATTATAATCGTTAATATATGTGAGACCTTTAACATGTTTACATAGTGGTTAGTCTATACCCCCTGGCTGTTTGTTGTTTCATGTATGTATAATTGCAGTCTGACTGTACATTAACTTTGTCTGTTTGATAAAAAAAAAAAAAAAATATTTTCTTTTTCCTTGTTCCTTCACTGTTGTTTTTGATTACCCTTTGTTTATTTGAACCAGCTGCACCCATACCCTTGCCTCAACTCATTTCCCTGAGCAACCCATGACAAATATTGACGTATTATTGGTTACCTGTTGTGTGAAGTGGGTTTATATGTAAGGGAATGTAAAGAATTTAGTGCATTTCTACTACTGAGACATTTACTTTACTGTGAAAATAAATATTTTCTATTTTTATATATAGAGTTTTGCACCGATTCAATGACTATTCAGTATAAAACTACTAAACTAGTAGTTTACTGAGTGTACTTCAAAGTGTGATTTCATAAACATTTTTTTTTTCAAAGTATTAAAATAGTAATCTACTAGTACAGTATACTTATAAGTTTACTTGTAGTGAAGATGCAGTGCAAATGAGAAACGTAGTTGTGAACTAGTTGTGCACTTAAAAGTTTACTACACTTATAGTACACTTAAACATTCTTTTATATAAAAAAGTGGGTCAATTTAGTCCCAAGCAGTACTGAAATAGTAAACTTGCAAGTTTACTATGAGTATATTGAAATTAGTATACTTCCTATAAAAAATATACTTTAAAATATACTTTAACATTACTTAGCCTAAGTTTACTTCACAAAATAAACTTGAAGTATACTTATTTTTCATTAGGGTTAAACAAATTGACATTGATCATTGGTCATTCATCCCTGGGAAGAAATATATTATCATTCACTGAAACACAGAGGCTTGGCCTAAAACATAAAGATTTGATTATAATCATCACCAAAGATGGAAGAATGCATTATATGCAAGCAATAATATTATTTTGATAATAATGTTATTTTATTTTAAGCTTTTAAATTAAGCTTATATGTTATTTTTACCTTGTTGAGGACCAAATTAAAGTCACTTTCACAAGGGCTTTTATCTTTGATAATCTCTTATCTCTTGTTCTTCAGTGATTGGCTGTTCACTGCAAACATCACACTTTTATTTGCTCATATCTGAGTATTTAAAGGTGATACCTGAAGTTAGCAGAACATAATTTGTTTGTGACAGGACTGAAGGCTCTTTCCGCTAACTATAGACAGTAAGTATCTCTCATGTGTTTTTTTCAATAATTCTGTATTTGTAGATCGCTGTTCTTTTTAAGCAGTCAATTTGAGTGTATCATATTGATCATATTGAGTGTATTGGTGTAGTGGGTCTCAAAAACAACACACCTACACAAACTCAGGTAACATTTCAGATGAATGTCCTCTTTGTAAAGTATTTATATAGGGGTTGATGACTAATTCAATTACAGTGCATTATAAATAGTGTTGACTCAAGGAAGATATTTGGAAGAATGTTGGTAACCAAGCAGATCTTGGGCACTACTGACTATAGGGGAAAAAAATAATATGGTTGTCAATGGGGCCCAAAATCTGCAACATTCTGCCAAATATCTTCCATTGTGTAAGACAGAATAAAGAAATTCACACAGGTTTGGAACAATTTGAGAGTGAGTAAACAATGACAGGATGTTCATTTTTTGGGTGAACTATCACTGTAAGTCTGTGTTGAAACCAGTTAGTTTCATTCCAGCACATTAGTGGTGCGGAGCAAGTTTTAATATTATTAGTCGAGGTTTTGATCATTCATTTACGCATTTGGCAGACGCTTTAATCCAAAGTGGCTTACATTGCATTTCAAGGTACACATTTACATTCTTATCAGTTCTTGCTTTCCCTGGGAATTAAACCCATGACCTTGGGGTTGCAAGCGCCAACGCTCTACTGTTTGAGCTACAGGAAAGCTCATTCATTTGCTTTTCATTGTTTTACAGCCTTGGGAGAAGAAAATAAAGAAAACTCTTGGAACATTTAATATCAGTTTACTCAGAAAACAAGGTATATCAGTTCTTCATTTCATTTTTCTTCATATTTTCTTAACTTATCACAACTAAACTGCTTTAGTAAGTCAAATGTCAGTAAAGGTGTTTTGATGTGTGTATTGTTCAGCAGGTCATGGAGATTCATCAGTCTGCTGTGATTCTGCTGCTGGTCTTGTGTGTGTCGTTCTCCGCTCATGGTCAACCAGCACAGATAAAGCCCCGGTATCAAAAATTCCTCAATCAGCATTTGGGTCCTGATATGAATGTGCAGAAGTGTACCAGTGAAATAAGAAAAAGAAACATCACTGGAACTGACAATGGCTGCAAACCTGTCAACACCTTCATACAAGCAAATGAAAATCAGCTTAAAGCAGTTTGTGATAAAAAGAATCAACTGAACAAAGACAGAAACCTATTTAAGAGCGGCCAGCCTTTTCCTGTGGTCACGTGTAGATTTCAAACAGGAAAGAGACCCCCAAACTGTACATATCGTAGTGGAAGGTTGTCCACTCGATATATAGTGTTGGGGTGTGTAGGCGGCTGGCCTGTACACTATGAAAACCTTTAAGTGATGTACAGATGACCGGCTGAATAGAGCATCACAGAGCTTTACAATATTTTCCTAATCATATGTTCACTTCTCGTTTTCTGTATTTCTTTGTTTTTCAAGTGCAAAAACAACAACAACAATCAAACAATCAGAATCAATCACGAAGCAAATACAAAAGATGAATAAATACTTGACCTCAGTTAGAGGTTAATGTGTCGTAGTTTTTAACCAGTTCTTGTGCTGTAAACATGACACAGTTTGAGAGCAAAGTCTATAATGAAGCACAGCTCAACACGTGAGGTTTGCAATAAAAACTCCAGTGATACTGACAGACAACAGTGAATGAAGGAGCCAAATGTAATGATTACTTAACCACTAGACGGCGGTGTGCACTGGGGTGTAGTTGTACTGTAGTAGGTCACCTGTTCATGTCACACTGATATTTAAACATAAAAATATGAAGTGGCACATTTGTTTTCAACATTGATAATAATAATAATTATAATAATAATAATAATAATAATACATTTAGCAGGAAATCAGCATATTGAATGATTTCTGAACAATCATGTTGCACTGAAGACTGGAATGATGCTGAAAATTAATATTCGATGCAGGAATAAATAACATTATATAATATATTCACGAAGAAAACAGCTATTAACCCTTACAAGTTATTCATTCACATGCAAAATGTGTGTTTACTCTGTCAGGGATGTGTTGTGGCGTCGGCCCTTAAGTTTTTTGTGTGTGTTTTCTACATTGTAACTGAATTTTTTAGACGAATTATGTAACAAAAAGCTATTTTCATAGTCTCCCATTGATGAATAAGTATTTTATGTGACTAAGTGTGACTATAAGTGTGACTTTTTTTCATGCTAAAGTACAAGAAGATATCATTCCAATTATTTTGTTTTGTTCTGATACTGTATTTTCTTCCCTATTGTGTGATCTTTTTTTACATGTAAAAAATCCGTGAGGACTTAATGCACAAGTGTTTG
Organism: Abramis brama; assembly: GCF_963993115.1. Taxonomy (NCBI): domain Eukaryota; kingdom Metazoa; phylum Chordata; class Actinopteri; order Cypriniformes; family Leuciscidae; genus Abramis; species Abramis brama. Next base: position 36,127,047 of record NC_139968.1, read on the forward strand.
TAGCACATAAGTACATATAGTAGTCATAAAATATAGGGGAAAACATACTATAGATGTTAGTGGTTGTTAAGCAGTGGATTTGATTTCTTATCGAATTAAAAGCAGGAGATGGGATAAAAAAAAAAAAATCCACAATTAGACAAAGTTCAGATAAAACTATTAGGCTACACCTGATATTTCTGATCCCTCACTTCTGAAATGATGGCTACACCCCTGAAAATACTTGACTCTGTTGAAGAAAACTGTCAAAGATGTTGTAATGTGAAAGATCGGTTACCAGTGTGCATAAGGTGATTTCTCAATGATGGGTAATATCCTCTTTTGGCCAAGCAGAGGACAACCTAAGGCAGGGGCTCACTATATAGTATGTGAGATCCAACAGCATCATTGAGGGGGAGCTGTGAGAAGTTACAGCAGTCTGCCCAAAAAAATCGGAGCTCCTCAATACCCGATCACCAGCAACTGCATTACTTGGATGGCTTATTTTTCATTGTGAAAAGTGTCCACAACCTGATGCAACTGCAGGGTACAACACCCTGAGGAATAGGATATTATTTATAATGAACAAATGGGAATGGGCTTTCAAGAACCAGCTGAGACCCCTTGAGGTGATTCCCCTTAATTCCTGTATACCATAACAAAACGTATTCCTTTAATCAGGAACATGATGTTTGTTGCCTTAATGCCACAAACTGTATAGAAGTTTTGGTAACACTTTACAATATGGGTGCACTAATCTGCATTAATTCATGCTTAACTAATGCACAAATAATCATGTGTTATGTATGACTCATGAAGAACTAAACCATTAATTAATGATTACTGCATCAGCAACTAATAAAGATTCTAAATGATTAATTGATTAAGTAATAAATGAATTGTTATTAATCAAATGTGTCATAATGTATTAATTCCTTAATAACTTATTTTATTAACTAAAAGTGTAAATTAATGTGTTAATTACCACAGTTGGTCAAAGCAATGTACTTCAACTTCCAGCTGTCTGCTTTAATTAATCATTAACTAATGATTTGCAAATGTATCATTATGTTATGACTTTACTTGTTGAGGCACATGACTATTAACTAATTGTTAAGTAATATGCCATTTATGGGTTTACATGGCACCAAAATGGCATATTACTTAACAATTAGTTAATAGTTATGTGCCTCAACAAGTAAAGTCATAACATAATGATTACCTTTGTGTAATCCTCAATTAAACTTCACTACTACCCTTAAACTCGTCTGCTTGATTGTCTTGCATCTCAACACCATTTTGAAGATAAATAAGAAACATAAGTTTTTTTTCTCTGTATACTTCATAACATTAGTTCACAGGCGTTGCTATCAGTCAGTGATATTTCACAGATAAATGTAGTAAATTGAGGTGAGCATTAATCTGCTAAAAGACACCAGGATTATCAATATTGGCACATGGAAAAGAAGCATGTCTTGCACAAGTCTGTTTTGTCAAAACTTCCTCCTCTTCCACAACCTCCTTCTCTTATTTCCCGACACCACAATATCTTGCAGCATTGCTGCTGTAGTTGTTACAGCACAACACTTTTAGGTCCAATGATACCTTAACTGACTTTCAAAAGGTTCAGAATATTAAGATCAATACACCAAAATACATCATAATGAAACATTTATCTACAACCCCAATTGCAGAAAAGTTGGGAAGTGCAATAAAATCAAGAATCAGTGATTTGTTCATTTTCTTAAACTTTTATTTAACTGAAAAAAAAAGTACAAAAGTAAAGATTTCCAATGTTTTCACAGACCAAATTAATTGTATTCTGTAAAGATAAACAAATTGGATGTTGATGGCTGCAAGACACTCCAAAAAAGTTGAGATGGGCAAAATAAAAATAGGATTATAGAATATCCAAGTTAAACTGTTTAGAAACAGCCCACAATAAGCAGGTGAATTGTCAAAAGCTCGATTGGGTATAAAATGAGCATCTCAGTCTTTGCTTGCAAGATGGGTCATGCCTTTTTTGTGCCAAGTTTCATGAGAGAATTGTCAAACAATTTTAATAAATCACATTTCTCAATGGAAGATTGCAAACAATTTATGTCTTTCACCATCCACCTAAACATACTCTGACTCATAAAATCCATTATGAAATTATTATGAAAATGAATAAAGAAAAATAATACTAAAAAATAACATTAAGCTATGTGAAAAAAAGTTTTTGTTGATGGCTTCAGAAAGTAATTTCAGTGTCAGAGCTAAAATAAATGTATTTATTTAGAGCCAAACTCCTAAAAAAAAAACACTTCAGAAAAAGGACCGTCTAGATTAACTATAGACCCGATATAGTCCGGCTATGAGTAACCCACTTGCCAAAATAACCTTGAATATGGTAGTTTGCAGTTTTTGCCAAAATAACTTGCGAGATGTATGATATTCCATCATGTAAGCAAAGAAAACGTCTTTGTTAGTCACTTTGGATAAAAGCATCTACCAAATGCATAACTGTAAATGTCATTTCATGTTAATGTCAATGTTAATTGGCATTTTAAGCTCCAGTAGGCCTCAACTTCCTTTAGATCTATGGCATTATTTTCAACAGAAGTAAACTGACCATAACATAATTATTTATTCATTTATTTATTTTGTTAGTTTAACTAAAATATCAGTCATTCAAGCATTTCATGTTTGCCATTTCACTCCTCACAGTTTTCTATGAATATAGGCTACATGTCTAAATCTTTCCAAAACAGTAGAGTAGATACAATGATAAAACAGATGCAAAAATCTTCATAAATTCACAGGTATGTTGACAGAAATGTTGACTTTAAACCTCTCCAAAACATGCTTAACTGAATAAATTATATGAGATCTGACCTCATCAATCAGAAGAGCATAGCAGTCGCAGCAGCCACGCCCATCAGTGCAGTGATGACCAATCGGAGCACAGCTTCAACAGAATCACAACGGGAGGCGTGGCCTTCCGAAGAATCAACTGAAACAGAATTGAGATTTTCAAGAAGTTGAATTTAGTCTCTGTCATGAACTCAAAAATATGTCATTTTTTCTCCACAGGAAAAAAAGTAAAAATAGCTTAGAAAGACATGAGTAAATGATGACAGAAGCTCATTTATCTCAAACTACCAATCAGCAGATTAATTCAGTGAATAAATGCAACTAATAACAGTGCTGTGGTACCTGCACATGTGTGACAGAATTGAGTGACGTTGAGATGTGTGGTCTTGTTGCTGATGGGATTGTTCAGCACACAGCTGTAGGTGTTTTTATCCTGATATTTCACCTCCAGAGGTAGAGAGAGATGGATTTTGAGATCAGACCTACTGATGCTGGACAATACACTGATTCCTTTGTACCAGGAGAGAGTCGCATGACCCAGATTCACAGATGAACACACCAATGAACACGATGATAATGGTGAAAAACATCGTGAAGAGCCACTGCTGATGACAGGAGCAATCAGATAAGCTGAAATAAAGAGAATTAAAAATATGTAGGGAATAACTAACAACAAATAATAAATGATTAAAAGGAAAGGACTGGTTCTACTGTTACCCCACATATTAGGTAATGTTTCTCAATAATTGTGACACTTCTTTAAACCCTGAAAACTACCGTATTTTTCTAAAACTTAAATGCTAAAATGACTAAAACTGGATCTTTACATAAAGTACATGTGAGCATCTGTGCATGTAAATTACACCTATTTCAACTTAAAAACTTAAGTTCAGTTGCTGCCTTAAATCTTTGAATATAATTAAATTTTATGTTTTTTTGTGTTTTTTTTTCAGCATAAATAATATTAAAGTTAATTAAAAACGTTATAAAAGCTTCAAATCAGTTAAACCAATTGCTTCACAAAATGATTCACCGTTTCGAAGCGCTCGGAGCGCCTGAGCCCTGCTGGTTTTTTACAAACCCATTGCAAATGTTTTATTGAAAGTATAATCTATCAAATGCAATTAACATCTAATATTAAAGTGTCTGTATTATATGTGTTCTTTTATTATTTTTCAGGGCTTGTTTGGTTTGTTTTATGGATGGCGTAGGTACAATAAAAAGGCCAATAGACAGTTAACTAGGTTACTGTTATTTCTTTTAATTAAACAAATTCCTCATTAAAACGTCTGTCGTTTTTTTAAACTGATCAGAGGTCAGGTAAAAACTATACACTTGTTCAATGTTTGGCCGCTGGAGAGCGATCTCAGTTATCCATCGGTGACATTGGTGAAACGTTGGAATTTCTAAACGTTTCGAAACAGTTATGCTGTAACAAAGCCACATTTACAGAAATCACACAACCTTCGCAGTAATCAAAAGGATTTGGCTAAAATATGGACAAACCCATCAGTTGGGTTAAATGTTTTAACCCTTAATCGCTGTTTGGGGTCATTATGACCCCACTGGACTTTTCTTTCATTTTTTAAAAATGTTACCTTCATATCAGAGGCATGAAACTCTGGGACTTTTCCTAAATAACCTATCTAAACATGCACAAAAAAACTGGGCTTGATTTGGTTGTTCTAAAGGTGTGTAAAAAAAAATTTACCGTTTAAGCTGTTTGGGGTCAAAATGACCCCACATTGAAAATGAATGGGAAAATGAAAAAAATGACTTTTTTTTATTTTGTTTGTCAAAAAAATAAAATTAAATCCATTATAAATCTGAAAATTTTTACATTTAAATCAAGGTCTGGTCCTAGAGCATAAACCCAAAGTGGAACGAACTTTCTATCTCATACACAAACACACACGTGTATGTCCCTGCAACAGAGAGCATTTTTATAGAAATTGGCAAATAAAATCAACTAAACTGGCATAAATCTGAAAAATGTCACATATGCAACATGGAACAAGCTTGTTCACACACACACACACACACACACACACACACACACACACCCCCACACACACACACACCACAGTCATGTCATAGTGGTGACTTGTAATGGTTCTGCAAATGTATGTATAATAATTTGCAAAAGCAGATAATTCAAAATATATCAGAAAACAACAACAAATTCTAACTCTGACAAAAATACAGATTTTTTTATGTATTTCAAAATGTTTAAATAAATATTCACAAAATATATATATATCAAAGTTGTGAGGAGAAGTTGAAGCATCACAAACAATAAAGTGAAAATGAATGAGTCTCTATGGCCCTCTATTGGATATATGTGGTCATTGCACTTTCTTTCTTTAATTATAATTTCTAAAGTTTTTCCACAAACCAGCAGATGTCAGTATTCTATCTCTAACACATAGAGCAATGTCCAAAAACTATTTAGATTTAATTAAGATCATCATTTAAGTGATTTTTTCTTTAAAAAATCATTTTTCATGAGCCAATTTATGGCCTAGTTATGTAATTGTGCAGTAAATAGGTAAAAAACTTCAAAATTTCCACAAAAACACAGCATAAATGTATAGTTGAGAAGTAAATAAAAAAAATGATATATAGTTTTCCATATAAAAAATGTATATTTCCTTATGCAATTGCTCTTTAAAAGTTTGGGGTCAAAATGACCCCAAACAGCTTAAATGTTGTCCTTTTTTAACAGCGATTAATTAAATTTTAACCGTACACTTGTGTTTGTCCATATTTTACCCAAGTTTGGTAGAAACAATCCAACATTTTCACTGTGAATAAGTACTACAGCATCATAGTTATGCCACTGCAAAGAAGCTGATTTAGTAATAAATAGTAGACAGAAGAAGCAAACCTGTAATTGTGGACTCACCATAGACAGCAACAGTAAATCTGTATGTGTTGTCTTTCTTGCTCTTGATGGTCATTTCATAAAGTCCAGAGTCTGAGGTTCTGGTGTTCATGATGGTCAGAGATCCAGTTTGATTGTCCAGCTTCAGTCTGTTTTTGAATCTCCCATCAGGAACACCATCATGTGTGAGGGAGATTTTAGCCATTTTATTGATTTCAGCTATAAGACTCTCTGGACGTTCAAATGTCCATGATAACAGATCATTTTCCTGTAGCTGAGAATCATTATACTGTAGGGTGATAGTATCTCCCTCCGTCACTGATACTGACACTGTTTTCACTGCATCTGAATTACCAAACACTGCAGAACAGAGGGAGTTTATCATCAGTAGCACATTTAAGCAGGTACATTTAAGTAAGAATAACTATCTTTAGATTTGGCTTTGGCATATGTATAATTCAGCAACCCATGAAATACTGATGGCCATTGGGTGAACTGGATCCAGCAACGTATTGATGCTCTCGCTTTGTCTTGTTTAAATCAGATTTAGGCTCTCCCCAGTTTGAAATTCAGAAGGAACATAAACTTTATTTATATTGCAGATACTTTGTACTGTCAGATGGAATCAGCTGAGTGACTTTTAGAACATTAAGACTTCCAAATTCATCATTTAATATGCCAAAAAGATAATAGAAAAAGAATGCACTGAATGTGGGATCAAACACAGACTATACAGATTTATAATATATTTATAAAAACTATAGAAATGGTTAGAACTTACCAATCAGATGCCAAAAGCACAAAGAGCAAAAAACAAGTGAGCAAAACATTTTCTTCAGCAGTTCAGAAAAAGCGAAAAGTTTAAGTCCTGTAGAGAGTCTACTGATGTGAAAACTGATTCAGTCGGTGCCAGTAGAGGGTTGTACTTCAGATCTTATCCTCTTTTTTCTTGCCTCATGTGCCTCAGCATGTCATCACATTAATAATACTGTACTGATTTTTGGCCTCTCCCACTCTTGTTTACACTACAATAATTTTGTAGTAATCGGCATCATCATCTTGAGTGTCAATGAAAAACTATCTGAAAGAAAATCTGCTTATTTCTAAAGAAAACCCACATGGAAGGACACCACAGAAGCCATATGTTCCACTGACATGTTAAGCACGGGAGTGAATCAATTAAACTGAAGAAAATACACCATCTGAAGTTGTCCATATAAGAGTATTTCTAAACAGAAACTTTTTAAACAGGGTTTTTCAAAGATAAATAATGTAAGATTTCTCCTGACCACTTTGTTGCATGATTTGTAACGGTTATTTCTTTAGCATTTTTAAGACTACTTCTTTTTGCTTCCTCACTTTTAGTATAAGCTGATGACAAAGAGTATTATGAAGAGTTAGGCTACTTCTGATGACAGGAACAGGCAGATATAGATCAACAGACATTGTGAGATTATATGTGGGCCAGTAATTCAATATTTGATCTTTGTGATTATTTCATTTCATTAATGAATTAAGTTGCATGACAAGTAAATGGGAAAATGAGAGCTTGTTATTAAAAACAAAATACATTAAGTGGGTGTTTGGATATGCAATTTCATAAACCGGTAATAATCCTCATACTGAATATGAGAATTTATTTTATGAGTAATAATAATAGCAAATGCAAATCCATCTTGTATGAAGAAGTATCAAAAGCCATAAAAAAAAACTCGCCTCAACAGCACACCAGTTACCATCTTAGCAATGCCCTGGCCTGTTGTCTCTGACAAACTGTATAATCCAATACATTCCTCATGTGGAACAAGGCCAAGGTCCACATAGTGCAAACAGACACTTTCCTGCACAACACCGGAAAAATCCTGGGTACCCTCGACTTCTACAGAAAACTGAACAAGGGCTGGAGACCTAATCTCACTTGCAATGCCTTGGATTATTGTATTGGCCATAATTTTCAGGATTTCATTCTGTGATTTAGGGCTTGTGTATGAAATGGTGTAATCTATTAACCATTTCAATAAAATGGGATCATCCTGCCCTAAGTTTTAGGAGCTGATATAGATTCCCACTTTCATCAGCATGGCCTCTTAAAGTATGTCCCTGCCTTGCCACATGCCGTACAGAGCTAACAATTCTCCTCAAGCAATGTCTTGCCACCTTCTGCTGTTTACCCCATGCACTGGATAACTGGGCACTGATTGGGTTTGACTGATGTGCACTCACAGTCACATAATTTCGGTGGGCTTGGGAGGTGTGGTGTGCTGTAAATGTTTCAATGGCTTTGTCCAATTTCTAAAGCCTGTACCAATGAAAGCAGCATCAGGTCGATGACCTAAAGAGTACTGATTTGAAACACCTTTGCTGCAGTAAAAACACAAGACCCCTCTCACTTATGGACTGTAATGTAGCCATGGAAAGTATTGGTGCCATTTCTCTTGAAATGCCAATGACTTATCAACTTTATGGTAATTAAATTCCATCACATTATTTGGGCAGAAGTTTTGGGAGGGTTTTTCTTGGAGTAGGCTGGTTATGGTGAACTTTTGGGCTGGAAATCGTCAACCCAATCCCAAGTGGTACTCACTGCAGAGTCAAATTACAACCAGTTCCTGCTCTCTGGAGCTCCAATGGGGTGGAGGGATAGAGTTGTGGGTAGGGTTAGGGTGTGGTTGGATATTCTAGCTCCACCCATTAGGCCCAAATTACATTCACTCCGCTGATGTTACTGGGTGACGAGGAGGATGAACACACGATTCAGGACATCAGCTCATTATAGAGTCTCTAAGACCGAAAATGGGTGTGTCAGAAAAAGGAGACATGCAAAGTATGCAGTGTTTGGGGTCCTCTGAGTTAAACCACAGAGAGCAGTCTGACAAGAGTAAAAATGACCAGTCAGAGATAGATTTTAAATTATGTTATAATAATAATAATAATAATTTGTTACATTTATATAGCGCTTTTCTAGGCACTCAAAGCGCTTTACATAGAAGGGGGAATCTCCTCAACCACCACCAATGTGCAGCATCCACTTGGATGATGCGACGGCAGCCATATTGCGCCAGAACGCCCACCACACACCAGCTTACTGGTGGAGAGGAGACAGTGATGAAGCCAATCAGTATATCAGTATATGGGGATGATTAGGAGGCCATGATGGACAGAGGCCAAGGGGCAAATTTGGCCAGGATGCCGGGGTTACACCCCTACTCTTTTCGAAGGACATCATGGGATTTTTAATGACCACAGAGAGTCAGGACCTCGGTTTAACGTCTCATCCGAAGGACGGTGCTCTTTTGGCAGTATAGTGTCCCCGTCACTACACTGGGGCGTTAGGACCCACACAGACCACAGGGTGAGCACCCCCTGCTGGCCTCACTAACACCTCTTCCAGCAGCAACCTGGTTTTTCTCAGGAGGTCTCCCATCCAGGTACTAACCAGGCTCAGCCCTGCTTAGCTTCAGTGGGCAACCAGTCTTGGGCTACAGGGTGATATGGCTGCTGGCTGCTGTTATTGGATCGCACTCCGCAGCAGACATCGCAAATAATGAAACAACACACTCACCTTTTTGCCGTCCGTGTCTGGCGTGATTTAACTTCTCCCCAGTTGTTCCATGAAAACCTGGAAGGCACAGCCTGTGGTGTAAGATATTTATGACCGGTTTCTTGTGCACGAACTTCATCCTCCATGAAGTGCTTAGCACACATAAAAGTGCTGCCTTTCCTCACTGTAAATGTCGCCTCTCTTCTCTTCGTATAGCCCAAATCCAACACTTTTTCACCATTTCGGCGCTGGGAAAGCTGTGAAATTATATGGTTGTTTCTTCTTAGAGTTGAAACACAACAGGATTGACTGCTTTTAGTCTCCGCCATTGTTCTGCGACTGTTAGCGCTTTCACCGGAAAAGAGTTGTCCCTAGTTCCGGTCTCGGCGGTCATTTTTGTGAAATAGGCCTACCTTGCAATATTTTTGGCTTGTAATTTACAGTGTATTTTCAAACTGCAGCTGGCTTGACCGCAGTCATCCACAGCAGGTATGAATTGCACACCTTTATTGTTCTATTTCCCGATGTATAAGTGAATTATTATATCTGCAAACTCTGTATTTAGCATTAATGATCATTTCTGAGCACATGATTAGCATAAATGTAGCCTACCGCACGCACACTGATGCTGCTGCCAAGATGATTGAAGTACAGTCACAAGTGTATGTAGTGGTGTTGTAGTTTTTCTTATTATCCTTTTGTGATTCGGATCACCCCATTACACTTTTATTTTCATGATATGAGTTTATTTTGTGCCGATTCACTGCGAGGATGTATATGACGTCATAAGAAGCCTATAGTCGAGTGAACTTAAATGTATATACGTAACACTTGTTGGAATTGTGCTTGTCAGATGAAGTTTCAGCAGACTAAGACTGTAAAACATCTATAGATGAAGCCTGACTAAGTCTGAACATTGAAATATTTGCATCTAAGATTATTTCTCAGTCAGCTCTCGAGCTGACAGAAGGCTGTTAAAGCAGATGTTAACAGGTTTTACTGGTTTTGGACACAAGGCAAAAATAGATACATCTGACAAGGTTCGGCGTCAGGGGTCGAATCTGATATTTCTGACGTGGAGATCCATCTGATATTCCGGCACAATCTCACATATACTTTTTTTGTAAGGGCTTTCTAGCGTGCCTAAATATTACATATAGTAATATGCAAATATATGCAAGCTTCATTCCAACGTTACAGACAAAATTGATAATATATATATATATATATATATATATACATATATATATTATATAGAAGGAACTATATTATAAATGTTGATTAATATCTATATATTGTTGCACTGCTTGTATTTGCATACATTATATTATGGGGCGGTGCTACAAAATCGCAACAAAGTCCAGTGTTGCCAGATTGGGCAGGTTTTGAATTTTGTTGTGCAGGAAAAAAAAAATAGTTTAGGGTCAGTTTGGTGGTTTTCAAACATCAAAGTTTTATAGGCTAATTGGTTAAATAAAACAGTGTGCATGCATGTACTCCATAAAATCAGTCATCATGAAATTAATAAACACACACACACGGTGCAGGGTTTGCTGGTTTTGTTATTGACCTCGCTGAGGAGCACAGACCTTTAGCCAACCTTCAGTGTGATAATGGGCCATATTTTGAATTCATAGCTGTAAATTCAAGTGATAGTTTTGCTTAAGTGCAATAAGTAAGCTGTAGCTAGTAACAACTCTCTCCAAATGTGGATTACACCTGGTGGGAAAAAACTCGAAGGCTCTTTGTAAATATAGCTGTACCTTTGAGAGTTGAATGACTTAATCAAATCAAATATGTGACTACTGTCCACCGTCATACACACTGGCCTGATCAGGTCGGAATCAATGATTAATCAGTTTGACTGTGCATAGTTTTGCATTATGTTCTACAATGTGCATTAAAAAAAAGACGTACTGTAGTTTGAAATTTAAGCGCAATGAGCTAAGCAGATTATTATTAATATTATTATTATTATTAGTAGTATTATTATTATTAATGCCATTCATTTTTTGAACACGAATGACACATTTTTGGCTTTTATGTTGTGTGCAAGTGTTAAAGTTTGTTAATATCTTTATTGTTCTCCTGGCAGGAAAAAAAATATTCATTTTTATTATTATTTTATTTTATTGTATGAGTTTTAATGAGGTAAATGATGTACCTTGGTTGTCATGACAATATAATTCTATCACATTATGTTATTAGTGAAGGATTTTGGCAGGTTTTTGAGAGCACTGGGGTTGGAAATCGTTAACTGGATCTGGCAACATTGGCAGTGTCACAGATCTCTCGCTGCAGGCAGGTAAGTTACCTTGATGACTGCATTATCTTAACAAATAAGTTTGGATTGTTTTCAAGTGCAAGGTTGGACTTTTGCACTAAACACAAGTTAACTTATTTTGTCTTTCAGCTCCTAGTTCTGTTAGTCGAGTAAATATGGATTATTCGTGACAATATGTATTGTGTCATTCTATAGTTATGCTTTTTCCCTTCCTGCATTACCAGTGTTACTGTTGCGCGGCTCGCCAAGCTTTAATTTGTGACTCGCATGGTGGTAATAATACAGTGATATGATCATGCAGTCACTATAGATATTTTATAATAAACATTAAAAACAAGTACATAACCCAATCATTTCGATCGGATTGAAAGGGGTGGTTTATCGAGAGAACAAACACTTGATCGATTGAAAACCGAAACTGAAAGGACATACTGTATGACTCGCTGAACGAGCTGTTCTCCTGATGAATAAAGTGTCATATAATTGAGTGTCCTGTCATTCTATGATTCTCATTTCACTCAGCATTTGTGCAGTGAAGCAGGACAACGGCTCACCAGTCCTTGTATCATACAGACGACTGTTTTTGGGCATTTTTACTTCGTATGACCATGTGACCATATAAGACTAGTCTCCAAATTATGACCAGATTTGGATAAATATTAAGTCTGCTGTTTTGTGCAGTGTGCGCATGTAAAAAAATCTATTAGGATTTGAATCTTTTGACTTAATAAACGCGCACATGTAGGCTTATCACACCACGATGTTTAGCGTTTATGTGAACAATTCAGATGTATCATTCGGAATGAATTCAGTCCGATTGAAACAAAAGTTGTTTGTGTAAACATATCCAGTCTCTGCGGAGTTGCCACTTATGGCGGTCTTTCCAGCTAACACTGCATGTGCTCTTGGATGGTTAGATAGGCTACATGATGGGCTAATGTAGAAAAAAAAATAACTTAACGTCATTCTGGGATGAATATATTCTGGAAATCCTGCTTTTTTATTTATTTTTTTATTAATGGAAATCATCTTGTTTCAGTTACAAATTTGACCGGTAGGCCTAAATCATAAAGAAGTGTGTGTGTGCGCGTGTGTGTGTGTTATAGTGGTCTCTTTGGCCATCGATACTGGCCTGGCAGCAGAATACTGTGTTTTTAGATGTTTTCATAGATCAGCGTGAACTGGGATAGATTTAACAACACTGTCATCTGTCATCTATTTTTTTAGTACATTGTGGTAATGTAGGCATACCCTTAAACATGAAAAATAGTTATGCTTTCATTTAGAGTTAGCCTACACAGATCCTACATCCAGTTTTTACTTGCATCTGTTAGTTTAAGTCCAGCATGTAAGTGTGTGGAGCAAGTTTCACTGGTATTAGTTGAGGTTTTGATTATTCATTTGCTTTTCACTGTTTTACAGCCTTAGGAGAAAAGAAGAAAGGAAACTCTTGGAACATTTAATATCGCTTAAAAAAAAGGTATATATCAGCTCTTCATTTAATTTCTATTAATATTTTCTTCACTAATCACAACCAAACTGCTTTAGTAAGTCAAATGTCAGTAAAGGTGTTCTGATGTGTGTATTGTTCAGCAGGTCATGGAGATTCATCAGTCTGCTGTGATTCTGCTGCTGGTCTTGTGTGTGTCGTTCTCCGCTCATACTCAACCAGACAATATAAAGACCCGATATCAAAAATTCCTCAATCAGCATTTCGGTCCTGATATGAGTGAGCAGAAGTGTACCAGTGAAATGAGAAAGAGAGGCATAACTGGAACTGGAAATGTCTGCAAACCTGTCAACACCTTCATACAAGCAAATAAGAATCAGATTAACGCAGTTTGTGGCAAAGGAGGAACTCATCAGACTGGTGACCTGTTTAAGAGCAACCAGCCTTTTCCTGTGATCACATGCAAATTACAAAGTGGGGAGAGACCCCCAAACTGTGAATATCGTAAAGGGAAGAAGTCCACTCGCTACGTTGTGTTGGGGTGTGCAGAAGGCTGGCCTGTACATTATGAAGAAGGCATAGTGGTTCATTCCAAGCATGAATTATGATAACCTCAGTCAAGATTTTTTTTCTTTCATATGTGTTTTTATTGGTCTAAGGACACGATAAACAAGATTTGAACTTTAATTTTTTTTTTTTACACATTTGTGACCCTGGATCACAAAACCAGTTGCATGGTAAATCTTTGTGGCAATAGACAACAATACATTGTGGGTCCAAATGATCGATTTTTCTTTTATGCCAAAAATCATTTGGATTTTAAGTAAAGTTCATGTTCCATGAAGATATTTTGTAAATTTCCTACCGTAAATATATAAAACATTTATTTTTGTGAGTGAATGTAGCACAATCGCGAACATAAATGGACAACTTTAAAGGTGATTTTCTCAATGTTTAATTATTTACAATTTTTTGCACCCTCAGATTCCAGATATCCAAATAGTTGTATCTGGGCCAAATATTGTCCTATCCTAACAAACCATACATCAATGGAAAGCGTAGTTATTCAGCTTTCATGTGATGTATAAATCACAATTTCAAAAAATGTACCCATGTGACTGGTTTTGTGGTCCAGGGTCACATTTTTCAAAGATATTTTCAGATGTCCACTTGAGTATGCATTTTTGGTTTTAATTGAAGAGATACAGTATTAAATATAATACATTAATAACACAGTGCTATTGTGTGTATTTAGAAAATCAATTAATAAAATGATATCATGTGAAGACTATATATATATACAAGGAATATAATACAGCTTCAATTATTTCAAATGCAATTGAGTTCCATTTCAACTTGTAGATGAAGAAATTCATACAAATTGATTTTTTTTATGTCTTTCTTTGATATCAGAACGTGATGATATGATTCCATCAAAGATCTCTACAAACATGTGAAACATTTTATGGTAACACTTTAGAATACTGTATCTTACTTACTGCATAACTAATAAGGAATTATTGAGGAACTAATAGATAATTATTTATTAACACTTAAGTCACTACTGGTAACTACTAAGGAAGATGTGTTAACTAATTAGTATGTAATAAAATTGTATGATTGTGTTAAGTTTCAGTTAGTTAATCAATAACTAATGAATTATGTCATAACTCTTGAAGAACTATTATTAATTATCTATTAATTAATGTGCAAGAAAAATAACTAAGAAGTAACTACTAATGAACAGTCATACACAGTGGTTACTACAATAAACCGTTTTATTTTAGCTGTGGAGTGGTGGATGAAGTACACAAATCAAGTACTTGAGTAAAAGTACAGATAACCCAATAAAATATTACTCCAGTAAAATGATAAACTATTGGCCTATTCATTTTCAAAATTACCTTAGTAAAAGTACAAAGGTAATTACCTGAAAAGTAAAAAGCACTGATCAATGTTTTTTATTTTATTTTCTAGCCAGTTTTAGTCATTCTTCAGCACTAATAAGTAAGATAAGTGCAGACATTTACTAGGCTATATATTGATCTGCAAATAAGCAAACTTTTTATTTAATTAGCAAAATGTATCATAATGTATGATAACTTATCTATTTTACAAAGGTTTAGATAATACCGTTAATAATGTGTTTTTTACAGTAAGTTTGATTTGAGTCAGAAGTATGTGGTAATTCTGTATTAATTACTAATGAGTTCCCTATATTCTCACTTTAGAATACTGTTCCAGGTTCCAAGTAATTCCTGAAGAATTATCTAATAATTATTTGTTAATTACCAATTAATTTCCTTATATGTTCACTTTAGAATACTGTTTCAGGTTATAAGTAGCCTAATTCCTGGATAATTATTTGATAATTATTTATTAATTACTAATGAGTTCCCTATATTCTCACTTTAGAATACTGTTCCAGGTTCTAAGTAATTCCTGCAGAATTATTTGATAATTATTTATGAATTACTAATAAGTTCCCTATATTTTCAGTTTCCCTCAGTCATTGCCTCAAACATGAATTTACTCAATGGCATTCTATGCTGAGGAAAACAGACACACACAGTACTGTATATAAAACATAAAAACTAATCTGAGGTTAGTTTTGTATGACTGTTCATTAGTAGTTACTTCTTAGTTATTTTTCTTGAACCTTAATTAGTAGATAATTAGTAGTAGTTCTTCAAGAGTTATGACAGAATTCATTATTTATTGATTAACTAACTGTTACTTAACACAATCATAAAAATATATTACATACTGATTAGTTAACACATCTTCCTTAGTAGTTAACAGTAGTGAAGAAGTAGTTAATGAATAATTACCTATTAGTTCTTCAATAATTACTTATTAGTTATGCAGTAAGTAAGATACAGTATTCTAAAGTGTTACCCATTTTATTTGATTGTTGAGTGTCTGATCTAATAAGACTTTCTGCCAAAAGCACAGCAGAACAGTGAGTGAATCCACCCAAGACACAATTTGACCCTGCTATAATTCACATACACCCCTCCCCATCTCCCATGCCGCATTACCAGTTTTACTGAAATCCTCAGCTTCTGAGTCAAATTGAAACCTGCTGCAGTCGATTCTCTTCAGAATGGAAACGTGGTTTGATCTTTTGGTTCTCCACGCATCTTGTGAGGGGCTTCTTCCTGTCCTGCTTTAATCTACGGTAACAAAAAAGCGAGATCTGAAACTGCGTTTGACACAGATGAAGAAACACTGATCATAATCTCTGCCATTCAGACATGTAGAATGACTGTCATTTATGTTGTTTTTAAATTAAATTAAACTAAATTAATTAAAATTAAATCCAAAAAATTATCCCATGATGGAAACCTGTAAAAGGTTCTTTAGTCCTATGTGGGGTGCATATACAGTACATAACCCTGGATCTTGTTCTATATGCCACTTATAATCCAACTCAAACAGTGATATTAACCAAATAAAATGTTTATTTATGTGTATGTAAATGTGTATCCCGGCATGCAATTTTTTTTTCCTCAAAATTAATATAGGGAAAGATGTGTTAGTATTTAATCATCTGTTAGGCCTAAATTGGTTTTGCAGGGGTTGTGGTGAACAGAAAAAAACAAACAAAAAAAAAACACTTTTGTTTTTGAGTTTGGCCGCAAAATCTTCAAGTTTAAGTGTACATCAATTTAATTTTGAACTGACTGGAGGGTTGTATGAGTGGGCATCATGAGATAGTAATGGTTAAACAAAGCTTTGTGTATTGTGAAAGGATTACTCAAAGCTTTTCAACACTGTGTTTGTTCCCATCTAGGTCACAAAAATAATTAGCCCAAAACTCCAGCATTATTCAGACACACACAGACACCAACAATCAGCATTTGATCCTCAGCAATGGTGACAATCTAATGGAAAGCTTCATGCTGCAATGCATGCTCAGTACCAGTATAGTAAAAAAAAACTGTCTCCCAGCATGCATTGCAACATGAATAAGTTATGCAACTAAAATGTCTTACTGTTCTTTATTTGCATTTAATTTTGGTGTTGTTTTTTTGTGGCTTTTTAATAGCTTGGTTTGTGATATTGAGAATCAATCTGTATATCTATTTGGTTGATTGTCACCATTGTTGAGATTCATATGCTGATAAAATCCGAGATAAGGCTCTGAATGAGATCAGTGATTCAGACCACCACATGATGATTATGTCAAAACTTAACCACCAACAACACAAAATTAGTTACTGCAGCCAAAGACAAAAATAATGTTAAAAATTCAAGGCTCAAGAGCCCAATTAAAGAAAACACTGAACACACCATAAAGGTGACTTCAAATGAAATAATCACTATTAAAGGGAGATTATTATACTTGTTATTATACATATTATACTTGTAATGTTGCCGTTACAAAGCTCAAAGTCCACCCCAAAGAGAGATATTTTATTAAACAGAATCTGCTTTCCAAGAACTACAATGTGATCAGTGTGTGTGTGTGTGTGTGTGTGTGTGTGTGTGTGATGGAATGGAGGCATTTTTATATAGCGCTTTACAATCATGTCGGGGTCTCTCCTCAACCACCTGCAGCATCCAGGTACTAACCAGACTGAACCCTGCTTAGCTTCAGTGGGCAACCAGTCTTGGGCTGCAGGGTGATATGGCTGGTGTGTGTGTGTGTGTGTGTGTGTGTGTGTGTGTGTGTGTGTGTGTGTGTGTGTGTGTGTGTGTGTGTGTGTGTGTGTGTGTGTGTGTGTGTGTGTGTGTGTGTGTGTCACATTTGGATGAGTGAAATGCAGCACAAATTCCGAGTATGGGATAGCATTCTTGGCTATACACATCACTTTCACTTTCACTTTCAGACCGCAGGATGAGCAGCACCCCCTGCTGGCCTAACTGATACCTCTTCCAGCAGCAATCTGGTTTTCCCATGAGGTTTCCCATCTGTACTAACCAGACTCAACCCTGCTTAGATTCAGTGAGTGTGCAGGCGAAAGCTTCAGGCGTCCCATATACGTCTGGACCAGAACTTTCCAGACATAGATCAGCATGACTGTATTTTACATGTTGTTCATTGCCATTTAGTTTATAATCTCAAACTATGTTGTGAACATTAAGGAATAATTGACAACGGGCCATAGAATTATTCGAAAAATAATGTACAGTTTTGCACACGCGATGATAATGCGCGGCCATGACGTGAGTTCAGGTTCTATGAACAGTAAACCCCGCCTCCTTCGATTTGATTGAACTGAATAGTTAAATAGATTTAGCAAGGCAAGGCACTTTTATTTCTAGAGCATATTTAAAACAAACTATGTTGTGAACATTAAGGAATAATTGACAACGGGCCATAGAATTATTCGAAAAATAATGTACAGTTTTGCACACGCGATGATAATGCGCGGCCATGACGTGAGTTCAGGTTCTATGAACAGTAAACCCCGCCTCCTTCGATTTGATTGAACTGAATAGTTAAATAGATTTAGCAAGGCAAGGCACTTTTATTTCTAGAGCATATTTAAAACAGCCACTGCTGACCAAAGTGATGTACAATCTAAACACACAGGAACACACAAAAATTCATAAAATTACATTGAACCAAAAGCCAGGGAAGAAAAAAGAGGGGATTTAAAGCTATCAACATTGGAAGACAGCCTTATGTGTTCCAGCAAATCATTCCACAGATGTGGAACAACAACAGAAAAGGCACGATCACCCTTTAACTTCAAGTGAAAACGTGGCACAGTCAGCATCAACCTGTGTGAAGACCTTAAGGACCTAGAACATTTCCGGTGGAGAATAAGATCTGTAATGTAGTGAGGAGAATCATGAGAATTCACAGATAAAGGACCCAGATGTTTATTTATCTGTATAATACAAGCTGGTTGTCCAAAAACTACAATTTCAGTTTTAGAGTCATTCAATGTTAGAAAATTGGTTGCCAGCCAGAGTCTTACCTCCTCAATACAGTTCAACAGAGAGTGTATGTCATAATAATTATCCCCATTTTTCAAAAGGAGGTACACCTGGGTGTCATCCGCATAAAAATGGTATGTAATGTTGTGCTTTCGAAAAATCAAGCCTGAAGGGAGCAAATACAGCGGGAAAAAAGCGGGCCCAAAATAGACCCCTGAGGTACACCACAAGTTAATGGTACAGAAGAGGAAGAAAAATTCCCAACCTCAGTTACTCAACCATTCGAGAAAGATAGCATGGTCAATGGCATCTCACCGTATAACATTATTCTTCTCTTACATTTCTTTTTCGTTCCCCTTTTCAATCTTGTTTAATACTTAAAGTTAGATTCCATATGATAAGATTAAAATAGAACACTTTAGTTGAGTTTCTGGATGCTATTAAACTAATACAGAGCAACGACATTTTAAACAATACAATAATAACATTTGTGAAAAAACAAATATAGACATAAAGAATAAAGAATGTACAAGAATAAATGTAAATAAAACCAAAAATGTGAGCTTTTGTCCAATATGAGCTCTAATAAAAACTTCAAGTAAATATGGTATTTGATCATCGTTTTTTGGGGACATTTTCATACACAGACTCCATCTTCGATTTCTGAAAGGAAACACAAACTCAGTCAGGAACCTGCTGATGTGACAGGCAATAAGATCACAAACTTATGTTTCTCTGTGCAAATCTTAATACAAATACTGACACTTTTGTTTTGAAAAACTGCTACTACAGAACAGATGCTAACATGGAGCAGCAAGAGAAAATGACATCAATCATGACTTTTCAAACTGTTAAATCATCAAACAGTTCTGCAGGATTTGTTTTGACAGCCTGTGCTGAGAATGACTGTCTTTCACACAACAGCACTGACACTTGTTGCATCACGTCTACAAAGCAACCAATGGCTGCTAAAGCTGCATCTAACCTCAGATAATCATAAACCGCAGAGATGCTGCAGCTCGAGGCATGAGTAAAAACTCTGTGACCTACTTTCTCTACAATTAAAATCTAATGGTATAAAACCTGATTTTGTATGGGTGAGAATATTTAAAAATAACAAACCTCATAGATGTGATTTAAAACAAAAGATAATTTAGGCCAAAAATCACATGATCTCGCAACTCCACGTTGCAACTCAATTGATTATAAGAGGAGTGATCTAGTTCAGTCAAATGATACACCGGTGTAGAGATGAGAATGACAGAGCAAGACCACAACACATAATCCATTAAAAATGTAATAGTTTATGCTGCGTGAATCAGAGCAAGCATTTTCAGTTCATTCCTATGAAAGTTGAGCTTTAATTAATTGCAAATGCTCGCTCTGCTCCTTGTCAGTGGACACGCACCATAAAACTATAACATTTTTATGAAATATTGTTGCAAGCAGGATGAAGTCGAGAGCCATGGGAATGGAGCGAGGACGGTGGCACACGTGCTATTGAGTGTCACCTGTGAGCTCCGGACGTATAAGAGGAGTGACGACAAAGCAAGACGAGAGAGGACCAGGCCAGGGGCCTCATTTATAGCCGTTGCGTACACACAAAATAGGCCCTGAAAGAGTCGTACTCACATTTTGTTGTGTTGTTGGTTTACTCGATGCTGAATCAGTTTTGTCTTTCTCCTGGGTCTCAACTGCATTTACAATAATCACAGATATGTTAAAACGACAGTTTCAATATTATATTATAGATATAGACAATAGATATTTTACAGAATAATTGCTTGCTCTTCCGACCTGTTTTTCTACATTTCTTGCAGATACAGCACATCACGACTATAACAATAATCATCAGAGATCCAGCAGCAGCAGCAGAGATCAACACTATGTACAATAAAGGTAGGCCTTGATCTGTAATGGACAAAATGAGCCATTAGTGTGAGTGAATCTGTTAATCTGATCTACAGCTAACACTATGTTAGAGGTTTAAAGTTTGTTTTCATAGACCCTCCCCTCAAAGAAATCAGGACTGAAGCGGTCGAAAGTGGACAAAAGAGTAAAACTCCAGGTTTAAACAGGAATGTGCCTTCCTCGTCTACTTGTGATCCGATCGACCAAAATGTGTGTCTAATCTTGGAAGGGCTTGTTTTATCTGTCCTATACTTAAAAGTTCATGCACTTTTGTTGGTTTGGCCAAAGAACAAATTGCACACATGGATCAAAACATCAGCACTGTAACTTGATAGATCAGCTTGTTAATCAACGTCAATATCACCACCATCATACCTGCACATGTGTGACAGAGTGTGTTGATGTCCAGATGTGTGGTCTGGTTGCTGATGGGATTGTTCAGCACACAGCTGTAGGTGTTTTTATCCTGATATTCCACCTCCAGAGGTAGAGAGAGACTGATGCTGAGATCACACACACTGATGCTGGACATAACACTGATTCCTTTGTACCAGGAGAGGGTCGCATCACACACATTCAACACTGATGAACACACCAATGAACAATTTGATGATGGTGATGATGACGAAGAACAATCTCTGGTAATATTAGGAGTGACAAGAGGAGCTGGAAAACATGACAGAATAATTAGAAATATGGATAAATCTAAACATCTTGAGTGTAGTGTGTTGATGATCTGAGTGTACACTATATTGCTAAAAGTATTGGGACACCCCTCTAAATCATTGAATTCAGGTGTTCCAATCACTTCCATGGCCACAACTTACTACAAACATTTGTGAAAGAATGGGGAGCTCAGTGAATTCAAGTGTGGTACCGTGATATGTTGCCACCTTGACCTTGACCTTGTCCTGACCTCAACCCAATAGAACAGCTTTGGGATGAATTAGAGCGGAGACTGCGAGTCAGGCCTTCTCGTCCAACATCAGTGCCTGACCTTACAAATGGGCTTCTTTAAGAATGGTCAAAAATTCCCATAAACACACTCCTAAACTTGTGGAAAGCCTTCCCAGAAGAGTTGAAGCTGTTATAGCTGCAAAGAGTTGGCCAACTCCATATTAAACCCTACGGATTAAGAATGGGATGCCAATAAAGTCCATGTGCATGTAAAGGCAGACTTCCCAAAACTTTTGGCAATATAGTGTATCTCAAACTATAAAATGATTAAACATTTCAGTGTATAAATATTTTAAGGAATATTCCAGGCTAATTTCAAGTTAAACTCAATCTTATGCATTTTTGACCATGTTATTTGCAACAAAAATGTATTTTCATTTGCCCACCAGAAAAGCAAAAATCTGGTTAGAATGAGGCGCTGAATGGTATGGAAGCTTGTTTCCGCCATGTAATAATAATTTTGCTTTTTTTTCTTACAATTTTACGTTTACACCTTGCAATTCTGATTTATGACCTTTTCCCCGCAATTGCGAGACCAATTTTGCAGGGGTAAAAAGACAGACTTTTTTAGTCAGAAAGGTCACATCTTGCAATTCTGAGAAAAAAAAAAGTCAGAATTGTGAGATAAAGAGTCGCAATAACCTTTTTATCTTTTATTAAGTGGCGGTGTGGCGAGCAGGACGAGGCTGAGGGCCGTGGGAGGGCCGTGATTGCTAATGAGCGACACCTGTGAGACGCACCGGTCTCGTATCTCTCACGGAGGAGCGGAAGCATAAAAGGAGGAGCGACGAGAGTGAAGATCGAGAGAGGCCAGGCCTGGATTTTATTTGATGTTTATGTTTTATTTGATGTGACCGCAGTCGTCTGTGAGGGGCTGCTGTCTTTTACTTTCGTTTTGTATTTGTTTTATTTTTGGTGTTAAAATGTGTTGAATGTTCGCCGGTTCCCGCCTCCTTCTTCCCACAACATCTAACCGCGTTACAGTTGGAAACAAGCTTCCATAGAATGGGGCCGATCTGTAAACCTTAAAATGCAACAACTTCTTTGCTAATGGCAATACAGCACCAGAAAACCGTAAAATGACTGTAAAAACTCTGAAGTGCTATTGAAGTTATCTTTATATCCAAATTATAATCCATCCATTATAAGTGTCTCACCATAACCGCCAAATGAGGGATGAGTATAAATAATTTTTTTGGTGGTAAACAACACAATGCTAAAAATCCTGAGTTGAACTTGTGAACGGAGTTTAACTATGCAAAAGGACGAGACAGAGGATCTTTCTACTCACCATAGACAGAAACACTGAATGTTTTTGATGTCAGTTTCGCTCCATTTATCTCTAGCTGATAAACTCCAGCATGTTCAGTTGTGGTGTTTGTGATGGTCAGAGATCCACTTTCATGATCCAGTTTCAGTCTGTCTCTGAATCTCCCATCAGGAACATCATTAAATGTGGAGAAGATGTTTTTCCCAACGCTGATTTTAGCTATAAGAGACTTTTTAGCTCCAAATTTCCACAGTATGTCATCGTCTTCATGTATTTTAGTAAGATCAGTGTTTAGAGTGACAGAATCTCTCTCCATCACTGACACTGATTCACTAAACACACCTTATGAACAAACAAGAACAGATTAAGAGTTGTGTTTACAAAGCCTCAAGTCAGTAGTTGTACACGTTAATTGTTTTTTTTGACTAATTTTACTAATGGCGCTGCTCATGATTACTGCAGGAGTATTTTTAATCATTTTTAGAGTATGCTTAATACAATATGTCCACTATCAAGCCTTAAAATCACTTGAAACCACCAAAAAGTGACACTGTTAAAGGCCTGTAAATCACAATTTTAAAATTATGTGGCAGAGATTGACTGCGAATCAGATCACACGCAATCTCTGTTCTGAAATATTAAGCTATAAAAATGTTTTATAACTTACCGATCAGATGGCACCAGCACAAACAGAACAAAACAAGGACCTGAAACATTTCCATCAGTTCAGTGTCTGATGTGACTATCTGCTGGAAACACTCAAGCTGGTGTGAATCCTCCCACAACAGTGTAACCCTCCTAGTTCACACATTCTGAACGCACGTCATATAGCCTGTAGTGACATTAAAATACTCTTCTGGCTCTTTTTGAGATTTTATCATAATAGTGGAAAATATATATTTTTTATCATTCATAATGTAGTTGTCTTATATTGTGTGAATCGTCTTGAATTGCATGGGTAGAAAGAGCTTAATGACCTTAAAATGGTTTTAGAATTCAATTGAATTATGCATAGGTTGATCAATTATATCAATTGTGTATATGAAAAAAAAAAAACACTGAAAAGATCAAACTGTTTGCTATCTCACGCTGCCAGTTATACTGAGGTGTGAAATTAGCAGCTTATCTTTTGAGTCAAACTGAAACTTTCTGTGGTCTGATTTCTATAGAAACATGGTTTTATCTGGATGGACAAGCATCTTGTTTGTAAAACTTAAAACAGTCAAAGAAGAGTCACAGTTCAGAGGTCAAACTGATTCTTACCCATCATGCATCATTGATAAACTACACAGATTGAGCTAAACTAATACACTGAAAATAAGGATCTTTGCTGCCTGTTCAATATATTTTGTTTTAAAAAAAAAAGTCACGCATTAATTTGATTGTTCAATTCACTTAAATGTGTAAAATGTTAGGTTAACTTTAGTGTTGTGACTACATGAGTCATTTTTAATGGCATAACTAACTAAAGAGTAAATCTAGTTCCCAGCATGCTTTGCTTGATACTGCATTAGGTGAGTACACATTAAAATCAAATGTTTTTTTATGCACTTTTTTAATAAAGGTAAAGACTTTTTAGTGTTACGTAGGTGATTTAAAAGAGTTTGTTTTATGTTTTGGTGCTTGGGTTTAGGTTGTAGGTTGACTACAACTACAGTGACTATGATGTGTTTTGGAGTGTAAACGATGGTATAGAAATAAAGTTAGGGTATTATTGTTATTGTTGTTGTATTTTCATTTAAAATGCAAGTTATGTCTTGTATTTTTTTTTAAACCAAAAATGTAAGGGTTTTTAGAAGAATATTACAATGAAGAAATTTGCTAACTGGATTCAGAGTGTGTTACATAGTCTACCAGGAGGTAATAGCTGGATAAAGCTTACACGCAAAGACCATAATCTGTTTTCTATTGTCTTAGGTGCTTCCCCTTTATCTTCCTTGACAACTGGCATGAAGCTTCAGGCTAAAATAAAATCTTCAATTACACAATAAGTTTTACAGCGAATCTCTCACTTTTTTGTTTGTGTCTGTGAAAGCGTAATAAATTAATGTAAAAAAAAAAAAATAATAATAATAAAATAAAATAAAATAAAATAAAAAGCCCAGTGATAGGAAGTTGTAGTATTGCTTTCACTTTCTCCAGGGAAAAAAAAAAATGATAGCGTCAGGTTTTACTCAGATGAAGAAGTAGGCTACTCAAACTCAAACCTAGTATTTTTTTGTATCAAAAGCTGCATTTATTTTTTAGACAAACTGATGAAAATGAAACATTTCTTTATTCTGCTCTTGTGCTGTTGTTTCGACCATGGTAAGATATTTACGCCTATAGGCTGCTGTATGTTTCTTCCGTGTCTGAGACAGCCTTCTAACCGTTAGTCTGCGCGAAATGTTTTGACTGGGAAATTAACTCGATAGAACGTTGTTACCAAGCTTAACGTGTAGGCTTACGTCATTGCATACATAGCAAATATAGTGTTAGTATCCTGATAAGTGTCTGTTGTGTATTAACATTTGTATTACTGTTAACTTTCATTTGAGTTTACTTTTGATGTTTGTGATTGGCTGTGAGAGCAACAGTGTCTGTGATTGGCTGTGAGAGAAACAGATCAAAAAGGGAGCGCGCCTTCGAGTGTGTAGCTACCAGAGAAATTTAATTTGAATTGTAAGAGTTCCTAACTGACAAATCTTTTTGGTTAATCAGCAAATAAAATCATCAATCCAAGACTATCCGTCATTGTATTTGTTTCGTTTGTAAAATATGACAGTGTAATATCAGTCAGAACACCGAACCTTAGTGTATGTGACGCAGTTCAGTTTGTTTGTCTCATAATTATCTGTTTATTTCTTCTCCAGGTGTGTCTGCTGTCGGTACAGATGGAGTCGCAGTGTCCGTGATGGAGGGAGATTCAGTCACTCTATACACTGATGTTGAAACAAACCAACAAGAAAAGATTAGATGGTATTATAATGACATTCGCATCGCTCAAATCAATGGAGATCTCAGTTTTATCTGTACAGATGTTCAGTGTGAAGATAGTGATGAGAGATTCAGAGACAGACTGAAGCTGGATCATCAGACTGGATCTCTGACCATCATGAACATCACAGACACAGACTCTGGAGTTTATCAACTAAAGATCATCAGCAGCAGTAGCGACAGTGAAAAGATCTACAATGTTATAGTTCATGGTGAGTCATTACAATCTTGTCATTTAAATCACATCATTATTGTGTTCAGTGATTTTGCTGCATTTATTTGATTAAAAATACAAACAAAAAGTCATATTGTGAAATATTATTACAATTTAAAACAGCTGTTTTCCATGTGAATATATAGTAAAGTGTAATTTATTCCTGTGATCAAAGCTGAATTTTCAGCATCATTACTCCAGTCTTCAGTGTCACATGATCCTTCAGAAATCATTCTAATATGAGGATTTGATGCTCAAGAAACATTTATTGATATTATCAATGTTGAAAACAGTTTTTTATTTCATGATACTATGATGAATAGAAAGTTCAAAAGAACAGCATTTATCTGAAATGGAAAGCTTTTGTAACATTAAACACTATCCTTCAAAAGTTTGGGGTCAGTAGGAATTTTAATTTTATTTTGAGGGGAAAGAAATAAAATAAATCAATACTTTTATTCATCAAGGATGATTTAAATTGATCAAAAGTTACAGTAAAGACATTTCTAATGTTTGAAAATATTCTATTTTAAATAAATGCTGTTCTTTTGAACTTTCTATTCATCAAAAAAATTTGAAAAAAATTGTACACAACTGTTTTCAACATTGAAAATAATAATTTTGAGCATAAAATCAGCATATTAAAATGATTCTTCTAAAATCGAAAACTTTTGACCACTGACCAGTAGTGTATATCAATCACACGTACGTATTTTACATGCTGTGGATAGATTAAAAAATAAAAAATAAAAACATTTAACTACAATTATAATTCCAGTCCTTGATTATGATTGTGTGAGCCACGTTCAAAGCTTTTGTAAATGCTCTATAAACATGCATGTGACTGTGGTGCTTTTTTAAAAATCATTGTTTCTCCATAAGTAATATTCAAATGATTTTGTGACAGTAGAGCAGCAGTGAGTATGGGAAGTTCACATGACAACCAGACACATTGTATAGTGATTTCCATAAGGGCCGCTCTGAAAAGGTAGCTAGAAGCAAGAAATGTATAAGCATAATTTTAATTTGTACTAATATTTGGTGCAGCATCAGTATCAGATGTCAACCTTTTTTTACCCCGGATAATAAGCTGAGACAGAGGCAATGTGAAGGTCTTTGCGATCGGAATGTGCAATATACAGTATCCAACGACACCAACAACAGCATATGCATATGTACACAATGTAAAGTGTCATTGCATCTGTTTGAACGGCCAAACGAGCAAGTCATCTTCATAGTTCAACATTTCAATTAAAACTCAGTCTCTCAGACTGTGATTTCTGCAATATAGAACACAATTTCCCCATCCAAGCAGTCCTTCTTGTCATTGAAACATTAAAAAGTAGCTTTTCGTGGAAAAATTATCCAAAAACATTTTGTCCTTGGCATGTTAATATGGTTCAAACAGCAGGAGTACTGCTATTCAACTTTAATGAATAAAAATAAAATGGGCAATACTCCACTATTTAATATTAATAATAAGTAATATGCATTATGAATTTGAATATCTGGTTGTGTGAATGCGCAGATAAGGGAAAAGGGGAAAAATATGAGTCGGATGTGGACGGCATGATGGTTGCATGTATGTTTGTCTGATGAGTAAATCAATGATGTTCTTCTGCTGTTTGTTTGTACATTACATTATGAATCCAGACATATTTCTCAGCTCACAATCTTTATGATCTTTGTTGTATTATTTTGTTTGGCTCATAATTAATTGTTCATCTCTTCTTTGTGTGTGTAGTGGTGAGATTTGTCAGTTTTGTTCTGATGATGTCATTTTCTTTCAATGTCATCTCTTCTATTGTTATCGGTTTAAAAGTTTTTTTTTTTTTTTTAGCTCACTAGCAATCCAGAACATAGAGGACATGTAAAATGTTTCATGTAAAATGTTTTCATAATCACAAATGTGGATAAATGTTGCTTTTCAGACTGAAAGTCAAGAGAGTCTGTTTTATCGCTTTCATATTTTTTTTGCTTTCATCTCAAGTTTTTTGGTTTTTTTTGTCTTTTACCGCAAAACAAGATCCTCCAATCATCTGTTGGTTTGTGTTTCAGGTGTTTCTGCTGCTGAACGAGATAAAATGAAGAGAAAGTCAGTGATGGAAGGAGAATCGGTCACTTTGTACACTGTTGTGATGAGAGAACTGAATGATTCAATAACATGGTATTTGAATGACATTCTCATCGCTGAAATCACTGGAGATCAGAGTAAGATCTGTACAGATGTTCAGTGTGAAGAGAGATTCAGAGACAGACTGAAGCTGGATTATCAGACTGGATCTCTGACCATCACAGACACCAGAAACACAGACTCTGGAGAATATAAACTACAGATCAACAACAGCAGGTTCAGCATCATTAGGAGCTTCAGTGTTTCTGTCACTGGTGAGTCTCATTTGATAATTCAGTGCATTTTCCCTCGAGCAATTTCAAAATAAAGTTCACAATATTTAAATCCAAAAAGTAAATGTTTTCATTGTGGCCTGTTTAAAAAGTGAGTTTTGGACTCCATATGTACTGATGTAAATGTCAGTCAAAAGTATCCACCTTATTTTTCAGGTAATGAGCCATTATATACTAATATAGCCATTTTCCATTTGTAATTTCAATGTGTCTGGCTTTCGGTGTCATTCGCTTCCAGTTATTTTTATCTGTATAAAAAAACTCATTGTAGGTGCCAGGTTTGGGTTGATGTCTTTTATTTAGAAATTTTTACTTTCGGTTTGTTACGTCACTTGTTTTAGGTGTATATTACCTGTTAGTTTGCGCGTGGTTAGCATGGAGGAAGGGGGTGAGTAGCTGGGACGCTCACTTTCTGTTGACCGTTTTCATTTCATTTAGATTTATTTCATTTCATTTCTTTTTGTTTACTGTCATCATCATCATGATTTTGCTGTTCTTTTCAATGTTATAATAAATTACCTGGATCAACAGTGGAAACGCGTCAATATTTAATCCCTCTACTCAGCCTCTTAGCGGTTACTGGCTGCCGCTATACTCATCATGCCTCTTGAAAACTGGTGTTTCTAACCATATTATTTTAATGTACTGTCTTATTATAAAAAAGCTGGTTTGTAGCGCAAATAGTTTTATAGTTTACTGCACTTTGATATTTTCTTCTCTTTATTTCCTTATAGCAGGTAATAAATCAGAAGTCTCTGAAAAAGTTCTGCGTTGAAAAATAAGGAGAGTTGATTATCAGTTGATCTCTAGTAATGTAATAATGTGTGTCTGTCTTCAGCTGTTCCAGATGCAGGTTTGTCTTCAGCTGCTGTAGAAGTAATATGTGCTGCTGCTGCTGGTGGAGCTGTTCTGTTTGTGGCTGCTGCTGCTGTGATTTACTATCTCTACAGATCAAAACAAAAAGGCAAGTATTACAAACAGCTTATCTTTCATAATTTAAATTAGATGTATTTTACAAAAAGAATCTTTAAAAATATTAAAGTGTGTATTTTTACTCTAATTGACCAAAGTAAGAGTTTGTTGTTGTTTAAACAGGAAACTGGACACTGCCCCATGATTGTGATCAGGTGAGATACTGTGAGCTCTGAATCTGTCTGCAAAAACTGAATTTATAACAGATAGAGATCTGTAAGTGGTGTGTCTGAAACCCAGTGTGGTCTCATTCAGAAATCAACACAGATAAAAAACAATAATTATTGAGTTATTTTAAGGGGTACTTCACCGCTGGCAAAATGGGCTTTCAATAAAACCTTGTTGCCTATACAGAAAGGCAATTTATTTATTTTATTGTTATTTTATTGGGTACCACCTGACTAGAGAAAATGTAGGGAAAAGTCTGTTGTCTTCAGTTTTGCCAAATTGGTAGAAAAACCCATAATGCACTGGGCATGTTGCCATCCAAGGCCACTCCCACCCGTCTGTTATGGATACGCTTACCGGAGTCAAATACTGACAGGAAGAAACACTTAGCAAACTTAGTAGTCATAATGGTATAGGGCTGCACGGTTATTTGCATTTTACATGAAATAGCACTTAAATCTAGTTGGTTTATCGTGATTATGATACCGCAAAGGATGCGATTCATTATTATTATTTTTTATGCACAGCTTGTCATTGATGTATGGCCCTGTAAAGGCTGCTTCATCTGAAAGCACTGTGAGTTTGAGTCACTTATAACGTGAACTCCTGAAGTGTTTTTAGAAAAGCGTGCCGAATGCATCAGACGTTCATCCAACAGTCTGTGGGCGAGACATCTGAGGCTGAGACTAGGGAAAAACTGAAAAAACTGAAAACTTAAAGCCCGAAGCAAAACTGCATCACATACAATGCATACAAAGCCATAGTGTTAATTTATACCATAACACTGTCCTTACCAGACGCGATGCGATAAGATTCCAGCGACAAATAATTAGTCTGTCCACACTTGAAGCGACGCGACTGCGAGATACGTCAAAATCAATCAAAACCCACAGCCAATCAGAACAGCGTGTGGGCGGAGTCTCTTGGCGAGTGCACGGCACCAGAGAGTAATCTTGACGGCACTCGCAAGAAAATGGATAAGTAGCTACATAATCAAATTCACAAATATTACACCATTTAAACATTATTTAAATACATAGGCTACGGAGTTACTAAAACAATCTTTGTCAAAGAATACACTTGTTTGTTCACTGTTTGAACGTTCTTGTTTCCATTTGTTTAATTTCAAGATCTGAGGTGAATTATCCATTGTTGCTTTTACAGCTACAAAGCTGGAGCACTAAATGATATTCAAAGTCACATTGCATGCTTTTAACATTAAATAAAGCACATAAACAGTACCTGAGATTATCATTGCCACACTTTGTGTTTGTTGTTCCAGCGCGACATCACAGAAAAATAGAAACCATTTCTAAAATAGACAAAAACTATAAGAGTAGACATAGTGCAATACTGTTTTCAGTGATAAACCCTTACAATAACTGTTCTGTTAATAACCCTATGTCAGTCCGACTGTTGATGGGCACGGATACAAACATCCAGAAGTACAATCTTTAGTTGTCACGAAAAGCCCTGGAGCTGTCAAAAGTGCTTTGTGTCATCCGGCGGACTTTTGCTGACAAATAAACATGAATTTCTCGGTCCAGGTAACATGGAGAACAAGTAAACTTTGTTCGTTTACATATATTACCGTCATTATAACAGTACAAAGCAGGTTGAAAATCAGCACAGTAACACTTTAAGAGAGCGCTGATCTTGTGCTGTTCGACTTCAGAATGAAGAACAGGGCTCTTGACATTCAGCAAACATCAGAGAGAAAATCACTGTTTTGTGTTTGTGCAACTGAATCATCAATACTGAACATTTGCTTTACCTTCTGCAAATCTTTTTTTTTTTTTTTTTTTTTTTAGAATGGTGTAACATTGCCCCTTCAAACGATCCACAATCTACAGCAGGGTGCTGCTAACGGGACGTCCACTGGTCAGACTGATGGGCCGCTGACTGGAGCTGATAATGAGATTCCACAGTAACATTATTATTTTAACAGTGGCACTGAAAAGGAACATTAAGAGAGATGAGAAAGTTAAGAAAAAGGAAATGGAAGAAGATAATCTGAAAAACAGTCAAAATACCACATTATTTTCCTATTTCGCAAAGTCGTGGAAACGCTATCGTAGATCTTTTCACTATGTTTACTCAACCATGAGTACTTCCACTTCTGAGAACCGTGGAAATGTGCAGAGGGTCCTTGATGTGTTTTCAGAACAGGAGAAAGTCTCAAGTATATTGCCTCAAGTATAATTCCTGAGAATTAACAAACCAAAAAAAGAAAGAAGAAAAGCATAGAAGAGCTAAGGTTTACTAAATATTCATTCTCATCCATCACTAGTTCATAAGATTCAAGACAAGTAATAAGTTATTATTAGTATGTTTTTTTTTCCCTGTTGATACGAGCATTTCAGATCTACACAACCCTTTTTTAGTCTGATGGAAATTGATTGATTGAGGTGTTTACATGAAGGCTTGTCAATCCATCTGAGCCATCAGTCCAATTACTAACAGATCATTTGGGTGCATGCAACGTGATCTTGACATATCATCTGTTTGTTTACATTCATTTATAACTGGTTAGGAAAATTTATATGTTTTCAAGATGCAAGTGCTCTTAATAGACTATACGTGCAAATGAGCATTTAAATGCAATTCAGTCTGTACTATTGACACTGTAGAATGCCTGATTATGTTACATTTGTACAGTTTTAGCATTGTCATCTAGGCTACACTATCAGGGAATGTTAATCTCAGAACTCAGCTAATGTTCTTGAAAGGTTCTCTCAGGGTATTTCCAGTATTGGTAATATAATGATTCTACTCCAAATGTTTGCACAAAAACGTTATTTATACATCGTTCACGGAACAGCTCATTTAACCACCTCCCTTGTTCATCCAGCTTTGTTAACTCTTTACTGGGTTTTTTACCAGGAATACTTGAAAAATTATACATTTCTCTGTACATTCTCCACACCGATGCTTGAATGTCTGGTTAACAAAGTTTTGTGGTTAAAAAAGGCAGTTCAAATTCAGTAAGAGTTGATCCGAATTATCGTGTCCTTGATCAAACTCTGAATCTCAGGAAGTGAACCTGTAAAAATGCACTGAACGACTTGAATTGTGAATTGTTGCAGGTACATAAATGTCAAATATGTTTTTATGTATTGTGTATTGTATTGTTATATATACTCTGTTACTGCTGCACAAGCATTTTAATAGTGTTAAGCATCTGAATGATTTTCATGGTAAAACAATATTGTTATTATAGATTTCATATATTCAATGTTGAAATGTGTAAAAGTGAGTTTTCCTTTGTTACAAAAAATCTGTAAAGTGTATCATTCTGCCTTTTGTAAGCATTGCTGATTAGTTTTTTACAGTGAAGTTCTTGTATTTGATGTGAGGATGATGGAGACCTGTGGGACATTCAAGGTAAAGCATACTGTAACATTATCCCTCTATTTACCTCCATTTTGTCTGTGTCAGTTCTTAACTTTTTTTTCTGTGTGATTTTATCATGTGATTATATTTCCTTGATGTGTTTGTATTGTAGAATATATCACTGTGTGATGGAAATGATGACCTGCAATTAACTGGTCAGTTTGGTCTCTACCGCCACATTTCCTGAAGAGCTGCAGAGAGAAGTTTGAACAGGTAAAGTATGGTTGACTTGTTTTAAACATTATCTGTTTGTCTGAACTATATGGAAAATATTTCTAATTGTGCAAATCTCTCTCTTTTTCACAGGTTTATCCTGTTTAATTTTATCAGATCTGTTTTTAGAACATAAGTACTGCAATATTGCCAAAACTCCTCAAACTCAAAAACACGACATAAGAGAAAAATAATTGTATGCCTTGCACTTTTGAAGAATAAACACACACACACACACACACACACATTTTCTAACAATGGAAGTAAACATGAAATATCTCTCTTTATGTGATAGATGGTTTTATGTGATATATAATATATTCTGGTTTTATTAAACATAATCCACTTTCCAAGAACTACAATGAGGTGTCCACTGTGTTCAATACTCACTGCTGTGTGTGTGTGTGTGTGTGTGTGTGTGTGTGTGTGTGTGTGTGTGTGTGTGTGTGTGTGTGTGTGTGTGTGTGTGTGTGTGTGTGTGTGTGTGTGTGTGTGTGTGTGTGTGTGTGTGCTGTTCGCTACCTGGATGGGTGAAATGCAGCACAAATTCCGAGTATGGGACACCACTCTTGGCTACACAACACTTTCACTTTCAGACTGCAGGATGAACAGCACCCCCTGCTGGCCTCACTGACACCTCTTCCAGCAGCAACCTGGTTTTCCCATGAGGTTTCCGAACCAGGCTCAACCCTGCTTAGCTTCAGTGGGTGTGACGGCAAAAGCTTCAAGTGTACGACTGGACCAGAACTTTCCAAATATAGATCAGCATGCCTGTCTTTTACATTTTGTTCATTGCCATTTAGTTTCAAATCTCAAACTATGTTGTGAACAATAAGGAATAACTGACGACGGGCCATAGAATTGTTAGAAAAATAATGCAGTTTTGCACACGCAATGGTAATGCGAGGCCAGTTTCTGTGAACAATAAACCGCGCCTCCTTCAAAATGATTGGCTAAACATGTTGACATCGACGAGCGCTGTTAGACCGCTACACTGAGCTTGAGCGCTAGATGGATAGCCTGCATTTACCATAATTAATTTATATATTTACGTAGCAATGGGCCGACTCACAATGTACAACAGAGAAGAATAGTCCATGATGCTTTTAAATTATCCTGTAAACGCCCCTGAGAGCTATATGATGCTGTTTTATCAACAACAGATGGCGCCTTTTGTCAGGTGTATCATCAATATCATAAAAGTGATTAAGGAAGTTAAGTAAGCTATCAGTCAAAAATATCAGTAGGCTAGGTTATGTTTATGTATATGTATGATATTTATTAATAAACTTGCCTGAAATAGAAACATACAAACAGCCAATTAATGACTGAATGAAAGGCCTATAACCCAATATCATCCGTTCACTAAATGATGATATTGATATTTTCAGGACTGTCTTCAGGTTCTATAGCAGGAATGTGTTGTTCTGCTGGTCTACTGCTGATAACTATCACCGTAGAAACTACACAAGCAGGACAGATAGTAAGCATTATATAAGGAATAATTGACAATGAGCCGTTGAAGTATAGGCTATTAGAAAAACAATGCAGCCAGTGGCCATAAAATAATTGCACCAACCAATCAGAATCAAGCATTCAAGCCCCGTTGTATAAAGCTGATATAATCTATGCCTAACTGTATTATTATTCAAACAGGCTAGGAGGAAGCGCAATGATCAGGTAATGTGTCTATTATTAGCATGCAGCTTTTCTATGAGAACTGAACAGTATGACAATATGTTATAGCGCACCCTATCGGTAAAAAGAGCGCTATTCTTAGAGAGACTCCAGAGTGATGATGTAATGTGCTTGTGTAACATTTGCCAGCATTGTTTGTGTATGTAAAAATGTAAGGGGATAGAATATACAGATTGTACAGTATAAAAACCATTACATCTATGGAGAGTCCCCACAAAGATAGTAAACCAGACATGGTCCAATGTTTAATAATTAAAGTTAGATACATTTCACAAGATGAAAATATAACATTTTAGTTGAGTAGGCTACACTATATCATTCCCCATAACATTTGGATGCTATTAAACTAATACAAAGCAACAACATTTTAAACAATACAATAGTAGCATGTGCAAAATCAAATATAGACATCCTGTCAGAGAATGAATGTAAATAAAACCAAAAATGTGAGCAATTGTCCCATTTGAGCTCTTACAAAAGTTAAAGTAGATAAGTATTTGATCATCGTTTTTTGGGGACATTTTCATACACAGACTCCGTCTTCGATTTCTGAAAGGAAACACAAACTTTCAGGAAACTGCTCATGCAACAGGCAACAAGATCACAAACTTAGCATTCTCTGTGCAAATCTTAATACAAATACTGACAATTTTGTTTTGAAAAAAACTACTACTAGATGCTAACATGGAGCAGCAAGAGGAAATGACATCAGTCATGACTTTTCAAACCGTTAAATCATCAAACAGATTAAGAGAACAGTGCAAAGATACTTGTTGCATCACGTCTACAAAGCAACCAATGACTGCTAAAGTTGCATCTAACCTCAGATAATGATAAACCGCAGAGAGGACACACTTCAGCAGAGGTGACACAAGCTAATAACTACTTTCAGAGAACTAATGTCCTACTTTCTCTACAATTAAAATCTAATGGTATAAATAAAACCTGATTTTGTATGGGTTAGGCTATTTAAAAATGACAAACCACACAGCCTATAACATGTGATTTTAAACAAAAGATCATTTGGTCCAAAGATCACATGATGAGCAAAAAAACTAAAGATGTGTAACGATGCAACTCCATTGATTATAAGAGGAGTGGTCTAGTTCAGTCAAACGATTCACCGGTGTAGACACCAGACTGACAGAGCAAGACCACAACATATAATCCGTTAAAAATGTAATAGTTTTATGGTGTGAGGAGCAGAGCGAGCATTATCAGTTTATTCCAATTGAAGTTGAGCTTCACGCTCTCATGTTAGTAGGAATTAATTGAAAATGCTCACTCTTCTCCTCGCCAGTGGACACGCACTGTAAAACTATAACATTTTTAATGTATTATATATTGTGACAAGCAGGGCAAAGTTGAGAGCCGTGGGAATGGACCGATGCTGGTGGCACACGTGCTAGTGAGCATCACCTTTGAGCCACACATCTTTTTTTAGATCTGCAGAATGGAAAAACTTACACAGAGGTGCAAATAGTGGCCTTCATAGGCTTAGTGTAAATACCATTTAAAAAAAACTCTCCTTTTGTTCGGCTCTCTGCTGAAGGTAATAATGACAGTTGAGTCTAAAGGCCACAAACGTCTGTTCACTGACCGTCTGATGCTGCAAACTTCAATCACACTAACTGACTGCAAAAACTTCTTACCTTTTGTCGTGTTGTTGGTTTACACAATGCTGAATCAGTGCTGTCTTCCTCCTGGGTCTCAACTGCATTAACAACACCACAGATATGTTAAAACGACAGTTACAATATTATATTGAAATTTCTGTCTTAAAAAAGATAGATATTTATACAGATAATTACTTGCTCTTCTGACCTGTTTTTCTACATTTCTTACAGATACAGAAGATCACGACTATAACAACAATCATCAGGGATCCAGCAGCAGAAGAGATCAACACTATGTACAATAAAGGTAGGCCTTGATCTGTAATGGACAAAATGAGCCATTAGTGTGAGTGAATCTGTTCATCTGATCTACAGCTAACACTATGTTAGAAGTTTAAAGTTTGTTTACTTTTCTGCTTAGCAGTACTAGGATTGAATGAATACAGAATGTACATTAAAAAAGTAAAATGAATACAGATACAAATACTAATAGAAGTATAAAAACAGATGAATACAAATATACAAAACATGGTCAGAAGTACAATACCAAAAAATAATGATACATATATACACATTCACACACACATTTATATATATAAAATAAATGTAAATAAATGTAGAAATGTATAAAACATGCTCAGGGGTACAATACAAAAACAAAAAAACCTATTATAATAACTACCTTATTTTCATTGAACTATCTAATACCAATGGTAGAACAAGCATTATGTGTTGTCCTTGCTGTGATTCCTAAGGCCCTGTTTACAACTGGTATTCAGATGCGCTTTTGTCGATTGGATCACAAGTAGTTGGCGCTAAATACAGATGTAAACTGGGTATAAAACTGGGTATAAAATTTTTTTGTCCATTAATTTAAACATCTGAAAAGCCCATACATTTAACCCCCCCCGTCCCCTCAAAGAAATCAGGACGGAAGTGGTTGAAAGTGGACAAAAGAGACGGATTAAAACACCAGGTGTAAACGGGTATGTCTTCCTCATCTACTTGTGATCCGATCGACAAAAACTCGTTTTAAAACCAGGTGGAAACGGAGCCATTAGAAGCCAAACAGTTTTTTTCAGCCCTAGTTGGTGGAAAAGATTGTGAAGTCAAGTCAAGTCACCTTCATTTATATAATGTTTTTAACAATATGGATTGTTTCAAAGCAGCTTTACAGTGATAATAGGAAATTACTGTAATAGACTGTTTAGGCTTTACAACAGCTCTAGGCTAGGAAGTTATTGTCCAGCTAAAATAAGTTTTGATTGATTGATTCTCTTCCATTGCGAAGATCATTAGTTATTAACTTAGGGGCCTCTAACCCAACACCGTTCTAACAGGAAAACCCTTAACACGCTCTGGCTGCCCATCCGCACAAAACAGTGCCTGGGGTCTCGAGAACGCACTCTCTCTGAAATATGTTTGAAGGTGCAAACGATTATCCATTATCTCTGCGCAAACTTCAGTGAAACGCAGATCTCGCGCACATGCGCATTATGTGTTCAGTCCCAAGGTATGCGCGTTTGAATATATACAGTATATGAGCACAGGAGTGTAGTCCTTCTTTACAAATCAACCCTCAATAAACTACTTCTCTGGCCTTAAAAATGTATAATACAGAACATTTTTGTCACGCTTGCGTAGCCACGCGAACCGGAATTATCCCGACAACGCTTTATCTGTAGATAGGTAAAGGAAAGGGAGGGGAAGGAGGCCTTCACAGGGAAGAGACTAGTTGAAATTTCAGGACTGCGTTGTCGTTGCGTCCAGGCGAATGTCCTTCATCAGATCTGGATACAGCCTAGATCCGGCGGACTGCGCTAAACCTCGGGATAAACAGAGAGACCAATATTAACGTACACGCCATTCTTGATGTAACAAGTACATCAGGATTTATGGGAAGTGTTCCCGGTTCCGGCTGACCTAAACTATGCAGCCTAACATTGAATTATAGAAGTCTATAATGTATTATGTGAATGCTAGGTCAAAGAGATGTGTCTTTAATCTAGCTTTGAACTGACAGAGTGTGTCTGCTTCCCGGACAATGGTAGGAAGACTGTTCCAGAGTTTTGGTGCTAAATAGGAAAAGGATCTACTGCCAGCAGTCGATTTTGATATTCTAGGTATTGTCAACTGGCCGGAATTTTGAGATTGCAATAGACGTGAAGCGCTCAAGTACTGCGGAGCTAAACCATTTAGTGCTTTGTAAGTAATCAGCAATATTTAAAAATGTATACGATGTTTAATAGGGAGCCAGTGCAGTGTTGACAGAACCGGGCTAATATTGTCATATGGTCATTGTGAAGGGGATGAACTTTCTGAGACATTTGCGTTTGCTCTTTCCGAGCTTCCAGATCAGATAGATGATGTATTAGTTCATCCACTAATCCGTTGAGCTCTTTTCTCTTTCCAATGAAGCTGCTTGCTTTTCTGTGCAATCAACTAATAAGACATTTGCATAGACAGGATCTTATCAGGGGAAAAAAATGCATACTAACAAAATCATCAGCAGAAGTTTTGTGTTCCACACTTCAACACTTTCAAGAAATAAAGACACTGGGATATCTTTTTTACACATTTGACTAAGCACTGTTGTCAAAAAATAAGTTACTGTTTAATTACAGATCATTTTTGTCATTTTAAATACATTTGTATGTAAAAAATACTGTAATATTTTATGTATAGAAAATGTGAATTACTGTAATTTGTCATTAATGTCATAATACTTAAAATAACAGTTAATTTACAGATAATGTTTGTAATTTTTCAGAGTTTTGAGTACAATTTAAAACAAAATAATAAGAGTGGAAAAAATGTGTTATTTTGTGTAAAATTAGAAGGTTTTTTTTTTTTTACAGTGCTTGATCATTTCCATTTAGTTGGTTGACAAGGTGTACAATACCACAGTAACCATCCAATTTGCGTGGTGCTGGTTGTGTTGGAAATTTTACAAAGCATATTTTTTCTAAAGACAAATGTGCCTCCATCTCTATTTTATCTTGTCTCTTTCTTTGTCTTTTAACTTAATAGCACATGATATTCTGCATAAGCCGTGTCCAGTGCATCACTGAAAATTACTTCACGGGTTGATATATGGAGTCTTTTACGAATGCAAGAAGTTAAGGAAACTGGTCTCCAGTCAAATTTTTCATTCGGATGGGCAACCTTTGCAACCGACCATATATTACACTGTGTCTACACCAGATGTGACAGTTGTCGCCATTGTGTGTGTCTAATCTTAGAAGGGCTTCTCTTATCTGTCCTATAATACAACGTTCATGAATTGTTGTTGGTTTGGCCAAAGGACAAATTGCACACATGCATCAAATCATCAGCACTATAACTTAATAGATCAGCTTATTAATCAATGTTAATATTAACACCAACATACCTGCACATGTGTGACAGAGTGTGTTGATGTCCAGATGTGTGGTCTGGTTGCTGATGGGATTGTTCAGCACACAGCTGTAGGTGTTTTTATCCTGATATTCCACCTCCAGAGGTAGAGAGAGACTGATGCTGAGATCACACACACTGATGCTGGACAATACACTGATTCCTTTGTACCAGGAGAGAGTCGCATCACTCACATTCAACACTGATGAACACACCAATGAACAATTTGATGATGTTGAACAATCTCTGGTAATGTTAGGAGTGGGCAGAGGAGCTGGAAAACAAGATAATTAACAGAAATATGGATAAATCTGAACATCAAGCTTACTTATGTAGTGTGTTGACGGTCAGTGAGTGTTTCTCAAAAAGCAATGAAACATTTCAGTATATAAATATTTAAAGGAATATTGTGGGTTAATTTCAAGTAAATCTCAATGTGATGCATTTTTGACATGTTAATTGCCACAAAAATGTATTTCCATTTGTCCACCAGAAAAGCAAAAATCTATGTTACAGTGAAGCGCTGAATGGTATGGAAGCTTTCTGCCACGGAATAAAAGCATGTAAAAGATAATTCTGACTCTTTATCTCGCAATTTTGACTTTTTCCTTGACGTTCTTGCAAGTTAAAAAGCCCAATTCTGAGGAAAAGGTTTTTGTTTTGTTTTTGTTTTTCACAGAATTGCGATTCAGAGAAAAAAAAGTCAGAATTGTGAGATAAAGGTGACAATTACCGTTTTTATTTTTAAACAAGTTTCCATAGAACGGGGCCAATCGGTAAATGTTAAATTACTCACTGTTTCAATGGCAGCCCTGAGCCAACAGCCACAAGATGTGAACAATAAGCATGTTAACATGATTTTTGTGAGACAAATCACCTACTAACCTTTTCTGTGTAAAGTTATATCCAATTTCTACAACTTGTTTGCCATGACAACAATGGCATAAACCATACAATGACTGTAAAAATACTAAAGTGCTTCTGAAGTTTTCTTTCCGATATTCTTTTAAATCCTTCAAATATTGGCCTCATTCACGTCCATTATAATTGCCTCACCGTTACCTCCAAATGAGGGATGAGTCTAAATATTTTTATGTCAATCAACATGATGCCATAAATGCTGCGGATTGAGTTTAACTTGTAATCATGTGAAGGACGAGACAAATGATCTCTACTCACCATAGACAGAAACACTGAATGTTTTTATTGTCAGCTTCATTCCCCTTATCTCTAGTTTATAAACTCCAGCATGTTCAGTTCTGGTGTTTGTGATGGTCAGAGATCCAGTTTGATTGTCCAGCTTCAGTCTGTCTCTGAATCTCCCATCAGGAACATCATCATATGTGGAGGAGATTCGGTTCTCAACGCTGATTTTAGCTATGAGAGACTTTTCAGCTCCATATTTCCACAGTATATCTTCATCTTCACGTATTTCAGTAACATCAGTGTTTAGAGTGACAGAATCTCCCTCCATCACTGACACTGACTGTATTTCATTTGTTTCAACAGCAAACACTCCTGAAGAACATGAAGAGGAACAGATCAGGCTTCTGTTGGTTTACAAACCCCAAAGTCACCTTTACTTTGAAATTATATGGTAATGGGCAATTTTGAATTTATTTGTCTTTGTTGTTGTTCATGATTACTGCAGAATTATTTTTAAAATCTTTTTTAGAGATGGCTATTTGTATTTGTATGTCCAGAAACAATCATTAAAATGACTTTTTAAAACCACAAAAAACCCGCCTGACATTTGAAAAGCAGCTCACTTTCTGACTCTCTGAGCCCGAGCCACTTTCTCTGACTTTTAACATTTTAATACTTTTCCCTGACTTGTCCAGACCTGTAATTCACAATTTTAAAATGATTTGTCAAACAGAGACCTGACTGCAAAGCAGATCACACAATAATATCTCAGTTTGATTTGATCTAGAGGAAAATGTAGTAGTTTGTAACTACAGCACAATAATAAAGAGTAGTTTGTTACACTGTTCTGAAATATTAAGCCATAAAATGTGTTTATAACTTACCTGTCAGTCTCCACCAGCACAAACAGAACAAAACAAACATGTGGAACATTTTCTTCTGTTGTTCAGTGAAAACTCTGACCTAACACTGTTCACTGAAAACACTCAAGCTGTTGTGAATCCTCCCACGACAGTTTAACCCTCCTATAGTTCACACAATCTGAACACGTCATATAGCATCAAAATAATCTTTTGGCTCTTATTAACACTTTAACGGTTTTAATAATGGATTTAAAAAAAATAATGTTAACAATGGTAATGTTGTATGATGTTGCATTTAATAGGCATCGGTAAATACTACTACTACTACTAATAATAATAATCTAAATGGTTTTATCATTCAATTAAGTTATCCATATAGCCTATTGTTGTTTTTATAGAAAATCAAAACAGAAAGGTAAAACTGTCTGCTATCTCACAATGCCAGTATTATTGAGGTGTGACTCTAGCAGTGCAACATCTGAGTCAAACTGAAACCTGTGGTCTGATTTCTATAGAAACGTGGTTTGATCTGCTGGATGGACAAACATCTTGAATGTGGCCACTTGTTCCATGTGTGTTTAGTTTGTAAGTGAAGGGCTTCTTCCTGTCCTGCTGTTATGAACCTCACAGTCTAACTTCCTCTCTAGATAAAGCTGCTTTACAGTAAAATAAAATACTGTATCAGTGAATCAAATGCATTTTTTTTAAATAAATAATGAATAGATAAAAGTGTTGCCAAAAAGCATCTTCAGCAGATTCTTGAAAATGGCTAAAGACTCAGCAGCGCTGTTGAGTTAGGCAGGGAACAGTCAAAGGTCGATGAAAGTGATGTTGTCTCTCTTTGAGATACTGGCACCACAAGGTGCCGTTTACATGCAGAACACAAGTTTCTGGTGGGCACGTATACTCTGGAGGTCTGATGTAGTGAGTTTAGGAGCATTTCGTTTGAACTTTGACACAAATATAAAGAAATGCGGTCAGTGCTTAACTCCCATTGTTACTCACATATGGAGCTCTGAAACACTGCCAGCGACATTAAACAGGAGGTGTCTGTCCGAGGTCACAACAGGACACAAGGGAACGCAAATATCTTTGCGAGGGAACGCAAAAGGGTTTGCAAGGGAACGCAAAGTTTCTCGGGGGAATGCAAAAGATTTGAAAAATATTTTTTCACCTATCCCAGATTTTTCCCACCACCATGTCCCCTAACGTCTCCTTAGGGGCTCCGTGCAGTCATTCTTTTTTTTTTCAATTTGAACTTTATTTTGTTCTGAAATTTTAAAATAAGCCATGTTAATAAGCAGTAAGCCATGTTATAAGCCAGCATAATCAGTGGCACAATCTACCCCCATGTGGCTCAACTTATCCTCTTTATATACAGTAGGCCTACCCCTCAATGGGGGCAAGTTTTAGGCTAGCCTGGCTCCGCACTCCTACGTATTTCCACTCAATTTTCTTTTCCCTTCAGTACTCTGTCTGTGTTTGCTGTATATAGAGCTGGTAAGACCTGCCCCTTCCGCTAACTCCACTGGACCTCTAGGTTGAAAAATCGTCAATGCAAACGAATGCGAGAAAATAATTATTTTCTGGTCCCGTTTGAATTTTGCCATGAATGTGAACATATGTTGTCTGTGAATTTTTAATATAATTTTTCATTTGAAGAATGCTACAATTTAGCAGGTAGAAGTTTGATACGGTTAGACTTTGTGTGAGAGCACTTTGTGGACTACAACTCTTCGCTGCTTTCAGACGGGAATCTGAAGAAAGAACAGCCCATTTGGTTTGAATGGTGACATTTGGGTACAAAACACACAGGCATCTCGATCTGTCTCCATAAATTATCGCAGCATTAGCACCGTGATTTGACAATTGGAGGGAAAATGTGTAATGGGGTGACGTCACATAGGCGACATGTAGTCTTTCTCGTTATGTCTTTTCCACAACTGCTAGCCAAAGAATCATACAATATACTGTCAAACTCGTAACATGAAAAAATTATATTAAAAATTCACAGACAACATATGTTCACATTCATGGCACAATTCAAACGGGACCAGAAAATAATTATTTTCTCACATTCACTTGCATTGACGATTTTTCAACCTAGAGGTCCACTTGGGGTTTTACGAATGGGCGGGACTTACGAGCTCTATTATTGGGCTTTCTCCTGTCAATTTTTTACCGTCCAATCAGCAAACAGATAGGGAGTGGCTGAGAACGATGACGTGCGCTAGTTTGAGTTGTAGACATTAGGCTACGTCACG
Source organism: Abramis brama (assembly GCF_963993115.1). Lineage (NCBI taxonomy): Eukaryota > Metazoa > Chordata > Actinopteri > Cypriniformes > Leuciscidae > Abramis > Abramis brama. Next base: position 36,171,396 of record NC_139968.1, read on the forward strand.
ACCATAGACGTCACGACCCTATGGTCACGTCACGACCAAACGTTAGCGATCGGTTATGGCAGATCCAGAGTGACTCTGGGCAATAGTTTTAAACTTCAACAGAGTAGGCTACCTGCCTTCAAGGAAGTTAACGGTCGTCAATGGAGAGTGGCCAGACTGTCTGTACAAATGAAATGTACGAGAGTCTGGTAGGACCACTTTCTTTTTTCTTTTTTTTTCTTTTTTTTTTGGAAAGTGATATTTGTAAAGCAGTTTATTTTAGATTCAACATGTTCCACGGGATGCACCAAGTAAAAACTGCCTCAACTCACCCCGCTCTACTCTATATAGTATGGAAGGCGCATGCTTGGATGCAGCTTAACCCTTGTATGGTGTTCGGGTCTGTTGGACCCGTTTTCATTTTTTATCAAAAGAAAAATGATACAATTAATTATTTTTTTAAAAACTGAGACTTATTGGCCTTTGCTCATTTTCTTTGAGGAATATATATCAGAACACATTTTTAATGAAAACACACTGTTCACCCCCCCTACACATTTATATTACACACAGGATGTTCGGGTCCACTGGACCCGGGGCTAATAAAAGTGTGGAAATTGTAGGTCCTGTGTACCTTTACTCTGTCCTCCTCCTGTCAGGGCCTGCTGTTAGTGTGTGTATGTTCTTGTATATGGTTTATGAGGACACAAATGTGTATAATGACATGGGTATTACAACGTAAACATGGTTTATGACGACATCTGTGTCCTCATACTAAAACATACTAAATGGTGTTTTTTGAAATTCAAAAAATGCCAAAAGTTTTCTGTGATTGGTAGGTTTAGTGGTAGAGTTAGTGTAGGGGGATATATTATACAGTTTGTACATTAGAAAAACCATTATGCCTATGGAGAGTCCCCGTAAACCACATATCCAAGTGAGTGTGTGTGTATGTGCATGTGTATGTGTGTGTGTGTGTGTGGGTGTGTGTTTTGTGTGTGTCTGTGTGTGTGTTGTGGGTGTGTGTGTTGTGGGTGTGTGTATGTGTCTGCATGAGTGTGTGTGTGCGTGCGTGTGAGAGAGAGATTGTGTGTAAGTGTGAAAGAGTGCAAGAGTTTTGTGCTTCTACTCCTGCCATTCCCACACGAGGTTGCAATTCTTAAATGTGATCTAACAAAGGTAAAGAGAAAATATTGACCATATATGCTGTTTATATTGCTTGTAATTGGGATGAAGTAAACATCTGTTGAGTATTTTAACATAACATTTTTGATTGTGTTGAATTAAAAACCCAAAAATGCAGCGGGTCCACCAGACCCACGAACACTGGCTGAGTAACAAAAATATGAACACCACACAAGGGTTAAATCAAAGAGTATAGAAGTACCAAGAGGCGAAACTCAATAGAACGTTCCATTGCAACAAACTCACCCATGCGCAGAGCTGCAGCTCCGCCATCTTGGACTGAACGCAACACAGCTGTCATAGAATTGAACGATACCGGTTCAAATTCAAAAGCGGTTAAATTAACTAAAAAGTAGTTTCTAGTTTTTAATATCTCTAGAGCAGACATATCCCATGTCTCCCGGAAGATCCGGGAGTCTCCCGCATATTGATAGCGGCTCCCTGATGCCCGCAAATTAGCTAAAATCACCCGGAATCTAAAGCGAGCGAGCAAGAGCGCGCAGCTCCAAACCGTGTAACGTTAGAGCACACGGCAGAAAGGGTGAGGAAGCGAAATATCAACATATCAACCTAAAATGTGGAACACAATTTGTTCAGATTTTTTGCTTTCATTTTCTTGCAGTTCTAGAGTAAAATATATTTTGTAATATATATATTTATATAAAATATAAATAATTATATTTTAAATTTGTACATTTTAATAAACTCAAACTTGCATAACTTTTTTCTGTTTCACTTTCATAATTTATTTCACTTCAACAATAATCTGACAAATTAAAACAAGACCAACCATAGGTCTAAATTCCAAAGCATTCTTGAATTACAACCAGTGGCGGTTCTAGGATTTTTCTGTAACAGGGGCCATTAAGGGGCCACATGTTACATTCAGGGGCCAAATACAGGGTACATTCAAGCACACAAAATAATTTATTCAGTACGGTGCAAATACATTTCGGCAGTCATTCCTTTTTCAAACGCTCTAATAAAAAATTATGAGCCAGTAAAGTTCTTAATGATTTTTTTCATTTATTTATACTGTGCATAAAGGACACAATGCACTTCTTTCTGAATTCCACCTTTCAAGTTTCATAATCATGTCGTCGCTTATAAACAGTAAATTATTGTTAATTGTTTGGGGGTGGAATTGCATCTGTGATCGTTGTGAAGAATTCTCCGGTTGCTCTTCTCGTCGATGATTGATGGGTGGGAATCTCTAGGCACCTCACGATTCGATTCGATTACGATTCAGAGGGTAACAACTTCTTTTTTTTACTTTTTTTTTTTTTACTACTTGGTACTTTTAAAGCAAAGTATTTATGATGACCCATAACAAACTTACTTCCAATACTTCCTATATTAATTTTATTAATAAAACAAATGGAAGTGATTTGGCAAGTCAACTGTAAGGTTACATTTGCCAGCATTTGTCCCAACATTGCAAAGAACCAACAGGAAAATAAATGTGTGCCTGTACTAGCAGCGTACTTGTAGTAAATTAATACAAACTTCAGCATATTCTGAATCTCTAGCATTTAATAATAGACTTCTATCCCACATCCTCCTGTTATTTCCAATGAGCAATATAATCCTTCAGACAAAAAAACATTTTGCTGTAGCAAATTCACAAACAGTTTTCGTTCAAAAATATAGAATTATGTACCAGCAGCTCTCATATAATGCTTGTGGACTTATGCATATTCTGAATAATTAGTAACATACAAAGCCGCTCTTATTCACAACTAAATAATAAAGAGTTATGACTTGAAATATTTGCTGTATACCACAATCAAAAAAAGCTTATACAAAAAAAGTGAATGAACATCTGCAGAGAGCACAGTCAAAATGTAACTTTTTGTGACTGGCATTGCACATATTGCAGGGCAGTGTAACGTACGTATAACAGATCGGTTTACAGTATATTGATGTGAAAACTAAACAATACAGAAAGCAGCTCTCATACAAAAAATACTAAATAGGTAACAATGAAATTGCCAATTTTCCATACGTTAGCTTTTAACGAAGAGGGTGCTGTTCGAATTTGGTGCTCAGCCATCATGCGTCGGTTACATAGGTCTGTTATGTGCGCGACTCTGTTATGTGCACGCCACAGACTGTCCGCGCACTGCACGTCCGCTTTAGAGTTCCGCCTTTTGCGTTCCGTCAATATTACGTTATTAGGGAAAAAATATATAGGCTATATTTTTTTAGAAAATCGATTTTTGACATTTGTGAATCGATTCAGAATCGTCCACGTCCGCATCGCGATGCATCTAAGAATCGATTTTTTCTCCCACCCCTAGGAACGGGGGCCAATCAGGGGCCAATCAAATTTCAGCAGGGGCCAGGGCCCCTGTGGCCCCGCCTCTAGAACCGCCCCTGATTACAACCATTTAAGTTTGGATAGTGATTTTCATGTTTATGCGAAAAAAAGGTGACACTAGTTAAAGGGTTAATTTAGTGATAACAATGAATTAATAAAGCGGTCATTTGCCAGGTTAGGTTCATATCTCTGAAAGTATGCGATTTAAAAAGCCCATTTCGAGGCTACGTCTACATTAATCCGGATACATTTGAAAACGGCGTTTTCGTTTATAAACGCTCTCCGTCCACACTAGCGTTTTCAAGCGTTTTCGGACGTTTCAGTGTGGATGAGAAACTTTTGAAAAACGCCTGAAAACGCTAAATTCACATTTACTGCGCATGTGTAAAACCCCACAAAAGCTCACTGATATGATTCAGATGGAAAAATAAATAATGAAGTTATCGCGCAATTCTTCTGACAGGATAATTTTATTTAGTAAAATATCTCACCATTCACTGATGCGTCCAGGTCGCACGCAGTCACCACATGTTTGGTCTAAAACGCGACTGTTCTCATGTCTCGCCGCAGGACAGCAAATGTGAGTAAATTCTGTCATCTTTGCAGGACTGTGATATGAAGAGTGTGCAATGTAGAATATTTTTAGCAACAGTGTGAAAGTGAATAGCACATAACAGGCACAATACTGGTATAAACATGAATATCTATTGGTACAATATGCGTCACATGACTAAATTTACGTCATCGTTTTTAAATCCCTCCGGTTTCACAGTCCACACTACAACGCGAAAACGGCGTTTTCAAATGTATACGCTTTGGAGTGCGTATTCAAAAAGCTTCGTTTTCATTAATAAAAACGCCGTCTCAGTGTGGACGGAAGGCCAAAACGGAGAGAAAAAGATGCGTTTTCAAACGAAAACGTATTAGTGTGGACATGGCCCGAGTCTTGACAATTTCGACCAAATACATAACATTAGCAAACTGTTACTGCGGTTATGGGATAGCTTACATTAACGTTACAGCACCTGTTATCGTTGACGTTAGATCACTTTAAAGTTAATAAAAACCTTTTCTACTTTACCTCTCTGGATCTTTGGGGAATCTATGAAATGCTAGTTGATTGTTTGTACACTGGTAGTTGTTGCAGTTGATGGCAGAACACTGTTTTCTTTGTTTCCAATTATTTCCAGACATAATGTTAATGCTGTACAGTAGCTAGTTGTGCTAACGGTAAAGCCGTTGGTTCAGTCCAAAATGGCGGCCGCGCTACCGAAGCGCCACCTAGTGGCTGTTGTCAAAACTGCAACGGAGTTTCGCCTCTTGTTACTTCTATACTCTTTGGTTAAATGTTGAATTGTTATGTGCTTTTCAGTGAAGGTAAAGACTTTTTCATGTTTAATATTTTTAATTCAATATGTTATGTTGTCGATTTAGAAGAGTTTATGTTATTATGTAACTTATACATTTTCCTGGCTATGGCAGTACCCATTGAACATTTACCTATTTATTTATTTATTTATTTATTTATTACAAAAAATCACGATGTGATTGTATAAAGATGCTAACAACAAAAGTGCTACAACATCTACAGTACCAGCAGGTGCTAGAAGGATAAAGATTATAGAGAGACTGTAATCGCTTTTTAATGCTCCTCTTCCTCGCTTTATCCTGTCAACATGGTTTAATGAATAGGTAAAAATTAAGTGCTCAACTATACAGTAAGTTATATCGAACTGAACGGAGTTATGTGTGTTCGCTTGAGTTAACTTAATGTATGATGCTTTCACGTGCTATCGGAAATGTCCTGTTCCCACTTCTGAAATCGTGATTAAGCGTCGCATTCCAATTTTGACTTGAAGAGGGCATTAATGTCCTTAATTCTTAATTGTTTTAACTAGGAAACTACAACAATTCCAATAGCACGTGAAGGCATCATTCATCCAGATGTCCATGAGCAAAATAATAAAACGCCGCCAAATATTATATGGTAATAACCATGATAATAACTACCAGAAGATCCCAGTCAGCAAATTACCTTTGGCAAAGATGTGGGCCAGATAAACAGCTGAGCTGTGGCCCAGATTAGTTTGTGTTTGCCGGCCCAGATATGGCCCACATCTCCTTTGCCAGAACTGAACCAAAGGACTGCCATAACTCCACCAAGCATGAGCCAAATACTACAATTTCATGTGGCCCATATGTGGGCCTGGTATGCAACTTTAGTATGGTTGAGTTCTGTTAAAATCTAACGGCCCTTATGTGGCCCACATGCAGCTGACAGTATTTAAAGTCTTATTAACTCACAGGTAAATTAAACACTCAACAACAAATGCACTCAAAACTATTTATTTTGACAAGCATTTAAATAATTACAGCTAAAGTGTTGTACTTAATTACAGCAGTATTCAGTTGAAAACATTTCATAAAAATAAATATAATTACAGCAAGAGTTGAATAATAACAGTAGTATTCAGTTGAAAACATTTATCAAAATAAATATAATTACAGCAACAGAGTTGAATTTAATAATTACAGTAGTATTCAGTTGAAAACATTTAAGAATACATAATTACAGCTACTCAGTTGTACTTATTTTAAGTAGAATTCAGTTGAAAACATTTAAGAATACAAATTAATAATATAAATAGCATTCAAAGCTAATTTTTTACACCAAAGTTCAAAACACTCGATCAAAGCGTGTATTAATGTTATGTTTAATTAGTCCAATGAGAGTAATACAAATAAATCACAGTTGGTAAAGAGAACTTTAAAGAGAAATTGAGAAAGTTAAAGCAAACTTGAAAGGTAAAGAGTTGAGAAGTGTGTTGATGTGCAGAGAAGTCTCCAATGAGGGTCGGCAATGTGTTGACCTTTTCCAGTAAGGGGATTCTGCCTGACTGCACCTGCAATAAAGAAGAATTTAAATAATGTTAGCAGCAATACAACCTGGAAGCTAGAGCTGCAGGATAATAAAAAAAATAATTAATGTAAATATCCTTTAATATTTTAATTGCAATTATTAACAAATTAAACACCTCTGAATTACCAGTGTATGAAAGTTTTTTCCAGTAAATTTTCAAAAGGAATTGCAAATTGTATTTTTCAATATGTGGGCAAGAATTATACCGTAATTCCTTATGACAAATTATTTCAATTTTTAGAATAATTTTGCACCAACAACCGGTTAAAATTTACAGCACTGCATGTATTCTGCTTCTTTTTTAAAAAAAAGACATGCACACTCTAATGTAAAAACACACCAACACAGATAGCATTAATGTCATGTTTTAGTCCAAAGACAGAGTCTACAAAAATAAGTGTTTTTACTAACACAAAATAAACTCAAGATAATCTGCAATGATGCGAGACAATTTGGAAGCAGAAACACACAAACAATAATGGGCCAAGTACTGAATGCAAGGAGGAACATAAAGGGTTAGTTCGCCCAAAAATGAAAATTCTATCTGTAATTACCCTCAAGTTTTTCCAACTTCTGGGTTGTACGTCAGAGCATAGACTCACTATTGGCCAAAGCTGGTCATGTGTGGGATGCTGGCCAATCGTGAGCCTACGTTCTGACGTACAACACAGAAGCGCTGTGCTGTTACACTACGTTGAATAAAGTCTTTATTTTAGCTTGTTTTGCGCACAAATTTTTTTTTTTTAATAAATAATTTATTTTCGACACTTGATAAACTTAAGGTTCAGCCATTGTATTCTTGGACTATTTTAACAATGTCTTTACTAACTTTCTGGGCTGGCAAGTTTCAATAACAGAGAAGCCTATGGAGCAGTGAGACAGCTCTCAGATTTCATCATATAAATCTTAATTTGTGTTCCGAAGATGAACGAAGGTCTTACGGGGGTTGGAACAACATGGGTGAGTAATTACTGACAGAATTTTCATTTTTGGGTAAACTAACCTTTTAAATACACAGTGATAATGAACTAAATACAGATAGTTGTAGGCATGCGCTGGTATGAGACTTTGACAGAATGATAATCTTATATTGTGATTACAGCTTTAAAATGTATAATTGAAACGATATGATTCGCAATATATAAAAAATAACTTTCTTTAAAAACAAAACATAAAACTTCTAAATAAAAAATGCAGACACTTAAGTGAGCCACGGATGTGATCAGATAATGACAAAAAAAGTTGTTTGGTTCGATACTGAGATAACAGAAATAAAAATACAATGTTCTGTAAAGCGGTTTTGAAAAGTTGTGTATTGTGCAAAGTGCTATACAAATAAAAGTGACTTCTAAAAAAGGTCTCACCAATGACAACTTCCTTTACGACCAGGCGTTGGACACCAATCTTCCCATTGACTTCTCTCCAATTCTTAACGTGCCACAGCAGTTGTAAAAGTGGCTTTCAGCACTCTCCACACGGTGTTATTCAGGGTCAAAGCCACCAACCAGACCCAGATAGGTAATCTGATAGGAAAAAAAAAACATTGTGTAAGTGGTTGAAATATGCATTTAAATAGACCACCCTAAAATGAAAGTGCTTTTATATTCAAAAATGAACTATAAACTATTACTTACTCCATCTGAAACCATATTTTCTAGGTTTTTAATATGGAAATTATTGTCATTGCCCCACCCATACCACACATTAGGGCTGGGTGGTATGACAGTATACCATAGCATGGTATATAAACTCTATCGTGAGAAATTAGAGTAATTATAAAAATGTCCTGCCTCTTCCAAGCTTTATAATGGCAGTGAATGGCTGCTCAATTAATTGATAGTTAACAGAAATACAGCAATTCATTGTTTGTTCATGTTAGTTCACAGTGCATACTAAAGTTAACAAGTACAATTTTTTATATTGAATGTGTTAGTAAATGTTGAAATTAACATTAACACATATTAATATATGCAGTAGAAGTGCAGTTCATTATTAGTTCATGTTAATGTTCAGGTATTGTATTGAAAGTCATAATTTTGGTATTGTGACTTGACACTAATAGCTTAACGTTAACATTACAACTTTAATTTTAAAGAGGGAAAAGTCATGAGAAAAAGTCTTGGTTGAATATCATTTCAGAGTTAAATAAAGATACATACAATTATGCACACGTATTAATGTGTTTATTTTTGGCATTTTTATATTATTATGATTAGTTGAATGATTGTGAACACAAATTAGGATTTAGGTTTTTTGACAAACAGTAACACCAACATTGGACCGCGTCGCCTTCACGTTAATTCACAAATAGGCTACTACATATGACAAACTATACTATTTTATTGTGTACGACAGTGAGCTGTTGATTTATAAACAAAAACATCTTAATTTAAAACGACAAACCAGCGAACTGCTATAGCCGAAGTTAACGGTTAAGTTACATTAAACTTATTGTAAGTTATAGCAGTAAACTGAGGAAAATATTAGCTAGTTCAACCCCTTCCTCGATGAAACGAATAACTAAACGCATAATAACAGGCAATATTGACACATAATGCTGCATATTTCATTTATATGACTTTAAAATGCCAAAACATCACTTACCTGAATGTACACAGTCGTGAGGAAAGCAGAGTAAATGGCGTCAGCTGCCCAGCGTCGCAGTCAAACTCGCGCCGTAGTCTCACTCCACCAATAGGAGGGAAGATGCAGAGCAACCTGAGGTGTGGAACGGCGGATGTTTGCCGCACTTGATTTCAGGATTCCTGTGTTTTTCCACGTATAAGCCAAATGTTTACCACAAGTAGGTGTTTCTCACTGTGTGCCATAGCTCAACCACATATGGTCCTCATGTGTTCGTTGTTATCTGGGCCATATACCTCAATATCAGTTGTGAACCAAGACAGCATTTCCCGCAGATTTTAAAGTTATGGCAAAACAAATATGGCTACGATATGGCCCATATCTGTTCAGCCATGCCACATCTAGGCCATATGTGCCAGATAATACCCACATGTGGCCCAAATGTAATTGCTATCTGGGTGGCTGTAATGCAACGTGAAACGGATGCAAGCTGCCGTTAAAACTGAAGAAGAAGAAGATGAACAGGTTGCCAGATTGTGCGGTTTGGAGTTTGATTGTGCGGATATAAAAGGGTTTGGCGGTTGGAAATCACTGACAATTGTCCCAGTCTGGCAACATAGTACAGGCTGCAAACAAATCTGTTTCGGTTTCGGTCTGAGTTTTGGCTGAGGAAAAAGGAATCGTCGTCGAAAAAGGAAGGCCAGATCACTTTTGTTTATCAAAACAAAATCTGCACTGATGTTTTTAGGGAAAATCCTGATGATGAAGCTTCTCTTTAGTTTCCTCTCATTGTTCTGGTGTTTACTCGACCATGGTAAGATATGTTTAGGCTGATCTATTCTCGTTTCCGGGCGTAATAGGCTAGGCTACGATGTGACGTATTTTCTCATTGTTTTATATTCGACAGAAAAACGTTTATCATTTGTATTTTGCATTCTGTTTTACTTGACCATTGTTACATTTAAGCAGTAGGCTATGTTACAGTATCTCAATCGTCCAAAAAGCAAAGTGAAGTAGGCCTATTTATGTTTTGTATCAGCTAGGCTATGTTATATTTGACAGAAATGCATTTATCGATTATATTTTTCAGTGTGTGTTTTTTCACCCTGACCAAGCTGACCATGATAAAAAATATTTGTCACAATCGCTTCTTGTCTACGATAAAAAGAACGACGCCATAGCGGCCTAACAGTCAGTCTTCCGAGTCGTGATTGAACAAATCATTAAAATATGGAAAAGGTCTACATAATGATCAGGTCGTATGATTTTGTAAAAACGTATTCTAAAGATTATATGGCATCATGCCGTGAGTACGTCTAAAGTATTTGATAAGTGCCTTGATCTAATTGATCTAAAAACAAAAATGTTTGGTTTAAAAACACACAATTGTATCTTCATTTGGTGGAAAGTAGCACAATTGTAATAATATCCCCCCCAAAAAAATGAGATAGGGAAGGGGGAGGGTGGCATTGCATAAGTTCATAACCATAATAACTTAAGCTTTTGAAAGCAGACCGGTCCGCTGATAGATGGCTGCTAGTGCTCCTGCTCCTGTTTTTTTTTTAAAACACTTTTAAACCCTCCCGTGTGCTCTCAAACGCTCCCATGCATTGATCATTGTAGCCAATCACAGACATATCTGATGAGCATGTGAAAACATTGGGCAGTCAGAGATGTTTGTGCTCAACAGCGTTCAAACCGTCACATTTTTAAAATTTTAGTATACTGACTTGGTACCGAAGTCGGTACTTTTAACAACACTGTGTTGCACTATTTAAGTAGTATTTTTTTTTTTTTTTTTTTTTTTTAAATCAAAGCACCTGTCATTTCATAAAATTGAGGTTATACCACTGGAGTCAAAAAATCTTAATTTGTGTTCATAAGATGAACGTAAGTCTTACAGGTTTGGAATGACATGAGAGAGTAAATAATGACAATTTTAATTTTTGGGTGAACTGTCACTTTAAGATTCAATGGTATGTAAACTTTTGAACTGTTTCTTTTGTGTATATTAAGTTATTTTGTCTTGTGTGCCAACATTTGTTTTGTGAAATCGCTTTAGCAATACAGCACCAAATAGAAAATGACATGCCATTTTTTATGATCCCTCTTTGATAAAATTAACATTGTGAATTATGTCAACTTATGAGCAGAACTTTGTGAATCAGGATGTGGTTTGTATGATGTTCATGAAGTTCAAGATTGTACATGAGACTCGTCTGATGAGTGAATGTGAATCGATGTTCTTCTGCTGTTTGTTTGCATGTTACATTATGAATCCAGACAAATGTAGTTACTTACTATCTTTATGATCTGTAGAAAAATATTTTCACAGTACTTTCCTGTATGTTGTTCAGCTCATAATGAACTGTTCTTTTCCTCTTCAGGTGTGTCTGGTGTTAATACAGATGAAGTGCCAGTGTCAGTGTCAGTGATGGAGGGAGATTCAGTCACTCTAAACACTGGTGTTAAAACAAACCAACAAGACAGAATTAGATGGTATTATAATGACATTTGCATCGCTCAAATCAATAGAGATCTCAGTAAGATCTGTACAGATGTTCAGTGTAATGAAGATAATGAGAGATTCAGAGACAGACTGAAGCTGGATCATCAGACTGGATCTCTGAACATCACAAACACCAGAAACACAGACTCTGGAGAATATCAACTACAGATCAGCAGCAGCAGCGACAGTGAAAAGATCTTCATTGTTTCTGTCACTGGTGAGTCATTATGTTTAAAAGTCTTGTACATTTCAGACTCCGATATTGAAAGACAACATAAACAAAGTTTATACACTACATGGTTGAGTACATAGTGCATAAGTACATAGTTTATAAGTGCATAGTGTAGTAGTGCGTCATTTTGGACACAGCTATAGTATTCAAGTCTCCCAGTATTATATATATATATATATATATATATATATATATATATATATATTAGTATATAGTATTCAAACTAAGTCATTTATTCTATCTACTGTAACAGACAATACTGATCCAGACCTGCTTATATGCCTTGATCAAAGTCCAGATATTATTTCCTCAAGTCTCAATGTGAAATATTAGCATAATGCCCACCCAAAGGCATACGCAACTAAAAGAAGACAAGACTTCAGTGAATTGTAGTGTTGTCGTTAGGGATGTTGCCCAAAACCCGAATACTATGTTTGGAAAGGAAAATAATATGAGATTGGAAGTAAAAATATATTTCAATGATTTTACTTTATAGTTGCACTTATATAGTTGGGTAATTATATTGTATATAATTTGTGGGCATCAGTGAGCCACCATTTTTTTGCAATAGAAAAAATAATATAAATTGGATGATAATTATTCACATCGGATGAGTCTCCATCTTTGAACAAAGTAGTAAATCTTGCACATTTACATATAAAGGGAACGGAACAAGTGGAATATTACAAATTAAATGAATCTGCAAATAAAATACATTAATACATGAGCATCAAATGTAGCTACCAAACCATCAGGACCAGCACTACTATTTGTTTTTAGATCACAAATAGCATAGTATACATCGACAGGCATAATCTTCTTGAAGGAAAATGAGCCATTCGATATAGTGGAATTAAAAGAACCAGAAGTACAATAGAAATCAGAGCAGTGAGAACCACAGATAGAAGAGAAATGCTGATTAAAAGCATAAGAAATGAGTAAAGGATCAGAAATACTTTCATTATTAAATGTAATATTTTTACCAAGCTTTTATTGGGTTTATTCAAAAGATTGTTCAACTGATTCCTAAACTGGTTAGGGTTGTGAAAATCCTGAGAGAAACAATCTTTATAATAAAAAGCTGTTGTATTCCATGTTTCTAACTTGCATAAATTCCTCAAATATCTATAGTTTCCCCAATCAGTGAGATCCCTGAGTAACTGTATTACGCTTTACCCCTTGGCTTAAGAAGTTTGATAAGATTAGAACTGATCCAAGTTAATGTCTGTCTATGACTCTAACAGTCTTTATATGAGCATGTTTATTATATTTATAACTTTGGAATGAAAAAAAAAATCAATGTATCCTCAACAAAGGGAATCAACTGAAACCTAAATCAATAAGGTCTTGGATAAAATCATCTACATTCATATATTTACACTGTCTCAGTCTTATATTGTGTCTGGAAAATTAAAACTCCAGGTTCTCAGATTCTATGCAATATGACGTAGAATTGCACAGGCACCTCCCACGACTGTTGAGTGACACCAGAGCCCGTCTAGGAGAGCCTTGGCACTTCCTATTAGCCCCATTGTATTGATCTTGGTTGCAGTTCCATTAGAATTCCACTGGAGGTGATCGCGGGCGAGTGCAGAATGAATTGGAGTCTATGGAGCTAGACGGCTAAATTTGTCTCTTTCACCCGATTGCCGTTGAGAAATCTCAGATTTTATTGTAGGTTTTGCAAGTTCAACATGGTTTATAGGTTGAAAATTGAATGAACGAGTACTTATGTCCTTTCGATTTCTTACAGGTTGAGTTGTTGTTGCCCATAACATGCTAGCATTCTGCTCATGAACGCTGATTGGTCAGTGAAGGACTGATTACGGCCAGAGATGCCGCTTGATGGCATCGTGGCATCCGAAGCGGGACCAGAAACAAACAAAACAAAAACTCTTTTAGCACGTGTGTTTACCTGTGTCAGCTGTGTTGTCGATGCCTCGAGTGAAAAGAAAGTGCAGAGCGCGAAAGCACCAGAGTGACTGAAGGATTGCCGTAAAGCAGTATCTCTGGTCGTACGATGTGTATGACGTCATTGACATTTTAAAAGACTTTTTAAAGCAAATAAGTGACTCTAAAAAATCACCCAGCAATGTGTAATTTCTTTGCATCTCCTTTCGAATACAACATTCAAATTACTAGACAAATTATATCCTGAGAAAAGTGGATTTTGATGGGTATAGCGCCATAGACCTCCATTCATCCAGCACTCGCCTGCGAGCGCCCCCGCATGGACAGAGACGTGTTACTGCAGCCAGTCCAGAAACCGGAAGTAACCAGAGAGTGCCAATTCTCTTCCTATTAGACATTCTCTGGTGACACTCAGGGGGGCAGGGTTTCATATTATTTTGAAGTTTCCCCGGGCGCCGCCATTGGCTATCAGACCATCACCTGCTGTTAGCATCCCATTGACTCCCATTCATTTTGGCGTCACTTTGACAGCGAATAACATTACATCTGAGGTGTTTAAAGACTCCATTTGTCCATTATTTATTTCTAAAGAAACTCGAAAATGTATAAAATGCTCCATTGCCTTGTAGCTTATGTTATGGCCCCGTAGAAGCAGTTTTTGTAAGAATAGGCTAACGATTGCGTCATAACCACGCGACTCTCTGTCGCACAGTAGAGAGATTACCGTATGGACAGGAGGAGAAGCTCGCGGGCAATCGGGGGGATGTGGAGGCAAAATGACAAAATAATTAATCAGAATACATAGCAAAAGTTTCTCCTGCTCCTAGATCATGGACAGCTCCAACTCACGCTCTCCATCTCTGCAAGATTCAGAAGGGAATGATTCAGATTTCTCTTGGCACAGCAACTAGAAGACAGACGGGTTGCTCACGTCACATCTACGTCGTCAAGCTCAGTTTGAGTCTGCGCAGTACGCTCGACCATCAGAAAGTTAGAGCTTCTGGTGCTGCGTTCCAGTCCACTTTTAGACACGCACTTGCGAACTTCCCTAAGCACTTCCCCTCGGGGGAATCCCCGCCGCCATTTTGAAGTGCGTTCCACTTCGTGAAGTTTAGATGGACAGACACTCGTTCCCTCGATCTTGACCGAGGGAGCGAGTCTACTTCAAATGTACACTTCAGGTACCTATATGTCCCACAATGCAGTACGACTGTGACGTCACCACATATCTCGTCTAATCACCACCACAACAGACAACGATATATTAATTATATATATATATTTTTTTTTTAACCCAAACACACAAACATTTGGATGCTGCATTAAACAAATTCTTAAAGGATAAAAAAAATTTACATAATAAATCAACTCCACAGCTGATTCCAAGTGATCAAGGGCTTAGGACGTTCCAGTTCAGCCCATTGCAGTTTCCGCCAGTAGTGGGCACTTGTGCAACGTAAGCAATGACGTACATCCGAGTGAACGAGACGGAGGGAAGTTAGCGAGTGAAGGGCATGACAATTTTGGACTGGAACGCGGGACAATAGGCTATGTGCACAAGCGTCGCGACGAACTTCCGCTATTGTCAGTTGTCGGCATATCAGTTTCCGGTTTACGGCCGCTTCATCGGCATCCGCTGTAAACAAACAAGATGAGTGCTGCTGTTGTACGAAATAAAGAGATACTATGTGCGTGACACATCTAATTTTCTAAGAACTGTAGGTGGATCTTACGGCCGTTTCCCACATACTCCGTGTGCAGTCAGTGTGTGTGTGTGTGTGTGCGCGGTGCAGGAGCAGCACGCGCTATAGTGCTTCATATATGATGCGTTTGCAGTGAATAACTGATTCACGGCTGTACCACAAACACTTACTATTTTTATTTAAAATCCAGAAGTTACGCTGCAACTTTTGTTTAATAAAATGTTTTTTCAGCATTGCGTTTCTCTTTGTACACATAACCTACACTCTTTAATGGACGCATGCACGTTTAAACACAATTTAAACAACGTAGGGCTATTCCATGCATTACTTATATTAAGTTGCTCAAGCAAGTGGTCAAATATTTAACTGTAAATTGACAAAAACAGCCGACTCTCATGCCTTTTCTTTTCTTTTCCATTTAAATTTTAATAATAGAATAGAATAGAATAGAATAGAATAGAATAGAATAGAATAGAATAGAATAGAAAGACTTTAATAATCCCCAAGGGGAAATTGTGATGTCACAGCAGCAAAATTACAATACATACCAGACATATTACATATAACATACATTGACCTATACTGTATAAAAATCCTTAAGAATAATAATAAATAAATAAAATAGTTACACAAGATGTGCAGTTTAAAATGTCATATACCATATATTCATGTGTTATTCTCTATTCTGTCATTAATGTCCATAATCTCTTATCTACCCAGAGAAGATCTGTTATATATTGTTATTGCAGTGGGTAGGAATGACTTTCTGTACCGGTCCTTGCTACAGCAGAGTTGCCGTAGTCTCCAGCTGAAAACACTCTTCTGCCCAACCACCAAGTAAAATAAATCTTGCATGTCACAAAGAACTTGTTTTTCCACCTCCACGAATGAGACTACAATTTATTTAATTAAACGCATTTATGGTGAAATTACTACATTTTCATGTCAATCTTTGTTAATTTTGACCACGAAACATGCGCTGTCAATTTAATTCAGCGTTTGCACTTTGCAGCACAGCAGAAATAGACTCGGTGCGGAAATCTAGATAAATTGTAATTTGTCAATAAATTGTAGTAATCTCACCATAAATGCATTTAATTCTATAGGCCTACTACTATTTTTCACAGTCATCTTTTTACTTTTAGAAGACCGGGGTAAAGCAAGGTAAACTACAATTTACTTCAACAAGGCGACATCAACACTCTCATTCGTGGAGGTGGAAAAACAAGTTGTGACATGCAAGATTTATTTTATTAAAATTTAAATGGAAAAGAAAAGGCATGAGAGTCGGCTGTTTTTGTCAATTTACAGTTAAATATTTGACCACTTGCTTGAGCAACTTAATAGAAGTAATGCATGGAATATAGCCCTACGTTGTTTAAATTGTGTTTAAACGTGCATGCGTCCATTAAAGAGTGTAGGTTATATGTGTACAAAGAGAATCGCAATGCTGAAAAAAAAACGTTTTATTAAATAAAAGTTGCAGCGTAACTTCTGGATTTTAAATAAAAATAGTAAGTGTTTGTGGTACAGCCGTGAATCAGTTATTCACTGCAAACGCATCATATATGAAGCACTATATCGCGTGCTGCTCCTGCACCGCGCGCGCGCACACACACACACTGCACACGGAGTATGTGGGAAACGGCCGTAAGATCCACCTACAGTTCTTAGAAACTTAGATGTGTCACGCACATAGTATCTCTTTATTTCGTACAACAGCAGCACTCATCTTGTTTGTTTACAGCGGTGCCGATGAAGCGGCCGTAAACCGGAAACTGATATGCCGACAACTGACAATAGCGGAAGTTCGTCGCGACGCTTGTGCACATAGCCAGAGAATGTCTAATATGGCGAGAAGTTTCACTCTCAGTAAACTTCCGGCTTCCGAACTGGTTGCAGTTCCTCTCTGATTCCATATGAGGGCGCTCACAGGACGAGTGCAGAATGAATGGAGGTCTATATACCAATAAAAATCCACTTTTCTCAGGATATAATTTTTTGTCTAGTAATTTGAATGTTGTATTCGAAAGGAGATGCAAATAAATTACACATTGCTGGGTGTTAGATTTTTTTGAGTCACTTATTTGCTTTAAAAAGTCTTTTAAAGTGTCAATGACGTCATATACAAGTACAACCAGAGATACTGCTTTACGGCAATCCTTCAGTCACTTTGGTGCGTTCGCGCTCTGCACTTTCTTTTCACTCGAGGCATCGACAACACAGCTGACACAGGTAAACACACGTGCTAGAAGAGTTTTTGTTTTGTTTGTTTCTGGTCCCGCTGCGGATGACACGATGCCATCAAGCGGTATCTCTGGTCGTAATCAGTCCTTCACTGACCAATCAGCGTTCATTAGCAGAATGCTAGCGTGTTATGGGCAACAACAACTCAACCTGTAAGAAATCGAAAGGACATAAGTACTCGTTCATTCAACTTTCGACCTAAAACCCATGTTGAACTTGCAAAATCTACAATCAGATTTGAGATTTATCAACGGCAATCGGGTGAAAGAGACACATTTAGCTGTCTAGCCCCATTGACTCCCATTCATTTTGCACTCATGGCGATCGCCCCCAGTGGAACTCTGGTGGTACTACAACCAAAATTCGGTACAATAGAGCTTAATAGGGAGTGGGCAGGCTCTCCGTAGACGGGCTCTGACATAGCCTATAGAGAGCCTAAGTCCCTCCCCTTCCGGTCGACCACCATGGGACCTTATTTCGGAAAAATATTGTATGGTAGTCAATGGCGAGAGACAACAAATATTTTGATCTCGTTTGAATTGTGCCCTGATTTACACATATGATGTTTGTCAATTTAAAAGATACATTTTAAAGTCAAGAAAGTCGCAGCTTGATGTAAAACTGCTGAGGTATAAGACTGTGAAAATACGTAATTAGAAAGACTACAAACCCAGAAGGCGCACATGCGACGTCATACCTTTTCTCTCAATGAATGAAGCTAACTTTACTGAAGCTAACGTCTGTCATTTTTTCTATAGTCTTACCTTAATCGTAACGTTACGCCGTCATGCCCGAGTGTTTTGAGCCAGAATACACACATATGAGCAACGGATCTTGTGACGTACATAGTGCGAGACGAGAGATGTAGTTCATTGAGCGATTTTCACATAAAACTAAACGTTACTCTTCTGTTTTATGACAAACTGCGACTTTCTTGACTTTCATAATTACCTTTTAAATTGACAAACATCATATGTGTAGTTCAGGGCACAGTTCAGACGGAATAAAAATATAAGTTATCTCTCGCCATTGACTTCCATACATATTTTTTCCGAAGTAAGGTCCCATGAGCCGGAAGCGGAGGGGCGGGACTTAGGCTCTCTATTGACTTGTCTCCGTTGAATCCAACGGGGTCGCTTTGTCCAGTGACACTGCAGTTTGAGCATAGACCCGCCCTGAGGGAGTGGCACACAGTCCGCCATTGTTTCGACTCTTGAGCAGCTGTAGACAAGAATGTCTCCTAAGCGATTGAGGTGTTTTGTTGTTGGATGTAAGAATGAACAGCAGTCTTCATTTACTCTCGTTGTTACTCGAGGATGGATCTGTACCAACTGTTCGTGATCCAGCTTACACTCTCCGGAGCGACATCTAGGACTAACATTACTGATCACGGCAGAAATGAAAGTGAGAGCACGCACTTTATGACAGCTCATCGAGTCATTTTACAGATATAAGGTTTACCAGTTTATTAAAGGGGCATTCCACCCATTTGAACATTGGTTTTTATTTAAAGTGGGTCATATATGTAGTCGAAATGTAAAATAAATTTTGAATTTGGTGCCTTCGTGACTTCAAAAATAAAGTTAATAAAGTTTTTTGAAGTTACAAAAAATAACTTCAGGACGCATTTGTATGAAAGACAACAACTCCCACAATGCACCACATTGCACAGCTCCGCAAGCCACTCCCACTAATCCAGAAAGCGCATATCTGCCTATAAGAGAAATCACTCTTCCGTCTACAAGGCTAGCTACCACCAGAGCTTGAAATTCATTTCACATTCACACAAAATGTCTAGTTAGTTAGCGAACTCATTAGTGCATTACTCCTCGTTTGTATTTCTTTCGAAAAGGTGAATTATTGCATGGTACCTGGATGTTCAGTCAGAACATATGCGGTGCGAAACTAGGATAGTTCTCAACACAAACGTCCGTGTCCTCGTCTGATTCAGAGATTTCGTCCAGGAGAAATTGTCATCATTGAAATTCTTGGCCGCAGACGGACTCTATCTCTGTGTTCGTAGCGGTTCGTAGTTGCATAGTGAGATCACCGGCGCCACCAGTCCGCCCTAACTCGAGCCAGTCCGGGCTCCTCGTCCGCGGCAGGCAGGTCTTCTGCCTCGGCTGCTCTTCGCTATAATGCGGCTTGTAAAGGTAGCCACAAACACCTGATTCAAGCATCAGACTTCCGAAATACTCTTCTTCTATATCATATTGAGTACTCTCCTCCGCTATTGTCATAACTGTACTGTCTCCACAGCACCTGTTAGCTTAGCTTCAAACAAGATGGAGGATATTGCTTTCAGTTTCAGAGAGTAAAGTCCCACCCACTGATCTGTAATAGGTCTGTAGCGTGAGCGGGTCCCGCCCCCTGGGAAAGATGAGGAACTAGTGCCAAGCGGGAAGGAAGTCGACCGGAAGTTGAAGCCGGCCGCGTGCCACCATCTTGTAGCAGAACTTCACCTGCTGTTAGCATCCCATTGACTCCCATTCATTTTGGCGTCACTTTGACAGCGAATAACTTTACATCTGAGGCGTTTGAAGACTCCATTTGTCCATTATTTATTTCTAAAGAAACACGACAATGTATAAAATGCTCCATTACCTTGTAGCTTATGTTATGGCCCCGTAGAAGCAGTTTTTGTAAAAGTAGGCTAACGATTGCGTCATAACCAGGCGACTCTCTGTCACACAGTAGAGAGATTACCGTATAGACAGGAGGAGAAGCTCGCGGGCAATCGGGGGGATGTGGAGGCAAAATGACAAAATAATTAATCATAATACCTAGCAAAAGTTTCTCCTGCTCCAAGATCATTGACAGCTCCTACTCACACTCTCCGTCTCTGCAAGTTTCGGAAGGGAATGATTCAGATTTCTCTTGCCACAGCCACTAGAAGACAGACGGGTTGCTCACATGACATCTACGTCGTCAAACTCTGTTTGAGTCTGCGCGTCAGGAAAGGAAGTGCTAAGAAATCGCTAAAAATGGGCTTCACTTGTCTCAATTGAGATCCAATGAGATGGCTCTGTCCACTTCTTATACTGTCTATGACTAGTGCTTGTAGTCTCAACAGAAATCCCCCCCTCTTACACTTCCTCCTACAATGACGCAAAATGACGATTTTTGCGTCATTGTAGGAGGAAGTGTAAGAGGTAAATAATGAGAGAGTGTTGCACAACCATTCAATAGTATGACTGGGTTTCTAACAATGCAAAGCTTAATGCAAATGGGTGGAGTGTCCCTTTAAGCACCCACTGAAAAGGTGTGTATATATTTGTTTACTGTTAGTTGTAACGAGTGTTTTGTGTACTTCGCTGTGTATGTTCCATGATAATGAAATGGAGAGAGAGTTTATGCATAAGACTTTAATGCTCACTTCTTATACTATGTTTATTTAGCTGCTCTTACAGTGATTTTCTGGAGTAAAACTAACACTTCATCTTTTGTGTGATGTACAATAAACTTCATTGAACTCATCAGTATATTTTGGTCATCATTCGGACGAGGTCTGCTTCTGCAGGCTTGTATAAAAGTGGATAAAAGCAGATGATAAATAAGTTATAACCATAATTAAGCTAAACTGTACCTATTCTATCTCCATACAGCATATATTCTCTGGCTCTGTGGGCATTATTGTCCGTCTCCGAGTCAATATGAACACCGCAACTGAGAGTTTCTGTTCTGATATTATCAGATGAGATTGTCCTGACTGAAGCGCGAGCTCGTGAGGCTCCGCCTCCTGTGCTGTTCAGCAGCAGTTAATTTGCATTTAAAGGGATACAAACTAAAACAGCACATTTTTCTGAGCTCCCAAAAATGACAATTTAAACATGCTGTAAAAAATTATCTGTTGGGTATTTTGAGCTAAAACTTCACATACATACTCTGGGGACATCAGAGACTTATTTTACATCTTGTGAAAAGGGTCATAATAGGTGCCCTTTAAACAATCTGACATTACACCAAATGTGATTATCCTTTCAGGATTAATAACTAGTATCCAATCCAGCAAAGATGAAGAAAGATACTCAACTCTGGTAGGCTTGTTGATTAACAGAGTAAGATTTGAACTACCAAATAAATTTATATCATTAACAGAGGAATGATCCAACCAATTACTATTAAAATCACCCAAAATAATCAATTAATTTGTGCTTCTCAAGAGAATTAAGTCGACAGAATACACATCATAAAATCAAACGAAGCAGAGGGTGGTCTATAAATTGTACCTGTAGTTACATTTTTGTTAACATGAAAAGTAACTTTAATGAAAAGGCACTCAAAATGAACAGGATTTATATTAAGAATGACGCATTTAGAAATAAGATTTATAGAAACATATGTGGCCACCACACCACCTCTAGATCTATAGACTATTAGATCTATTCAAAACATAATCATCAATTTTAATTTCATCATCAGTAATTAAACTATGCAGCCATGTTTCTGAAAATAAAATAAAATACTTGGTAATGTGAATGCGTATATAGGGAAGGGGGCAAAATATCAGATGTGTGCTGCATGTACGTATGTTTGTCTGATGGGTGAGTGTGTAAATCAGTGATGTTCTTCTGCTGTTTGTTTGCATGTTACATTTATGAATCCAGATGGATTTCTCTACTCACAATCTTTATGTACTGTAGAAAAACTATTTCAAAACACTTTCCTGTTGTATAATGTTGTTCAGCTCATAATGAACCGTTCATTTCTTCTTCAGGTGTGTCAGGTGCTGATACAGATGAAGTGCCAGTGATGGAGGGAGATTCAGTCACTCTACACACTGGTGTTCAAACAAACCAACAAGACAGAATTAGATGGTATTATAATGCCACTTGCATCGCTCAAATCAATAGAGATCTCAGTAAGATCTGTACAGATGTTCAGTGTAATGAAGATAATGAGAGATTCAGAGACAGACTGAAGCTGGATCATCAGACTGGATCTCTGACCATCATGAACATCACAGACACAGATGCTGGAGATTATTATCTGAAGATCAGTAGCGGCAGCGGCAGTGACGAGACCTTCAGTGTTTCTGTTCATGGTGAGTCATGTTTAAAAGCAAGTCTTGTACATTTAAATTGCATCATAAATGTGTTTATTGAATTGAATTGTGATTGGTCTACAGCTTGGTCTACAGTGCGTGTCAGACGCATCTTACATAACCTCTAAACACTACTGTAACTATGTCGTCAGTTTTGTTTATTTGTTCAGCCAAAAATGAAAATTGTGTCATTTGATTATTCACCCTCATGTCGTTCCAAACCAATACAAATTTTGTTCATCATCAAAAACAAAACTGAAAATATTTTTAATGAAATCTGAGCGATTTCATTTTCTTCATTGACGGCTCATACCTGACACTTTGACGCTTCAAAAAGTTAATATAAAGAGATTTTTGATATTGATATTTTGATAATGAATCGAGCTGTTTAGTCCAATTTATTCTGAAGAGAGTCGATCACTTTGTATAATGAACAGATTTAAAGAAATAGATCACCCAGAAATACATATTCTGTCATCATTTACTCATTATCAAGTTGTTTCAAACGTGTATGAATGTTTTTCTTCTGCCGAACACAAAAGAAGATATTTTGAGGAACGTTGGTAACCAGACAGTTGATGGATCCAATTGACTTCCATAGTATAGGACAAAATAAATACCATGGAAGTCAATGGGGTCCATAAACTGTCTGATTACCACATTCTTTAAAATATCTGTTTAAATCCATAAGTTTTTTTTTTTAGTTCACTAGCAATCCAAAATACAGAGGTTATGATGTAAAAGTTTTATTGTATAAATTGCTGTATAAATAAAGGTGACTTGACTTAAAGTGTATTTATAATCACAGAACATGGATAAATGTTGCTTTTCAAACTGAAAGTCAAAGTATATTTTATTGCACAGTTCTCTCATGTTGTGTGTCCCCCCCTAAAAAAAAGAAGAAAGATTCTCAGCATCGTTTTTTTTTATGTTTCAGGTGTTTCTGCTGCTGAACTAGAAGAAATGAAGAAAAAGTCAGTGATGGAGGGAGAATCTGTTACTTTGGTTCCTGGTTTAAGAAGAAAACCAAGTGATGTGATGACATGTTATTTTAATGAGTTTCCCATCGCTGAAATCACTGGAGATCAGAGTAAGATCTGTACAGTTGTTCAGTGTAAAGAGAGATTCAGAGACAGACTGAGGCTGGATCATCAGACTGGATCTCTGACCATCACAAACACCAGAAACACAGACTCTGGAGAATACAAACTACAGATCAACAACAGCAGATTCAGCATCTTAAAGACATTTAGTGTTTCTGTCATTGGTAAGAATATTTTAGTCATTCAGTGCCTTTTGACTTCGTCACTTAGAGTAGTTTTAGAATACAGTTTGAAAATATTCCCCAAGTAAATGTTTTCAATATGGATCATCTCTATTACCTTATGCACATCAAAGCTACAAACAATCGTCACATTGAGTTTTGTTATTCTTATATGTTATTCTGTTATTAATGATAAAGAAAATTGCACAATATTAGTCAGTTTTCATGTGAACACCGCTGTTTAGCTGCTGTTGCTCAAAAACCCACCAGATGCCGCCATTTATCAAATAAATCAATATCATAAACATTTCTACTGAAAATAGAAAGGTGTAAATGTATTGGTTGATTATAAGGAGTTTATTATCAGGTGATCTCCAGTAATGATGTGTGTCTGTCTTCAGCTCCTCCAGATTCAGGTCCATCTTCAGCTGTTATAACAGGAATATGTGCTGCTGCTGCTGCTGGTGTTCTGCTGCTCATGACTGTGGGTGTGATTTACTATCACCACAGGAGATCTAGCAAAAGTGAAGCAATACAAAATGGCAAGTATAACATAGTGATTTACAAAATGTAAATAAGAGATTTAATGTGCACAAAGATGATTTAAATAATGTAAAAATAAGTATTTTATTCTAATTGACCAAAGTAAGAGTTTGTTGTTATAGTTCAAACAGGAAACGGGATACAGCGAGATTATTATCATCAGGTGAGATACTGTGAGCACTGAATCTCTGTCTGCAAAACACTGTGAATACTACAGATTGACTTCTCTAAGTAGTGTGTATCAGGGCCTGGTTGCATGAAAAACCTTAATTGAGTGTATCCCTAAGGGGAAAATTTCCCTGAGTCAGGTAATTTCTTTACCTAAGTGTTTTATACTAAGCATTACACAATAGTTTCTGGCAAAACACAGCGATAGGGAAGCGGTTGCTATAGATTTGCCATATCCCATAAACAGAACATAACGACCGCTTACTTTTAAACATGTTTAACTTAACACAGTTGTATATCTGCACTACAATATTTTACCTATATGGAGATTACTAAAGACAAGATTAAAGAAGCACAAAGTGTCCTAAAAGACACAAATGACCTAAAATCCTAACACATTGTTTTCTGAGTGTTTGCACTAGGGGCGTGCAGTGGAGACAACATCTCTATCTGTATCACCCTCAAAATTAGTTGTATCTATCTGTATTAGGATACAACCGGAAGTGGGCATTACCCAGAAGTTCGTACAATTACTTGAAAACACCATTGTGTCTATGGTTTGACAGCCTATCTTTTTTCTTTGTTATCACTGAACAAAAATGGCTTGTACTAATGACAAAATAATAGATTATTAAATTATTTCCACACGATTATTACTCCGAGCTGCAGCTACCCGTTTCATATAGATGGTGCTTTGAGGTGTAGTTTGGCTGTGCCTAAGACCATTCAGTTTTATAAAATATAACATTTATAATACAATAATATGCATGCAAGCAAGTGATTTTGTGGCAAAAGTTTAGTGATCACTTATTGACTGTCAAACATGGCTGTATGAATTCAACGCACACATTTTCATTAGGCTTTGTTGCAACCAGCTCCTGTTTCGTTTTTCTTTGCGTGTTTCATTCGGAAATTATTACATAGAAACATTAATAATTGACTTATTTAAGAGAGTGATTCTCTGCTGTTTTACTTCAGTAAACAACTGAATCATCAATCCTGAACATTTGTTTTAACTTTAGTGAATTTGTTTTCATTCAGAAGGAAAATGGCCATGAACTAACGTTCCTTCATCAGCCTGAGAATCCACAGACAGATGCTGATAAAAGGATGTCCCTTAATCAAACTACGACGTCTCAGACTGCTCCTGCTGACACTGAGGTAGTGTGTATTTGTTTGTGTTTTCTGTGTGAATGTATAGGTGGTTTCATTCAGAAATTATCACATAGAAATATCAATTATAATTGATGTATTTAAGAGAGCGCCACTCGAATCAAGAACAGGGGTCTTTACATTCACTAAACATCCAGTGTGCCTGTATCTTCCTCTATTGCTGTTCTATTACAAGATAAAAAGTCTAAGGCCTTCAATAGCCGTACAGCAAACCCAACTAATCTGGTGCCTCTTACACGTCAAACTAATATTGCTGTGGGGAAAAGTAAGTCTGTTAAGTTAGCACTCCTTAACATCCGCTCACTTAAAAATAAATCACTTCTAGTCAACGACTTAATAACCACAAACAATCTGGATTTTATGCTTCTAAATGAAACCTGGCTAGAAGACAGCTGCAGTGCAACAATCCTCAATGAAGCAGCCCCTCCTAACTTTACTTTTATGAGTGTCTGCAGTGCTGTTAAGAGAGGTGGGGGTCTAGCTGCTCTTTTTAAAGATATCTATCAATGTAAGCAAATATCATTTGGGAATTACTTGTCTTTCGAATATCTGGGTATTGTGTTAAAAGGTGCTCCACGCATTTTACTTATCATTATTTACAGGCCTCCAAAATACTCTCCAGCCTTTGCTGAGGACTTTACAGAACTGTTATCAACAATTACCTCAGAGTTTGACTGTTTTGCCATTGCTGGACATTTAAACATCCACATAGATAATGCAGAAACCAATATGGCAAAAGAAATCAATACTGTTTTAAAAACTTTTGATCTGACTCAGCATGTTCATGGACCCACACACAATCGTGGACACACTCTAGATTTACTCATCAGTAAGGGTCTAAACATTTCATCGATTGTTATTAAGGACGTAGCACTGTCTGATCATTTCTGTATTTTCTTTGATATATTGATCTCTCCTGCCACTGAAGCTAGATCTGTGTCTGTCAAGAAGTGATGCTTAAATGAGAACACTAGTGCACTATTTATGAAGGCTATATCCTTAACACCAAGCATATCTGCAGACTCTGTTGATTTTCTCCTTAATTCTTTTAACTCAAAAGTTAAAAGTGTAATTGATGATATTGCTCCTGTTAAAGTCAGGAAGAAGAGTGGCAGACAAAAAGCACCTTGGAGAAATTCAACAGCAGTGCAAAATATGAAAAGACAATGCAGAAAAGCAGAGCGCATGTGGCGGAAGACAAAACTTGTAGTACATTATAACTAGGGATGGGAACCGAGAACCGGTTCTTCTACAGAACCGGTGCCCAGTGAATCGATTCCTTGGAACCGTTAGCATGCCTCCTTAACGATTCCGCTTATCGGTTCCGCTCATTCAAATGTGACACGACATCACACACGTGCTGCGTTGTTTTGGTTCAGAACGTAGCAAACACTATGAGCAAACATGGCATCGAGACAGAAGCGCTCTGACCGCGTCCTAACTACATGCGACGCGACGGCGCGACACGCAATAAAAAGTATAATTTTCCATGTTAATCAAAGTTTAACCAGCCGCGACACGCGACGATTCTATTTGAAACGTATCCTATTTTACTGCGACGTCGCGCTGGAACAACAATCTCAAAGTGTGGCAATGATAATATCAGGTACTATTTTTGTGCTTTATTTAATGTTAAAAGCGTGTATAATGTGACTGAATATCATTTAGTGCTCCCAGCTTTGTAGCTGTAAAAACAACAATGGATAAGTCCCATCAGATCTTGAAATTAAACAAATGGAAACAAAAACGTTCAAAATGTGAAGAAAACCCGTGTATTATTTGACAAAGATTGTTTTAGTAACTCAATAGCCTAATCCAAATGAGCACTGTTAATATTCCAAAAGACACAAGCTCTTCCTTAACTGTTTTCAGTCTGTGTTCTTAGTTTTTATGGCACATAAATGGCAGTTTTATTTATTTTTTTTGTCCGGACCAATGAATGTGAAAATTATCAATTTCCTAATCCTAAGGCACTCTTCTTGATAATCTTTCAAGGCACACACTAGCGTGCCGTGGCATACTGGTTGAGAAACACTGCCCTAGGCTATATGTCCCTGGACTTTACTTTGAGAAGTAGCTCACCTACTTTTAGGTTTGTTCTGAGGTTGCTACACATAATTTGTGTATACTCTGTGCTGTGTCTTCTGATCAGATATTAAAGCGAGTTAATACAAACAAATATGTACTTATTCCCTCACCCAATAAGAATCGATAAGAGAATCGCTAAGGAATCGGATCGATAAGCAATATCGATAATGGAATCGGAATCGTTAAATTCTTATCAATTCCCATCCCTAATTATAACATCTACAAAGACTGCATCCATGCTTTCAATATGGAACTAGGCAAAGCTAGACAGACTTTCTTCTCAAATATTATAAACAGTAATTTAAACAACACACGCACTCTTTTTGCTACTGTAGAGAGACTGACAAACCCCCCAAGCCAGATTCCCAGTGAAATGCTCTCAGACAACAAGTGCAGTGAGTTTGCTTCTTTCTTCTCTGAGAAAATCAATAATATCAGAAAGGTGATCAGCACATCCTTGAGTTGCCCTGAGGTCAGACAGATCAAACCACCTGAGAAAGTAGTTACTATGTCTGACTTCAAAGAAATTGATGGCAAAATTTTGGAAGAAACCGTACAGCACCTTAAAACATCAACATGCGCTCTTGACACACTTCCCACATCATTTTTCAAAAGTGTGTTAAACAGTTTAGAAGCAGATCTTCTAGAAGTGGTAAATGCCTCACTTCTCTCTGGGAGTTTTCCAAACTCCCTGAAAACTGCAGTTGTCAAGCCCCTCCTGAAAAAGAGCAATCTGGATAAGACCATATTAAGCAACTATAGGCCGATCTCAAATCTTCCTTTCATAGGCAAGATCATTGAAAAAGTTGTCTTCAATCAGCTGAACAAATTCTTATGCTTGAATGGATACTTTGACAATTTTCAATCTGGTTTCCGACCGCACCACAGCACAGAGACAGCGCTCATAAAGATAAACGATATTCGCTTAAATACTGATTCAGGCAAATTATCAGTGCTGGTACTACTCGACCTCAGTGCTGCATTTGACACTGTCGATCATAACATACTTCTTGACAGGCTGGAAAACTGGGTGGGGCTTTCTGGGATAGTCCTAAAATGGTTCAGGTCATACTTAGATGGGAGAGGTTATTATGTGAGTATAGGAGATCATAAGTCTGAGTGGACATCCATGACATGCGGAGTCCCTCAAGGCTCGATTCTTGCGCCACTCCTGTTCAACCTGTATATGCTCCCAATGAGCCAAATAATGAGAAAGAACCAAACTGCTTACCACAGCTATGCAGACGACACACAGATCTACTTAGCCCTATCGCCTAACGATTACAGCCCCATTGACTCCCTGTGCCAATGCATTGATGAAGTCAAAAGTTGGATGTGTCAAAACTTTCTTCAATTAAACAAAGACAAAACTGAAGTCATTGCGTTTGGAAACAAAGATGAAGTTCTCAAGGTGAACGCATACCTTCACTCTAGGGGTCAAACAACTAAAAATCAAGTCAGGAATCTTGGTGTGACACTAGAGTCAGACCTTAGTTTCAGTAGTCATGTCAAAGCAATAACTAAATCAGCATACTATCATCTGAAAAATATTGCAAGAATTAGATACTTTGTTTCCAGACAAGACTTAGAGAAACTTGTTCATGCTTTCATCACCAGCAGGGTGGATTATTGTAATGGACTCCTCACTGGCCTTCCCAAAAAGACCATAAGACAGTTGCAGCTCATACAGAACGCTGCCGCCAGGATTCTGAGCAGAACCAGAAAATATGAACTAGGGCTGAACGATATTCTGTTTTAACATCGACATCGCGATGTGCAAATGAGCGATAGTCACATCGCCGGAACATGCGATGTGAAGGGTAACGTTAGTAGCACCCATAGTGTAAGAGAACGGTAGCAGTAAACACGAGTTTGTTGTATGGCTTTTTGCTGGGGTGACATACGCGTTCCGCGTGCCTGCACAGAGATTGGTTGCTCTGCCGCGCTCACGCTCACAGCCAACATTCACTGGCAATCCTATAGCTAAAAATGCGCGACGAAGTGGGTCGTCCGCAACAAAATCAAAATCAGCTATTTGGGACTAGCCTATTTCGTCTACAAAAAGGAGGATGTTGACCAAAAAGAGGTAGGCTACTTTGCTGGAGTGTTATAAAGTCGTGGATGGTTGTCTTTTTTTAAAAATCGTTTCGTGTTCGCATTTATGAGGAAAAAACAATGTTACGTGACATTATGGACGCGTCACGCATGAGCGATAGTCACATCGCCGGAACATGCGATGTGAAGGATAGTAGCACCCATGGTGTATTAAGAGAATGGTAGCACCAGGGTAGCACACAGTAAACACGAGTTTGTTGTATGGCTTGTTGCTGGGGTGACGAAATGATGATTTCGTACCAAAACGAAAGTCAAAATATCTTGGCTATATAGTTGGCTATTTGGGACTATTTTGGCTACAAAAAGGAGTGTTATAAAGTTGTGGATGTTGTCTTTTTTAAAAAGTCTTTTATTTTTCGTGTTCGCATTTATGAGGAAAAAACAATGTTGCGTGACAGTTCTCCATTACGGATGCGACCGTTATGAAAGCCGCACTAAAAGACTGCTTTAAAACTTTCACAGAGACCTCAAACAGAAAGCACAAAGCCTTTCTTTAAAACGAATTTCGTTTTGTATTAATTGTATCTTAATTTTAATCAGTATTTCATTATCCAATTTTCTGGATTTAATAAATAGGGCCTAGCCTAAAAATTAAATATAGCAGCCAGCGCCTGAACTGGAGATTAAGCTATAATCCATGAACCGAAACTCAGCATAAAAGGTAGTCTACTCGCCTCACACACCTAAAAATAACAATAATAATAAAAAAATAGAAATATAACTATTATCTACAGAAGAACCATTAAAAAAAAATTTAATCTGTATGAAAAGTGCATTTCTCCCGATCACTGCTGCGAAGATCGCGAGTCAGTAATTGTCAACTTCATCTTTACAGAAAACACTTGTTTATTAATAAACAATTAAAATGTCTCACTGTAATATTTTACATATTATTAATCATTACTTTTGCTGGTTCTAGGTGCCGTTTACATGAACGCGTCACTGAATCAGCACAGAAAACATAATTTTTCGGGTCCTAGAACCTGAAGAACGTTAGGTCCTGTGTAGAACGTTCACCGAATTCTGAGAGAAATATGTTTCTGGAATAAAATATTAAGTGGCCTTTTTGTTACTTGTAATGAAGCTTGCTTATTAGTGAAATTATTAATAACATGGAATGGTAATTATTGACTTTAGCCTGGATTGATGGCTCGCAATATCGCGATATATATCTTTGGGAAAAAAATATCGCAATGTAATTTTTTTCCCAATATCGTGCAGCCCTAATATGAACATATCACACCAGTCCTCAGGTCTTTACACTGGCTCCCAGTTAGATTTAGGATTGATTTTAAAGTATTATTACTGGTGTATAAATCATTCAATGGCCTAGGACCTCAGTACATTGCAGATATGCTCACTGAATATAAACCCAACAGATCACTCAGATCATTAGGATCATATCAGCTAGAAATACCAAGGGTTCACTCAAAGCATGGCGAATCTGCTTTTAGCTACTATGCCAGTCGCAATTGGAACCAGCTTCCAGAGAAGATCAGACGTAATCCTACAGTAGTCACATTCAAATCCAGACTCATAACACTTCTGTTTAGCTGTGCATTTACTGAATGAGCACTGTGCCAATGTTCGTCCGACTGTTTGTACTGTATTTTATTTTTTATTTTTCTAAACTGTTTTAATTATTCTTATTTCTTTTTATTATTTTAATTTCTTCTATGTAAAGCACTTTGAATTGCCACTGTGTATGAAATGTGCTATATAAATAAACTTGCCTTGCCTTGCCTTGCCTAAACATCAGAGAGAAAAACACTTTTCTTTGTGTGTGTGACTGAATCATCAATTATGATCATTTTATGAGATCATTTGTTTTACCATTTGTGAATCTACTTCTTCCTTTCAGGAGGATGTTGTCACAGAAGAAACGGCCCTTATTCACACTGGCAGTCCACAGAAGGATGTTGTCACAGAAGAAACGGCCCTTATTCACACTGGCAGTCCACAGAAAGATGTTGTCACAGAAGAAACGGCCCTTATTCACACTGGCAGTCCACAGAAAGATGTTGTCACAGAAGAAACGGCCCTTATTCACACTGGCAGTCCACAGGAGGATGTTGTCACAGAAGAAACGGCCCTTATTCACACTGGCAGTCCACAGAAGGATGTTGTCACAGAAGAAACGGCCCTTATTCACACTGGCAGTCCACAGGAGGATGTTGTCACAGAAGAAACGGCCCTTATTCACACTGGCAGTCCACAGGAGGGTGTTGTCACAGAAGAAACGGCCCTTATTCACACTGGCAGTCCACAGAAAGATGTTGTCACAGAAGAAACGGCCCTTATTCACACTGGCAGTCCACAGGAGGATGTTGTCACAGAAGAAACGGCCCTTATTCACACTGGCAGTCCACAGAAAGATGTTGTCACAGAAGAAACGGCCCTTATTCACACTGGCAGTCCACAGGAGGATGTTGTCACAGGAGAAACGGCCCTTATTAACACTGACAGTACACAGGAGGATGTTTTCACAGGAGAAACGGCCCTTATTCACACTGACAGTCCACAGGAGGGTGTTGTCACAGAAGAAACGGCCCTTATTCACACTGGCAGTCCACAGGAGGATGTTGTCACAGAAGAAACGGCCCTTATTCACACTGACAGTCCACAGGAGGGTGTTGTCACAGAAGAAACGGCCCTTATTCACACTGACAGTACACAGGAGGATGTTGTCACAGGAGAAACGGCCCTTATTAACACTGACAGTACACAGGAGGATGTTTTCACAGGAGAAATGGCCCTTATTCACACTGACAGTCCACAGGAGGGTGTTGCTAATGATCAGTCCCATATGGAGACAGAGACTGCAGCGATGAGTTGATTATTAGTTTCCAGACTAACGTTATTATTTTAATAGTGTCACTAAAAATGAACATGAAAAGAAATGAGAAAATTATTGGAAAGGGAAGAAGATCAGCTAAAATTCTCATTACTCGCAGCAAAAAATAGTGTCATGTTACCATATTATTTTCCTCTGTTGGAAAGTCATGGAAATGCTATTGTGGATCTTTTCTTTTACGATTGGAGCAAATAGGAATGCAAAAAAAAAAAAAAATTGTAGTTTCCGTTCACCACTATAGATGTTTACTCAACCATGAGTACTTCCGCTTCTGAGAACTGTGGAAATGTGAAAAGGGTCCTTGTGTGTTTTCAGAACGAAAATGCTGCACAAGTGTTTTCAGAACAGGAGAAAGTCGTGATGATAATCACCGCAGCTGCCTTAAGTATATTTTCCTTGATGACAAACCATAAAAAGAAAGCTAAGAAAAATGTCAGTAGAGCTTAAGAAGAGCAAATGTTTACTAAATATTCATATTCATCCATCACCAGTTCATAAGATGCAAGACATGTATAAACATGCATATTTTTGAATCCAACTGAGAAGATAGTCAAACTTTAAAGGTTTCATCCATTATGAACTTTTCAGTCTAATGGAATTGGATTGATTGAGGTGTTTACATGAAGGCTTGTCAATCCATCTGAGCCATCAGTCTGATTACTAACAGATCATTTGGGTGCATGTAAGCGTGATCTTGACATATCATCTGTTTTGTTTACATTCATTTAGAACTGGCTGGGAACATGAATATGTTTTCAAGACTGAAATTTTGGCCTAAAAATGGCATATTGCAAGATGCGAGTGCTCTTCACAGACTATATTAAGACAATTCAGTGTGTACTTTTGACACTGTAGAATGCCTGATTATGTTACATTTTTACAGTTTTAGCATTGTCATCTAGGCTACACTATCAGGGAATGTTAATCTCAGAACTCAGCTAATGTTCTGGAAATGTTCTCTCAGGGTTATTCCAGTTACAGGAATGGAATGATTGTTCTCTATGCTGAAAACACCAGTATTGAATTTTGATGCTGAACAGCTCATTTAACCAACAAACCTCCCTTGTTCAACCAGCTTTGTTAACTCTAAACTGGTGTTTTTACCAGAAATACTTGAAAAATTAAACATTTCACACTCCACATTGATGCTTGAATGTCTGGTTAACAAAGGTTTGTGGTTAAAAAAGGCAGTTCAAATCCAGCTGATCTGTGAAATATTACCATTATGGCCTTGATCAAACTCTGAATTAACTGAACCTGTATAAAACTGCACTGAAAGACACTGTGTATTGTGAATGGAAGCAGCTACAGCTGTCTTTGTAATATACTGTATTGTATATTATATTCCACAACTGTTAATGGCTGCTGCTCAAGCATCTGAATGATTTCCATGGAAAAACATTTTTGTTATTATAGATTTCAGATGTTTTCTACTGAATGTTTTCACTGTTGAAAATTGTAAAGTGAATTCTTCTTTGTTACAAAAACATCTGTAAAGTGTATCAATCTGCCTTTTGTAAGTTTTGCTGATTAGTTTTTTACAGTGAAGGTCTTGTATTTGATCTGAGGATGATGGAGACCTGTGGGACATTCAAGGTAAAGAATACTGTGACATTATCCCTCTATTTACCTCCATTTTGTCTGTTTCAGTTCTTAACTTTTTTCAGTGTGATTTAATCATGTATGTTTCCTTGATGTGTTTGTAGAATGCTGTGTGATGGAAATGATGACCTGCACTTGACTGGTCAGTTCGGTCTCCACCGCCACATTTCCTGAAGAGCTGCAAAAAGTTTACTAGAACTATTTAAAGTATGTTTGACTTGTTTTAAACATTATCTGTTTGTTTAAAAAACGTTAAAGATTTCTAATTGTGCAAATCTCTCTCTTTCACAGGTTTATCCTGTTTAATGTGGTTTAAGTACTGCAATATTGCCAAACTCCTTCTCAAAACTCCTCAAACTCATCTGAATCAAAAACACGGCATCAGTGAGAGACAAAAATTGTGTGCCTTGCCGTTTTGAAGAACATATATATAAATATATGTATATATTTTTTTTTTTCTTAAATGTTGCATTAGCCAACAAGAAAAAGTGCCTTAATTTTGAGCCTGTAAACACATTTTCTAACAATGGAAAGAAATTTGAAAGATCTCTGTTCATGTGATAGATGCCATTAAAACAGGTCTGATCATAATTCATAACTGCTGAAATCTGTGAATTTGTCATGATTTTACAGATCATTGTGTTTTTGTACATTCAAAACTCAACCTTTAAGCTTTACTCAAGCTAACAAGTGGTTCAACTCTATCCTCAGCAATATAAACACAATGTCTAATCAAATGTAATTTTAAAAACTTTTTATATCATGTAAATTATATTGGATTAAAGGTTAACTTGGTCAATTAGCTCCTACTGTAAAAGCTTGTAATTTCATCATTGTGTGGGCAAAACGTGTTTGCTACATTTACACCATTCATTTATAGTATTATATTAGATGTTTCACAGTCACAGATGTTTTGAAGGATCTTAAATCTTTAAATCTTAAATCTAGGCTTTCCTGTAGCTTTAACAGTAGAGCGTTGGCGCTAGCAACGCCAAGGTCATGGGTTCGATTCCCAGGGAAAGCAAGAACTGATAAAATGTAAAATGTGTACCTTGAATGCAATGTAAGTCGCTTTGGATAAAAGCGTCTGCCAAATGCATAAATGTAAATGTAAAATGTAAATGTAAATCATTTGAGTAAATGTAAATCATTTGAGACATTTGTCTCCTGAAATACACACAACTGACATCAACCACAAACTTACATTAATGCCATATGTTCATGCAGAAACCATTTGTCCACTCAACCGATGAAATCACATTTGTGTACAGAAATGTATGAGATGTATTAGATGAGATATATAGATGAGATTACAGCACTAGATAAATACATATAATTGTTAAAATTATTACAAAGCAACTACTTTTGAAGATTTTCAGGGACCATTTCATTTCATCAGCCCATCTCTGAATATCACAATTAAACGTCCCGATAATGACCCTGCTGTGTGTCCACTATCATTAAAACTAGAACATTGAAACCTGCTGAAAATAACATTAAGTTTTATATCATGCTTGTCTCCATGTCAGACTGTGAGGTTGTAGGAGGTTTCTACAGTGAAATCAACGGCCAATGGTCTGGTTATTCCATATAGTCCACATAATCTTCCTCTTTAACTCTCTGTAAAAGAAAAACAAAACATTAACCAAGATATATAATAAACAGAACAAAATAAACGGGAAACATTTTCCACAATATTTCAGTGAAAAGTGATTTAGTAGGAACTATTGGCTGAAAAACCTGTGGGAAAAGGGATTTAAATAAACACAACAGAACTGTATTATGACAACCATCTCAGTGCACATGCTTAGATTATTAATAACCATTTCAGCTGTAACAAGCAGGCAGTACTGTTATTAAACTCCTAATAACCTACATGCAAAGTGGTTTTCATTCAATGATAACATTTATTTGCTGCCATTTAAATGCAATATAGTAACAGTAATGCTCTCTCACATGGCCTATATTTTTCTTAACCGCTTATTTCTGTCATTGGTAAAAAATAGCAGGGCATGGTGATATAAATATTTTTTACATTAGCTTATACAAAAATATCACATCAAAAACATACCATTATTCATTTTAATTATACTGTCTAAATAAAAATTCTACAAACGTATTAAAGGCGTTTAAAGACTCCATTTGCCCATTATTTATTTCTAAAGAAACACGACAATGTATAAAAGGCTCCATTACCTTGTATATTACGTTATGGCCCCGTAGAAGCCGTCAGGAGAAGCTTGCAGTCAATCGGGGGGACGTGGAGTCATAAAGTCCGATAAAGTCAAGGGAGAAGCCCATAGAGAGTCATAAAGTTGCTCCTGCTATAGCTCATGGACACCTCCTCACGCTCTATGTATCTGCAAGTTTCGGAAGGGAATGATTCAGATTTATCTTGGCACAGCTACTAGAAGACTTACAACTAAAATTTCATCTGTCAGGTAGAGAGCTGGAAAGAGTAGAGGTTTTTAAGTACTTGGGTGTATGGTTTGATAAGAAGTTGACATGGGCCTTCCATATCCAGAAGATGGTGGATAAGTGTAAGAAAATTCTAAACGTAATGAGGTGCTTGTGTGGGGTTGAGTGGGGTGCGTCTGGGTTAGCATTGAGAACAATTTACACTGGTCTAATGAGATAAGTGTTTGATTATGGGTGTGTAGCATATGGGTCAGCCTCCAAGTCATTATTATATAAACTTGATGTAATGCAAAACCAAGCCCTGAGAATTTGTAGTGGAGCTGTCAAAACCTCTCCAGTGGCAGCCATCCAAGTGGAGGTGGGGGAGATGTCCTTGTATTTGAGAAGAGATCAGCTTGCCCTAGTGTATTGGGCTAATCTTATGGGACATAATGATGATCACATTGCACAGCCAGTTCTAAGAAATTGTCAAGAGCGATTGAATGAGGGAGTAGAAAGCTTTGGGTGGACTATCAAACAAAAAGTTGAGAATGGGGTTAAGTGATCTTAATATCTGCACTAAGGTTCCATACTCTACAGTTCCCCCTTGGACTTTTGAAGAATTAAAAGTGGATCTAGGGCTGCATGAAGAAAAGCAGGAAAGTGAAGTGGACAAATGGAGAGTTAGTGGATATATAGCAGAACACTACAGACATGACACAATCATATTTACAGATGCTTCTAAAATAACTGATAAAAGGGTGGGAGTGGCGCATGTGGTGCCTGAACTGAGGCTGGCTGTAGTTAAGAGGCTAAATGATGATTTGGCTGTATACGGCAGAGCTTGTAGCTATATGGTTTGCCCTGTTATGGGTAGAAAGCAATGGTGGTAATAAACAAGCAGTCATAGCATCTGACTCTAGTTCTGCTCTTCGAAGTATCCAGAATTCCCGCTCAGGGTCCAGAAAAGACAGTCTTCTTGATGTTTTACAGTTAGCGAGTAGATTGCAAAAGTCGGGATTAAAATTTTCCTTCTTATGGGGTCCACCCCACATATGGGTGGAGGGGAATGAGTTGGCTGATAAATATGCCAAGAAAGCAACAAGTAAAGACAACATTGATGTTGACATAAATATAGCAAAGGAGTGGGTTTGATTATTTAGATCTTTCTATTTTAAATAACACTTTCAAAATTAACTGGTTGAAATATTTTCTAAAAAACACAGATTCTGTGTGGAATATAATTTCTAAATTGGTTTTTGACAAACTTAGTGGTCTTCCATTTTTGCTTATGTGCGATTACAGAATCAAGAAACTTCCAGTTAAACTGTCAGCTTTTCACAGGCAAGCACTTTTGGCTTGGAAGTTAATTTACAAGCATAATTTTTCTCCACATCATTATTACATCTGGAATAATGGTAATATTTTGTACAAACATAAGAGTATATTTTTGAAAACTTGGTTTGACGAGGGCATTCTTGTGGTTGGACAGTTGTTGAATTATCAGGGGTATTAAATGACTTATGATGAGTTTCTTTCATACTTCAACTTCCCTGTTTCCCCTAAAGAATTTGCCTCTGTAATTGGTGCTATCTCTTCGGGTGTTGTCTCTTTATGTGGAGGTATTTCATACTCTAAACGTATGTCTTTATTGCATCTAGATGATACGATTTGTGGTAAAGTTTGTTTTTCGACAAGCAAAAATACAGTCACTGCTGAAATGCATGGGTTCAAATATGCAATGTTATGTGAAATAGCTTATTCAGGACCAAATATATATATATATTTTTTGTTATGATTTATTTTTGTTAAAATGAATACTGCAAGGGTTATGCAAACTTATGAGCAGAATTGTATATGAATCAGGGTGTTGTTTGTAAGATGGCTATCAAGTTGCATAAGTTCCTACATGAGACTCATGTTTGTCTGATCATGAGTGAACGTGCAAATCAATGATGTTCTTCTGCTGTTTGTTTACATGTTACATTATGAATTCAGAAAGATTTCTCTTCTCACAATCTTTATGAACATTGTCACGGCACTTTCCTGTTGTATAATGTTGCTTGGCTCATAATGAACTGTTCATTCTTCTTCAGGTGTGTCAGGTGTTGGATCAGATGAAGTGTCAGTGATGGAGGGAGATTCAGTCACTCTAAACTCTGGTGTTCAAACAAACCAACAAGACAGAGTTAGATGGTATTATAATGACATACACATCGCTCAAATCAGTGGAGATCAGAGTAAGATCTGTACAGATGTTCAGTGTAATGAAGGTAATGAGAGATTCAGAGAAAGACTGAAGCTGGATCATCAGACTGGATCTCTGACCATCACAAACACCAGAAACACAGACTCTGGAGTTTATAAACTGAAGATCAGCATCGGCAGCAGCGACAGTGAAAAGATCTTCAGTGTTTCTGTCACTGGTGAGTCATTATGTTTAAAAGCAAGTCTTGTGCATTTAAATCACATCATTAAAGGGGTTGTATATGATGCTTTTAAATGTTTTCCTTTTCCTTGAGTGTGTAATCCAGGGCTAGAGCGATGTGGTGGGTTCTGGGCTCTAGCCCCCAATTTCTTTTTCAAAAGCCCTGAATCTTTTAGGTTTCTCCTTAATAACGCTGTCAAAAATTAACATTTTTCGATACATACATCAACTGAAATATATATTTTTTTTTAAATACCGCTTTTCCACATTATCAGTACACCAATACCAGGTCTCTTCTCTCTTGACAGCTGTCTTGTATAGCCACGTCTCCTGTCACTCATTTTTGTTATATTTGTTTTTGTTTTATACGGTATATAACTGTAGCACATTTTTTTTGTGTGAAATTTAAACAGCAGGAGTATAAATACGATTTTGTAGAAAAAACTTGACATTGTATCTTAATGTGGTAAAAAATAAAACAATTTTAATAAAGGACAAAGTAAAAAAAATATTATGAGCAGTATTCATCTATTTATTATTAATAATGAGTAATATTCATTGTGATTTTGAGTATGGAAATACTTGGTTGAGTAAATGCACAGAATAAGTGATTGATGCACAGGGCAAATATCAGATGTGAGCTGCATGAGTCTGATGTGTGAATGTGTAAATCAGTGTTTGTTTGTTTGTATGTGTTACATTTATGAATATAGAAAGATTTCTCTACTCACAATATTTATGAACATTTTCACAGTACTTTCCAGTTGTATAATTTTATTTGGTTCATAATGAACTGTTGATTTCTTCTACAGGAGCTTCTGGTGTTGATACAGACAGAGTGTCAGTGATGGAGGGAGATTCAGTCACTCTAAACTCTGGTGTTCAAACAAACCAACAAGACAGAATTAGATGGTATTATTATGACACTCGCATCGCTCAAATCAATAGAGATCAGAGTAAGATCTGTACAGATGTTCAGTGTAATGAAGATACTGAGAGATTCAGAGACAGACTGAAGCTGGATCATCAGACTGGATCTCTGACCATCAGAAACACCAGAAACACAGATGCTGGAGTTTATCAACTACAGATCAGCAGCGGCAGCAGTGACACTGAAAAGATCTTCAGTGTTTCTGTTCATGGTGAGTCATTATGTTTAAAAGCAAGTCTTGTACATTTAAATCACATCATTAATGCATTTAGTGAACTATTTTGCATTGACATGCAGAGGTGTTTTTTTTTTCTTTTTACCTGTTAAAACTCATTATTTTTCATATAAGTTTTATTGTTGCAACAGCTGATTTAGTTTCGGTTTCATTTAAACCCTCCTTCCAAAAAGCACAGTCTGCTCTGATTTTTCATTAGATTGTGTGTCAGAAATGTAATGGCTCTTAACATAACCGTGCACTGTAAACACTACTGTAGCTACTCGGGTGTCAGTTTTGAGTCCAATAATGACAGTTAAAAGGTTAGTTTCAAAAATGAAAATTCTGTCATTATTTACTCTCCCTCTTTTTTTTTTCCAATCTTCAGAACAGGAATTAAGATCTTTTTAATGAAATTTGAGCTGTTTCTGTCTCTCCACTGACAGTCTACGCAACTGATGCTTCAAAAAGTTCATAAAGAGATATGAATTGAGCGTTTTAGTCCAGATTTTCTGAAGGGAGTCGATCACTTTATATGATAATCAGATTTAACTTAGGCTTTTATTCGTATAAACTGCTTTCAAAAGCCACCAAAATTGGTATGTTATAATGTGTTATAATGATGCACCTTACTAGAGTGGCTCTATAATCTCGTTGTATTTAAATGCAATGACAATAAAGGCATTCATGCATTCATTCAACTAGGCATGGGCTTTTCAAAAATATTTTCAAAAATATTGCATTTAAATGTTTGGGCTCATAAAAAAAGGAATATCCTAATATTTGTTTATTTAAATGAAGTTTAACTTGAAAGGCATTTTTTTAATCATGTTTTTGTCACAATTTCTGAGCGAGCTTAGCAAATATACGCAACATGCTTACATTGTATCTTGAGATTTTCTTTTAGTTGAAAACATTAAACAATGTGTGTAAACAATATATAGAATAAAAGCATCAAGCCGAACTACCTCCGCAAGTACGACTTTTCACAGTGGTAATTCTTTACTTTATACTTCTCTTACATTTCACATGTGATGTTATAACTGTCATTTATAACATCTGACCTGCATTGGTTCAAAAAGCATTTATTATAAAAACTTTGAGAACACAACAATAGGTTGTGGTTGTACGGCTGTGGAGTAGTGTTAAAAATTAATTTTGACCAGTGTTTCCTAAGTACATCAGCCTTAGAAATTTTGAAGAAGAGGGTACAATTTGGGGTAGAAAGACAGTTTCTCTTGTACATGGCTAAAAAACACTACTAACTAACTCAACCACGTCCCTTTATATAGTGTATTCCTTGGACGGTAATTATTTAAATAAGGAATATTGTGACGTGTTCGTTCCCGGAAGAAAACTCAAGACTAGAATTTCAGGGAGTTCAGAAACAGTGACACTGATATAGAGAATCATCCCATCCTGCTGGAGGGACTTTGCAGAGCTTTTTCATGCTCAAACAGCAATTCATACACTAAAAAAAATGAACATGGGGGGAAAAAAGCATTAGGTGCTGTTTAAACACATTTTGCTCCTCCATTGGTTAGTAGTTAGTTTTATCACTCAGTTTTGTTCTGGACAGTTTCTTTTTTTTTTTTTTTCTCACCTTCTGTTATCATGTATTTAAATACATCAGTGTATAAAGTGCTATATAAATTAAATAACTTGACTTAATTTAATGTATTTATAATCACATAATGTTGATAAATGTTGCTTTTCAAACTGAAAGTCAAAGCATGTTTTATTGCCCAGTTCTCTCATGTTCTGTATCTTTCCACAAAAAAGATCCTCCAGCATCTGTTGGTTTGTGTTTCAGGTGTTTCTGCTGCTGAACGAGAAGAAATGAAGAGAAAGACCGTAATGGAAGGAGAATCTGTTTTTATATATTATACTTTATATACTAGTGTAGGAGGAAAACAAAATGATTTTATTACATGGTATTTTAATGACATTCTCATCGCTGAAATCACTGGAGATCAGAGGAAGATCTGTACAGATGTTCAGTGTAAAGAGAGATTCAGAGACAGACTGAAGCTGGATCATCAGACTGGATCTCTGATCGTCACAAACATCACAAACACAGACTCTGGAGAATATAAACTACAGATCAACAACAGCAGATTCAGCATCATTAGGAGATACAGTGTTTCTATCACTGGTGAGTCTCATTTAATCATTCAGTGCATTTTACCTCGAGTAGTTTTAGAATACAGCTTGAAATAGTCCTACTTAAATCCTCCCAGTAAATGTTTTCATTTTGGATCATCTTCATGATCTTATGCACATCAAAGTGACTGACAATTGTCACATTGAGTTTTGTCACATTAAGAATTTTACAATTTTGAATTCTGTTGTTAACAATATAGAAAAATGCACAAAATTAGTCAGTTTTCACGTGAACCCTGCTGATTTAGCTGCTGTTACTCAAAACCCCACCAGATTTATCGAATGAATCAACATCATACAACTTTATACTGAAAGCAGAAAGATGTAAATATCAGTCAACGGTATTGATTATAGAGAGTTGATTTATCAGTTGATCTCTATTAATAATGACTGTGTCTTTAGCTCCTCCAGATGCAGGTTTGTCTTCAGCTGCTAGAACAGGAATAATTGCTGCTGTTGTTCTGCTTGTGGCTGCTGCTGCTGTGATTTACTGTCTCCACAGAAAACGAAAAGGCAAGTAGTACATACAGCTGATTGTACAAAATATAAATAAGATATTTAATGTGCAAAGGGATCTTTAAAAACATGTAAAAGTATGTATTTTTATTCTAAATGACCAAAGACAAAGTTTGTTGTTGTTCAAACAGGAAACGGGACACCGCGAGA
The DNA here is from genome assembly GCF_963993115.1 of Abramis brama. Classification (NCBI taxonomy): domain Eukaryota; kingdom Metazoa; phylum Chordata; class Actinopteri; order Cypriniformes; family Leuciscidae; genus Abramis; species Abramis brama. The sequence goes on from NC_139968.1 coordinate 36,214,635, forward strand.
TGATGATTATTATCATCATCATCATTATTAGGTGAGATACTGTGAGCTCTGAATCTGTCTGCAAAACACTGACCTTACTAGAAATTTGCATTTGTTAGTAGTGTGTATCAGGGCCCGGTTGCATGAAACCCTTTATTGAGTGTATCCCTAAGGTGAAAATTTCCCTGAGGCAAGTAATTTTTTTACCTAAGTGTTTATACTGAGCATTTCATGATAGTTTCTGTCAAAACACAGCAATAGGGAAGCAGTTGCTATAGATTTGACATCTCCCGAACAGAACATAACCGACAGCTTACTTGTTTAACTTCCCACGACTGTATGATTTCAAGACGCACATTTTCATAAGGCAAACCTGCTTCTCTTTACCACAAGCGAGTCTCTTTTGAACTTCACTGCACAAATGTGAGTGTGCCACTCAAACCAGACTTTACCATAGGCTGCAGGATACATTGTGTACATAAACTTGTTGTCAGTAACATTTTTGTTGATTTTGTTGTCAATATTTTGATGTTTGACAGTTAAAAGTATTCTTAATTTCAGGAAACTGAAATATATATATTTCTGTCAAACACACAGTAGGAGTGAAATTATGAGACCGAAGCTGCTTAAAAATTCAATTTAATTTAAAAGCATTAATTTTTAAAAGCGTTCTTCACTATACACATTGTTTCAAATCATATCATAACTATAATATTTATAATACTTTATTTCTATTTCTATCACTAAAATAAACCTTGGTACTCCCTCCTTCTTAATAAACATGAAATCAGCCATTGCTTGTGAGTTCAGTAGACAATTTGAAGGAGCCGTTTTGGTCCTTTTATTTTTGAGGGTAAAATGGTCACTAAGGTCTTTGTTACAAGGGTTTGAAATGAACTTTTTCACTCGGACAATTTGGCTACTAAATTAAGGTACCGGTCATTCAGAACTTTTACTAGCCAAAAGAAAAAGAAGAAGAAATAAACCATATTAACTACGTCACAGATTATATTTGAAATTTAGATTTCATACATTCATTTCTTAATCAAACAAAATCCTGTTATCCAGCCATCTCCCCCCTCCTCTTTCATCCTCATCCTTTTTTTACCAAAAACATGTTTTAGGTGGACAGATCAATACAGTACAAAGAACATCAAAATAATTTATGATGTTGGAAAATAAAGTATTTTCTGTTAACCCAATGCTTTTTAATCTTCGCTTTTACTTCAATGAAAATGAACAAGTGTGCCATTATTTTTTTGCGTAGTGACGTGCATGTTCAAGTAAGCCAGATATGCATTTAATACATCATGATGAATCACGAGTTGAGTATTTGCGCTAAATCTGCAGATTTGATTTACACAAACCTCCCCAGCAAAGTGAGTAAACAATAAGTAACACGCTAAATTGGCTAGTGATTTGACAGCGTTACCTGCCACAATTGATTTTTACCCACATTTGGTGGGTGTTAATTTCAAACCCTGGTTGCAACACATAACAGAACTCAAGGAAACACTAATCAGTTAAGGGATAATGCTGAATGATGAGCTTAAGGTTTTTTTTTTTTCTTTCTTGCAACCCAGGTTTCACTAATGGTTCCCTTTAAACTTATAATTGGGTTTTCTTAACTTAAGGGCTTTGTTGCAACCAGCCCCTGTTTGAGTTTTCTCTGTGTGTTTTATTCAAAATTTATCACATATAAACACTAATAATAACTGACTTCTTTAAGAGAGCGCTGATCTTGTTGTTTTACTTCAGAATGAAGTACAGGGTCTTTGCATTCAACAAACATCAGAGAGATAAAACTTTTCTGTGTTTGTGTGACTGAATCATCAATCATGAACATTTTTTTTTTACCTTCTGTGAATCTGTTTCTGTCTTTCAGGAGAATGGTGTCACAGTGCCCCTTAATCAGAGGACTGAGACTTCACAGATGGAGGATGATAATAGCACGTCCCATAATAAAACTGAGACTACTGATAATGGGGCATCTCCTAGTGTGACTAATACTAATGGGATTGTATAGTAACATTATTTATTATTTTAATAGTTTCACTGAAAGGGAATATGAAAAATAGGAAAATAGGAAAAAGCAATTGGAAGAAGATCAGAATGAAATTCTCATTACTCAGGGAGAAATTGTGTTAAATACCAGCGACTATAATAAGACTTTAATATTCTCAAAATGTTATCACAAAAATGTTATTGGAATACACCAATACACTCTACACTAATGTTTGGGTAACAACATTTGTGGTTAAAGATCAAAGGTTAAAATCCAGCAAGAGTTAATCCATGAAATATCGCCATTGTGATCTTGATCAAACTCTGAATTTCAGAAACTGAACCTGTAAAAACTGCACTGAAAGACACAGTGGATTGAAGCAGTTACAAAATGCCAAATATATTTTTGTAACTAAATTGTTATACATTTCATAACTGTTACTGGCTGCTGTGCAGCCTTTTAATGGTGTGAAGCATCTGAATGTGAAGTTCATTTCACAAATGCGTGTTTACTGATAAAACAATTTTTTATTTTTTTATTACAGATGTTTTTATTTCTACTGAATGTATTCATTGTTGAAATATGCTAAACTGAATTTTTCTTTACTTGTTACAACAACAACAAAAAAATTGTAAAGTGTGACATTCTACCTTTTGTAAACATTTGAGATGTTGATTAGGTTTTTTTTACTGCCGGGTTGATGCTGGAGTGATGGAGACCTGTGGGGCCTTCAAGGTAAAAATGCACTACTTCACATCTTCCTTTTTCTTTCTTTTTTTGGTCTGTGTTGGTTCTTAAAGCATGTTGAGCTGTGCTGTATTTAACTTCATATTTTATTATTGTTTTCCTGTTTGTATTGTAGAATTTTATCACTCTGATGGAAATGATCACCTGCACTTGAACAGGTAAAGTATGTTTTCCCCCAGTTTAAATCTGTTTGTCTGAACATTGGAAAATTGCACTAATTGTGCAAATCTCTCTCTCTCTCAGGGCTGTTTCCAGAGTCAGCCGATCAAAGAGCTATATATATATTTGTTTTTATTTATTTGTTTGTATTCTGTGGAGAGTCGTACAAAGCATTTCAGTACAGGTCGTACTGTGTATGATTGTTTATGTGACCGAAACAGACTTGGACCTGAGCACTGAACGGTTCCTGCTTTCGTAGAATAATAGGATTTTAAAATGTCATCATGGTGCCTATTTTTAAATGAATAATTTCCATCCCAGAGCTAAACATACTGTAGCACAACATCAGTAAGAGACAGTAATTGTGTGCCTTGAGCTCTGAGCCAAAGATCTCTAGATTATTCATTTTCATAGATATCTGTATATTTATGTACTAGATGCCATTAAAACAGATCTTATTTACTTATAACAGCTAGAATCTGTGAATTTGTGTCATGATTTTAGAGTTTGTTATCAGAAATAACTGAGCTAAGCTACACCTGAATCGTTTAAAAGCCCTTCAACCGCATGTAGACACACTACTGACACACAAACTGAAAGCAACCACACACTTCCAGTAATACCTTGTTCATGCAGAACCTGTTTGTCCATCTAGAGATTAAACCATGTTCAAATGAGATGTATGAGTTTTGCATCTGTTTTGCACTGGAGATATACATACACACACTGTCTCAATTAGTTTTGAGACTTTAGCAGTCAAACATGAAAATGCTAAATTGGGCCATAAAATACAGATAATTGTTAAAAGTCCTTGTATAACAAATAAACCTCTGAAGATTTGAAGGGACAGTTTCATCAGTCCATCTCTGAATTCATTTTTAAATCACCCAGAATCCCTCACATTAATTATATTATTTGATTTTATATAAACTGAATTTCAAAGTGAATCTTAATAAAGCAAATCAGAGGTGGTTCTTGTCAAGGAAGCTTGGTTTGGACAAGTAACATCTGCAAATAAAGTAAAAAATAAATAGGATTATAAGGATGGCTGGTAAAATTATAGTCCAAGAACACTCAATAGGACAAATAAAAAATATTTATTTAATGGCAAGTCTTTTACAATCATTAACTCAAAACAATTTGGCCAAAGTTTTAGCTAAGTCACAGTTGCAAAAAAAGGCAGCGAATTTCAACATTCATGTCCGAATGTTTTGTATGCCGTGTACAAAGATGCCTTTAGGTTGTCAAGCCCCCTCAACATCAAAATGGTTGTCACTGACTGATAACACAGAGATGTCAAAATACTTTTTGTTCAATATGGAGCATCATAAAGCAATCAGTGTTTCTTCATTCAGCACTATTTGGCCCTGCCCAGTGCTGAAATTGTCATGTGTCAGTTGTTTTTATTGTTAAAAATGCTTATCAGAATGTTATATTATTGTCTAATGCTTATTAATTTAAACACAATGCTAGTTAGTCTTTTAGCTCATATTTCTGTTAACTCAATGAATTCCTGTGTTATAGATTGCTTGTGTGATAGTAAATGCTAATTAAAAGTGTCTTAAGTGATTGATGTGTTATGGCTTGTTATCTCAGTTTTTCTATTGATAAAGTATCTAAATGAGCTGTTTAATTTATAAAATTTAATTCAAAATAAAACTGAAATGATCTCATATGGGAACCCCTAAATAGGTTCTATAAAGAACATATTTTTTCCTGGCTACAAAGAACCTTATACATTTTAAGGGTTCCAAAAGTGCCTGATAGAACTCAAGGTTCTATATAGAACACCCCATGATGCTTTCAAATCCTGGAAAAGCTACACAATGCTGGTTAAAAACCAACAAATGCAGGTGCTACCCCCTGGGCTACATGAATTGACCCAAAACAACTCTAAAAAAATACTAGTATAACCCTTTTGTTCTGGTGTGGGTATTTAAGGGGAAGTGGCAGAGCAGACTTTGGAAACCTGTAGCCTGGATCATTCCCCATACAGTGCTGTTTCAGTGTTTTCCCCTCGGAAAACACTCACACACCACTGTGTGTCTCTGTCAGCTTACTCTTAGAGTCATTTTTGAGTAATTGATGTCATGTATTTATTGAGTTGGCTTTTAATAATTTCCTTGTGTAATTGGCATGATACATTTTTACCTGACAAATAAATCTTGATTTATTCTGAAGTATTCTGAAATCATTATTTCTAGTAGATCAATGTGGAGTCTGGTGTTTCCTCAAATCTCTGTCCAGGATAGATCAAACCAAAGGCACTATGAATGGAGCATGGGGCACATCATTAAGGAGACCTTCCGATTTCTGACTATCTTAGCACATCACTTAGCTGTCTTAGCACATAGCATCTTGCGACTATTACAAAAAAATGACACCTTTTGGGAAGTATGGGCAACCGCTTAAGGGTTAAATAGTTTGCACTGCATCCTCTGACTATTTCAGAACTGGCTACGTGTGTGATCGTGAGTGTACATTCACAACGTGACGTCTCAAAGCGATACCGAGTCCTTAATGAATGTATAATTGAAAATACCCAGAGTAATGAAAGATGTAAATTAATTCATAATCAATATTTATGATTATTTTCTAATAAGAAACACGATCTAAATTTGATTATCATTAGAAATTGGAGTCGGGTTAAGCGTAAAGCTAAAGTAATATTGAAACTAAATTCAAATAAAGTAAGTAAACTTCACTGGAGCGCTGAAAAGACATACAATACCTTCACCCAGAACGTTGGACTCTGTCTTTGGGCCATTGGGTGGTCTTTACGATCTCAATTGAACATCCCCATAATGACCCTGCTGTGTGTCCACTAACATTAAAACTAGAACTTTGAAATCTGCTGAAAATAACATCAAATTTTATATCATGCTTGTCTCCATGTCAGACTGTGAGGTTGTTGTAGGAGGTTTCTACAGTCAAATCAATGACCAATGGTCTGGTTATTCCATATAGTCCACATAATCTTCCTCTTTAACTCTCTGTAAAAAAAAAAAAAAAAACATATCACAAGATATAATAAACAGAACAAAATAAACGGGAAACATTTTCCATAATATTTATGTGAAAAGTGATTTAGTAAGTAACTATTGGCTGAAAAACCCGTGGGAAAAGGGATTTAAATAAACAACAGAACTGTAATATGACAACAATCTTAGTGCACATGCTTAGTAATAACCATTACAGCTGTAACAAGCAGTCAGTACTGTTATTAACCCCCTTCCTATTACACATGCAAAGTGGTTTTCATTGAATGGAAACATTTATTTGTATCCATTTAAAAGCAATATAGTAACAGTAATGTTCTCTCACATAGCCTACTGTATTTTGCTAACCGCTTATTTCTGTCATTGGTAAAAATAGCAGGGCATGGTGATAGAAATATATATTTTTTTACATAATATTAGCCTATATTGTGGGCGACACCCACCAGCACAAACAGAACAAAACAAAAATGTGGAACATTTTATTCAGTTGTTTCTTCAAATGACTGATCGAACACTGAAAACACTCAAGCTGGTGTGAACACACCTGTGGTCTGATTTCTATAGAAACGTGGTTTGATCTGCTGGATGGACAAATATCTTTAATGTGGCCACTTGTTCCATGTGTGTTTAGTTTGTAGGTGAAGGGCTTCTTCCTGTCCTGCTGTTATGAACCTCAAAGTCTGACCTCCTGTCTAGATAAAACTGTTTTACAGTAAAATAAAATACTGAATCAGTGCATCAAATGCATTTTTTTTTTAATAAATAATAAATATATAAAATGTTTTTTGAAAATATGCATCTTCAGCAGGTTCTTGAAAATGGTTAAAGACTCAGCAGCTCTGTTGAGTTAGGCAGGGAACAGTCAAAAGTCAGTGAAAGTGATTTTGTGCCTCTTTGGGATGATGACAAAACGCTGTTCACTATGCAAGCTTCTGGAGGGAATATAGGTCTGATGTAGTGAGTTTAGGTTAAGGAGTACAGAGTGTTCTGTAGGCAAACATCAGTGCCTTGATTTTAATTTGAGCGGCAATTGGCAACCAATTATACTAATGTCTAAATAAAAAGTCTTCAAACATATAAAACTGATCAGAGATCTGGTAAAACCATTGGTAAAACCAAGGGGGTAATCCAGCACCTGGAAAGTGTACCTTCTATGGGGGCATCCATTGGTTAGAAAGCCATCACTTGCTGTCGGCCCCGTAGAAGCCGACAGGAGGAGAAGCTCGCAGGCAATCGGGAGGAGGTGGGAGAAGTCAAGGGAGAAGCCCATAGAGAGTTGCTCCAACTCATAAAGTTGCTCCTGCTCCTAGTTCATGGACAGCTCCTACTCACACTCTCTGTCTCTGCAAGTTTCGGAAGGGAATGATTCAGATTTCTCTTGGCACAGCTATTAGAAGACAAACGGGTTGCTCACGTCACATCTACGTCGTCAAGCTCAGTTTGAGTCTGCGCAGTACGCTCAACCATCAGGAAGTGAGTGCTTCTAATTCACTTTTCTCTGTTGAAGTCTATGGGGTCGCTGTGTCATTTCAGTAGAGAAAACAAAAGTTATGTTCTTTTCTATCACTGTAAAAAATGATTTGTTGACACAACTTGACTTAGTCAAGTCATCTTGTTGCATTGACTCAGTTAAGTTTAGCCAACATTAGGATTTAAGTTCTCTCAACTTGTATGTATTTGTTGAAATAACTTGCAGTAAATTGAACCAACGTACTGTATCAATTAATAAGCATTTATAATTTTTAGTTAAGTCAACTGAGAAACATATTGGTTGAACTTAATTTTTCATGTTTTCACAACCATTAACCAAGTCTAATTGACATAAAATAGTCATTTTTCCTCAACATCATAACTTAACTATTTGAGTTTACTGGACTTCATTGCTTGCTTTAACAAGAAGTTCTAGATATCTATCTGGAACCAAATTTTTAATGAAATCAACAACTGCAAAATTGAAACTCTAAGCATTTATTTTTTTAAACAGATGCATTGCACCTAAAAGACACAGACACAAAGAATTATCTTGCAAAGATTAAAAAACACCACAAGAAAAACCCTCACATATATACAGCTCACACAAACAAGTGCAAACTTCTCTATGCACAGACCCATCTTAGAGCCAAAATAGTACAAATAACTCTCCTTGTCATTATCAGATATTTTCATTGCAGGAACAAGTGTACATGAAGAATTCACAATAAGCTGTGTTAAAAAACTTCACAGATTAAACTGTTTAAAAACAGTGTCTTCAATTCCCACTCGTAGGGACTGACCACCAGTCTGATCCAACACCAATAAACAGGCGCTGTATCACTTCAAAAGTGAATTTGAATTTCTTTGGGTAGTCAAGGTTTAATGCGTACACCAGGCCCATCAGGTTCAGAAAAGCATTAGGTACATCACTCAGGTGACACATTACCACTTCTTCCTCAATCACCAGGACAACGTCATTGTAGAACGCTGACTGAGGTTCCATCACATTTTCCACAGCCAGTAGGATTCCTATCACCACACCCTTGATCACTTCCTCTTCAGTGTCACTGGGCTTTATAGAATGCAAACAAAACAAGGGACCATTAGCCTACTTAAAACCAATTACACAAACAATTTACAGTCCCCAGACCCCTGCAAATTAAGAGATTTAAATTTTTCATTGTTTTGCCTTAAAGGTTTCAGCTTACCTCACATATCTTCATGAATTTTGAAGGATTCTCTCGCATGTACCACGGCAGGCCAAGCAATGCTGCAGTCCTCATCCTTTGGTTTGTTGTCTGTAAAATAAAAGGATGGTTAAAGTACCAGCTTTATTGGTTCAATCCTCAATCCAATGTTTTTCTTTATTCGTTTATCCTTTCTCCCCCTCCCTCTGTCTTGTTTAAAAAAAACAAAACAACACATAAACATTCATTTCAAATTTGCGCATTTACACTTGTACACTTTTGTTGTAATTTACCAGTGATGTGGTGCAACAACAGTTGTTTGTTATCTTTTTGTTCAGCACCAAAATAAGATTTAATAGTGGGTGTAACACGCTCATGGCACTTAAATCAGGAGTGTCTAAGGGTGCTTTCACACTGGCAGTTTAGTTTAGGGGGCTTTCACACTGGGCTCGTTTGTTGCGGTCCGAGCCCGAGCGCGATTGTTCCCGGCGTTGGTCTGGTTTCACACTCAACTTGATTCTATCGAACCCTGGTGCGTTTTTGGGCATATTACATCATGGCAAACGTGCACGCCGCATGATAGAAAACAGAACGCGGGTCAGTATAATTCGGTACTATTATGCGCAGCTGAGTGAACAACACAGGTTTACTGTGTGTGTTTGTGTGTCGCATAAAGTGACCTTCTGCTGCTTGCAAATGGACTCTTTTGAGGAGACAGTGGATTTCCAAATTTGTTGCCCTGATTCTTTGCTGATCTATAAAAACATAAATACATTTACAAATTTAACAAAGATGCCAGGATCTCAGTGACAGTATTAAAACATTAACAAGTTAAAACATTTTAATTTCACTCAACATGAAAGAACTGGTCATATAATCCTAGGATATTAAGTTTGCCCATATCTTCTAATAGAACAGCACTTGTTTGTGTCTACAATTGTTATAATAGGCATAAAAAAATCCATAAAATAATAGGGTCGTGACTTGATGACCATGGGAAAATGTGGGTCGAATTTAAACGAGTTGAGAACCACTGTTATAAAGCTATTTAAAACATCATTCAATGTAAATTATGCAGATAATCGTAATTAATAATCGCCAATTAAAATTTCAAGGGAATAGCCTAATCGAAAATTATGATTTTTGCCATAATCATGTGTAGCCCTAAAACATCTTACTCCCCAAATACAATGAGGAAAACAATATCAACATTTTTTATTTCTATGGCTGGGTGATGCATTGTATTATACAGATGATGTTGCTGTCAATATAAAAGTGAGCAATGCTATAAATATAGCTTTAATTATGTAAAAATGTTTTCTACAAATAACGTAATTCTGAATTTCATGATTCTTCAGGGCTTCACAGGTAACACAAATTACATATAAGTTTAATAAAGTGATTATTACACTACAAAAAGTTATGACTTGTATTAATAACTTACATTGCAAGTTACCTAGGCCTACAGAAGACACACCGTTTGCACGTGCTCAAAACATCCATATGGTAGCCTATGTCATTTGAAAAAATAACAACTGGGTGTTTAAGAAATATAAGTCAATCGAGCATTTTTTTTTTTTTTTTGTCATGTTAAACACAAATATGGACTGGCGGCGCTGCTTCAGATATTAACTTACTGGTTATTAGGCTAGGTGTTTCTAACGATAATGAGATACGATTAAGAACACGCTAAAAAAATAACTTATATGTACACTATTTATCTATTTATCAACATTAACTTATAATGACGACTTCTCTTTCTGCTCACTGAGCAGAAAGAGAAGTCGGTGCTCACGTCTCGACAGCAGCTCGGTGTCTCTGTCTAGCGAGCAGAAATTTGCCTAGCAGTGCGTGTGGCTCCTGTTAAATAACGTTAATCGAGTTTGCCAAATGTGATCAAAATGTGACTGGAATCAAAATACGGAAGAGGTGCGCTAACGAAACAAGCCTAATTTAACATGAAAGAAAGCACAAATCAGGGTATACTTACTCATTTCATTATTTGGAGTCCATAAAAGTCCACCTGTAGCCTACTCGTTCAAACGCGGGCTCCTTCGTCTTTTCTTGCATCAGCAACTTCTCGTGCAGAAAATGGCGATGGCGCGTCTGCTTCAAATTTGTTCAAATAGTACGTCATCATGACGTAGAGTTTCTGGCACATGCGCATTACACAGAAAGTTGATAGAACCTATGTTTTGTTGTTATATGAACACGTTATTTAAAGTTTTCTATTTCCCTTCAAGTTGAGGTTGTCATAACTCATCCTATTGTGTAGTGAGACACTGCAAGTTGACAGGACATGATTTTACTAGTCCACCTGACTAAAACTCAGAATCACTTTTTACAGTGTAGGGGGGAGCATAAGACCTGAATTAAAAATTCATCTGTCAGGTAGAGAGTTGGAAAGAGGTTTTTAAGTACTTGGGTGTATGGTTTGATAAGAAGTTGACATGGGCCGTCCATATCCAGAAGATGGTGGATAAGTGTAAGAAAATTCTAAATGTAATGAGGTGCTTGTGTGGGGTTGAGTGGGGTGCGTATGGGTTAGCATTGAGAACCATTTAGACTGGTCTAATGAGATGATGATGATGATTTGGCTGTATATACGGCAGAGCTTGTAGCTACAGTATATGGTTTGCCCTGTTATGGTAGAAAGTAATAGCGAGCAGTCATAGCATCTAACTCTAGTTCTGCTCTTCTAAGTATCCAGAATTCCCACTCAGAGTCCAGAAAAGACAGTCTTCTTGATGTTTTACAGTTAGCGAGTAGATTGCAAAAGGTGGGATTAAAATTTTCCTTCTTATGGTTCCAGCCCACATAGGGGTAGATGGGAATGAGCTGGCTGATATATATGCCAAGAAAGCAGCAGCTAAAGACAACATTGATGTTGACATAAAATACAGCAAAGCAGAGGTTAAGAGCATTATTAAAACAAGAACTTATGAAAAATGGCAGTTATGATGGGATAATGAATCCGTTGGGAGACATCTTTTTAGTATACAGTCTAAAGTAAATAAGATAGCAGGTTCAGTCAGAGCTAGACATGAGGAAGTGGTGTTGTCCAGGCTGAGGATTGGGCACACCAAACTTAATAGTACCTTATTTTCTAATGAAAAAAAGCATATTGATGGTAACTGTGAGCATTGTCTCAGGCGTAGCCCAGAAACAGTAGAACATGTATTGATTCATTGTCAGAAATATCATAAGGAGAGGCTTATTGCTCAAGTTGAGGCCAATGGAATTATCTTTGATTAAATAAATATTTTACAAAGAAGTGCTGGGAAGATTTTTTCTTTTTTGTTTTCTTTTTTAAAGAATACAGGGCTTTTAAAAATAATTAAATTTTATAGAGAAAATGTAACTCCTGTTATGCACTCCAGTCCAGCGGTGGCGGTAATGCAACAAATAGTTGTCAACCGCCATTCAAAAATAGAAGAAGAGGAAGGGTCGCTGTGGCCATTTCTTATACTGTCTATGACATTAAGCAGTTGATGGCGAAATGGTAGCTTGGGAGAACCAGGTCTGGTGTAAACCAGGCTAGCGTTAAGGAGGAACGGCAGATCAATTCACATCCTGCATTTATTTTGGGGGAAAAGTGGTGAAGATGAAGCTTCCCTTTGGTTTGCTCTGGTGTTTAATCGTCCATGGTAAGACATTGTTTTTTCTCGTTTCCGGCTGACGGTGAAAACCGAAAGTAGATTATTTGTTTTCTTTTTGCCTTGTATTGACAGAAAAAAACATTTATCATTTGTATTTTGCAGTGTGTTTTACTTGACCATTGTTACATTTAAGCAGTAAGTTAGGCTATATTACTGCATCCAACGTTACTTCGTCCAAAAGCAAAAGTGATATCAGCTCTAATATTAAATACGACAGAAATGCACTTTTCGATTGAATTTTGCTGTGTTTTTCCCTGACCATGATAAAAAAAAAATATTTACACAATCGTTTCTTGTCCACAAAAACAAGAACGACGTCATAGCGGCCTATAATCAGTCAGGCATGATTGAAAAAAAAAAAGAAAAACATATGAAAAAGGTCTCTGTAATGCTCAGGTATGGTTAAAACCGTCATCTTAAAATAGTATGGCATCATTCCGTGTCGTGAGTAACGTTAGGTCTAAATGATTATCAGGGTTCTCAAGTTTGATCAAAAGCTTGGAGTGAGATCAGATGTGGTTGGGGGAGGAGCCTAATGGAGCCCCGCCCCCACCTGTCCCCGCCCCCCAATTTTAACCATTGTTCATAATTAACCCGCACAAATTGAAATTATAACAATTGGTAAATCTAATAAATGACAGAGCAATTCATCACATCAAATATACTCTTTAATGTTATATTTCAAAATTACAAATAAGTTATACAAAAATTACAAAAATATAATAAATTGCTCCAAATTTATTTTTGCATTTTGAATATGTCTAGTCGAAACGGTATAATGATTTATTGTGTGGTGGGACATTGAGAACAAATGACATATTAGAGTATTATTAAGGTGTGTGTGTGTGTGTACACAAGAGTACACACTCCAGCTTATGAAATGTTTTGTGTTGTAAGTGTTTGAAAAATACAAATGCAATGGCAATGATTAATGTATGTTTTGACAGGATATATATTACCCAGAACACTCTGCTTTAATACGTATAGCCTTAATGTAACTAGAAATACTATTAATACAGTATAATATATAATTTAAAATAAAATAAAATAAATAAATTTAAATTTATTTAAAATAAAATGAAGAAATACATCTTCATTCCCTCCCATACCCACTAACATTTCCCTTAGTTTCAGATAACGTAAGCTAGCCAAACTGAGCCAAAGCTTCTGGCCTGGTTGCAAAGTAGTTGTAGAGTTTTTGACTGCATCAATAATAATGTATATGATGGGCTATATATTAAATGTTCTAGCCTAAAAATGTTAGACAAGCTTTCTTCCAACTTACCTTCTCCATCATCACGACGTGTGTTCGCGCGATGTTGTTGGTTACCTAGTAAGGAATGTACGGTGGCCGAGAATGTTCCGTCAACTTCCGTGTGTTCGTGCATCTGTGTTGCCTATTAACGAACGCAATCTGGCCAAGATACGTGCTGGCGGCAGGAAACTTCACTTTGTGTGCCCGCGCCTCGTATACAACGTTATATATAATGCTTGCATGACAACTTGGTTGGCATTGCCTTTTCAGCGTGAGAAATACACGGTGTGGCGTGTGAACTGGTTGAATTGACCCTTCGCTAAGCCACGCCCGAAAACCGCCACAGGCCAATCGTGGCTTAGCAACCGTAACTAGGCGCGGGAGGTCTGGCAAGCTCGAGCGAGGGAAACATGCCGAAGCGTCGTGCGTATGGATTGTGCAAATGTGATACCCGCCACCGGTATCCTAAAAGTTTGGACGGGGTGGTGGATTTTGTTCCCTTCTCGAAACCTAAAACCCAAGGGGAGAAATGCCGGGCGTCATCTTCATTTATATAGCGCTTTTAACAATGTAGATTGTTCCAAAGCAGCTTTACTTTGATAATAGGAAATTAAAAGTAAAGTGTTTTGGCTTTATAGCAGCTCTAGAATAAAGTTATTGTCCAGCTCGTGGATCAAGCAGTGTGATTAAAGGCAAGACGGAGGCTCACTGACATAACGTTACTTAAAAATATATTTCAACATTTTGTTAATCGACGGCCAAACCGTTACCCCAATCCGATCGCGACTCTCCCGTTAGTTCTAGTAAAAGTAAAAGGTAGTTAGTAAAAGGAGGGAACATCACGGGGCTTGCCGGAGATCTCCAAGGAAAAGGTTGGTATGCAAACTTAATCAGTTCATAACAGTAAGTTAGTCCGACGTGTGAGCAGTAACGTTAGTCTGGCGCGCTAAAAATATAAGCGGGAGAATGGTATCATTGCAAAGTGGTCAGGCTAATGTCTTGTGTTTATTCCACAATACATATGGATAAGCTGTTTGTTTTATAAATATTAGAATATTTTCAAATTTCACTTACCATGCTGGGCATGCACAAAGCTGTTCCTCAAATTTGTGTGTTTCCCATTTGAATGGTCAGCATATGAGGCGGTTGCTGCTTGCGCTGGGACCTAACGTTATGCTTTAACTTAAATTTTGATGAAATTATTCTCTAATCGTTTGCATATTATGTCGTGGATATAGCCCTCGAATGCATACTGCAGTATTGCACTCTCATATTTTCACCTGTTTGCCAAAAATGACTAATTATCTCCTTAGGAATGTCTGAAACCCGTGCATACATACTGTAATAGACGTGCCAGGCGCAAAAGCTTGACAGGCGTAGCAACAGTAACTAAGGAGGGCGGGGCTTAGCGAAGGGTCAATTGTGTCTCACGGCCAATGCGTGAGACTTGAGAACCCTGGATTATGCATTTACATTTTGCATTTATCAAACATAGTGTGCATAGGCATCTGCTAAATGCATAAAAATATAAACATAGGGTGAACTTAAGTCCTCTTTTTCCCAGACATGTCCTCTTTTTCCCAGACATGTCCTCTTTTTGGACCTAAAAAATGCGTCAGGTCGAGATTTCTAGATCGCTCAAAATGTCAGGGATTCGGCTTTTGCTTTCTACAGTCGCCATTATTATTTTTTGCTTTAGGTTCCGCCTTCTCGCACGCCACCATTGGTCGGTCGGTCATGTACGTAACGCAAACATTGGTCAAACTGCGTCTCATTCATTACCCTCAGAAAGTCGAATAGTGTGCAGTCAACAACAAACGTAATTCTCTTTTTTTTTTTCTGATGCTACTTTATTTTAGAAAAGGTGTGTGAAAGCTTGTGACACTTCTGTCAGATGCTGAGAAAAACGCGTTGTCCAGGTTATTCAGTTGGCTATCTTTGGTAAGATGAGATGTTGTCAGGCCAAATGTCAGTAAAACCAGAGAATGTCTAATAGGAAGAGAATTGACACTCTCTGCTTACTTCCGGTTTCTGGACTGGCTGCAGTAACACGTCTCTGTCCATGCGGGGGCGCTCGCAGGCGAGTGCAGAATGAATGGAGGTCTATGGCGAAAAACCCTCAAAATCCACTTTTCTCAGGATATCATTTTTTGTCTAGTAATTTGAATGTTGTATTCGAAAGGAGATGCAAAGAAATTACACATTGCTGGGTGTTAGATTTTTTAGAGTCACTTATTTGGTTTAAAAAAAACTTTTAAAATGTCAATGACGTCAGAATGCTGACGTCATTAGTAGGGTTGTTCCGATTCCGATACTAGTATCGGAAATGCCGCCGATACCAATAAAAATTCTGGCATCGGTATCGGCGAGTACATCTACCCATGTACCGATCCGATACCATTTTATTAAACAATACCTAGTTATGCACGCTAGCTTTGCTTAACGCTGCAAATCGGAGACCAATTCTTCTTCGCTGCTCTAAACAGTGGTTGCTTGTGGCAACACAGGAAGTTGTGCTGTTGCCACAAGCAACCACTGTTTAGAGCAGCGAAGAAGAAATGAAAACGCAAATTTTCAAATGTAGGCGCGCGGCAAGCGCATAATGTAAGAGACGCTGGCGCCCAACATCAAATGGCAAACGTAATGAAAACGGAACAAAACTGCGCTACTCGTTATTTTGTGCTTCACGGACCATTAAACAGTTTGGACCAATGCAGCGCGAGCCGATCGTGATTAAGCTACACTGTTACTACACAGCGCTAAGAGATCCAGTACAGAAAACATTTGAATTCGCCAGTGAAGTAATAACATCGCTATCTAGTGAGAAGCATTCACATTCTCCGTTATTAACGGATCAAACAGCGCTGACGTGGAAACCAGGAACATTGTGCTTTCAAGTAACGTTACGTTGGTTTTATTTTGACATTATGAATAAAATTGCTGCCCTCAAATGTTAATCTGAAATAAAATAAACCTTTGTTTATAACTAACGTTACTACAATATTACATTTCATTTTTTTTTATAAGGAGCTGTTTTTGTTTTATATGTCAAGTATAGCTCCATCATTGCTCAAAGTAAAAATGATCATACTTTATGATGTTAGTTTTAATAAAAAATAAAAAAATAAAAAATGTAAATCAAGGAAATTTCTCTGCCATTTCTTTCTTTTTGCTGTATTGAAAACGTACCGAACCGTGACACCAGTGTATCGTATTGAACCGAACCGTGAATTTTGTGGACCGTTACACCCCTATTTTTTCATATATCATTTTTTAGATTCTTAGATTTATTTGTTGCACTTTTTTATACAGTTATATTGTAAAACTAAAATACCTTTTATAAAATAATTCTATCAATTCATACAGGGCTAGTATGAATTGCAGCTGTATACACACCCAGATATCGGATTAGTACTCGGTATCGGCAGATACCCTGAGTCCAGGTATCGGAATCGGTATCGGGAAGGAAAAAAGGGTATCGGAACATCTCTAGTCATTAGCAGAATGCTAGCGTGTTATGGGCAACAACAACTCAACCTGTAAGAAATCGAAAAGAAATAAGTACTCTTTCATTCAACTTTCGACCTATAACCCATGTTGAACTTGCAAAACCTACAATAAAATCTGAGATTTCTCAAAGGCAATCGGGTGAAAGAGACACATTTAGCCGTCTAGCCCCATAGACTCCCATTCAGTCTGCACTCGCCCGCGATCACCTCCAGTGGAATTCTAATGGAACTGCAACCAAGATCGATACAATGGGGCTAATAGGAAGTGCCAAGGCTCTCCGTAGACGGGCTCTGGTAAAACTAACTAACTTTCCTGTTATGCGTGTTGCAATTAACTCCTGTAAGAATCAAAAAGGCGATTAAAGCTGTCAAAACTGCATGCATGTATGTGTTATATAGCCTATGCATCACATGTGTCTGGATTAAAATATTCTGCTATGTGAGATCACAATATAAGGCACAAACTGATATGTAATGTTTTAATGTCCAAATAAATGTGAGCACTGTGCATTTATTTTGTACTAGAAGATTGGCATTCATTTTGCGTTAATTTGTAAAGGACAAACAAAAATGGTTAATTTCTAAATCAATAAAATAACTAATTACATTCTGACAACATTACATTATGAAAAACATAACATTTGAATGAGATTGGAAATTTTGAGAACCAGAAACAAGCTAATTGAGCAAGTTGAACTTTAGCTATAGTGTGTGCCCTTTTATTACTATTAATTAATTTTAATATGAGGTGGTGGGTAATAATAGAAAATATAAAATTCACTCAGTATTCCATGATTCCTAATTCACTACTATCTCAATTACAATTGACCCTTCGCTAAGCCCCGCCCTCCTTAGTTACTGTTGCTACGCCTGTCAAGCTTTTGCGCCTGGCACGTCTATTACAGTATGTATGCACGGGTTTCAGACATTCCTAAGGAGATAATTAGTCATTTTTGGCAAACAGGTGAAAATATGAGAGTGCAATACTGCAGTATGCATTCGAGGGCTATATCCACGACATAATATGCAAACGATTAGAGAATAATTTCATCAAAATTTAAGTTAAAGCATAACGTTAGGTCCCAGCGCAAGCAGCAACCGCCTCATATGCTGACCATTCAAATGGGAAACACACAAATTTGAGGAACAGCTTTGTGCATGCCCAGCATGGTAAGTGAAATTTGAAAATATTCTAATATTTATAAAACAAACAGCTTATCCATATGTATTGTGGAATAAACACAAGACATTAGCCTGACCACTTTGCAATGATACCATTCTCCCGCTTATATTTTTAGCGCGCCAGGCTAACGTTACTGCTCACACGTCGGACTAACTTACTGTTATGAACTGATTAAGTTTGCATACCAACCTTTTCCTTGGCGATCTCCGGCAAGCCCCGTGATGTTCCCTCCTTTTACTAACTACCTTTTACTTTTACTAGAACTAACGGGAGAGTCGCGATCGGATTGGGGTAACGGTTTGGCCGTCGATTAACAAAATGTTGAAATATATTTTTAAGTAACGTTATGTCAGTGAGCCTCCGTCTTGCCTTTAATCACACTGCTTGATCCACGAGCTGGACAATAACTTTATTCTAGAGCTGCTATAAAGCCAAAACACTTTACTTTTAATTTCCTATTATCAATGTAAAGCTGCTTTGGAACAATCTACATTGTTAAAAGCGCTATATAAATGAAGATGACGCCCGGCATTTCTCCCCTTGGGTTTTAGGTTTCGGGAAGGGAACAAAATCCACCACCCCGTCCAAACTTTTAGGATACCGGGTATCACATTTGCACAATCCATACGCACGACGCTTCGGCATGTTTCCCTCGCTCGAAAGCTTGCCAGACCTCCCGCGCCTAGTTACGGTTGCTAAGCCACGATTGGCCTGTGGCGGTTTTCGGGCGTGGCTTAGCGAAGGGTCAATTAAGTACTGTAAATTAACTGTATTCAGTTGTGTAGGCACTAAAACAGTCCAATACTTTATAGTCAAATTATTTAATTTCTGTGCCACCCCAGACTGGTTGCTGGCCCTTGCCTGGCCACCCCTTTGAAAAAAATCCTGGCTCTGCCACTGCCCCACATAAGGAAAGTATAAAAGAGGACTTAAATATGTTTATGTAGGCCTATTTTTTTCTTTTATTTTAACCTATGGCCATGAAAAGAAACAGTGGGTGTTTTTACCCCCAGGAGATTCAAACAGTAAGACTAAAAATAACAATGTCTGGTAGAAAAACACATCATTGTATCATCATTTGATGGAAAGTAGCACAATTATAATAAAATCCTAAATAAAATAAAATTAGATAGGGAAGGAATCACAAAGCATGTAGCCTACATAAAAGCTAATACTGTATATTTACTTGTTTACTAGAAGACAAAATAAGACAATGTAAGAAAAAATTATGTGGATGTCGAAGATCTCAAAAATAATGTTTATTACAGCATAGCAGTGGCAAGGTACACAAAGCACCTTGGGTTCACCGGCGTCAGAATGAACCCAGAACATCCAAATCTTAAACCTTTTATCCTGTTATACAGTTTACAACTCTTAATGTAAATGAAGTTGCTCTTATTGTAACAGCTGTGGTCTGTATGTTAATGAAGTTGAGACACCCCATTGTCTGAGAAGGTTCTCTGTGTCCCACACCCATTCCCATTCTACAATTGACTACCATTTGTTCAGGATGTGATCAACCCAAATGGTCAACTCTTAATGTAAATGAAATCAGAACAGCAAAAGGTTTAGGTGATAAGATCTATCTGTAGTGGTCACATCTTTGATCTTCTGTTAAAACAGAACGGTCAAATGTTTAAGGTGACACGCTATTTGAAGTCCCTGTAATCAAGGTGGTTGTTGGTTGCCTTCTGTGATACTATTTACATATTACTGAGATTGGATGTAATTGTCTATATGATAATTAAACTCTTTTAAGTGAAAGAACATTTTGATATATATATATATATATATATATATATATATATATATATATATATATATATATATATATAGAGGAGTGGAAGTTGTTGGGAACAGACCATAATTTCTTATAACAATTTTCCTTGATCATCCAATTCTGAAGTGCTTTTAATGTTTTTCTTGAGCATCAGTGCATGTTTTTACCTTTTTAAATGGTTGCCTATGAGTCCCTCATTCTACCTCAGCTCAGTGTGTGAGAAGATCTCAAAATCTTACAGTCACTGCTGTAATGGGTTTAATATGCAAAAGATGCTGGGAAACTGAGACATTTTACAGCTTTGTTCAAAGGGCCTTATGAATCAACAAACAAAAACAAACACAGTCATTGATCATCCAGGTAACGACACAGCAGGGTTAATTTACCCAAAAATTAATAATTCTGATAGTAATTACTTACCCTCATGTCGTTCCAAACCAGTAAGACTTTTGTTCATCTTCGGAACACAAATTAAGACATTTTTGATGAAATCTGAGAGCTTTCTGTCCCTCCATTGACGGTCTATGCAACTACCACTTTCAAGCCCCAGAAATGTAGTAAAGACATCATTAAAGTAATCCATGTGACTCCAGTGGTTTAACCTCAGTTTTTAGACGTAAGTGCTTTGTTTGCATTAAAAAAAACATAAATTACCTCTTTATTTACAAAATATTAATATCAGATGCACGTTCACGCAATGTCTACCCTTGTCAGCACTAAACTAATGATGCTCTCGTGAACGTGCGTCAGGCTAGTGTTATCAAAGGTACCACCAATTCGGTACTGAAATTTTTAAAATGTGACTCTGAGTGGAATCGTAAACCCGTGTGCTCTCAATCACTCCTGTGCGTTGCTCACTGCAGCCAATCACAGACATATCTCATGAGCGTGTGAAAACATTTAGAGGTGTTTATGATTCCGCTCAATAGCGCTCAAATCATCACATTTTTTTAAATTCCAGTACTGACTTGGTATCGAAGTTGGTACTTTTGACGGCACTGCGTTGCACTAATATTTAGGTGGTAAATAGTAAATTCATTTTTTATCTATTTTTGCAATCAAAGCATGTGTCATCATTTCATAGAATTGAGGTTATACCACTAAGAGTCAAAAAATCTTCATTTGTGTTCAAAAGATGAACGCAAGACTTACGGGTTTGGAATGACATGAGGGAGAGTAAATAATGACAATTTTCATTTTTGGGTGAACTTTAAGATTCAAGGGTATGTGAACTTTTGAACTGTTTCTTTTGTGTATATTAAGTTATTTTGTCTTGTGTGCAAACATTTGTTTTGTTAAATCGCTTTTTCAAGACAGTACCAAATAGAAAATTACATGCCATTTTTATGATCCCTTTTTGATAAAGTTAACATTGTGAATTATGTCAACTTACGAGCAGAACTGTATGTGAATCAGGATGTGGTTTGTATGATATTCATGAAGTTGTTCAAGATCGTCCATAAGACTCGTCTGATGAGTGAATGTGTGAATCGATGTTCTTCTGCTGTTGGTTTGCATGTTACATTATGAATCTAAACAAATTGATCTACTTATTATCTTTATGATCTGTAATATTTTCACAGCACTTTCATGTTATGTAATTTGTTCAGCTCTTAATGAACTGTTGATTTCTTCTACAGGAGCTTCTGGTGTTGATACAGACAGAGTGTCAGTGATGGAGGGAGATTCAGTCACTCTAAACTCTGGTGTTCAAACAAACCAACAAGACAGAATTAGATGGTATTATGATGACATTCGTATCGCTCAAATCAATAGAGATCAGAGTAAGATCTGTACAGATGTTCAGTGTAATGAAGGTACTGAGAGATTCAGAGACAGACTGAAGCTGGATCATCAGACTGGATCTCTGACCATCATGAACATCACAATCACAGACTCTGGACTCTATCATCTGAGGATCAGCAGCGGCAGCAGCGACAGTGACGAGATCTTCATCGCTTCTGTTCATGGTGAGTCATTATGTTTAAAAGCAAGTCTTGTACATTTAAATCACATCATTAATGTGTTTAGTGAGCTATTTTGCATTGACATTCAGAGGTGTTTTTTGTTAAAACTCATTATTTTTCGTATAAGTTACATTGTTGCAACAGCTGTTTTAGTTATGGTTTCATTTAAACCATCCTTCCGAAAAGCGCAGTCTGCTCTGATTAGTCAGACGACCCCAGTGTGTTGTAATTTGGTTTACCACTTAGAGTGTGTGTCACCATAACCGTGCGCTGTAAACACTACTGTCTCTCCACTGACAGTCTACGCAACTGATGCTTCTAAAATTTCATAAAGATATATGAATTGAGCGGTTTAGTCCAAATGTTCTCTAGGGAGTCGATCACTTTATATGATGATCAGATTTAACTTAGACTTTTATTTGTATAAACTAGGCATGGGCTTTTCAAAAATATTGCATTTGAATGTTTGGGCTCATAAAAAAGGAATATCCTCCTAATATTTGTTTATTTAAATAGTTTAACTTGAAGGGCGTTTTTTTTTAATCATTATGTTTTTGTCACAATTTCTGAACGAGCTTAGCAAATATACACAACATGCTTACATTATATCTTGAGATTTTCTTTTAGTTGAAAACATTAAACAATGTGTGTAAACAATATATAGAATAAAAGCATCAGGCCAAACTACCTCTGCAAGTACGACTTGGTAATTCTTTACTTTATACTTCTCTTACATTTCAGATGTGATGTTATAACTGTCATTTATAACATCTGCATTGGTTAAAAATGCATTCATTATAAAACTTTGAGAACACAACAATAGGTTGTGGTTGTACGGCTGTGGAGTAGTGTTAAAAATTCATTTTGACCACTGTTTCCTAAGTACGTCAGCCTTAGAAATTTTGAAGAAGAGGGTAAAATTTGGGGTTGAAAGACAGTTTCTCTTGGACATGGCTAAAAAACACAACTAACTAACTCAACCACGTCCCTTTATATAGTGTATTCCTTGGACAGGGATGATTTCAATAAGGAATATTGTGATGTGTTCGTTCCCGGAAGAAAACTCAAGACTACAATTTCAGGGAGTTCAGAAACAGTGACACTGATATAGAGAATCATCCCATCCTGCTGGAGGGACTTTGCAGAGCTTTTTCATGCTCAAACAGCAATTCATACACTAAAAAAAATGAACATGGGGGAAAAAAAGCATTAGGTGCTGTTTAAACACATTTTAACATTTTACTCTTCCATTGGTTAGTTTTATCACTCAGTTTTGTTCTGGGGCCGTATTCACAAAGCATTTTATCTTACCACTAGGAGTACTCCTAAATCGCACTAAAAGATTTTAGCTAGGAGTTTTCTCTTAAAAGTTATTCACAACGCCTTTCAGACCTACTCTTAGTAAAGAAAAATGACAACTCCTAAACTAAGAGTGAGTCTTCGTTGCTATGGATGACGTCATTACTCATGCACGAGCTTGACTGAAGTGACCACCTTGATTGGCTGATGATTGTAACGCGGGAATGATTCCAAACACCTCCCCTACGATGATGAGTGACAGGTCTGAGAATGCGTGCGCTACACAAGTAGTGCGAAGGACGTAAGAGGATGAATAACTGAATAAATAGCCTAAATGAATAAAGAGTAAGGCAAAACAAATAGCCTAGTAGCCTAATAAAACATATGGATTGATGCAATATCTTTGAAACATTATTGAATTAATCTGTCACTATATGCCTCTGCCTACGTTTGCAAAGAGAAGAACATTTTAATTTGATTCACAATGAAACGTTACAATTAGTTTACATGCAATGAGTAGCCTAGTTTTGGTTGTTGTTGGTGGCGTTATTGCATCCCTAGTTATGCCTACAATGCAAAATTGTTCCCTCGCGATTGGAAGCTCCTGTAGCCGCCGCATACGCATTTCAAAACATCGCAACGTGAAATGCCACAAAAAGCGGAGTCCTTTTAAGCGGAGTTAGGAGTCCTCTCGACTTCTTTTAAGCTGTCCCAGGCTTAGGTGCTAATTTTAGGGCTAAAATGCTTCGTGAATTACTCTTAGTCAAAAAAATTAGGAGTCCTAAAGTTACGAGTGACACGCCCATTATTTTTAGGAGTTGCTTCTAAATTCGCCAGTTAGGAGCTACTTTTAGCCTTAAAATTCTTTGTGAATACGGCCCCTGGACAGTTTCTTTTTTCTGATCACTTTCTGTTATCATCTATTTAAATACATCAGTGTATAAAGTGCTATACAAATAAAGGTGACTTGACTTAACTTAAAATGTATTAATAATCACAGAATGTTGATAAATGTTGCTTTTCAAGCTGAAAGTCAAAGCATGTTTTATTGCACAGTTCTCTCATGTTGTTTCTTTCCCCAAAAAAAGATCCTGCAGCATCTGTTGGTTTGTGTTTCAGGTGTTTCTGCTGCTGAACGAGAAGAAATTAAGAGAAAGACAGTGAAGGAGGGAGAATCTGTTACTTTATATACTAGTGTAGGAGGAAAACGAAATAATTTGATGATGTGGTATTTTAATGACATTGTCATCGCTGAAATCACTGGAGATCAGAGGAAGATCTGTACAGATGATCAGTGTAAAGAGAGATTCAGAGACAGACTGAAGCTGGATCATCAGACTGGATCTCTGACCATCACAAACACCAGAAACACACACTCTGGAGAATATAAACTACTGATCAACAGCAGCAGATTCAGCATCATTAGGAGATACAGTGTTTCTGTCACTGGTGAGTCTCATTTAATCATTCAGTGCATTTTACCTCGAGTAGTTTTAAAATACAGCTTGAAATAGTCCTACTTAAATCCTCCCAGTAAATGTTTTCATTTTGGATCATCTCCATGACCTTATGCACATCAAAGTGACTGACAATTGTCACATTGAGTTTTGTCACATTACGAATTTTACAATTTTGAATTCTGTTGTTAACAATAAAGAAAAATGCACAATATTAGTCAGATGTGAACCCTGCCAATTTAGCTGCTGTTACTCAAAACCCAACCAGATATATCGAATGAATCAACATCATATAACTTTATACTGAAAGCAGAAAGGTGTAAATATCAGTCAACAGTATTGATTATAGAGAGTTGATTATCAGTTGATCTCTATTAATAATGACTGTGTCTTTAGCTCCTCCAGATGCAGGTTTGTCTTCAGCTGCTAGAACAGGAATAATTGCTGCTGTTGTTCTGCTTGTGGCTGCTGCTGCTGTGATTTACTGTCTCCACAGAAAACGAAAAGGCAAGTAGTACATACAGCTGATTGTACAAAATATAAATAAGATATTTAATGTGCAAAAGGATCTTTAGAAACATGTAAAAGTATGTATTTTTATTCTAAATGACCAAAGACAAAGTTTGTTGTTATTGTTCAAACAGGACCCGGGACACCGCGAGATGATCCTCCTCAGGTGAGATACTGTGAGCTCTGAATCTGTCTGCAAAACACTGACTTAAACTAGAAATTGGCATTTGTTAGTAGTGTGTATCAGGGCCCGGTTGCATGAAACCCTTTATTGAGTGTATCCCTAAGGTGAAAATTTCCCTGAGGTAATTAATTTCTTTACCTAAGTGTTTATACTGAGCATTTCACGATAGTTTCTGGCAAAACACAGCAATAGGGAAGCAGTTGCTATAGATTTGACATCTCCCGAACAGAACATAATCGACAGCTTACTTGTTTAACTTCCAACGACTGAATGATTTCAAGGCGCACATTTTCATAAGGCAAACCTGCTTCTCTTTACCAGAAGTGAAGTGAGTCTCTTTTGAACTTCACTGCACAAATGTGAGTGTGCCACTCAAACCAGACTTTACCATAGGCTGCAGGATACATTGTGTACATAAACTTGTTGTCAGTAACATTTTTGTTGATTTTGTTGTCAATATTCTGATGTTTGACAGCTAAAAGTATTCTTAATTTCAGGAAACTGAGCAAGATCCACGGCTGTTGCATTTTTCATACACCATAATTCAAACTCATAGATTCAGTGACTTGGGCTGCTGCTTTGAACTTGAGCATGCAAGATAATAATAATAAAAATATATATATATATTTCTGTCAAACACACAGTGGGATTGATAGAAGAAATTATTAAACGGAAGCTGCTTAAAAAGTCAATTTAATTCAATTTTTAAAAGCGTTCTTCACTATACACATTGTTTAGAAGCATATCATATCTTTAATATTTATATAATACTTTATTTCTATACCTCAGTACTCCCTCCTTCTTAATAAACATGAAATCAGCCATTGCTTTTGAGTTCAGCAGATGATTTGAAGGAGCCGTTTTGGTCCTTTTATTTTTGAGGGTAAAATGGTCACTAAGGTCTTTGTTACAAGGGTTTGAAATTAACTTTTTTCACTCACCGGACATTTTGGCTACTAAATTAAGGTACTGGTCATTCAGAACTTTTACTAGCCAAAAGAAAAAGAAATAAGCCAGATTAACTACGTCACAGTTTACATATGAAATTTGGATTTCATACTTTCATTTCTTAATCAAACAAAATCCTGTTATCCAGCCATCTCCTCCCTTCCTCTTTCATCCTCATGATTTTTTTTTTAACCAAAAACATGTTTTAGGTGGATAGATCAATTAGTACAAAAAAACATCAAAATAATTTAGGATGTTGGAAAATAACAAAATATTTTCTGTTAACCAAATGCTTTTTAATCTTTGCTTTTGCTTCAATGAAAATGAACAAGTGCGCTGTTATTTTTTGCGTAGTGATGTGCATGTTCAAGTAAGCCAGATATGCAGAGATTCTGCACAATACACTGTATTTAATATATCATGATGAATCACGAGTTAAGTATTTGCGCTAAATCTGCGCAGATTTGGCTTACACAAACTTCCCCAGCAAAGTGAGTAAACAATAAGTAACACGCTAAATTGGCTAGTGATTTGACAGCGTTACCTGCCAAAATTGATTTTTACCCACATTTGGTGGGTGTTAATTTCAAACCCTGGTTGCAACACATAACAGAACTCAAGGAAACACTAATCAGTTAAGGGATAATGCTGAATGATGAGCTTAAGGTTTTTTTTTTTTTTTTCTTGCAACCCAGGTTTCTCTAATGGTTCCCTTTAAACTTATAACTGGGTTTTCTTAACTTAAGGGCTTTGTTGCAACCAGTCCCTGTTTAAGTTTTCTCTGCGTGTTTCATTCAGAATTTATCACATATAAACACTAATAATAACTGACTTCTTTAAGAGAGCGCTGATCTTGTTGTTTTACTTCAGACTGAAGTACAGGTTCTTTGCATTCAACAAACATCAAAGAGAAAAAAAAAACTTTTCTGTGTTTGTGTGACTGAATCATCAATCCTGAACATTTGTTTTACCTTCTGTGAATCTGCTTCTTTCTTTCAGGAGAATGGTGTCGCAGAAGCAGTGCCCCTTAATCAGAGGACTGAGACTTCACCGATGGATGATGATAATTGGTCCGACTCGATCCGTTGAGGAGTAATTATGCTCGGCTCCCAAAAGGCCGAGCCAGGGCGGGCTTTAATCGATGATGGACAGATGATCTGCGGTTACGTAATCACCCACGTCACCAAAGAGCGCTTGATTTGAATTAGTTTACAACAAAGACGACTGCAGCTGGAGAATTGAGATTTCACGAGTTCACACTTACAAATAAGTCAGATAGAATAAATGGGTATATGAGATTTCACGAGTTCACACAAATAAGTCAGATAGAATAAATGCGTATATGACGTGCTGTCCGAGGAGAGGGCTGTGGGCTCGGTAGCCATACTCCCGTGTTCCTGGTTGTGAGAGAACAAGACAAGAAAAGAGTGAGGATTCGGGGTGGTGGAGGGATGCTGAAAAACTGTCAAGGAGTGTTAGGTAAGTTGACAGAGTGAATATGCTTCCTCATGCTGATAGATAGGGTAACGTTAGACATGGTATTGTTTGATGACAAGTTGATATTGGATTGATTATTTGTACGTGCTCCTCCCGAACTTTGTTTATGAAACATCATGTGTAGATTCCGCCATCGCGTCTGTTATAGAAGATATCGACAGCGCATTCATTTTAAAAGAGGAACAGAGAGCCGCGACATTTTGTTGGTTGAAAATATGAACGAAGAACATGCGTCATTTACTCCATTGCTCTGATTGGTTGTAGGTCTATCCAATTGAGTGCAGAGTTTTTTTTTTTTCCTGGTTCAGTTGAGACACGCCCCATAATTAAATCTCTATGGAGCAGTATCAGACTCACATTCTGACTAGAATATGAGTATGACGAAGTCAGGCTAGATAATTGGATGTCCCATAATGAAACTGAGACTACTGATAATGGGGCATCTTCTAGTCTAGTGTGACTAAGACTTATGGGATTTTATAGTAACGTTATTTATTATTTTAATAGTTTCACTGAAAGGGAATATGAAAAGAAAATAGGAAAATAGGAAAAAAGCAATTGGAAGAAGATCAGAATGAAATTCTCATTTCTCGGTGAGAAAGTTCAATGCCGGCGACTATAATAAGACTTTAAAGGGGTGGTTCAGGATTTTGGACATCAGACCTCATTTCCAAGTTAGCCTGGGTGTTATTTATCAGTGGAGACAGTTTTCAACATTTTTTCATCCAGTCCTTCCAGTTGCATAGTTTG
The DNA here is from genome assembly GCF_963993115.1 of Abramis brama. Lineage (NCBI taxonomy): Eukaryota > Metazoa > Chordata > Actinopteri > Cypriniformes > Leuciscidae > Abramis > Abramis brama. The sequence continues at coordinate 36,243,182 of NC_139968.1, forward strand.
CCGGTGCTAGGCTATCGCAAGTCAACAGTAGCCTGCCAATAAAACAGTTTTACCCACTCAACAGTACACCAAAAGCAAATAAATCATAACGCCAGACTATTGATGTAAATGTCTGTTGAGAGAATAATGTTAGAATTCAAACTACTCTTGTATCTCAATGATCACATTACATTTACAGGAACTAGTTTCTCAGCAGCGGCAGAATTTTACTTTGCTCCGGTTAGTACTGCGCCCGAAAAGTAAACACAGAACAGAAGCGCTCTACAGTCGCGACGTCTAGCTAGCTAGTAGTAGTCTCGGTTGCCTAGGTAACTTAATATCACTCCGCCGCTGCTGTAGACTGTGCTAATAAATACAGGGAACAAAGTATATCTATTGCAATGCGATGAAAGGGTAGTTTGATTTCTAACATTATTCTCTCAACAGACATTTACATCGATAGTCTGGCATTATAATTTATTTGCTTTTGGTGTACTGTTAATGATATCACAAAAAAGTTATTGGAATACACCAATACACTCTACGCTAATGTTTGGGTAACAACATTTGTGGTTACCGTTCGAAGGTTAAAATCCAGCAAGATAATCCATGAAATATCACCATTGTTTCCTTGATCAAACTCTGAATCTCAGGAACTGAACCTGTAAGAACTGAACCTGTAAAAACTGCACTGAAAGACACTGTGGATTGAAGCAGCTACAAAAAGCCAAATATATTTTTGTAACTAAATTGTTATATATTTCATAACTGTTTCTGGCTGCTGTGTAGCCTTTTAATTGTGTGAAGCATCTGAATGATGTTTTAAGCTCATTTCACAAATGCGTGTTTACTGATAAAACAGTATTCATTTCTTTATTACAGATATTTAGAATTTTCAATGAATGTCGTCTTTGTTGAAATATGCAAAAGTGAATTTTTCTTTGTTACAAAAAAAAAATTGTTTACCTTTTGTAAACATTTGAGATGTTGATTAGTTTTTTTACTGCCGGGTTGGTGCTGGAGTGATTGAGACCTGTGGGGCCTTCAAGGTAAAAATGCACTACTTCACATCATCTATCTTTTCTTTTTTTTTTTTTTTTGGTCTGTGTTGGTTCTTAAAGTATTTTGAGCTGTGCTGTATTTAACTTCATATTTTATTGTTGTTTTCCTGTTTGTATTGTAGAATTGTATCACTCTGATGGAAATGATCACCTGCACTTGAACAGGTAAAGTATGTTTTCCCCCAGTTTAAATATTTGTGTTTGTACATTGGAAAATTGCACTAACTGTGCAAATCTCTCTCTCAGGGCTGTTTCCAGAGTCAGCCGATCAAAGAGCTCAACTGCCTCTTTACCTTGAGCTTTAAATTTAATAAAGTACTATTTTATTCCATATATATATATATATATATATATATATATATATATATATATATATATATTTATATATATATATATATATATATATATATATATATATATATATATATAATATTATTATTATTATTATTATTATTATTATTTATTATTATTATTATTATTATTATTATTGATAATAATAATAATAATTGTATTTATTTGTTTGTATTCTGTGGAGAGTCGTACAAAGCATTTCAGTACAGGTCGTACTGTGTATGATTGTTTATGTGACCGAAACAGACTTGGACCTGAGCACTGAACGGTTCCTGCTTTCGTAGAATAATAGGATTTTAAAATGTCATCATGGTGCCTATTTTTAAATGAATAATTTCCATCCCAGAGATAAACATACTGTAGCACAACATCAGTAAGAGACAGTAATTGTGTGCCTTGAGCTCTGAGCCAAAGATCCAGCCCGCTCTTCCACACAAAACAGTGCCTGGTGGCTCGAGAACGCAAGCCCTAAGTTCAAAGTGCAAACCTTGAAAATAAAAAAGTGAAATTATCTCTGCACAAACCTCAAAAACACTAACCCACAAAAACCCAGATGCTGTGCACATGCTCATGTAAGAACTGATTTTCCTGCTAAGACAAAAGCTGAGATAAAAATTCACCCTACAATATGTAAGGGATAATGTAGAGCGAGGCGGTTGTTATAGCGTATTCAACCCCGACAGGCTGATCAGGACGGAAGGGGTTGTATTCGCTATAACAACCGCCTCGCTCTACATTATCTCGCTAATTACATGGCTGCCTACCAAATAAATCAATAATTTGACACAAAATATTGATTTAAAAAGGAGTTTATTGATTTAAAAACGACTGTATTGCTTCCGCTAAAGAAAATAGTCTGTTCCGTCTCTACGGTTAGAATCCTGCATCCATAGCAACGCTCTGTTTTTCATGGCAAAAAACTTTTCCAAACTTTTTTCCTTTCTTATCTCTGCATTCCCCTCTCCCTCCTCCCTTCCTTTCACCCTGAGTCAAGTCACTGAAAGTTCTTTAAGAATGTCTATATATGGTGTATGTTGTGAATCTATTGTTTTTCCTTTTCATGTTTGGTATCATTTTAAGTGTCTCAGTGTGATTGGTAAAATCAAGGCCGCCTTAATGCACAGGCTTACCTGGGCTGAAGCCCAGGGGCCTCCCATGTTCAGGTTCATGATGAGCTGAAAAGGTCATATTGTTTTGTAACTTGTCAGATTTTGTTGCTGTATGTCGCTAGTCTCTATACTGTGAAGTCGCTTGTGGCCGTTGGTAGTGCTGTCTCTCTAATGTTATTAGTAGACTGCTCGTCTGGCCACAAGAGATACAATAAAATTATTTTAATTTGACTAGGAATTAGGCTCAAAAGATACAGTATGCTGTTCGGGAGAGTGTTTTTAAATCAGTCAAATCATATAAAACAGTGAAATCGCCCTCAAACTCTTCTGTCTTGCCTGCACTGCACTCAAGACAGTGACGGGAGCTGAGCTCCAGGCTTCCTATTTTTGGTTTCCTATTGGTTGTCGCTTGCGAAAATCGCTTCTCATTTGCATAAAGGTGAAATTTAGTTGCTGTGTGTGGTTGTTAAATAAAGTGCCTTGTGTTTATGCTCAAGTGGGCTCAGTGATATGTTAATAACAATATTATGGTGTTTTCAATGTTCTCAAAGAGGGAAAACTCACTGTTGTAGGTCTCAAAAGAAACTAATGCATTTTGTGATGTAGATTATATTACACTTTTTTAAAATGAGATTCAATAAATCGAGGGGATGGGGGGCCTACAAAACCTCTCAGCCCCGGGGCCTAACATTAGGTTAAGGCGGCTCTGGGTAAAATGCTCTCAATTTCATTGCAGTCATTGGTTTAATGAGAAAGCTTGAACTTCTCTGTTCTCCTCTCTGGGTGATGTCTCTTCAAGATATCTGATAATTCTCTTCTCTCCCCCGAAACCAGGTGTTACCCCCTGGGGTACATGAATTGACCCAAAACAACTCTAAACAATATTGGTACAACACTTTTGTTCTGGTTTGGGTATTTAAGGCAAGGTGTCAGAGCAGACTTTGGGACCCTTTACCACTGGTTCACCCCCATACAGTGCTGTTTCAGTGTTTTCCTGTTGGAAAGCCCTGACACACCAATGTGTGTTTCTGTCAGGAGTGCATTGCTTACTTTTAGAGTCATCTTTGATTAATTGATGTCATGTATTTAATATTTCTGAGTTGGATTTTAATAATTTCCTTGTGTAATTGGCATGATACATTTTACCTGACAAATAAATGTTACATCTTGATTTATTCTGAAGTATTCTGAAATCATTATTTCTAGTAGATCAATGTGGAGTCTGGTGTTTCCTCAAATCTCTGTCCAGGATAGATCAAACCAAAGGCACTATGAATGGAGCATGGGGCACATCATTAAGGAGACCTTCCGATTTCTGACTATCACTTAGCTGTCTTAGCACATAGCATCTTGTGACTATTACAAAAAAATGACACCTTTTGGGAAGCATGGGCGACTGCTTAAGGGTAAAATATTTTGCACTGCATCCTCTAACTATTTCAGAACTGGCTACGTGTGTGATCGTGAGCGCACATTCCCAACGTGACGTCTCAAAGCGATACTGGGTCCTTAATGAATGAATAATTAAAAATATGGGATACCCAGAATAATGAAAGATGTCAATTAATTCATAATCAATATTTATGATTATTTTATAATAAGAAACACAATCTAAATTGGATTATCATTTGAAATTGGAGTCAGATTAAGCGTAAAGCTAAAGTAATATTGAAACTAAATTCAAATAAAGTAAGTAAACTTCACTGGAGCGCTGAAAAGACATACAATACCTTCACCCAGAACGTTGGACTCCGTCTTTGGGCCAATGGGTGCTCCTTACAATCTCAATTGAACATCCCCATAATGACCCTGCTGTGTGTCCACTAACATTAAAACTAACATTGAAATCTGCTGAAAATAACATTAAGTTTTATATCATGCTTGTCTCCATGTCAGACTGTGAGGTTGTTGTAGGAGATTCCTACAGTGAAATCAATGACCAATGGTCTGGTTATTCCATATAGTCCACATAATCTTCCTCTTTAACTCTCTGTAAAAGAAAAACAAAACACATCACACAAAATATAATAAACCGAACAAAATAAACTGGAAACATTTTCCACAATATTTCTGTTAAAAGTGATTTAGTAGTAAGTAACTATTGGCTGAAAAACCTGTGGGAAAAGGGATTTAAATAAACACAACAGAACTGTAATATGACAATCATCTTAGTGCACATGCTTTGTATATTATTAATAACCATTACAGCTGTAACAAGCATTCAGTACTGTTATTAAACCCCTTCTATTACACATGCAAAGTGGTTTTCATTTAATGGAAACATTTATTTGCTACCATTTAAAAGCAGTATAGTAACAGTAATGCTCTCTCACATAGCCTACTGTATTGTGCTAACCGCTTATTTCTGTCATATTCTGTCTTATTTCTGTAAAAATAGCAGGGCATGGTGATAGAAATATGTTTTACATAATATTAGCCTATACAAAAATATCACGGCAAAAAAAATACTTTTTGGTATTTTTTGTTGTTGTCTACGCTATAGTCCACACACAGTAGGGGGGAATTGATTATTTAAAGGCAGGGTAGGCATTTTTTACAGAAACTTTTTTTTATAATGCTGTAATTTATGAGAGACAGTATTTTTGTACTGGACTTTTTTTTAAGTTTTAAACTGTCTGAAAACAAAACAGGGTTCACAAACTGTACATGTACAGTACATCCTTCACTTCACGGGAAACGAAAGACGCATTTGAAAGAGCCTTCGAATCTGGACGCAGCAGCAGAGTTAGAAGGACAGTGACCGAGCGTCACAAACTACCAGAAGCGGCATTTGACAGAGCTATGATGCTGTTTTAGCAGCTGTTTCTCTTAAAGACCAGCAGATGGCGCCATCTATAAGTTCACATTATAAATGTGATGACCAAAGTAAAATGGTGTATCAGTCAAAAATATGAGTAGGCCTACAATGATTTTCAGCTGATCACTAACAGTATGTCTTTATCATAACAGATTCAGGTCTGTCTTCAGGTCATGAGCTGGTGGCGGGAACTGCTGTGGTTTACTGTCATGAAGGAATGGCTATCATTAGATGTACTGGCACAGCATACAATAAGATGATAATATGACATTTTTATGTAATCTATGTTAAATTGAGTTTGTTATTGTTTGAACAGACAAGGAGTGTCTGGTGTCTCGACTATTAGCTATATAGCTATTAGTGCTGCTATTATTAGAGAGATGTGATTTTCTGTTTTGGACTCTAATCGATGATGTGCTTGTTACATTTATCAAAATATCCAGTAGGCCTATATAGTGTCTGTGTGATATTGTAAAAAACAAAACAACTATTATTAGACAAACCAAACAGAGTGAGGGGTAGGATCAATGTTTAATAATGAAAGTTAGATACATTTCCATACGGCGAGATACAAATAGAACATTTTAGTTGAGTTTCTGGATGCTAGACCACCACTCATTGAAACCAATAATGAAACTAAACGATACAATAAAAAGTTGCATTTGGGAGCGTATTTGATCATCGTTTTTTGGGAATATTTTCATACACAGCATCAGTCTTTGATTTCTGCAAGGAAAAATATACTCAATCAGGAACATTGCTGATACAATAGAACATTAATAAAAGACCAACTGAGGTTTCTCTGTGCAAAGCTTAGTGTTTTGTTTTGTTTTGAAAAACTACTGTACAGAACAGATGCTAACATGGAGCAGCAAGAGGAAATGACATCAATCATGACTTTTCAAACCGTTAAATCATCAAACAGATTAAGTTCTGCAGGATTGTCATGACAGCCTGTGCTGAGAATGACTGTCTTTCACACAACAGCACTGACACTTGTTGCAGAACGTCTACAAAGAAACCAATGTCTGCTAAAGCTGCATCTAACCTCAGATAATCATAAACTGCAGAGCAGCTGCAGCTCGAGGACACTTCAGCAGAGGTGACATGAGTAAAAACTCTGTGACCTAATTTCTCTACAATTCTAATGTATAAAAGCTGATTTTGTATGGGTTAGGCTATTTAAAAATAACAAACCACATAGCCTACAACATGTGATTTAAAAAAAAATATCATTTAGGCCAGAGATCACATGACGAGCAGAAACAGAAATAGAAATGGTTTGTCCTTAAACTTAAGACGTGTAACGATGCAACTCCATTGATTATAAGAGGAATTATCTAGTTCAGTCAAATGATACACCGGTGTAGACACGAGACTGACAGAGACTGGTCATGGTTTCAAGACTGTAACGTTTTTAATGGATTACATGTATTGTTTATAGGGTTAATTCAGGGTTTAAGTTCATCACAAAAAAAATAAATAATTACCACTATTTTTATATTTACAATATATTAATCTTGGACGCACGTTGTTTTTTTGTGCTAACAAAACACTTGTATCGCTTCATTAAACTGAGGTTTAACCACTGGAGTCACATGGATTACTTTAATGATGTCTTTACTACCTTTCTGGGGCTGGTAGCTGTCTATGGAGGGACAGAAATCTCTCAGATTTCAATAAAAAAATAAATCTTCATTTTTGTTCTGAAGAATGAAGGTTATTCAGGTTTGGAATGACATAATTAAAAAAATGTAGGTGAACTAAATGACCCTTTAACAATCGCTGCTGTATGTTTTAATGTGTGTATTAGGCGGTGATAAACTAACACTTTAATGTAATAATTTATCAATGACTATTGAAAAACAAATCAATTATTTTTTGATAGGCCTACATATATTTTCTATGTGATGATACATTTTGATTTTGATCTACTAATGGCTTATTTTTAGGTCAGTAGAATTTAAATAGCCCTGCAAAATGGAAAAACTTACACTGAGCTGCAAACCGTTTAGCCTTCATAGGCTTTTGATCTGCTCTCTGCAGAAGGTAATAATGACGGTTCAGTCGATAAACCACAAACGTCCGTTCACTGACCGTCTGATGCTGCAAACTTCAATCAGCAAACTTCAATCACACTAACTGACTGCAACTACTTCTTACCTTTTGTTGTGTTGTTGGTTTACTCAATGCTGAATCAGTTCTGTCGTCCTCCTGGGTCTCAACTGCATTAACAACAACCACAGATATGTTTACAATGATAGTTTTTAATATATATTTAGTGTTTGTGTGTCTTAAAAATATATATATTTTTTAAAGATGTGCACAGATGAATTGCTTATACTCCTGACCTGTTTTTCTACATTTCTTGCAGATGCAGAAGATCACGACTATAACAACAATCATCAGAGATCCAGCAGAGATCAACACTATCAGAGACACTGAGACTGGAGGAACTGAAGGAGAGGAAAAGAGAGACAGTCATTAGTGTAAGTGAATGTGTCTGATCTTCAACAGAAGACAGATATCAGGTCAGTAAATACACACACATATCATCAGTGCTGTGGTACCTGCACATGTGTGACAGAGTGTGTTGATGTCCAGATGTGTGGTCTGGTTGCTGATGGGATTGTTCAGCACACAGCTGTAGGTGTTTTTATCCTGATATTCCACCTCCAGAGGTAGAGAGAGACTGATGCTGAGATCACACACACTGATGCTGGACAATACACTGATTCCTGCGTACCAGGAGAGAGTCGCATCACACACATTCAACACTGATGAACACACCAATGAACAATTTGATGATGATGATGAAGAACATTGTGAAGAGTTACTGATGATGACAGGAACAGGCAGACGAGCTGGAAAATATGACAGAATAAAGAGAGATATGGGTAAATCTAAACAATCTTATTTTCGGTGTATTGGGTTGACAATCAGTGAGGTTTCTGTGACTCGCTGTAACAATAAAATGATTAAACATATCAGTATGTAAACATTTTAAGAAATATTCAAAGGTAAGTTAAGCTCAATCTAATGTATTGGCATAATGTTGATTACCACAAACAAATTATGTCCACCAGAAAAGCAAAAATCTGTTACAGTGAGGCGCTGAATGGAGCATATTAAAAATTCAGTGTTTCAGTTGTGAAGGATGAGACATACGATCTCGACTCACCATAGACAGACACACTGAATGTTTTTGACGATCGTTTCGCTCCCCTTATCTCTAGTTTATAAACTCCAGTATGTTCAGTTGTGGTGTTTGTGATGGTCAGAGATCCAGTTTGATTGTCCAGCTTCAGTCTGTCTCTGAATCTCCCATCAGGAACATCATATGTGATGAAGACTTGGGTCTCAATGCTGATTTTAGCTATCAGAGACTTTTCAGCTCCATATTTCCACAGTATATCTTCGTCTTCAGGTATTTCAGTAACATTAGTGTGTAGAGTGACAGAATCTCCCTCCATCACTGACACTGATTCACCAAACACACCTGGAGAACATGAACAGGATCAGATTAATGCTTCTTCTGATGGTTTACAAGCAAGAGTTTGGTTGCACCAGCTGGACGTACACTGAGTTGTAAGACTAGACTGGATGTAAAATACACCTAAAGTCCTGTATGGAATTAATACACATCTATTGCACATCTGAGACTAAATCTGTATTGTTTATGGTTAATTTGCGCAGGATAATTGAGATGTGTTTGCCAAATACAAACTGCCGATAGATGTAACTGACCCAACTTTCTCGACTGTGTGCAATATCACTGGTGCTGCTCTTCAGTGGTTAACTTCATATCTATCGGATAGACAGCAATTTGTCAGGATAGATGAGAATCGATCCCGTACCGTCACCATTTCTCATGGTGTACCTCAAGGTTCTGTACTTGGTCCTCTTTTATTTCTAATTTATGTGCCGCCACTAGGACAGATCATCAGACGGCATGGTATCAACTTTCATAGTTACGCTGCACTGTAAAACCCAACAAGTTAACTCAACTCAAACCGATTGAGGAAACTGATTGCGGCAAACCATTTAAGTTTAAAAATAAATACATATGAGTATTGTGAACTTATATATATTGAGTCATATATATAATATCAATATATATAAGTTCACAATACTCATATGTATTTATTTTTAAACTTAAATGGTTTGCCGCAATCAGTTTCCTCAATCGGTTTGAGTTGAGTTAACTTGTTGGGTTTTACAGTGTGATGATATTTAAATTTATTTCACGGTTAAACCTAACTCCGCTTGTCCACCCGCGTCTGTTATCTCTTGCCTTCAGGAACTTAAAACATGGATGTCTGATAACTTCTTACTTAATGCTGGCAAAACTGAAATCCTGTTGATTGGCCCTAAATCAGAGAGTTTACCCCAGCATGACCTTTTCAATGATATGACAATGATATTAGGCCTTCAAAAACTGCGGAATCTGGGAGTTTTGTTCGACTCCTCATTACGTTTTGACTCACACATAGGTCAGATCTTCCACTTGCGGAATATTGTTTGTATATGCCCCTCTCTTAACTTTGGAGATGCTGAAACTGTTATCCACACTTTTATAATCTCCAAATTGGACTACTGTAACTCCTTATATAGTTATAGCGGCTTACCCACCAAAGCTATACATCGCCTTCAAATTGTATAGCCTCCATTTATATCATATAACTCCCATCATTTACCAAATTCACTGGCCTCCTGTGGTCAGTCGCATCCAGTTTAAACTTTTAGTCTTAGTTTATAAAGCCTGCCATGGCCCCGCACGTTTATACCTTGCTGAGTTAGTGCAACCATATGTTTCTGCCCAGAGATTTAGATCTAGCAATGAAAATTTGCTTGTCGTACCCACGTATGAACTCTCTACTGTGGGTGGTAGGGCTTTTAGTGTTATAGGCCCTATAAGCTATGGAATAAGCTGCCTCCTCTACTTCTGTCTTCCACTTTTTCAGTATTTATGTTACATGTTTACGTTATCGAAATTGATGTTTTCTCTGATTCTATAACTTCTCATGTTAATTATCTGTAGTTATCTGTTGTCTCCATCTGCTCTTCTGCTTGTTTGATTGTTATAATAAGCAGATTGCTTTGTCTCTTTGTCAACTGTTTGTATTATTTTGTGAAGCGACCTTGGATTCTTGAAAGGTGTTATAAAAAAAAACGTATTATTATGATTAACAACATTTCTGTAAGTAATAATGTAGCCTACATTATTACATACAGAAATGTTGTTAATCATAATAATACGTTTTTTTTTTTTGTTATATTACATACATTATGTAGGTAATATTAAATATTAATTTATCTGAGATTATAAGCGGAAACTGCATATCATGCATTCTCTTCCTCGGAGCGACCGTATGTTTGGTAGGGACTTTAAGCAACAGCCTCTGGTGGAATGGCAACGGCATTTTGGCGTTGTATTGCGCATGCGCGAATTTAACTTCTACTTTGCGACGTTCTACTGTAACGTCTACTACGGGAGAACAGCTGATTTGCCGGAGTCGCTACAACGTGAGAGATTAGGTAAATTAATGTTATGTTTTATGGCATATGACATTGTAATTGCATCAGTTTATGATTGTACCACTAGCCTTTTATATAATGTGTTAACATGTTTTAAACTTAAGCTAAATTTAACGAATTATTAATAAATTAATTAATGCCGCGTTGCGCTGTCCTGTTTACGGTTGCTTAGTGTTTTTTACGTTCTTGGCTACGGCGGTGTGACAGCATACTTCCGGTCGCCGTAGCCATTCCATTCGCAGCTGTTGCTTAAAGTCCCTAATATTTCACGTCTTTAAGTCCATTCACAGCAATGATATTTAGCCTGTGAATAATTTAAAATAACTGTAAAAAATATATATTATTTAACACATAACATAATTACATAACCCTTGGGATACAAGGTGAATTAAGTTGTATGCACATAACTTTCAGAAAGAACCCTGAAAAATTCCTGACTTAATAAATAACCATTTACATGTTTAATTTGTAAATGTACTGAGTGTTCAGATATAAAAACAATGTTAGGTAACATTTACGCATTGAAATCAGATGGTGCAGTGTCTTCACTTGTTGTTATGACATGAACAATGAAGTTCTTTATTAATAGCAAAGTTTTTAACCATTGTGAATTATCTATGCTGGCTGTAGTTGTGCCTGGTTGTAGTTTTGGTTGGTGTAATCTTACACCCAAGTATTTTACTGTACGTCTAAATGGTGCAACGGCCCCTGATGTTTGAAATTATATGTTAATTACTTTTTGACTAATTCATTTATTTAATCATTATTACTTCCAAAGTATTAAATAATTTAAATAATTTTTAGAGATGGCTTTTGTATATACGTTTATTAACAATAAAAACATTTAACCCAGAAAAAAGAACACACACACACACACACACACACACAAAAAGCCCTGAGTTTTGAAAAGCGCTTTCTGAGCCACACTGAGATTATTCAGTATAGAAGTTTCCATTATTTTCCCTGACTTTTAATATATTTTCCTTTTAATAAGATTCAATTCCTGACTTTAAATTAATAACCATTTACATGTTTTGGACGTTTGCGTTGTAAGAATGTACGAGGAGTTCAGATATAAAAACTTCGTTATGTAAAGTTTATGCATTGAAATTAGATGGTGCCTCTGGCTCCACTTGTTATTGCACCTGATGAAGACCTGATGGTTGAAACGTTGTGCTTTTAATAAATGTATCTTGAGTAGCATGCAGTGTGCAGACTTCACTTCTCTTTTTTTGTTCACTTGTTATGATGCCATGCGAATTTCAATTCTTTATTAATAGCAAAGTTTTTAACAATTGTGAATTATCTACGCTGGATGTAGTTGCACATGGACGTAGTTTTATTTGGCGCAGCAGGTGTAAATATTTATTAAAAGGCTGGATGAAGCCGAGCCAGCTTAGATCATGGTGCAACGGCTCCTGATGTTTTAACTGGTTAATTTAATTGCTTTTTTTGTTGTTGTTCATTATTACTTCTAAAATATTTTAAATAATTTTTAGAGATAGCTATTTGTATTTTATATGTTCAGTAACAATCCTTGAAATTAATATATTTAACCCAGAAAAAGTTTTGAAAAGTGCTTTCTGAGCCCCACTGAGTTTGTTCAGTATAGTAATTAATTTCCATTATTTACCCTGACTTTTAACAGTTTAATAGATTTTTAAGGCCTGTAAATCACAATTTTAAAATTCTTGGGCAAACAGAGACAACAGCAAATGTACGGTATACACTGTTCTGAAATATTAAGTCATAAAAATGCTTTTATAACTTACCAGTCAGATGGCACCAGCACAAAAAGAACAAAACAAACATGTGGTACATTTTCTTCACCCGTTCAGTGTCTGATCTATAAAACTTTCTGCTGAAAACACTCATCTGTGTGAATCCTCCCACAACGAGTCTGACCCTCCTAGTTCAAACAAAACCTGAACGCATGATATACAGCCTCTAGTTGCATTAAGAAAAAGTTTATTTCTAGCTCTTATTACGACTTTAATCCTGATTTCACAGTCAAGGCTTCAGTCTAGTCCCAGACTAAAATGTATGTTTGAGCTGTTTTATATCAGTGCCATTGTTTTGTCTCGAAATGCACACCAGTGATGTTTTTTAAGGCATGTTTATAAAAGCTACTTAAATGTCCTAATTTAACTAAGGTCTCATCCTGGCTTTATTTAAACCCTGTCTGTGAAACCAGGCCTAACAGTTTTAACAGAGGGAAAAAAAATCTTTTTTTTTTTCCTCATTTAACATTGACAATGTATTTGAATATGTTAAATAGGCTACATTAAAGGTCCCATTGCATGGATTATTTTATTATTTTAGAATGTTTCCTGGGGTGCCCTTATAATGTTAGTAGGCCTGTTTTTTAGATCAAAAGTTGTTATAATTTAGAAATAAAAGGCATTTTCCTAGCCTGATTTTAGCCTCTGGTTTGAACACTCTGTTCGAAGGGGTGTGTCTGCTGTGAGACTTCAGTGTAAACGCCCACTGCTGTGATTGGCTGACTTGCTTGCATATGAAATAACTCTTATTATATGTGGAACTCTCTCGAAAACTTTTACCATTACAGCTATTATACGTTTTTACCATTCCAGCTATCGGGATTAACGAATCGTGAGAACTTTTAAAGTATTTAGATCTATTCCCATCACATAAAAGGTTGCAGTGATGAGCATTGAGCAGATGACAGCCTGTTGATCGCGTGAATGAAGATCTTATCATTAAAACGCAGTTTCTGCACTCTCACTAATGATTTCACCAATGCAAACATGAGGTAAGTACAGCTTCGTTGTGCAGTGTAACAGCGTCATTGATTTCACAACGAGTTTTGGCAAGTGTCCATATAAACACACTGTGTGATTGACAGCTTGGGCGATTGGTAAGGGATTGTTCTTTGATGCTTTCTGTATATTAATCACAGATTAAGAAAGATTATTTACTAAGAGAAACGACGTGAAGTTAATCGTTTAGTCACTGGCTTGATTTACTGATGTATAAACAGTATTGAACGACTTTGAGAGAAAGATTATCTGTCTGAACTTTAACAATTACACATCAGACATTCACATAACTCACTGGTTCTTCAGAGGCTCGGATGAATATATTATAATTTATAATAATATACACACATATATTCTCTAGAATAACATAACTGTTTTGATTTATTTACTTAGTACTTATACATCAAAGTGAAGTTAAAAGTAATTTAAAAGTCGTTGAAGTGATTGGTAAATATCATGTTTGATTTTTTAAGGCAGCGGAAGAACTTCGGGCACCTCCTGAGGATGGAGACAGTGACTGACGCGCGCGTGCGCGCAGTACACACACACACACACACACACACACACACACACACACACACACACACTGTATATATTTAATATAAATAATTGTTCTTGTTACTTGTTGTTCAGCATTTACTGAACATAAAATGAATATAAATCTTTGTTCTTGTTGTTATTACTCTTTCCTAACATTTGGAAAAACTTTTTTTTTGTGCATGACCACATTAATATGAATTTATAATCTGTTTTTGTTCACACAAAATAAATAAATAAATGACGGATCCCTGCTTTGTATTTTTATCTTTGAATGTGTTAAACGTGCATAGTTTTTGTAGTAGCCTAACATTCTAGTTTGGTTCCCTGCAGGTCCCTGACACTAGTGGGGACGTTCTGAGAACGTTCTGGGAACATCACATTTATAAATAAATATGGTCCCCTAAACGTTCCGATAACGTCCTGAATGTTCTGTGAAGGTCAGCAAAATAACGTCCCCCGACCCTTAAAAGTAGGCTCCACACCATGACCGTCTCCGAACGTTCCCAGAACGTTACTAGGCGACGTTTTTGACACCAGTGGGGACGTTCTGAGAACGTTCTGGAAACATCACATTTCTTAGCTGGGATGCCCCCGAACCCCCCCTAACTACACACATTTGAATGCCCGTGTCTGTGAGTGGGGCTGTGGATGGTAATGTGGGCTGGCGTGGCTACAGTGCCAGGGCTGAATTTTTGTCCCTGTCCATTTTCAGCCCAGTCAATTTTAACAAGTATCGTCATCATATCAGTGTAGATGTAGATGGACCAAAATAAAAACATTCAAATATCAAGTAAATAAGCATTGTGATAGTGCCACAGTACACTCTTGTTTAAAAAACTATTGCTATACCACGATACTCAATATTGTCCACGGTGAGTCATTTTCCCCTGTTGCACTTACATACAATTTGAGGGTTCGCCCACCTGCCAAATCCCACTTTAACCACTGGTTATTTATATACTGGAAAGAAAGTGAGAGTTTTTCGTTTTTCGTTGATCACGTGTTTCTCTGAAAACAATACGCGCTATACGACACGGAGCTTCATGAGAAATTAGTACTCGAGACGCGATTTGAAGCTTCAGTCGCTAATGTAGCGACATCCCTAGCATGGACATTGGGACGCAGGGAAACTGAATGTTTAAGGAAACGTGGCGAAGATGAAGCTTCTCTTTAGTTGGATCTTATTGTTCTGGTGTTTACTCGACAATGGTAAGACTTTTAGGCTATAATCTCTCTTCCGCTAAAAACGAAAGTAGATTTTGTATCTCATACTATTATAAATTCCACAGAAATGCGTTTGTATTTTGCTATGTGTGTTATTACGGAGCCCCTAAAGGTGGTGGATTTTAAAAAAAAAAAAATTGGATTGGAGATTAAAATATGTTTTCAAATCTTTTGCGTTCCCTCGCAAAGATATTTGTGTAAATTCCCTTAAAAAGCCTGACTCGAATATAATGAAAGTTGGTTTATTCCCATATTCGAACTTCCCGGATCAATATTCGTGAGCTAAACGTTGTTAAAACACAATACACATATTTTCAATCACATTAACCTAGACAACGAGCTACAACCCAATTTTCCTCAAAACGTGCTTTATAATAAATTGATTTCTATGAGGAGGCGGCTGAGAGATAAGTTCGAATAAGGGACCGTCTGCAAAGTGCAATAACACAAAAAACGTGACAACAAAAATATGAACTCACAGCAATAGACTTCTCCGTGTTGTACGTGTGCTATGGTCATACTACATCACTTAGTTTGATAAAATGTTCTTTTGCACATTTCATACTATGAGAAATATTCAATAACTTCACAAGTCACCTTCATTTATATGGTGCTTTTAACAATATAGATTGTTTCAAAGCAGCTTTACAGTGATAATAGGAAATTAAAGGGGAGGGGGGAGGGGAAGGGAAGGGTGGAGGGGAAGGGGAGGGAAGGGAAGGGAAGGGACAGGATCAGGAAGGTCCATGTCTGCGCACTTGCCCACAGGCTATTGTGGGATTACAAATTTATTAAAATGTTTAATTTAGGTTTACATTGAATTTAGCATGTTTTTAATAAAGAATCCTGCTGAAGAAACAACCAAGTCTCCTGGTCTTCGATTCTGAGTTTACAACACTATCGTGGTGTGATATATTTGAGTAAAAAGTATATGCTCAGTAATACATGGCACATGTAGTTTTTTGTTCACGCTGAGGACAATTGAGGGACTCAAACTACTACAAAAGGTGAAACAAATCACTGATGGTCAAGAAAGAAACAATGCATTTCACTGGGAGTGTAAACTTTTGAACATTTTATTTTGTTCTTTTTTTTAATTCAGTACTGCCCTTCATAAGCTACGTGTATTTATGTTACCCAGAAGACAAAACAGGTAAAATTTTCCCTTATCACCCAATTCAAAAGGGCTCTTTATGCATTGTGTTTCTTTCTTGAGCATCGATGAATGGAAGGGTTTTAAATATTGTTAGCCTCATTGCATAATTGCCTATAAAAAGTCCTTTTTTTTTAAATAGGAGGTAGGCAATTATGCTATGAGGCTAACAATATGCAAGATATGCTGGAAAATTTGTTTATCATTGATCATCCAGGTAACGACACGTCAAGGGTATTTAAACCTTTGAACTGGTTAATTTCTCTTAATTTATTTCTACTTGTTGTGGACTATATGTAAATTATTTTGCTTGGCGTATAATGAACTGTTCATTTCTTTTTCAGATTTTCTCTGTGTTGTTTCAAATGGAGTGTCAGTGTCAGTGATGGAGGGAGATTCAGTCACTCTAAACACTGGGGTTGAAATAAAACAACAAGAAAATCTCAAATGGTATTTTAATGACATTTGCATTGCTCAAAACATTGGAGATCCGAGTAAGAGTGAGACCTGTACAGATGATCAGTGTGAAGATGCTGATGAGAGATTCAGAGACAGACTGAAGCTGGATCATCAGACTGGATCTCTGACCATCATGAACATCACAGACACAGACTCTGGACTCTATGAACTAGAGATCAGCAGCAGCAACAGCCACAGTGAAAAGATCTTCATTGTTACTGTTCATGGTGAGTCATTCTGTTTAAAAGCAAGTCTTGTACATTTTAAAGATAGGGTAGGCATTTTTTTTTTCATAAACACTTTTTGTTATACTGGTTAAAAACTCTCTTCACATCCTGATAGCAATCACTAATAGAAGTGGTCTAAATATTAAAACATGTACATATATCTTATGTGGAAGTCTCAGGAACAAAAAATCTTCTTTCTGTAATTGCATTCGGTCCGACCTTTCTGCATGTCAATAAATGTATTTCCATACTTCCGCACACCTATTCACACAGACATCACACTTTATCAGTGCGTTTCATGCAATACAGAGCTGTAGACAAACAGTCACTGAAACCACAAACAAACAGCAGCCACCTATTACAGTTCCGCCTGAAACAAAACAATGAGCTTTTGCTGCTTTAATGCCATGTCATAACCATAATTATGAGAACCCTCGACATTCTACCCAGAGCTATTCATGTCCTCAGACTCAGATTTATGTGTTTCTATGTCAACACTATCAATGGTAAAATTAATCTGCAGCAGTCAGGTGGTACTAGAGCTCTGTAAGTTGTTTACGTTTATTATAATTGTAACGTTATGTGCTTTGAGACATGAGGTAATTTAACACTGTCTCTCGTGATGCTTTGCAGACTCTGCTGTGTGTTCATGTGTTTTGAAGGAGGCGTGGCTTTGGAGACGCTCTGAAGGGAGGGTGGGATCTCATGTTTTCAAAGCTAACTTGCTACTGCTAAACTCTACAAAATTGCCTACCCTACCTTTAAATTACATCATTAATGTTTTACTGATATTTTTCCAGTGATATTCAGATGTGTCTTTTCTCTTTACCTGAAAAAATAAAAACAATATTTTATAGAAAAACATGCCATTGTATATTAATGTGTTGGAGAATAACAACATTTAAATAAAGTACAAAGTAAAAACATTTTATGGAAAATATTATTCTATTAAATATTTATATTGTGTAATATTACAATGAATATATAATAATGAATATCAGTATGAAAGCACTTGGTTGAGTGAATCTACAAATAGGGGGCAATATAATAATCGGGATGTGGTTTGCATGATGTTCATTATGTTGTTTAAGATCATCCAAGAGACTCATGTATGTTTGTCTGATGAGTGAATGTGTGAATTCTTATTCAGGTTTGTCAGGTGTTGGCTCTGATGAAGTGTCCGTGTCAGTGATGGAGGGAGATTCAGTCACTCTAAACTCTGGTGTTTTAACAAACCAACAAGACAGAATTAGATGGTATTATAATGACATTCGCATCGCTCAAATCAATAGAGATCTCAGTAAGATCTGTACAGATGTTCAGTGTAATGAAGGTACTGAGAGATTCAGAGACAGACTGAAGCTGGATCATCAGACTGGATCTCTGACCATCATGAACACCACAAACACAGACTCTGGAGTTTATACACTACAGATCAGCAGCGGCAGCAGCGACATGGAAAAGATCTTCAGTATTGCTTTAAATGGTGAGTCATTATGTTTAAATGCAAATCTTGTACATTTAAATCGCATCGTTAATGTGTTAAGTGATATTTTTGCTCACATTCAGAGTTTTTTTCTTTTTCTTTACCTGTATATGAATTCACATACAGTGCATCTGGAAAGCATTCACAGCCGTATGTTACAGCTTTATTCCAAAATTGATAATTCATTATTTTCCTCAAAATTCTAAAAACAATACCCCATAATGACAAAGTGAAATAAGTTTGAAATCTTTGCAAATGTATTAATAAAAAAATTAAAAAATCACATGTTCATTAGTATTCACAGCCTTTGCTCAGTACTTTTTTTGTAGCACCTTTGTTTGTAGAAGGCTGTTCTATAACTAGCGCTGTGAATACTTTCCAGATGCACTGTACAGTATATTGATCATGTCTAAAAAAACACATTTACTGTTTAAGTGGAATTTATAGATTTAAATATAAATTACATAGAATAAATTATAATAATAAAAAGAAATAAGAATAATTAAAACAGTTTAGAAAAATAAAATAAAATTCGGACGAACAGTGGCACAGTGCTCATTTATTAAATGCATAGTTAAACAGATGTGTTTTGAGTCTGGACTTGAAAGTGACTACTGTAGGAGCACGTCTGATCTTCTCTGGAAGCTGGTTCCAGCTGCGGCTAGCATAATAGCTAAAAGCAGACTCGCCATGCTTAGAGTGAACCCTTGGTATTTCTAGCTGATATGATCCTAGTGATCTGAGTGATCTGTTGGGTTTATATTCAGTGAGCATATCTGCAATGTACTGAGGTCCTAGGCCATTGAATGATTTATATACCAGTAATAATACTTTAAAATCAATCCTAAATCTAACTGGGAGCCAGTGTAAAGACCTGAGGACTGGTGTGATAATTATGTTTATATTTTCTGGTTCTGCTCAGAATCCTGGCGGCAGCGTTCTGTATGAGCTGACACTGTCTTAAGCCCAATTTATACTTCTGTGTCGAACTTACGCCGTAGCTACGTCGTAGGCTGTGTGTAGCGCGCGTACCCTTCGGCGTACCCTGACGTGCACCTCTCCAAAAATGTAACAACGCGTCAACCCTACGCGGACGCAGGCGCTGTGATTGGTCTGCTAGAACCGCTCCCTCGGGTTTCACATGCTCCCTCTGCAAGTGTAATTGCGCGTCAACGTGGACAACGACGCATGAAAACCAATGTGTTGCCTACAGCGTAGAAGCTCCGGCGTAGGTCCGACGCAGAAGTATAAATCAGCCTTTATGGTCTTTTTGGGAAGGCCAGTGAGGAGTCCATTACAATAATCCATCCTGCTGGTGATGAAAGCATGCACAAGTTTCTCTAAGTCCTGTCTGGAAACAAAGCATCTGATTCTTGCAATATTTTTCAGATGATAGTATGCTGATTTAGTTATTGCTTTGACATGACTACTGAAACTAAGGTCTGACTCTAGTGTCACACCAAGATTCCTGACTTGATTTTTAGTTGTTTGACCCCTAGAGTGAAGGTATGCGTTCACCTTGAGAACTTCATCTTTGTTTCCAAACGCAATGACTTCAGTTTTGTCTTTGTTTAACTGAAGAAAGTTGTGGCACATCCAACTGTTGACTTCATCAATGCATTGGCACAGGGAGTCAATGGGGCTGTAGTCGTTAGGCGATAGGGCTAAGTAGAGCTGTGTGTCGTCTGCATAGCTGTGGTAAGCAGTTTGGTTCTTTCTCATTATTTGGCTCATTGGGAGCATATACAGGTTGAACAGGAGTGGCGCAAGAATTGAGCCTTGAGGGACTCCGCATGTCATGGATGTCCACTCAGACTTATGATCTCCTATACTCACATAATAACCTCTCCCATCTAAGTATGACCTGAACCATTTTAGGACTATCCCAGAAAGCCCCACCCAGTTTTCCAGCCTGTCAATAAGTATGTTATGATCGACAGTGTCAAATGCAGCACTGAGGTCGAGTAGCACCAGCATTGATAATTTGCCTGAATCAGTATTTAAGCGAATATTGTTTATTATCTTTGAGCGCTGTCTCTGTGCTGTGATGCGGTCAGAAACCAGATTGAAAATTGTCAAAGTATCCATTCAAGCATAAGAATTTGTTCAGCTGATTGAAGTCAACTTTTTCAATGATCTTGAGATCGAAGATTTGAGATGGCTGAGACCAGCCACCCAGACAGCTGCTGCAACAATAGTTTTTTATAACCAAAGAATTTCTCCACAAACTGACTGCAGACTGCAGTTAGTCGTCGAAACCGACTTGAGTGGGCAAATGCTCACATTCGATGGCATCTGGCACTTTGGAGAGGTCTTCTCTTTATGGATGAATCCCGGTTTTCACTGTACAGGGCAGATGGCAGGCAGCGTGTATTTTGCTGTGTGGGTGAGCGGAACAAACAAAAACACTTCACAACCACTACATGACAATTGATTAATTCACAGAAATCAACAATAGCAAGCCAAACAACGACAAATGCCAAAGTGAGCAAAAAGCTGGGGACATGGAAGAGATACGGGTATTTGAGGAAGGTGGTGTAATGTGATTGGATGAGTGAACCGGGATGTCATCATACTTCAGGAAAACTGACAGGCTGTAGATTGATCCAATAAACATCTGAAACACACACCAACAACAACAACAACAACAACAACAACAACATCTCCCCATTGTAACACTCTAAATACGTACACGTACGTAACAACGACCATCACCTCGTTGCAGCATGATAATGCACGGCCCCATGTTGCAAGGATCTGTACACAATTCCTGGAAGCTGAAAATATCCCAGTTCTTGCATGGCCAGCATACTCACCAGATATGTCACCCATTGAGAATGTTTGGGATGCTCTGGATCGGCGTATACGACAGCGTGTTCCAGGTCCTGCCAATATCCAGCAACTTCGCACGGCCATTGAAGAGGAGTGGGCCAACATTCCACAGGCCACAATCAACAACCTGATCAACTCTATCCCCCCTCCCCCACACCTGTGAGGTGGATGGATTATCTCGGCAAAGGAGAAGTGCTCACTAAGACTGATTTAGACAGATTTGAGAAACAATATTTGAGAGAAATGGGCCTTTTGTGTGCATAGAAAAAGTCTTAATCTTCAGCTCATGAAAATTGGGGGCAAAAACAAAAGTGTTGCGTTTATCACTGACGGGTCTTGACCATACGTCAACATACGACGAAAGGGTACCCCTATTTCGTCCATATGAGACGAAGACATAAGCGCACCAGCAGCGCCTCCTAGCGGTACCCTAACGCATACCTAAACCTACCCATAACCCGAATCGTCACACATGGACGTTATAGGGGTACCCTTTTCGTCGTATGTTGACGTATGGTCAAGACCCGTCAGTTTGTGACGTTTTGGGGTGAGACTGTGTTGGTTATGCATGTCTGTCCCTCAAAACAAGTTCCTTTCAGCAGCTGTTGGTTTGTGTTTCAGGTGTTTCTACTTTTGAACGAGATCAAATGAAGAAAAAGACAGTGAAGGAAGGAGAATCTGTTATTTTATACACTGGTGTAATAAGAAAACTGAATGATTTGATGACATGGTATATTAATGAGTTTCACATCGCTGAAATCTGTGATGAACCCAGAAAAACCTGTACAGATGTTCAGTGCAATAAAGGTTCTGAGAGATTCAGAGACAGACTGAAGCTGGATCATCAGACTGGATCTCTGACTATCATGAACACCAGAAACACAGACTCTGGAGAATATAAACTACAGATCAGCAACAGCAGATTCAGCATCATAAAGCGTTTCAGTGTTTCTGTCACGGGTGAGTTTTGTTTAATCATTCAGTGCATTTTCCCTCAAGCAATTTTAAAATACAGTTTATATTTAAATCGAAACAGTAAATGTTTTCATTGTGGTCTGTTTAAAAAAAAGAGTTTGGACTCTATGTACAGTTGTAAATCTCAGTCAAAAGTATCCACCTTATTTTTCAGGTTAGAATGAGTGCGGCCATTTGTAATTTTAATGTGTCTAGCTTCCAGTGTCATTCTCTTCCAGTTATTTTTAGCTGTATAAAATAGCTCATTTTGCTGCCTGAAGTTTCAATCTGTTTCTTACCATATTATTTTAATTTAAGATTTACTGTCTTAAATAGAAACACGCTGGTTTGTAGCGCAAACAGTTTTACAGTTTACTAATAAATCAGAAGTCTTGCACATTCACAGAAAACACCTTACTTCTGCATTGAAAAATAAGGTGGATTGGTAGAGTTGATTATCAGTTGATCTCTAGTAATAATGTGTGTCTGTCTTTAGCTCCTCCAGATTCAGGTTTATCTTCAGCTGCTGTAGGAGTAATATGTGCTGCTGTTGTTTTGCTCGTGGCTGCTGCTGCTGCTGTGATTTACTGTCTCTACAGATCAAAACAAAAAGGCAAGTATTACATACAGCTTATCTTCCAAAATATAAGATTTATTGTGCATAAAGAGTCTTTAAAAATGTGTAAAAGTACGTATTTTAACAGGAAACAGGAAACTCGACACCGCGCCATGATCATCTTTAGGTGAGATACTGTGAGAGAGCGCTGCTCTTGTGCTGTTTGACTTCAGAATGAAGAACAGGGCTCTTTACATTCACAAACATCAGAGAGAAAATCACTGTTGTGTTTATGCAACTGAATCATCAATACTGAACATCTGTTTTACCTTCTGTGAATCTGTTTCTGTCTTTCAGGAGGATGATGTCACAGTGTCCCTTCAACCGAATGACAGTCTACAGGAGGGTGCTGCTAACGGGACGTCCACTGGTCAGACTGATGGGCCACTGACTGGAGCTGATGATGAGATTCCACAGTAACATTATTATTTTATATCAATGAAAAGGAACATTAAGAGAGATGAGAAAGTTAAGAAAAAGGAAATGGAAGAAGATTTTCTGACTTTCAGCAAAATAATGTCATGATACCACATTAGTTTACTCTTTCGTGATGATAATCACCGAAGCTACCTCAAGTATAATTGACATCTTTGCCTTGATAACAAACCTAAAAAAGAAATTTACTAAATATTGAGTTTTATCTATAGACTGTAAAAACTCTCTCTCTGACTGTATAGACTCTCTCCCATTGGTGAAAAGTGAAGCCACCAAAGTCTTAATTTGTCCTAATTTGGGACCTGATTCGGCGCAGTAGAAATACTGTAAAAATAAAATATAGATACATCTTTATAAAGTTACAAAAGTAATTCATTCGATAGCAGTGATAACTTTATCTTTGTATTTTGATAAACAGTAAAAAAAAGGCAGCATGTTTAGGGCCTGCCCTACTGTACAAATGTTTTCTTTGTTTACATTCATTAAGATATAACCCACTGAGTTTACCAGGATACTCACCAAGACGTTTTACATTATTTTGTGTGAATTTGTCCGTTCAAGCGCAAGATGTGAAAGAGAAATCAATTCAGTATTCGCGTGCTGTCTAAGATGTGGGTTTTCGGGGAGCGTGTGCTTCAGATATTTGCATTTGGGAAACTTCTGGACCTGATAACGTCCTGTAATAATGTAGGGGACCACTCGTTATACAAAAATCATTCACACGGATCTGTGAAAACGACTAAAAACGCTGTATTCTGCTGCCAGGCCATTAGACGGCAATGCAAGACTGTAGCTGATTATGTAAAATGCATACATGACGTCATCCTTCTCACTGATTTGCGTTTTTGTTGTTTACATGGAGACCGGTTTCAAAAACGTTCACTTTGAAACCCGTTTTCAAAAGATTGTGTTTCCAGGCACCCAAAATGCCGGTGTTGTGTAAATGTTGTCTCTCTCTCCCTCTCCATCATTTACATATCCGATGAATTACAAACTTTCCACTGATGTCTGTGAAAAATCTACTGCACATTAATATCAGCTCACACACCATGGCTATATAGGCATTACTAATTATACAAATTTGCTTCATAGACAACCTTCTTTGTTATCCCCATTATATTCTCTGTTGTCAGTGTTTCCTTGTCTGGAAACAAAAATTGTCATTGTCAAAATGTCATATTGCAAGATATGAGTGCTCTTCAAAGACTATATGTGCAAACTGCAAATGCACATTTTAAGGCAATTGAGTCTGTACTTTTGACGCTGTTGAATGCCTGATTATGTTACATTTTTTTAATTTTAGCAATGGCATCTCCGCTACACTAGGGGCTTTCGCACTGGATAGTTCTAGGAGCTAGCCAACCAAGGTGATTCCCCGAGAACGATACTTGGTTACTCACGTAACCTCGGTTCTCTCTAGAGAGGGAACGAGTATTGCGTAAGCTTGCTTACGCTGCGGGAAAGTCTTCTTTTCTCGAGATACTGAAGCCAAAAATTATCCTTAATTTCATATTTTGTCAACGCAGTGCAGCTGAGCTAGAGCGGCATACTGCACGCTCATTGGCTGCCGCGCGGCAACTGCTTAAGCCTACCAGTGAGCCTGGCGTGATGTCACGCCCAATGAGGGCGCGCGCGCCCTCGCGCGTCACAGCCCGCCAGAATGGGCGGCGTCAGAGCGTATATAAGGAAGGCTCGTAGGCTATATTCTCTGTTTTCTGTCGAATGAAGCGACACGAGCTATAGGCTTTAAGCACGGCAGGGAACGCAATACTCGTTCCCTCTCTAGAGAGAACCGAGGTTACGTGAGTAACCAAGTATCGTTCTCTTACGAGAGGTTCTCTCGTATTGCGTAAGCTTGCTTACGCTGCGGGAACCCCTTGTCCACGCCGTGCGCGCCTAACGATCACATATGACTCTTTATGAAAAGCATAGAGGTGAAATGACAGGTGGCCAGCGGTGCGGGCCAACACATGTTCATAAGCACACCCAGGGAACACAAGAACGGTACGGCCGGTCTATGCATACTGATACCCTGAGCGTGCAGCTCAACAGACAAGCTAATCGATAATACAGCCTGCGCACATGAGCAGGACATGAACACGACTAGACTGACAGAAGTTTAGCCTGCAGGGCGGGAACTTCCAGGTTATAAAACCTAACAAATGTAGAGGGGGACGCCCAGCCCGCCGCCATACAAATGTCATGAATGGAAATCCCGCTGGACCATGCCCACGATGAGGCCATGCCTCTGGTGGAATGAGCCCGTATGCCCAACGGACATTGCAGGTCTTTTGACGCATATGCTGCTGCAATAGCATCCACTATCCATCTGGATAGCGTCTGTTTCGAGGCGGCGCGACCCTTAGCGCGCCCTCCAAATGAGACGAAAAGCTGCTCTGAGAGCCTGAAGGCTGCAGAGCGCATGACATAACACCTTAACGCCCTGACCGGGCAAAGGCGGTTAACACCCTCCTCGCTGCCGGATGACGGCAGGGCCGATAGGGTAATGACTTGAGCCCTAAAGGGAGTACCTAACACTTTGGGGACATAACCGTGCTTCGGTTTGAGAATGGCTAACGAGTCGTTAGGTCCAAACTCGAGGCACGACGCGCTGACGGACAGCGCATGCAAATCACCCACTCGTTTGACTGAAGCCAGAGCTAGCAGAAAAACGGTTTTAAGCGTCAAGTATTTCAACTCCACAGAGTCCAAAGGCTCGAAGGGATGCACTTTTAGGGACTCTAGGACCAGAGACAGGTCCCAAATAGGGACTGACGGGGCCGAGGAGGGTTCATCCTCCTGGCCCCGCGCAGAAAGCGGGTAATGAGTTCGTTCCTGCCCAGCGAGCGGCCGCGCGCCGAATCGGCGAACGCTGCTATGGCCGCGACGTACACTTTGAGCGTGGAGGGGGACCTGCCCGCGTCCAACATCTCTTGGAGGAAGTTTAATACCTGTGGAACTTCACAGGACTGAGCATTAGAACCCTTTTCCACACACCATTTGCTAAACACCGACCATTTAGACGCATAGAGCCGCCTCGTCGAGGGGCTTCGTGATCGTGTTAATTACCCCTTCTGGCAGATCAACGAATATCCGTTGATTTCCCACGCATGCAGAGACCAGTGTTCTGGATGGGGATGCAGAATCGATCCTCGGGCTTGAGAGAGAAGATCTCTCCTCACCGGAATCGGCCATGGGGCTGTGTCTGCCAGCCTCATTAGCTCGGGGAACCACGGTTGGTTTTCCCAGCGCGGAGCTATGAGGAGCACTGCGCAGTCCGCCTCCCTGATCCTCGCTAGCACTTGAGGCAGCATCGAGATCGGTGGGAACGCATACAGCGGAACGCTGGGCCATGTCTGAGCCAGCGCGTCCTCATGTTTTGAGAAAAACCTCTGGCACTGAGCGTTCTCGCTCGCGGCGAAGAGGTCGATCTCCGCTTCGCCGAAACGACGCCAAAGCGATTGGACCATCTGGCGGTGTAGAGACCATTCCCCTGGGGGAACGTTGTCCCTGGACAGTCTGTCCGGGCCGTCGTTCAGACGACCGGGTACATGAGCTGCCCTTAGGGAGCGCAGCGGGCCTTGAGCCCAGGATAGGAGGCGCTCTGTGAGAGCGCGCAGGGTTCTGGATCTGATTCCGCCCTGGCGGTTCACGTAAGACACCACTGACATGTTGTCCGAGCGAACTAGCACATGGTGTCCCCGTAGAAGCGGTAGAAAGTGCTTCAGCGCTTTCTCGACCGCCAGCATCTCTAGACAGTTTATGCGAAGGCTTTTCTCCGTATTCGACCATGGGCCGCAAATCGGACTGCCCTCGTGAGTCGCTCCCCAACCCATGTTGGACGCGTCTGTCGAGACCACTTTGCGGTGTGCGATGACCCCCATCGTCACTCCCCGCTGATACCATTCGGCCGCCAGCCAGGGCTGCAGAGCTGAGACACAGCGCTGAGTCACTCTGACTGGTGCGCGGCCCGAAAACCATGCATTGCGGGGCACTTCCGACTTTAGCCAGCATTGAAGCGGGCGCATTCGAAGTAAACCCAGCTGCAGGACCGCTGCGGCTGACGCCATATGGCCCAAAAGCCTCTGAAAGGTTTTCAGGGGAAAAACTTTCCCCACTTGAATGGAAGCGGCGAGGTGTCGAACACAGCGTGCGCGCTGTGTTGACAATCTGGCCGTCATCGCCGCCGAATCCAGATCTATACCCAGAAAAGTGATAGACTGGCTGGGGGTTAGAGAGCTCTTGTCCCAGTTCACGGAAAGACCCAGGCTTTCCAAATGACCGAGAAGCGCTGTCTTGTGAGAAACTAGTTCCTCTGTTGAGTGCGCTATAATTAGCCAATCGTCCAGATAGTTCAGAATTCGCATTCCCTTCGATCTCAGGGGTGCGAGAGCCGCATCCATGCACTTCGTAAATGTACGGGGTGCCAGGGACAGGCCGAACGGCAGGACGGTGTACTGATATACCTGACCGTCGAAGGCGAATCTCAAGAATGGCCTGTGACGGGGCATAATCTGAATCTGAAAATACGCGTCTTTCAGATCGAGAGAGATGAACCAGTCCCCCGGGCGAATCTGCGCGAGGATTTGACTGGTCGTGAGCATTTTGAACGGTCGTTTCATGAGCGCTTTGTTCAAATGTCTCAGATCTAATATAGGTCTGAGCGCTCCGCCTTTCTTGGGTACGAGGAAATAACGGCTGTATAAGCCTCCCTCGGTAACCGGCGGGTGAACTCGTTCTATCGCCCCTTTGTGCAGCAAATTCGCTATTTCTGCGTGACGCAGATGAGCTGCATCTGCCTTCACCTGAGTCTCGACCCGGGCGCGAAAGCGCGGGGGGCGGCGAGCGAATTGAAGCGAATAGCCCTTTATCACTGTGTTTAGTACCCACTTCGACACTCCCGGAATAGCTTTCCATGCATTCGCACTCATAGCTAGGGGTCGAATCGCCTCCGGTTCCCGCCCGCCGCACAGCGCGGGACAAGGAGCCTGTGGCGGTATGTGCGCGAGTCGCGCAGTGGCAGTGAGGGGAGACGGGGGCTCGCTGATAGCGGCAGCCGGCTGAGTGACGCTGTGAGAGAGCGTTGTGTGTGACGGCTCGCGGCGCGGAAGCGGGGCGGGCTCGTGAGTGTTCACATGAGAGTGTGCGTGCTGTGTAGCGGGCACAGGGCTCTTTATTAACACACAGCCGGTGACGGATTGCTCTGGACCCCGAATGTGTGAGACAGAGCGAGCACTGTGTAGGTGTGAGCACTGGGGCGTGGGCACGTGACCTACAACTAACACTCGAGCGGCCGTAGCGCGCTTTATGTGAGTGCGCTCTGTGGGGTACACAGGGGAGATTGTGCTTGTGTGTAGCAATGAACACTGGGACGTGGGCATGTTCGCCGTAAAAACGCTGGGTCGCCGTAAAAACGGCGTTTGTGTGCAGGCGAGAGAGTTGAGAAACTGGCTCGTTGGCTGCGGTGGACACTACTGCAGTAGCCTTTATCAAGGGGACTGGCAGAGGTATACAAGTTAGCTTTGACGGCGGTCCGGCCGCGGCGGGACTCAACCGTCTTTTCCTCTCGACGAGTGCTAGGAGGACTTCGCAGGCTCGGGTTTCAGCGAAACTCTAGGCCGGGGACCCCGCGGGGGTAGCGGCCTGTGCTGGCTGGTGGAGCGGGACCTGGGTCGGCCGCGCTGGCGCTGCTGCGAAGCTGGAGGTCGAGACGGGCGCTGCGTGTTAGAGCGGCCTGCAGCGGAGCTCGAGCGGCGGGGCAGAAAGAGGTTCATGGCCTGTGACGCCTTCTGTACTTCAGAGAAGCGGTCTTATCGGCAGCTCTTCACAGAAGGTGCAGCCGCCCGTGGAAAGCGCGACGGCTGCGTGGTCCCGGCCCAGGCAGAGAGCGCAGATAAGATGGCGGTCTCTGTCGCTGAGTGTAGAGCGGCATGAGCCGCACGTGGTGCGAGGCATTTGCAACAACGCCTCCGCTCTTTTAGATAGCGCTGCGGAAGCAAAACACACAAGCGGTTGGAGCAGGCTGTGTGAAGAGGGCGAGTCGAGCCCGCAGGGTCGACATCGGCAGCTCTTCACAGAAGGTGCAGCCGCCCGTGGAAAGCGCGACGGCTGCGTGGTCCCGGCCCAGGCAGAGAGCGCAGATAAGATGGCGGTCTCTGTCGCTGAGTGTAGAGCGGCATGAGCCGCACGTGGTGCGAGGCATTTGCAACAACGCCTCCGCTCTTTTAGATAGCGCTGCGGAAGCAAAACACACAAAAAGAGCTTTTGTAAAGGATATCGCCGGATAGCTGAGCTGGCACGGCAGGCTGAAGGCGGCGAAGATTCGTCCGGCTTCCTCAGGCTGTCCTAAGCTGGCTCGTTAGCTGTTCCTTGCAGGACAACGGCGACGGCTTCCTCTCAGAGTTCAGCGATGCGAGTGCTTCGCTGAAAAGACAGAAAACAGAGAATATAGCCTACGAGCCTTCCTTATATACGCTCTGACGCCGCCCATTCTGGTGGGCTGTGACGCGCGAGGGCGCGCGCCCTCATTGGGCGTGCGCCCTCATTGGGCGTGACGTCACGCCAGGCTCACTGGTAGGCTTAAGCAGTTGCCGCGCGGCAGCCAATGAGCGTGCAGTATGCCGCTCTAGCTCAGCTGCCCGCAGCTGCACTGCGTTGACAAAATATGAAATTAAGAATAATTTTTGGCTTCAGTATCTCGAGAAAAGAAGACTTTCCCGCAGCGTAAGCAAGCTTACGCAATACGAGAGAACCTCTCGTAAGAGAACTAATGTTTCCCTTATTACGGTGTGTGTTCACTCGCATTCTCCGTTTTTAGTTTACAATCTGTCTAATATGTTATTATATAGAACTGTTATACATAGAAAGTAGACAGTAATTAAATGTTATTAGCGTATGCCATGTGGTTGATGTCCTGTCGCTAGCTGAGCAGAAATACATAATCATGTTTTGTTTCCCTTCAATCTGTGAGTTTACACAGGTTTTTTTTTTTTTTTTAATGGCGGGTGCTGGTGTTTTGCTTGTGTTCGGCCAATCAGCTTATACTAACGTCACTGGTAATTCCTATAAACGGATTTCTCACGGATGTCATCACAGAGATGCGGGGCAACTAGGGGGCAGAAAGCAGCTCTTTATGGCATATCTAGCAGAAACGGAGATGACACAGAGCTTTTATACATATCATTTTTTATATTCTATATACCTTATCATATTAGAATATCTATCATATTTTATAGACCTTTTTTATGTCATATTAATAATCTATAAATATATATATTAATATATATATAATATATATATATATATATATATATATATATATATATATATATATATATATATATAATATTAGTAATCAAATAAATCCTTTTCTTTTTTAGAATGTCAATAATTTAATGTAGCAGTAAAATATTATATTGAATGTATTATTATTATTAATAATTAAAAAAAGTGAAATAAACATAATACAAATAAAAAAACATTAATATTAATAATTCAAATGCATTATTAAAATAAATATTCATATAAAACTCGTTACATATAATATGGACCTTTTTTTCTACCATATTAATAATCAAATACAATATCAAGCATCATATGTTGTTAAATCATTTCTATTTTAGTATGTGTCAATAAATTAATGTAGCAGTAAAATATTATTTTTAATATATTCATTTAATGGACATTGAACATTTAAAATAAAATAAGAAAATAAAATATGAATAACTTGAATACACTATCAACGTAATATTTATTCATTATAATATAAACCTTTTATTTCTATATTTTTCATATCCACTTGGACATGTGATCCATCGTGGTCTGAAATAGCGTAGGGATCTGATAATGTCTCACCGTTACTGCGAGTTAATGTCTTAATATAATCGATGGAGACCGCGATTCCTAGACTTCCAAAGTAATTGATGCTAGCCATTTTCTCACCTAGCTAGCTGTCACACGTCTCATGTCTTGTACAGTATGTTTACATATCAAGTAAACAGTACAGCCTTGTCGTAAACATTTAAGATAGAAAGGCTCAACAACCAACAAAACCAGGTAATTTCATAATTTCATAGGGTATGTCATGTTTTTATGATTAGCAAACTTGGTTCATTCAGAGACCTGATGACTATAACTTAGCCTACTAGTCAACTGTTGTTAACCAACGTTTTGCATAATGTTATGTTAATATGCAAATAAAACACAACCTAAAATTGCAGTTTATTATTGAGTCAACAAGAATTCACAAACAATTCGACATCTTCGTTAATTACAATGGTTAATTAACGATACAATCTTCCAGGTGTTTAGCCGAGTTCTTCATAACGTTGTCGTTACATGACAATAATTGCATGCACCTCCAAGTACTGTTAAAAAAAACGATATAATATTCTTTGTGGGCTTCATTAATGGTGATCAATAATTGGGCAGAACAGATGTTGTAGGCTACCTTCAGAGTTTTGCATCCAGCTCTTTTCTCAGCATAAATGACTGTTACCTCACTCAGCATAACACCTGTTAGCGGTTTTGCCCCTTGAATGCGCGCGCATCCAGTATTGTTTGTATACAAGAAACCCGTCTATAGTGCTGGTTTAGACCCTACTCTGAAGTAAGAGATAAATTAGTTCCTCCAAAAGGAGTTCCTAAAATCGTTCCTAGTTCCTACGGTGCGAACACGCCAAAATCTGGGAACTTCCGCCAATAGTTATATAGGAACTATGAAAACTATTCCTCAGGTGCGAAAGCCCTTACTATCAGGAAATGTTAATCTCAGAACTCAGCTAATGTTCTGGAAAGGTTCTCTGAGGGTTATTCCAGTTACAGTAATAGAATGATTGCTTCTAAATGCTAGTACAAAAAATTTATTTATACATCTTTCATGTAACTTTTTTCCTGAAAAGATTTAGTTGGATGTTTGTCTAACATTTTTTTTTTTGTTGTTAAATGTTGCTACTTTTTAAGAGTTGCTAGCCTGGCTAACGTCAGACCAAGTCTCATTTGAGACTTGGTCTGGGAACCACGTGTTCATTTTCTCGTATTTGAGGCGTGGTTTACGAATGCCCAGAGCCGTTTATTGGGCGCTATGAATGTCTATCAAATGCGCCTGTATGTAGCTCATAGCCAATCGTTTCAATTATACCAGATGACGTATGGAGAGTGACAGAAATTCGTCGAGGAAAAAGACGATGGGTCAAAGATTTATTTGTACACGATGGCGTTTAGCGAATATTACCGTTTGTGCAAGATAAACATGAGGGTAGAAGGTAACGTCGAGTCTGATGCCATGTTGGATCCATAGATATAAACAAACTGCTTCGGTGTCGTCATCGTCTTGCTGCTCCCTCCCCGTTCTGTGATTGGTTCCCTTTTTCAGGGGAAAATTTGGTCCATGGTGTCCAGACTGCCTAGCAGCGTGAATAAAATCGCGCTGCGAGCAAGGCAGTATGGGGAAACCCAGGCTAAAGAGTTGCTACTGTTGTGGCAGATTTAAAATCTCTGGTTCAGGTCTCAAAAGAATCTCTCAGAGTTGAAGTTCCATGTTTCAGAAGAATTAACTTTATTGAACAATTCAACAAAGTGAGATGCCAGCTGTTCATCTGACTTACAATGGTCAGCCTTCAGGTCTTATAACCTTTTCTTTTCGCTAGGTACCCAATGAGCATCCGTACAGTTATCTTTTTCTTTTTGCTCCTCCTCGAGATATCGCCACCGTTAGAAACATCTTCCCTGAGGCCTTCTTTCTATTGGTGGAGAATCTCTGAGCATACGCCTTTTTTAAAAAAACATCTCATATTACATGTTTTTCAGTACCTTCTTGTGCCTTTCACCATGTCCACCTTCCCGTAAGATATATTGTTCAGAGCTTTTGGGTACTTTTCCATCCTTACAGACCTAGTTTTCTACTTGACATTACAACACATAGACTTTTGCACAGTATGTTGAGTTTTGATGCTGAACAGCTCATTTAACCAACAAACCTCCCTTGTTCAGCAGCTTTGTTAACTCTAAACTGGTGTTTTTACCGGGAAAAAATTATACATTTCACACTCCATGCTGATTGTCTTCACCCTTGAACAAAGTTTGGTGGTTAAAAAAGGCAGTTCAAATCCAGCAAGAGTTGATCCTTGAAATATCACCACTGTGTCCTTGACTCTGAATCTCAGGAACTGAACCTGTAAAAACTGCACTGAAAGACATTGTGTATTGTGAATTGAAGCAGCTACAAAAATGGCAAATGTCATTGTATTGTATTGTATTGCATATTATATTCCACAACTGTTACTCTGCACAAGCATTTTAATGGTGTTGTTCATGATAAAACAATATTTTTATTATAGATTTCATACATGTTGAAATGTGTAAAAGTGAGTTTTTCTTTGTTACAAAAAATCTGTGTATCATTCAGCCTTTTGTAAGTTTTGCTGATTAGTTTTTTACAGTGAAGTTCTTGTGTTTGATGTGAGGAAGACGGAGACCTGTGGAGCTTTCAGGGTAAAGAATACTGAGACATTATCCCTCTATTTACCTACATTTTGCCTGTTTCAGTTCTTTACTTTTTAACTCATGTAATTGTGTGACTCCTCTTCAAAGTTTCACAAGTCGCCTTGTGCAGAATATTTGTTTTATATTTTCAGACTTTTTTTTTCTGAAACTGCATTAGCCAAAGAAAAAGTGCCTAAAAATGAGCCTGTAAACAAATTTTCAAACAATGTAAATAAACTGAAAGGATCTCTGTTCATGTGATCAATGAATGCCATTAAAATGTATCTGATCATAACTCATAACTGCTGAAAACTGAATTTGTTATGATTTTAGAGCTTGTCATCAGAAGTAACTGAGCTAAACTAACATAAATTGTTTCAGAGTGATCATTTTGTACATTTAACACTTAAAATCTTTACTCAAGCTCTTGATCCAGTAATACTAACACTTTTCTCTTCTCAAAAAAAAAAAAAAAAAAATTAACATTTACTGCGTTAGACTAAACTGAGAAGGGTCATAGCACTTGCATATTGTTGTCTTACTGTTAGTTTAACTGCTTCTATTGTTCTCATTTGTAAGTCGCTTTGGATAAAATCATCTGCTAAATGAATAAATGTAAGCTAACTTGCCGTTCAACTCTATCCTTAGCAATATACACAATGTCTAATCAACTGCAATTTCAAAATAAGAGCAACAACAACAAAAAAGGTTATTTCTGGCCAACTTGGTCAATTTGCTCCTCCTGTTAGATCTATACTAATACTTTTGGGCAAAAAGTGTCTTTTTATTGACACCATTCATTTATAGTATTATATTAGATATTTAGTTAAAGATTTTTGGGGGGATCTTAAATCATTGGAGACACACTACTGTCTCCTGAAATACACACTCACAACTGACATCAACACACAGTAACACCACATGTTCATGCAGAATGTTTTTGTTCATCCATCAGATCAAACCACATGTTTTTACAGAAGTAAAAGAGAGAGACATATAGATGAGTAATTAGCAGCTATGTTTTGCACTAGAAATATACATATAATTGATAAAACTGTTACAACTTTTGAAGTTTTTCAGGGACTATTTCATCAGTCCATCTCTGAATATAACAAGTGAACGTGCCCATAATGACCCTGCTGTATGTCCACTGGGATGTTTTGATCATTAAACTATAACATTGAAACCTATAGCAGGAATTTGATCTGGTTTTGTGCTGCTGGTGTGTTTACTATCATGATGGAATAGCTAGCATTACATGTTAAGGCAGAGCTGATATAATAAAATGTAAAATTACATTTTTATGTAATCTATGAGTAATTGAGTTTATTATTGTTCAAACAGGGCAACAGGGGCAGTGCAAAATATCCAGCATGTACATCTGTGTGATAATGACAAAAAAAAAAATCTTTGATTTTGTAAGGCCTGATTTTGTCCAACGTCAGTTTCCGATAAACTGGTGAAGGTTTCTACGCATTACTGTCTTTTCCTCTTTGTTTCATCTGACCCCAAAAATGAAAAAGGTTTAATTGATGTTTGTTAATCATAAATTTAGGTGAATGTTTGATTATTCTATTAACTCTTTGTTGAAATTGCATTCGTTCATCCGGATTCCTAAAACGTTGTGAGTCTCGCACCGGCCGGGTATACGATCACTTAAACATAAGCTCATCAGTCTTGGTCATTAGACAGAGGCAATTGACTATTCTATACGGCCGTACTCCACTTTGCTCTAGAATATATTATTTAGTCCCCATGGATCTGAACACACTTAATTAAGGTTAGATTATATCTAACCAAAGGTCAAGACAACAAACAAGCTGACCAACTTAACTACTTCTAATGGTAACTTTGTTAATGTTAATGGTAACTTAACTACTTCTAATGGTAACTTTGCTCACCCTATTTAGACTGGTTTAACATCACACTGTTGCTCTAAACACAAAGCCCATTATTAGCCTCTTCAGTCTAAGTATACATGATAAATGGCAATGTGTTAGGCGGAGCTCTAAACTTCAGTTTGTGTGCCCCAATGCTCCACAAAACTTAGCGTTAGTCTGTTATTAACCTGAGCGTAGACTTATGGTGTTATGGACTTAACGCAATCTACTAGAATCATTAATTTCAGAGTAAGTCAGAATAAATCCAAATGTAACAATTTATTATTAGCCAGATAAATGTATCATGTCAATTACATAATCAATTCAAAGATAATCAATACAACAACATCAAATGCTCAGGGATAAAGAGTAAAAGATGTATAGGCTATACAGTGTGTCTGGAGGCTATCATGGGCTGTTCTCATTACAAATCGCCCCGAGCCTCTGGAGACATTTCTTTATATACTCAGACCAAGACAAGACATCCCCCAATGTAGGGAATGAACTTATAATAGGAATTTGCAAAGACTAGAGTTATAGACATGGCGGGTTCACACCTTGAGGAACAGGAGGTAGCTTGGATGAAGAACCCTGGGAAAAAGTGCACACCCAGTAAGCAAAGTATCTCTAAACCCTTATTACCATTTGGTTTACTTGGAGATGAGACCATGGTACCAGTCGCACTGAGACATTTCAAATGATACCAAACATGACTGTTAATTCACTTGTATTGACATAGAACATTATAATTTAATATATAATATTTCTAAGTGAAGAGAATTATGTGGGGGATAAGGAACAAATGTTAAGGAAGGACATAAGGGAAAGAAGCTTCACTCTGTGGGCAAACGGCAGTGTGTGTTTGTGGTGTCCATATCTCAGGAGATCAGAGTATCTGAGCTTCTGTTTGTCTTACAATTTACAAAACAAACAGTGAATAGTGGGGGGTCAATGTTTAATAATGAACGTAAGGTAAATTTCCATGGTAAGATAAAAACAGAACATTCTCTGGATGCTATTAGAGCACCACTATTTTAAATTAATACCGAGCAACAACATTTTAAACAATACAACAACAAGCCATGTGCATATGTGTATTTGATCATCGTTTTTTGGGAATATTTTCATACACAGCATCCGTCTTTGATTTCTGCAAGGGAAAATATACTCAATCAGGAACATTGCTGATACAATAGAAATTTAATAAAGACTAACTGAGGTTTCACTGTGCAAAGCTTAGTGTTTATTTTGTTTTGAAAAACTACTGTACAGAACAGATGCTAACATGGAGCAGCAAGAGGAAATGACATCAGTCATAACTTTTCAAACCGTTAAATCATCAAACAGTTTAAGATCTGCAGGTTTGTCACGACAGCCTGTGCTGAGAATGACTGTCTTTCACACAACAGCACTGAACGTCTACAAAGAAACCAATGTCTGCTAAAGCTGCATTTAACCTCAGATAATGATGAACCGCAGAGACGCTGCAGCTCGAGGACAGTTAATAACTCTGTGTCCTACTTTCTGTCCAAAGACAATCTAAATGGTATAAAAGCTGATTTTGTATGGGTTAGGCTATTTAAAAATTGCAAACCACATTAGCTACATATGATTTTAAGCAAAAGATCATTTAGGCCACAGATCACATAATGAGCAAAAATAGAAATAGAAATCGTTTTCAAAAAATGTTTTGAAAAAACTAAAGATTTTTTTTGTTTTTAAGGTAATGAGTTAAACCACAAACATAACCGTCTAATGATGCAAACTTCAATCATCAAACTTCAATCCCACTAACTGACTGCAACAACTTCTTACCTTTTGTTGTGTTGTTGGTTTACTCAATGCTGAATCAGTTCTGTCTTCCTCCTGGGTCTCAACTGCATTAAGAGTTATGACAGACATGTTAGGACAGTTGTTATTATTATATAGAAATGTCTGTCTTAAAAAGATAAAGATGTGCACAGATGAATTGCTTGCTCCTCTGACCTGTTTTTCTACATTTCTTACAGATACAGAAGATCACGACTATAACAACAATCATCAGAGATCCAGCAGCAGAAGAGATCAACACTATGTACAATAAAGGTAGGCCTTGATCTGTAATGGACAAAATGAGCCATTAGTGTGAGTGAATCTGTCCGTCTGACCTACAGCTAACACTATGAAACATCAGTACTATATAACTGAGAGTAAATCAACATTAATATCGTCATACCTGCACATGTGTGACAGAGTGTGTTGATGTCCAGATGTGTGGTCTGGTTGCTGATGGGATTGTTCAGCACACAGCTGTAGGTGTTTTTATCCTGATATTCCACCTCCAGAGGTAGAGAGAGACTGATGCTGAGATCACACACACTGATGCTGGACAATACACTGATTCCTTTGTACCAGGAGAGAGTCACATCACTCACATTCAACACTGATGAACACACCAATGAACATGATGATGATGATGAACAGTGTGAAGAGTTACTGATGATGACAGGAACAGGCAGACGAGCTGAGAAAGATTAGAATAAATCAGAATAAATCATACAGAATAAATCATACTTTTTCACAGTGTTTTAATGTGCTGAGAGAGAGAGAGTCTGTGATGTCATTCATAAACAATAGACTGCTCAAAATGAAAGTATTCAATAGGCTGAAAAGGAAAGTCAAAAATAAGTGTGTAAAAATGATTTGGCTCACCATAGACTGTGAGACTGAAACTCTTGATCACACTGCTCATCTGTAGTTTATAATCTCCAGCATGTTCAGTTGTGGTGTTTGTGATGGTCAGAGATCCAGTTTGATCGTCCAGCTTCAGTCTGTCTCTGAATCTCCCATCAGGATTATCATCATATACAGTCATGCTGTCGTCCATTACATTGATTTCAGCTATTAAAGTGTTTTCATTTCCAAACCTCCACAGAATCAGATCTTCATCCATTATTTCAGTAAGATCAGAGTTTAGAGTGACAGAATCTCCCTCCATCACTGACACTGACTGTATTTCATTTGTTTCAGCAGCAAACACACCTGGAGAACATGAACAGGATCAGATTAATGCTTCTTCTGATGGTTTACAAACCAGAGGTCGGTTGCACCAGCTGGACATACACTGAGTTGTAAGACTAGACTGGATGTAAAATACACCTAAAGTCCTGTATGGAATTAAAGCCTGTTGCATCAACTAGGAGTATCGCACATCTGAGACTAAATCTTACAGTCAAAAGTGTAAAGTTAAAAGTCATGACTTGTTCAGACAAGATTACTTTCATGTCAGTGAATTAATTGTTACTGCAGACGTCAACTGTAATGTTTACGGTTCATTTGCGCAGGATAATTGAGATGTGTGTGCCGAATACACACTGCCGACTGACCTAACAACATTTATAATACAGAAACCATTATAATGTAGTGTAATGTTTGTATGTAATGTAATGTAATGTAATGTAATGTTTAATAATGAAGGAAATATTAAATATTAATTTATCTGGGATTATTAGCAGAAACTGCATATCATGCATCATCTAGCTCGGATGGACAGTTTGATTAGAAATAATTTTTCACGTCTTTAAGTCCATTCACTGCAAACGATATTTAGCCTGTGAATAATTTAAAATAACTGTAAAAAAAAGCAACATTATCTGACACATAACATAATTATTAATTACATAATCCTTAGGCTTCAAAGTGAATTAAGCTGTATGCGCATATACCTTTGAGAAAGAGCACTTTGACATTTGCAGAAGGCTTAGCCTATATGTAGCTCTTTTACTTTTAATAAACAGGGACAATTCCCAAATTTAAATAAACAACCATTTACATTCTTCGGACGTTTGTGTTGTAAGAATGTACAAAGAGATCAGAAATAAAAACCTCGTTCTGTAACATTTATTGAAATCAGATGGTGCAGTGTCTTCACTTGATATGATGACATGAACAATGAAGTTCTTTATTAATAGCAAAGTTTTTAATCATTGTGAATTATCTGTGCTGGCTGTAGCTGCACATGGTCGTATTTTTAGTTGGTGCAACAGGTATCCATTTTTATTGAAAGGCTGGACGAAGCTGAGCCGGCGTAGATCTTACACACAGTCATTTTACTGTATGTCCAACTGGTGACACGGCTCCTGATGTTTTTAAAGGATTCATTTAACTGCTTTTTGACCAACAGGCCTAATATATTTTACTTCTGTTGTTGTTCATTATTACTACTACTAAAGTTTTTTTTATATATTTCTTATAGAGATGGCTATGTATGTTCAGGAACAATCTTTGAAAACCACAAAAAAGCCCTGAGTTTTGAAAAGTGCTTTCTGAGCCCCACTAAATGTATTCAGTATAGAAATGTCCATTATTTTGCCTAACTTTTAACAGTTTAATGAATTTTAAAGGCCTGTTATTCTCTGGCAAACAAAGACAACGGCGAATGTACGGTATATGCTGTTCTGAAATATTAAGTCTAAAAGCCTGAAATGCTTTTATAACTTACCAGTCAGACGGCACCAGCAAAAGCAGAACAAACCAAACATGTGAAACATTTTCTTTCGTCTGATCTAATAAAACTTTCCGCTGAAAACACTGTGTGTTCATCTGTGTGAATACTCCCACAACGAGTCTGACCCTACTAGTTCATACAAAACCTGAACGCATGTTATATAGCCTCTAGTTACATTAAAAAAAAAAAAAATGTCTAGCTCTAATTATGGTTTTAAAATCTGGTTTCACTGACGAGGCTTAAGTCTAGTCCCAGACTAAAATGCATGTTTGATCTGTTTTAACTGAAAGCAACTTGCACTGGCATATCTTAAAATATTGTTTTGTCTCAAGACGCACTAATGTTTTTTTATAAGGCACGTTTATAAAAGCTAAATGTCTTAATTTAACTAAGGGCTAATCCTGCTTTATATAAACCCTGTCTGTGAAACCAGACCTAACTGTTTTAACAGAGGAAAAATCTCTTTTTTCTCATTTAACATTGGTAATGTAGTTTAATATTTTAAATAGACTACATAAAAGGAGAACGTTGTGTGAATCTCATTGGATTAAGAACTTCAAATGGTTTTATAGTTCAACTGAATAATCAATTATTGTGTATATGAAAAAAAAAAACGTTATAACCATGTGACCATCTCTCATTGCCAGTCTCATTGAGGTGTGACTCTTGCAGCTCATCTATTGAGTCAAACTGAAACTGCTGCGGTCGGTTTTCTTCAGAAACATGGTTTGATCTGTTGGATGGACAAAAAGCTTTTGCACGACAGAGGCCATTTGTTTCATCTGTGTTCAGTTTGAAAGAGCTTGTTCCTGTCTTGCTGAACCTCACAGTCTGACTTCCTCTTGATAAACCTGCTTCACAGAGTAATAAAGTACTGAATCAATGCATCAAAACTAAAAGCAGGGAAAGAAGAGAAACAGTTCGGCATTCTTCATCCGGCCAATTTGAATTCTTACCCATCATGCATTTTTAAACTAAAGATTAACAGCTAAGGATTTTTGCTGCTTGATCAATTACATTACACTAAATGAGAACATTTTGTCACAAATTCATTTCATTATGTTCATCCTCTTAAATTTGTAAGATGTGACTACAGGAATCGTTTTTGTTGGCATAACAGGACAGTGCAGTATCAAGCAAAGCTTGCTGGGAACTAGATTCATTAGAAGAGTAAATGTTAAAATCAGTTATTTTACGCACTTTTCAGTAAAGGTAAAGACTTTTTAGTGTTTAATATTATGTTGGCGAGACCAGAAGACCAGAAGGGTTTCTGTGATGTTTTTGTGCTTGGGTTTAGCTGTTGATAACTAGTGTATACAGACACTAAACCTTTTCCTGGCTTGTATATGACTGGTATTGTATGTAAGTTTTGTTTTGTTTTGTTATTTTACACAAAAATGCAAATATTTTCCCCCCAGAATAATATTTCTAAAGCCCCGATTTCAATGATAGAAGATTTCTGAGAGCATGTAGTTACAACATCTACCAGCAGGTGCTAGCAGGATAAAGATTAAAGAGACTGTTGCACTTTGAGATGCTCCTCTTTCTCGCTTCTTCCTGGACAACATGGTTTAATGAATTACACATGTTATGGTGAATATCTAACTTTGACCGTCAACATTACTAACTAATGGAGTTATGCAGTGATCTTATACTCGTTTGTGTCTGTGACAGCTTGATGTTTAAATTCATCCAGATGTCCATAACCAAAATAATAAAATGCTAAGTTATACTCTACATTTAGATTAAAAGTAAACTACAACATTTAACTGTTTTACTTAGAACCACACTGCGAGTTAAAGTGATATGAAATAACATTTCACAGCACTGCACAAACGGACAACCGGTCATTTTAAAATAGATAAAAATAATTATAATTAAAATCCCAGGTTAATAGGGAAACAGTGGTGGCGGTCTTCTTAGATTTTAAGAAGGCATATGATATGATGTGGAGAGAAGGGTTGTTAATTAAACTAGATCTTTTAGGAGTAGGAGGTAGGACCTATAGGGATTTCCTATATGGGCGCTCTATGGGTGAGAATTGGGGAAGAAATATCTGGTAGCTATTTTGTAGAAAATGGCACCCCTCAGGGTAGTGTTATTAGTCCTTTGCTCTTCACCGTCATGATAAATTATGTATTTTCAGATTGTAGAGCTTTTAGATTTTTTTTTTTTCTGATTTTTTCCCCCCCAGATTTCAGCTGAATATGTGGTCTCAGTCCGGTTCCAAACAAACTCTGGTATACGGTTTGAATTTCTGTCCAATGAATGGTTGACCTTAGCACACTTGTGGTTTTCACTTGCAAAAAGGGCAGTGTGAAAGCGAATTACACCAAACAAAAACAAAAATCTACAGTGTCTTTGGTCTGGACCAAAGAAAGTGAACTAGTGGACTTTCCTGGTGAGAATACATGTCCAGGAAGCAATAGGACTGGTAACGGTGGTCAATGACATAAGATTTTAGATTTTCAAAAGAAAAAACTCAAGTGGTTTCTTTACAAGGAAAAGGGTGGGGGAAGAGATTAATCTTAAAAGTTAAGGGTGTGTACTGGAGAAAGTAGAGTCCTTTAGGTTTTGGGAATTGTTTTAAATGTGTAAAAGGTCTAAAGTGTAAAAGGGTGTTAAATGTGATGAGGTGTTTGGCAGGAATTGACTGGGGTCGAGCAGGAAATCAGATATATGTTGCACTGAATAAATATGCAGATTATGGTTGTTTGGCATATATAATTGCAGCA
The DNA here is from genome assembly GCF_963993115.1 of Abramis brama. Classification (NCBI taxonomy): domain Eukaryota; kingdom Metazoa; phylum Chordata; class Actinopteri; order Cypriniformes; family Leuciscidae; genus Abramis; species Abramis brama. The sequence continues at coordinate 36,286,327 of NC_139968.1, forward strand.
ACAACACTGGCCAAGTTGGAAGTTACAAACCCAGGCACTAAGAATATGTAGTGGGGCTTTTCGAACATCACCTGCAGTGGCGTTGCAGGTATGGGTGAGATTCCTCTGCTGCTGACAGCCAGCTATTGGGCAAACTTACAAGGGCATGGTAGGTCTCACCCCTCAAGAGCAGTTATGCAAGTAAGCTGGGAGCATTAAAGGGTTAAAAGACATTTGGCTGTGCAGCCAAATGTGGACCTGCAGATATTAAATAGGCACTCAAAGAGGTTTAGGGAGGTGGATTTATGTGAAGTATTTTTTAATCGGATGCATGAGGAGCATAAGGGCTATCTGGATATTTATACAGATGGGTCTAAGGATAATCAATCTGGACAAACTGGGGCTGAATTCAGAGTACCAAAGATGGGGATCAAGGGAAGAGACTGTCTGTTTTTTATGTTTTACTTTTTGGAGGTACCTACACTCCCAGCAAAGATTAAAAGGGTTTCACAGGATGGTGCAGTGGCCACTGACAGTTTGCAGGCATGTGTTCATATTCACTTTAATGTTCATGAAATGGCTTACAATGGCATGCCAGACATTTAACAACATTGTGAGCATTTTCAGCAGGAGGCACACTTCAGATGGCTTGATAGTGAGTGAGTTCAATAAGTGTGGTTGCCCCATCTTGTTTTTTGTCTAAACAATTAGGCTAGGTTAATCTCACTCTCTTCCATTTCCCTAATGCTGGGTACACACCAAAAGATAATCGGGCTGATTTTGGGCCGATTTCCCCCCTTCCGACAATCCTAGCTATGTCCCGATTATCTTGATGGTTTAACAGATTATTTTATCAGATTTTCCCTTGGTGTGAGGTGTGTTAAGAGTGTCCGAACCTGCTCGGAAGAACGTCGGAGCCGCTCCGATCGCGAATCGTAAATATTAAACATGTTTAATATTTACGATCAGAAATCCTGATGTGTGGGGGGAACCCCGAGGACAAACGCGCGCACGTTCTGGAGATTATCACGTGAAACAAAACAATATCCAATCAGAAAACGAGATGATGGAAGACACGGTCATTCTCTCTCTCACACACACACTTGCAGGAAGCTTAATGTTAAGATTTAGTATTCATAAGTGTAAATTTCGAGGAAACAAGCCTTTGTTTTTCATTGTAAGTGCAGAAATTTTACAATACCTAAACACAATTGGGTTTGAAAAATAAGAAAGCTGCAAAGTGCGTTTCAATCTGTAAACATTTTCAAATTTTTGTTTAACTTTTAAGTTTGTCACTGTTTATGTATATGTCTTTTTATGTTTGTTTATCGGCTTTACTCTTTGTAGCCCCCTGACTGTAATTGTAATTCTTAAAATCAAAAAAAAAAAAAAAGATAAAAAAAAAAAAAAAGAAGAAGCTGAGTGTTAAGGGTTCAGTGAGGTTCTATAGAGGGATTAAATAACTTTTTCTAAAGAGACAATAAATCCAATAAAGAATAAATAAAGACAATAAAGAATGAATATATTTCTGTATAAAAGGTTATATACAATGGTAGGTACAATGGTTTTTTCACGTGAATTTTCTGTGAAAATCATTCCAAACACTATCGCAATTTCTTCCTGCATGTTGTCCATCATGCTTATTCTGAAGTCTCACGATATTTTGCGAGATTTCCTGTGTTCATAGTCGAGACCCTGGTTGAAAATCTGTTTGTGTGTGGTGTGCTGTCTTTGTCACATCATGGCACACCACACACTATAGGAGCAAAACGCTTAAATCTAGGATTTTTTGTCCTCATGTTTGTGGTCTGTCACATTTTGAAAATCTTATAAGATGTCAAAAATCTTTTGGTGTGTACCCAGCATAACTTGAAACTTTTTACAGTTAAAGATTTGTTCATTTATTGTCTGAATTGTGTGACTGTCATTGTCATTTTGATATTGAACAGGTGTAGTGAATTGGAAAAGACTTTCAAAGAGACACTGTCAAAGCTACAGAAAGCTGTACACCAACTCTAGGTGCAGAAATGTCTACAATGCAGCCAGCTTTACAAAGACTGTGGGGCTGGCTACCAGGGAAATGGACAACGGGGAGAGCTTGTGGGGTTTTACTCCTCAGATAACAACCCTGGCTACTGTAGCTGGGATTGCTTTTTGGACGATGGAGGTCTTGAAGAGTGAAGTGTGTGTGTGTGCGCGCAATGCGTCTTTGATGTAACAATTTTGGTCACTTTTTTTGTAGTTCAAGTGTGTTGTCAATATATATTTTTTCTTTTTCTTTTAAAAAACAATTAAATTAACTGGAAATTATTCTTCATTATTGTACTGCATGTGGTTGATTTGTACGTTATTTTGCTTTAAATACAAAATTCTGATTAATTATTTTCATATTTTTAATTTTAATATAAAAATTTTTTTTACAAAAAAAAATCCCTTGCAGTTATTGTGTGTTGTCAAAATAATGTAAGATTATTTGGGTTTTTTTACATAAAAACAATTAACTTAAATTGTGGAAATTATTCTTCATTATTTTACATTGGTTGATTTGTACATGTTATTTTGGTTTAAATAGAAAATTCTGAAATTCTTTTTACTATAATATTATTAAATAATATTAAATATATAATATTTTATATAATAATATAATATTTTAAAAAGTCATAAAACGTAAAAGCTTAGTATACCGCTTCGATATTTTGCGTGAAGATTAGGTCAGGTGACGTTTATATATCCACTCAGCGCAGTGGAAGTGACGTGTGTGTGTATATATATATATATATTCTTTTATTTGCTGATGAACAATCAAATAACAAATAAGGAAAAAAATTTACAATTACAGCAATGAAATGGCATTGGATGACAAAAAAAAGGAAAAAAGGAGGAAGACAGTAAATACACTAAGTATCAAAACAATGGAGAAATAAAAAAGAGGTATTAAATCAAATTACATTTCACTCAACAAAATATCATACAATTTCAAAAGTTTGACACTTTTTTTGTTGTTAATTCTTTTCAGCGTCTTTAGTTGAAGTCACACAGAAAATTATTTAATTTGGGTACTTTTAGATCAAATTTGCATTTATGAATAAAATATTTTGCCAATAAAATAAATGTTTCCAATATATTCTATTCTACAATTACAATGAGAAAAATAACAAATTACATCTCCCAATACAAAATCAATATCTACTTTTAGCTTTGAAACAAGGAGTTTTGACAATTCCAACCAAAATTCTTTAACAAGGGAGCAATTAAAGAAAAGATGATCAATTGACTCTGTACTGCTTTTACAGAAATTACAATTCAAATTAGTATTACCAAATTTAGATGTGATTTCGTAAGTGGGATATATATTATGCAGAATTCTTAAGTGTAGTTCTTTCACCTTGTTGGGGATACAAAATTTGTAAGGTAAGAGCCATGCTTTCTTCCAATTAATATTTTCTATCAAAGAATTCCAAAAAAAATTCCCCCTCCGGGTAATTCGTTTTCTTGACTGAAACACACTTCTTATTATTTTATTGCTACATTTTGGGTCATAAATACTCTTGTCTTCAATCAGAAATTTCTGTTCACTCTTTACAATCTCTTCAAATGATAAATGACATTTCATTAGATGAACAAGTCCATTTGGTATAGCTTTTACCATTGTAAGAAATTCCTTATGAATAACAGGGAAATTATATTTAGACATGAAATCATAATAAGAATAAACATTCCCTTGTGGATCTAACAAATCACAAAGATAATCAATACCCTTTTCATGCCAATTCTTAAGAAAAATCGACTTGTTCTCTGCAAGAATAGTTTCATTGTTCCATAGCTTTCCTTTATGTGGGGAGAAATGGTGGACAAAGCAAAGTTTCCATGACAAAAGAGCCTGTTCGTGGAATTTAGAAAGTTTTATAGGAAGCTTAGAAGGCGAGAAATTACAGGTGAGCAAAAACTTAAGCCCTCCCACTTTTTTTATAGATATTGTGTGGGATAAAATACCAAATAAACTCTGGAGAATTGACACAACTCTTTACCCAATTCAATTTGAAAGTATTGTTTACATCAAAAAAATCAAGCATTTCAAAACCTCCCTCAGCTTTTTACCACATAAAACCTGTTTCTTCAGATGCTGATGTTTGGAGGTGACGTATATATGAGCTCCGTCGCAGTGGAGGTGACGTATTTCCGCTATTGAGTGGAGCTCCACTAGCCCCATCAGCCAGACCAGAGCCCGTCTACGGAGAGCCTGCCCACTTCCTATTAAGTCCTATTGTACCGAATTTTGGTTGTAGTTCCACCAGAGTTCCACTGGGAGCGATCGCCCATGAGTGCAAAATGAATGGGAGTCTATGGGGCTAGACGGCTAAATGTGTCTCTTTCACCCGATTGCCGTTGAGAACTCTCAGATTTGATTGTAGGTTTTGCAAGTTCAACATGGGTTATAGGTTGAAAGTTAAATGAACGAGTACATATATCCTTTCGATTTCTTACAGGTTGAGTTGTTGTTGCCCATAACACGCTAGCATTCTGCTAATGAACGCTGATTGGTCAGTGAAGGACTGATTACGACCAGAGATAGCGCTTGATGGCATCGTGGCATCCGAAGCAGGACCAGAAACAAACAAAACAAAAACTCTTCTAGCACGTGTATTTTACCTGTGTCAGCTGTGTTCAATGCCTCGAGAGAAAAGAAAGTGCAGAGCGCGAACGCACCAGAGTGACTGAAGGATTGCCGTAAAGCAGTATCTCTGGTCGTACGATGTGTATGACGTCATTGACACTTTAAAAGACTTTTTAAAGCAAATAAGTGACTCTAAAAAATCTAACACCCAGCAATGTGTAATTTCTTTGCATCTCCTTTCGAATACATCATTCAAATTACTAGACAAAAAATTATATCCTGAGAAAAGTGGATTTTGATGAGTATAGCACCATAGACCTCCATTCATTCTGCATTCGTCCTGTGAGCGCCCTCATATGGAATCAGAGTGGAACTGCAACTGTAGTACCTCTGAAGAAGAAGTACAAAAAGATTAAAGAAGAATAAAGAAGAATAAAATAAAAGAGAGCGCTGCAGTTATTGCTTCTTTAACAGTGTATTGATTCTGAATGGCAAATAATAAAAACATACATGTATAACAGATGCTCAGTACATTACATTATCAGTGCATATAACACTTTTCTTACAAAGTAATGACTAGCTGTAAATATAAGTAACTTCAAGCATGTCTTATCACACTAGAGACGTGTGGCATTTACAACTGACACAGTGACACTTGTTCTTTACAAAGTGAAAACACATTTTCAGACTAAATATTTACCCGAACCCACTAAATGACAGTATGAAATTGATGACAATAATGCAGCTGAGATATCAATTACATGCTCATGTCCAACCAATGTTCACTCCATCGTCCAATGTATTTCCTACAATAAAGTCACTTACAAGATTGATGAAAACTATTGAAATGCATAACTCAATTCACAGACATGGAGTTAATTACCCAAATGTGCAAGTTTCAGATAACTCATAAAACTGAAACAACATCATAAACTCTTATATATTCAAACAATGTTGACATAAATGACTCTCTCTCGTGTATAGCGGGCTAACGCGCTGATCGCGAGGCATCCATGCTAACCATGTGCTCAGAAATGCTAACACATGACACACTATCACTAAACTAAAATAAACTACTTTCAATCCGTACAACTCATCAGTGTTGTATTAAACAATGTTACTACTCAAGAACCAAGTGTTTAGTTACCTGAAGAAGAAGTACAAAAAGATTAAAGAGAAATAAAAGAGAGCGCTGATTGCTTCTTTCTGATATCTGCAAAGGATTATGCAGTTGTTTTTGACGCAATACCTTCTGGTCTCCTTCAGTTGTTGCGCTCTGCTAATGCTGTTGATCTGAATATAACTATTGATTTCAACTTGAGGTTAGAGGGTATAAGTATTGTTGATAAAAAATGCAACAATAGTTTCCTTGTAGACAGTAGACAGATTTGTTGTTCATTTAGAATTCCTCCAGATAAAAGTTCCTGGAATTCACGCTTCCAGGACATTAAAGGGTTAGTTCACCCAAAAATGAAAATTCTGTCAGTAATTACTCACCCTCATGTTGTTCCAACCGCGTAAGACCTTCGTTCATCTTCGGAACACAAATTAAGATATTTTTGATTAAATCTGAGTGCTGGATCACTTCTCCATAGGCTGCTAGGTGACTGAAACTTGCTGGCCCAGAAAAGTTATTAAAGAGATCGCTAATATAGTCCAAGTGACTACAGTGGCTTAATCTTAAGTATATCAAGCGACGAGAATACTTTTTGTGTGCAAAAACAAACAAAAATAACGACTTTATTCCACTATTCATTTCCTTCTCTCTGGGCCTCGTAGTGTTTTTGCGCTGCGCGTCTGTGTTACACGTCACCACGTAGGCTCACAATTGGCCGAAGCTGGTCATGTGTGTGATGCGTGGTGACGTGCAACACAGACGCGCAGCGCAAAAACACTACGATTTAAGAAAGATTTGAAATATCACGTGGCATCAGACAGGGTTGCCCAATATCTCCCTATTTATTTTTAATTGCTGTCCAGTTTCTGGCCACCTATATCACACAGAGTTCTCTGAATGGTATTAGAGTTGCAGGTAGACACATTATTATCAGTCAGCTGGCCGACGACACTACCTTGTTTTTACAAGATGCCTCCCAAATCCCTGCCGCTTTAAACTTAATACATTTTTTCTCTGAAGCTTCTGGCCTCCGTCTTAACTTAAATAAATGTGAGCTCATGTCTGTTAAAGATTGTGCCACCTCAGCTATGTGCAATATTCCAGTTAAAAATCAAGTAGTCTCGCGTAGCCAGACCTTCAGACTGACGGCTGAAGGTCTGGAATTCATAGCAGCTTTCTTTGGCCAAGGCCCGCCCATAAGGCCGTTTGACCGACATGTCAAACAACCAATTACAGTTCGTTTCGTTCAGCGTCACGTTTCGGGGCGTGGAAATGTCCCCACAACAACAGACCGGCGTGCAACAAGTCAGTCAGCATAGAAAATCAAAGAAGGAGAAGAAAACAAGCAGTAAGTCATTGATCTGTTCGTGCACGTATAACCTCGCATACTTTTGAGAATCCTACGTTTAGCTGATCTTGATAAATGCTCATTGTCACTCATGTAAACACAACAGTTTTTCTTCCGCAATCACACGTCTGCGCTTTGTTTCCCGGCGGACCGAAAATAAACACGACACTCGCGCCCCCGGAAATCCGATAAAATTCAACCAATCAGATGACGACTTCGACATTCCTGAAGTGTTTCCAGTTAAGTGTACCATATGCATCAGACGTTTAGCCAACGTTCCGTGGGCGTGACGTCTGAGGCTGAGACTAAAAATCAAGTAACCTATCTAGGAATTATAATAACCAAAGACCCTAAACTTAGATGTCCGACAAATTTCTCCTCTGTTATAGACAAAACTCAAAGAAAACTAAATTTATGGCTTCAAAGAGACTTGTCCTTAAAAGGCAGGATCCTTCTCTCAAAGGCTGAGGGTTTATCCAGACTCTCCTATGCAGCCCAATCTCTTTATGTTGATAATCGTACCCTTAAAATGATTGATAAAATGCTATTAGACTTTGTCTGGAAAAGAAAATGTCACTATGTCAAAAAATCAGTTTTGATTAACTCTACGGAATGTGGTGGGATGAACTTTATAGACTTTTCAACCCTCAACAATACCTTTAAAATAAACTGGCTTAAACATTATTTCTTCAATCCATCCTCTATTTGGAATGCTATCCCCTCCTATATTTTTTCTAAAGTAGGTGGCCTGGGGTTTCTTTTGGTCTGCAGCTATGACATCTCCAAAATTCCTGTAAAGCTTTCAAACTTTCATAGACAAATGTTGCTCGCTTGGTGTCTTATTTTCAAGCACAACTTTTCACCACGTAACTGTTATATCTGGAACAACAAGGACATTACATACAAGAAAAAAAGCATCTTTTTTGAAAATTGGTTCAATGATAACATTACCTTAGTTATTCAGCTATTCAAACCTGATGGACAATTATACAGTTACAATGAATTTATCGATGCTTATCCTGTGTTCATTTCTCCTTCAGTTTTCTATTGTCATGAACTCGATTCCTTCTGGCGTCAAAATGCTGTTGAAAAGTTTCTCCCTCTCTGGTCCCATTATCACAAAATTAGATCCGTCCCAAACATTTGTGGGTAAAATGTGCCTCTCTGCCAGCCATTCTAAGAATAAAAATATTAGAATGCTCTTTCAGCAACTTTATGTCTCTATTCCTCATGTTATGTCTTATTGGAATAGTTTAGTAAATGACATACCTTGGAAAAAAGTTTGGTCTTTACCTTATCGATACCTCCTAACTAATAAGGTGAGAGAAATTTCTTTTAAAATTCTGTATAAATATTACCCAACTAAAATGTTCATTTCACACAGATTAAAAAAAAATATCGACACCAGCTGCTCTTTCTGTAATAGTACTCCTGAAACTCTGGCTCATTTATTCTGGTCCTGCAGTCATGTGGAAAAATTCTGGTCTGAGATTTTAAGACTTCTGCAAATTAACATCCTCCCAAATGCATCATTTTCCTTCAAAAATGTCATCCTTAGTTTTTATGAACATGAAGAAGACAGTAGATACTATGTTATTAACCTGATTTTTTATTTTAGCTAAGTTTTATGTTCATAAATGTAAATATTCCAATTCAAAGCCTTTATTATGTGTCTTCATGTCTGATATAAGAAGATATTTTGTATCCATTAAAAACTCCAATAATTCCAAAGCCTTAAAAACCGTAACATTGTTTGAAAAATTTGACGTATGTAATTGGTGATTTGCAAATGTTTATCCTCTCAAATGTACCTTTGGGTTTTTTTTTTTTTTTTTCTCTCATTCCTGTATAATTGATCTGTGCTCTGCTCTTCTATATGTTGATTGTTTTAAGCCCCCATGTTACTTGTTTGTTCAATCCAATTTTTCTTGTGCTTGTGTTTGATTTTCAATAAATAAAAAAAAAAAAAAAAAAAAAAAAGAAAGATTTGAAATGTTTTTTTGTTTTTTTTTGTAATTTAATTGACGAGACTATTTGTCATCTTTTTTTTATTGTATTTGTACTAAATTGTTTTGATGTGATTTTAAGATCTTTTTTAAGGAGATTTCTGGAACTGACATTACTCTGGAGGATAAGAATATAATATTTTTTTACGATAAGCCTTTAGAAAAGAAAATTTGTTTTGTTCTTAATTTGTTTGTTATTTTTGGGAAATATCACATTCATAAATGTATATGGGCAAAAAAATGCACCTATAGTTTTATACAATTTAAATCCGAGCTTTGCAGTATCTTGAATCATTGGAGGGTGTGAGGAACACCAAAGCAAAAAAGACTATAGACTGTTGTAATGCCATGAAATGTTATCCTTTTTAAGGACCTTTGTATTATTTTGTAATTAGATACATGGATTTGATTTTAATACCCCTGTGTATATAGTTGTTACTTTTTTTTCTTTTTTTTTACTTGTATTATTATTAATATTGGTATTTATATATTATACATTTTATATTTTTTTATTGGTTTTCTTGCTGTTATTATTGTTTTGTATTACTATTATTTTTGTATTAAATTGTTGTATGTTCAATTACTGAATAAAGCATAAAAAAAGTGATTGCTTATTTAACAGTCAAACAGTGAAGTTAATCATCAGAGAAATTAATAAACCTAGAAATCACTATATCACACAACCAATTCAGAAGCCGCAAGTGTACTGAGAGTGAAACTTCTCTGGCCAGACCCTATTGCTTTTTCCGGAAGCGACACCAACCGATGACGTATCCACACAAACCGAGCCCTCGTTTGTCATTAGTCACGTGATTTTCACGTTAACAACACAAGCCTCGAATCGCGGCTCCATCTGGCACTCCCATTTTTTCTCGACACAAGCTCCGACACCAAGGTTCAAATGTCACATCACTACCTGCCGCTATCCCTACTACCGCCAACCCCTGCAACTAGTCCATTGATATGTTTCAGGAAAAGTGGTGAAAATGAAGCTTCTTTATAGTTTGCTACTACTGCTCTGGTGTTTATTCGACCAAGGTAAGATATTTAGGCTTATATCTCTCTTCCGGACAACGATGAAACCTAAAGTATGTTCTGTTTTGTATAAACTCCAATCGCGTTATATTCGACAGGCTTTCATCGTTGGAATTTCGCGTTCTGTGTTTTTGTTCAACCATGGCATACTCTTTGCGAAAATCTCACTTACTGCCAGCGATAAAAAATAAAATAATAATAATAATAAAAGAAACTTGAAACCAAGATCCAAGCGTTAGATGTCACGTGACTAATCAAATCATGGCACAAATATTGAAAAGTCCGTGTAAATGATCACATCGTGTGATTTGGTATGTCTACATAAAAGTAACCTGGCTTCAGCGTGCAATGCTGCCTTCACGTGGAGATATCTTACTTCCCTCGAACAGTTAGACCAAACCAGAGAGTAACAGAGTAGGCTACTGTGCAAAGTCCTTAGTCTATTTTTTTTTGTACTGAATTTGCTTTTGTGTCTTTTATACACACGAACCTGTTTCAGAAATATACACAGAAATGATAGAGATGACTACAGATTTAACAGATTTAAGTACATAATTCATGTTATACTTGAGTTTGTAAATTGATATTGTTAAAAAAAAGTTAGTCTGCGTAGTAAGTTTTTTTATAAGTTATTCACCATCATTGTTTTAGGGATAAGTTATGTTTAGGTTTACGTTTAGGACAAAATTTTCAGACAGGAATGTTGTTCCAGGATCAACAAAATGTGATGCCTTACTTGGAAACATCACAGTGACCTTAGTTTGGGTCAAGTGTTGATGAAAAAGATGCATCTTGGGCCATTTCTTGAAGAAGTTTCAGACTCACCTGCTCGGGTTCAGTTATGAGTATTTCATATTCATTCATTACAGTAACATTCATTATGAAAAAAGCTATGGGAATATGAAAATTCTTAGTTGCGTGAAATGCACCGATAGGGAAAGGGTGTTGGCAAACTGTCAAAACATAAGCTCACCCTTTGCAGAATATGCAAGATTATGTTAATTTCTAATTTTCTAATGTTAATTTAAATGTTAATAGTACTGTTCATTTCTCCTTCAGGTTTTCCCTGGATTGTTTCAGATGAAGTGTCAGTGATGGAGGGGGATTCAGTCACTTTAAACACTGGTTTTGAAGTAAAACAAGATATTAAATGGTATTTTAATGACATTTGCATTGCTCAAATCAGCAGAGATCAGAGGAAGATCTGTACAGATGTTCAGTGTGAAGATGGTGATATGAGATTCAGAGACAGACTGAAGCTGGATCCTCAGACTGGATCTCTGACCATCACAAACACCAGAAACGCAGACTCTGGAATATATCGATTAGAGATCATCAGCATCCATGAAAAGATCTTCATTGTGTCTGTTTATGGTGAGTCATTATGTGTAGCGGCGTACACTTTAAAAACAATCCAAAAGCCGCAGCAGGCTAAGACACACGGAGATTATACTAAAGACGCGTCACGCTGAAGTATTACATCTGATGTTATTTTTATTACTCCGTTTCACCAGCAGAAAGAACAAACACCAATCACTTACTTTGTTAAATGCATTCAGTCGAGGGAAGATACATTAAACAGCGCATAGAAACAGATAGTGATGGTAGTAACGTCATTGACAGTAGTGACGGTCAAAAGAAAGTTTTTCCCCATGCTCACCCTGCAGCCATGCTCCAAACAACCCGCCATGTCCCACAGGTGAACACACACGCTAATATACACACCACACCCCCTCACGGTGCCATAGTTACAAATGACGTCACACCGCACGTGCACATACACAACAGTATAGAAGGAAATAAAAACGTTTTCATAAAAACGTAATTTAGGCTATAACGCGGAATTTCACGTAATTTGTCAGATTTTGGATGAAAAGAAAATCCAGCCCTCCGTGGGATCTCATGTTTTCATGAGATCTCATGTCTCATGTCTTTACCTGGAAAAATAAAAACTACCCACATACTGTAAAAAAATATATATTTACATGGCTTGGTTGAATTCTTGGTGGAACATGTAGAATGCGGTCTGTTATTTCTTGATAAACGACCGCTGCGAAGTATAACACACCGTTGCCATGAAAAACAGAGGGTTGCTATGGATGCGGAACGGACTATTTTCTTTAGCGAAGCAATATAATCATTTTTAAATCAATAAACTCCTTTTTAAATAAATATTTTGTGTCAAATTATGTATTTATTTTGTAGGTAGCCATGTAATAAGCGGGATAATGTATAGCGAGGCGGTTGTTATTGCGAATAACAACCCCTTCAGGCTGATTCAAGCTCCGCTTCGCGTCGGAGTCCTGTTCAGCCTGTCGGGGTTGTTATTCGCTATAACAACCGCCTCGCTATACATTATCTCTTAGCTGCTACATAATATATATTCAGCTTTCATTTTGTTATTTTGTTTGGCTTATAATTAACTGTTGATTTCTTCTTCAGGTGCTGATGAAGACAGAGTGTCGATGATGGTGGGAGATTCACTCACTCTAAACTCTGGTGTTCAAACAAGCCAACAAGACACAATTAGATGGTCTTATTATTACATTCACATCGCTTTAATCAATAGAGATCAGAGTAAGATCTGTACAGATGTTCAGTGTAATAATGATACTGAGAGATTCAGAGACAGACTGAAGCTGGATCATCAGACTGGATCTCTGACCATCACAAACACCACAAACACAGATGCTGGAGTTTATACACTACAGATCAGCAGCGGCAGCAGCGACACTGAAAAGACCTTCAATGTTATTTTATATGGTGAGTCATTATGTTTAAAATGCAAATCTTGTACATTTAAAGCACATGTGTTAGGGATTTTTTGCTGACATTCAGAGGTGTTTTTTCTCTTTACCTGTATATTAATTTAGATAGCCTACAGTATAAAGATAATTTCTACAAAAACACATTTACTGTTAAAGTGGAATTTGTTGATTTAAATTTAAATTACTATGTGCATGTATGTCATTAAATTTATTTAATTAAAATAGTAATAGAATAGATCAATATTATATAGTATTATTTCTATCTAAATAATAATGTCATGATTACAATTTAATTTGTTATTTTATAAAGGTACTGCAAGATGACACGCGATCTGTCATGTGTGGATATAATAGAAAGAAACTCTATTGTAATACAAGCTTCACTGACTTCATCATCCTCATCACCATCTTTGCATGTTCTGAATTAGATCTGACGTAATTAATATCTTGCTACACAGTCTTTTCGTTGGATACTTTTTATTATTATTATTTATTATTACTTCTACTTGAGTAATTACTTCTATTAGAACTTTTACTTGAGTACAGATTTTGGCACAAAATGTTGCTTTTCAAACTTTTCAGTCAAGAGAGTATGTTTTTTCCCCCGAAAAAGATCCTCCAATCATCTTTTGTTTTTGTGTTTCAGGTGTTTCTGTTTTTGAACGAGATAAAATGAAGAGAAAGTCAGTGAAAGAGGGAGAATCTTCTATTTTATACACTGGTGTAATAAGAAAACTGAATGATTCAATAACATGGTATTTTAATGACACTCTCATCGCTGAAATCAATGGAGATCAGAGTACGATCTGTACAGATGTTCAGTGTGAAGAGAGATTCAGAGACAGACTGAAGCTGGATCATCAGACTGGATCTCTGATCATCACAAACACCAGAAACACAGACTCTGGACTCTATAAACTACAGATCAACAACAGCAGATTCAGCATCATTAGGAGCTTCAATGTTTCTGTCACTGGTGAGTCTCATTTAATCATTCAGTGCATTTTCACTTGAGCAGTTTTAAAATACAGTTTACTATATTTAAATTGAAACAGTAAATGTTTTCATTGTGGCCTGTTTAAAAAGTGAGTTTGGACTCCATATGTACAAGTGTATAAGTAGTGTATCCATATGTATAAGTGTAATGGCGCTTTTCCACTACACAGTACCAGCTCGCCTCGACTCGCCTCAACTCGCCTTTGTTTGGTTTTCCACTGTGTAAAAGTTGTACCTGTACCTGCTTCCAGGTACTTTTTTTCGTATCACCTCTGGCGAGGTTCTGAGCGAGTTGAGGCGATACTAAAATGTGACGTGAAAACATGGCAGACTGCTGATTGGTCAGAGAGAATCGTCACTATTCACTGTGTCATCATTTCCTGCGGCGTTGCTATGACGACCAGGTACTATTGTGGAGGTACTATCTGCAATGGAAAATGGAGCGAAAAGTGAGCCGAGACGAGGCGAGTCGAGTCAGGTTGAGCTGGTACTGGTAATGGAAAAGGGCCATAAATGCTATTTAAAAGTATTCACCTTATTCTTCAGGTGAGAATGAGTCTGGCGTCCGGTGTCATCACAGCTCATTATGCCACTTGATATTGAAAACTGGTGTTTCTAACCATATTATTTTAATGTACTGTTTTAGTTATAAAGGCGCTGGTTTGTAGAGCAAACAGTTTTACGGTTTACTGCACTTTGATATTAGTCTTGTTGATTCCCTATAGCGGGTAATAAATCAGAAGTCTTACACATTTACAGAAAACACATTACTTCTGCGTTGTAAAATAAGGTGTATTGGTAGAGTTGATTATCAGTTGATCTCTAGTAATAATGTGTGTCTGTTTTTAGCTGTTGCAGGTTTATCTTCAGCTGCTGTAGGAGAAATAAGTGCTGCTGTTAAAACAGGAATATGTGCTGCTGCTGTTCTGCTTGTGGCTGCTGCTGCTGTGATTTACTGTCTCTACAGATCAAAACAAAAAGGCAAGTATGCAGCTTATCTTCCAAAATATAAATATAATATTTTTTGTGCATCAAGCTTCTTTAAAAAATATGTAAAAGTACATATTTTTATTTTAATTGACCAAAGTAAGAGTTTGTTGTTGTTTAAACAGAAAACTGGACACCGCGCGATGATCATCATCAGGTGAGATACTCTGAGCTCTGAAACTGTCTGCAAATTTTTTATATAACAGATAGAGATCTGTAAGTGGTGTGTGTGTTTGAAGTTTTCTGTCTGAAAGCATGTGTGGTCTCATTCAGAAATCATTACATAGAAACACCAATAACGATTGATTTATTCACTGCTGGAGAAATGGGCTTTCAATAAAACCTTCACGCCTATACAGTTGAAAGGCAAAAAACTTTTGTATGTATGCCAAAGAAAACAGAAGAAAAACAGCTGTTGTCTTCCATCTTGCCAAATCGGTGGAAAAACTGCAACACCCATAATGCACTGGGCATGTTGCCATCCAAGGCCTAATAGTCATAATAGTGTCGACTTGGAGAATGGGTAAACTTTGTTCATTTACATATACTACCATCATTATAACAATACAAAGCAGGTTGAAAATTGGAGAAGTGTCACTTTAAGAGAGCACTGATCTTGTGCTGTTCGACTTCAGAATGAAGAACAGGCTCTTTACATTCAGCAAACATCAGAGAGAAAATCACTGTTGTGTTTATGCAACTGAATCATCAATCCTGAACATCTGTTTCACCTTCTGTGAATCTGTTTCTGTCTTTCAGGAGGATGATGTCACAGTGTCCCTTCAAACGACTGACAATCTACAGGAGGGTGCTGCTAACGGGACGTCCACTGGTCAGACTGATGGGCCACTGACTGGAGCTGATGATGAGATTCCACAGTATCATTAACATTAAGGAACATTAAGAGAAATAAGAAAGTTAAGAAAAAGTAAATGGAAGAAGATTATCTGACTTTCAGCAAAATAATGTCATGATACCGTATTAGTTTACTTTCGTGGATTTGTAAAAAGGGTCCTTATATTGTGTTAAGAACAAAACTTTTACATGTGCATTCAGAACAGGAGAAAGCCGCCATAACAATCACCGAAGCTACCTCAAGTTTATACCATGGTCTGGGTGAATACTCTATTCTGATTGGCTGCAAGGTGTCCATTAAAAAGTGATAGAGGACACCTAGTAAATAAACTGTCAGGTGTAACCAGGGAAACCAAGTTATTGTTTGTGAAAACTTTAGAGTTCGATTGTAAAATTAATTAAAATATAAACTAATGTTTTAAAAACGTGTTATTTGGCAAGTGACCATGGTATATGCGGGTTAATGCCCTTCGAGGTGTCCATTGTCAGGTATTAATGGACTTCGGCGGAGGCAACCTCCGTTGCGCGTCGGACAGTTCACGCCTCGCCGTCGTCCATTAATACCTGACAATGGACACCTCGTCGGGCATTAACCCTTACATAATTGACATGTTCGCCTTGATGACAAACCTAAAAAAGAAATTTACTAAATATTGAGTTTCATCCATAGACTGTAAAAAGATGGATGACGCCCCTTCACTCTCCCATTGGTGAAAAGTGAAGCCGTCAAAGTCTTAATTTGTCCTGATTTGGGACCTGATTCTGTGCAGTAGAAATACTGTAGAAATTAAATATAGCTGAATCTTTATAAAGTTACAAAAGTCATTCGATAGCAGTGAGGGCTTACTTTGTCTTTTGTATTTTGATTAACAGTAAAAACATTTTTTTAAAAAGCAGCAGGTTTGTTAGGCTGCTGTCCCTTTAAAGGTGAACTAAGTAACTTTTTTACCTTAACTGAACAGCTTCGGAGTCATTGGAATGGTTATATTACTTATTTCGGGTTGAATGGTGGTCGTTTCGCACCCCCCTGGTGCCCGTGAGCGGAAAATCCGCACTTGCAACTTTGAGCCGTCGGGCCGCCGCGCCAGGAAGTATCGCGTGATATGAGGTCTCGCGATGTAAACAATTGCTTTACAGCCAAAAGAAATCTGCTAAAATGCTGCATTATTGCGCTCCCTCACGCTGTTCGAACCCGAATGAAGAAGACGTTTTAAAGAATGTCCCATCTGCTTTGATGTCATTGATCTACTAGCCTCTGGTGTCTGAGAATCGCCAACGAGTTTTTACAACAGTGTTGTCAAATATCTATTCCGAAGCTGTGGGGGGAGCTCTAGAGAGAAACCTGCGAGCAAAAAGCGAGAATACAGCGAAGAAATCCCGAAACTACTGAGCCCTGCTTTAAGACTGAATGCATGGATCCAATATGGCCTGCCCTACTGTACAAATGTTTGTACAAATGTTGCAGTCTGTGAAAACTATTGAAAACGCTGTATTCTGCTGCCATGCCATTAGATGGCGATGCAAAACTGTAGCTGATTATGTAAAATGCATGCGCAGTCATACTTTTCACTGATTTGCATTTTTGTTGTTTTTCTCTCTCTCTCTCTCTCTCTCTCTCTCTCTCGCTCTCTCTCTCTCTCTCTCTCTCTCTCTCTCTCTCTCTCTCTCTCTCTCTCTCTCTCTCTCTCTCTCTCTCTCTCCATTTACATATCCGATGAACTACAAACTTTCCACTGATGTCTGTGAAAAATCTACTGCACATTTATATCACCATGGCTATAGGCGTTACTATATATTTTGTTTCATTGACAACCTTCTTTGTTATCCCCATTATATTCTCTGTTGTCAGTGTTTCCTTGTCTGGAAACAAAAATTGTACACATGCTGCCTGGTATTAGTTGTTGATATCGGAGCATTAATCTTGACATATCTGTTTTGATATATTAATTTATAACTGGTTAGGAAAATGAATATGTTTTCAAGACATTAGGCATTTTGGCCTAAAAATGTCATATTGCAAGATGTGAGTGCTCTTCACACACTATATGTGCAAATGCACATTTTAAGACAATTTAGTCTGTACTATTGACACTGTTGAATGCCTGATTATGTTACATGTTTACAATTTTAGCAATGGCATCTTCGCTACACTAGGTAGTAAAGGAACTTGCCACTATGGTGGTTCCCCGAGAACTAATGGTTCCCTTATTTTGGGATTTACCCATATCCCTTGTTTTGATGCTGAACAGCTCATATAACCAACAAACCTCCCTTGTTCTATCAGCTTTGTTAACTCTAAACTGGTGTTTTTACCGGGAAAAATACATTTTACACTCCACACTGATGCTTGAATGTCTGGTTAACAAAGTTTTGTGGTTAAAAAAAGGCAGTTCAAATCCAGCAAGAGTTGATCCATGAAATATCACCATTGTGTCCTTGACTCTGAATCTCAGGATTTGCACCTGCCCACACTGCCAAAATAACCAAAACCTGGTTCAATGACCATGGTATTACTGTGTAATTACTGTGTGATTTCATGTAATATTCTAATTTTCTGGGATTTTGATTTTGTGGGTTTCATAAGCTGTAAGCCATAATCATCAAAATTATAACAAATAAAGGCTTGAAATATCTCACTTTGCATGTAATGAGTCTATAATATATTAGTTTCACCTGTTAAGTTGAATTCTTGAAATAAATCAACTTTTTGATGATATTCTAATTTTATGACCAGCACCTGTATATTAACCACAACTGTTACTGGCTGCTGCACAAGCATTTTAATTGGGTTAAGTACCTGAGTAGTGTTCATGTTAAAACAATATTGTTATTATAGATTTCATAGAAGTTGAAATGTGTAAAAGTGAGTTTTTCTTGTGTCATTCTGCCTTTTGAAAGTATTGCTGACTATTTTTTTTACAGTGAAGTTCTTGTGTTTATGTGAAAGATGAAGACCTGTGTCCCAGGTCAAAAATACTGTAACATTATCCCTATATTTTCCTCCATTTTGTCTGTTTCAATTCGTAACTTTTTTTCAGTGTGATTTTTTAATGTATCATGTATTTTTTTTTCTTTTCTTTTTCTGAAACTACATTAGCCAAAAAAAAACAAACAAACAAAAAAAGTCCCTAAAAATGAGCCTGTAAACACATTTTCAAACAATGTAAATACATCTGAAAGGTCTTTTTTCATGTGATAGATGCCATTAAAACAGATCTGATCATAACTCATAACTGCTGAAAACTGAAGTTGTCATGATTTTAGAGCTTGTCATCAGAAGAAACTGAGCTAAACTAACATAAAATGTTGAGTTATCATTTTGTACATTTAACACTCACAATCTTTAACCTTAAAGAGAGAGAGAGACATATAGATGAGTAATTTGCAGCTATGTTTTGCACTAGAAATATACATATATAATTGATAAAACTGTAACAAAGCAACTTTTGAAGTTGTTCAGGGACAATTTCATCAGTCCATCTCTGAATATCACAAGTGAACGTTTCCATAATGACCATGCTGTATGTCCACTGGGATGTTTTGATCATTAAACTATAACATTGAAACCTATAGCAGGAATTTGAGCTGGTTTTGTGCTGCTGGTGTGGTTTACTATCATGATGGAATAGCTGGCATTACGTGCTAAGACAGAGCTGATATGATAAAATGTAATCTATGGTTAATTGAGTTTGTTATTGTTCAAACAGGGCAACGGGAGCGCAAAATATCCAGCATGTACGTCTGTGTAATAATAATAATAAAAAAAAATCATTGATTTTGTAAGGCTTGATTTTGTCCAACGTTAGTTTCCGATAAACTGGTGAAGGTTTCTGTGCAACACTGTCTTTTCAGCGTGGCAAAGTA
Source organism: Abramis brama (assembly GCF_963993115.1). NCBI lineage: Eukaryota > Metazoa > Chordata > Actinopteri > Cypriniformes > Leuciscidae > Abramis > Abramis brama. Next base: position 36,305,897 of record NC_139968.1, read on the forward strand.
ATTTAATTAACTCATTGTTTCATCTGACCCCAAAAATGAAAAAGGTTTAATTGATGTTCATTAATCGTTAAATTTAGGTGAATGTTTGATTATTCTATTTAACTCTTTATTGAAATTGCATTCGTTCATCCGGATTCCTAAAACGTTTTGAGTCTTGCACTGGCCGGGTATACGATCTCTTAAACATAAGCTCATCAGTCTTGATCATTAGACAGAGGCAATTGACTATTCTAGACGGCCGTACTCCACTTTGCTCATTCTAGATTATATTATTTAGGCCCCATAGATCTGAACACACTTAATTAAGGTTAGATTATATCTAACCAAACGTCAAGACAACAAACAAGCTGACCAACTTAACTTCTAATGGTAACTTTGTATAATCATGCCGTGGTTTCCCACATACACTTAGTTAGAATAATATTACAGTAATCAGAGGTTGAGGCTCACCTTATTTAGACTGGTTTAACATCACACTGTTGCTCTAAACACAAAGCCCATTATTAGCCTCTTCAGTCTGTATACATTGATAAATGGCAATGTGTTAGGCGGAGCTCTAAACTTCAGTTTGCGTGCCCCAATGCTCCACAAAACTGAGCGTTAGTCTGTTATTAACCTGAGCGTAGACTTATGGTGTTATGGACTTAACGCAATCTACTAGAATCATTAATTTCAGAGTAAGTCAGAATAAATCCAAATGTAACAATTTATTATTAACCAGATAAATGTATCATGTCAATTACATAATTAATTCAAAGATAATCAATACAACAACATCAAATGCTCAGGGATAAAGAGTAAAAGATGTATAGTGTGTCTGGAGGCTATCACAGGCTGTTCTCATTACACATCGCCCCGAGCCTCTGGAGACATTTCTTTATATACTCAGACCAAGACAACACATCCCCCAATGTAGGGAATGAACTTACAATAGGAATTTGCAATGACTAGAGTTATAGACATGGCGGGTTCACACCTCGAGGAACAGGAAGTAGCTTGGATGAAGAACCCAGGGAAAAAGTGCACACCCAGTAAGCAAAGTATCTCTAAACCCTTATTACCATTTGGTTTACTTGGTGATGAGACCACTGTACCAGTCGCACTGAGGCATTTTAAATGATACCCAACATGACTGTTAATTCACTTGTATTGACATAGAACATTATAATTTAATATATAATATTTCTAAGTGAAGAGAATTATGTGTAAAGAGAATTATGTGGGGGATAAGGAACAAATGTTAAGGAAGGACATAAGGGAAAGAAGCTTCACTCTGGGGTGTGGAGACAAACGGCAGTGTGTGTTTGTGGTGTCCATATCTCAGGAGATCAGAGTATCTGAGCTTCTGTTTGTCTTACAATTTACAAAACAAGCAGTGAAGCGTGGGGGGGTCAATGTTTAATAGTGAATGTAAGGTAAATTTCCATGGTGAGATAAAAATATAACATTCTCTGGATGCTATTAGAGCACCGCTATATTAAATTAATACCGAGCAACAACATTTTAAACAATACAACAACAAGTCATGTGCATATGTGTATTTGATCATCGTTTTTTGGGAATATTTTCATACACAGCATCCGTCTTTGATTTCTGCAAGGGAAAATATACTCATTCAGGAACATTGCTGATACAATATAAATTTAAAAAAGACTAACTGAGGTTTCACTGTGCAAAGCTTAGTGTTTATTTTGTTTTGAAAAACTACTGTACAGATCAGATGCTAACATGAAGCAACAAGAGGAAATGACATCAGTCATAACTTTTCAAACCGTTAAATCATCAAACAGATTAAGATCTGCAGGTTTGTCATGACAGCCTGTGCTGAGAATGACTGTCTTTCACACAACAGCACTGAACGTCTACAAAGAAACCAATGTCTGCTAAAGCTGCATTTAACCTCAGATAATGATGAACCGCAGAGACGCTGCAGCTCGAGGACAGTTAATAACTCTGTGTCCTACTTTCTGTCCAAAGACAATCTAATGGTATAAACGCTGATTTTGTATGGGTTAGGCTATTTAAAAATTGCAAACCACATTAGTAACATGATTTTAAGCAAAAGATAATTTAGGCCACAGATCACATAATGAGCAAAAATAGAAATAGAAATCGTTTTCAAAAAATGTTTTGAAAAAACTAAAGATTTTTTTTTTTTTTTTAAGGTAATGAGTTAAACCACAAACATAACCGTCTAATGATGCAAACTTCAATCATCAAACTTCAATCACACTAACTGACTGCAACTACTTCTTACCTTTTGTCGTGTTGTTGGTTTACACAATGTTGTATCAGTTCTGTCTTCCTCCTGGGTCTCAACTGCATTAAGAGTTATGACAGACATGTTAGGACAGTTGTTATTATTATATAGAAAAATGTCTGTCTTAAAAAGATAAAGATGTGCACAGATGAATTGCTTGCTCCTCTGACCTGTTTTTCTACATTTCTTACAGATACAGAAGATCATGACTATAACAACAATCATCAGAGATCCAGCAGCAGCAGCAGCAGAGATCAACACTATGTACAATAAAGGTAGGCCTTGATCTGTAATGGACAAAATGAATCATTAGTGTGAGTGAATCTGTTAATCTGATCTACAGCTAACACTCTGAAACATCAGTACTATATAACTGAGAGTAAATCAACATTAATATCATCATACCTGCACATGTGTGACAGAGTGTGTTGATGTCCAGATGTGTGGTCTGGTTGCTGATGGGATTGTTCAGCACACAGCTGTAGGTGTTTTTATCCTGATATTCCACCTCCAGAGGTAGAGAGAGACCGATGCTGAGATCACACACACTGATGCTGGACAATACACTGATTCCTGCGTACCAGGAGAGAGTCGCATCACTCACATTATACACTGATGAACACACCAATGAACAGTTTGATGATGATGATGATGATGAACAGTGTGAAGAGTTACTGATAATGACAGGAACAGGCAGACGAGCTGAGAAAGATTAGAATAAATCAGAATAAATCATACAGAATAAATCATACTTTTTTACAATGTTTTAATGTGCTGAGAGAGAGAGTCTGTGATGTCTGTAGGCTGAAAAGGAAAGTCAAAAATAAGTGTGTAAAAATGATTTGGCTCACCATAGACTGTGAGACTGAAACTCTTGATCACACTGCTCATCTGTAGTTGATAATCTCCAGCATGTTCAGTTCTGGTGTTTGTGATGGTCAGAGATCCAGTTTGATCGTCCAGCTTCAGTCTGTCTCTGAGTCTCCCATCAGGAACATCATCATATACAGTGATGCTGTCGTCCATTACATTGATTTCAGCTATTAAAGTGTTTTCATCTCCAAACCTCCATAGAATCAGATCTTCATCCATTATTTCAGTAAGATCAGAGTTTAGAGTGACAGAATCTCCCTCCATCACTGACACTGACTGTATTTCATTAGTTTCAGCAGCAAACACACCTGGAGAACATGAACAGGATCAGATTAATGCTTCTTCTGATGGTTTATAAACCAGCTAACGGTACACCCGATATAAGACTAGTCCGGACATAAAATACACCTAAAGTCCTGTATGGAATTAATACCTGTTGCACCATCTAGGAGTATCGCACATCTGAGACTAAATCTTACAGTCAAAGGTGTAAAGTTAAAAGTCATGACTTGTTCAGAAAAGATACTTTCCTGTCAGTGAATTAATTGTTACTGCAGACGTCAACTGTAATGTTTACAGTTAATTTGCACAGGATAAGTGAGATGTGTGTGCCGAATACACACTGCCGACAGATGACCTAACAACATTTATAATAAAGAAAACATTATAATGCAGTGTAATGTTTGTATGTCATGTTCTGTAATGTAATGTAATGTTTAACCATAATAATGTAGGAAATATTAAATATTAATTTATCTGGGATTATTAGCTGAAACTGTATCATGCATCATCTAGCTGAGAGGGACAGTATGATTGGAAATAATTTTTCACGTCTTTAAGTCCATTCACAGCAAGCGATATTTAGCCTGTAAATGGTTGAAATTAACTGGGAAAAAAAAGCAACATTATCGCAACATATTATCTGACACATAACATAATTATTAATTACATAATCCTTAGGCTTCAAAGTGAATTAAGCTGTATGCGCATATACCTTTTAGAAAGAGCACTTTTACATTTACAGAAGGCTTATATGTAGCTCTTTTACTTTTAATAAACAGGGACAATTCCCAACTTTAAATAAACAACCATTTACAATCTTCGGACGTTTGCGTTGTAATGTACAAAGAGTTCAGAAATAAAAACCTCGTTCTGTAACGTTTATTGAAATCAGATGGTGCAGTGTCTTCACTTGAAATGATGACATGAACAATGAAGTTCTTTATTAATAGCAAAGTTTTTAACCATTGTGAATTATCTACACTGGCTGTAGTTGCACATGGTCGTAGTTTTAGATGGTGCAACAGGGATCCATTTTTATTGAAAGGACGAAGCGGAATCGGCGTAGATCTTACACATTTTACTGTATGTTCAACTGGTGACACGGCTCCTGATGTTTGAAAGGATTAATTTAACTGCTTTTTGACCAATAGGCCTAATATATTTTACTTCTGTTGTTGTTCATTATTACTATACTAAAGTTTTTTATATATTTTATAGAGGTGGATATGTATGTTCAGGAACAATTTTTGAAAACCAAAAAAAAAAAAAGCCCTGAGTTTTGAAAAGTGCTTTCTGAGCCCCACTAAATTGATTCAGTATAGAAATGTCCATTATTTTGCCTAACTTTTAACAGTTTAATGTATTTTTAAGGCCTGTAAATCACAATTTAAAAATTCTCTGTCAAACAAAGACAACAGTGAATGTACAGTATAAGCTGTTCTGAAATATATAACTTACCAGTCAGACGGCACCAGCAAAAACAGAACAAGACAAACATGTGAAACATTTTCTTCACCCGTTCAGTGTCTGATCTAATAAAACTTTCAGATGAAAACACTCATCTGTGTGAATCCTCCCACAACGATACTGACCCACCTAGTCCAGTACAGCCTCTAGTTACATTAAAAAAAGTTTTTTTCTAGCACTAACTACGGTTTTAAAATCTGGTTTCACAGACAAGGCTTAAGTCTAGTCCCAGACTAAAATACATGTTTGATCTGTTTTAACTTAAAGCAACTTGCACTGTCATATCTTAAAATATTGTTTTGTCTCAAGACGCACACTAATGTTTTTTTTTTTTTTTTTTTTTTTATAAGGCACGTTTATAAAAGCTAAATGTCTTATTTGAACTAAGGGCTAACCCTGGCTGATCTTAACCCTGTCTGTGAAACCAGGCCTAACTGTTTTAACAGTGGAAAAAATCTCTTTTTTCTTATTTAACATTGTTAATTTAGTTGAATATTTTAAGTAGACTACATAAAAGGAGAACGTTGTGTGAATCTCCTTGGATTAAGAACTTCAAATGGTTTTATAGTTCAATTGAATAATCAATTATTGTGTATATGAAAAAAAAACAAAAAAAAAAACAGTTATAACCGTTTGACCATCTCTCATTGCCAGTCTCATTGAGGTGTGACTCTTGCAGCTCATCTGTTGAGTCAAACTGAAACTGCTGCGGTCGGTTTTCTTCAGAAACATGGTTTGATCTGTTGGATGGACAAAAAGCTTTTGCACGACAGAGGTCATTTGTTTCATCTGTGTTCAGTTTGAAAGAGCTTGTTCCTGTCTTGCTGAACCTCACAGTCTGACTTCCTCTTGATAAACCTGCTTCACAGAGTAATAAAGTACTGAATCAATGCATCAAAACTAAAAGCAGGGAAAGAAGAGAAACAGTTCGGCATTCTTCATCCGGCTAATTTGAATTCTTACCCATCATGCATTTATAAACTAAAGATTAACAGCTAACTAAGGATTTTTGCTGCTTGATCAATTACATTACACTAAATGAGAACATTTTGTCACAAATTCATTTCATTATGCTCATCAAATGTAAATGTTAAAATCAGTTGTTATTTTATGCACTTTTCAGTAAAGTTAATGACTTTTTAGTGTTTAATATTATGTTGGCGATTTAGAAGAGTTTCTGTAATGTTTTTGTGCTTGGGTTTGGCTGTCGGTAACTAGTGTATACCAGACACTAAACCTTTTCCTGGCTTGTATATGACTGGGACTGGTATTGTATGTAAGTTTTGAAAGTATGTTTTGTTTTGTTTTGTTTTTTTACACAAAAATGCAAATATTTTCCCCCCAGAATAATATTTCTAAAGCCCCGATTTCAATGATAGAAGATTTCTGAGAGCATGTAGTTACAACATCTACCAGCAGGTGCTAGCAGGATAAAGATTAAAGAGACTGTTGCACTTTGAGATGCTCCTCTTTCTCGCTTCTTCCTGGACAACATGGTTTAATGAATTACACATGTTATGGTGAATATCTAACTTTGACCGTCAACATTACTAACTAATGGAGTTATGCAATGATCTTATACTCATTTGTGTCTGTGACAGCTTGATGTTTAAATTCATCCAGATGTCCATAACCAAAATAATAAAATGCTAAGTTATACTATAGCTACATTTAGATTAAAAGTAAACTACAACCTTTAACTGTTCTACTTAGAACCACACTGCAAGTTAAAGTAATATGAAATAACATTTCACAGCACTGCACAAACGGACAACCGGTCATTTTAAAATAGTTAAAAAAAAAAAACAGTGGTGGCAGTCTTCTTAGATTTTAAGAAGACATATGATATGATGTGGAGAGAAGGGTTGTTAATTAAACTAGATAGGAAGTAGGGCCTATAGGGATCCCCAAGAAATCCCCAATCCCCCCCCCCCCCCCCCCCCAGATTTCTGTTGAATATGTGGTCTCGGTCCGGTTCCAAACAAACTCTGGTACAGTTTGAATGTCTGTCCAATGAATGGTTGACCTTAGCACACTTGTGGTTTTCACTTGCAAAAAGGGCAGTGTGAAAGCGAATTACACCAAACAAAAACAAAACGGTGGTCAATGAGATGAGATTTTAGATTTTATAAAAGAAAAAACTCAAGTGGTTTCTTTACAGGTAAAAAGGTGCGGGAAGAGATTAATCTGAAAAGATAAGGGCATGCACTGGAGAAAGTAGAGTCCTTTAGGTTTTGGGAATTGTTTTAAATGTGTAAAAGGTCTAAAGTGTAAAAGGGTATTAAATGTGACGAGGTGTTTGGCAGGCATTGACTGGGGTCGAGCAGGAAATCAGATATATTTGCACTGATTAAATCTGCAGATTATGTTTGTTTTGCATATAGAATTGCAGCAACAACACTGGCCAAGTTGGAAGTTACAAACCCAGGCACTAAGAATATGTAGTGGGGCTTTTCGATCGTCACCTGCAGTGGCGTTGCATGTAGAGATGGGTGAGATGCCTCTTCAGCTTAGAGGGGAACAGCTGACAGCCAACTACTGGGCAAACTTACAAGGGCATGTAGCCCTTCTCACCCCTCAAGGGCAGTTATGCAAGTAAGCTGGGAGCATGAAAGGGTTAAAAGTCAGAGTTTTGGATGGGTGAGTGATGCTATAGGAAAAGAGATGGGGCTCCACTTTGGTGGACCACCTTGGATTCTTGTGCAGCCAAATGTTGACCTGCAGATACTAAATAGGCAATTAAAGAGTTGAAAGGAGGTGGATTTATGTGAAGTATTTTTTAATCAGATGCATGAGGAGCATAAGGGCTTTCTGGATATTTATACATATGGGTCTAAGGATAATCAATCTGGACAAACTAGGGCTGCATTCGGAGTACCAAAGATGGGGATCAAGTTACAAAAGAGACTGTCTGATCATTTATCCATATTTACAGTGGAGCTGGTGGGTATGGAAGATGTTAGACCAGATTAAGTTGTAATTTGACTCTAGTGCAGTTCTAAAGAGTTTGCAATCATTCAAAACACAATCAAGGCACGACATAATATATGAGGTACTAGAATGTCACACATGGATTTGTCAGATGGGGATGAGGGTCAAGTTCACATGGGTTCTGGCACATGCAGGGAAGGTGTGGATTTTGCACTGGTATTGAATCTGTTGAACTTGGTATTTGAATGTCAGAAATATGAGAGGGAACGGATTAAGATGAAAGAAGGCATAAGAAGATGGGGGGTTCAAAGGAATTAATTTATTTGATTAAAAATACAAACAAAAAACAGTAATATTGTGAAATATTATTCCAATTTAAAACAGCATGTTTTCTATGTGAATATACAGTAAAGTGTAATGTATTCCTGTGATCAAAGCTGAATTTTCAGCATCATTACTCCAGTCTTCATCTAATATGATGATTTGATGCTCAAGAAACATTCATTATTATTATCAATGTTGAAAGCAGTTGTGTACATTTTTTTTTCAAAATTCTTTGATGAATAGAAAGTTCAAAAGAACAGCATTTATCTGAAATCTAAAGCTTTTGTAACATTAAACACTACCGTTCAAAAGTTTGGGGTCAGTAAGAATTTTAATTAGATTTTTGGGGGAAAGAAATAAAATAAATCAATACTTTTATTCATCAAGGATGAGTTAAACTGATCAAAACTTACAGTAAAGACATTTATAATGTTACAAAATATTCTATTTTAAATAAATGCTGTTCTTCTGAACTTTCTATTCATACCACCTGAATGGGGCGCTATTGTAAAAAAGAAAGTGGGTAAAACTTCCGGTGAGGCGCGGAAGTAATATACCGATGGTATTTTGTGATTTTGTGTGGTATAGCGAACAGATTTGTGTGTTTTTAATCTCTCAAACAGGTTAATGACTTAAGATATCTTGGTGTGTGGTTTGATAGTAAACTTACTTTTAAAAATCATGTTCAGAAAATGGTAGACAAATGTAAGAAAGCAATCAATCTTTTAAAGTGTCTTTCAGGGTATAACTGGGGGGCGTCAGGCTCTTCTTTGAAAATAATTTATATTGCATTAATCCGATCAGTGTTTGACTATGGATGTACAGTATACAAAACAGCAGCAAAAACTACATTAGCTGAACTGGACAGGGTGCAGGCCAAAGCTCTCCGGCTGTGTGGTGGAGCCTTCCGAACATCACCTATCCCATGCAGCGCTGCAAGTAGAAATATAGGGGAGATGCCTTTAAATCTTAGGAGGTTAAAACTTTCTCTAGCATATTGGGTAAACTTACAAGGGAATGAAACTACACATCCTACAAAACTGGTGTTAGAAGAATGCTGGGAATATAGTCACATTGTGAATAGTAGTTTTGGATGGAACAGCAATAAAGAGGCAGATGACATGGGAATCAGTACTTTACCTTGCAGCAAAAATGTTAACTTGAGCACAATTCCACCTTGTTTTTTCTGCTATTCTGTAGTTAATCTAGAAGCTAAAAATATAATCAAGACGGGATTGTATCAAAGTGTACAGCAGTACCTAGAAGTAATGTATGATGACACAGTAAACATATTTACAGATGCATCCAAAGAACCAGCAGGTAAAACGGGGGTGGTTGTATACATTCCTAAATATAATGTTATAATACAAAAAAGAACCTCAAACCACCTCTCAATCTTCTCTGCAGAGATGATGGCCATCATAATGGCACTACAGTGGGTAGAAGAAGTGAAGCCATATAAATCTGTTATTTGTTCAGACTATATGTCCTCCCTAATTAGCATCCAGACTGGGAAATCTGCATGCAGACAGGATCTTTTAGATGTTCATCAGATGATTTTCAGGATAACTCAACAGAAGCTAATATTACAGTTCACTTGGGTTCCAGCGCACACAGGTATTGAGGGCAATGAGAAGGCAAACGGGTTGGCAAAAGAAGCACTTAAAGCAGAACAAGTAGAAGTAGGCCTGCAGGTTCCACTCAGCAAATCAGAATTGAAAACAATTTCAATTTCAAACATTTATATAATATTCAACAGAATGTAACAGTTAAAAAGATCAGCTCACTTTCACGACAGGAGGAAACCTGGTTCACCAGGCTAAGGCTAGGACATACAGGACTGAACAGCGGCTTACACACTAGGGAAACATGAGACAGGAATGTGCCCATATTGTACGGAAACAGAAACCATGAAGCATGTACTTCTGACATGTAGGCAGTACTCTGAAGAGAGAGAAATATTTAAGAGGGTAACAAAGAACTCTGTTACTTAAAGCAACCTGTTGAGTCTACCTGGAACACAGTCTACAACCAAAGCAGTGATAGAGTTTCTAAAAAAAACACAACTAGCAAGAAGACTTTAGCCCAATTTAATTATTATTATTTTTTTTTTTTCTGGAGGTTTGAGCTGAGGTTGAAGCTGGAGGAGCTGAACACGCAGCGCTAGCTAAAGCTTGGGCTCTGATCTCCTTTTTTTTTTTTCAATATACATTTATTTATGACTTCCCAATGTGATCACACCTCAATCCAGTAGATGGCGGTAATGCACAAAGATTGCAAGCTGCCAGTAAAATTCACTGAAGAAGAAGAAGATAAGGTGTTTTTCGGATAATTTTTTTACTATTTAAAGTCGCAAACCTTTATGAGAGATGTCGTTACGGAGCTCAGGGACAACATGTGCTGTTCGTGGTTGTACATATAACCGGAATAAAGTAATTCAGTGGCTTAAACGTGAGTGTTTTGAACATAAGCCTAAAACTAAATCAGAGTGTTCCTGCCAACGATTGTACAGTTTCCATCACCTCCCAAAAGACGACGAATCAAAAATAATATGGCTGAAGAACTTAAAAACACCACCAAAACCCTTGTTTGTGTGCTCGTTTCACTTCGTGGATAAGAAGCCAACACAGCATAACCCGTACCCAACGCATAAGGTCGTTTTCGACGTTCTTAAATAACACCCGACCGACTTTATCACTGTGTAGATACTGATATGCCTCTGAGCTTTTCAAATTGCTCACAGGCTAACGTTACTGAATCTACAAAATAGCTAAAAATGCTACCATACGTGATACGAGGCCACTTCTTCACGTCATCCTCCCAACCATCTACCGCGGATGGTATAAAGGAACTCTTATTTCACCCTTTTTTATTTCGTTGAGGTTGTGTTCCCACATCGCTATATCTTTAAAGGCACAATATGTATTTTTTTTGCTTTAAAAATATAAAAAATCACTATATCTATGTTATATATTTTTTAAAGTTGTGTATTTACATTATCCCGACAGTTCCAATTAACTTCTAAATCCAGAGAAATTAATATTTTAATTCGAAGACACGGACCGTGTCTTTATTTCCGTTATGTCGCAGTCAATGGCGTCATATCCGCGTTGTCCCTGGTTTCCGCTCGTGCTGCCATGGTAACCAGAACCATAGATATCATATTCACCTTATTCCGCCCCGCCCACTTTTAATACTTCGCGCTTCCGCATTTTGTCATCCGACTTCCGCTAAACTGACACGGCACATCCGGTAGCTATTTCAGTAGTTAGAAGATTGTTTATAGTTAGCCAAAACTTTATCAAAATGACAAATAACGTTAATACCGTAAATGTTTTAAATTGGGAGCACGGAGAAAACTTCGTACGACTATCAGTTCGTCTCACATTGTCTCATTCATCGTCATTGTTAACGTGGCCAGAGGTAACGTTATCCTATGGGAATATTTAACTACGTCCTGTCAGAAGGAGTTGATGGAGCAGCAATAAAAAATTATTTGTAAATAATAAGGAATGAGAATATTTAGGGTTAAGGATAGGAGATTAGGTAATTGGTTAAATATGAACGATTAAATAAGTTGTATAAAATCAGTTGTAAGAAGTGTTTGATGTTTTCAGGAAGCTAGAGACACCTTCTACTGACCTTCATGTAGATACATTTCATCATTTAAATTTCATAAGTAATAAACCAAGATGGTATTCATTTGCAAACTTGACGTGACTTATTCCTTCTAACTAGAAGACTTAATTCATTTAAGTTTTAAGGGGAATCTACAGAGCTCACATTATATTGTTTTATAATAAATGACTGACAGGTAAAATCTGCTCACACTGTAAAGGTTTATAAAAATAACTTCATAGCAGGTAAAATCTGCTCACACTGTAAAGGTTTATACAAATAACTATTCATAACAGGTAACATTGGTCACATTGTAAAGGTTTATTAAAAAAAACTTCATAACAGGTAACATCTGCTCACACTGTAAAGGTTTATAAAAATAACTATTCATAACAGGTAACATCTGGTCATTGTAAAGGTTTATAAAATTAACTATTCATAACAGGTAACATCTGCTCACACTGTAAAGGTTTATACAAATAACTATTCATAACAGGTAACATTGGTCACATTGTAAAGGTTTATTAAAAAAACTTCATAACAGGTAACATCTGGGCACATTGTAAAGGTTTATAAAAATAACTATTCATAACAGGTAACATCTGGTCATTGTAAAGGTTTATAAAATTAACTATTCATAACAGGTAACATCTGCTCACACTGTAAAGGTTTATAAAAATAAATGTTCATAACAGGTAACATCTGTTTTACAAGATTCACAAGGAGGACAAGTTTGACCTTCCTTTCATAGAGGAGATCGGTAATGGTGAAGCCTGTCTGCCATTACTTCATCACCTGGACAAGGTTATTAAGTGCACGATATTGAAGAAAAATGCAATAACTCATTAAACAATGCGATATTCGATACGATAATGCTTAAAGTATATAAAATTAACTTAAATTAGATTTAAAATTATATAACCTACATATGTGTTTCACATTCTTTTTGTAACAAGAAAACATCAACTTGTGAAAGTGAACATCAGTGTTTTACTGTATATAAGATGTGTTATTTTAACATCAGTGTAAACCATGGGGTTCAGGTTATCCTACATTAGGGTTATTTAACAACAGAAACAATAATCAAATGTAAAAGTAAAACACTGCTTAGTTTTTCCACTGTATGAATTATATAAACTGATTAAAGCTTATTAAAGCAAAAAAAAATTATGCATATTGCGATATATACATTTGCGATATTTTGATATATTGTGCTCTACATGTTGTGTTTGGAAACTGCTCTCTGAAACACTTCTCCATGATGTCAAGCCAACGCGAAATCATCTTGCTTACAATGAACTGAGAAACACCAAACCTTTCAGCAAGATCACCCTGCAATGAATTAAAGGGATAGTTCACCCAAAAATGAAAATTCTGTCAGTAATTACTCACCCTCATGTTGTTCCAACCCCGTAAGACCTTCGTTCATCTTCGGAACACAAATTAAGAAAAAAATAATAATAATAAAAAAAATGGAGGAGTGAGACAGCTCTCAGTTTAATCAAAAATATCTTAATTTGTGTTCCGAAGATGAACAAAGGTCTTACGGGGTTGGAACAACATGAGGGAGAGTAATTACTGACAGAGTTTTCATTTCTGGGTGAACTAACCCTTTAAGACGCAGCTTCATCAGAGTCATCAGGAGCTGATACCAAGTGTGTAGCTGAAAGCTGTTGGTGTATGAATTGGTAAGGTGCTCAGCAACTGAGTGGAATGCATCAATGTCGACCCTGTGTAGAGCTGACAAAGGTGGTCGTTTCTCAGCAGAGTTGAGATTTTGGAGTGTAGTTGTGGTCAGAGACAGATGGATCCTCCTATTGTGTGTCTGCATCACAGGTCTGGGGCATGTGGCTGTGATCCTCCTCACAGTTGTCCACTGCAACACTGACTCTCATCGATGTTCTATGGAAATAATAGAACCATAAACATTTTTACATTAGTACTTAAAATAGATTTAAATAGTACTTTTTAAATTAGATTTAAATTAGTACTTAATATGTAGATTTAAATTAGTACTTAATATGAGAATTAATTAATTTATGATGGCACTCATACTTAGAACAGTGTGAAAAAGAGAGATGCATTAAAAACGAGACAGTATACACACAATCTCCTAACTCTACGTAGGTCAATATCAATATCTGAATAATATGTAGCTAGCTGGCCTCCTTACAGGAATAATGTGAGCTATTGTAAGACTGTAATGTACCATAATATATTGTACTATCGTGAATAATCATTCATTCTTTATTTCAGACCCTTAGGTCGACATATCACAAAGTAAACGAAATCTAAGAAATATGACATATAGGTGGCCAATGGTAATCATGCAAGATTCGTTGTATTTTGTGAACGGCTCGTTACTAATCTTAAATGTATTCATAGAACGGACTTCATCTAACGTTAGGCTAAAAAGCACATAGATAGGTAAGTTAGGAAACAACAGTTAGGTAAAGTTAGCTTACCTGCATCTGACAACCTGTTCAGCACCCGTCGGGACTTCTTTACCAGAACATCGTAGCCGAGCCTTTACTCGGGGTAAGGGTGTTCGTTCGTCAGTCTGCTCCCCGTCCATAAAATGGTACTAACACACATGGTACGAACACACAGCGCTTGGGTGAGCACTTCAAGTTTAGCGCCTTCCACCATTGCCTCAGGTGCTCCTCGTGTAAATCGTAAAGTACACCACAACATTCCGATCGCTTTAGCCTACATTGTGTTCGTAACACCGTTGGTTAAATTGTTCTATCCTCTTAATCCAATTGTTATGTCAGCCCCTAACTGAGCATATAATACTTAACATATTTTACCGTTACAACTATAGAATTACGCTAGAAACTAGCGTAGGTCCTTTCAGCCGGAAGTTGAAGTCCCGCTTAGCCGGAAGTAAGATGACAAAATGAGCGTAATGGCGTCGCCCTTGTTGTCATGGAAAATAAGGTGAATATAAAGGCTAGTGCCCGGTTGCATAAAGCACCTTAAGTTTTTCCCTTAAGTATGATACTTAAGGGGCGATTTCCCCTTACCTAAGAGAATAACTTAAGGGTGTTGCATATAATCTCTTAAACGGTTCTCTTAGGTAAGGGAAACATTTAAGTGTTTCACGACAGCGATCCTGGATTCACGTTATAAAAGTCTGTTGTTGCCATAGATACGCAAAACACTAACACGCCGCGTCGCGTTTAGGACAACTGTATCACACACCGGACGCGCACTTTCTCAGTTTATGGCCAGCAATATTGTTATGTTTAAGGACATTATGGAATTAAGATAATGTCTGTACGTTATGTTATGACTACTGTACTGTACAATTAAATATAATCGTTGCTATAAGTCTGCAGTCTGAACACTTTACCTCAGAGCGTCCGTAAACTGAATGAATTGAGACTATATCACCTGAAAATCCGATACACACTAATTGTAGCCTACATTTATTGAATGGTAGCCGATTTATGCACGTGTAAAACATATCCCACTACTGAAAACTCCCAGTTGCAAAAAAATGCAGTGCTATAAGCAGTTGTAACACCGCAAGTAAAGAGTGGTTGCTATGTGTGACATGGTCAAGGTCGCTCTCTAGTTTGTTAGCGATGTATTGCGCAAATATTGCGCGTCGATCAAATCGGTATTCTTGCAACAATTTTTCATCGCTAAGATGGTCCAAAGGGTTCTCCCTATCCTTAAAAATTCTTCTTGGCACATAATGATCTTCAGCTGGTTCCATAAATTCAGCCATGTTGTCTTATTTTTGTCCGCGTTACTCTTAAGGTTACGATTTCCAAACCTTAAATTATACTTAGGGAAATGACCGTTAAGGGGTTTTATGCAACACTTAACGCTTTTTAAGGGATTATTTAAGTGAAAAAACAGCATTTAAGGGAAATTCTAAGTGTTTATGACGTTTCACTTAAAGAAACCCTTAAGTAACACTTAAGGGTTTTTTTCTGCAACACCCTTAGGTTTAAGGGAAACATAAGGGCAAACTTTAGGGAAAATTACACTTAAGGTGCTTTACGCAACCGGGCACTGATGTCTCGTGCGCGCTGCTGGCCAATGGAGGTCGACGTCCGCACGTGGCGGCCATCTTGCGGCAGTGCGCTCGCTCACTCGTTTAATGGTGCAAATACTTTTAAATAACCATAACTTGCCCAATTTTCTACCGATTTTCAAACGGTTTGGTTTGTTATAAACGTCAGAGATGTAGTTATGACTCTACATACATACACTGCATACATATGAAAAATTATAACATACATGTTCAAGCATTCAGAATTATAGCCACGTTAATAACGTTTGTAAGAAACCAAACCGTTTGTAAATCCGTCAATATTTCAGCGAGATATGAGGATTTGTGTGCATGCACTGACATAAGATGGCCGAACGGTGATGCCGGAAGTGACTGCGCCATAAGACATCTAGCGTTTATATATGATATCTATGACCAGAACTATGAACCAGAGCCCTCTGATAGTAACCAAGACGACAGACGTGGACCACTGTTCGCAATGTCTATTTGCACGCTGTTGTTGTTTCGTTCAAACATTATGGACCATGGCAAGCAGACTTTGGATAAAAAAAGGAGAACTAAAACGAGAATCAATATCAGCGCGGTGTTTTCGGGTGCGGTAAAGTAGGTTTTATGTTGGACATTCGTTAGACATTCGCCAAGCAAATTAAGGGACTGTCTCAAAACTACACACACACACACACACACACAAATAAGCATTCCAAGGTGCGAAACCACGCAAAGCATACTAATAAAATGTAAAGATGTGAATTAAGTGGACAACCTATTTTTTTGTCAAATAGGCCTAGATAGTTTTAAGCTGTGAATGGGATATTCACTATGAATGGGTACATGGTTTTTACATTGTACTCCCAAAATTTCATTTTACCTTATAGAAACAGGTGATATCACACCACCTGTTCACTAACCCTTGCAGCACACCATACACGACTTGGATTTAGAAAAAGTCATTTCACAGCTTTGTCAAATTCCTCTTTTAATATCAATTAGAAAAATAAAAAATAGAAAACTTTAGGAAACCTGTAAAAAATGTTCCAAGGGTTGGTGAATAAATCCCAGGTGGTGTGACATCATCAGGTCACATGAACAGGAAGTTATATAGATTTGCATATTTAAAAAATTCATTTAAAATAGACGATTTGTGTATTTCAAAAATTCATTAAAAATAGACGATTTGTGTATTTCAAAAATTCATTGAAAATAGACGAAATAACATTTTTTAAATCCAAGTCGTGTATAGTGTGCTCCAAGGGTTGGTGAATAAATTCCAGGTGGTGTGACATCATCAGGTCACATGACCAGGAAGTTATATAGATTTGCGTATTTCAAAAATTCATTAAAAATAGACGATTTGTGTATTTCAAAAATTCATTAAAAATAGACTAAATAACATTTTCTAAATCCAAGTCGTGTATGGTGTGCTCCAAGGTTTGGTGAATAAATTCCAGGTGGTGTGACATCATCAGGTCACATGACCAGGAAGTTATATAGATTTGCGTATTTCAAAAATTCATTAAAAATAGACGATTTGTGTATTTCAAAAATTCATTAAAAATAGACGATTTGTGTATTTCAAAAATTCATTAAAAATAGACGAAATAACATTTTCTAAATCCAAGTCGTGTATGGTGTGCTCCAAGGGTTGGTGAATAAATTCCAGGTGGTGTGACATCATCAGGTCACATGACCAGGAAGTTATATAGATTTGCGTATTTCAAAAATTCATTAAAAATAGACGATTTGTGTATTTCAAAAATTCATTAAAAATAGACGATTTGTGTATTTCAAAAATTCATTAAAAATAGACGAAATAACATTTTCTAAATCCAAGTCGTGTATGGTGTGATCCAAGGTTTGGTGAATAAATTCCAGGTGCTGTGACATCATCAGGTCACATGACCAGGAAGTTATATAGATTTGCGTATTTCAAAAATTCATTAAAAATAGACGATTTGTGTATTTCAAAAATTCATTAAAAATAGACGAAATAACATTTTCTAAATCCAAGTCGTGTATGGTGTGTTCCAAGGGTTAGTGAATAAATTCCAGGTGGTGTGACATCATCAGGTCACATGACCACAAAGTTATATAGATTTATTTTTTAATCATAACAAATGTAATAAAAAAAATTTCACCAATCTAAGTTGTGTATTATATGCTGCATGTGTGTATAAATACATTGTAGGTCATTTGAGGTATTTACATAAAACAACCACAAAGTTAAATAGATGTATTTCATTTAAAACATTCAGTTTAATTACATAAGTATAACATATATAAACCATATACAAGTTAAAAATTGGCTTAATCTATTTTTAATCTATTTACTAACATCAACTACATATGTAAAAGGATCACACTTTTAGTGTTTTTGTGGAATAATGCACATACTTAACCAACTTGTCGATTTGGCACTTTTGAGACACTCCCTAACTTGAAGTGCCCAAGTGGGGATCCTTATGAGGACTTTTTCACTTCCAATTCTTAAAACAATTACATCATCGAATAATAATAAAATTCACCTTTGACATTATGCTTTACAATGTGACCTAGACGAGATACAGCATCATCCACGACTATTAAGCCATTACATATCAATTAATGCTGCAGAAAAGATCGAATGTCTAACGAATGTCCAACATAAAACCTACTTTACCGCACCGTGTTTTCGAGATGCCGAGAGCTCCACGTCCGAGACTTCGACCGCTCCTGCATGTACTTTATTAAACAGGTGAGCACATTTACATAAAACTAATCAATGTTATATAGTTCAACAATGATAAAATGTCAGAATATGATCTGTATGTTATTCTAATGTTGATCTAGCTTAACGTTACTGCTAACGTTAGTCTCATACAGACAAACTAACACATAAGTTACATTTCAACACATTCAAATGCAGTTTAGTGTGCTAGTGTAATGTTAGACCAAGTGAAACAGCGCTGCGTTACCTCACAAGTTTAATTTGTCTAATAAACTGACCTGTGAGTAAGTTAGTGATTCTGCGTGTAGTTCGGTAGAATGAAATGTCCATATTCCTTTTATATCCGCGGGACTCGCGTCGCGTGTGGAGCTGATAGCTGTCTCTTAGCAATCCCGAACTGCTTCATATCACAGTCATGATAAAAACATTGATGTATTCAGTCATCCATAAACATTATTAGATCGGTCGGCTTGACGTTGACGACAACATCCATAATTCTTAGCAAATGTTGCGTCATCAAACTACGCCTTTGTTATTGTAAATAGGTTAGCGACCCCTAGTGGAGAAAAAATCCCATACTGTACGTTTAATGATGATGTCAACTAATGAATTAATGAGTGTCACGTCCATAGACAGTATGGTCACGTCCCACTTGTTTACTTCGAATCGGAAGACGCGCCCACTTTTGACGCAAGGCCTCATGGGACGTGTTGTTGTAAGTTATAATATTTTCCAACAAGAAAGTAGATAATGAATGGAAGTTAAGGATATATAACAGGGATATGGCACGAGTAACATCAGTTAGATTCTTGGGAATGTGGCTAGATACTAGACTTACATGGAAAGAACATATTGATAAGATAGTGAATAGGTGTAAAAGAGTGTTAAATATAATGAAATGTATGGCAGGACAAGAATGGGGAGCAGATAGAGGGGCGCTTCAAACAGTATATATAGCAATGATAAGATCTGTACTAGATTATGGAAGTATAGCATATGGGTTGGCGGCAAAATCACAGTTAGAGAAATTGGATAGAATTCAAGCACAGGCATTGAGAATTTGCTGTGGAGCATATCCAACAACACCTATAGCAGCAATGCAAGTTGAGATAAATGAAATGCCGCTTAATATTAGAAGACAACAGTTAATGGCTGTGTATTGGACAAATCTTAATAGTCAGAATGAGGTACATCCAACAAGGAAAATATTAGGAAAATGTTGGGAACAAGGAATGAAGAAACATAAGAGTTTTGGGTGGGTGGTAGAAGACGATATTAAGGAGATGGGGATAAACAATTATAGATGTGTACCAAGAGTAATATATATGCATACTCCTATATGGATTATTCCTCAGCCAGTAGTAGATTTAACATTACTGAAGATAAGACAGAATGAAGGAAATAATGAGATGGAAGTAATGAGAGCAAATGAGTATTTAAGAATAACGTATGGAGATAATATACAGATTTACACAGATGCTTCTAAAAAAGGAAGTAGAATAGGAGTGGCAGTCAATGTGCCAAAGTTAATGGTGAAGAAAAAAGCTAGAATTACTGATCATTTGTCAGTATATACTGGTGAGTTGATGGCTATTCTGCTAGGAGTACAAATAATTAAGGAAAGGAAAATTAAAAATGCAGTCATATGTTCAGATTCTTATTCAGCAATAATTAGTATTGATAACCAAAAGTCAGAATCAAGACCAGATTTAATCATGGAAATTCTTCAAAATCTCTTTGAATTGAACCAAATTAAAATAGAGGTAGGTTTTAGACCTACAGTTTATGTGGGTCCCAGCTCATGTGGGAATTAAAGACAATGAGGAAGCAGATAAATTAGCTAAACTAGCAGTGTAGTATTAGGTTCTTTACGGTAGCATTGGAATGCATAGGAAATGTGTGGAACATATATTGAGTGTGTTACGGTACTTGGGGGAGGCAATAAAAGGTTATCAAGAGTTATGGATGGCTGTCGCGTCTGGCTCCTTAAGAAAGGTTGTTGTTGTACCTATTAAACAACAGAACATGGTGTCAGAAGTGCAGAAATAACGGCTCGTTCGTGAATTAACAAGTTGTGAAGTTAGTTTCAGTTTCGGGTTAGCGATTAACTGGACAAGTTAACGGCACCATCATGAATCAGTTTCAAGTTTCTCCGCCGGAAAAATTCACGTTTAAAGCGGAGGACTGGTTGAAATGGATAAAACGTTTCGAAAGATTTCGTGTTGCGTCAGGATTGGAGACGCAGGCTGATGAAAATCAGGTGAATGCCTTGATCTACATGATGGGTGAGGAAGCTGAAGACATATTAACTTCCCTGCATTTAAGTCCTGAAGAAGCGAGTGACTACGAAGTAGTAAAGAATAGACTGAACGATCACTTTGTAGCTCGCAGGAACGTGATTTTTGAGAGGGCTAAATTTAATCAGCGGCAGCAAGAAGTGGGTGAGTCTGTGGATCGCTTCATAACGGAACTGCATTGTCTAGCCGAGCACTGCGGTTATGGAGATTTGCACGATGAGATGGTGAGAGATAGACTCGTCGTGGGTCTGACTGACAAAAGGCTGTCAGAACAGTTGCAACTGGACCCTGAACTTACACTTGAGAAAGCCGTCGTACGAGTTCGACAGAGTGAGCAGGTAAAAAAACAACAAGAATTACTCAAGTCAAACTTCAAAGGGGAAATTTCAAGTGAACAGTTGGATAGTGTGCAAGCTAAACAGAACAGTTATATGAAGTCTAAACCATTGAAGTCACAATATGGACATTTGGCAAAGAAAACACCTCAGGAAAGACCTAAAAAGGGGTCATTGTGCACAAGATGCGGAGACACAAAGGGCCATAATCTGCAGCAATGCCCAGCGAGAGATGCAATATGCAATCGTTGTCATAAAAAGGGACATTATGCTAGGGTGTGCAAATCAAAGAAAGTATACGAGGTGAGTATAGCCACGCCAACTGAGGGGATCAATGAGGAAATTGTATTCCTGGGCACAGTAACGGCTAATGTGGAAGGGAGCCCATGGATGACTGACATTAAAATTGACAATTTGGATGCAGTGTTCAAAATTGACACTGGAGCTGATGTTACAGTTGTTCCTATGACGCTGTATAACCAAGGCCAGTTCAACAAGCTGAAACATCCGGGAAAAATTCTTCAGGGGCCGGGTGGAATGTCACTGAAGGTAAAAGGGAAATTCATAGCGACCCTCAGCAAGCACAATAAATGTACAAAACAGGACATTTATGTTGTTGAAGGATTGCATATGCCATTGCTAGGCCGACCAGCAGTCGCAGCACTTCAGCTGGTAGCCAGGCTGGATGAGGTCAGCTTAATCACAAAGGATAGAGTGGAAAGGGAGTTTCCAAAACTCTTCAGTGGTTTAGGCAAAATGGAGGGTGAGTACAGCATTGTGCTGATGCCAGGTGCAAAACCCTTTTCTCTTTCAACACCTAGGCGCATTTCCCTCCCTCTCCTACCAAAAGTGAAGGAAGAATTGTACAGAATGGAACAGCTTGGGGTAATTTCAAAGGTGGAAGAGCCAACGGAATGGTGTGCTCCCATGGTCGTGGTGCCCAAGCGGACAGGGAAAGTGAGAATTTGCACAGATCTCACTGAACTGAATAAGTCAGTTATGAGGGAAAAACATCCTCTCCCTTCTGTAGAGAACACATTAGGACAACTTGCAGGTGCCAAAGTGTTTTCTAAGCTTGACGCCAATTCTGGGTTTTGGCAGATTCCACTTTCAAAGGAATCGTCTTTACTCACCACCTTTATAACTCCATTTGGCCGATACTGTTATAACCGCCTATGCTTCGGAATCTCCTCTGCGCCAGAGCATTTCCAAAAACGCATGTCAAGAATTCTGGAGGGACTGGAAGGTGTTGTATGTCAAATGGATGATGTACTCGTTTGGGGATCAACACAGAGTGAACACGACGAGAGGCTGCGGAAGGCGCTCTCGAGACTTCAAGAATCAGGAGTCACACTCAATGAGAAATGTGAGTTCTCCAAAAAGAAAATCAAATTTCTTGGACAAATCATCGAGGCGTCAGGGGTGAGTGCAGACCCAGAGAAGGTGGAAGCAATAAAAGCCATGACACAACCACGTAATGTAAGTGAAATGAGACGGTTTTTGGGAATGGTCAACCACCTTGGTAAATTCTTACCATTTATGACTGACAAAACACAACCACTCAGGGATTTACTGAGAAAGTCCAACATGTGGGTCTGGGGGTCAAAACAGCAGGAGGCCTTTGAGAAAATCTCAGAGAAACAATGTTGCCTACTGAATTTCCATCCAGGCCGTGGTCCACAGTAGGAGCAGATCTGTTTCAAAAAGACAACAAGCAGTACTTGGTCATTGTGGACTACTTCTCTAGGTTCTTTGAAGTTACCAAACTGACGTCGACGACTTCTGAAGCAGTGGTTGAGCACTTTAAATCCATTTTTGCACGTCATGGAGTCCCAGAGGTAGTGCGCTCGGACAATGGGCCACAATTTGCTTCGGAGTGTTTCAGAGTGTTTTCACAGGACTGGGGTTTCAACCATGTAACGTCGAGTCCTCATTTTCCACAAAGCAACGGAGAAGCGGAGCGAGCTGTGAGGACAATCAAGAACCTCCTCAAAAAGTCAAGTGATCCATACATTGCACTTATGGCTTACCGGGCATCTCCTCTTGCTAATGGATACAGTCCTGCCGAGCTCCTCATGGGGAGGAAAATAAGGACATTAGTTCCTATGATTCCGTCTCAGCTCACTCCAAAGTGTGCAGATTGGGACATGCTGAAAAAGAAAGAGCTGACATACAGACGTAAACAGAAACAAAATTTCGACTCAAGACACAAAGCACATGACATGACGCATTTGCAACCAGGTGAACATGTCTGGGTCAAAGACACTAAGGAAAGGGGTACTGTTGTGTCTACTGCTGGCACACCCAGATCTTACCTTGTAGAAACACCCAAAGGTACATTGAGGAGAAACAGATTTCACCTCTCACCAACTTCAAAAGCTCCTGTGACATCTTCTGATCTTCCAGACCCAACAGAGATAAGTGCATCTCCACTCTCTGCAAGTTCAACTGTCACGCCAGAAATTCAGAAGGTCTGCCAACAGTCTTCACAATGTTCAAGACGTTATCCTTCCAGGGTTAGAGTTCCTCCTGGGTATCTAAAGGACTTTGAATGTAGTTAGAGATACCCCGGATAAATACTGAGTGGTCAATGGGGCAGAATAATCCCCACACTCAGTTGAAGGTTTTGGGCAATCTACCCCATCCTTCTAGTATAGAGAGAAAAAGTTATGGAACGTTTTGCTGTCATTTGGTTGTGTATGGAAAAAAAAGAGCATTGTGGTAATGTAAAATTTTACAGAATTATTATTTAGAAAAGATAACTGTTTCCTTATTTGGAGTTTATTTAGCACCCCTAAAAAGATGAAAGGAGAAGGAGCCTTATTTTGAAAGGGGGATGTAGTATTAGGTTCTTTACGGTAGCATTGGAATGCATAGGAAATGTGTGGAACATATATTGAGTGTGTTACGGTACTTGGGGGAGGCAATAAAAGGTTATCAAGAGTTATGGATGGCTGTCGCGTCTGGCTCCTTAAGAAAGGTTGTTGTTGTACCTATTAAACAACAGAACAAGCAGTAGATGAAGAGATGGTAGAAATTGAGTTACCACATAGTTTAAAAGAAATTAAATCAGTAATAAAAGAGAAAATGAGTAAAAAGTGGCAACAATATTGGGATAATGAGAGTAAAGGGAGACATTTATATGCAATACAAAAGAAAGTGGGAAAAGGTAGAAAAAGAGGGAGAAATAGAAGGGAGGAAAGTATAATTACAAGACTAAGGGTGAGACATACCGGTTTGAATAAAACATTACACTTAATATCTAAGCATCCAACGGGTTTGTGTGAGAAATGTGGACAGAGTGAAACTGTAGAACATGTGATTATTAAGGAATGCTTAGGAATGTTTCTGATCCAAGCTCCAAGCTACCGGGTGATGGCAGTAATGCACTGTTAGCCAAAGTGCGGTTGCCAATAAAACGAAAAAGAAGAAGAAGAAGACGTGTTGTTGTTGTTTTTTTTAAGGAAACGTGGCGAAGATGAAGGTTCTCTTTAGTTGGATCTTATTGCTCTGGTGTTTACTCGACCATGGTAAGACATTTAGGCTTATTATCTCTATTCCGGCCAACGAAGAAACCGAAAGTGACTTTTATATTAACTCTAATCTCTTTATATTATACAGAAAAGCCTTTATTGTTTGTATTTCGCTGTTCGTCTTTTTGCTCGACCATGGCAAGACAAGTATTTGTTAAAATCTCACTTCATGTCAGCGAAAAAAACACACAAAAAAATGAAGTACGAATATGTGACGTGTGCTGCTTGAAACAAAGGCCCAGGTAGTTTACTGCGGTCAAGTGGGCCGCGCGTTGAAAATACACGGTCAAGCCAGCCGCACATTTTTTTTTAGTATGCGCGTCTATTTGTGTACTTACGGTATGGGTGCTGGAAGAGGCCAAAATTGATTTTAAGACACATTTTCTGCTATTTTCCATCTTATTAGGACATACATAATTAAATTTCATGATTTTTGTATTAAATACGACTTTTAATTGTGTTTAATCTTTATTATTTTAATGTTTGTAGGCCTATATATGATTTACATTAATTATTACATAATTTATTCATGTTCATATTAATGTTAATTATTATACATCATTCTTTTTTTTTACATTTTCATGATTTTTTTAAGATATGACTTTTATATTTGTTTATTTTTTATTATTTTAATGTTTGTAGGCCTATATATGATTTACATTAATTATTACATAATTTATTCATGTTCATATTAATGTTAATTATTATACATCATTCATTTTTTATTGTCAATTTTAATGTTTAATATATGATACATTAATTATTATACTTTATTAATTAATGTGAATTAAATTTAAATTAAATTATGTAAATTAAATTATTAATGTTAATTATCATACATTAATTGTTTTGCATTTTTATTGCTGATTTTAATGTTTGTATATATAAAGTATTCATTAATTATTATACATCATGTATTAATGTTTGTTTGTTTATTTATTTATTTACTTACATTTTAAAGTAAATGACAAATATGACACTACAGGCTTTTAGGTGCCTTTTAATCTGTTAATTCTCAATGAATTGCCTAAAAACCTGATCTATGAAATATACATTCATACCTGATGTATTAAATATGATACTCAAAACACACACACACACACACACACAGGCATTTTATATATAAACGTTCATAATTTTGCCATTTTATTTTACGTTCTAGCACTTACATAATGTCCCATTTTCAAACACTCATATGAGTGAACCTGTCTATTACTGTATTTATTTTCATGTCATTTTACATTTTACATTTTAACATTAATAATTTAATTTACATAATTTAATTTAAATTTAATTAAATTCACATTAATTAATAAAGTATAATAATTAATGTAGGCTAATATATATTAAACATTAAAATTGACAATAAAAAATGAATGATGTATAATAATTAACATTAATATGAACATGAATAAATTATGTAATAATTAATGTAAATCATATATAGGCCTACAAACATTAAAATAATAAAAAAAATAAACAAATATAAAAGTCATATCTTAAAAAAATCATGAAAATGTAAAAAAAAAGAATGATGTATAATAATTAACATTAATATGAACATGAATAAATTATGTAATAATTAATGTAAATCATATATAGGCCTACAAACATTAAAATAATAAAAAAAATAAACAAATATAAAAGTCATATCTTAAAAAAATCATGAAAATGTAAAAAAAAAGAATGATGTATAATAATTAACATTAATATGAACATGAATAAATTATGTAATAATTAATGTAAATCATATATAGGCCTACAAACATTAAAATAATAAAGATTAAACACAATTAAAAGTCGTATTTAATACAAAAATCATGAAATTTAATTATTTATGTCCTAATAAGATGGAAAATAGCAGAAAATGTGTCTTAAAATCAATTTTGGCCTCTTCCAGCACCCATACCGTAAGTACACAAATAGACGCGCATACTAAAAAAAAATGTGCGGCTGGCTTGACCGTGTATTTTCAACGCGCGGCCCACTTGACCGCAGTAGGGTGAAGCGTGATTGAACAAAAGGCAAAATACAGAAAGAAAGAAAGAGAAAGTCGTGTCGAAAAATATTAAATATTAACCACTTTTATGGTCATATCTTAATGTGGTGCAAGTAGCACAATTTTAGTAAAGTTCAAAGTAGAAATATTTAATGGCTAATGTTAATCAATTTTTTTTTATTTTTTTTTACATTTACTTTTCTCCCCATACAATTAGGTTACGTCGTGAAAAACGGTTTTGTTATTTTGAGATCACGAGAAAAATTAGTCGTGATCACGAGAAAGCAACTTTTGTGGTCTCGAGATCACGAGAAAAATAAGTCATCGTCACGAGAATACAACATGGAAAATCATTATAATCCATGGCCTGGAGAACAACAGAAGCAGTTAAAGCAACACTACCTAAGTGCTGTGAACAGTGAAGTCCCTGTTAGTTCAGCAGAAAACCCCCTTAAATATCTTTAGATTATGCTTTTGTTTATTGTACTGAATATACTTTTGTTGCATGATACACACACTGAGGACAACTGAAGGACTCAAACTATTAGGCTAAAAAAGGTGAAAAAACTCACTGATGCTCAAGAAGGAAACACAATGCACATTTTATTTTGTTTAAAGATCTTTTTTATTCCGTACTGCCCTTCATAAGCAATGTGTATTTGCATGTTTCCCAGAAGACAAAACAAATACAATTTTCCCTGATCACCCATTTCAAAAGGGCTCTTTGTGCATTGTTTCTTTCTTTAGCATTAATGAATGGTTCCAGTTTTTGTAATAGTTGCGTACGAGTCCTTCTGTCATCCTCAGTGTGAAAATCTGGATCTCAAAATTATACAGTCACTGCTGGAAAGGTTTTAAATATGCGAGAGATGCTGGGAAATTAATTTATCATTGATCATCCTGGTAACGATACATCAGGGGTAGTCAAACTGGTTCTGTACTGGTTCTGTTATTTAAGTTATTTCTACTTGTGGACTATATGTAAATGTTTTTGTTTGGCGTTTAATGCACTGTTAATTTCTTTTTCAGATTTTCTCTGTGTTGTTTCAAATGGAGTGTCGGTGTCAGTGATGGAGAGAGATTCAGTCACTCTAAACACTGGTGTTGAAATAAAACAAGAAGAAGATATAAAATGGTATTTTAATGACATTTGCATTGCTCAAAACAGCAGAGATCATAGGAAGATCTGTACAGATGATCATTATGAAGATGCTGATGAGAGATTCAGAGACAGACTGAAGCTGGATCATCAGACTGGATCTCTGACCATCATGAACATCACAGACACAGACTCTGGAGTTTATCTACTTGAGATCATCAGCAGCAGCATCATTAAAAAGACCTTCATTGTTACGGTTCATGGTGAGTCATTCTGTTTAAAAGCAAGTCTTGTACTTAAAAAAATAGGGTAGGCAATTTTTTTTTCATCAGCATTTTTTGTTATACTGGTTGAAACTCTCTTCACATCCTGATAGCAATCAATAATAGAAGTGGTCTAAATGTTAAAACATTTACATATATCTTCTGTGGAAGTCTCAGGACCAAAAAATGTTCTTCCAGTCATTGCATTTGGTCCGACCTTTCTGTCAACATGTGTATACCTCTGCGCACCTGGTCGCGCAGACATCACACGTCATCAGCGCATTCTGTAAAGCTATGCAGAGTTGTAGACAGTCAGTCACCGGGTGCCACAAACAAACATCACAAACAAACAGCAGCCGCATAAGATCGTCAATAAGACTCATGAATTTTTGTCTGATGAGCGAATGTGTAAATCGATGTTCTTTTGCTGTTTGTACTGTATACATGTTACATTATGAATCAAGACATACATCCGTAAAATATTCACAGCTCCTCATTTTTTCCACATTTTGTTATTTTAGTCTTATCCCAAAATGTATTCAATTAATTTTCCTCAAAATTCTACAAATAATACCCCATAATGACAACGTGAAAGAAGTTTGTTTGAAATCTTTGCAAATGTATAAAAAAAAACACAAAAAAAAACACGTACATAAGTATTCACAGCCTTTACTCAATCTTTTTTGAAGCACCAATTACAGCCTCAAGTCTTTTTAAATATGATGCTACAAGCTTGGCACACCTATTTTTGGGCAGTTTCTCCCATTCTTCTTTGCAGAACCTCTCAAACTCCATCAGGTTGGATGGGGAGTGTCGGTGCACAGTCATTTTCAGATCTCTCCAGAGATGTTCAATCAGGTTCAAGTCTGGGCTCTGGCTGAGCCACTTATGCCCCTTTCATAGAGAGATTCCGGAAAATACACGGATAAAGTGACCCGGATTTGACTCGGGTTCGTTTGATTTTGCTTCATTCACACTGCCTGTGATTTTCCGGAATCAGAGAGTGCGTTCACACACAACCCGTAAAGACACGTGACATCGATTTGACGTCTCAGCAGCATCTTAAGTGGTGCATTTTTTTTTCTCTGATTCGATCATAAACTTGCACATTACATACCGTTTCACAGCTGGTGAACGATCCCGGCTTAAGCGTCATCACTACGACACGGCATTATTACGGCTTTTGTTTACACAGCGCGCGTTCCGGGACTGAACACGGCAATGTTACTAGGTCCCCAACCAGGCATCGATGCCGGCATCAATCCAGGGTCGTGTTTGCGTTCACACAGAAGGCGTTCTGGCAATTTGCCGGGATCATCGCTCTGTGTGAAAGGAGCTTTAAGGACATTCGCAGAGTTGTCCCTAAGCCACTCCTTTGTTATCTTGGCTGTGTGCTTAGGGTCGTTGTCCTGTCGGAAGATGAACCGTCGCTGAGGTCCAGAGCGCTTGTGAGCAGGTTTTCATTAAGGATGTCTCTGTGCATTGCTGCATTCATCTTTTCCTCGATCCTGACTAGTCTCCCAGTTCCTGCTGCTGAAAAACATCCCCACATCATGATCCTGCCACCACCGTGCTTCACTGTAGGGATGGTATTGGCCATGTGATGAGCGGTGCCTGGTTTCCTCCTGACATGACGCTTGCCATTCAGGCCAAAAAGTTCAATCTTTGTTTCATCAGACCAGAGAATTTTGTTTCTCCTGGTCTGAGAGTCCTTCAGGTGCCTTTTGGCAAACTCCAGGTGCGAATGTCATGTGCCTTTTACTGAGGAGTGGCTTCCGTCTGGCCACTCGACCATATAGGCCTGATTGGTGAAGTGCTTCAGAGATGGTTGTTCTTCTGGAAGTTTCTCCTCTCTCCATAGTGAAACGCTGGAGCTCTGTCAGAGTGACCATCGGGTTCTTGGTCACCTCCCTGACTAAGGCCCTTCTCCCCCGATCGCTCAGTTTGGTCGGAAGGCCAGCTCTGGGAAGAGTCCTGGTGGTTCCAAACTTCTTCCATTTACGGATGATGGAGGCCACTGTGCTCATTGAGACCTTCAATGCTGCAGAAATGTTTCTGCACCCGTCCCCAGATCTGTGCCTCGATACAATCCTGTCTCTGAGGTCTACAGACAATTCCTTGGACTTCATGGCTTGGTTTGTGCTCTGACATGCACTGTTAACTGTGGGACCTTATATAGACAGGTGTGTGCCTTTCCAAATCATGTCCAATCAACTGAATTGACCACATTTGGACTCGAATCAAGTTGTAGAAACATCTCAAGGATGATCAGTGGAAACAGGATGCGCCTGAGCTTGTCATGGCAAAGGCTGTGAATACTCATGTACATGTGATTTCTTTTGTATTTTATGTTTACTAAATTTGCAAAGATTTCAAACGTCTTTCATGTTTTCATTACGGGGTATTGTTTGTAGAATTTTGAGGAAAATAATGAATTTAATACAGTTTGGAATAAAGGTGTACCATAACAAAATGTGGAAGAAGTGAAGCGCTGTGAATACTTCCTGGATGCACTGTATTTATGTACCCACAAACAACAGGAAAGTGCTGTGAATTTCATTTATTTTATTTTTGGCTTATTATGAAGTATTGTTAATTTCTTCTTCAGGTTTGTCAGGTGTTGATGAAGACAGAGTGTCAGTGATGGAGGGAGATTCAGTCACTCTACACACTGATGTTTTAACAAACCAACAAGACAGAATTAGATGGTATTATAATGACATTCGCATCGCTCAAATCAATAGAGATCAGAGTAAGATCTGTACAGATGTTCAGTGTAATGAAGATACTGAGAGATTCAGAGACAGACTGAAGCTGGATCATCAGACTGGATCTCTGACCATCATGAACATCCCAGACACAGATGCTGGAGTTTATCAACTACAGATCAGCAGCGGCAGCAGTGACATTGAAAAAACCTTCAATGTTATTTTATATGGTGAGTCATTATGTTTAAAAGCAAATCATATACATTTAAATCACATCATTAAAGAGACTATGTGTAGCTTTTTAGATATTTTATTATCTAAAATCAATATTTGTATTAATAAATATGCCCTCAATGGTGTACAAATACCTATGCCAATGATCAGACTAATCCTCGTAAACGAAGAATTTATTATCTTTATATACATGGGACGGGTAAGTCCACGGAGGCTTCCATGTAGTTCCGCCATCTTGAAAAACTATAATAGCAGAGAGGGACAAAAAGTACTAGGCCAACGCGTTTCCACAACGCGTTTTCGTTCAGAGCCAGCGTCACATGACTGAAGCCAGCAGAAGCAGAGGAGCAGAGCAGGGAGAGGCGCTTGTCACTGCCCCGGCAAGTTTAAAAGGCTGCACTGCACGGTTATTTATACACCGTTCATTCATACATATGCTGAGTCACAGGATAAGGAGTCCTCGTCGTCGAAAAAGTCCAAAATAGACCGTAAAAGGAAACGTGACCGGAGATTACAAAAACAAGGGTTAATGTCGGGATAGCTAATGCAGGAGAAAGCTTTCAAAAGAGACCCTGAAGTTGCCTGCTTTCTTCTCGACAGGTAAGTCAATGTTACGGTCTAAATTATAGTGTTGTTTTTGGCGGCCTGTTTTAATTTTAGTTTTAGTCTAGTCTTTGTGTCAGGCTGTCATTTTAGTTTTTATTAGTTTTAGTCACATTCATACTCTTTTTAGTCTAGTCAAGTTTTAGTCGACGAAAACTGATGACATTTTAGTCTAGTTTTAGTCAACGAAAACTGATGACATTTTAGTCTAGTTTTAGTCGACGAAAACTGATGACATTTTAGTCTAGTTTTAGTCAATGAAAATTGTATTTTAGTCTCTTTTTAGTAATGCGATTCTATTTAACCCAGTCAATATAGAATTTCAAACAAGGCTATCTTATTATAGGCTATTTAGTAGGCCTATATTTAGGGCTGTGACGGTGGCAGTTTTTTTTACCACCGCGGTAATGGACCAACTACCGGCGGTGGTTGGGGGGTTATTAAAAAAAAAAAACTCGTTTTATATTTCCACACAAAGACGCTGATACACTCTGGGCTTTGAGAGGGATATCGGGACACGAGCAGGAAAACACGAAGATATCGATCTCTTTATGATATATTCGTGTTTTCTACTTGATGTAAATTGGTTTGAAGAGCGAATTTTATCCTCCACAAGGGCGAGATATTTAGGCTGTGTTTGAGATTGCGCTGCCAGAGAAAGTGAAACTAAAAATCACCCACACGTGTCAAACGCGCTTTACAACTAAACTCGCGCCCAATGTCTAATATAGGCCTAACAAGCACAAACTGTGTTAAAAAGAATTTGACATGCAAGTACAAATGTAGGCTATCTGTCCTACAGCGTTTTTCTACTTTACCACAGTAAAGAATACGAATATAATAGGCCTAATTAAAAGCGAACCAAGAAACCTTTATAATACCTTTAGAAAATGGATGAGACGTGACGTGAGTGAAGATTTGGGAAAAGAAACAAGAGATTCCATGCAGGGATGAGTCACGATTTTTGGATATTCGATTAGTTTATTTAATTATAAAATATCGAATAGGTTGTGCGATTATATCTACTCTAAAATAAAATCTCCATGTTCTGGCGCTGATGCGGTGACGTGTTCATGTAACAAGAGACGCTGCCAATAACGCACATAACAGCTGTCACAAAGAACCAGCAAAAGTAATGATTATGAATGTGTCAAATATATCAATGAGACATTTTAATAGAATAACTAATGGATATGGTTAAATTCGCTGATAATCGGGTGACCAGATCGCAATCCAGAATTTAAAGCCGACAAAGCTATATGGGTTCACGCACAACTCTCTCATTCGTTGTGACGTTACATTTCGTCTCGTCTCGTTTTGGTCAACGAAAATGAAGAGACATTTTAGCATAGTTTTTATTTTTTAAACCACATTTAGTCTCGTTTTTATTCGTCAACGATATTGCATTATACATGTATTTTAGTCATCGGCACATGACCATGCATTTACGTCTAGTCTCGTCTCGTTTTCGTCAGGTGATAACGGTTCGTTGACGACAATATTTCGTCATAATTTTCGTTGACGAAAGCAACACTACTAAATTACAAGCTTTTTTTTTTCATTGCTTGGTTGTGTACTTTATTATATAGACAGTAGAACATTTATAGTTAAAAGTTAAACAGGCTCTTTGATGAATAGCAGCTATTGAGTAACTTAAAGTAACGTTAGAGAAGGCTCTGATGATGATGATATCTAACAATGCACGTACTTCAAAAAATATAACAAGTAAAGAAGGCATTACTACTAATTACCATAGTTAATGTTTTTCACAGTCAGTAATTCATACTGTAACATTCTTTTTTCGTTGTTTCAAGTTTCAGTTTGTTTTAAATAACACACCTGTTCACCCGAAGAAAAACTCGAAGTCCTATTATAAGACATCCTGTCATAGCTTTTTAGTACATAATGGCTACCGTAGATGCAACGCGCATTTGAAAAAGTGAGGCGCTGGAGAGCACTATTCGTTTGAATGCAAAATACAATTTCACCACTAGATGGGAGAAATTCCTACAGAGAGTCCCTTTAATGTGTTTAGTGATATTTTTTGCTGACATTCAGGGGTGTTTTTTTTTTTTTTTCTCTTTACCTGTATATTAATTCAGATACATTATATAGATAATTTCTACAAAAACACATTTACTGTTAAAGTGGAATTTGTAGATTTAAATATGAATTACTGTGCATGTTGCAAAGATATCTTGTGTAATATACAATAATTAAAATGATTAAAATAGTTATAGATCATTATTATAAAGGATTATTATTATTTCCATCTAAATAATGTCATAATGACATTTTTAATTTGTCACTTAAAAAAAAAGTACAGCAAGATGACACGCCATCTGTCATGTGTGGACAAAAAGTAATGGGGAGAAACCCCTATTGTAATAAATGCTTCATTGACTTCATCATCATCATCTTGCTTGTTCTGAATCAGATCTGAAGTAATTAGTATCTCTACTTGTAGTCTTTTTATTGGATATTTTTTTTCTCTGAAGTTATTAATAACATTATTACTTTTACTTCTACTTGAGTAATTACTTCTATAAGTACTTGTACTTTTACTTGAGTACAGATTTGGTTACTGTGTCCACCTCATGTGTTTATAAGCACAAAACGTGGATAAATGTTGCTTTTCAGAAAAGTCAAAGCATCTTTTATCGCTTTCATATCCACAGTTCTCTGTTCTCAGTTCCCCAAAAAACAAGATCCTGCAATCATCTGTTGGTTTGTGTTTCAGGTGTTTCTGCTGCTGAACGAGATAAAATGAAGAGAAAGTCAGTGAATGAGGGAGAATCTATTATTTTATATACTGGTGTAATAAGAAAACTGAATGATTCGTTGACGTGGTATTTTAATGACACTCTCATCGCTGAAATCACTGGAGATCAGAGTAAGGTCTGTACAGATGATCAGTGTGAAGAGAGATTCAGAGACAGACTGAAGCTGGATCATCAGACTGGATCTCTGACCATCACAAACACCAGAAACACAGACTCTGGAGAATATAAACTACTGATCAACAACAGCAGATTCAGCATCATTAGGAGCTTCAGTGTTTCTGTAACGGGTGAGTATCATTTAAAAGAGTATGAAAAATGTCTCTTTTCTTATTCATGCATCCTCGTTTCCTTTCCTCATTTCCTTTACTCGCGTCTCAGGAGGAAGCATCAATTGGAGTATTGAGAAGCACCCGCGGTCTTCCTACGAGTCCGCACTTTTGTGACGTAACGCTAGAGGGAGAGAGAAGATTCTCAGAAACGAAATAAGGTTTGGGCGCTTTTTTTAAGGGAATAAATCGCTAAAGGGGTCTGCAATGTCGCTTAGTTGGCAACAGGACCGGCCCTGACCAATTTGCTGCCCTAGGCAAGATTTTACCTGGTGCCCCATGCATCACAGCCCATTTCACCCCGTCATTGTGTTCATGATTATTTAGCATATATACAGTATACATACATACACATACGTATATATATATATATATATATATACACACACACACACACACACACACACACACACACACACAAACACATTACAGCCTAAACACAAATACCAAGAGCATTACATCTAACATTCAAGTCCCCATTATTTTTTTATAGCACGTTTTACAATACAGATTTAATGTGAAGTCGTGAACTTTGCTATTTTGAATAAACCTGTAAATAAATATCATTACTAATTTTGGCAAATAAATTTAAAAAATGCCATATACAGTACAGGCCAAAAGTTTGGAAACATTACTATTTTTAATGTTTTTGAAAGAAGTTTCTTCTGCTCATCAAGCCTGCATTTATTCGATCAAAAATACAGAAAAAAATAATAATATTGCAATATATTATTACAATTTAAAATAATTGGTTTTCAGTTTATTATACTTTAAATGATCATTTATTTCTGTGATGCAAAGCTGAATTTTCAGGATCATTACTCCAGTCTATCACATGATCCTTTAGAAATCATTCTAATATGATGATTCATTATCAAAGTTGGAAACAACAGTTCTGCTGCTTAATATTTTTCATAACCTGTGATACTTTTTTAGGATACTTTGATGAATAAAAAAAAAGAAGCAAATGTTTTAAAAATATAAATCTTTTGTAACAACAATATACACTACTGGTCAGTAATTTGGGGTCAGTCATTTTTTTCTTTCTTTTTTTGAAATAAATCAATACTTTTATTCAGCAAGGATGTGTTAAATTGATAAAAAGTGATAGTAAAGAAGATTTATATTATTAGAAAATATTTTTTTATTTTGAATAAATGCAGTTCTTTTTAACCTTTTATTCATCAAATATATTAGGCAGCAGAACTGTTTCCAACACTCATAATAAATCAGAATATTAGAATGATTTCTAAAGGATCATGTGATAGACTGGATGTCACATGTGACACTGAAGACTGGAGTAATGATGCTGAAAATTCAGCTTTGCACCATATAAATAAATGATAATTTAAAGTATAATAAATTGAAAACCAACTATTTGAAATTGTAATAATATATCGCAATATTATTTTTTTCTGTATTTTTGATCAAATAAATACAGGCTTGATGAGCAGAAGAAACTTCTTTCAAAAACATTAAAAATAGTAATGTTTCCAAACTTTTGGCCTGCAGGCTACTGTATCCCCCCCAAAACTGCACAACTGTAGAGTAAAACACTAATAAAAAAAAGTGATAATAAAAAATGCGTCTTAAAACTGACATGATTGTTATAAAATCACACAGTCTAGGGCCTCTGGAGAACTCAGAACAACTGCTAACATTAAGTTTAAGGTAAAAATAACTGCCATGAAATTATAGTATCTTACTCCTATGCAATTAGATAAACTGTTCATTCACTACATCACTTTACCTCTTTCTTTATCCCCTTTTATCCTCTTCTCTTCTTTTTGGCACTGTATCTATCGCAGACTATGCTCATTTATAATGTGTCATGTAAATGCGGCCATCCGTCATAATCAGGAAACTTTCACCGTGTCTAGAACTGGCGCGAGCTGCCAGGCCCGTTTCTACGAGCCTGAGTGTGTTAACAAAAGCAGTGCTGTCTACATTGGATGCGGCGTCGCACACGCTACACAACAAATTACCAACAACTGATCGCGCGCGCGCTCTGTGTCTGACACACTTCAAGCACTCGCTGGGCGGGGGAAGATTGATGAGTCTGACTTTTTTTTTTTTTTTTGTTGCTTTATTTGGTAGTATTTCGAATTAATGGTTTTAAAATATTTTTTTAAATGTAAAAAAAAAAAAAGCACTCGTTCACTCAATCTGGCGCCCCTTTGGATGAGTGGCGCCCCTAGCATTTGCCTATTCCGCATATGCCGCGGGCCGGCCCTGGTTGGCAACACTGTGTATCTCCATTTCTCCAACTAGGGGTTGGGCCACGGGTCAAACAGAAAATACGCACTGCGTTAATCGCGCATTTAAAAACATTAGCGTCCCGTCAAGAAGCTACTATCACTATTCACTACCTCAATCACACATGAGCACACAGGTCTTTATCATCTATACACTCTCACCGTTCTTCTCAGGTGTACGCTGGTCTGACACAGGATCATTAATACTAACTCAGAGTATTACAGCCTCACCCCGAGGGCGGCTCTATAGTCTTCCAACACTATCACTGTCTCTGCGGGGGTCTTTTGAGCATAGAACCTTCTATTACTACCTCAATCACACATAGATGTTCTGCTGTTTTCTTTTGAGAGTAAAATCTGTTTCTCAGCTGTGCAGCATATACCTGACACGACTCCCAAGTTGTTCTTTGTAGAAATTAAGTTTTATTCACAACCGGGAGATCACTGGCCAGAACAACCAAGTGAGTCTCCTGAATGGAAAGATACATGTACATTTATATCATACAGTTGAGTAAAAATCAGTGTCACTCAAGTCTTCTTCACTGTGATTTGTTCTGGTGATTGGTTTGTAATGATCTAAACTAATTATTTGACTGATAGTTCTACTGTGTTAAGCACTTTTTGGTTAAGTATATATGGCCTTTGACCTGAGCATCCTTAGTCTGCATTTCTCTATACATTTAATGTTGAAAATACTCATTACATAATATATTTCTATCACAATATATACACACAGGGGCAGATGTAACGAAAGTTACTTCCAAACAAAGTCCAAACAAAAAGATGGCAGTTAACTGAAACAAACCAAAATTTCACAGACCTTAAAAATTATAAAAATCTTCCATTAACAAAATAAAAAAACAAAAAACACTAAGGTCAGCAGGACGAGATGTTATTATGGCTAATCAGGGCTAACTAACCCTGATACTTTAACCTACTTTCACTTTCACTCATTTAGCCTCCACCAAACAAAAGTAGAGGTAAACATCAAATAATACTTTACCAAATAAATCCAAGCAAAAATATGCACGTAATCATAACTAACATAATACCGTCAACTACTTAACCCTCTGGGGTCTGAGGTGTTTTCTGGGCCCTGGAGGTGTTCTGACATGTGCTGACATTTGTGCATTTCTGCTACAATAATATATCAGCAGCATGTATGTAAAAGTTTGTAGTTTTGAGATAATGACATTTATGCGTGGTTTGTGAAAATACAAAAAAAATTGTCACTGAAATAAGGCCATGAAACCCATACTGATTATTTCTTCACAAGACTTTTGAAAATTGTATCACGTAGCCTAGAATATTTGCTCCAAAACTATGTGAAAATCATCCTGACTGCTCATTTAGATAAGACAATATATTGATTTAAAATTTGTAAGACGTGTTTTGTGTAAGAAAGCTTTATGCGAGTAGGCGTAAACACATCCTGAATATGTATGGGTTTTCACACCTGAGAAAGACAAAGACTCTATTAGGCTCTTAAAGATAATGGCTCTATTAGGAGCTATCAGGCCCTATGCCCTGAGCAACCTTGCACAAAGAATGAGGAGATTTAAAAAAGAATGGCTTTTAGATTGTTTGGATTTATTTACAACACAACATAATCCAAAGATGCACAACAAATGACAAAAAAGCACACTATTGAAAACAATGATCCAAAGATGTTGGGTCTGGCAACTCACCATAGACACGGCTCAATCCGAGGGGCGGGATAAACGACTGTCTTTCAAATTCCCTCTGCACGCAATAGGACAGCGCTTCACCCAACCAGAGTGTTTTCCCAACAACTGAGTTTGTTGATAGATTCAACTTTTGCCATATCTGGCCGGCAAAACTACGAACACATCTTCCTTTTTTTTAAGAATGACTTAAGTGCCGTTCTTTGCTCTTTTCTCAAAGAAAAACCTAACTCCAAGTCCTCCAGAGTCGCGAACAAAGCCAATTCGAAAGACTGTTCTCCTGCAGCCGTCATTCTTTGTTTTCAAGTGGCAGGTAACCGTCGCAACTCTGTCGTCATTATGTTAAGCCCGCCCCGACTACTCTATACACGACGTGATTGGCCTGACCCAATTTAGGTTTTTGCAGCTCGAAAGTCAATGGAGAGTTGCTAGACTGCCCTGGCTGCAAAATACACTTTGCTGCCGCTAGGGTGCGTCTAGATTTCTAGGCTACCAAAGACAGAGACCTTTGTGCCATTCCTAAAAACATTGTACATACCTTTCATTTCCAAGGTGTTTGATTTCCACTTTACCATGTTCATGTACAGAGACTCGTGTGAATGTTGAAGTCAGCAGGACTCATCCCAGTAATAAATAAATAAATAAATAAAACTGTGAACATACTGATGCTGCATGATTTTTGGGAGTAGATTTTAGATTTTTCTGGTTAAAATTGCTTTTTAAAATTCACAGAAAATACACACACACACACACACACACACACACAAATGTTTCCAACAATATATAATGAACAGGTTTGTTGTGCCTTGTAGGCATAGGCTATGCACAGTGCTGCATAAAATAATAATAACAATAACCTATAGCAGCATATAAATCTTTCAAAAGCAACATTTCAGAGTAACAGCTACGCTAGATAAAAATATATTGATTATCATATGTTACTTCAAATGTTTCCATTCGTTGTGATGACATGAAATGAGATTAGAGTAAAAACATGATGCCTAGTGTTTGGTGCGTTTTGCTTTTCAAACGCACCGCACGCTCCACATTCAATTGCAGAGCGCGCTCCAAAATATGAAACATTATGGTTACCATATTATACATATCTACGTTTGAGCAGATATCCACAAACACAGTATTTAACAGTAAACATGGGTCTACATATTATAATATTCACCATATATCTAGCAACAGTTCAACTGCAATGTGAAGTTTATGCAACAATAACATAAACTAATAATTAAGAATTTCTTACCTTACATCTTTCTTGTCTTCAAATCGCCGCCGCCTTCTAAGGTAAATCCAATGTAAGCTCACGGCGTGTCTTCCAAACTCGACGAAAAGCAGAGACTTGTGAAGTTTGATGCTTTGTTTTTGAGGTAATGAGCTCCTTCGCGTTCCATGTGGAGATTTGCATGTCAATCTCTTTTTGCGCGCATGGGCGTGGTCAAATTAAAAAAAATGAGCAAGGGTTTGAGATACTGGACATCTTGTTGGTTTTATACAAATTACTTAAACAGAATATTTGTTTTCAGTTTGAATCGGATCATTTAAAAGTACACACTTAAATGTTTATAAAGATATATGGGTCATAAATGTGTGACAAGTATTCGCTGAGTTTTGTTTCAGTTTATAGACGTGCTCAAGAAAAAAAAGTTCACCGCGACGGAGAGGCAGAAAGCACACCCTGTTTATTTATTTTACAAAAGCACAATGTTTTGATTTGATTGTAAGTGGACATATACAAAAGTAGACATATCACAGATTATTTTTTCATATTTCTTTTTTCTGTATGACCATAAATGACGGAGTAATATAAGTTTATTGTGCTACTATGTGAAGAAAATCCAGCAAAACGCGCCAGCGCGTTTGCCGACCCCAGCGGGTTAAAGCAACACTTAAGAACCTTTCCTCTTCGGTCCCCCTACAGGTTGGAAGCGGAATTGTCCATTACCACTGTCGTAAATAATTTAGCCTACCGCAGCTTAATGTTGCACGCTCGCTGTTTATCCAGCACCAGCTTTGGAATGAACGATGTCCACAGACAAGGTAGTGTATGTTGCTTTATTTTATGAAAGTATGATGCATTGCGACATCAGAAATGAAGAAAAACAAAATAACTATTGTAACGCAAAGTAAATCCAGAAGTGCCTTTCACCCTGTTACGACTTGATGAACCACTGAAACGATTTTGGAAACATAATTTTAAGGTAAAAAAAAAAAAAGTTCTTTAGTGTGCTTTAAAGCACAATATAATAAACTACTCTAACATACAAAACAAAGAGAGAAACTGAATGAAATCAAATGAAAGATCCCCCTTCGAATTGGATCATGATGCTGCAGTTCAATTTCTTTTAGAAAAGCACAAATTGGGAGACTGAAGCACTGCCTCTCCCTTTGTTTGCTGACACATGGAATGTGGCCTTTCACTCCATGGACCAGCAGTGTATTCCAGAAAGCAAGGTTAACTTACCCTCACATATATCCTGAACTCTTGGTTGATTAACCCAAACCTTGCTTACTCAAGGTATGCTGGTTCCAAAAATGCATCCTGGAGTAAGTTCATCCAACTCAGAGTATGTTCATGGTTAACACACCAGACATTCACAACAGAGTGATGAATCGACGAGTCACCATGGAAACAGACACTAAGAAAAAGTCTAAATACCTAAACTAGACTAAACTGTCTGTGCTTGCAAAGATAGCATGGCTGTTTAAGTTTATTTTGTATGTTTAGTCATTTTGCTTCCACATTGCTGGAAAGGTAAGATATGTCAAATACATTTTTTATTATAGAAATATATTCTGTATAGAGGCATAGAAAACATCCTGTTGTCAAAAAAAAAAAAAAAAAATCCATTTACCTTTGTTTTAGGAACCGAAAGTTGAGGTTATCCGCTTTGCTTACCCATAAACATACCTGAGTATGTCACATAACCTGCTTTCTGGAATACCCCCCTGAGGAATAGGACTCAGGTAGAGTTAAATGGCAAAGTGTGCACCCTTCTGTACATTCAAGACTTTAATAAACTGTTAACTTGCCCTGTGTTTTTTTTTTTTTTTAATCTTATAAGGGGATTTAAATAAAGTAACAAAAACATATGAAATTAAACTTCAAAATAACCAATTTAAACCGTGATAGAGGCCAAATATGTGTGGGCTACCCACCCGTCACAATAGTTTTAGGGCGTAGTATAAGTAGGCAAATTGGGATGCAGGATTAGACATCAACAGTCATCATACAAACCTCAACAATGGTGACAATCAAAAAATATTCAAATATAAATAGTAAAAGATTTCAGCTGCATAATTTATTTGTGCTGCAATGCATGCTGGGAGCCATGAAGGAGTTTTGTATGCTGGCATGAAGCATATCACCATTGTTGAGTTTCATATGCTGATTGTTGATGTCTGTGAGCATTTAAAATAACACCTTAGTTAAGAACTCACGGGACATTTTCATTCAGAAAATCTGATATTCGCAATAGCATCTCATGTTCAGTAGCAGAATATTTAAACAAATTAATAATGAAACACTTCTGATCAGTGATTAGACTTCAGATGTGATCAGTGAATCAGACAATTTCCTGATGATGTCAATATTAATTAACAGTCAACATCATCTGAAAATCTGTCTTAAATTCTTCCCAACACATTAAATGTGTTTTCTTGACATATTAATACTGTGTTCAGAATCAAACTTGAGAACATTCATCAAATACTAATGATAATACTGTATGTGGTGATTACATGAACATTGTTTTGAAAGCGCTCAATTCTAACACTTGCTTAACCTTTACATATATTTAAGAGAAAAGTTAGGAAGAATAACTATTGGACAGGAAACAAAACTTTCTCACATTCCAAGGATGATCTTTTAAAACAGATACACAACCT
The DNA here is from genome assembly GCF_963993115.1 of Abramis brama. Lineage (NCBI taxonomy): Eukaryota > Metazoa > Chordata > Actinopteri > Cypriniformes > Leuciscidae > Abramis > Abramis brama. The sequence continues at coordinate 36,348,400 of NC_139968.1, forward strand.
TATTCATTTAAAGTTAGTTGTCATCCTAATGTTTAAAGGATGTTCCAAGAATGTTTTCTCCCAACATGAGGACATTTAAAAAACCTCTAAAAACAAGACCAGAAGACCAGAAAAGTTGCACGAACATTCTATTAATGTTTATTCAGAACTTTGAGAACCTTGCCAGAATGTTAGCCAATATCCCTGTTAACTGGGTTACGTCTTTCTATATAATAATAATATATATAAATAATAAGGTGCAAGTGTCAGTGAAATGTTTGGTAAATTGATTATCAGTCGATCTCTTGTAATAATGACTGACTGTCTGTCTTTAGCTGTTCCAGATTCAGGTCCGTCTGTATCCAGAAAAAGTGCTGGTGTTGTTGTTGCTGTTGTTCTGCTGGTTCTAGCTGTAACTGCTGCTGTGATTTACCATCGCTGCAGGAAATCTACACAAGCAGGACAAAATGGCAAGTATTTCATACAGCTGATCTTCCATAATGTAAATATAAGATTTATTGTACATAAAGAATCTTTAAAAATATGTTAAAGTATGCATTTTTTATTCTAATTGACCAAAGTAAGAGTTTGATGTTATTGTTCAAACAGGAAACAGAACAGGGCACGATGATCAACATCAGGTAAGATACTGTGAGCTCTGAATCTGTCTGTCTGCAGTGAATTGACAACAGATTAATATCTGTGAGAACTGTAAAGGCCCTAATGACATGATTTCAAACAAAATTTGTTGAACGAAGTTTGTTGTGGGAGTTCAAAACATCTTGTCAAATCAAACTTTCCGGCTCTGGCAAGTAAACACCTTCGAACAACCATAATAAGTGGGTGTGTCTCCGCCTTCTTTGAAGTACAAATCTCCTTGTTCGTTTCTTCTGTTCAGCCCGTCAAGGTCAGACGTCTGCAAGATAAAGTATGAACACACTGGAGAGCAGCTTTAAAATATGATTCCAATCGGAAGGGACACTGACACTGTTATTCATGTTTAACACTGTTAAGCTTCTGCTTTAAAGCAATACGTTTGTATAAAGTGTTAAATAATAAACGTGACATGACTTTACTGGAGTGCTGAGCTGGTGCAAACATTACCACATTTCTATGATCCTATCTTTCTTAAATGTTGTTTTCTCACCGCTGTCATTTTTGTTGAGTTTTTTTGTTAATTGAGCAGTAAGTGCGCATCACATATTTACATGTTCATCTGAACGTCACTCTCAGCAGTGTGAAAGGCTTCAGGATGTTCACTAACAGTATATAGCTGGTCATGTACTTCAAACCTTTTTTTTTGCCCCTTAGTGAAGAACAGAAAATAATTTAGGTGGTGCATGTCTGTGTGTGTGTGGTTTTATACAGAATTTATTACATAGAAACAGCAATCATTTGTGGGTTTTACTTCCGAATGAAGAACAGGGGCCTTTACATTCACAAACATCAGAGATAAAAACAAATTTCTGTGTTTGTGTGAGTGAATCATCAATCTTAAAATTTGTTTTACCTTCTGTGAATCTGCTTCTTTCTTTCAGGAGGATGATGATGCAGAAGAAACGGCCCTTAATCAGAGGACTGAGACTTCACTGATGGATGATGATAATGGGACGTCCCATAATGAGACTGAGACTCCACAGATGGATGATAATAATGAGACTGAGACTGCACTGATGAGTGAGACTTGAGACTAATAGGATTTCACAGTAACATTATTTATTATTTTACGCTCATGATATGAGTAGTCGGTACCAATAATGGTAACTTGAAGCTTCTAGTCAAAACAAAGCAACTTATCACCAGCAGAGTGCTTCTTACAGCTGCTAAAGGATCCAGGCAGAAACAGTGCAGGATTATCTCTGTTTCTTAATAGTGTTGCTGTTCCTTCAATCATTAGCAGCAGCGTTTACACTGTAAGACCCAAAAACACACTGATCTGATTTGATCAGATTCGTAGTAATATCATACTGCAAGATGCAAGTGCTCTTCACATAACGTGCACATTTGAAGGCACCTGTTGGTCAAAAACAGTAACTGCAGTTACTGAATTAAATTTTTACTTCTGATACTGTAGAATGACTGTTAAGGTTACATCTTTTCAATTGTAGCATTTACATCTTGTCAACACAGAGGAACATCCATGATGAAAACACCAGTATGTTGCCCTTTGAATGATTTTGTCTTTACACCTTATTTAGCTGCTTTGTAACCTCTAAACTGGAGTTTTAGCAACGTTCACTGTCAAAAATAATGCTTTGAGTTTTGCTTTATTTGTTTGTGGTTAAAGAAAAGTTTAAGGTTGAAAACCTGCAAGGGCTGATCCGTGAAATATTACCATTGTTTCGTTGATCAAACTGTGAAACTCAGGAACTGATCCTGTAAAAAATGCACTGAAAGACACTGTGGATTTAACCAGCTACAAAATGACAAATGTGTGTTTATGTAATGTATTGTTATATATATTCCATAACTGTTACTGGCTGCTGTGTAGCTTTTTAATGCAATTACGCATCTGAATGGTGTTTTAAGCTCATTTCACAAATTTGTGTTACTGATAAAACACTGATTTGTTGTTTTTTGTTATAGATTTCACGTTTTCTGAATGTTTTCTTTGTACTTTGTTGTAACAATTTACAACGATTTTGTTACTTTGTGCCTTTTATTATTTATTTGAGTTTTTTTACAGTCAAGTTCCTGCTTTTCACGTAAGGAGAGTGATTGAGAAGTGTGGGACATTCAAGGTGAATGTTCACTACTTCACATCTGTCTGTTATAGATGTTTTGTTCATGTCTGTGTCTTTCAGTTCTGTTCATGAAGCATGTTCAGATGTCCTATGTTTGTTTAAAGTTGTGTATTCTTGATGTGCTTGCATTGTAGAATATTATCACAGTGTGATGGAAATGATCGCCTTCGTTTGAATTTTCTGTTCAGTTCGGTCTCTCCTTCAACGTCCCTGAAGAGCTGCAGAAAGTTTACTAGAACAGGTAAAGTATGTTTGACCCCAGTTTAAATGTCACTATGGAAAAGACTTCTAATTGTGCGAATCTCTCTTCCTTTCTCATGTTTATCAGAGCTGTTTCCAGAGGCACTGTTCAAAGATCTCACTGTTAGTTTTTCCTCATCTTTTAAAGCTGACCCTAAAAAAACATTACTTTCTTACAATGTAAATAAACTCAATTTATTTTGATATTTTCATGTGATGAATGCTATTAAAATGTGTTTGCTCGATTTGAAATGATTTTTGAGTTTATCAGAAGTAGCTAAGCTAACATTGAATCATTTGTAGATGGATCATTGTGAAATGTGTTTTTTACTCAACAAGGACTAAACTTTCACCTTTAACATTTTAAGATTGAACCTAACCAGCTGTTCAACTCAGTTTTTTATTTTTTGTACTCATATCAGATGTTGCAGGCTGATACAGGAATGAACACTAGATGGCGCTCTTATGAGAAAACTAGATAGCACCTGTTCTAGTAAAGTATACCGTATACTCTGAAGAAGATCCCATGTAAACTCTCATTAGGGTATTATTAGTAGACTGTTATGGTTAGTAGAATAAGTTGACGTAGGCTACTACTTGCAAAGTTACTTAGTCATATATAGTCTCAGAATATATTAGACATTCTACTACTCTACTGAGAGTTAATTAGTTGATATGTTGCAAAGTAACATAGTAAAATGTCCAAAGTGGACAACTAAGATTAAATGTAACCAAAAATAAAGCAGACTCAAAATACAAAAGGCTATACAAAAAAATCAGAGTACTGTACTTAAGTACACTTTTTGAGTATTATTTTTTCTGGAAACTTTTTACTTTAACTTCACTACATTTGAAAGACAAATACCATACTTTTTACTCCACTACATTTCTGTCAAGGTCCTTGAATAGAAAGTAGTAACGTCAGTCAGGGGATGATTTTGGTTGGAAATTAAAGTCGGGTTGACACCAGAACCCGACTGATGTTGGTTTCTGACGTCAACCCGATTTTAATTTTCAACCACAATATGTCTGTCCAAGGTTGGAGATTAATGTCAATCTGGCGTTGGATTCTGACATCAACCTGATTTTCAATTTCAAAGTTGGGTTTGGTCTTCTAAATGCGAATTTTGTCATTGTTTTGGAGCACACTAGCTTATAGATAACAGTAAGGCTAACATATTCATACTAAAAGCCAAGCAACTTTAAATAGGGCACTATTTGAGCAAACAGCCATTTGGGTGTCCGTTGTGGACGTTATTGAGTGCACTATTCAATCTCACATTCAATCCCACTACTGGAACTCTGTTCTAGAAATAAATTTGATATTGATATAAGGGTAGCTAGACAGGCATAGATTCAGAGGCATAAGGTAGGCTACTGTAAGTATTACATACAACAATGTAACACTAATAAAACAACACATTGACATTTTCTTTTCTTAGTTTTGATACTTCTGTACTTTTACTCAAGTAAAAATCGGTCTTTACAACATTTACTTGTAACAGATTAATTTTTGACCTGTAGTATATGTACTTTCACTCAAGTAAGGAAGTTGTGTACTTTGTCCACCTCTGACAAAAATAATGCCTCTCAATCATTACTATTTGTCCACTAGAAGCGTGTTCTACTCATTTCTACATTCTACTCGTTACTTGACTTCTTGATTGTGTTCAGTATGCTGGAGAGATTTTTCCAGTCTTTAGCAGACTTTCTTTTACTTCCACTAAAATGTTTACAGCAAAAGCAAACTGTAATGTCCTTGCTAATTGAATAAACAAGCCATGGTCTGTCCAGTTTGTCCCAGTTAGCTAAGGGCTGTGACATTATTTAATGAGCCTCTGAAAATCACCTGTTCCCTCTATGTTTTGGAAAAAAAATATGCCTTGGTTTGAACTGAAGTATCTTAAGTCCAGGTTTTTATTACTGCTGGAATCATGACATATTTCCTCACCTGTAAAATGACTCCCTGCTCTTCAATCTGTCCCTCATCAGATAGTTACAGATAAGCTGTCTGCCTCCAGTACTTTACTAGCAATGTCCATACCTTCACTGTCGCTGCATGGTCACTAATGCTAATGCCTACACTGTCATCTTGACTTCCAGAGATGAAGAATTTCAAAACAGAGATTCTCTTTGTGTCCGCAGTTCTTGTTCTCTTAAAATTCGTCATCTTTTGCAATCATGTTTGTAAAGTTGTATTCGTTTTGATGACATTTCTATGTATTTTTGAGTATTTCACATGTAGACTAATTGAAGTCGCTCTAAAAGTAGGGGCAGGACTGGCACTTCTAGGTAGAATGAATGAAAGTAAATTCAGATTTAGGTACTTTCACACTAGCAGAGTTCAGGATGATGTGAACAGAGTTTTCCAAACTGTACCTGAATCCGTATAAAAAAAATTAAATAAATACAGTTCATGTGAACTGGTGATATGAACGCATTGTTACTAAATCGTGAAATTTAATTATGATTCAATAAAAATCTGTGTTTGTGTGTTCTCTCTCACTCTCTCAGACTGACACACTGCAGGCAGAGAGAAGAGTGTCTCATTTCTGCTCAGCTTCAGTGGAATTTGACCCCCACGATCTTTAGGACATTTAATAGATAGATCAGATAGACGCAAGTGCCATAACGACTGTGTGAATTCTCACTCCGAGCTGAACTAATAAGTTGGCAGCCCTGGTTTTTATCATAACATTATTTGAAATAACTGCAAAAAAAAAAAAAAAAAAATTGCTAATGCTAACTAACTTCTTCACAGGCTACACAGCATATTAGTTACTAACCTAAACCAACGTCCCTTTTAAGGAAAGTATGTGTACTCGGCAGCCATTTGCAATGCCTCAGGGTGGCTATAGAGTGGTGCAGGGTTGACACATTTTTGTAGGCCAAAACCCAGAAGCGAGTTAGCATTTTAGCACTTCCGGTTCTATCGTCCTGAAGTCAAGTGTTTTTTGGTTAAATGCTGTCCGTAAAGGCAGGTCGAGAGACGTGAATGCTGCTCTGCAGAGCGCTGTGGTGACTGTGATAAAGTGGGTCGGAGAGGGGTCTTGGGGTCTATATGTGCATGTGTCTGATGTGTGTTATCTGTCTGCACGTCGTCAGTTTCCTCTCTTCTCTGCAGGATTTTTTCAATGTGTGAGAAAATGGACTGGCGGCGTGAGAAATCTCAATTGCATGAGTCTCACTCTGAATGCATAAGAGTTGCGGGCTGGCTCTGGTGATGTGAGTGACTGTGCAAACATGAAAAACACGTAATCTGAGCTATCTTTTTACAGAGTGCCAAAAGCTACAGAAAATATAAGCAAGCAAGGGCAGGGCTTTGTTAAAATTGCCTAAACTTTTTTTATTGGTTTGGTTGATAGCAAAAACAAGTCACTCTTATCATGGTCATTTTAATAATAATAATAATAATAATAATAATAATAAAAATAATATATGTATATATATATATATATATATATATATACACTAGCAATAATATTAAACTCAACATCAATGCTTTTGATGCATTTTTTTAAGTTTACATTTTATTCAAAACGTGGCCATATTTCTACTAAAATAGACAGTATGTTCAGGATATTTTCACGTCACTTGGCTTTACAATCAGCCTGCATGTTTTAAGTCATTTAAATTATGTAAATTATAACTTTCAATGAATATAGAAAGCCTATTTTCAGCCTTATCTACTGTAAACTTCCTCACTATACAGGGGCTGTGTCCAAAAGCTTTTTATTTTTGAAGGCAGCATAGATATATCCTTCACTGCCTTTGATATCCCACTATCCTGTGCTTTCCATTGAGCTAAATATTAAAGATGGCATCTCAAAGTTGCGGTTGGAGGTCAGTGTGTGTGTAAATGTAAGTTTTTCACCAATGTTTTCCACTTATGTCATTTCTTGCGTGAAATTACTATAGTATTAATTAAATATTCGCTTAGTTCTCACCAAAGCTCTCTATATTTTGCTGTCGATCATGAAACTATTACACTGCCTCAGAAGTCTGTCCGAAATCAGTTTTGTTTGGTGCCTGTGTACACAAACGCTGCCTGCAACAAGTCACAAGCTTGACGCAGCAAATGAATTATCAGGGAAAAATTGGGTCTTGCCGATTCTGTGTTTGTTAATGAAAAAAAATTACATCTGCATTTCAAGCTTAAGCTTCTGCTATTGTCATCTCAAGTTGCTACTAAATGTGCATTTCCAAGAAACACACATATAAATGTTATATGTGACCCTGGATCTCAAAAAACGTCATAAGTCGCACAGGTATATTTGTAGCAATAGCCAACAATGCATTGTATGGGTCAAAATTATAGATTTTTCTTTTATGTATCCCAATAATCATTAGGATATTAAGTAAAGATCATGATCCATGAAGATATTTAGTAAATTTCCTAACGTAAATATATAAACATTTATTTTCTCAATGTTTAAATTTTTTGCACCCTCAGATTCCAGATTTTCAAATAGTTGTATCTTGGCCAAATATTTTCATATCATAACAAACCATACATCAATGGAAAGCTTATTTATTCAGCATATGATATATATATATATATATATATATATATATATATATATATATATATATATATATATATATATATATATATATATATATATATATATTTTTTTTTTTTTTTTTTTTTTTTTTTTTTAAATGTCCCAATTGACTGGTTTTGTGGTCTAGCATCACATATGTGCATTTTTCAAGAAATATAAATATATTATTTTTGGTGCCAAATCAGGTGCTGGTGCCACTGGTCTCAAATGTTATTCTGGAGCCCTGTTTATATTTATATATAAAAAAGGGTGTGAGAGATCAAGGATAGTTCTTCTTCTTCTTAAAAAAAAAAAAGTCCTCTTACTAGAGCTAAAAATATGTATGGAAACTAGCAGAGCTTATCTGCAGGATCACAGCATGAGTTTATGAGGTCATGGAGACATATACCCTGACCTTTATCATCAATCTTAGAATTTCACAGATACATAGTAAGATCATGCAATAATATCACTGTTTGATCCGAGTGAATCTTTTATCTGTCAGATTCAGTATTTTGTTGTAAAACTTTTGTCTATAGCAGATGTCAGATGGTTTCATGTGAGCAGCAATGGAAAAATGTAACCGCATTCTGTTCACCCAGACACACTATTCACACCTCAGAGACACACACAGACATCAAACACAAGCGTCCGGCAGTAGATACGTGCTCATGCACAAGATGTTCGGCTACACAACCACATTTCTGTACCTATAACGGCAAGGTTCACTCCTTTTACAACTGTTGCATATGTGCATCTACACTTTGCACATACACACATGGTCTCTTAAGCTTTTAAGAGTTAAACATGAAAAAGCTCCAATGGTCCATATGATTTAGATAATTTGTATTGCAAGGCATATTCTTTTATAGGAGAGCATTTAATTGATCAATCTTTAGTTTTTACGTATCGCACTATCAAACCCTTCAGGATGATCCTGCTGCATGTCCGGTTGGATTTCCTCATGAAACATGATGATTCTCACAATCCCAAAACTCAGCACTGACTCAGAGTCTGAGGTCGTTGCAGGAGATTCACAGTGAAAGCGATGACACGGCAGCTGATCTGATGGAAAAATAATGATGATTGATGATCATACGGCAATAGCTGCATACTCCACATGACTCTCCTCTTCAACATTCTGTAAAAAAAAAAAAAACACAAACAAGAGATGATAATAATGAAAAACAAAGAAATGTGTCCCTCTTAGAAAGACCTCATAGTCAGACAGATTCCTTGTAAGCATGTGATTTTTATGACTTTATATACAATGCTTTGAAGTAATGCCAAATTGGAAACTAAAACCTGATTTTGCTGTTACAAGATTTAATCTAGATGTCTGCAAAAAAAAGATGCTGCCGTTGTGTTATAAAGCGGATTTGACAATCATCATATGATGTAAAAAGCGCATTTTCTTGTTAACTGTTGTGCAAACCATCAAAAAAGATGCATTCTTATGACTTTCATTTCCTGAATGCTTCAGTTTCCTGTCAGACGGTTTAACATTGTGAGTTTCTGGTAAAACAAACAAACTCTGTCCACTGCTCAAATCAAAGACAATGTTCAATCCAGGCACATGAACAATACCTCCAGTGCCATGTTGGCTTCTGACTAAACAAGTGCCCTTTTTGCAAGGTTTCAATTTATATTTAATTGCATTTAAGTTCTAATTTTGCGTGACTGCACAAGTCTTTTCTGCAATGAAGAGGCAAAGTCTTCACAGTCCCCTTAAATTTGTAAAATAGAACTTAATTGTTTAAATTTATGTAATATTTTGTTTTTTTGGGGGGGAATTTTAAGGTATTAAATTATATTTATGGAATAGTTATGATAATTTATTACCTGTTAATCACTTTTTGAGCATAATTCTTTAGAGCACAGGCTTAAGTTTGGTCACTTGGCAGAATATTGCTAAAGTGAAACAAGTTAAAAAAGTGGAACTAAAAAAAGTTTATTGTTATGAAAAAATAAAGATTTTTTAATTTTATATGAAACATATATTTTATATTTTAACATGTTTTACTGTAAAATTGTGAGAAAATCAAAGCCTTAAATCTAAACAAGTTGTGTTCCAAATTTGCAGTTGATATCTTGAAAATGAGCTTTCAGCTTTTATCAATGAGCTTTTATTTGGGCACAGTACCAAAAGTTTCCCACTAGATGAAATCCACTTCCCATTAGTTTCCAATGCGCTAATTTTTAACACAGGAAAAGTACTAGTGTGAACATTTTTTTCAGGACCATTTAACATTTTTCAAAACATGTCTATTATTCATAAAAAATAAAACAAATCACATAGCAAGTGCCAAAATCTTTCGTACCATTCTGATGAAGTAAAAAAAAAAAAAAAAAAAAAATATATATATATATATATATATATATATATAATTTGATATATATATAAAAAATGACCAAACAGCATGTTCTATGTTAAATATCATATTCACTGACTGAAAGTTGAAGTCTATAGTGTTGATAGTAAGGTTTACATATCCTGCACTCTTTCAGTCTTTCTTATTTACTTCAAAAATAAATGACTTTGGCTTTTTTTGGAACTACGTTCTTGGTCAGAGCAGATATTATGTGCATTTCTGGTACTGAATAATGATACATTATTCATAAATATCTGATATAGTTCTGCTGTGTGAGTGATAGCTCAGAAATGATACAGATACTTAAATGATACAGACTCATGACATAAATTAAACACATAATCTTACCAATATATGTGCGTTTCTTTTGTGGAATGTCGGATGAGCGTAAGTGATCTTTCTGTTAAGAGTCTGAACTGTTTCTACAACAACAATAATATGCATTAAAACCACAAAACACAGACTTAGCTCTATCTGATTCTTTGAAACATTATTAGAGCTGTCAGCTAAAGTACTTCCAGGAAGGTTTTGATCGGCAAATATTATTTTTAAAGGTCCTAACAGCAAAATAGCCAAAACCCACCAACACATTGACCAAGCCAATACATAATAGGATAAATTTTTTTTTAACTATTTCCATCTTTTCCCCCACTAAATGACCTTTTATGGAAATCTCTCTCTTTGACACATACTGTACTGAAACATACACATGCCCACAAACTTTACACCGTTGCCCCGCAATTTACTTTTCGATAATATATTTTTCAACTGAAAACCCTGCATGTCATTTCTCACTAGTTGTAAGTAACACTTGCCTACTTGATCAGTTGTTCTACATTTCTTGCAGATGCAGAAGATCCCAACGACTGCAGCAACAATCACCAGAGATCCAGCAGAGATCAGGACGATGTAAAATAAGGGTAGGCCTTGATCTGTAATGGACAAAATGGAAGTGAATGTGTCTGATCTCCAACAGAAGCCAGAGATCAGGTCAGTAAATACACACATATATCATCAGTGCTGTGGTACCTGCACATGTGTGACAGAGTGTGTTGATGTCCAGATGTGTGGTCTGGTTGCTGATGGGATTGTTCAGCACACAGCTGTAGGTGTTTTTATCCTGATATTCCACCTCCAGAGGTAGAGAGAGACTGATGCTGAGATCACACACACTGATGCTGGACAATACACTGATTCCTTTGTACCAGGAGAGAGTCGCATCACACACATTCAACACAGAACACAGCAGTGAACAATTTGATGATGATGATGATGATGAAGAACATTGTGAAGAGTTGCTGATGATGACAGGAACAGGCAGACGAGCTGAGAAACATTAAGAGAATAAAGAGAAACCTGGGTAAATCTACTCAACAATATTATTTTCAGTTAAGTGTGTTAAATGGGTATTTATACGGTCCATAATTTCAAATGATCCAATTCAATATGTAAAAATAAACAAATATTTGAAGGACAGGACAAATGATCTCTACTCACCATAGACAGAAACACTGAATGTTTTTGACGATCGTTTCGCTCCCCTTATCTCTAGTTTATAAACTCCAGTATGTTCAGTTCTGGTGTTTGTGATGGTCAGAGATCCAGTTTGATTGTCCAGCTTCAGTCTGTCTCTGAATCTCCCATCAGGAACATCATCATATGTGGAGGAGATTCGGGTCTCAATGCTGATTTTAGCTATCAGAGAGTTTTCAGCTCCATATTTCCACAGTATGTCTTCCTCTTCAGGTATTTCAGTAAGATCAGTGTTTAGAGTGACAGAATCTCCCTCCATCACTGACACTGAATCACCAAACACACCTGATGAACAAACAGATTTACACAGATTAATGTTTTTTGATGGTTTTACTGAATCCTGAAATCAACTTTAGTTTTTATAATTTACATGTGAACTGAAGAATATTCACAACAGCAGCAGAAACACAACATGAAAGGTGAGATATAAGTGAACCTTTGATCTAGAGTTAGTGCGTAAAGTCACATATCCATTATTTTTCAAGACCAATCCTGAATAGAGACCTGAATTCAAAGTGAGTAGATCTCACAATATTCAAGATTCGTTTGAGACAGCAAAGATGAAAATAGTCAAGTAAGCAGCAGCTTTATTACTCCAGAAAGAAATTAAACCATAAACATATTTGTATAACTCACCAGTCAGACTCCACCAGCTCAAACAGAATAAAACAAACGTGTGAAACATTTTCTCCAGTAGTTCAGTGTGTGATGAAACTATCTGCTATAAACACTTAGTCTATATGTGTGAATCCTCCCACGACACAGTTTGACCCTCCTAGTTTCACACGTTGTATTTGCACATGATATGTTATAGTTTACCTGGCCCTTAAGACTTTAACTGTTTTAATGGGTGAAAATATTCTTTATTTTTATCGATCAACAAACTTTTTGTAAGATTGTTGCCTGACTTTGTTAAATGGCTAAATAGAAAAATGTTGTGTGAATTGTGTATAATCTACATGTCATGATGAAATAGTGCATCTCTAGTGATTTTAAAATGGTTGATGGTTGTGTATATTTATTCAATTCTCAATTTTAGTGAAGGGAAAAACCAAAGTAAAAAGTTAAAACCATGTATGGTCTCACATTACGAGTTTTACTGACATTCATCTTCTGAGTGAAAGTGAAACCTGCTGCGGCCGGTGTTCTTCAGAGTCGTGGTTTGATCTGGTGGGTCTACAAACATCTTGTGTGTGGGCATTCGGTGCAAGTGTGTATAGTTTGTAGGTCAGGGTCCTTCCTTCCTTCTACTATGAACAGCTTTTGAAAGACCCCCTGTGGTGAATAGCAAGTTTTGTGTGTTGTTTATATGTGGTGTTTTTAACATGCTTCAAGACAAACCATGTGCAAATTCATAGGTCAACACCATGTGACCAGTCCTGTCAACGTGGGTGGTCAGGGGTTTTCCTATCACTCCTATCCTGCTCTGTGGGCTTTTCAACACAGTGAGCACAAATATACCTTTAACAAGGGAAAGGAAAAATATAGTGGGTGAATTATGTATATGATATATACTATGATGAACTATGCCTTTCTCCACCGACTTTCTATATGTTTCTAAGGATGCCGATATTTAGAAGACAGCTCTCTGACTCTGAAATAAATAAAGGGTGTAGTTATATTTTGTGATGTTTTCTGTTTTATCTTCAAGGACCTTTAGGGTACATTTACACGACAACGATCTACTAAACACCGAAAAGTTTTTTCTTTGCATTTTTTACCTACAGGCAGCAATGTTGTCAAAACAATCCTCATTCACATCAATCCACAAAATCGGCTAAAATGCTATATTCTGCTGCCAGGCCAGTAGATGGCGCTGTCACTTTGTAAAGAAACACTATGGGCCTATCCGCTTGTTATGTCCAGGTCCAAATGCTCTGCCTCAACAACAAACGGTGGCTTATATACACTCACAACGATGCAATACTACAGTGATTCATCTTTTATAAATCGTTAAAATATTCGTGTCTTGGCCGTTGCGAGCATGGAGACTGTAGTGTACACCGGAAGTGTGTAAATTGTTAACTTAAATGTGTAATATGATAAAAAATTGGCTGTTGAGGGATAAGGGGATAAAATTGAGTGCAGGGGAACTTTAAGTCTTTTTAATCTATCTATCTATCTAAAAAAAAATATATATATATATATTTTTTTTTAAGATAAGAAACTGTGGCTGTGTCCAAAATCGCTGCCTATTCCCTTATATAGTGTTGCATGCTTAGTTAGTATAATAATCTGATGTTTAGTTAAAGTAAAATGTTTGTTACATTAATAAGATAGAACGAATGCTTGTTACTTTAAAGGAGAACGGTCAATTGTAACATTGAGCTCATTTTTTTGTACATTTGGAGTACTGTCAGTACAGAGAACAACGTCAAAAATCGGTGTTGCCTACAACGTGTTATCCTCTTTTTAAAATTTGCACCCTGTTGACTTCAATGGGGCAAGTTTTAAACCTGCTTTTAGGCTCTTAACATCTTTGATGTGTCATTACAAGTGCACAGGTCATGTGAGTGATTCCACGAAGTCCACAGTAATCGATTGTCGAGTTCACACGCATAGGTTTAGTACCTATGATCACGCGCGTGAACTCGACAATCGACTACTGTGGACTTCGACCGAAAACAGGATGTAAATACAGGTATGTGCGCTGGCTGAATAAACATAATTTTTTATATATTTCTTTCACATATACTGCAGTCAGATTCACCCGCGTTCACTCCGAAGGAATCATTCACATTAGCTGTGCACTTGTAATGACACATCAAGGATGTTAAGAGGCTAAAAGCAGGTTTAAAACTTGCCCCATTGAAGTCAACAGGGTGCAAATTTTAAAAAGAGGATAACACGTTGTAGGCAACACCGATTTTTGTCGTTGTTCTCTGTACTGACAGCACTCCAAATGTACAAAAAAATTAGCTCAATGTTAAAATTGACCGGAGTTCTCCTCTAAGGGTTGGGAACGGAAGTGACGTGAAGGCTTGAATGTTTTTTTGCACACAGTTCGGTGATGTGAACGAGAAAACAGAAACAATAAAGAAGTGAAGTAAGCTCAAGGTCAAGTCGTATTTACAGACATAACATATAGGGCACTATTTGAGGAGACAACCCTTTGTAGTGGTGTCCGAAATCATAGTGGATGTTATCGAGTGCAATCCCACGATGCACTGCAATGTACAACTGATAATTGATGCGCCTCAATCAGCTTCCTAGTTCAGTAGTCACTGATCAGGGAGTCGGCTATTTTAAGGGCTGTCTGAACTGCAAAATCCTTCCAGTGCACTGAAATATTCGCTCCCTAAAAAGTCCCACAATGCACCGTGAAAACCAGGAAGCATCGATTCTCACTATGTTCCCCTAACGGAAGTTCTGAAGCGCGAAACATGAATCACGTGAGCCAACTCACTACACATAACCACACGCGATAGATGTTTTTAAAAACTATTATTTAATTATATTTTAGCATAATCATACATCACTGGACAACTAATGAACATAATTTACTGTCTGAGTAGGTAGTACATTTGAATTTAAAATGTTCACACTGGATGATTTTAGCTCAGATTTTCACTCGCCGACAGATTTTGCGAAATCGCCGTCAAATGGCAGAAATCGGAGGCAAATTTGTGCTTGTTCACGCGAGTGACTAGCCTGGCTAACGTCAGACCAAGTCTCGGTCTGGGAACCACATGTTAATTTTCTCGTATTTGAGGCGTGGTTTACGAATGCCCAGAGCCGTTTATTGGGCGCTATGAATGTCTATCAAATGCGCCTGTACGTAGCTCATAGCCAATCGCTTCAATTATACCAGATGACGTATGTAGAGTGACAGAAATTCGATGAGGAAAAAGACGATGGGTCAAAGATTTATTTGTACACGATGGTGTTTAGCGAATATTACCATTTGTGCAAGATAAACATGAGGGTAGAAGGTAACGTCGAGTCTGATGCCATGTTGGATCCATAGATATAAACAAACTGCTTCAGTGTCGTCATCGTCTTGCTGCTCCCTCCCCGTTCTGTGATTGGTTCCCTTTTTCAGGGGAAAATCTGGTCCATGGTGTCCAGGCTGCCTAGCAGCGTGAATAAAATCACGCTGCGAGCAAGGCAGCATGGGGAAACCCAGGCTAGGGAGTGACAATCACGCAGTGTGAACTATCAAAGACGCGATCTGAGAGAATCAACGGTGTGTTGTCGACGTCCGTGAGATATTTGGCATGTTAATATCTGGACCTATCTGCGTTTCAAAAAAAAGTTGTTAAAAAAGTACACTCTATATGAATATGGGTAGTATGAATGAAATTCGGACATAGGCTACTACATCCGCCATGTTGTTACTGTCATGTGACCAACCAGTGTGGGCCTTGAAAGTGGGAACATTGCAGTCTAAGGGGATCAGATTCAGAAAGCTCTCAGATTTCATCAAAAATATCTTAATTGTGTTCCGAAGATGAACGAAGATCTTACGGGTTTGGAACGACATGAAGGTGAGTAATTAATGACAGAATTTTCATTTATGGGTGAACTAAACCTTTAACATTCAGGGCCGGAGCACGCTTCTGCCGTTTACGATGTGACTGTGCGATGAAGAAAACCGAAAGAAAAGTGCTTTCGCTTACAAACTGATGAACAGATTTATCATTTATGCTGCGCAGTAATTTTCACTTGATTGTGCTGCATGTATCTAAAGATTATTACAGAGGCAGCTGACTTTGATGGAGCCCCACCAAAATATTCATCCAAACATAGACCTCTACATACAGTGAATTAATAGTAAATTATAAATTTGTTCAGCATTCTGCAACAAATATTTTTGGGATTTTCTTGACTATTTTAATTCGTAATGTAAGCAGGATATGTTAAAATGTAGCACATGGATTCGGCAGGCATGTATTCATGATTCTATTATTCATGAGTCTCTACAGCGCCCCACAAATTTCCAATGTAAATATGTGGTGAAAAATGGAACTGCAGCGTGGTCTCATAGAGAAATATTGGGGCAGATTTCAGACTGCCCCGCTTATTTTCACGTGACGTTACCTCACTTAGGCCAAATCTCGCTCCAGACCAAGACGATAGTATATCAGTCGTTTCAGCATTAGGGAATGTTCTGTATATATTATTTGTAGGTTATTTAAAAATAACCTCACTGCAATGTTCTTAGAACATTATTTTATGGTTGTTAAAAATGTAAACTAAAATGAACGTTGGTTAGTTGGTTCCCAAAACCAAAAAAAATTACCAAACGGGAACCAAATATCTAAGTTCTGTGTTTGTCAATGATGTTTCACTTAATGTAGAGGAGAATAAAACTGCAAATTTTAAAATAAATGCAACATTTTTAATGAAAACTCAATATAATTAAATTATTTCTCACCCATTTGATCAGGGATCTACTGTATGAAAATATATGATGATCATTATTTGGTAATATAACCTATTTAAAAGGAGGGGGCAATATGTGACCCTGGACCACAAAACCAGTCACATAGGTTTTTTTTTTTTTTTTTTTTTTTTTGAGATTTATACATCACATGAAAGCTGAATAAATAAGTGTTTTATTGATGTATGGTTTGCTAGGACAATATTTGGCCGATATACAACTATTTGAAAATCTGGAATCTGAGGGTGCAAAAAAAAACGAAACATTAAAAAAATCGCCTTTAAAGTTGTCCATATATATTTGCGATACTGCTGCATTCACTCACAAAAATAAATGTTTTATATATTTACGGTAGGAAATGTACAAAATATCTTCATGGAACATGATCTTTACTTGCTATTCTAATGATTTTTGGCATAAAAGCAAAATCGATAATTTTGACCCATATGTATTGTTGGCTATTGCTACAAACATACCCGTGCAACATGTGACTGGTTTTGTGGTCCAGGGTCACATTTATGAATCAGGATGTGGTGTGTACATGTTCATTAACTTAAAGTCATTCATGAGACTCATGTATGTTTTCCTGATGAGTGAATATATAAATCAATGATGTTCTGCTGTATTACATTATGAATCCAGACATATTTCTCTGTTATCTTTATGATCTGTAGAAGAAAAAAAAAAATGTCACAGTACTTTCCTGCATGTTGTGTATAGTCTATTTGTTCCACTATTCAAAAAGTAATTTATAATTAAATGTTAATTTCTTTTTCCAGGTGTTTTCATTGCTTGGACAGATGTGGAATCATAAATAAACCAAAGACTTCTAACAGCTAAAGATCATCACCATCAGCAGCTATAGACTATATTAAACTCAACACGATAAAAAAAAGTATATACTGATTATTTAATAAGATTTAGTTTGTGAAAAAGCTATATCCTTATATTTAAATATATAAATATATTTAAAAGAAGTTCAAATATGTATATTTATTCTAATTAACCATAGAACCTGAATAATAATACTGAGCTTAGTATATTTGCTCAAACAGGAGGTGAAATAATCAGGCTTGTGTGTTATTTTGCTTTTATTATTGGTTCTGGTTCCTCTGAGTGCAGCAGCATCTATTTATAACGCACTCTACCGGAAAGTCACGCTATTCTGAGATGTGATTTCTGCTTCGGACACCATGCTTCTACTGAATTTGCTGAAATATTCAGCAGAGCTTAATGTGTGTGAGACTGTCATAGATCACCAGACGCTGTAATTCAGCCTGTTTACTTTCATCAGTTTTTAAAGTATTTTAATTATGAAATTCTAAAGTAAATTTAAATTGTATGGAAGGGATAGGTTTAGAGTTGGTGGTAGGTTTTTAGCTATAACCAGACTGCAACATTTCAGCCCAGATCCGGCCCACATCTGGTACACGCACCAGATGTGGGCCGGACCTGGGCCGACACTATGTTGTTGTCTGGATAAGGACCATGAGTCTGTATTAATTGGGTAGTTTAATTAATTTTATGCTTTACAACTAGCTGTTATTTCATACTTCATGAGTTTCGAAAGCAATACAAGCTAGTCTTACAAACATTTCATACATAAAACATAAAATAATTTTCTTATTTTTAAAAGATTATTTTAGTCAATGATATCCACAGTTTGTTTCTTCATGGGAGGCGTAACATGTTGTAGTAGGTGTAACTTGCAGGGGCTTGGTTTGTTCTTAAGGACACAGAAAGACCCTTCTCGAAAATCTTAGAAACCGAAAGTTTTGTAACACCGGTTTATAATATCTCCGTTGTTAAATTGGATGGTCTAGTTCTTGTCTCCTAGCAACTGTGACAGCTGACGTTGATGAGTGTCAGTAACGTGTGTCCTGGACTTTTTTGAGAGTTAATAAACTGTCTGAAAACAAAACAGGGTTCAGAAACTGTCTAAATATGTTCACCATAGTCCATTTATGTAAATAATAAAGAGTATAAACTATATATAATAGCATCTTAAAGGAATAGTTCACTTTTAAAATGAAAATTCTGTCATCATATACTCACCCTCATGTTGTTTCAAACCTGTATGAATTTCTTGCTTCTGCTGAACAGAAAGGAAGATATTTAGAAGAATGTCAGTAACCAGGCAGTTTCTGGTCTCATTGACTTCCATAGTATATTTTGTTCCTACTAACTTTAAAGTGAACTATTCCTTTAAGATATAAGGCAACATTTGAATGCTTTAAAGTTTATTTTATTTTATTATTATTATTTATACATTTGTATCATATAGTAAGTTGAAACCCAATATTTTAAGATACATCAGTGCAAGTTGCTTTCAGTTAAAACAGCTTAAACATGCATTTTAGTGTGCATTATATGCATTCATGTCTTGTCTGTGAAACCGGTAGTAAAAATCAATTTGCAGTATCAAGCTGCATAACGAGCTGTGTTGTAGTGCGCCATCTAGAGTCATAACTAGGAATTCACCGTTCCAAGAATGAAAGTGAACGTTTAGTGCAGCAGTGTTGAAATTACATTTCAGATGTAAACATAATAATAATCACTCAAATCATGACTTAATCATAGCTTAGTTCGTTTAAATTACAAACTCACAAGTAATTTAGTGGCAAGCAAACTCACATTTGATCCGTTATGAGAAAATCTGATCTTTTAATAGCATTTGTCAGATGAACATACTGTTATGGAAATCGTTTTTTATTCATTATTTTATTCATATTACTGATCTTTCCCTATAATAAATCATGTATTTTTCTTACAATAAATCAGGTACTTTCCTAATAAGGCAGAGAAATGTTCAGATGGCTATAGCCTGGGCTATGGCCTCTATAGTTATCTATGTTCAGAGATATAAAAAGAGAGAGAGCTACCCTTCTGGGCGCCACTCTCATATGATAATATGATCCCATACACTGATAATTTACAATATTTCAACAGTTTACTTAAAATCTGAAAAAATTTGTGTTACAGAAAGTTAAACATCCATGTCCAGTTCTTTTGTTTAAAAAAAAAAAAAAACATTGGTAAAAGTAGCAGGCCATGGTAATATAAATTTGCCTATTTTCAGATCAGATCATATCACGTTTTTTGTGTACATCACGCTAGTCCATATAGGGAGGTTCCCTACATACTTTCACATAGTGAAAGAACTGCGTCTCCCGTGAAGGGCAGAAGAACGACTTATACTAGCCTATTGTCTGAGGGGAAAAAAGTGGTGAAAATAAAGCTTCTCCTTCATTTACTCGCAGTGGTCTTTTTACACGACCTCGGAAAGACATTTGTTTATCTCTCTTTCGGTCAACTAATTCATTTATAATTCCTTATTATTGCTGATTAATGGAAGTGAAGGTGTGTCATAAAACAATATGGACTTTTTATAATGGTTTTAACGTTTGAGGGCGCGGGGACACAATCGAGTGCTGCGTTTCCCCCCACAAATAAAACATCGTAAACCCTACAAAATCATATTATATGTCCAACAATTATGTTATCGTTCGCGTCAAAGGGTTAAAGAACATGACGAAGCGTCACTACGTCATCGCGCAGTGCGTGGACTAAGCATCCCAAAATATTACTTTCTCTTCGGCGTCGATGTGATGCAGAGGAGGACCACAGCGCTATTGTGTATCAAAAGAAAGATGCAATGATTTTTTTAGGAAAAGTGGGGAAGATTAAGCTTCTGTTTATGTTTCCTTTATTTCTCGTGTGTTTAATCAATCATGGTAAGACATTAAGCTAATGTTATAGTTTCTCTTATCTAATCGATTTAGCCTATATTCGACAGAAATGCATTTATCATTTGCATTTTGCTGTGTGTCTGTTTTTACTTGACCATTGTAAGACATTTAGGTTTGCAGACATCCCACACAAACTCATTTCAGGGAGTGGCATTCAGACACACAGATCAAGAATCAGCGTATGAATCTCAACAATGATGACATGAAATGAAAAGCTTGATGCTGCAGTGTATGCTGGGTACCAGCACAGTACAGAACTCATTAGTGCTTCTCATTTGTTATTTGTGTCCTCTGTTCCTTTTCTCGTGTCTCAGCTCCTCCTGTTTAGGATGCAAGGAAAGAAAATAAAGACAGAGGAACATCTTATTTGTACGTTAGAATATTATTGATCACTCGAGCTTCACAGCATCAGCTGCGCTCAAAGGATCTGGCCTTTTGTTGTTGAATTTTGGTTATTTAAGATATTAATAATAATAATTAAGCAAGACGCCCTGTTGAAATATGTGAGATGTGTGGTTTATTAAAACTGCAAAGGTAAAGCATAAGTTAAAATTATTGTGTCAGATGTGAAGGGGAAGAATTTGGGGAGAATTTGTGTGAATCAGGTTTCTGGACAAGAAAGACTTCCTCATAGGAGACACGTGTGTATTCATCACCCGAAGCTTCCTCACTCCTCGATACTCGATCCTCGATCCTCACAGTGCAGTTAGAGAGTTGAGATGTCCTTAAGGATAACTTTCTTTGATCGGTTTCTGGGTCATGATGGGCTGAAGGACAGAGGAGTGAGGAAATGAGAAAACATCAATTTGAGTATTAAGAAGGACCCGTTGATGACTCCCAGCATGCATTGTGGCATGAATTAATCATGCTGCTGAGCTGAATTGTCTTACTGTTTTATTTTATTCTTACTAATTACTTTTACTTTTGCTGTTATTTTGTTGTGATTTGAGTTGCTTGTTTTGTGATGTTCAGAGTGTATCTGTTTATCTGGATATTTTGTGGATTGTCCCCAGCTAATAGGGAACGTTCCCATAACTTTCAACGTTATGTAAAAGTTATGTAAATGTTATTAAAAATGTTCCTGAAATAATGTTTCTGGAACGTTTAGAGTTTAGAGTTAAAATACATTCTGGTAACGTTGAGTGAAAAACGTTCTTAGAACAAAGTTTTTAGAACGTCCTTGTGATGTTATTTGTTCTTAACTGATGTTCTCATAATGTTGAGTGAAAATGTTATTCGAACAACATTCCGAGATAACAAAAATATGTTCTTAGAATGTTTTTCTAACATTCCCATTAAGTTATGAAAATGTTATTTAATGTTTTCTGAACGTTCAAAACCTCCCTTTTTTTAAAAAAGTGTTAAGAACGTTTTTTTTTCTTGGTTTATGTGAAGTTAGAAGAACATTCGATTCTATACATTTGGAAATGTTATGAAAACGTTATTTTTGAATGTTTTCTTAACGTTCCAAACATCTTTTCTTTTTTTTCTTTTTTTTTTTTAGTATTAAAAACGTTTTATCATCTTGGAAATGTTAGGAAAATGTAAAAAAAAAAAAAAAAATGTTTTCTGAACGTTCAAAACATCCAGTTTTTTTAAAAATGTTTTAAGAAAGTTTTGTTCAAACATTTAGACATAACTTTTAAAGAACGTTAGTGAAGATTATGGGAACACCCTCTCTAGGTTATTAAAAAAAACGAACTTGCAGGGAACGTTCTGGAAAATTCTCTTTAAAATATACTTTAAAATGAAACCTAAAAATAACCTGCAGGGAAAGTTCCTGAGAAAGTTCTCTTTAGGTTATAAAAAAAGAACCTACAGATAACGTTCCTAGAATGTTCCTATTTGGTTCCCAAATGGGAACGTTAGGGGGGAGGTTCTGTGTTTGTTGGGTTCTTTGTTAGCTGGGATTGAACCTCATGCATTACACTAACCAATCAGGACTTTTGAATTTCCATTCAGTAACAGCATTTCATCTGATTCTGAACTAAATTCTCTCATTGTCTTTCTATCACTCACAACTCTGCGCATGCACTCCATTCCATGCCATCATTACACCAAACATCCAGCGTCTCCAGACAACCGTTACACTCTAAGGTTTCTCTTCAGTCTGAAGCATCACTGTAAAATGACTCCGTATGAAACAATTCCTATAACATAATTGTGTGGTGATTTTTTTCTTATTATTGTGTTGGTTTCCACATGTTTTTTATTTTATTTATTTTTTTGTGCAAAAACATGTAATTTTTGCCCTTTATGATTCCAGTTTGGACTGTGTACTTCCCAGAGACTCTTACAAAATTGTGTGTACTACACAGCAAAATGTGAATCTTAAAGTCTTATCTGTTATTTTTGTAATTCAAATATTTAATGTACTTAGAAACTTTATACTCTGGAAAAATGTAAACACTCTGGACAAATGTGTCAACAGGTTTTGGTATTTAAAAATTACTTTGAAATCCAGACCTGTAGCTGTAAGAAATTAATTGCTTAAATTTTATGATTTCACATAAACATAAATAGAAACAGGGCAGCACAGTGGCTCAGAGGATAGCACTATCACCTCGCAGTAAGAAGGTCCCTGGTTCGAGTCCTGGCTGAGCCAGGAGTTAGCAGGTTCTCAGTAATTTCCTCCAGGTACAACAGTTCAAACCCATGCAGCATAGGTTACTCGATACTTGAGTGTCTGTGTGCAAACCCGGGGATGGATGGGCCAACCGTTCAGGGTGATGTGAACGTCCAGAAAACATTCAAATATAATGTTTTCAGAACATTTCCAAAATGAGTGAATGGAATGTTCTTGTAACGTTCACATAAACCAAAAAAAAAAAGTTCTTAATACATAAAAAAAAAAAAAACTGGACGTTTTCAATGTTTGAAAATCATTCCAAAATAATGTTTTCCTAACCTAATGGGAATGTTAGCAAAACGTTCTGACAACTTATTTTTGTTAGCTGGATCATCACTGAGATTCAAACGCTGATTTGTGATGTTTGTGTGTCTAAATGAGGTCATTGTGAATTTTGTTTTTGAATTTGAATTTCTTAAGATGTTCCTGGAGATCTAACTTGTTCAGAGTTCAGCTCCAACCCTAAACAAAAACAGCTGAAGCAGAAAATTAAAGGTGCTGTCTGTAAGAATGACAGCTAGTGGTCGAAATAGGTACTGCAGTCCAAATTCAAAATATCAGAGAGAGTTGTTTTTAGGTTTTGTGGAATCTGCCATCTTGTTTTCTGACTGCAATACGCTGTGTTTCCTGCTAACCTTGCTTCCTTGGCAAATTAACGTGGAATATAGTGTTAATGCGGAATTTTACATATTTGGAATAAAATTCAGTTTTTGTGTGGGAGAAAAACGTATGTCTGAGGAAAATGTAGACCGGGGGAAGCAAATCTGGGCAACACAACCCCTCCCGTCATTTCAGCTTCCCCTTCAAAACAATGAAATCATGGCGAAGCGGCTCTCCACGGCTCTGCTTTTGTCGGCGGAAAAATTAAGAAACTCAACGCTAAGCCCTCAGTATCGAGCAGTTCCCACGTGACTTTTATGTGTCAGTCGAACTCTTGTTTTGTAAATTTTGGCAACATTCCATTGACTGGAAGCGCAAAAATACATGCACTGACCACCTGTTATCCAAAAGCCATGTGAAGAACAAGGAGAAGTACAATGATAACGCTATTAAGGCAACCACGTCCCTACAGATGTGTTTTACTGCTGCTGCATTCAGTGAATGGCTGTTACATGATGACAAAGTCAACTTTAATTTCATAACTCAGGGAGTAGGCCCTACTTGCTGTATTTTTCCTTTTTTTTATGCACTTTAATGTACTGTATGGAAAAGATGATTCTCATAAGTACTTTATGTATAACTCTGAATTTTTTTTATTTTTTTGGTCCTATTTTTTTTACTTTTTTTGCACTTTTATTTAAAATTACATAAACTAATATAATTTATTTTACTGGACAGTATAAAGCTCATTACCATTCATATTTTGTTGTTACTGAAAAGTACTGAGTAAATGTGATGTGTGTTACCTCAATAAATTTAAGGTCATTCCTATTTTATTTGTGTACATTTTAATCATTAACATTAAAAGCACTATTTTTACGACTAAAATAACAGTAAAGGGTAAAAAAAAACTGAATTCCCAAAAATTAAAATGGAAAAAAAGGAATTTGCAAAAATTAAAACGGAAAAAATGGAATTTGGGAAAAAATAAAACGGATTTTATAGGGCCCTATAACTGGCTGTTGAAGTGTTTTTCAGAGAAACAAGTATTTGAACTTAGAATGTTTCCTAAATATCTGCAAACATATTATGGCATTTTTTTCATATATATATATGTTTTTTTTAGAGTGAAAAAGTTACATACAGCACCTTTGAGATCTTCAGGAGCCCTCAGTAATTACAGAAGTTTTTGATCAGGGTTGGATCTAAACTCTGCAGGAATAAAACTACACTGTAAAATGTAATTAGTTGACCTTACTTAAAAAAAGTATGCAAACTCGTTGCCTCAAAAAAATTAAGCAATGTAAACTTAAGATTAGTGAGTTAAAAAAGCTTGTTTATTTTAAGTGTGCAGTACTAAATCAAGTAGTACCACTAACAGGTTTTTTTATGTTCATGTAACTTAATAGCCATGCTTAGTGTTAACTTAATTTTTTCATTTTGTGTGGATTGCTTGATATAAATGTAACCCCACTTAGAATTACTAAATACCTACAACTTAACACTTTTAGTTCTGCTCACTCATTTTTCAAGTTCACTTAAATTAAAGAAACCAATTTCCTTTAATGGGTCCTTGTTGCAGCTGCCCAGGTTTAGGTCCAACATGTGGCCTTTTCTCCCCCCCATTTCTTATCCATTTTTGCTGTTACTATCTAATAAAGGCTCAAGCAGGAGCACACCACAAACATATAATTTAAAAGAACACTCACTGGGTTGATTCAGCTCTATTACAACATTTATTCAATGCACATTCAAGTACAAAACAGCAGCTAAACAACGAAGTTGTGGTTTGATTTAACTGTATAAAATGACATGGAAAAATATATATATAAAAAAAAAAAAAAAAAAAAACACATTTCTGTGAGCTAATTCTATGCATGTAGCAGTCTCCCAATATTAAACAGGTAAACACCTGATAAGTACAGGATTTCAGTGCATGCAAAATCAGTGCATTTCTGATCAAAACTGAAAGTACAACAAATGCTTTTGTGTCCCAAAGTAAGCAGTCCAAGGATTAAACCAACACAAATAAAAATATCACTCCTTGGGGTTTGTGTTTGTACTACATTACAACTATTAAAAGTTTTCTCAAAACACAAATGTAAACAGGACAACCTTGCTAGGTTCTTTTCTGACATTATCATCTAATAACAACTAACAACTCTTTGCAACAACAACGTGGCACTATTTCCACCATTAGCATACATGCATAACATGGTACAGACTTTAATGGAATTTTCTTTTTTTTTTTCCATTGAGAACGTAAATAAGCGAGAACAGTTGCATGAAAGCATCAAACTTTCTTGATAACAGGAGAACATTAATGGCTGCAAAGCTTACAAAGTGCTATCTAACAGCCGACGGCTCTTTACCGTTCTAACCCAGAAGACTGTTCTTCAGAGTTAACAGTTTTGGTGGGAGGTTTTTCTTTCCCAGTCCAAGCATCACAGTCTGAATGAAGTTGAGTGTATTTGCCATGCATTTTGGGTAATCCAAATGCAATGCATATGTAAGCCCAAACAACAGACAAACTGCCTGAGGCAAGTTTTTAATATGATCCATGACAATACCTCCCTCCAGAATGATGGCAGTGGAGATGGGCTGGAGGTCCACTGAGCTTTGACCCTCG
This sequence comes from Abramis brama, assembly GCF_963993115.1. Taxonomy (NCBI): domain Eukaryota; kingdom Metazoa; phylum Chordata; class Actinopteri; order Cypriniformes; family Leuciscidae; genus Abramis; species Abramis brama. The sequence goes on from NC_139968.1 coordinate 36,374,802, forward strand.
TGAGGACTATCTTCACTGACAACTGTCAGCACACCAACAGTGATGCATTCTAGGGCCTCGTCTCTCGCTGTATCCTACAAAGACACACATTCTTCAGCATTGCAATTTATGCTATTCTAAAACATAAATGTTTAGTGTTGTAATGGTATCAGAGAATATGGCTTTAAATATGTTTTCACACTGGATCATTACAATAAAGCAAACAAAATATATTTGGTATGGTTAAACTAAAGCTATGGAGATACAACAAGGTCTATACTCTCAAACAGTGACACTGACTTTTCAACCTACAAAATACATCAATCACTGTACAAAATGTATGTTGTATATCAAGCAGATAGAATTACATCTGTCAACACAGGTATAGTTTTATAATCATGCTGACTGTAGGATTACAAATTTAAGAATATGTTTAAGATCTATGGAAGACATTTTCTGCCAAATTTAAATAAATAAATTAAATGATTAAAATTAAAACCAGATTAACGATTTTATTACAGAAGACTGTATGCAAAATGTGTGACAAAATTGAGAATGAAATGATTTCATCACAGTGACCGTGCATCATCCCAGTCAAATTGAAAAATAAAATGCAATTGGTGATTTCACATTTCATTTTCACTAGTCTCGAGGTAATACTGCCAATATTAAAATGAAAAAAAAATGTTTGTGTGAGTGTGAGTGTGTCTGTGTTTGAATCTGTGTGTATGAGTCTTTTTGAATGTGTGTGTGTGCGAGCCTGTGTGTGTCTGAGTCTGTGTGTGTGTCTGTGTTTGAATCTCTATGTGAGTGAGTCTTTTTGAATGTGTGAGTGTGTGTGAGCCTGTGTTTGAGTGTGTGTGTGTGTGAGCCTGTGTTTGAGTGTGTGTGTGTGTGTACCTGTGTATGTCTGAGTCTGTGTTTGAGTGTGTGTGAGTGTGTATCTGTGTTTGAATCTGTGTGTGTGAGTCTTTTTGAATGTGTGTGTGTGTGTGTGTGTGTGTGTGAGCCTGTGTTTGAGTGTGTGAGTGCCTGTGTTTGAGTGTGTCAGTAAGTTTGAGTGCGTGTGGGTCCACCTCCAGGTCCAGGTTGGTGTGTGTGTGTCCACTTCCATCTCCATCTCCAGGTCCATGTTGGTGTGTGTGTGTGTGTGTGTGTGTGTGTGTGTGTGTGTGTGTGTGTGTGTGTGTGTGTGTAAGTGTGTGAGCCTGTGTTTGAGTGTGTGTCTGAATCTGTGCGTGTGAGTCTTTTTGAATGTGAGTGTGTGTGAGCCTGTGTTTGAGTGTGTGTGTGTGTGTGTGTCCACCTCATGTCCAGGTTGGTGTGTGTGTGTCTGTGTTTGAGTGTGTGAGTGTGTCTGAATCTGTGCATGTGAGTCTTTTTGAATGTGTGTGAGCCTGTGTTTGAGTGTGTGTGTGTGTGTGTGTGTGTCCACCTCAAGGTCCAGGTTGGTGTGTGTGTGTCCACTTCGATCTCCAGGTCGGTTTGTGTGCGTGTGTCTGTGTTTGAGTGTGTGTGAGCCTGTGTTTCTGTGTTTGAATCTCTGTGTGTGTGAGTCTATTTGAATGTGTGCGTATGTGTGAGCCTGTGTTTGCGTGTGAGCCTGTGTGTGTCTGAGTCTGTGTTTTGAGTGTGTGTGTGTGTGTGTGTCTGTTTGAACCTGTGTGTGTGAGTCTTTTTGAATGTGTGAGCCTGTGTTTGAGTGTGCAAGTGTGTGTGAGCCTGTGTTTGAGTGTGTCAGTAAGTTTGAGTGTGTCAGTAAGTTTGAGTGTGTGTGTGTGAGAGTTTGAGTCTCTGTGTGTGTGTGTGAGCCTGTGTTTGAGTGTGTCAGTAAGTTTGAGTGTGTGTGTGTGTGTGTGTGTGTGTGTGTGAGCCTGTGTGTGTGTGAGCGAGAGTTTGAGTGTGTGTGTCCACCTCCATGTCCAGGTGTGTGTTTGTTTGTGTGTGTGTGTGTGTGTGTGTGTGTGTGTCCACCTCCAGGTCCAGGTTGGTGTGAGTGTGATCACCTCCATCTCCAGGTTTGTGTGTGTGTGTGTCCACCTCCATCTCGGTGTGCGTGTGTCCACCTCCAGGTCCAGGTAGGTGTGTGTGTGTGTGTGTGTGTGTGTGTGTGTGTGTGTGTGTGTGGTGTAAAATTTGCAACAAGTCTGTGGAGCAGTCATATAAAATGTAGCAATAGCAATGTCTTTAAGTTATCTGACATTAAGTGTTGGCAATGGACATATGTGTACTTGTCAATAAAAATATATGATATATTTAACCCTTTTGTTGTGCCTTAATCACCAACCCCCACACCACCACAAATAGAATCTAATTATGTGGGAAACACTGCACTGAATGCCTATAAGATACCATGCAAAGTTACGTTAGTCAGACTTGATGACTGCAGCTACAGCAGCTCGTGTTCTCAAAGAATCCTGCTGAAGAAAGAACCAAGTCTCCTGGTCTTCAATTCTGAGTTTCCTACAAGACCAAACTTTGTCTTATGTGCAAGTACTTACAGAGCAGGTCTTGTAGAATTCACTGGAGTCGTCACCAAGTAAAATGGGAATGCCTTTGAGGACAACAGAGCGAAGTACTGTGACGTCTGGTGTCTAATGATACACAGAGAGAGAAAAAAACAGTTAACCGAGTAATTTGCAAAGCCCAAGCAGACAGGAAATAAAATAGGTTGCTCTGGATCATCTCATTTAGAACTTGATTGATGAACTATCATACAGATCAAAAGCAAAATGAACCTACTTACCATCCAGCTCACGAGCTGCATCAGCTCCCTGAGTTTCTGGCCAACAGTTCCCTTTTTTGTTTTGAAAAGTTCGATGAAACGTGGGGCGTACTGGTCCAGAGCCTCAAAGAAGTCTCCCTCAAGATTCTTACTGGCAATTCTATTAAACTCAGCAAACACCTGAAAAAGTAGAGAGGGGTGGGTAGGGATGGAGAGGTGGCAGAGGTATTAACATTCCAACAGGTGTTTGGATTTTTAGCCACACACCTTGAATTTATTTTTGATTTTATTGGTTAAGAACAAAAATTGCTTACCTGTCTCTCTGTGAAGAGTGCTGGCCATCGTTCAACCATGTTCTGTACAGCAGGCACCTTTTTTACAATTTCTTGTCTGCGTAGTGGGAATGATTGGTCCATCATTTGTGAAATGAGAGTGCCATTTGGTTGTTTTTTCTTCATTTCTTCCACTAGAACCATTCTGGCATTTTCTAGACTTGTTTCATCATGTCCTTCAGGTAAGTTAGGCAGGTAGTTTGCTTCACCTCTTTTTGGCCGTTTGATATTCTTGCTTGAGGATTCTCCCTCTGGGTTGCCTTTACTTCTTTTGCCTCCATTGATTGCTACATCCTCACATCCAGCTTTCCGAAGCTTTGTGCGATAATTGGCCATCTTAAATTTAAGGCTGTTTTTCCAACCATACCATCTGTGTGGTCCAGGCTCAGTGAGGCAGGGGTGTTTGCTAATCAGTGCTTTTGCAACACTGCTGAAGTCATCATCTTCAGGGTAAGCCTTGAAACTGTACATCGTCTCAGCAAGCTTTTCTAGTATGTCATGCTTCATATCTCGTGGTAGAGTCATACGTGTTTCATCTTTCATAAAGGCAAGATCTGCCTGTCTGAGCCTATACTCAACATCTACTGAGAAATTGGGTATGTCAAAGAACTCTGGCCACTGTTTTCTTAGCGATGGTGATGCTCCTACAGTCGACAGGATCTCAGTGTCTGCTGTGCTGCCCTCAGTGTCTGATGTTGTGGTGGGTGATGACAATGCTGTTAAATGGAGAGTCACAAGAGGGATGATTTTGACTGTAGCTCTTTCAGGTAAATCAGTTATTTCAGTCAAATTGCAGAGGGCATTACTGAAGTCTTGATCTTCATACTGCAGTTTAAAGTCATACTGCAGTGACAGTTTATCCACCAGTTGCACTTTGAATTCTTCAATGGACTGTGGTCTCTTATTTAAAGTCAACTTCCTTATATCATCTTCAGCGACGATGACTCTCAGCAACAACCTCTGGTCCATTTTGATAACTGTTTGACTCTCTCAGCATAATATGTGTCGTTTAAGTGTGACAAGCTGCTTGTCTCCAACTCTGTAAAGTGAAATTGGGAAAACATCATTTAGTTCAGACAACTGAGTGACAGAGAACGTGGGCAAATGGCTACTACAGAGCTCGTATGATCTAAGATGCTCATTGTACCATGATTTCATGAGTCTGCAGACAAATATTATGTCTGTATTGATCACCACAATCTTTGCTATTTGTCTGAAATCTGGGAGCCCTGAGCACGATCCAACGGAAATGACCATATTAGCACTGTACTTAATGCCATCTATGCAAACAGAAGTAGCTACAAGGACTGTGTTCTGGTAGTTATTCCTGAGATAGAGACAGTTCTTCACATTTTCAGGAAATGAAGCAACCATTACAGACTTCACTTTGTTAATTTCAACAGATGGCTTGAAAAAGGAGGTAGCAGCTAAATGAAAGGCTATCATATGCTGGTGTCTGAGAGCTAAAGTAAGGGGTATGTTCTTGAAATTGTGAATGTGACGCACAACTTTCTTGAAGAACTTGTGTTTTCCTTCGAAACGCATTGTCCACACATCACACAATGGACCAAAAGTTTGAATTAGTTGAGGGTAGTGCTCAATGTAGTGGTGCTTCGGTCGTAGCTTCTCGTTCGGGAAAACTTTCTGAAATAGATCTCTATGTTCTGCAATCTTGCAGTCAAGAAAGCACACTGACTCTTCTGAGAAGCTTGCAGACACTGACAATTCCACTACATCTTTTAAGTTCATTAAAACCTCCCAGGTTTCATCCCCCTCAGGAATGTGATGACCTATCAGTAGTGGCAGAAGGCGGAGGAGTGTCCAATTTTCATGACCATTTCCTCCAATTGTTGCTTTGGAAGCAAAGTTCTTTGCGATGATCTGGGGTTCGTTTGTTCTGTCTGAAAATGTATATGGAAACTGTTTAATAGCCATATTCAGGATTTCAAGTGAGAAGTATCCCTTTGATATTAGTGCCTTCAAGCACAAGGCCAGTTCAACCGGAACAACACCCTCCAGAAGATCATGTAAAAGATCTGGAGGATAACCATTGACAACATGAAAATGTTCCAAGCTTTCACTAAGTGGGCAGCTTCTTTTCACACCATATTGTTGAGCCATGGTAGGATTCTGCAATACATCTTGCAACTGTCTATCATGGTTTTCTTTTGTTCTTGGTGGAAATGAGCCTGTCCGCACTTCCTTGTGTTGTATTTCCTCCCGTTTGGCCATACAGAATCGGCACATCTGACTTACTGTGAAGCTTTCAAAGAACCCTCCCAAAGAATGGGCAGCTAAATTATCTGCTGCAACAAATAATACTGTGCCTTTTATGCTGGCTCCCAACTGTTCAACATATACACCCTGTTGCTCAAGAAAAACAAGGTCCTGAATGAGTGGGCGGAGAATTTCCCCATAACCATGGTCTTTGAGACTGCTGACCTTGCAAAGTAGAGCAAGCTGAATGGTATGAAGAGAGGAGCGATATTTAGGGTGAAGATTTCCAAGTACCCAGTAAATGGCACATAGCTTGTGTTTCTTTCTGGAGGTTCCCAAGGGGTTAGCCACCTCAAAATCATCTATGTACAAGCAAAGAGCAATTCTGAATTCTTCCTCTGTCAAGAGAGAATTGTCTTTAAACCGGGAACCATCCCTGTGAGATCTGTATCCTTGTGACAAATTTGTCTCAGGTGACATGGCCTTATCTAAAATGTCTCTATTGTTTAGTAATGTCTGCAGCATTTTTAGTATGGGGATATACACAAATGTCTGCCTGTCATTTTTTAGAACAAACTCAACAGGCATTACCACTGAGAATTCTTTTGAAATGTATGATGTTCGCTTGCTAGTGGTTGACAATGACCCCCCAGTAGAGGTGAATTTCAGGAATACATTATTCTCAGTAAATACTTTAACTATCTCACTCACTAAAGAGTCCTCAACATCTCCACAATGTTGATTTAGTATTTTTCCAACAGATGTATGTAACAATGGCTGTGAAAGCACATAAATTTGGTTGATCTGCTCTATAACTTCTTGCAGGGCATTTTCAGAGATGTTAAGAATTGATGACATTTTTAGAAAAAGAGCAGCTACATTATGTTCCAACTGACTCTCCAAGTTCTCCACATCTTCACTGAGCTCAGTAACCTCAAACTCAACCTCATCAGTTTCAGGGGCACTATCCTCGGGTTGAATATTTGTATGAGGTGGAGGTTCCTCAAGTTCATTATGTGACACAATTTCAGGTTTGAATGCCATCATATTGTGGTCTTGATGTTCTTTGCTTTTATGTGCATTAAAGGTTGAATAAACATTGCTCTGAAAGTTACATCCTTGATATGGACAAGAAACCTTTTGCTTCAGCTTCAAATGTCTTCGTAAATGGGTAAAAAAGTCAGCTTCAGTACACGGCTCCACAAAGTCACACAGCTGACAATGGAAAGCAGTTTCACCCACTTTCTGTAGGTCCTTTTGAGTGTGCCATGTTGATAGGTGGACTTTGAGTGCATTGAACGATTTAAATGTGCACAGGCATTCCTTATGAAGGCATGGTATTGGTGATATTCGAGTGTGGCACCCATGTTTTAAGCGGTAATGTTTAAGTAAGTAGCCCCTCTTTTCAGCACAAAATGTGCAGTACTTACATGTCCACTGCATAGGAAACGGTTTGTCTTTTTGAAAAATCTGAAAAGAAAGAAAATATAATTTTAGCATCAAGCCTAAACATAAAAAGACAAAAACACTAACATGCAGTATCAGACTTGAAATACCAGAGCTATAGGAAAAACTAAATCCTTGCAAAAATCGAATTATCAAGCTTTTAATCATTGAACTTCTTTAAGACAAGTGGACACAGCAGTACAAAAGGTAAATGGTAAATGACTCACTTCTGTGGTTAGACATCAAGGGAACTGTAGTCCTGGGTATGATGGACTATAAACTGAACCCACAGTATCTATAGAAACAGTCCAGAAATACTAATTACTTCAAATATTTGAAATTCAAAATATGCACAAAATATTCTGTATGATAAAATGTACTATAATGATGAAATAATTTCAACACACAAGATAGTTTTATATTGATTTTCTTAATTTGATTTGCTTTTGTTGTAATCCAATTGCTCTGATGTAAGCATGACATTTACTTTAGCATGCAATAATAATACAGTTATTAGTTGAAAATACCTTTGAGTGCTGGGATTATGGAATGTGTGGATTGATCACCATCTGCTTGAGCCTGGAAGGGGACAGTTAAAAAAAATACAACAATTTAACACAACCAAAGCTCACAAACAAATACATGTGAAAACTGTAACATAGGCCTATAACCCACAACGACAGTTCCCAGTATTAAAATGTACATATGTACAAGATGACCTTAAAGAATAATGTAAGCCACTGAGTATGCCAGCAAATACGTTCCCTATCATAACAAACTATGATAAACTGAGTGTAAAGATCTTTTCAGACAGGTAACACTCTGTCTCTGTACCGAGTCTGATCTTGGTACTACACGTGGTAACCATGGAAACGGCACAGCTACGAATATCGACTAGTGTTAAGTGCGAAGTGTTAAATAAAATAACATTAAGTTAGTGGACTGTGGTGATATCCCCAATCATATGTCGACACACAGTGGTGATCCTGTCTTTGATAAAGACTGTTATTTTTAGTAGCTAAAGTTAGCTAAATTAACATCCTAACTTTACAGACTATCTTAAAATAAAATAACTTACATACAGACTTGTTCTGATGTTCTGCCTGAGCTTATAAACAACAGTTATAAAGCTCAGGAAACTCACAAACCGCCGGGATCAGTCTGCCATCATGCTAGTCAGTAAGTTACTCGACGACAAAAGTTACTGACATGGCGGGTGGGCGCGGGCGCGGGCGCGTGCGCGTGACGAGCACGCCCGCGACCGTTACACTAAAGTGTTTCCTCAATTTTAACGTGACAAAAGTCTTGAAAGTTACCTATTTTCAACACCGAGGAAGTTATGGATTGAAAAAATAATAAAGTATTGACCAAGTTACATCAAAATATAGCCACGTTATGTCCATAATATAGTTAGCTATATTAGCCGACATTACTGCACACATCATTACTAGCAAGCACAAAACACTGGCGCTGACTTACAGAAACAAAACGGTCTGCACAAGAGTAAAATATTTACTCACCAAATGAGTGTGCCAAGCACAATAATCGCTGTAATGCTGACAATAATCACAAGTGCCGTTGAAGCGATGTTTAGGTCCAGTTCAGTGAGATCCAGCTTCATCTGATCGGTCAGTTGCGGGCGTGATGTGACATGACATGTACCGTTTGCAAAATTACGAATCAAGGCCAGTCACGCCAAGACCCGCCTTACGAAGCAGCTTGATTGGTTGGGGATGATTGATTGATCTGCGCATGCCCACAGGTCATAAACTTACTTTTTCTAAATGAATCCAGCTCAAGTAGACTGAGCTGGTAAGATTTTTCAACCTCAAAGTACAAGTAACTTACTAAAAGCGAGTGTTAATAGCAGGTTGATAAAAACTGATTAAGGTCAATTTACTATTTTTAATTAAATACCATGTTTGCATTTACAGTGTATGTATTCAGATATATAAACATTTTCACAGTATTTTCCTGTTGTATAATGTTGTTTTGCTCATAATGAACTGTTAATTTCTTCTTCAGGTGCATCAGGTGTTGATACAGACAGAGTGTCAGTGAGGGAGGGAGATTCAGTCACTCTAAACACTGGTGTTCAAACAAACCAACAAGACAGAATTAGATGGTATTATAATGACACTCGCATCGCTCAAATCAATAGAGATCAGAGTAAGATCTGTACAGATGTTCAGTGTAATGAAGATACTGAGAGATTCAGAGACAGACTGAAGCTGGATCATCAGACTGGATCTCTGACCATCATGAACACTAGAAAGACACATGCTGGAGTTTATAAACTATGGATCACCAGCGGCAGCGACAGTGAAAAGATCTTCAGTGTTACTGTCACTGGTGAGTTATTATGTTTGAGAGGAAGTCTTGTACATTTAAATCACATCATATTTTGTGTTTAGTGATTTTGTGTTTTTCTCTTTACCTGTATATTAATTCACATACAGTATAAAGATAATTTCATCAAAACACATTAACTGATAGAGGGAAAATTGTAGATTTAAATATACATTTTGATTGAAAATGTTTAGGTTTTCCATTGGTTGTTAGATTACACAGTTGGTTTTGTTCTGGTAAACATGATTGACAGGTTCTATCCATCTATTATTTCATACTCAGTGTTGTTGTTTTTTTTTTTTTTTTTTTTTTATTCTCCAGGAATAGTGTACAGGATTAGATGTAAAATATGTTTATAAGGAAAACATTTGAATAAATGTAGCTTTTCAGACTGAAAGTCAGGAGAGCTTGTTTTATGTCTTTCATATAATCCATTCTCTCATGTTGTGTCCCTCAAAACAAGATCCTTTCAGCATCTGTTAGTTTGTGTTTCAGGTGTTTCTGCTGCTGAACGAGAAGAAGTGAAGAGAAAGGAGGGAGAATCTGTCACTTTATACACTGGTGTAATAAAAAACTCAAATGATTTTATTACATGGTATTTTAACGACACTCTCATCGCTGAAATCACTGGAGATCAGAGTAAGATCTGTACAGATGTTCAGTGTAAAGAGAGATTCAGAGACAGACTGAAGCTGGATCATCAGACTGGATCTCTGACCATCACAAACACCAGAAACACAGACTCTGGAGAATATAAACTACAGATCAACAATAACAGATTCAGCATCATTAGGAGATACAGTGTTTCTGCCTCTGGTGAGTCTCATTAAGTACTTTTTCCTTTGAGCAGTTTTAGAAAACCAGTAAATGTTTTCATTGTGGCCTGTTTGAAAAAGTGAGTTTTTTTTACTCAATATTAAAATACAATTGAGATTAAAAGTGCATAATATCAGTCAGTTTTCCTGTGAACATTGTTTTCTGTTGAGCTCACAGAGCTGATGCTGTTTTAACTGATGTTGCTCAAAAACACAGACTGGACAATTTACAAGTTAAAGGGGTGGTTGATTATGATTTCACTTTCCTAACTTTAGTTAGTGTGTAATGTTGCTGTTTACATAAACAACATCTGCAAAGTTACAATGCTCAAAGTTCAAAGCAAAAGGAGATATTTGCTTTTAAAGTAATTGTTTCGAAAATAGGACTACAACAAACGGCTGGTAGGAACTTCACACATTCCTCCCGGGCTATAGTGACATCACTAACCCTAAAATTTACGTAAACCTGCCCCCGGGAACGTGATTTATAGATTATCATGACAGAATATGCTAATCAATGACTAGAAAATAACTACACATAAGATACATACATTCATCAAGTAACCATTCAAAAATGTTGTCACTTCTTCTTGAGTCTCTCCATCTTTCTGACTCTGGTTTGAACATAAAAGGCTAAACATTTTTGAAAATTTCAGTGCATTTCTGTGTGAGATAATCAATGCTATTAAATTGTTGTAGCTCTGCCCTCTGTGCCGGGAGCAGCAGCTCATTTGCTTTTAAAGGGACAGACAAAAAAACGGTGCGTTTATTAAGAGACAACTTTAATATGTTATATACAAATATCTGTAGGGTATTTTGAGCTAAAAGTTCACATAAAAACTCTGGGGACATCGGAGATTTATTTTACTTATTGTGAAAATGACATTATACCACACCTTTAAATCAATATCATGCACCTTTCTACTGTAAATAGAAATATGTAATTATCAGTCAACAGTATTGGTAAAATCAATTACCAGTTGATCTCTATTATTAATGACTGTTTTTCTTCATCTGTTCCAGATTCAGGTTTGTCCTCAGCTGTTATAGCAGGAATAAGTTTTGCTGTTGTTGTTCTGCTGTTTGTGACTGTATCAGTCGCTGCTGTGATTTACTATCGTCACAGGAGACATACACGCACAAAACATTATGGCAAGTATAACATACAGCTGATTATACAAAATGTGAATATGAGATTTATTGTGCAAAAATAATCTTTAGAAATATGTTAAAGTATTTGTTTTCTAATTGACCAAAGTATGTGTTTTTCAAGTAGCTACAGTAGACAAGACATCAGGCAAAGATGATCAGGTGAGATACTGTGAGCACTAAATCTATCTAAAAAAATAAAATAATTTACAGCAGACTGACAAAGTGAATTGGTGACATCATTTCAAACAAAATCAGGCCAAAACAAAGTTTGTTTGGAGTTTGTTTCAGGAGTTTGAAACCACTTGCTTTAAACTCCCTTGGTTCGTGGTGATTATGTTTAAGGTGTGACTGTTTTCTCACCCCTGTAATTTTTTTTTTGTGTTTTTTTATTATTGAGAGGGAAGCGTGAAGCACATTTTTACATATTCATCTAAACTTACTTTCAGTAACTTTTTCACTTTTCTTTATTTTAGGAGATTGACACAGAACAAAAGTCCCTTATTGACAAACCAATAAAAAGTCTCACTAATTCCCTTCATAAGCCTGAGAATCCACAGATGGATGCTGATAAATGGATGTCTGACAATGTTCTCTGGAATCGGAACCAGCCTCTGCCCACGGCTGTCCCTAAAGGGGCTTTTAATGATCAGAATGACCCTCCGATGGCGGACCCTCCGATGGCGGAGCCTCCGAAAGAGAAGCCGGAGCCTCCGAAAGAGGAGCCGGAGCCTCCGAAAGAGGAGCCGGAGCCTCCGAAAGAGGAGCCGGAGCCTCCGAAAGAGGAGCCGGAGCCTCCGAAAGAGAAGCCGGAGCCTCCGAAAGAGAAGCCGGAGCCTCCGAAAGAGAAGCCGGAGCCTCCGAAAGAGGAGCCGGAGCCTCCGAAAGAGAAGCCGGAGCCTCCGAAAGAGAAGCCGGAGCCTCCGAAAGAGGAGCCGGAGCCTCCGAAAGAGAAGCCGGAGCCTCCGAAAGAGAAGCCGGAGCCTCCGAATGAGGAGCCGGAGCCTCCGAATGAGAAGCCGGAGCCTCCGAATGAGGAGCCGGAGCCTCCGAAAGAGAAGCCGGAGCCTCCGAAAGAGAAGCCGGAGCCTCCGAAAGAGAAGCCGGAGCCTCCGAATGAGAAGCCGGAACCTCCGAAAGAGAAGCCGGAGCCTCCGAAAGAGGAGCCGGAGCCTCCGAAAGAGGAGCCGGAGCCTCCGAATGAGAAGCCGGAGCCTCCGAAAGAGAAGCCGGAGCCTCCGAATGAGGAGCCGGAGCCTCCGAATGAGGAGCCGGAGCCTCCGAATGAGGAGCCGGAGCCTCCGAATGAGAAGCCGGAGCCTCCGAATGAGAAGCCGGAGCCTCCGAATGAGGAGCCGGAGCCTCCGAATGAGGAGCCGGAGCCTCCGAATGAGAAGCCGGAGCCTCCGAATGAGAAGCCGGAGCCTCCGAAAGAGAAGCCGGAGCCTCCGAAAGAGAAGCCGGAGCCTCCGAAAGAGAAGCCGGAGCCTCCGAAAGAGAAGCCGGAGCCTCCGAAAGAGAAGCCGGAGCCTCCGAATGAGGAGCCGGAGCCTCCGAAAGAGAAGCCGGAGCCTCCGAAAGAGAAGCCGGAACCTCCGAAAGAGAAGCCGGAGCCTCCGAATGAGGAGCCGGAGCCTCCGAATGAGGAGCCGGAGCCTCCGAATGAGAAGCCGGAGCCTCCGAATGAGAAGCCGGAGCCTCCGAAAGAGAAGCCGGAGCCTCCGAAAGAGAAGCCGGAGCCTCCGAAAGAGAAGCCGGAGCCTCCGAAAGAGAAGCCGGAACCTCCGAAAGAGAAGCCGGAACCTCCGAAAGAGAAGCCGGAGCCTCCGAATGAGGAGCCGGAGCCTCCGAATGAGGAGCCGGAGCCTCCGAATGAGGAGCCTGAGGCGGACACTCCGATGGCGGACACTCCGATGGCGGACACTCCGATGGCGGACACTCCGATGGCGGACACTCCGATGGCGGACACTGGAAAAGGAGAACATTGAAAAGAAAACTCCTGACAATGAAGAAGAGAACATTGAAAAGAACACTCCTGACAATGAAGAGAACCTTGAAAAGAAAACTCCTGCCAATGAAGAAGAGAACATTGAAAAGAACACTCCTGACAATGAAGAGAACATTGAAAAGAAAACTCCTGACAATGAAGAGAACATTGAAAAGAAAACTCCTGACAATGAAGAAGAGAAAAGTGAACTGAAAACTGACAATGAAGAAGAGAAAAATTTTAAAGAAAACTCCTGACAATGAAGAAGAGAAAAGTGAACAGAAAACTCCTGACAGTGAAGAAGAGAAAATGTTTTTTGAACAACTAGGCCTATAAAAGAGATCAACAAAATATAACTATACTCAAAACAGCATACAACAAAACAGGACATGAACTGAACAACCTGACCTAACTGAATGAGACACAAGGAAACATATATAGTGGCTTGGCCAAACCAATTTACACATAAAGGGAAAGCAAAAATGGACGACAAATACAAACAACTACAAAGCAAAACAAACTAAACCCAAAATCCCCCTCCAACATGGAAGCACATGGTATGGCTTAATTGGCAGGCCACAGGATATCACAGTCCTCCACCTTTGGCCACGCCTTTCTTCTCCCAGAACAGACCTCTCTCCAACATGGTAACAAAGAAACAATGATTACAGTTTTTCTCGATTGCTTAAACACATTTCTTGAAACTATGCCTCGTATTCTCAAAACTGTAAACACAAATCCATAACGTCTCACCCAATTCCTAGTGATGGCCAAATGAAGCGTTTCGAAGCATTATTGCTTTCTGATACAATTGTGTCGAAAATGGTTCATTACTCGAAGCTTCATTCAGATAGAAATTGCAGCACCATCTCCTGGTGAAGTAAATGTAATGCAACAAAGCTGACAACCATAAAATGCAAGTAGGCTTATATGTTAACGCCCCGTTTATTACGTGTTTACCGAGGCGATCAAAGCTGAAACAGTGTTAGTGCTGTGAAACTCATTTATGTAGGTGAATTTACAGATACTGATGAATTTCATGTGTTCACCTTGATAATAAAACATTAAGCATGATGTGTGTGTGTAATTATTTTTAGTGTGTAACTAATGGACATATTCCATTAGGATTTAATGCCCCCACCAATAGAACCCAACACATATCAGTAGAGACCCACAGAGACCACTATAATTCACATTACAACAAATAAAATTCCCATGAAAACCATTAAATCCAATAGAATTTCTGTAATGGTTTCTATGTTTTTTTTTAGCAGGGCAGTATCATGTGTGAAAGCTTTATCTTGTTTAGCTGTGGGAAGCAGAACTCTATAACTTGTTAACTGGTGGGACTGATATTTTTGTATGTTAAAAAGGATGTGCTTGTGTAACTGGTTGTACTTGTATAATGTAGCAGATGGTTTTTGAAGTTTCTGTCTTTGATGCATGTTATTATGTTCTCTAATTAATAATAAAAAAATAATAAAAAAAATGTGGCAGAGGAGCAGAAGGCTTAGACAAAGTGTTCATTAAATGGTATGGTTTTTATTCAGAAATATTATTTTCTAATATACAGCCGCCAGGCTTCAAACCTGTCAACACTGGATTGGGCTGTCAAAGCAGTCAGGTGGTTCACTACAGGAGTGAACCAGTGTGTTTGCTTCAGAAGTCATTTTCACATGACTAGTGACGTAATGATACAAACTCCGAAGCAGTGGTTCATTGCAAGGACCGTTCGAGTTTGAAGCAAGCTTCGGAGTGTCGGTGTCAGACGTAACATCACTACCAATTCCCCAAACATCCTATTTTCAGGTCAAAATGAAGCTCGACACTCAAAACCATTCACTCTTGCTGAAAAACCAAACTTTGCCCTCAGACAGGACACACAAGCCCTCAAAATCACACACACTACAACATAGTCTAACACACTGGTGCAATAAATTCAAAACAACATTTCCAAAACTGGTAAGTTATGTTGCTTGTGGTTCCCCCCTCACAAACGTTTTCACATGATGAACACAAAAGACACAACCAATGGATACATTGGCACATTTTTATTCAGTCATTGTGTGTCCTTTGAAGCATTACAAATTTATTAAATGTTTAATTTAGTTTACTGAATTTAGCATGTGAGGCATAGATGATGATATTTCAAAGAAGAATAAGTCAAGCAACCCAGGTGTCGGACATTAACCTTTGTATCTGGAACAGTGTCATGGTCCCAAGTTAAGCTATGATCATGTGAGGGTATGGGTGATACTGTCAGGCTGATTGGATCATTTGAATGATAGTGTTATGCTGATTCTTGATTGAATCAAATCATCCCTATGCTTTGTTTTGATTTATCTCCACCTCCAATAGTCCCTCCTCCTTGTAAATGTATAAAAACTATACTGTATAGAACTCAGTTAGACTTTGGTGACTGCAACTACCGACAGCTTGTGTTCTCAATAAAGAATCCTGCTGAAGAAAGAACCAAGTCTCCTGGTCTTCGATTCTGAGTTTCCAACAGTTTGTACATTCTGGCATGTGATATAGCGACTGAGGCAGATCAGACACAATTTGTTATTATATTGAACAAATAATACATAATATCCCTCACCAAACAAGCAAAATATCTTCTGAACCTCCCCCAAACTGCAACTAACACACAGGCAGAACCAGGTCTGGTTACAGGACACATGAAGACTGATAAGGTTTATGGCTAGAAGCAATTTGCAGTGTTGTGACCCTCACTGTATTCTACATATAACCACTTGAGAAATGTATAAACAAGTATCCAATTTTCCCATCTCATCATTTTCCTTTATATAGGGTTTGGCCTATGTATTCATTCTCTTTTTTAAACTCTTTTGGATTAATGTTTCAGATTTGCATATGGTTAAACAAAATCACATGTATAGCATCTTTGGTCTCTATAAACTCCAATCTTCGTCCCTCATTTGTTAATTTACATTTGGCTAACTCTGTGGTGCAGGCAGTGGGTTTAATCAGTGACATTATTAGTAGATTTACTATCCGGTGTCTTCCCATCTCCTCCTTGCTTCCAGAGTTTTTACACGTAGAAAAGGTGAAAAATATTACATTATCCATTTTTCAACCTGAACGATTATGTGAGTTCCTATGGCAACTATCGATACGGCACAGATGACCTACAATGGCAACATTTTCACTATTACGACAGAAAATCAAAAACACTGCTTTAAACTCACTAGCAGAAAGGCAGCGAGAAACCAGACCTCAGCTTCAAATTCCTCAATGGCAGGCAAGCATTTCAATTCAGTAGAAAAAATCGCTCCTCTTCATAACATAATGATCACATCCAACATATGTTGTGATTTTCTAAACTGTCACAGTATGGACTTTCCTCCATCTTGCCCATCCATTCTGCTTTTTTTTTTTTTTTTTTACTTCCCTCAATCTGAATTTAGTGCGTCGTCAGTGTTGGATTACATTTTTATTAAAGGTTTAATTTAGTTTTTCCACTGCAATAGTATATAAACTGATAAAGTTTAGTAGACTGATTTCAGATGATTATTGAGTCTCCAGCAAGAGTCTCCTTTCCTGCCAAACCTGTTTTCTCTATTGTGTTTTAAATGAGTCAGATCACTTGACTCTCACCTTTCGGAGCCCAGATGTTGAATCGTTAGGTTGATTTACTTTCACCTTTTGTCTTTAATGGCTCTGGGATGGCTCTTGGAATTGGAGTTCCTGGGGTCTCATTTATAAAGCGTGCGTACGCACAAAACGGGGCTGGAAACGTACGTACGCCAGTTCCCACGCAAAGGTTGTGATCTATAAAAAACAAACTTGACGGGAGAATGTTCGCACCTTTAAGCAAACTTTGAGCCGTGCGTACGCACATTCTGGAGACAAAGGGAATTGGCGACACCGATGGTGAGCTGGAGTTAAGTGTCTTTTTGGTCACTTTTAGACAGAAAATCTAAAGAAAATTAAACATATACAGAAAGATAATACAAATATTATTTCACTCACCAAGCCTGTCACTTGAAGCAAATATCCATCCCTTCTTAAATGTCCGCGCCAGCGAGCGCGTTGGGCCGTTTAGTGAAACTGACGCAAATAACAGTTTAAATAAATAAAATAATGATTTAAACTGTTTTACTTCTGATATAAACATTTAGATTAAATATGCCATTCAAATTAATGGAGTTAAACACTTAAACATGAAATACTGAGAAGTTACAACATTTTTATATTCAAATTCAGTCAATAGAAATATTTGTTGTGGATGCGATGTTTTTGAACACTTTTCCTGTGGCGTACTGTGCTTTAATGTTTAACCACAGAGATAATTGCTTATCATGATAATACCAGATTGTCTGAGAAAATAGTTTCGTGCAAATAATGCCCAAGGCCTATCTGTTTCCATTAAAAATATAAATCAATTAAAAATACAATTCGGCAAGTGGAAAAGATTGAGAAAAACTTTCTCTGAAATGTATTTTACACTATTTGATTTATGTATTCAAAAACAAGACAAGGATAGGCAACTACATGATTTTTATTAATGTAATGTGTCTTGTACCGTTAAACGTTATCACGTGGATGAATAATCATATGCAAATGATATGCAGATGAGGATCTGCATAGTAAAACGAGGCGTTGTAAGCTCCATATATGGTTATTTCGGGGAGGAGACGCATGTGCGCACAATCTTCCGCTGACTGGGATTTATAAAGTGAATTCTGCGCAGGTTCTGGCGTACGAACGGTTTTATAAATCTGAATATTTCTTTGCGTACGCCATTTTTGGCTTTCGGGCGCACGTACACTTTTAGTAAGGTTCCTACGCACAGTTTTATAAATGAGACCCCAGGTCAGTATCACCATGTGAATAGTTATGCTGATTCAATTGGACTCAGAGTAGGGTGTGTTCCAACTTCATTTGCATGCTTTGTTCAGAGTCTCCACCTCGATGTAATCCCTCCTCCTTGGAATGTATATAACTACAATGCATACTGTATTAGAGTTAGATTATGTTGGACGAAACCGCAGCCGCGCTCAAATAAAGAAACTCTTCTGTTTGAACGTGATCCCAACGTCTCCTGGTCTGCTTTGAAGAAAGAAAAACTTTACAACAGATGGTGCCTTGTGACCCGGATGGAGAAAAAGGAAACTTAACTCAAAGATCTCAACAAAGCCTGACTAAGTTCCAGACTGAATCTTCTGAATCCAGATTGAAAACTTCAAGCTCCAAAAAGATCTCAAAGACTGTTTTGGAAGAACTGCAGCACGCTCAATAAAGAATAACTTCTACTTGAACGTGATCTCCAACGTCTCCTGGTCTCTTGCTTCGACGAAGAAAAAGTTTTCAACAAAATCACGTGACTGCAAACAAGTAGTGATGGCAATTTCAAAACACTAGGCTTGTTTGAGATTTGTTTCCATTTGAAAGACTTGTTTATCAATCATTTTTACTTTAATTACAGACATGTTTTTATATATATATTTTAAATATGACAACAATCAAATAACCCATATATAGATCGCACTGTCAGAGAGTTTGGGAATATAAACATATCATTTACAGTAAAACATGATATCAGATTTTTTAAATTAAGCATTTTAAAAGAGACCAATAAATCACGGTTGTTTAAACCAATGAGCATTCAGCTGTGTCGTCAGCAAGTCATTTCCATTCATTCTTTTGATCAGTGCAGTCGGTGGACTTTTAGAATAAAAAAGGAAATAAAATACAGTACAAACAGTCGGACGAACAGTGGCACAGTGCTCATTCAGTAAATGCACAGCTAAACAGAAGTGTTTTGAGTCTGGATTTGAATGTGACTACTGTAGGAGCACATCTGATCTCTTCTGGAAGCTGGTTTAAGCTGCGGCTGCATAATAGCTAAAAGCAGAGTAGCAGACTCGCCATGCTTAGAGTGAACCTAGAGCTAGAGTGAGCTGGTATTTCTAGCTGATGTGAACCTAATGATCTGAGTGATCTGTTGGGTTTATATTCTGTGAGCATATCTGCAATGTATTGAGGTCCTAGGCCATTGAATGATTTATATACCAGTAATAATACTTTAAAATCAATCCTAAATCTAACTGGGAGCCAGTGTAAAGACCTGAGGTCTTTTTAGGAAGGCCAGTGAGTATATGTTATTTTATCAATTGTCAGGGTTTGTTTTGTTTGTTCAATGAATGGCTAAGCTGAACAGGGCAATAAGAGCATATTAACTACCATTTTTCATTTTAATTAATATAATGTCTAATTAAAACGTTAAAAAAATATATAAAACTGATCAGTGATCAAGTAAAACCCACAGACACTTGTTCACTGGTTCTCAGTGACTCCTCCTCCTACAGTATCACATCCCTCATGGATCATGGGTTGACAGCAAGGGTTAAAGAACGACGTCACTACTGCATCATGCTTCAGGGAGTAGCCACTAATAACATTAGACTACTTTCTCTTTGGCGTCGGCGTGGATGCAGAGGAGGAACACAGTGTTATTGTGTATCTATGATTTTTTTAAAGGAAAATTGGGGAAAATGAAGATTCTGTTTATGTTGCCTTCATTGCTCTTGTGTTCAATCGATCATGGTAAGATATTAAGCTTATGTTTTAGTCTCTCTTATCTAATCGTTTCACATTCAACAGAATGCATTTAGCTATCAGTTGTGTTTTGCTGTGTGTGTTGTTACTTGACCATTGTAAGACATTTAGGTTTAAATCCCACCCTGTAAAAGCTCATTTCAGTGAGTGGCATCATTCAGACACACAGATCAAGAATCAGCGTATGAATCTCAACAATGATGACATGAAAAAATGAAAAGCTTCATGCTGCAGTGCATGCTGGGTACCAGCACAGTACAGAAGGTGCTTCTCATTTCTTATGTGTGTCTTGCGTCTCAGCTCCACATGTTTAGGATGTGTAAGGCTGGTGCCAGTAAGTCTGGGCGACCCCTCGAGAAAGCAAAAGGCTCTCCTGAGAATTACCATTTGAACTCACTCTTGCGTATGTAACAGCAACATCCGAGACGCAGCACACAGTGCAGCTCATGCCTCACTTTTACAGTCTCATCATCTCCCATGCTCCCCCATTCTCCTCCTCACCCAAAACTAGTAACTATACATGTTTGGTATCATTTAAAGTGTCTCAGTATGCCTAGTAAAATGGTCTCATTCTCCCAGCCATAGTGAAAAGCTAAAATAAGTTATAACCTATAGAGAAATGTGGTGTGCCTCTTAAAGGTGTGCCCTCCCCCAGATCCTCCACTCAAACTTCCTCCTGTGTGTAAATGAGTATTCTTCTACAGGTATCAAGAACCCATTCAATTACAAATTCTGATCAGACAGTTGTGAAATAGGGGACAAAAATCTAATTATAATGACAGACACCACCATTTGGTAAGATATTGAATTATCTGGGTTTATAAGGGAAATTGGCAAAAGGTTCGAGGAGTCTATAGGTTCACTGTAAAAAAAAAAAAAAGTAAATTTACAGGAACCGGTCTGTATTTTTTGTCATTATACAGTGAATACCTGTTATTTTACAGATATTTGTTGTAATTTAAAGGTCTACTATTACATTTACAGGCAATTGCTTTTATTTTGGTTTTACATTAATTTTACGTTTTTTAAAGGAAATTCTCTGTAATTTTAGAGGGGTATGTGTAATTTTACATAAAAAATTAAGTAATATTTTACAGATTATATCTGTGGAATTAGAAAACAAAGAAAATAAGGTATAACTGCAGAAATCAGCAGTCACTTAACATGTTTTCCTTAAAGATTATTAAGCATGTAGGGGTTAAAGTGAGTTTTAAGATTTGTACACACATTAGGCAGGCCTATTTAATTATTTATAGTCTTTTAATTTTTTCTTGAAAATAGATGTTCATTTTGATCATCATTTGTATTTGCCCCTAAACTTCATTTAGGCCTATATTATTTTATGTCTTTTATGAATATTTTTCCAAATCTGCGTTACTGCACATTGCATAGCTTTGTGTGCGTTTGAATCATAGACAGTATAAGAAGGGTTTGAATGTATGTGTGTGTGTGTGTCTGTGTGTGTGTGTGTGTGTGTGTGTGTGTGTGTGCCCGCGCACGCACAGATTCAAATTATCCGCCATTACGTTTCCGTTGCTTAGTCCCGCCCACAAGGTTAGCTGGTCAGATCTGTCTCTGTCATCGATCTGTGTCAAGGGCATGCGGAATATTTGAATTCAGTCTACGCGTGTGAAGTGGTCGTGGATTGTGATCACAGTGGTTCATAATCGTATTCGACAGAAGCAGCCGTGAGCAGGAGCGCTGAACAACACATATGCTGAGTCCCAATTCGCATACTATCCGTCCTAAATAGTATGCGAAACTAGAATTAGTATGTCCCAAATCGTAGTATGTTTAAATGAGTATTCCAAAGATACCCGGATGGTCTACTATTTCCGGTTAGAATTCGAAGTGCAGATCAATGCACACTCTAACGGCTAATATTGCCCACAACCCATTGCGTGCGGGAGGGAGGAGCATTGTGGTGATGGTGGT
Organism: Abramis brama; assembly: GCF_963993115.1. Taxonomy (NCBI): domain Eukaryota; kingdom Metazoa; phylum Chordata; class Actinopteri; order Cypriniformes; family Leuciscidae; genus Abramis; species Abramis brama. The sequence goes on from NC_139968.1 coordinate 36,396,318, forward strand.
GATGTAAACATAGCAGCCGGATGCGGCAGCGGAGATGTGCCCTCAGTTTTTAAGTGTAAGAATTCAAACGTTTAACCCTAATTAAATTTATATTTTATTGTCTCGTAATATTAATGGGTTTATGTTGTGCAGTAAAAAAGTACCGTGTTTATCTTGTAGGGTCCGATGAAGATATGCGCGCCTCATTGGGGTTATCAGGCTACAAAACAATAAATAAAATGGCTCTAGTAACTTTACAGTGTCATGCAAGTGTCTTTTTTATGTATTTCTTTTGATGTTTCTGTCTGACTTATTTGTAGTAATACTGTGGCTGTACAGATGTTAACTTTATCAGTCCAACCAAAGAAACATGGTTACTACACTTTTACTATAGTAAAAGCATGGTTCATTTTCATCGGGGTATTTTTAAGTATTATACATAGGCTAAGTATAAGATTAAGTATAAAATACGTTAAACAATAGTTATACTATAAACTTTAAATATTTTAACTCAGAAAATAAGTAGCTTTCGTTACACACATTTGCACATGAACGTCAGAACCATCAGCCTCACAAACGACCTGTGTTTGTTTGATCTACGACGATGCCCTGCTTCACTCCTCAATTTGGTAAAACACATTGTAAATGTATTGTGGAAAAAAAGATGGGAATAGTAAATAAAATTATATTGGATATATTAAAATTATATTGGATATATAAGAATGAATGAAATGTAAAATGTTTTGTTAACAGTTGTGGTGTGCGTAACTAGGCAACCACGTTCTCGTTTACGTTGCATGACGTCATCGAAGTATGTCCCAGAACGTGCATACTCTTTTGCTACAGGGGGTCGACCAAGGTGGCGCTCTGAGTGGACGTGTTTCTCTGAGCTCCGCAAACCCAACTGTTTTCAATATAGTTATAAAGTGTGTACAAAACTGACTTTTTGCTTTTAGCTCATGTAACCGCATTTGTTCGGCTGTATTTTGGTTACTTTTGCTGGTAAAATGAAGCCTCAGGAGAAGAGGAAGAGCGGCGCTAAAAAAGCACTTGCTAGCGCGTGTTCTACCAACATGGCTGAAACGTGTAATGGGAATTTTAATTTTCACACTCTAGGTGTGCTCCTGATTTTTCAATTTAATGATTAATGTGAACACTGTGAGACAAAGGGGGAGACAGCTGAAAAGGGAACCTCTGACCCCTTGGGATCAGAGGTGGTCCCATTTGGGACTTCTGAGTTTGTAGGAATAAACTCAGCAGGATTAGGTCACTAGCAGAGAAACCTTCCCTTGTTTAGATAAGGGCCTGTGAGCAGAAGACCTTGAAGGTACTATAAAGGCTCCTCTGCCCTCCCTCCCTTCGTCGCACTTGTTCCACAGACTGTACTAATGACTTCTGTGTGGCAACTGGGCCTTCTTGCAAGAATAAAATACTTTTTTAATGATCATTTGAATTTCAGAGTGTCTCTTACGCAGTTGATGATTGTTTAATGAATTTTTGCCACTACAAACGTTAGCTCCCACTGAGCAGTCAGATACAAACAACATGCTCATTGACAACATGCACAACTACCTCGAGTCAGACACAGAGGTACTGAAGGTCTCGTTAGTGGATGATGATTTTCCGACACTTCCCATCACCCCGGTTAAATCACCTGCACCTAAATGGAGACGAGTGGAAGATACGACAACTGCCGCAATCCTTTCCCAGCTTTCCTCCCTCTCTCAGCTGATAAACAGCAGGTCAGATGCCTTGGTAAAGTTGGTCAGTGATAACTCCATGGTGATTGCCGACGTGAAGATGGCAGTTACAGAAAACACCAAGCAGATCGCTGGTATTAAAGATTCATTTGATGCTGTTTGTGCTGAAGTAAAAAGCATTAAAGAGAGAGTTGACCGCTGTGAATCGCGGATTGAGGCTTGCAAAGTAAATACTAGCAAGACTGAGCAGTGTGTTTCTCAATTAGAAGCGTACTCCTGACGCTGGAATCTCAAGCTCTACGGCCTAGAAGAGAACGATCAGCAGGATCTGCGACAAGAGATCATCCAGATATGCCAGCGTCTGCTTCCTGAGGCCAAAACCAAGCTTCCAGATGCTATAGACATCGTTCACCGCCTCGGCCCTAGGAAGCCTGGTAACAATCAACCGAGAGATGCCATCGTGCGTTTCTCTTCCAGATTCTACCGTGATGCTGTGTGGCGTTCCGCAAAGAACTCCGGCTTCCTGAAGACCAAAAACCTGAAACTGGCGGAGGACTTGTCGGCAGAGGACAAAGAGAAAAGAAAGAATCTGTGGCCCTTTGTTGAGCAGGCTCGGAAATATGGCAAGCCAGCTTTCTTTGTAGGTGGTCGTGCTTTTGTGGGTGGAAAGGAAATTGTCCCACCTTGAGTCTTTGTAGATGAGGTAATTCTAGTACATAGCTTAAGGCTGTTTTTATTTTATATGTTCTTTATGTGATTTAGTCAGTTTTTACTACCTGCTATTTATGTTACTGAAGCAAAGTTGTTTTTTGGAGCAGAAGAGTGTCAAAAAAAAAAATTTCTAACATGCTTGTTAATGCATAGCATGTCACCCTATGTTCATCAATATTTTTATTTTTATTTTGATGCTTCAAACTAATACGGTTCGATAGCATTTCAAAGCTGTTTATCAGCCTTTCATTCATTTATGTATAGTTACTTTTCCTCCAAATTGAGTGGGAGTAAAGGAAAACGGGTTCTTTTTAGGCTCTCCTTGCAAAGGACTCTTTTCATAAAACGTTTACAGTCTGTTTGATTGTACTGATAGCATATGTTCACAAATTTCACATAAGGTTTGCTGTTCTCAGACCCATGTTGGCGCTTTTGTAGAGACCTTATCTTACCTATTTCGTATACGCACTACCATTTTTTTCTGGTCTAGTTTTTCTTATATTTATTTATTTTATTTCTTTCCTTATGTCTTTATCTATTATTTCTTTAAACACAAGAGGTTTAAGAAACAACCTTAAACGAAAAGCTATATTTTTATACTGTAAACAGCTTAATACTGACTTTTGTTTTGTACAGGAATCACACTCAATTGAACAGGATGCTAACTTTTGGAAATCACAGTTGGGGGGGTGACCTGTGGCTGTCTCACGGATCTGAGCGCTCAGCTGGTGTTTGTATTTAAAAAAAACGCTTTAGTGGAAAAGTTTTAAATTCTGACTGTGACAAAAGCGGTCATTACATATTTCTAGTTCTAGAAATTTCTAGCGTAAATTATATTATAGTTAATGCTTATGGCTTCAATTCTCAAACAGAGAACAACAGTTTCTTTGATAAATTGGAAGAACGACTCCTTTACTGGTTATCTAAATTCCCAAACTCTTTTATCGTTTTGGGCGGAGATTTTAATACCGTGTTAGATAATTGCCTGGATAGGTTGCCTGCAAGGAATGCGGACTCCTCTAATATTTATGTGAAGACGCTCTTACATGGTTTTAATTTAACCGATATATGGAGAGATACTCACCCGCTACAGAAATCATATACATGGAGCAACAAAACGTTATCAAGGCAGTCTCGCATTGATTTCTGGCTTATATCCAAGGATCTGAAAAATGTAGCTGCGAACATTCTACCATCGCCCCTATCTGATCATAAGACTATTCAAATTCTCATTCCTTCTCTCTCTCCCGGCTCTCCTAAAACCTCTTATTGGAAACTTAATAGTACACTCCTTAAACACAAGGAAGTGACTTCTAAGATTGAGAGTTTTATTCAGCTTTACTGGGACAAAGCTCAAAGTGAGAATTGTTTTAGCAGTAACTGGGAGTTACTGTATGAAGTACGAAGTATGAAGTTGCTAAATTTCTCAGGAAATACAGTAGTGATTTAGCTAAAAAAAGAAGATCAGAGGAAAACGACACTATACTTAAAATTGCATCCTTAACTTCTAAGCCTTTAGATGTACTTACTGAGTCAGAACAGTTGGAGCTTACTAATCAGCAGCATAGCTTGGACGAGATATATAAACGAAAAGCGGAAGGTGCTTTTGTTAGATCTCGCCGTAAGTGGCTCAAAGAGGGCGAGCAGAATTCTGCATATTTCTTTAGACTAGAAAAGCAGCAATCAAAAAATAACACCATTCAGCAATTAAGAATTGATGGAACAATTACTGACGATTCAAAGAAAATTGCCAAGTATTGTGCTGGTTTTTACAGTGATCTTTACCAGGGCCGTGCAGAGACCTCTGGAGGGGCAGGTGCTCAAAGTATAAAAGGGGGGCACATGGAACAAGGCTTTAAATGGGGCTGTGTTTTTCCTGGCTTAAAAAGAGGCGGAGGTGGTAAAATCCTAATAATGTATTTTAATAATGAGATAATAAAATGTGTATTTTTTTGTAGATCATCATATAGCCTAATGTGTTTCCCACATCATTTTTGTGGGTGGAGCTTGGTACCTCTAGGGGGGTCCGGGGGCATGCCCCCCCGTAAGAAAATTTTGTACATTTTAAAGATAAATTCATTAATCTGGTGCACTTTGAGTCACCCGAATCTGCCCGAATCCACTGTTAAAAATAAATAATCCACCCGCAAACCGCCCATATTCTTTGATTTAGATATCTGCATCTGATCATCACATTACAATTATTCAAATTCTTAGTGTTAAGCATGATAGTATGGTAACATATCACACTGAAGTAGGCTGATTTAAAATGAACATTTATATACAATAAAAGTTCTTCTTTTGGCAAAATTACATTTCCTTAATAGCCTAAACAGAGGCTTTTCTCCCTTCAAACTTAAATTGTCAATGTTTCATTACATCACTGTTTGAAATCTCACATTTTTTGTATCTTTTATAAAGGGCATCTTTCCCCTAATTTTATTAAATGTATGCTCCAACTTTCATTTCAAATTCTTAAATTTGATCATTATATTATAGTTATTATATTATAGTTACCAATCACATTAAATAATTTACATTGAAAAATTATAATTGTATTAAATTAGATTATTTTAAATATTTTAAATATTTTTGAATATACAAAAATAAGGAATGTTGAAAAGATGATACTTTATGAAACTAAACCGCCAGTAGGAGGCGGCAGGCGACCGTCTTAATGAGCGAGTCATTGAGTCATTCATTCAAACGATTCGTTCAAATGGCTGATTTATTCAGAATGAGGCAGTTTGTGAATGGGTAATTGAATCTTTGACTCAACCGATTCGTTCAAAATGCTGAATCATTCAGTAATGCAACAAGTGTTGCTGTGAGATGCGCTATGGTTCTGCGGTGATATTGTTTGGAACTATTTTCGCTGCTGAAACAGAACAAAAACAGTCATTGCGTCTAAAATGTAAGTGACTTAATTTTAACTATTTGTTTATTGACCTGTTATGAAATCAGTCTCGGTTTTAATCTTGATGGCATTCAGGAAAACGTACTTGGTTACTTACGTAACCTCGGTTCCCTTAGAGATAAGGGAACGAGTACTGCGTTGCAAACGCTGTGGGAAAACTCCTTTTCTCGAGAATATTGAAGCCTTTATTTTAAAACGCATTGCTGCAGCATAAGCGAGAGCATCAGGCTCGCGCGAGCTAGCTGATAGGCTATGCTGCATGCAACTGCACGAACCAATGGCGAGAGAGCAGAGGCGCACGAACCAATCAGAGAGCTTGGCGCCCTGCCATACTCGAGCGCGCCAAATAGGGCGTGGCAGAAGAGTATAAATACAGAGAAATCTCGCCATAAAACAGGTCTAATCGACTGAACGAAAATACCTGATGTTCGAGGATAGCACGGCAGGGCAACGCAGTACTCGTTCCCTTATCTCTAAGGGAACCGAGGTTACGTAAGTAACCAAGTACGTTCCCTTACGAGAACGTTCTCTCGTACTGCGTTGCAAACGCTGTGGGAACACTTTTTAAAACGCCGTGCTAAGTCTCGTGGCTACTCTAATCCAGGAATTTCCGGGATAGAAAGTAGCCAGAATACCACAGACCAGAACATCGGGTCTAAAGATACTTGGTGTGTACATAGGCTAGGGCGAAAGGGGCCAGCCCATGTAAAGTTCCCATACAACTTAGAAATTTAACCCGGATCGGAGAGCCGAGGTTAGATTGAGAGAACCCGTGCTTGTAAAGCAGGGACCTCTAAGTTATAAAATCTCGCAAATGTGGACGGAGCTGACCAGCCTGCCGCCGCACAAATGTCTTCAATAGAGACACCACTAGTCCAAGCCCACGAGGAGGCGATGCCTCTCGTGGAGTGAGCTCTGACACCCATGGGGCAAGGAAGGCCCAGTGAGGTGTATGCTAAAGCAATAGCATCAACTATCCATCTGGATAGCGTGAGTTTCGTGACCGGCAACCCTTTGGTTCGGCCCCCGAAACAGACAAAGAGCTGTTCGGACTGCCTAAACGAGGCCGAACGCTCCAAGTATAATCTCAACGCTCTAACAGGGCAGAGCGTATGAGCATCACTGTCTTCTCCCGAAACTGGGAGGGCCGACAGCGAAATTACCTGCGCTCTGAACGGAGTAGAGAGCACCTTAGGCACGTAACCGTGTTTTGGCTTCAAAAGGACTTTAGAGTCGTTGGGGCCAAACTCAAGACAGGAAGCGCTTATGGAAAGCGCATGTAAGTCCCCTACTCTTTTGACTGACGCCAGTGCCAGTAACAGAGCAGTTTTCAGGGAAAGGGACTTTAGGTCCGTGGACCCCAAGGGTTCAAAGGGGGGTCCCTTGAGGGCCCGTAGAACCAGAGAAAGATCCCAGGCCGGCACTGAGGGAGGCCGAGGCGGGTTGAGCCTCCTGGCTCCTTTAAGGAAGCGAACAATAAGGTCGCATTTTCCCAGAGAAGAGCCAGCCACCAAAACGTGAAAAGCCGCGATGGCTGCCACGTAAACTTTGAGTGTGGACGGGGAACGTCCCGTGTCCAACAGCTCCTGGAGAAAGGAAAGAACCAACGGTACTTCACAAGAGTGAGGGTCGAGGTTTCGAGCCTGACACCAGCTGGAAAACACTGACCATTTAAGGTGGTAGAGACGTCTAGTAGACGGAGCTCTAGCCTCCAGAATAGTATTCAGGACGCCCTCTGGGAGGTCCTGGGGTAGCCGTTGAGCGGCCAGGCATGAAGGGCCCACAAGTCGGGACGGGGGTGCCATATCCTTCTGTTCGCTTGAGCCAATAAGTCGCTCCTCAGAGGAATTGGCCAAGGGTCTGAAACTGACAGCTGCATCAGCTCTGGGAACCAAGATTGGGACCGCCAGAGAGGAGCTATCAAGAGGATCGCACACCCCGTGTTCCTGATCCGTTCGATGACCTGAGGCAGCATCGAGACCGGAGGAAACGCGTAAAGGGGACGATTGGGCCAGTCGTGGGCCAGCGCGTCCTTTTTCTTCGAAAAGAAGATTGGGCAGTGACAGTTGTCTTCTGAGGCGAAGAGGTCTACCTCTGCCTGTCCGAAGATTTCCCATAATAGGAGAACTGTCTGGGGGTGGAGAGACCATTCCTCTGGGGGAACGTTGCCCCGAGAGAGCATGTCTGCTCCTGTATTCAACGTGCCCGGCACGTGAGCTGCTCTGAGCGAGCGCAGATTGGTTTGAGCCCAAAGTAGCAGCTGGGTAGCTATGGCGAGCAGATTGCGGGATCTGAGACCGCCCTGGCGATTTATGTAGGACACCACTGACATGTTGTCCGTCCGGACCAAGACATGGTGTCCTGCCAGGTGTGGAAGGAAGGTTTTTAGGGCCAGAAAAACTGCTCTCATCTCGAGGCAGTTTATGTGTAGGCGTTTCTCCGAGCTCGACCAGAGGCCGGAGGCAGGCCTGCCCTCGTACAGGGCTCCCCAACCTGAGTTGGAGGCATCTGTCGAAATGACCCTCCTTTCTGAGACCACTCCCATGCTCACGCCCTGCTGATACCAGCTGGCGTTCATCCAAGGGGCCAGTGCTAGAATGCAATGCTGGTCCACCCTGATGTTCAGGATACCTGTACGCCAAGCGTGAGGGGGTACCCGAGGTGCTAGCCACAGCTGAAGAGGACGCATGCGCAGTAGACCTAGTTGGAGTACTGAAGCTGCCGAAGCCATAAGGCCCAAAATCCTCTGATACGTTCGAAGGGGTACATGAGTGCCCTTCGTGAACGACGCGGCGAGCTGTTGGATTGAGAGAGCGCGGGTAGAAGTGGGCCACGCTCTCATAAGTACGGAGTCTAGAACTGTTCCCAGGAACGTAATACGCTGACTGGGGGACAGAATACTCTTGGAGAAGTTCACCCTGAGCCCCAGGCATTCTAAATGACTGAGAAGCCAGGCTTTGTGAGTATTGGACTCCGCCTCTGACTGAGTCAAAATGAGCCAGTCGTCGAGGTAGTTCAGGATGCGCATTCCCCGCTGTCTCAGGGGGGAGAGAGCTGCATCCATGCATTTCGTGAACGTACGAGGTGCCAGTGCCAGTCCAAAAGGTAGAACTGTGTACTGGTATGTCTGCCCCTCGAAGGCGAATCTCAAGAATGGCCTGTGGTGGGGGTTCACTTGGATGTGAAAGTACGCGTCTTTTAGATCCACTGAAACGAACCAATCGCCTGGGCGAATTTGCGCCAGGATGTGTTTGGTTGTAAGCATTCTGAACGGCCGTGTCATGAGGGCTTTGTTCAGATGCCTGAGATCTAAAATGGGTCTTAAGCCGCCGTCCTTCTTCGGAACGAGGAAGTAACGGCTGTAAAACCCTGACTCGCTTAGTGCAGCGGGAACTCTCTCGATAGCCCCCTTTGCCAGCAGACCCTGTACTTCGGTGCGGAGGACATGAACTAGTGTGCTCCTTACTGAAGTTTGAATAACCGCTCGAAAGCGTGGTGGTCTGCGGGAGAACTGAAGCGAGTAACCGCGCTTTATGATGTTCATTACCCACTCTGAGACTCCGGGTATGGCCTGCCATGCCAGAGCCCGATGAACCAGAGGTATGATCATATCTGAAGACTGAGCGCCCGGAGACGGGGGCTCGACTAGACATGAAAGTGAAATTTTGCTCGATTTGTGCTTTTTGTGGGTCGCTGTTAAAACAGCGTTTGTGTGCAGAGGTGCATGACAGATAGCAGGCCCTATTTCTGCATTTAAAACTACTCCAGCCGCCTGAACTGAAGAGGGGGCTGTGAGCAGTGTTCGAGCGATCTTCGGGGCTGGTCCGGCCGCGGCGGGACATGAACCCCTCTTTCTGCCGGTTAGGACGGCTTCTTCGGCTCGAGGTCGAGCGTGAGCTTCGGTCTGGGTCCCTGGCGCTTAGGGAAAGGGTAACGTTTCGCTGGCTTTAAGCGCTGACCGGTCTCAGCCGCTGGGCGGGGCTGATGAACCTGAGGAACTGACTTCTCTGGCCGCGGCGCGCTCTTGGGACGCCGTGAAGCCGAGCTGGAGCGTTTGGGGAGAAAGTGCTTCATAGCACTAGAAGCCTTCTGTGCTTCGGTGAAGCGCTCCGCGAAGCCATTGACAGATGGGCCGAAGAGACCAGATGTGGAGATCGGAGAGTCTAAGAAGGCGGTTCTATCTGCGTCCTTGATCTCCGTCAAGTTAAGCCACAGGTGGCGCTCAAGCACAATCAAACTGGCCATGCTGCGGCCGAGAGCTTGAGCGGTGGTCTTCGTGGCCCGAAGCGCCAAGTCTGAAGCGCTACGGAGGTCTTTCAGGGTGTCCGGGAAAGGGCCTGACTCATCCATGGAGCGGAGGAGTTTGGCCTGGAACGCCTGAAGTGTGGCCATGGCGTGAATCCCCGAGGCAGCTTGGCCAGCGGTGGCGTAGGCACGGGCGGCCAAAGCTGAAGTGGCCCTGCAGGGCTTAGACGGCAGCGTCATCTTAGACCTCCAACTGCCTGCAGTGGGAGGACATAAATGGACGGCGACCGCTTCTTCGATGGGGGGAAGAGACACGTAGCCCTTCTCTTCAGCGCCGTCGACAGAGGAGAGCGTGTGAGAAGCGGAAGCGCGCGCCAGCTTTTAGTGAGCTCCTCGTGGACCTCCGGCAGAAAAGGAGCGGCGCGCTGACGGGGGGCCTGTTGGCGGCCCGGCAGGTACCACTCGTCGAGGCGGCCTCTTGCAGGTTCAGCTGGGGAAAGCCAGTTGAGTCCTAGTTCGTCGACAGCGCGAGACATGACACGGAAAAGTTCGGCGTCGATGTTCGCACGTGTGTCAGGACGATCGCTCAGAGAAGAGGGGGCGGGGTCCACAGAGCCCGACCATTCCTCGCTCTCGGATGCCGCCACAGAAACAGCGTCATCCTCATCCGCCGATCCGCCAAAAGAAACGAGTCCCGCCGCTTCGAGAGAGGGGCGTTGGTCGCTTCTCGCGAACAGAACCGGGGATTGGGAGGCGGGTGAAGCACGCGGGGAGAGACCCGGCGTGAGCTCTTCAACCTCACCGCTTTCGGGGATCCTCTGATCTCGTCGCTTCTTCCTACGGGGCTCGTGGGGCGCCGAAGACGGAAGTGAAGCGGGTTCGCCCTCTGAAGTAGCGAGGGCGAGACGTGACCGGAGAACCGCCATGGTCATGCTGTCGCAGTGTGGACAGCCGCCTTTAGTGAGCGCTGCCTCGGTGTGCTCAGGACCGAGACAGACCGCGCACAGTGTGTGTCTGTCAGACACATGCAGGGAAACCCCGCAGGACTCGCAAACAGACATTTGAAACAACGCTGTTCGCGCGCTGTGAAAACAGCGGTATGCTCTTTTAGATAGTGCAAAAAGGATACTCGTCGGATGCCACAGGGAAACGCTCAGCCGGCGATCTGCGAGGATGATCTGCCAAAACCTGAAGCTGTTCCGCTGAAGGGCTTCTCAACGACGAGCGGCTTCTCTCTGGAGATTTCAGCGAAGAGGTGAGTCTCGAAGCTGAAGGAGATTAGATCTGTTTTATGGCGAGATTTCTCTGTATTTATACTCTTCTGCCACGCCCTATTTGGCGCGCTCGAGTATGGCAGGGCGCCAAGCTCTCTGATTGGTTCGTGCGCCTCTGCTCTCTCGCCATTGGTTCGTGCAGTTGCATGCAGCATAGCCTATCAGCTAGCTCGCGCGAGCCTGATGCTCTCGCTTATGCTGCAGCAATGCGTTTTAAAATAAAGGCTTCAATATTCTCGAGAAAAGGAGTTTTCCCACAGCGTTTGCAACGCAGTACGAGAGAACGTTCTCGTAAGGGAACAGTTACTTCTACAGCCTACACACTGCAATATAAACAACATCTCTGCATGCTCTCTTCACGTCGTCCTTGTAAAATAATAATAATAAGTAAACAAACATCAAAATCACTTCGCTGAAAATGAAACGCCACTTACCAGCAGCCGCAGATTTTAAGATATCTTCTGGTAGTGCGCGTAGCCGCGCGAAATTAAAGAATGTGCGTGCAGCGTGAGGAATCGTTCCGGATGAGTTCGTCAGGTGAAAGGTCATCATGTGGATCATTTCATTTACGGCTAAATTATTATTTATTAATTTTACTAATAGTTAGGTTGGGCAGGCATCCACAAAAGGGCCTTTAATTACAAAAAAAGGAGAGGAAATTTTGCCTTGACAAAAGGGCACTTTGGGCACCAAGGGGCAAAGGGGCAGGTGCTCGAGCACCCAACGCCCCCCCCCCCCTCTGCACGTGCCTGATCTTTACACCTCAAGGTATTGTCCTCAAGATACCACAAGTTTTTAAAATTCTATTCCTAATATCAATCAGATTTCTGAAGCTAATTGTGTCTTTTGCGATGCCTCTATTTCTCTAAATGAAATTACTAATGCCATTAATCAACTAAAAAGTAATAAATCACCCGGACCGGACGGCTTTACTGCCGAATTTTATAAGCATTTTTCTCTGAGCCTAGCCCCATTTTTAAAAGAAGTTTTTGCTGAGAGTGTTTATAGAGGTTCCTTGCCACCTACGTTAAGTCAGGGTCTAATTACACTCATCCCTAAGCCCAAGAAAGATTCTCTCCTGTTAGATAATTGGCGCCCCATTTCCTTATTAAATAATGACTATAAGATGTTTGCTCTGATACTCGCCAAGAGACTGAAATCAGTACTAGACTCTATTATTGATGAGAGCCAATCTGGGTTCATGCATAATAGACATATCTCAAATAATGTCAGATTGATTTTAGATTTATTAGACTACTCTGAGTTAGTTCACGAAGACAGTTTTATACTTTTCTTAGACTTTTATAAAGCCTTTGATTCCTTGGAGCACGGTTTTATAATGGAAACCCTAAAAAAGTTCGTTTTTGGTCAGTTTTTCTGCAAATCGGTCCAAACTTTGTACACTAATGGAAACGGTTCTATTAAATTAAGCAATGGTACATCCCCAAGGTTTGATTTAAAGCGTGGAGTACGGCAAGGGTGTCCTCTTTCTGCTTACCTGTTCCTTCTCGCTGCCCAACTTCTTAATTTACACATTAAAAACAGTCCTATTAAAGGCATTAGTGTTGCAACTATAACACATTTGAATCAGTCAGTTGGCGGATGATACAGCCCTATTTCTGGCAGATGCTTCACAGGTTTCAGTTGCGATTAACCTTATTCGCTCTTTTTCCAAAGCTTCCGGTCTCACCCTCAATCTTAACAAATGTGAACTGTTTCTGCTTCTGTAGTGTGTAATGTTGGTTGGTAATATCCCTGTGAGAGATTCAGTTACATATCTTGGTGTTCATATCACTAAAGATAGAGAAGCCAGAGGTAAGTTCAACTTTTTTCCCCTCATTGAAAAAACTCAAAAGGTTTTCAACCAGGGGTTACAAAGAGATCTTTCTTTGAAAGGCAGAGTTCTAATCACCAAGGCGGAAGGTATTTCTCGTTTAGCCTATGCTGCTCAGTCATTACATGTAGATAACTTCCTTTGTAAATCTGTCGATAAGATGCTATTTAATTTCCTATGGAAAAATAAAACTCACTATATTCGTAAGTCTGTAGTTCTGAATTCTTACAACAAAGGGGGTTTAAATTTCATAGACTTTAGCTCTCTCAACAACACATTCAAAATAAATTGGATCAAGCAATATCTCAAACACCCTACTTCCATCTGGAATTTTATTTCTCATCATGTCTTTTCACAGTTAGGTGGCCTATAAAATTTATTCTGCTCTGCAATATAAAATACAAAAAATCCCAGTTAAACTCTCCAATTTCCATCAACAGGCTCTCTTAGCATGGGCTTTGCTTTACAAGCACAACTTTTCTCCACAGAGATGTTGGAACAACTTTAATATTGTTTATAAGAACAAGTCGCTTTTTTACGATAATTGGTTCAACAACGGTATTTTATTAGTCAGTCAGCTCTTTAATAAGAATGGACTACTATACAGTTATTCAGAATTTCTTACCAAATATAAGATTCCAGTAAGCCCAAAAGAATTTTCTATAGTTTTTGATGCTGTGCCCTCAGGTCTTCGTATGTTATTCAGGTCAATTGATATCTCTCCGCCATTATCAATGTCACCTCCAGATCCAACTCTGTTTCCGTTAGGTAAAGTCTGTTTCTCTTCCTATAAAGCATCGAACTCCAAAATTAGATCCTTGTTTCAAGCGGACCTAGTCTCGATTTCTCCTGCATCCTTCTATTGGAATAAGTTTGACCTTAATATAGACTGGGGAAAAGTCTGGTCCCTACCCCAAAAGTTCCTTTTAACTAACAAAATGAAAGAAGTCTCATTCAAGTTACTACACAGGTTTTACCCTACAAATGTATGCTTAAATAAGTATAAGAATGACATTGATGTAAAATGCTCATTTTGTGGTTTACATCCTGAAACTATTTCACATTTATTTTGGTCTTGTGAATTCACATATAAGCTCTGGAAAGACATTAATTCATTTTTAGTTGACAATATTCTTCCTGAGTTCTCCCTGTACTACAAAAATGTAATTTTTGGTTGTTTTAGTGACTGTGGGAAAGACAATGATGCACTATTTCTAGTAAACCTAATCTTATTTATTGCCAAATTCCATATCCATAAGTGCAAATTTAGTAATAAAAAAACTTTTTTTTTCGGTGCTAAAAACTGAAATAGAACAATATATTTCTACCGTCTCTTCCATACAAAACAAAAAAGCTGTTAAAACTGTGGTTAATTGTACTATGTTTAATGTATTTATTTGATTAATATTCTTGTGTTTCGCTCGCTGTCTGTGTAATTTATTTTTTTATTTATTGGTTATTTTTATTTTATTATTTTTGTATATTTCTTTTCTCTCCTTTTTGTGTTTTTCTTTAACTTTTGCTTCTCTGATTGTATTGTTGTTTATCTTTAATAAAGTATATAAAAAATAAAAATAAAAAAAATACTCTTTTGCTACATACTCAAAAGTATGTACTTTTTCCTCACAAAAAAAAGTACATACTTTTAGGTCGTAGTATAAGTAGGCGAATTGGGACATATTAGTTATAGTCCGGGTGTCAGTCAGTCCGGAAATAACGCGCCCTTTTTCAGTGAGCCTGGTTCGCCACAGCAGACCTCATCCCGACTGATCAACGGCTGAGGTAAGAGTCTCATACTACATGTGAACGATATTTTATACTACATTTGTGTTAAAGGTAGGGTAGGTAATCCTGTTCAGAAACACTTTTTTTTATACTGGGTGAAATGGTCCTTCCATCCTGATACTGATAGTAGTCAATACATTATGTGTTTAGAAAAAGGAATGAAAAAAATCAGACCTCTGTAGCAGCTGCAGGACAGTAAAAACTCTGACCAATCACTGCCATTCGGTGCGAATGTAAAGAACCAATCAGATGCCTTCATGTCTCGTGCCCGAGCCCCACTGCGCGCGCTGCCCTGCGTGCACTCATCACATGTCACCGTTCCCGGAAATATTCAGCTCAAAGCACCTGCATATCAAGCGGGAAGGAAGTCGACCGGAAGTTGAAGTCGGCCGGGTGCCGCCATCTTGAGCGGAACTTCACTTGCGTTAGCAATCCCATTGACTTCCATTCATTTTGGCGTCACTTTGACAGCGAATAACTTTACATCTGAGGCGTTTGAAGACTCCATTTGTCCATTTTTTATTTCTAAAGAAACACGACAATGTATAAAATGCTCCATTACCTTGTAGCTTATGTTATGGCCCCGTAGAAGCAGTTTTTGTAAAAGTAGGCTAACGATTGCGTCATAACCAAGCGACTCTTTGTCGCACATTAGAGAGATTACCGTATGGACAGGAGGAGAAGCTCGCTGGCAATCGGGGGGACGTAGAGGCAAAATTACAATATAATTAATCAGAATACCTAGCAAAAGTTGATCCTGCTCCTAGCTCATGGACAATTTCTACTCACACTCTCCGTCTCTGCAAGATTCGGAAGGGAATGATTCAGATTTCTCTTGGCACAGCTACTAGAAGACAGACGGGTTGCTCACGTGGTCCGTGTAACGCTTTGCTCGGTTTGAGTCTGCGCGTCAGGAAAGGAAGTGCTAAGAAATCGCTAAAAATGGGCTTCACTTGTCTCAATTGAGTTCCAATGGGGTCGCTGTGTCCATTTCTTTTACTGTCTATGCTGCATATGCAGTCAGCGAAGGCAAACAAGGCAAAAACTACTTCCTCGGACCCTGCCCGCACTCTTGAACGACCTCCTCTGCTTCGCCCTCAACCCCGGACCTGTCCTCGAACCGACGATGCGGTACTTGTCTCCGGACTCGGAGTGTACGTTAGTCTTCATTAGAGTCAACAATGTTTTCATCATGGAAACTCTTACATGCAAAACACCGTATATGTTATGAATCTTACACGAAATTCACCTTCATCACAGTGTAACTGATGGTAATGGAAAACCGTGTATCAATGCAACCTGTTTTTAGTTTTGCCTTATAAATATAGCTCGTTACCGAATGAAACTTTACCATTATCGATATGCTAGCTTGATAGTGAGTACTAAAAGAAATCTTATTTGTTTATATTCATAGTGATAAAGTTAGGTATTTTATTACATGTGATTCTGACATGATGTCACTGTATGTACTGCGCTCCTTCCTCTCCACTCGTCTCAGGTAAATGCGTCTTCCAGCTGAGCCTGAGCGTTTGGCGTCGCGCGTTCATGTGTTTTGGGGGCGTGGCTTTGGAAGGAGCTCAGAAGGGAGGGGGTGGGAGTGAATGGAAATAATGAGCTGTGTTTATTGCAGATTAAAAGGTCTACAGTCACTCGATTTTTATATTTTCTTTTTCAGAGTACTTACATTTTAATTATGTATTGGTATATACATACCAGACGCCTACGATCTACATACATACATACTACGATACATACCAGACGCCTACATACCATATCCTACCAGACGCCTACGATCAATCAACGAGCGACGTCTCGCGGTTCCATCACAGAAAGCCACAAAATCACTTTCCAGAACATTCTCATTCACAGTTCCATGCTGGTGGAACACTCTCCCCACCCTCATCCGGAATGCAGAATCCCTGACAACATTCAAAAAACAGCTGAAAACCCATCTCTTCCGTGAGCACCTAACTTCATTAAAAAAAAAAAAAAAAAAAACATTTCCCTTTAAAACCTCACTTATCGTGCTTATGCTACTCTGAATAATGCCTGAACTTCGTATTTTGAGCACTTCTTGTGTTGTTGTTGTTTTTTGCCTCTTCATGATGACTCGCTTAATTTAGTCCTGATTTGTAAGTCGCTTTGGATAAAAGCGTCTGCTAAATGACTAAATGTAAAATGGTATATAAAGACAGTTTAAACAAATTTGGAATGTTTTTTTTTTAGAAAAAGGATTACCTACCCTACCTTTAAGGTTAGACAGTTTCCATGCTAACGTTAGCATTCTTAAATGATGTTCAGTCATAACTAGCGTCGAGGGCAAAACACTGAAAATGCAGCATGTGTCTTTCAATTATTGATCTGTGTTAAGAAAGATCAGTTGAACCCATCTCTAACTTGTTAACTTAAAGACCTAAAACCACCTTTAGTAGACTTGTTATTCATATTAAAGTCCATTATTGTGTATAAAATCTTCATTATGATAGTCAGTAACATTAACCCTCAGACGGTCCTCGGTCATTTCTGACCGAAAAATTTTCTGTTTTGAATTTCTAAAAATCACAGCTTCATCGGAATGTTATGAAACTTGGTGACTTTTGTGGCATTAGGTATGTGAATAAAAAAAAAAATTGGGGTCATGATCCGAGCATGCTAAGTGGTCGTAAAAAAAAATAGTCACACTACAGGCCTTCGGTCAAAAATGACCGACCCATAGGAAATGAATGGGAAATTGACAAAAAAATAAAAATTCTCTGAATTTTTGTGTGTACAATCTACAAATTGGCCACAATCTTAAAAAAAAGTACACCGCTGTAAAGGGGTGATACACTCTACAACATCAAGAGTGCAAAAAAGACACACCCAACCACACACACACACATACAAACACACTTTTATACACATACACACCAATAATTTTGATTACAAAAAAATCTGTTTTGAATTTCTAAAAATCACAGCTTCATCGGAATGTTACGAAACTTTTAGACTTTTATGGCATTAGGTATGTGAACACACAAGAAAATAAAGGTCATGATCTGAGCATGCTAAGGGGTCGTAAAAAAAAATAGTCACACTTGTGGTCTTCGGTCAAAAATGACCCCCATAGGAAATGAATGGGAAATTGACCAAAAATGTAAAAATCTAAAAAAATATATATTTTTAAATATTATTTTACATAAAGTGTTATAATTGAATGAATTGCATTTTTTGTTACAAATTCTGTAAAAAAAAAGAAGTAAATGTGTCCACAAACAGCTGGGGAATTCACATGCCTCTCCATAGAGAGCTGTACATGCCATCTAGTGGTTACACCATGGTTCTACGCTTTCTCTCCCTACTCTCACCAGATGGTGTTAATCTGCTTAAAACATTTTTTTTTGAAGGCCTAGACTCTATATTAAACTAAAATACTGCATAAAAAAAATTATTAAAAAATACATAAATATATAAAAAATATTTGATTAATTTCAATGGCAAAAATAGACCATAAATATTGCATAAATATTAATAAATTCAATCAAATTCTCTCAAAATACAAAATTAAAAAGAATAAATATTATAGAACAAAAATAAATTGGACTGGTTTTGCTGGGATGGAGGAAGTTAAATGTTTAGGTGTCCGGTCACTTCTGACCGGGAAGGCCCAGGGAGTGACTCCGAAAGGAAGACCTTCTGAGGGTTAAATCAATCTCTTAAATGGCGGGACATTTTGAGAAAACATTTTTTTCTTAAAAAACATACTTTATTTTATTATAGTAAAATTGTAGTAAACGCGTTTTTGGCGTATTTTTTACCATTGTAATAACCACAGTTTTACTAAAAAATAGGCCTACCGTGTTTCTTTTGTTTATTTCGTAATAGTTACCGTGACTAACTTTATTAAGACCGTTAAGAAATCGAAATACGTTACTGTAACTTAACGTAACTTACTTGTTGATAATGATATAGGAAAGCCTAGAACAGGAAGACTAGAATATGAATACAACATGATGAACCCCTAGGTGTAACTGATGCAGCTAGGTCACAGTAAATCATATTCATTTGACGTTACTTTCTATAAATATAACTTAGCTAAAATCACATGGCAGCTCAAAATATTACTGTTAGCCTTTCCAGCTCAGCTTCAAGATCATAGTCAGTTGAGTTTTTGCATTGTCCCAATGGAACATATTCTGACATGCGTAAATCTAATACTGAGTTTTAAAATAACTGTGTGTGTGTGTGTGTGTGTGTGTGTGTGATTTCAGGTCACGTGGAAAGGAGATGATCATGGCAAACAAGGTATGGGAAGAATTCATTAAAAAATAAAAATCATAATGGTGCTGATTCCATATGATTGCACTAAAAGTATGCACAAGGTTTGGATTTGATACAGCAAGATCACGATTGTGTTAGATTCCACCCATTTGTCTTTCTTTTTTTTAACTAGGCTCTGTCATTTAGCAACATGACTTTTCCTATCACTACTGTCTTAATGACACATATCTCTACCTTTTATTCCAGCCAGATGATCTGACGGTTGCTGCTCGCATCTCAGCCTACCTGATGGAAAATTCTTGCTGGATGAATGACCTTCACCTTTAAATCAGCCTTGCCAAGACAGAACTGCTTATGGTTCAACTTTCAGCCAAAACATACTTGCTGTGATCCTGCTGATTTGCCTTATCATTAGGAGGATCAGGCCCTTCCTATCGGAGCCACACAACTCTCTTGTTCTAGCCAGACTGGGCTATTGTAATGCTCTCTTGGCAGCTCTTCCAGTATCAGTCAAACCTCTGCAACTGATCCAGATGCTGCAGCAAGAGTTATCTTTAAAGGTAGCCCTATGCCTAAACTCACTGCTTCAGATCTATGTGTCCTCCAGAAGCATGTGTTCTGCAAGTGAACGGCGCCTTGTGGTGCCATCATCCCAAAGAGACACAAAACCACTTTCACTGACATTTACCTGTTTCCTGGTGGTGGAATTACCTGCCCAACTCAACACATTTTCAAGAAACTGCTAAAGATCCATCTTTTTCGTAAACACTTCACCCAATAATACTAAATCTTTGTAAAAAAAACAAAACAAACTTGCTATGTGTACTGTGCTAGACTAACTGGGACTTGTCACTGCACTTGTTGCTTTTTATTATCTTTAATTATTATCTTAATTGGTAAGTCACTTTGGATAAAATGTAATTGTAAATGTTAAAATAAGTTATACTGTAAAGGTATACGGTAATTGCCTTTTATTGTGGATATTTTTACATGTTCTAAATTATATACTAAGCTTCTATTTCCTATCAATCACTTATCTTGATGTTTAGTGTTTGTTCAATTACTAATTCTGTAAATGTGCAGGTATTCTGTACTCATACATTTAGTTAATTTAAAAGAAATTGACTGTACATTTGCTATTATTAAGAACCTTAATTAGAGATTGGTCAAAGTTGTGAAATTGGATCTGTACAAATAAAAATTTTAACTGTAAATTTATAAACATTTGTATTTGAATTTATGTACTTGTGTGCATTTTTATACATAATTTCATTGTTATTTTACACAGAAAAACTATATTAAAAGAAAATTACTGTAGATAGACAGCATTATTATATAAAATATTTTTATAAAACCTTAAATTTACAGTATTTAATTGTTTTAAATGTGTATATGTCTTTTTTAAACGTTAAAAATCCCAATAATTACATAAGATTTAATGTAATATTAAAGATACAATCTGTTATTTAATTATGGAAAATTACTGTATTTTAATGAGATTGTTTTTTGCCGTTATTTTACAGTAATTTTTTGGCGCCCCAGCTGCCGGTATAATACCGTTTTTTCACTTTTTTTTTTTTTATTACAGTGTTGACTTTCCACACAATTGCTGTTTCCGTTGCCAGGTAAATATTTTAACAATTCTTCGATTTCTGAATTGTCAATAAATTGTAAACATTTGCTTTTATTCTGCAAATTTTCCCAAGTTAAATGGATTTGAATGTTACCGCAAGTCTGAGTCAGATTAGTGACGACTAATATTTGGCACTAAAGTGTACCTGGTTTGCAAAGACAAGAAGTGAATTTCTGTTTAGAACAGCAAATGGTGATTGACCAACCTATATCTGGGTGTGTCTTACCTCTGTTTTAATTTAATGTTACTTTAGATAAGTGTACGTGGGAAATCACAGCATGGCCAATCCAAAGCTATTATAAGAGAAGTAAAGTTGGTTGACATATATCTGTAGTAGTGGCCATACCTCCACTGAAGTAAACGTTACAGTACATTAAATTCAAGTGTATGCAATTCCACGGGGGCTATACCAAAATATATTTGATTGTGTAAGCGTGAATGCGACCAATCTCAGGTATATAGCATTTACCTCTGTTTAGTGACCAAAACTGATGTCGACATCGCTTCCTAATCTAAACGGGTAAAATATACTTAAAGAGTTAAAAATGATAGGCTAATTAAACATTCGCTCAGTTTTAATGATGCTCAGATATCATTAAAACCTTTTCATTTATGGAGTCAGATGAAATAACGAGGTAATACATTTAATGTATTAAAAAGTATTTCATTTAATCTTGTTGTGTTGCATAAAAAGACAGTAACGCACAGAGACCTTCACCCGTCTTAGTGGAAACCCCCATTTGGACTGATAAACGGGCTTACAGATGTGAGGGAAGGAAATTAAAGGGATAGTTCACCCAAAAATGAAAATTCTATCATTGTTTACTCACCCTCAAGTTGTTCCAAACCTGTATGAGTTTCTTTGTTCTGCTGAACACAAAGGAAGATATTTGGAAGAATGTTTGTAACCAAACAGATCTCGGTCCCCACTGACTACCATAGTATATTTTTTTCCTACTATGGAAGTCAATGGGGACCGAGATCTGTTGATTACAAACATTCTTCCAAATATCTTCCTTTGTGTTCAGCAGAACAAAGAAACTCATACAGGTTTGGAACAACTTGAGGGTGAGTAAATGATGACAGAATTTTCATTTTTGGGTGAACTATCCCTTTAATGTATCTTATTTGTATATTGAAATATTATTGATCATCAGCTGTGCTCAAAGGATCTGCCCTTATATTGTTGAAGTTTGGTTAATAAATTAAAA
The DNA here is from genome assembly GCF_963993115.1 of Abramis brama. Taxonomy (NCBI): domain Eukaryota; kingdom Metazoa; phylum Chordata; class Actinopteri; order Cypriniformes; family Leuciscidae; genus Abramis; species Abramis brama. The sequence continues at coordinate 36,417,867 of NC_139968.1, forward strand.
ATAATTAATAATATTAGAAAATGCCCTGTCAAAATATGTTAGATGTGTGTTTTATTTTTAACTGCAAAGGTAAACCATATGTGAAGGGGGAAGAATTTATACATGCATCAGGTTTTTCAACAAGAGTTTGAGTACTGAGAAGCACCCATTGCGACTCCCAATATCATGCAGCTGAATTGTCTTACTGTTTTCTTTTATTCTTACTAATTGCTTTTATTTTTGCTGTCATTTTGTTGTGACTTGTTGTGGCAAAAATTTCTTGAACATCATCACTGCGTAAGAGACACTCTGAATCCAATTGTCTTTTAAAAAGTATTTATTCTTGCAAGAAGGCCCAGTTGCCCACACAGAAGTCACAAAGTACAGTCTGTGAAACAAGTGTGACAATCAGGGAAGGACAGTAGCCTGGTAATACCAAACTCTGCTACTTCGCTGAAATTGAGCGGAAGTACGAAGTCTGACGTAGTCAGGCTAGAAGGACAGAGCAGCCTTTATATCATTTCTCAAGGTTTCTGCTTACAGACTCTCTTATCTAAAGAAGGGAAGGTTTCTTAGCTAGTGAATTAATTCTGCTGAGTTTATGGTTACAAACTCCTCTGGTCCTAAATCGGACCACCTCTGACCCTAGGGGTTAGAGGTTCGCTGTCAAGCTGTCTCTGAGGTCTCAATTACTTCACTCAGTGTAAAAACACACATCAGTCAGATAAAGTTCCCTGCAGACCATTGACAGTTCAGCAAAAGTATCATTTCAATGTCTTACTGCAAATAAATGAAAATCAATACTGTAAATCAATGAAAATCAAAATGTTCCATTATAGACTTTAGTTGTTTTTTTTTTATGATGTTTAGAGTTTATCTGAATATTTTAATGATTGTCATCATTGTTGAGATTCATACTCTGATTTGTGATGTCTGTGTCTAAATGAGGGCGCTGTGATGTAAAATTTCAGTGCACAATGTGTTTTTGAAATTCTTCATATTGTCACACTGGATCACAGCGCAGAGCCGCAGGAGTCACCTGACGAGAGGGATCCCGATGATTTTCTTTTTTTTTTCATTAAAAATATTATTGAATCAACATTAAACAGATGAGATGAGAAGTTTATCTATGTATAACTCTTAGATTATTAACTCTTAGACTCTTTAAAAACTCTTTTTACTCTTTTAAATCCTTTTATAACTGTTTTAATTTTCCCTGCCTTTATTTTGTGATTATTTTAATTCATTTCTGTGTAAAGCACTTTGAATTACCATAGTGTATGTAATGTGATATACAAATAAACTTGCTTTGCCTAAATATTTGTTGTGTTCCAAGAAAATATCAAAATAAACGCTAGGGTTCAGAGCATCACTGACAAACATATTTTCTTGTAAAATACGCGGTGTTATCGGTAACACCTGTGTTGTCACAAGGTTATTAATTAAACAAACACATAAACACATATAATATGTATGCCTGTAAGCACAATCTCCAAAGTTAACACAACTGCAGACTGCACTGCGACACTCATAAAAATCAACTCATAAACTCATGATCTTCACTGACGAGTGTGTGCTGTGACGTCATGAGACATTTGTCACTTGTTTTCATCGTGGCTTAGGCTACTTACTTTCATGTTTTAAATGAATTTTAATGAATAGACGAAGTAATAACATGATGTTTTTTTTTGTTGTTTTTTTACATTTTGTATAAATGTATTTTTAATCGCACACCATACCCCTACTTCCCATGGTACTGGACAGGAGTGTTTGATCAGGGTTAGATCTGAACTCTACGGGATCATAGATCTCCAGGAACAGGATTGAGCATCTCTGCTGTAAATCAATGATGTTCTTCTGCTGTTTGTTTTGTACGTGTTACAATTTTGAATCCAGACATGTTTCTATACCCACAATATTTACGATCTGTAGAAAAACATTTTCACAGCACTTTCCTGTTGTATAATGTTGTTTGGCTCATAATGAACTGTTAAGTTCTTCTACAGGAGCTTCTGGAGTTGAGCCAGACAGAGTGTCAGTGATGGAGGGAGATTCAGTCACTCTAAACACTGGTGTTCAAACAAACCAACAAGACAGAATTAGATGGTATTATAATGACATTCGCATTGCTCAAATCAATAGAGATTTCAGTAAGATCTGTACAGATGTTCAGTGTAATAAAGGCACTGAGAGATTCAGAGACAGACTGAAGCTGGATCATCAGACTGGATCTCTGACCATCATGAACATCACAGACACAGACTCTGGAGTTTATATACTGAAGATCATCAGCAGCAGCGACAGTAAAAAGATCTTCAGTGTTTCTGTTCATGGTGAGTTGTTATGTTTGAAATCAAGTCTTGTACATTTAAATCACATCATAAATGTGTTTAGTGATATATTTACAGTGACATTATAAGGAATTATTTCCTCTTTACCTGTATATTAATTCACATACAGTATAAAGAAGATTTCTTCAGAACACATTTGCTATTAAAGGGAACTTTGTAGATTTAAATATACATTTTAAATGAAAAAGTTTAGTTTTTACATTGGTTATTAGTTTTGACAGTTGGTTTTGTTCTGGTGCACTTGATTGACAGTTTCTCATCATATCATCTCTGTTCATCTTTTATAATCATCAGTATTTTTAGTTCACCAGGAATAGAAGATTAGATGTAAAATATGTTTATAAGGACAAAACATGAATAAATGTTGCTTTTCAGACTGAAAGTCAAGAGAGCGTGTTTTATCTCTTTCATATAATACATTCTCTGTGTGTCTGTCCCTCAAAACAAGATCCTTTCAGCATCTGTTAGTTTGTGTTTCAGGTGTTTCTGCTGCTGAACGAGAAGAAGTGAAGAGAAAGGAGGGAGAATCTGTCACTTTATACACTTGTGTAATAAAAAATACAAATGATTTTATTACATGGTATTTTAATGACATTGTCATTGCTGAAATCACTGGAGATCAGAGTAAGATCTGTACAGATGATCAGTGTAAAGAGAGATTCAGAGACAGACTGAAGCTGGATAATCAGACTGGATCTCTGACCATCACAAGCACCAGAAACACAGACTCTGGAGAATATAAACTACAGATCAACAACAGCAGATTCAGCATCATTAGGAGCTTCAGTGTTTCTGTCACTGGTGAGTCTCATTTTGTCATTCAGTACATTTTCCTTTGAGCAGTTTTAGAAAACCATTCACTATATTTAAATGGACTTAGTAAATGTTTTCATTGTGGCCTGTTTGAAAAAGTGATCTTTTTTACTCAAAATTTAAATATAATTGAGATCATCTCTATCATCTTCAAAACAGACTCACAATTTTGAAGTCTAATGTTAATAACAAGATACAGTAAGTGCATAATATCAGTCAGTTTTCTTGTGAACGTTGTTTTCTGTTGATCTCACAGAGCTGATGCTGTTTTAACTGATGTTGCTCAAAAACACACCAGATGCTGCAATTTACAAGTTAAATCAAAATCATGGAACTGAAAATAGAAAGATGTGAATATATCAGTCAACAGTATTGGTAAAATCAATTATCAGGTGATCTCCAGTAATAATGACTGTGTGTCTTCATCTGTTCCAGATCCAGGTTCATCTTCAGCTGTTATAGCAGGAATAAGTGCTGCTGTTGTTCTGCTGTTTGTGACTGTAGCAGTTGCTGCTGTGATTTACCTTTGTCACAGGAGACATATAGCAGCAAGACATTATGGTAAGTATAACATACAGCTGATTATACAAAATGTAAATATGAGATTTATTGTGCATAAATAATCTTTAGAAAAATGACCAAAGTAAGAGTTTGTGTTTTTCAAACAGGAGAAGAGACACCAGACAAAGGTGATCAGGTGAGATACTGTGAGCACTAAATCTATCTGCAAAAAAACTGAATTTACAGCAGACTGACAACTGTGAGAACTGTTAAAACCCTACAAAATTGAAAAACGAATTGGTGTGACATCAGTTCAAACAAAAACAAAACATTACATGCCAAAACAAAGTTCGTTTGAGGTTTGTTTCAGGAGTTTGAAACCGCTTGCTTTAAAATCCCATTGGTTTGTGGTGATTATGTTTAAGGTGTGACTGTTTTCTCACTGCTGTCATTTTTGTTGAGTGTTTATTTTGTTATTGAGAGGAAAGCGTGCAGCACATTTTTACATATTCATCTAAACTTGCTCTCAGTGCATGCGGCGTCTGGATGTTTGCATACAGTATACCACTGGTCACGTATTTCAAATTTATTTTTACCCCTGAAGTGAAGCAGGAAAATGAACTTCACCATGAGTATATCTGGGCCTTTGGTGGTGTGTATCTGTTTGTGTTTTCTGTGTGAATGTATGTGTGGTTTCATTCAGAAATCATCACATAGAAACACCATTTATAATTGATGTATTTAAGAGAGCGCTGCTCTTGTGTTGCTTTACTTCAGAATGAAGAACAAGGGTCTTTACATTTTGGAAACATCAGAGTGAAAAACACTTTTCTGTGTTTGTGTAACTGAATCATTAATCCTGATCATTTGTTTTAACTTCTTTGAATTTGTTTTTGTTCTTTCAGGTGATTGTTATCCCAGAACAAAGGCCCCTTCTTGACAATTCAACGAAGGGTGTCACTAATGAAACGTCCCTTCAGCCTGAGAATCCACAGATGGATGCTGCTAAAAGGACGTCATTTAATCAAACAAAGACTTTGCAGACGGGTGTCCCTGATGAGATGTCCAGTAGTATGACCGAGCCTTCGCAGACGGGTTACGCTTACAGGAGTCTCAGTGGTCAGAAACAGTCTTCACAGATGGGTGACACTAACGGGGCTCCCAGTGGTCCGAAAGATTCTTCACAGACGGGTGACACTGACGGGGCTCCCAGTGGTCAGAAAGAGTCTTCACAGACGGGTGACACTGACGGGGCTCCCAGTGGTCAGAAAGAGTCTTCACAGACGGGTGACACTAACGGGGCTCCCAGTGGTCAGAAAGATTCTTCACAGACGGGTGACACTAACGGGGCTCCCAGTGGTCCGAAAGATTCTTCACAGACGGGTGACACTAACGGGGCTCCCAGTGGTCAGAAAGAGTCTTCACAGACGGGTGACACTAACGGGGCTCCCAGTGGTCAGAAAGATTCTTCACAGACGGGTGACACTGATGGGGCTCCCAGTGGTCAGAAAGACTCTTCACAGACGGGTGACACTAACGGGGCTCCCAGTGGTCAGAAAGACTCTTCACAGACGGGTGACACTAACGGGGCTCCCAGTGGTCCGAAAGAGCCTTCACAGACGGGTGACACTGATAATACGCCCCTTATTCAGACTGAGACACTACATGACCATCAGCTGCAGTAAAACCAAGAGTGCTTGAGGATTTCCAGTATGTAACTGTGGAGGGATTATTACAGTGGATGATCCAGACAGGAACAGTGCTGGATAATTTTCCCCCAGTATTGCCATTTCTTTAATCATTGGCAGTTTCACTCAATACCTAATAATGCACTGATCTGTTGTAATCAGATCCATAGTAATGTCATACTGCACACTGCAAGTGCTCTTCACAGATCATAATCACAAAACACATGAGAATTTGAAGGAATCTGTACTGTAGAAAGAGTTTTAATATCTCTACAATTTTAGCATTGGCCTATGCTAGCATTTAGCATTTGAGCTATTTCTAGTTACAAAGTGTTTTTGCAGCGTTGAGCAGTGAAGCCAGTCACAGACATATCTGTTGATTTATTTAACGCAGAGGTCAATCAGAAGTGTTAGTCAGAATCCATTCACCACAAAAAATGCTGTTGTTTTTTTCAGTGCTGAGTTCTTCATGCTTGTAAATCCTCTCATTATAACAAACACTGCAAACATGATATAAATAAGAGATCTGTATAAATTGTGCAGTGTTAGACAGCTTTGATGATTTTGATGAAGCTTTGTGAGATTGCGATGAACAGAGTGAGTGACAGCTTTTTAGTGATTCTAAATGGGGCATGAACTTTTAGTAATTTGGATTACGATGTTTACGATAACAAAGTTGACAAGAAGGTGAAAAAAATGTAATAGTTGACATTGTGTTATGTTGGACTAATTTAAACTGCTTGCATCATACCGCGTTTTTTATACATAAATCCATTATAAAACACATACAAAATTACATAACATGTTAATTGTGCATGACTATGCAGTTACCATAGGTATTAGTTTAACTATTTGCATTTGCCACTTAAACTATCCTTTGGAAAAATGAGTGAAATCACAAGTTACCGACTCTTCATGACAGATGTTTGTGTATTATTCTCAAATAGCTGTTTTAGACCCTCTTTACTGTCAATGCTAACACTGTGGGCCATGCTTGTTTTAAGCAATAAGTGTAGTGTATTTTCTTTTAAAAAAAAAAAAAAAAATCTGTTTTTTTTCTATATACTTGACTAAAAAAATCCTAAGTGTCTTGTTTTAAAGGAAACCATGACTAGGACTGTAGTTATGAATTGCAAACATTTAAATTTGATTGCAATTTTCCAGTGTATACTCAAAAATGGGATGACAGGAAAGAGGCTAATTTATTGCTCTTTTATGTCCATTTGTTGTTTAATTATTTTGATTATTTGTTAGTTGTTTATTTCCGTTTACTTTATATTTATGTTCATTTTTATCAACATTCATGTCATAGTAAATTGCAGTTCTTATTGAATATGCATATATATTTCCAAAATATGATTTTTTATTCCTCTTTTTAGTCAACTTTAGCATGGGTGTATTAACTTATGCATTGCACTGTATATATATATATATATATATATACAGTGCAATGCATAAGTTAATACACCCATGCTAAAGTTGACTAAAAAGAGGAATAAAAAATCATATTTTGGAAATTGAACTTAATGCCTTAATTTAAAAAATTAGGAAAAATCCAACCTTTAAGGACACCAATTTTCTTTGTGAATGAATAATGTATCGTAAATAAATAAATGTTCTTCCTTAAAATACATGGTGCATAAGTTAGTACACCCCTATGTTAAATTCCCATAGAGGCAGGCAGATTTTTATTTTTAAAGGCCAGTTACTTCATGGATCCAGGATACTATGCATCCTGATAAAGTTCCCTTGGCCTTTGGAATTAAAATAGCCCCACATCATCACATAGCCTTCACCATACCTAGAGATTGGCATGGTTTTATTTCAGTTAGCCTAAAAGCTAGTTTGATTAGCATTGTGTATTTTAAGGAAGAACATTTATTTACGCACTAATAGAGTCTGGGCCACAGGATACTCAATGTCCTTATTGTTGACGTGTGCAAAAGTGGATGTTTGTCTTTGTACATTATTGTGTTTTAACCTGTAATTGTGCCTTTTGTGAAGCATTTTGTCAAGATGCTGATTCATGTTTTTACTGCTAAGTTTATAGCCTGACGTCGTCATACTCAGATTCTAGTCAGAATGTGAGTCTGATACTGCTCCATTGGGCTGTGATTATGGGGCGTGTTTCAACCGAACCAGGAAAGAAAATGCCTCTGCACTCAATTGGATAGACCTACAACCAATCAGAGCAACGGAGTAAGTTTTCATTCATGTTTCCGATCGACAAATGCCTTGATTGCGGTTCTCTGTTCCTCTTTTAAAATGAATGCGCTGTCGATATCTTCTATAACAGACACGATGGCGGAATCTACACATGATGTTTCATAAACAAAGTTCGGCAGGAGCACGTTCACATAATCAATCCAATCAACTTGTCATCTAACACCATGTCTACCCTATCAGCATGAGAGGAAACATATATTCACTCTGTCAACTCACCTAACATTCCTTGACAGTTTTCAGCATCCCTCCACTCACTCTCGGCCTGTTCTTCCACAGCCAGGAATACGGGGGGGGTACTGGGTTCGGGCCGAATACCGAGCCCGGAGCCTCTCCTCGGACAGCACGTCAAATATGCATTTATTCTATCTGCCTTATTTGTAAGTGTGACCTCGTGAAATCTCAATTCTCAAGCAGCTGTCGTTTTTGTTGTAAACTAATGCAAATCAAGCGCTCGTTGGTGACGTAGATGATTACGTTGCTCATCTGTCCATCATCGTATAAAGCCCGCCCTGACAATTTGATTGGTCCGAATAATTTTTGTTCGGGCATAATAGCTCCTCAACGGAGCGAGTCCAGACCGAACTTCCCGAACAAAAAAATTTGTGGGCGGGGCTAAGTTCGGCTGGCATCAAGGCTACTAAGTTTATGGATTTTGAATTAGAATTGGCCTTTCTGTGTTTCCCTTATGTGCTCCTATGTATATCTATGAAAAACCCTGTAGATTCACATGTAGCACTATTCTGTAATAAAACCGAAAACATCTGGCTAATGAACACTTGTATCTTTTGTAGAGTGATCACTGTTTATCCTATTTTTGGTTTTATTTATTGAGTTGGTCAGTGTCTTTGTGGGCACTAGGTCATTTGCTATTGCAAGCTATGGAATGTCACATTCTGGAATGTGGTTTTTTTTTTTTTTTTTTTACTAACATGAACTAATTTTTCACTTTTAACATTTAACATAGGATCTCATCACAACAAATCAGAAGTGACTTTAATTTCTTTTTTATTTTAGCAGTTAACAGACTGAATCAAATCTGGACAAAAACTGGATGTGCACATTTAACTAAATACAAATTTCACAAAATAGTCATGAAAACAATATTGTAATATGAATTATCATTGAATGTCACTGCAAATTGTAGAGTCCATGAGGAACACTCAGTGAATGGGGGTCGTAAAGATGGATAGGTGTCAAGTTTTCCAGAATTTTGTTTCAGCTCTGCTCAAACTTGAGATGGCATTCAGACCTATGAAGGACGCAAGAGGACAACTCATTGAACTTTACTGTTTTTATTTCCTTCTGTTTGTAACGGCATGGCAGAAGCAATAGTAGTTGCAGTAGCTGCAGTAGGTTAATAATTTTTAAAAGAAAGATTGAAACAAAACAAATATACATTAATATAAATCACCGTATTAACTACAGTATAATCAACTAAATCAAATGCCTTGACAAATTATAAAGGTTTACAAACTTAAAACACACCTTTCAAACTCAAATAATTGGTCAACACAAATCATACTAAGCTTAGCATCAATCAGTAGTGATGGGCAAATGAAGCTTTGCACTGTACCACTTAGAAGAATTGTTCTGAAAATGGGTTCCTTACTCGAAGCTTCAGTAACATCGACCTCGCCTGGGGCCTGTACCATGAAGCCGGATTAGGTGGTTAGCCGGCTATGTTTCAGCTTAGTTTCCGCCAACCCTGGGTTTTAGGTACTATGAAAGTAGCTCGGCTTTAATCGGTGTTCGTTGCCATGGTATCTTACGCTGCACGGCTAACCTGCTCCGGGGCAGGTTATGTTCTGGATTCGAGATCTCAGACTGAAGTTTGACCAATCAGCTGAGAGCAAAGAAACATATAGGTGACGTAACTTATTCCAAGTGTTTGTTGCAATGACTTCACTTTTTCTTCCAAATCCGGTGGACATCTCAGCGCAAATTGTTAGACGAGCACTTTGTAAAGAAAGAGTTTTTAGCCTGACAAAATCCCCTTGCCTTTCCTGAAAGTTATTTGTATGAAAGATAGAGATTTTCCGCGGAAGGAATGTCTTATTTTGCGAACTTCTTGAGCCGCACATAAATAATTTAACACGTCGAATTCATGCACTTACTGTACCTCAAATGGTATTGCGTTTGTGTTTTTTTGCAAGTGGTACATACTGCACGGTGGGTGATGCACAGAAGCTGGGGGAAAACGGTTTGTCGAACCATTCGCAAGGTGGTCCTTGCTCTGCAGGAGTACATGAATAGTTTCATTAATAGTGTTCCCCGGACATTTATCGACTATGTCCATAAAAGAGGGCTTTTATAAAATTGCCGGTAAGATATATTGATAGGGAACACTTTTTTTTTTTTTTTTTTTTTTTTTCAAAAAGCACATTTCACAAATGTACTATACAATATAATACATGTTAAGAATTATTTTAAATCTTTATTATTATTCTGTTAATCTTATGATAGGATTCCCTATAATTGCTCCAGTCTCCACTGCTCTAAGAGAACATGAGGCAGATGTTAATAGGAAATCCTATCACTTCAGGTAGAGATGTAAATTTGTGAGATGATTATTTTCTGTGAGATGAATCTTTAAATTAGTAACATTAACAGATATAAAAATGATCTACTAAACATTTCATCTGCTGATGACTTGTGGTCATGAACGTATGATCACAAGTTTGGATGCTAAATGGCCTGGCTCCAGTGCTTGACTCACAAATTTTCCATGAGTCTGTGTTGTGTCAGCGCTTTGAGGAAAGCAAGTTAAATTTGGTACAGTACAAAACAGTTAATTTGAACTGAGATAGAAAAACCTACACAATAACCCCCTGACCTCAGACAGGGCCACAGCACCGCTTCACTGTGGCCCTCAGTAAAACCAGAGTGAAGATCGAGATGACCTTTGGCCTCCTAAAGGCACGTTTCAACTGTGTTCAGCCCTTAAGAGTCACCAGAGCGGGCATCAGAGATAGTGGCTGCATGCATGTGCCATTCTGCACATTATAGCCACCAGTAGAACAGAGCGAGAACCACCACAAAACCAGCTTCTCCCCGATGAAACTGACCCGATCACACTTGACCACCCAGCTGGTGCAGATGTAGATGCAATCACCATACAATATTACACTTAATAAAAGCACATTGAAACTGCAGATAAGTCTCAAACTGTTTTATTGGTATGGGATGAGAGGGAGAAAGAGAGCAAGAGAAAGTTTCATTAATAAATATTAATACTAAAGTGTTACTTGGTTAAATAAGTTCACATACTGAGATCAGTTTTATTCAGCTGTTTGATCTCCATTTTTTTTTTCTCAGCTCACAGTCAGCTCCTAGTGAACAGTCTAGTTCAAGTCTCCTTTAGTGTGCAGTCTAGTTCAAGTCTCCTTTAGTGTGCAGTCTAGTTCAAGTCTCCTTTAGTGTGCAGTCTAAGTCTCCTTTAGTGTGCAGTCTAGTTCAAGTCTCCTTTAGTGTGCAGTCTAGTTCAAGACTCCTTTAGTGTGCAGTCTAGTTCAAGTCTCATTTTGTACAGGGCCCTGACTGAGTCTGTTTCCACCTGAAACATAATTCCACCACAAACATGATCATTACAAGTTTTCTGGAGGCTCATCAAATCACAAAAAGTTCCTTGACTTCCTACAAACACAGGACTGACTGTAATTTATGTCAAGGGTTTTAAATCCTTACACATTTCTTCTGAAGGCCATTGAGGTAGAGGCCTCAGTTTCTGGGGAAGGTTGTGAAAAATCCTACAATAAAAGAGATGTGTAAGTGCCCGTCCCTTTTTTATGCCACACATTCAAATGTTTGCCATAGTAAAAAGCCCAGTGCATTCACATCAGCAACTGTCTGAGAACACACAGACAGAGTGTCTTCATTTCCTCCACCCTATAGGCCAATGTAAAGCATAACTGTTGTAAAGCAGGTTATGTTTCTGGTGTTCTGTCTGCTGCATACTGACCTCTGTGTGGGAGACTGTGTGTGTGTGCTGGCTTCAACAGGGACACATTTCCCTCTACTGCAGAACATACAGTCAGCCATATTTACAACTTAAAAGTAGTAATGTATTGCACACGTACCCATTGTTACTTACTTAAAGGAGCCAGCACCAGGGTCAGATTGTACAGCACCTCTAATCCCATCCATAATCGGCCGTCCCTTATTGACTCAGAGCCCACTCCTCCACCAGTGTATTCTGGTTTTCTGAATTTAACTCTTTATTTCTGTTTGCTGCAAACATGTGTTTGTGATCAAATGTTCACAAAAGTAATAAAAGGTTGTGGTAAATACTCACCACTTTGAAATATTATTTTTATATATTTTTTTATCTGCTGCCAAGAACATTTGGAGTTGGGGTTGCATCTAAAAATCAAGGAATATTAATCTTTCTTAGTACATACATGTACATTTTTTATATATTATACAAATAGGCTATAGGTTATAGTAAACATATAGGCTACACATACTTTTACATAAATATAGAACGTATTTGTTTAACTTACACATTAACAATCAGCAATCTTTCTCCAACAGTCTTCTCTTGCTTTGGCAGCAGAGACCGTAGTGTTTCGAGCTTGAAATACATATTTAAATTCATCGTAATTCTGAATAATTATCTCTTGCTCCTCCGCGGAAAAATATAACGCTCTCGCTCTACTACCCGCGACTGGTTGTTCAGTGTCGACGTCACTCTTTTATGTGCACGCGCGCGGGGAGTAATCATAGCTTAAAGATCAAAGCCTGAGTTGACAGAGAAAGTTGATGAGCTGCATCATGGTACCAATAAAGCCTGATCGCATCGGTTTGGATTTGTCAACTCAAAACCAATCCTGTAACCCCGAGTTTGTTCAGCTACCTTCATGGTACAGGCCCCTGGTGAAGTGCCAAGACTGCATCTAAATTATCCCGGCTAGATAGTGGACAGGAGGCTTTAAGACGAGTGAAATAAATCTAGTGCACGCACCTACCTACAATACTACTAAACATATTAATGACATTTTACAAATTCAAAGTTGATATTTTACATCAACATAATTTAAGTTAATGTGCATACCAGTTGCGTCTTCAAGTTTGAATTTGAGCTGAATGTGTGAAAGTCCTTGTTCAATAGATCTCCAAACTTTTTCACCTGCATGTGCTCTCAGAGGTGCACCACTAGATTGTTCCCCCCTGGAAACACAACTTCTCAGGTTCCAGCTCAGCCACCACACTGCACTGTCCTCTTCAGGAGTTTCTTTACATGGAGGAACTTGAAGTGAATACTCATTTTTTCTTGACGAAATAGTAGGTTTCAGCCAAAGATCTAACGGCAGGTGTTTATAAGTGAAAAAAAAATATACAAAAAAAAACTAGGAACACAGGGAACAAGGGAACAGAAAAACAATCAAACCATAACTTACAAAAACTGACAAATCAACAAGAGAAACACAAGGGCAATACAGACTAACAAGCTTAACAGAGTAACCAGATAATAAATCACACCTGGGGCCTGTACCATGAAGGTAGCTGAACAAACTCGGGGTTACAGGATTGGTTTTGAGTTGACAAATCCAAACCGATGCGATCAGGCTTTATTGGTACCATGATGCAGCTCATCAACTTTCTCTGTCAACTCAGGCTTTGATCTTTAAGCTATGATTACTCCACGCGCGCGTGCACATAAAAGAGTGACGTCGACACTGAACAGCCAATCGCGGGTAGTAGAGCGAGAGCGTTATATTTTTCCGCGGAGGAGCAAGAGATAATTATTCAGAATTACGATGAATTTAAATATGTATTTCAAGCTCGAAACAATACGGTCACTGCTGCCAAAGCAAGAGAAGACTGTTGGAGAAAGATTGCAGATTGTTAATGTGTAAGTTAAACAAATACGTTCTATATTTATGTAAAATTATTTATATGTATGTGTAGCCTATATGTTTACTATACCCTATAGCCTATTTGTATAATATATAAAAAATGTACATGTATGTACTAAGAAAGATTAATATTGCTTGATTTTTAGATGCAACCCCAACTCCAAATGTTCTTGGCAGCAGATAAAGACAAAATATAAAAATAATAATTCAAAGTGGTGAGTATTTACCACAACCTTTTATTACTTTTGTGAACATTTAATCACAAACACTTGTTTGCAGCAAACAGAAATAAAGAGTTAAATTCAGAAAACCAGAATACATTGGCGGAGGAGTTGGCTCTGAGTAGGCAATAAGGGATGGCCGATTATGGATGGGATTACAGGTGCTGTACAATCTGACCCTGGTGCTGGCTCCTTTAAGTAAGTAACACTGTGTGCAATACATTACTACTTTTAAGTTGTAAATATGGCTGACTGTATGTTCTGCAGTAGAGAGAAATGTGTCCCTGTTGAAGCCAGCACACATACACACAGTCTCCCACACAGAGGTCAGTATGCAGCAGACAGAACACCAGAAACATAACCTGCTTTACAACAGTTATGCTTTACATTGGCCTATTTTTATTTATTAGGGTGGAGGAAATGAATGTGCAGAATGGCACATGCATGCAGCCACTATCTCTGATGCCCGCTCTGGTGACTCTTAAGCGCCGAACACAGTTAAAATGTGCCTTTAGGATGCCAAAGGTCATCTCTATCTTCACTCTGGTTTTACTGAGGGCCACAGTGAAGCGGTGCTGTGGCCCTGTCTGAGGTCAGGGGGTTATTGTGTAGGTTTTTCTATCTCAGTTCAAATTAACTGTTTTGTACTGTACCAAATTTAACTTGCTTTCCTCAAAGCGCTGACACAACACAGACTCATGGAAAATTCGTGAGTCAAGCACTGGAGCCAGGCCATTTAGCATCCAAACTTGTGATCATACGTTCATGACCACAAGTCATCAGCAGATGAAATGTTTAGTAGATAATTTTTATATCTGTTAATGTTACTAATTTAAAGATTCATCTCACAGAAAATAATCATCTCACAAATTCACATCTCTACCTGAAGTGATAGGATTTCCTATTAACATCTGCCTCATGTTCTCTTAGAGCAGTGGAGACTGGAGCAATAGACTATAGGGAAGCCTATCATAAGATTAACAGAATAATAATAAAGATTTAAAATAATTCTTAACATGTATTATATTGTATAGTACATTTGTGAAATGTGCTTTAAAAAAAAAAAAAAAAGTGTTCATGTGATGTCACCCTATCAATATATCTTACCGGCAATTTTATAAAAGCCCTCTTTTATGGACATAGTCGATAAATGTCCGGGGAACACTATTAATGAAACTATTCATGTACTCCTGCAGAGCAAGGACCACCTTGCGAATGGTTCGACAAACCGTGTTTTCCCCCAGCTTCTGTGCATCACCCACCGTGCAAGTATGTAGGCCTACCACTTGCAAAAAAACACAAACGCAATACCATTTGCGGTACAGTAAGTGCATGAATTCGACGTGTTAAATTATTTATGTGCGGCTCAAGAAGTTCGCAAAATAAGACATTCCTTCCACGGAAAAGCTGTATCTTTCATACAAGTAACTATCAGGAAAGGCGAGGGGATTTTGTCTGGCTAAAAACTCTTTCTTTACAAAGTGCTCGTCTAACAATTTGCGCTGAGATGTCCACCGGATTTGGAAGAAAAGGTGAAGTCATTGCAACAAACACTTGGAATAAGTTACGTCACCTATATGTTTCTTTGCTCTCAGCTGATTGGTCAAACTTCAGTCTGAGATCTTGAATCCAGAACATAACCTGCCCCGGAGCAGGTTAGCCGCGCAGAGTAAGATACCATGGCAACGAACACCGATTAAAGCCAAGCTACTTTCATAGTACCTAAAACCCAGGGTTGGCGGAAACTAAGCTGAAACATAGCCGGCTAGCCACCTAATCCGGCTTCATGGTACAGGCCCCTGGGGGATTATTTATTGTGTATTTAGTTCCTGTTTCCTTGTTTCCATTGCTGTCTTGTCAGTTTCCATAGATACACTTGTTTATCACCATGACAACTAATCAGCTTTACCTGCCCCTCATTAAGCATCACTGCACAGTTTATTTATACCCTTTGTGTTTTAGTCAGTGGTTGTTGGTCATTTAGTTATCAGTGTTACCAATTTATTGTTTAAATATATTTATTTTGTCACTATATTTAATGATTTCCCCTTTTGAGACAAATCTGACAACTTCTTGGACAAACCTTATCTAGATTCCGAGACTCATTTATGTTTATATATATATATCAGTGAACTCACCATTATGACGTCATATAGCGATCAGTTTTAGCAACTTTCCATTGAAAGCAGTTGTCAACACTGTTAGCTATGTTTCTGTCCAAAGTTGCGAATTTAACTCGTGCGTTAAATTGGAATATCACACAATACATTTGCAAATAAAGCACCGTTTCCATCCAGTGAGTCGAAGAGAACTAAATCGTCACTTCCTGATAAACTGCCGCTAAATATCACTAAGAAAATTAAGTGGTGGTGGTGGCGCAATGGTTAAGACCCATGCCTTTGGTGTGAGAGACCCGGGTTCGAATCCACTGTGAGACACCAATGTGTCCCTGAGCAAGACACTTAACCCCTAGTTGCTCCAGAGGCGTGCGACCTCTGACATATATAGCAATTGTAAGTCGCTTTGGATAAAAGCGTCAGCTAAATGAATAAATGTAAATGTAAGTGCAAGAAGCCACTGTATATAGTTACTGTCATGTGTAATTTCTTGCATCTCAGAGTGCACAGAGGAAACGTAGTAAACATGGTAAAACATTGTTTAACTCTCTGGGTGGATGCCTGCTCTTTGGGAACACAGTTGAGTAAGACATTTTTGTGAGGTAACTGTACAGAAACACTTTGACACCTGACTTTCCTCAGGCCTTTCAAAATGACTAAAACAACATTTCAGATGCTGTAACACTAGATCCGCCCGCTGGTTAGTCCAATTATGTCATCCCATCGTACAATTCACATTACTTTTTTGATGTCTATCCTGGAAATTATTCGGGTAAATGTGTTTCCATCACATTTTATGCGCATGTTTTGTAATCGGATAAAAAAATTATCAGACTTAATTGCACATTTGTAGAATTTATGCGCATTTGTAGAATTTATACGCATCTTGGTGTTTACATCAAACAACATTTTTGTATGTGATATTCCAAAAAGCACATAAAATAGGTGGGTGGAAACAGCTATATTGTCCTTATACAACTATTCAAAGTTAAAGTACTAAATAAAGACTGCTTGCTAAGATCTACACCTTTCCTTGTCCCTGATATACCCATGACAAGAAAACAGGAAGTTTAAGAAATGTTCAGGGACAGACAACGAGAACAAATGACAGGAGGAGGAGCAGCAAGGGGGTGAAGGCCTATATCACTGAAGTGGATGTGCAGCCTTCATGTTTAACGTAATTCAAATAATGTTAAATGAATTTCAGCCTTATCTACTGTTATCTAACCCATAAGGAAATAATTTATCCGGACAATTTTTACTGGGGTTTACAGCTACTGTTTTTGTTAATGAAAATAAATGTATATGTCATTTAAAGCTCAAGATTCTTCTAAAAGTTGCTTCATCTGTAAAAGTTGCTGGCACTGGTGCCAATACTCTCAAATCTTATAGTTTGGCACCCTGTTTAAAAAAGAGGTATGAGATCAAAAATAGTTACTCTTCAAAAACTCCTCTTGCAAAATCTGGAAATAAGTACTGAAACTAGCAGAGCTTGTCTGCAGGATCACAGCATGCGTATGTGAGTTCATGGATATACTGTATAATATACTGTATATAGAAATGCATACCCTTGAATATCAATCCTGATATTTCACAAACACATAGTAATATCGCTGTTTGATTTTAGTAGATCTTTTATCTGTCAGTTTCAGTATTTTGTAGAGCTGTTTTGTCTAAGCAGAAGTGAAATGTTTTCATATGAACACGAATGGAAAACAAAACACCCTTCACCCATAGACTATTCTCAGCCGAGACACATCCCAGACAGCAACATAGTGTTGGCATTAAAAAAATACTGTCAGGATTTACTAAAGAGATGGTGTGGACAGGGTTATTTGCATAGGCAGTTTCCCTTTCAAACGCAACATTTATGGGAGGAGAGTATTTAAATGTATTATGCAAGGTCATTTTGTGCTAGTCGATTGGTATTTGCGCCATTATTTATAGCAACAAAAAGCATTCTTTAACCAGACGGTAATATGCGCTGCAGCTCTTGGTAGATGTTTAGTAAATCTGGCCCATGGTCTCTTTAACGAGTCAAACATGAAATTGCTCCAATGAACCATACAATTTAGATGATTTGTATTACAAGGCAAATTCTTTTCAGGGGATAATTTCTTTCATCAATCTTTAAGTATCACATGTGGTGATTCTCACAATCCCTAAACTCAACCAAAGACAAACTGAGTGCGATGGCACAGATCTGATACTAGAAAAAGACTGAAGCTTGATCATGTTTTAATGGCAAGAGGTGCATACTCCACAAGATCCTCCTCTTTAATATCCTGTGAAAAAAAAAAGAAATACAAGAGATGATTATAGGCTACTAAAAATACATAATGAAGTGGGACCCTCTTAGAAATGAACTCCTAGAAAGACACTTGACTATATTGACAGTATAGTTAAGTAATGTCAAGTTGGACATCTGATCTGATATGTGATTTTGCTGTCAGATGGTTTAACAGAGTGAGTTTCTGCTAAAATAAACAAACAAATGTTCAGTCCACTTAGAAGAACTTAAAATCATTTTGTGTTGGGAATAAAAAATGAACCACTTATGATGAAATAACTAATTGCATTGTTGATCTACTGTATACTTCCCAGCATGCTTTTAGCACTGCATTAGGAGAGTAAATGTTGAAATAAAGGAAATGTTGCCTCAAAAATGTATAAAAATAAATTACATTATCTTTTCTGGAACTATGTTTTCCTATAGAGCAGCTTAAATAAGGAATCTTACCAATTTCTGTGTGTTTCTTTTGTGGAATTCTGTATCAGCGTAAATGATCTCTTTATCAGGAGTCTGAACTGTTTCTACAACAACAATAATAGATGCATTAACAAGACACAATCTTAACTAGATCTGTTTATTTTGCAACATGTTATATAGGGCTGTCAGAGTTAAAGCATTAATGTGTGCAATTAAATGTTTGAAACACACGAGATAATCAATGACCAAGAAAACCAAAACTGAGCAGAGCAGAGAAACATGAACTAAATAAAACAGAATATACAAGTCCCCAAACGGGACAACAACAGTGCTGAATGCTTCATTCTGATTGGTTAACGAATATTGTAATGTGTCCTATTATTTTCCAGTAAATCCAGTTAAAGTAGTTCCCTTTCATGGTCACTACGAGTTACATCGTGACGTCTCCGTTCCCTACTCAGGGAACGAGGGTTACATACATAATCGAGACGTTCCATAGCCTACAATAGCAAATGAATAGTGCCCACAAAGACACTGACCAACTCAATAAATAAAACTAAAAATAGGATAAAAATGTGAAGCTATTTACATGTTTCCCCACTAACACACACACAGACAGAATACATATTTTTGATAAAATATTTTGAAACTGAAAAGCTACATGTCGTTTGGGTTTCACTTGCCTTCTTGATCAGTTTTTCCGGGTTTCCTGCAGATCCAGAAGATCCCAAATCCAGCAACAATCATCAGAGATCCAGCAGTAGAGATCAACACTATCAGAGACACTGAGACTGGAGGAGGAGAAGAAGAGAGTGTATCCAGCTCTGTAATGATGAAGAAAGAATTGAACGCATCAGTGTGATCTTCAACAGAAGACAGAGATCAGGCCAGTAAACACACACATATATCATCAGTGCTGTGGTACCTGCACATGTGTGACAGAGTGTGTTGATGTCCAGATGTGTGGTCTGGTTGCTGATGGGATTGTTCAGCACACAGCTGTAGGTGTTTTTATCCTGATATTCCACCTCCAGAGGTAGAGAGAGACTGATGCTGAGATCACACACACTGATGCTGGACAATACACTGATTCCTGCGTACCAGGAGAGAGTCGCATCACACACATTCACCACTGATGAACACACCAGTGAACATGATGATGAAGAACAGTGTGAAGAGTCTCTGCTGATGACAGGAACAGGCAGACGAGCTGAGAAACATAGAGAAATAAACAGACATATGAATAAGTCCACACAACAATTTTCAATCCAGTGTATTGAGAGTTTTTACAGTCTGTTACCTCAAACTTTAAAATGATTCAACAATGCAATATGTTGATGTATAAAACAAGTGTAAAAGACAGGACAAATGACCTCTACTCACCATAGACAGAAACACTGAATGTCTTTGATGTCAGTTTCGCTCCCCTTATCACTAGTTGATAAACTCCAGTATGTTCAGTTCTGGTGTTTGTGATGGTCAGCGATCCAGTTTGATAGTCCAGCTTCAGTCTGTCTCTGAATCTCCCATCCAGAACATCATAAAATGTAGAGGAGATTCGTTTCTCTTTGCTGATTTTAGCTATCGAAGAGTTTTCAGCTCCAAATGTCCACAGTATGTCGTCCTCTTCATGTATTTCAGTAAGATCAGAGTTTAGAGTGACAGAATCTCCCTCCATCACTGACACTGACTGTATTTCATTTGTCTTAGTGCCAAACACACCTGGAGAACATAAAGAGGTTTTGATAGTTTATAAATCCTAAATCATCTGTAGTTTTTATTATTTTCATGTGAACTGAAGAACATTCACAACAGCAGCAGAAACACAAAATGAAAGGTGAGATATGACAGACAGACGTGTGTGTGTGTGTGTGTGTGTGTGTGTGTGTGTGTGTGTGTGTGTGACGCTTTGATCTTTATTTGTTTTAAATGTATCTGCTGTACAGCAAAATCAAGTTTAAAAAGTTTACTTGTTCTAGATATTTCATGAGACACTTAGACAAGTATAAAACAAACTCGCTGTTTTATCACTGCCTCTCATGCTCTCAGGGTCCCTGCACATTTTGACTGAGTTTTGTAGCTGTATTTATAAACTTATATTTTTAGAAATTTATTTTTCAAAAAACGAACACCATCGCACACCTGTACCACATCGCACATAGGTGCGTGGAAAAAAATACCATGTGGGTAGGTCAAGAAATTAACAAAAAACAAGGATCTCCCACACACTATCCGTACTTGTAAGTATCAAAAAATCTTTATTGGTCGTAAGACCGAAACGCTGCTAATAAAGATTTTTTGATACTTACTTGCAAGTACGGATAGTGTGCGGGAGATCCTTGTTTTTTAGAAATGTGTTTTTAAAAGTATAAAAATGGCCTGATATTTGAAAGCAAATTTTTAGCTTTCTAAGCCGCCATGCAGATCATAAACTTAGACATTTACATTCACTAGAGATTTCCATTACTTTCCATTAATGTTATGTTCCACCCATAGGATAGGGGAAGCAACATTAAAGTTAATGTTAACTAAAAAAAAAAAAAAAAAAAAAAAATGTTTGGCTCCATGTTACATACCAAAAATAACAGAAATGTGGTACAACAAGGTTTATTGGTGTAACACAAGTATCGGAAGTGTTGACTTCAGGAATTGGAAAAGCCCCAAACTCTATCTATATGGACCCAATCCACACTTACCTTAAAGGGATACTCCACTTTAAAATGAAAATTCTGTCATCATATACTCACCCTCATGTTGTTTCAAACCTGTATGAATTTCTTTCTTCTGCTGAAAAGAAAGGAAGATATTTAGAAGAATGTCAGTAACCAGACAGTTTCTGGTCTCATTGAATTCCATAGTAGGGAAAAAAATATATACTATGTAAGTCAATGGGACCAGAAACTGTCTGGTTACTGACATTCTTCTAAATATCTTCCTTTCTGTTCAGTAGAAGAAAGAAATTCATAAAGGATTGAAACAACATGAGGGTGAGTATATGATGACAGAATTTTCATTTTAAAGTGGAGTATCCCTTTAAGTAAAGAAAATGGAAAGAAACAACCGAATAGTTCCCTGACTCCCTCTCTACTTTTAACTGGAGAAAATCATTACAAAAATAAAAAAGGCACCCACTCCGACTTCCAAGTTAAGTTTGGTCCATTTTACAATATTTACAAGAGAAACATCAGATAACAGATAGTTTATCAGTTGGGTTCAGCCACAAAAAGTGCCTACATCAATGTAACACTATTTATACAAGCTTTTAACAATACAAATAAATAAAATGGGTTAAAAGTTTTGAAATAAATCACAACTGAACAGCAGCAGCAATGTACAGAAACAACAAACGAGTCCAACCAGCAGAAAACAAGTCTAGCTTCAGTGGAGATCAGTGAGGCTTTATACTCTCCTCTTCCTTAAGACCAATCCCAACCGAGCAGTCATCAGCAGAGCTGATCACCCTTTTAACATTTTATTTTTATGACATTTGTAGAGATGGAAATGTCATTGTCTTCAACAGAGACCTGAATTCAAAGTAAGCAAATCTCACAATATCCATGATCCATTTGTACAGCTATAGCCATCGAAAATAGCAGCTTTTTCACTAAATTAACCCCCAAAAATATATTTATAACTTACCGATCAGACGGCACCAGCACAAAAATAACAAAGCAAACATGTGAAACATTTTCTTCCGTTGTTCAGTATCTGGTGAAACTATGTGCTGAAACACTCAGTCTGATGTGAATCCTCCCACACCAGTTTGACCCTCCTAGTTTCACACACTGTATTTGCACATATAATGGTATAGATCATCTGGTCCATATCAAGACTTTAACGCTTCTTAATGGATTCTTTTTTTTTTTTTTTTTTTACATTTAAAATACTCTTTGTAACTGTCCGACTGTTAAATGGCTAAAAGTAGAAGAATATTGTGTGAATTGTGTTTAAACAACATTTCATGGTAAAATATAGCCTAACTCAAGTGATTTAAAAATGTTTGCGTTTATTTGCATATTTATTCAATTCTCAGTGTACAGAATAACAAAAATAAGTAGTTAAACCCGTCTGCCATCTCACAGTATCAGTTTTACTGAAGTTCATCGTCAGAGTCAAACTGAAACCTCTTGCCTTCTGATTCCAGTCATCAGACACTCTTCACACTGTTCAACATGATCTGATTCACTGTTCAGTGTTGAATTATTAACAGTTTATTCCAGAATAATACTACACATGAATCTACAGGGTTTTTTTGTGTAGATATATATAGAAGTGTGTAAGGGAACACAGAACGATAAATTCATATTTTGAAAATACATAAAAAATGCATAAACTCAGCAGCAAAAACATGAATCAGCATCTTTATAAAATGCTTCACAAAAGACACAATGTTACAGGTTACAACACATTTATTACAAGAAAATATAGAGAAAAACATTCACTTTTGTCAACAATAAGGACACTGAGTAGCCTGTACAGGTCCGGCCCAGACTCTATTAGTGCCCTAAGCGAGATTTTAGATTGAAATTTTACAAATAAATTTTAAATTTTACAAATAAATAAATACATATGTATATTTCATATGAACTGCAATTTACTATGATATTATTATTAATGAAAGTTAGCATAGATTTGAAGTAAATGGAAATCTGGATTCTGTAAAAAAGAATCACATACATTAAACAACAAATCAACATAAAAGTGCAATAAACTAGCCTCTTTCCTTTCATCCCCATTTTTGAGCAACACTGGAAAATGACATACAGTAGGCTAAGTAAACATAAATGACTGCAGTTCATGACAACAGTCCTAGTCATGGTTTCTTATAAAATAAGACACTTGGGAGTTTTTTGGTGAAGTAAAAAAAAAAAAAAACCTTCCAGTTTGAAACAAGCATGGCCCACTGTGTTAGCGTCGCTAGTAAAGAGGTTTTAATACAGCTATTTCAGAATAGCACACAAAAATCTGCCATGAAGAGTCGGTAACTTGTGATATTACCTTTTTCTAAAGGATAGTTCAAGTGGCAAATGCTAATAATACTAATAGTAACTGCATAAACATGCATAATGACATCCGTCTGAGGAGTCTTAGTTTGATTATGGGACGTCCTTTTAGCAGCATCTATCTGAGGGTTCTCAGGCTGATGAAGGGACATCTCAGTGACATCCTTCAACAAAGGACGTTTGTTCTGTGAGAAAAGTCACCTGAAATGAAGAAAACAAATGAACAGAAAGTAAAACAAATGTTCTGTCACGGTTCATAGATCCATGTGTTCATTTTGCGTATCTGTCTGGTGTGTCTGTAGGTGTAGGGTCTGTGTGTGTGGTGGCTTGTTTGTTTCCTAACCAGCTGATCACTCAGTCAGTCATTCAGCTGTCTATATCTAGCTGGAGTGAGATATGCTTGGTGTCGGTTCGTCACTCTTGTTTTGTTCTCCCTCTCAGTTCCTGTGTCAGAGTTCCAAGCTGAGTCATTCCTGCATCTCGTCTGTGCTTCCAAGCAGTTCGGAGATCGATCTAGAGTTTTCTTCAACTACCTGTAGCTGTCCGGTCTGAGTTTCCACACTGAGTTTGATTCCTATCTCTCTCTCTTTCGGATCATTGCATTGAGTTCGCCAGCCTATGACTGTGCTTTCCTGAGTATTTCGCTGTCCTGTCTGTCTCATTAAACTGCTATACTTGCACTTGTATCTACGACTCTCCTTCTGACATGTTCAGGATTGATGATTCAGATACACACACACAGAAATGTGTTTTTCTCTCTGATGCTTGTTAAATGTAAAGACCCTTGTTCTTCTTTCGGAAGTAAACCAGAACAAGAGCAGCACTCTCTTAAATACATCAATTAGAATTGGTGTATCTGTGAGATGATTCTGAATGAAACCACACATAGGGGAGCACGGGGCACAACCTAACGGGGGGGGGGGGTTAGTTGTAACACGCTTGTTTTAAATACTTCCGCACATGCTTGGATGACGAAACTTTGTGTATTTACTAGTTGCCATATCAACACTATATATATTTTTTAAAAATCCGCCAATTTTTTTTTTTTTGGAAGATATCCATAGACATTTATTAAACCATAGCAAAAGTAAATTTCTTAAGTTAATTTTTCATCTCTATTTTTTGTGTTTATTTAAAATAAGACAAATCTGATATTGTTTTAATCTCCAAGATGTTATTTAACAGTTGAGATAGTTATTTAATGCTTCGCTAACTAGCAGAAGACACTAGCAGGGTTTAAATCCCAGTTGTGCAGGCAGGGGCATGTTGTAACTGCGTTACAATGTGCCCCTATTAGAAATATGCTATTATATTCTATACTTTTATTAATTTTATTGAGAAAACGTGAGAAAAAGGTGAATAAAGACTGAGGGCCCTATTTTAACGATCTGAAACGCAAGTGTCAAAGCGCAAAGCGCAAGTAACTTTGTGGGCGGGTCTCGGCGCTGTTGCTATTTTCCCGGCGGGATAAATGACTCTTACGCCTGGCGCAAATCTAAAAGGGGTTGGTCTGAAGTAGCTTCATTATTCATAAGTGTGGTTTGGGCGTAACGTGAAATAAACCAATCAGAGCGTCATCTCACATTCCCTTTAAGAACAGGCGCGCTTGTTCTAAAGCGGATTCCTATTATAACGGCGGATTTGCCAGGCGCGCGCCGGCAGCGGTTCACAGCCAAGGAGAGCAACTCTCGTCAGGGACGTTGGGGATGGAGAAATTTAACCCACCCAAATTAACTTGTTTGGGTAAATGTGTAAGCTAGATGTATGCTTTGATAATAAATTGTCTATCTATCTATCTATCTATCTATCTATCTATCTATCTATCTATCTATCTATCTATCTATCTATCTATTGTAATAATGTATGATTTACAAAAATGAAAACTGCTGCTTCTGTGTAGATGAGAGAATCAAAGTGTATGCGCGTTGTGCACACGCTACATTGATTATGGCCAAGCATGCACCCTTAAAATAGCATATGAATAACAAGTGCAATGCGCCACTGACTTTAAACTATTTTTTCCAGGTTGTTTTCTAAACCTGCAAAATAGCATGAAGGAATGTTTGCACCGGTACACGCCTCCTTTTTTGCGCTGAACCGCCCAAGTTCATTCCCTAGTTTAGCGACGTGCTTCTGTGGAGGGAAAAGCGTGCTTTGCGCGGGTGCAAAATAGGAATGATACATGCGTCGGTGTACAAAGTCAATTGCGCTGGGTGCAAGATAGGGCCCTGAGAGTCAATGTTCAGAAATTACTAATTATTTATTTGTTTTGAACTATGTTGTATAGCTGTGTTTTCCTGTGTTCGTAGTCAAAACTCAAAAATGTGTTTATATTTAATTATTAAAAATTATTTTATATGAAAAAGTTTTTAATTGTATTTTATTTAGAAAATATTTTAGTTTGTTTTGTATATTTTTTGTATATTCAAACAAAAACACATAATTGTACAAGACATGTGGGAAATTAATGTGGGAAAAAATAAATACTCTGAACCATAAGTAGATTTACACAAACTGAGAAAGTCAAAAAGCGTTACTTTGTGCCCCGCTCTCCCCTACATTCAGACAGAAAACACGAACAGATACACAGTGTTGGGAAGGTTACTTTAGAAATGTAACAGATTACAAGTTACCCTATTTAAAATGTAATAAGTAGTGTAACTATTTCAATCACTTTATTACATTTTATTACTTTTTAGCTTAGATGAATATGTTTGAATAACGCTCAACAAAAATGACAGCACCAATAACATAATCACCACAAACCAATGGGATTTCAAAGCAAGCGGTTTCAAACTCCTGAAACAAACTCCAAATGAACTGATTTTCAATTTTGTAGGGCATTAATAGTTCTCACAGTTGTCAGTCTGCTGTACATTCAGGGTTTTTTGCAGATAGATTTAGTATCTCACCTGATAAGAACTGTGTGGTGTATTGATTGCTGTTTGAAAAACACAAACTCGTACTTTGGTCAATTAGAAAACAAATATATACTTTAACAAATGTGAACCTGGACCACAAAACCAGTCACATGGGTCATTTTTTTAAATTGAGAAACTGAAGAAATAAGCTTTCCATTGATGTATGGTTTGTTAGGATAGGACAATATTTGGCCGAGATACAACTATTTGAACATCTGAGGGTGCAAAAAAATCTAAACATTGAGAAAATCGCCTAAAGTTGTCCATTTATGTTCGTGATTGTGCTGCATTCATCACAAGAATAAATGTATTATATATTTACGGTAGGAAATTTATAAAATATCTTCATGGAACATGATCTTTACTTAATATCCTAATGATTTTTGGCATAAAAGAAAAATCGATCATTTTGACCCATAGGCCTATTGTCAGTATATTCTGTCATGTCTGCACCTTCTCGTTAGTCCCTGATTAGTTGATCTTCCTCCACCTGTGCCTGTTTAGTTCCCTCATTATATATTTATGTATTTATACTCCCTGTTCTGTTCAGTCCTCTGTCGGTTATTGTTTGTGTAAACGTGATGTTACTCCTGAGTTTACTATTAAATACCTGGATTCTCTGAATATCCTTCGTCATGCGCTTTCTTCAGCCCATGGACGTTACACATACATTGTATTGTTGGCTATTGCTACAAATATACCCGTGCGACTTATGACTGGTTTTGTGATCCAGGGTCACATATTTCTAAAAAATTACTTGCACAATAAATCCCATATTTACATTTTGTATAATCAGCTGTATGTTATACTTGCCATAATGTCTTGCTGCTATATGTCTCCTGTAGTGATATTAAATCACAGCAGCGACTGCTACAGTCACAAACAGCAGAACAACAGCAGCACTTATTCCTGCTATAACAGCTGAAGATGAACCTGGATGAAGACAGACAGTCATTATTAATAGATCATCTAATAATTGATTTTACCAATGCTGTTGACTGATGTTAACATCTTTCCATTTGCAGTAGTAAGCTCCATAATATTGATTTAACTCATAAATTGTGCCATGGTTGTGTTCTTGAGCAACATCAGCTGAAACAGCATCAGCTCTGTGAGATCGACAAGAAACAACGTTCAAAGGAAAACTGACTGATACAGTATGATGCACTTTTCTTGTTATTAACAATAGAATGTTGAGTCAAAAAGCTCACTTTTTCAAAACAGGCCACAAAGAAAACATTTACAGGGTCGGTATAAATAGTGAATGGTTTTCTAAAACTGCTCAATGGAAAATATACTTAATGACCAAATGAGACTCACCAGTGATAGAAACACTGAAGCTCCTAATGATGCTGAATCTGCTGTTGCTGATCTGTAGTTTATATTCTCCAGAGTCTGTGTTTCTGGTGCTTGTGATGGTCAGAGATCCAGTCTGATGATCCAGCTTCAGTCTGTCTCTGAATCTCTCTTTACACTGATCATCTGTACAGATCTTACTCTGATCTCCAGTGATTTCAGCGATGAGAGTGTCATTAAAATACCACGTCATCAAATTATTTGTGTTGTTTATTACACCAGTGTATAAAGTGACAGATTCTCCCTCCTTTCTCTTCTCTTCTTCTCGTTCAGCAGCAGAAACACCTGAAACACAAACTAACAGATGCTGAAAGGAGCTTGTTTTGAGGGACAGACAAAGAACTTGAGAGAATGGATTAAACACACTCTCTTGACTTTCAGTCTGAAAAGCAACATTTATTCACGTTTTGTCCTTATAAATATTTTACATCTAATCATCTGCACTTTTGATTCATGGTGAGCTAAAAAATACTGAGTATGAAATAACAGATGCAGATGATTATAAAAAATGAACAGAGATTATATGATGAGAAACTGTCAATGACATGTACCAGAACAACACCAACTGTCAAAACTAACAACCAATGGAAAAACGTACTCGGTTACTAACGTAACCTCGGTTCTCTCTAGAGAGAGGAACGAGTACTGCGTAGAATACGCTAGGGGAAAATCCTTTTCCACGAGAATACTGAAGCCAAAAAATTATTCTTAATTTTGTATTAATGTAAAACGCATTGCGGCAGCATACAGACATAGGCGAGGCAGCTCGCGCGCCTATTGGCTGGTCTGCTGGCAACTGCTTAAGCCTATCGAGCGAGACCTAGAGTGACGTCAGACCCAATGAGGGCGCTTCGCGCCCTCTGCGTCACGTCCCGCCGAGACGGGCGTGGCTTAGGTCTATAATACCGCTCGCAGGCATTATATCTCTGGTTTTTCATAGTCGAAGTAACCAGAACGCGTGCAGGCACGGCAGGATACGCAGTACTCGTTCCTCTCTCTAGAGAGAACCGAGGTTACGTTAGTAACCGAGTACGTTCTCTTACGAGAGATTCTCTCGTACTGCGTAGAATACGCTAGGGGAACCTACTGTAAAACGCCGTGCGTGCTGGGATCTGATACCATAGACTCAAGGGCGACAGCCCGGAGTTCATACAGTACATAATCACCCAGGGGACTCACAGGGAATCCTGGAAGAGAGGGGGGTTTTAGCCACTATCTTCCTTATAGCAGCATAGAGCAAGGATTGCAATACTCAATAGCTGCATAACTGACAGCGCCAGTTATGAGATTTTGGCCATACTAGACCGACAGTAGTCTGGCCTGTAGTGCGGGAACCTCTAGGTTGTAAAACCTTATAAATGTAGACGGAGAGGCCCAGCCTGCCGCCATACAAATATCTTGCAAGGCAATCCCACTTGACCAGGCCCACGATGAAGCCATGCTTCTCGTGGAGTGCGCTTTGACACCCAGCGGGCACTGCATGCCCTTGGTTGTGTAAGCTAGCGCTATTGCGTCCACTACCCATCTGGATAGGGTCTGTTTCGAAGCGGCTAGTCCCTTAGAACGCCCGCTGAATGAAACAAAGAGCTGCTCTGTCTGTCTGAAAACAGACGAGCGAGACACATAAGCTCTTAACGCCCTGACTGGGCAAAGGGAGCTTTCGTCCATATTTCCTTCAGTGACCGGCAGAGCAGACAGGGAGATGACCTGTGCTCTGAACGGTGTATTGAGGGATTTAGGAACATAACCGTGCTTAGGTTTGAGTATAACTCTAGAGTCATTCGGCCCAAATTCCATGCACGTTGCGCTTACTGAGAGCGCGTGTAAGTCCCCTATGCGCTTCACTGAAGCGAGAGCCAGAAGAAACGCCGTCTTGAAAGACAGGTGTTTAAGATCAATCTTCTGCAAGGGCTCGAATGGATGACCTTTCATGGCTTCCAGTACCGTAGAAAGGTCCCATATAGGGACTGTGGGAGGTCTGGGAGGATTCAGTCTCTTAGCTCCTCTAAGGAAGCGAATGACTAAATTGTTCCTTCCAATAGACTGGCCGAGCGTGGTTGAAGAGAACACTGCTATGGCCGCTACATAGACTTTGAGCGTGGAAGGGGACCTGCCCTTATCCAACAGCTCCTGTAGGAAGGAGAGAACCTCCGTCACACCGCAATGCAGGGGTGACACACCACGAGCTGTGCACCAGCTAGAGAACACTGACCATTTTGAGGCATAGAGACGTCGCGTAGACGGAGCTCTGGCCTGTATGATAGTGTTTAACACTCCCTGTGGGAGGTCAGCGGGTACCCGTTGATGGCCCACACATGGAGGGACCACAGCTCTGGGTGAGGATGCCAAATCGAGCCGTTGGCTTGAGAGAGGAGATCCCTCCTCAGAGGCACTGGCCACGGGGCGGTGCTCGCTAACTGCATCACAATTGGGAACCAAGGTTGGCTCATCCAAAGTGGGGCTACAAGCAGCACTGAGCATCTGTAATGGCAGATTTTCTGTTTCTCTTACTTACACAATAGTGTGTGTTTTTAAACTCTGGGAAACAGGTGTGACGTCAGGAGGAGGCAGATTGAAAAGGGACCTCTGACCCCTATGGTCAGAGGCCGTCCAATTTAGAACTTGTGAGTTTGTAAGAATAAACTCAGCAGGATTAGATGACTAGCAGAGAAACCTTCCCTTGTTTAGATAAGGGCCTGTAAGCAGAAGACCTTGAAAGCAGTATAAAGACTCCTCTGCCCTCCCTTCCTGGTCGCACTTGTTTCACAGACTGTACTGGTGACTTCTGTGTGGCAACTGGGCCTTCTTGCAAGAATAAATACTTTTAAAAGACAATTTGATTTCAGAGTGTCTCTTACGCAGTTGATGATTGTTTAATGAATTTTTGCCACAACAATTGGTGTCAGAAGTGGGATTCCTTGGATGTGCCCTTCAGACCCGAGAGCGGACGGTGAATTGGCCTCCTGGACTCAGAGTCACAGCCCTACCCCGAAAAGTTTTGAGGGACGAGGGGCCGTTCCGCCGGGGTCTGGAGGAAGCAACCACTGGAATTAAGAAAACGAATCCGAGTGGCAACAGAAAATCTCTGGTAAGAGACAGCTAAATTTATTTTCTTTTGGGGATTTTGAGAAAATGTATGGGTGAACCATGATGGCTGTATTTGGGAACTGAAACTAGAGCTGTGGTACGGGGAAGAGCGGCTTTTAAAAAAGGGCACGGAAAGTGAGATCTCAGGGGTCAAGGTATTGTCCGGACCGAAGCCGAGTACTCGTTGTTAGGAAATTAATTCAAGGAGCTGAAATACATTGAGAGTAAGCGGAAATTAATTTTCAACCTTCTGAGCTTGGGTGAACAGTCAGTTAGTGCGCGCTAATAAAAGATTAAAATCCACGGGCAATAGTGACAGGAAAAAGGCAGCCATTATGGGAACATCCAACAGTAAATATTGCACACCAGTGTACTGTGCAATGAAGAAAACTATGGGGAAAAGGGCATGTTAGACATAGAAAAGTTGTGCCTGTGCAAAACATGTGTGTAAAAAACTGTGAAGCAACGGTTGAATGTTGGTTTGAATGAAAAGCAAAAAAAGAGATCATGTGAAACAGCAGAGATAAGTGGGACTGAGAAAATAATGATAACATTAAGTTGAATCTGCAGACTAACCATTTGATAGAGGAATACTGTTTCCAACCAGTGCTAATGAAATTGATGGCATTTAGTACAAATTGTATACTTTATGAAGAGTCCTGAACCAAACAGTGAGACAGAAGAGAGCAAACGCTGTAAGCAGCTGTGCTCTGAAGCCTTGACTTCAAAGAAATGTGAAGTTTAGAAAGGAAATGTTTAGTGAAAACCCTTTAGAATATGTTGAGTGATTTTCTTTGCAACTTATGGAAATTAATGTGCTGCCAATAATAATGATGAAGATTATGATTTGGCTATGTGATTGAATCCGCCACTGGTGGACTGTAAAAGAATACAGAGAACTGCTTATCAGTGGCTCTGTTTACATTCCTGATGGGGACACACTGCTTCAAGGGTGTGCAGTAAGTTGGAGCCGTTTGCAAGCTCAATGATCAAACTATAGGCAAAGAGAGTGTTTTAATTGTGGTCAGCAGGGCCATTTAGTCCGTAAGTGTAAATGGACACTCAGAAAAGAAAGTGATAACGTGAAAGTGACGTGTATTAATGTGGGTTTTTGAAAGTAGAACAGTATTTAAATGACGATGTTAAAGTTTTCGTCTGAGAAAGAACTAAGAATGTGA
This sequence comes from Abramis brama, assembly GCF_963993115.1. Taxonomy (NCBI): domain Eukaryota; kingdom Metazoa; phylum Chordata; class Actinopteri; order Cypriniformes; family Leuciscidae; genus Abramis; species Abramis brama. Next base: position 36,449,873 of record NC_139968.1, read on the forward strand.
ACGCAGTGCTGAAGAAAGTGAAAAGAACGTGCAAGTAAATAAGGGAGAAAAGAAAGTTGAAGGAAAGTTAATAGATGGAAGTCGTAAGAAGATTGAAGGTTAAAAGAAGGTTGAAAGATTTAAGTCTTAAGGGAATCCTTTTGAAGGAAAGAGCTAGTGAATTGATGAATACAGGATGATGTAAAATTAATGACTCCAACAAATGAGTTGCAAAATATTTTAAAAGTACCGTTAACTAAAAGGATGATTGTGTTTTGAATGAAACGCTTTGATAAGGTTTTAGATGATATAGAGAGACAAATCTAATGAGTTTTATCACAACTTATAATAAAATGTATCACAAGCAGAGAGGGCAGCCTCAAAAGTTAGTGTGAATCCTAAAAGAAGATTGATAAACTCCAAGAGAAAACACTGAAGTCAGGTATTAAATTATGGTAATTGAGAGCCTGACAACTAAAATTGAGATGACATGTGAAACGTTATTAAGAACTAGAATAATTATTATTCTTTCTTTAAGATAAAATAAGCAGAAGCAGTGTTACGGGATTAACAGTTGCTAAATGTAAAATGTGTAGAAAGGCATCTGGTTAAAAAAACAGATTGTTAGTGTTTTGAACGTGGAGGAATAGTGTTGACCATGAAAGAACTAGGAGCTGATGTTTTGCTTTCAAAAGATAAGCTTGTGATTTGGCTGAAACAGTTTGCTTATCTAAATCTGGTGTGTGCTGTGGCTGAAACAGCCAATGCGACAGAGACACAATCTGAGTGGAAATTTGTAATGTCTAAATTCCCTGATGTGGGCAAAAGACAAATATAAAATTTATGTTTATTTGAAAACGCATTTCATTTCTGGCAAAGATGCCTTAAGCTGGGCTAGAGTTAAAAGATGGTATATAAAGTTTGATTTTAGAAGTTTATGATAACGCAGTGTACCAGTCCTAAATGCCTCAGAGTATCTCTCATTCAATGTCAGCTAAAAGCTGTTATCTGAGCCTGTGTCATAATATAGTAAGGCACAGTGTTTCAGTTGAAAACCATAGACATAGAGATGTTAAAAGAAATCAGGCTACAGGCAGTTCAGAATTTATACATTGAGAGGGCAAATGTTTTAAAAGTAAAACTGAATGACTTTAAAGAAGTCTTTAAGAAGAATAATGACCTTAAATGATAGAAATTACATTTTTGACTAGTTTAGGCCCAGTAACTTCTTTGTCTGATTTTAGCCTCCACCATGATACAGGGCTGTTGGCTCCGGCTACAGATGTAACTGTACACTGAATGGACGTTGTGATAACTAAATTTACTGAGTGTAAGCTCATTATTGCGATTTTGCTGATTTGAAGATGTTTAAAAGATTTAAGTGATTAAATACTGTTGTTATTAACCTGTCTCCCTGTGTTAACACTATTAGGCAGTCCAGAGTGCTCTGGTGACTCTTGAATGTGCCTTTCCTAAGCTCCAGAAAACAACTGAGTCTGTTGGGGAAAACTGATTTCGTGGTGGGAAAGAGCGGTTACCAGTGTGCACGAAGTGGCTACTCAAGGACGGGTAAGAACCTTTGGCCAGAGGTCAACCTAAGGCAGGGGGTCACGCCGACACTGGCCATCTCCTGAAGGGAGGTGTTTTTATGTGAGAAAGGTATTAGAGTTGAGCAGGTGACTGTGAGGCCAGCAGCATCAGCAGATCACTGAGAGGGGAGATGGGCTGTAAGGAGTTACGGCAGTCTGACCCAGAAAATGTGAGTTCCTCTATATACCACTCACCAGAAACCGCATTTATTGTATGGCTTGTTTTTCATTATGACAAGTGTCTGCAACAATGCCAGGGGACAACACCCTGAAGAGAAGATAATTATAGGTAAAGAGCTGATGGGAATGGGCTTTCAAGAGCCAGCTGAGACTGTGAGGTGATTGTCATTATTTGTTGTGGAGACAGTAACAAAACTTAATTTATGTCAGGAACATGATGATGGTTGTCTTATGGGCAAGGAAAAAAGGAAAATTATAGAAATGTTGATATTGAAATAATATATATGTAAGATAGTTTTAACTCCTGAAGGTCGCTAGACATGGTGGTGGCTAAAGATGAAGACAGCTTTTGTAGATTCAAGAAAAGTCTGGATAAAGGTTAATGGTCAAAGGTTATTGTAATGAATTTATTATTATGTTTTGTCTAAATTACAGTCTTAGGAGGGTGTTGAAAAGATTATTAATGATAGTGAGAGAGACTGCTTGAGTGAAGGAACGGATGGTATTCTGTCAGTCTTTCTGTTATCGGCATGGTAAAGCAAGCTGAAGCAAAATAATGATAATGAATCAAAACAACCCAGCTGACTTTTCTAAGAGAATGAATAATGAACAAACGTGCTTTGAAACTGGTAAAGAGACCATGTAAAATTAGATAAAAGCTACAGGAAAATGAGAAGTTTAAAATCTTATTTAAAATTCAAATATGTTTAGAGTTAAAATCAAAGATATGAATATGAGAATATGAGCGGTTAATAGTCAGGTATGTGTGTGTGTTGGATGGTGACAGCATTGTATGTTTTATGAGTGTTGATTCATGTTTGGTATGTGTTAGTTTAGGGGAGCTATTCTGTCCCCATAGTGTGTATATTGTGTCATTAACCTCTGGAACGAGAGTTTTATCATTACAGATGGGTTAAGGCAAATGACAAATCTGAAAGAAATTTGATCATCAAGCTCTGTAGATTATTGTGAACAAAGGGAGGAGAATGTTGTTTGACTGATACTGACCAAGTCTGTACACCACGACCTGACCTGATAGAAACAATTGATGACTTTGACATTGAAAAATGTTTGTAGATGACTGACTTAAGAGACCAAATAACAGGCCTGAAAAGTGAGACTCAGGGCCGGTGCCCTTCAAATTATTAGATAAGAAGATGAGATTGTGGCTTACGTAATGTTTTGTTTCAGAGGCAGAGAAAGATGTCTGGGGGGGAAATTTGGTTGAAGGACAACATTTGGGTTAGTGTTGAAAACTTTGTTTATGCAAACATCATTGTTAAATTGATGCATGAGTTGGATCATGCAATCAAAAGGGGGATGGTAACAATTGCCATACCAAGGGGTTCAAATTTGATGAATGCAATCGCAGCAGGACAATAAATGTTGGGAGGACACTGGGTTTAACTTGGTAAAAAGCCCTGCAAGAAGCCATTCTTATGCCTAACAAAATTGCTGTCTGTAAGTGTCAGTCAAAAAGGACTGTTTCAACAGGAAACGCCAGGGCAGATTCGGCAGCAAAGGCCGCAGCAGCACAGCAGACAAAAGAAACTATGTGTACTTTATTATCTGACAATAACCTCGACGGTTGTTTTTCTTTACAGAGCATGCAGACTTTTGATACAGGGCAGACTGTGCCAAGTAAAATGATTGCTATGGATGAATGTGGCTAACTATCCTGGCCTGGGTTATTATTGTGGCAGAAAGGTGCACACCTGCGCAGTGCGTAACTTAAAATTTTCCCTTTGCAGAATGTCAGGATGGATTGTGTCGAACAGAACTGATTCTGTTCCAAATGTATAAATATTGTTTTGTTGACATGAGCAAAGTGGGTTGAGTGTGTTTCAGGGAAAACAAGGACCCTGAGTGCTATTCAGTGAGCAAAATTATCTGGTGACAATATGTTTCAGGCTGTTGATTCAACAGGTCACACCAGAAGGGACGACCAGCTAGTCCTCTCTACGGCACGCAAAGTGTCATATTGGTGAAGACGGAACGTCCATGGGGCAACGAGATGGTCAACACACCTGGAGGAAGATGTGGACCAACTAATGGTTTAAGTTTAGCAGAATAATTTGTTTTGTGACGATTTTGATGATTTTATTTGATTGGTATCTAATGATTTGATTGGTGCAAATGTTTTCAGGAAAAGTGGAAATTCTATTCAATGATGTGAAGTACGGTAATAAGCAAAAAGTCAGAGTTAATTTTTAACAAACACATTGGATAGAATGGATAAAATCATAAAACTCTTCTGGTTAGATTTTTTTAAATAGTGTATTAAATAGAGCTTACTAAGTAAAACCATTGCCCGATTGAATTAAAAGTTAACAAAATACGGTTATGAAATATGTAGATGGGCGTGGATTAATGGAAAGGGCTGAATGTAGGCTATAGGAGTTATGATTGTATGTGTTATTCTGATAATTTTGTTATTCATGGGTGAATACGAGTACTGGAATGTCTGTTCAATTGGTGAAAATCACAGCCTATCCCAAGGATGAACAAAATTAAGCAGATGGTGGAAGTAGTGGAAGCTACAGTAACGTGGTAAATTGGGGGGTGTTTTTCATTTTCCTATTTTCTTACTTTCTAAATTCTTTCTTTCTAAGGACGATGATAATGTGTAAAGAGGGTTGAAAACAGTAGCCATCCGTGTTACGAGGTGGCATACAAGGACAGGGTTTGAATTGAGGGATATTTTTTATCTATCTTTTCTTTGTGTAATAGTTTGCTGAAATCAACAAGGGGTGTTGAATTGATATGTGTTGAACTGATGTGTTGTTTTCCTACTAAATAACCTACACTTTTTCTTGTTTATACTGAGATGACTGAGGGTCCGATCTATAGTGTTGGGGATGCAATAACAGTGCTTATTCGTCTAGCCCGGTTTCAGAATAAACATTTATTTGCTTGCTATAAAATTAAGGGCCTATCTTCACAAAAACAGCCTAAGCTTATTTTAATCTTGTTTTCTTCCTACAAGTTTAAAGAAGAGTGATCAGTTATATGAAAATCAGAAATGAGAAGTATAAGTGTGATATAAGACTTAAACTTGGTTCATTTTTTTTCCTTATTATGGTTTGATGTGTTTGATTTCAATTAATTATCAATGAATGATAAAAAGGGGGGACTGTAATGGCAGATTTTCTGTTTCTCTTACTTACACAATAGTGTGTGTTTTTAAACTCTGGGAAACAGGTGTGACGTCAGGAGGAGGCAGATTGAAAAGGGACCTCTGACCCCTATGGTCAGAGGCCGTCCAATTTAGAACTTGTGAGTTTGTAAGAATAAACTCAGCAGGATTAGATGACTAGCAGAGAAACCTTCCCTTGTTTAGATAAGGGCCTGTAAGCAGAAGACCTTGAAAGCAGTATAAAGACTCCTCTGCCCTCCCTTCCTGGTCGCACTTGTTTCACAGACTGTACTGGTGACTTCTGTGTGGCAACTGGGCCTTCTTGCAAGAATAAATACTTTTAAAAGACAATTTGATTTCAGAGTGTCTCTTACGCAGTTGATGATTGTTTAATGAATTTTTGCCACAACAGCATCCTTCTTCCCTGACCCGTTCTACCACCTGAGTCAGGAGGGAGACGGGGGGAAAAGCGTAGAGAGGACGGCGAGGCCACTCGTGGGTCAGCGCGTCCTTGCTCTTCGAGAAAAATTCTGGACAGTGAGCGTTTTCTTGAGACGCGAACAGGTCTACTTCCGCTCTGCCGAATTTCTTCCACAGCAGCTGGACTGTCTGTGGGTGCAAAGACCATTCTCCTGTCTGAACCTGGTTCCTGGACAGTCTGTCTGGTCCTACATTTAGCTGATTTAACCTGATTGGTACCAGTCTTTTGCCTCCCAAGGTTTCAAAGCTGCAATGCATGCTTGATTGACCTTGACGCGAAGCCGACCGGAGGCCCACGCTGTGCGTGGTACTCTCTTTCTGAGCCAGAACTGCAGTGGGCGCATGCGCAGAAGGCCCAACTGGAGAACTGAAGATGCTGAGGCCATCAGACCGAGCATCCTTTGAAAGGCTTTGAGAGGGACTATCGCGCCGCAGCGGAACGAGCCGACTGCGCGCCGAATGTCCAGTGTGCGCTGAGATGACAGGCGTGCTGTCGAGCAGCGAGCTGTCGAGCAGCGAGTTCAGCTCTATTCCCAGAAAAGATATAATCTGTCTGGGGAATAGCGAGCTCTTTTCCCAGTTCACTGCGAGACCGAGATTCTCGAGGTGATCGAGTAAAATGGTCCTGTGCTCTACGAGCTCTGAGTGAGATTGGGCTAGAATCAGCCATTCGTCCAGATAGTTCAGCACTCGTATGCCCCGTAATCTGAGGGGTGCGAGCGCTGCGTCCATGCACTTCGTAAATGTACGGGGTGCCAGGGACAAGCCGAAAGGCAGGACTGTGTACTGATATGCCTGGCCCTCGAAGGCGAATCTCAAAAATTGCCTGTGACGTGACGCTATCTGTATTTGAAAATACGCGTCCTTTAGATCTATTGACACAAACCAGTCCCTCTGGCGGACATGCGCGAGGATTTTTCTGGTTGTGAGCATCCTGAACTGGCGCTTCATAAGCGCTCTGTTCAGCTGCCGCAGATCTAGTATGGGTCTGAGACCCCCGTCTTTTTTGGGCACCAGAAAGTATCTGCTGTAAAGCCCCCCTTCGCTTTGAGCTTGAGATAGGGGTTCTATAGCCCCTTTGCTCAACAGTTTCAAAATCTCGGCTCGAAGTAGATGAGCTACTTTCGATTCTACCGTGGTCTCGACGCGCGCCATGAAGCGGCGGGGGGGGCGTCGGCGAAACTGCAGCGAATAGCCTTCTTTTATGATGTTCAGCACCCATCTCGAAAACCCGGGAAGCTTTTCCCACGCAGGTGCGCGAGTAGCTAGGGGCTGGATGCGAAGCACGCTCTGATCGGCTCGCGATACAGCGGCTTTTGTGTGCTGTGACATAAGCGTCGCGCTCATGACATCTGAGGCAGGGGGCGCGCTGATAACAGCGGGCAGAATGCCCGCGCTCGACTCCTCTGCAGTGTCTAGCTGAGAGGAGGAGGGCTGGGCTAGTTTCATGTCTGTGTGTGGGCGTGGGCGCAGAGCAGCGGGCACATACACCACCTTTACAGCATTGCTCGCGTGAGCAGAGCATATGCATACTGGTCCTGTATTTACAGGGACCGTGAGACATGTGGGAAGTAGCGTTTGTGGGCACTGGGTAGTGGGCACTTTTGCTACATTTGAAGCGCAATCGATCTGAGTCGATTTTATGTGCGCGAGCCCTGTGTGAAGGGCTGTGCTTGTGTGTAGGAATGGGCACTGAGTAGTGGGCATTTTTTCTACACATGAAACACCGTCGGTCATGGCCGGGACACCAGAAAATACACTCTTTAAGGGATTTATCTGGGTAGCCGTAAAAACGGCTTTTGTGTGCAGGCAAGCCGGCAATGGAACCGGCTTGTTGGCTGCTAAATATGCTGGACCAGTCACATTTCCTGGAACTGGACGAGCGGCAAGCTTTGGTGGAAGTCCGGCCGCAGCGGGACTTGGACACCGTCGCTTTCCTAGGCGTGCTAGGACGATTTCGGGGCCTCTGGCTTCAACGCAATCTTTTGCCGCGGGCCACGCGAGGCGGGGCGGCGGCCAGATGAGCGAGAGCGCGGTCTCGAGCTCTGGGTTTGGCGGCGTTGTGAAGAGGAGGCGGTGGGCGGAGGCTTAGGCTGTGAGCTCTGAGCAGACGGTTTCGCACGGCCTGCTGCAGAACTGGAGCGCTTCGGGAGGAAGTGCTTCATGGCCTGGGTCGCTTTCTGCACCTCAGCGAACCTATCGCCGAAATCTTTGACCGAGGTTCCGAAGAGGCCGGCAGGGGAAAGCGGCGCGTCGAGGAACGCGGTGCGTTCTGACTCAGTCATGTCCGAGAGCGTCAGCCACAGATGTCTCTCAGACACGGTGAGCGAGGCCATGCTCCGTCCAATGGCCTGTGCTGCTGACTTGGTGGCGCGAAGAGCGAAGTCTGTAGCGCTCCTCAAGTCCGGCACGCAGATTGCGTCAGGTCCTCTCTCGTCCAGCTGGCGGAGGAGATCGGCCTGGTATATCTGGAGCGTGGCCATGGTGTGCAACGCTGACGCGGCCTGCCCGGCGGCGGAGAAAGCGCGGCGGAGCAGGGCTGACGTCGTGCGGCAGGCTTTTTAGGGCAGCGCCATCTTAGCACGCCGTCCAGCAGAGGGCGGGCATAAGTGCGCTGCAATAGCCTCTTCGACCGGCGGTAGGGAGTGGTAGCCTCTGTTCTTTGCGTCGTCGACAGCGGAGAACGCCAAAGAGACAGAGGATCGTGTCCTGGCCGAAAAAGGGGAGCCCCAAGACTTAGCGACTTCTTCATGAAGCTCAGGAAGAAAAGGCGCTGGCTTGGATGCAGGTGAAACGCGCTCCCCAGGCAGGAAGTAGCCGTCCAGCCGGTTGTGAGCAGGCTGCTCAGGCATAATCCACTCGAGGCCGAGGCTCGCCGTGGCCTGAGTGAGTACGCGCATGAGCTCCGCCTCAATGCTCGCTCTCTTTCCCGTAGAAGCACGGGCAGGGGGGGCGGGATCCTCAGAGCTCGCCCAATCCTCACTGCCTGATGCTATGAGAGAGCAGGAATCCCCCTCTCGCAGCAGCGCGTCGATCTCATCAGCATCATCGACAGAAGCGGCGGCAGACCGCGGCCGCTGTCCGTCCGGAAGTGAAGCTGATGAAACCGGAGAAGCAGGCGGGCGCACCGGCGAGTTTTGACGGCTGGGAGAGGGCTCCGGGATTCGGTGAGCGCGGCGCTTTTTACGGCGCGGCACAACAGCAGGTGTGGGCGCAGTCTCGCTGAACAGTGCCAAGCGAGTCCTCAGAGTCGCTAATGGCAACAGCTCGCAGTGATGGCAGCCGCCATCAGCGAGCGCGAGAGCTGCATGTTCTTGACCCAGGCAGGAAGCGCAGATGACATGGTGGTCCCCGTCGCTGAGTGTGGCTTTGCACGAGCCGCAAGAAGGCATCTTGAAAACGTGACGCAGAGGGCGCAAAGCGCCCTCATTGGGTCTGAAGTCACTCTAGGTCTCGCTCGATAGGCTTAAGCAGTTGCCAGGAGACCAGCCAATAGGCGCGCGAGCTGCCTCGCCTATGTCTGTATGCTGCCGCAACGCGTTTTACATTAATACAAAATTAAGGATAATTTTTTGGCTTCAGTATTCTCGTGGAAAAGGATTTTCCCCTAGCGTATTCTACGCAGTACGAGAGAATCTCTCGTAAGAGAACTAAACGTTTTCAATACTGATTAAAATATATATAACGTTCACTAGTGTTTTGAAGAAATTCTTTATACTTCATGTGATTTAGTATACAGGTAAAGAAAAAGTAAAAATATCACTGAACACATTAATGATGTGATTTAAATGTACAAGACATGCTTTTAACATAATGACTCACCATGAACAGAAACAATGAAGATCTTTTCACTGTCGCTGCTGCCACTGCTGATCTTCAGTTTATAAACTCCAGAGTCTGTGTTTGTGGTGTTTGTGATGGTCAGAGATCCAGTCTGATGATCCAGCTTCAGTCTGTCTCTGAATCTCTCAGTATCTTCATTACACTGAACATCTGTACAGATCTTACTCTGATCTCTATTGATTTGAGCGATGCGAGTGACATTATAATACCATCTAATTCTGTCTTGTTGGTTTGTTTGAACACCAGAGCTTAGAGTGACTGAATCTCCCTCCTTCACTGACACTTCAACTGTATCAGCACCAGACGCTCCTGTAGAAGAAATCAACAGTTCATTATTAGCCAAGCAACATTATACAACAGGAAAGTAATGTGAAAATGTTCATAAAGATTGTGTGTAGGGAAATATGTCTGGATTCATAATGTACCACAATTAAACAAACAGCAGAAAAACATTATTGATTTACAGGCCCTGTTCATGGAGATCGAACTTCATGCAGAATTCAGATCCAATCCTGATTAAAAACTCCTGTCTGTAATTATCAAGTGCTCATGAAGATCTTAATGATCTGTTTAGTAGTTTTTGACCATAGTTGGAGCTGAACTTTACAAGAAGTTAGATCTACAGGGACAGAATTGGGCTCTACAGCATGAGATCCAGAAATGTTGTGACAATTTGACAAATTTCAAAAACACATTGTGCACAGAAAGTTCACTTCACAACGACCCCATCATAAAGGACATCTCAATTCTCTAACTGCACTGCGAGGAGGCGAGGAACGAGGAGTGAGGATACACAGGTGTTTCCTATGCAGGAGTCTTCGGCTGCGTCCGAAAACGTAGGCAGTGATTTATTGTCTCGTTGCTCTATCAGGCAATGACTTGCAGGCAGCGCCTGCACACAAAGGTTACTCGCGAAACTGATTTCAGACACACTGCTGAGGCAGTGTTATGTTTATCAGTTTTCAGACGCAGCACATCTTGTAGAGAAAGCTGATGCAAGCTATAAATTCTCCTCCCCCTTCACATCTGTCACAATCATTTTAATGTATGTTTTACCTTTGCATTTTAAATAAACCACACATCTTATATATTTAGCTGGGCATCTTGCTTTATTATTAACTATTATTAATTAAATAACCAAACTTCAACAATATAAGGCCAGATCCTTTGAGCTGATAACGACGCTTGGGTGATTAAGTATATTCCATACAAATAAGATGCCTGTCTTCATTTTCTTTCCATGCATCCTTCCCTCGCATGCTAATGTCGATGGAGCTGAGACGCGAGAAAAGGAGTGAGGATGCACAAATAAGAAATATGAAGCACCAATGAGTTCTGTACTGTGCTGGTACCCAGCATGCACTGCAGCATGAAGCTTTTCATTTCATGTCATCATTGTTGAGATTTATACGCTGATTCTTGATCTGTGTGTCTGAATGCCACTCCCTGAAATTAGTTTTTACAGTGGGATGTCTACAAGCCTAAATGTCTTACAATGGTCAAATAACAACACCCACTGTAAAAAAAAAAAAATGATGAATGCATTTCTGTTGAATATAAATCGATTAGATAAGAGAGACTAAAACATAAGCTTAATATCTTACCATGAATGATGAAACACACGAGAAATAAAGGCAACATCAACAGAAGCTTCATTTCCACCACTTTTCATTTAAAACATAATTGCATCTTATGATACACAATAGCGCAAATGTGGTCCTCCTCTGCATCACATCGACGCCAAAGTGAAAGTAATATTTTGCGTATTATTCACGCACTGTAGCGCGATGACGTAGTGACGCTTCGCCATGTTCGTTGATCTTTACGATCACATAATTGTTGCAAATATAATATTATTTTGTAGGGTTTACGATGTTTATTTGTGGGGTGAAACGCAGCACTCGATTATGTGTCCCCGCGTCCTCAAACCGGTTTAAAACTATAACAATGTCCACATTGTTTTGTCACAAAAACATATCACTTAAATTTATCAGCAATAATAAATAATTATAAATGAATTAGTTGATTGAAAGAGATATAAACAAATGTGTTTTCTAGGTCGTATAAAAATAAAATCACTGCGAGAAAATTAAAGATAACCTTTATTTATTTATTTATTTATTTATTTTTCAGACAAGTGAATGCAGATTCTGATTGAATAATGTGTCGTTCCTCTGCTTCACTGGAGACTAGTGATGTATGTCTCGAGACCGGTCTACTGGAGACGCAGTTGTTATAGCCTACTAGTCAAAGTAAAAGTAATGGACTGGGACCCCTAGGGGATGTAGGGTGCATGATGTAGACAACGTGACATTCTAAAACGCTTAACGTGAAAAAGTTTAACATTAGGGACACGCTTGTTTTAAATACTTCCGCACATGCTTGGATGACGAAATTTTGTGTATTTACTAGTTGCCATATCAACACTATATAGAAAAAAAAATTCCGCCCAAATTATATATTTGTTTTGAAGATATCCATAGACATTTATTAAACCATAGCAAAAGTAAATTTCTTACTTAAGTTAATTTTTCATCTCTATTTTTTGTGCTTATTTAAAATAAGACAAAAATGATATTATTTTAATCTCCAAGATGTTATTTAACAGTTGAGATAGTTATTTAATGCTTCACTAACTAGCAGAAGACACTAGCCGGGTTTAAATCCCAGTTGTGCAGGCGGGGCATGTTGTAACACTGCGTTACAATGTGCCCCTATTAGAAATATGCTATTATATTCTATGTTTTTTTTTGTTTGTTTGTTTTTTTTTTGAGAAAACGTGAGAAAAGGGTGAATAAAGACTGAGAGTCAATGGTCAGAAATTACTAATTATTTATTTGTTTTGAACTATGTTGTATAGCTGTGTTTTCATGCATTCATAGTCAAAACTCAAAAATTAGTTTATATTTAATTATTAAAAATTGCCATTATTTTATATGAAAAAGTTTTTTAATTGTATTTTATCTAGAAAATATTTTAGTTTGTTTTGTATATTCTTTTTATTAGATCAGATAACATTTTAAGCTGTCATATGTTATGTTACAATGTGCCCCTGCACATGTTACAATGTACCCCACCTATGGGGCATGTTGTCACATTTCACTTCCATTCTTTCGGGGTATATCAAGAAAAAAGTATATACTGTATTAATAAAACAAAAACACATAATTGTATAGACATGTGGGAAATTAATGTGGGGAAAAAAAAAAATACTCTGAACCATAAGTAGATTTACACAAACTGAGAAAGTCAAAAAGCGTTACTTTGTGCCCCGCGCTCCCCTCGTGAGAAAGTGCACTGTAAAAAAAAATTACATCCCCAAGTCAAAAATTTAAAGTGACCGATAACATCTAAATTTTTCAATTAGTCTGACGTATTATTTCTCATTGAGCCAATGTTAACAGACTATTGCAACAAGAATTTCACTTGGGCCAATTGAAAAATTTTGATGTTATCGGTCACTTGAAATGTTTGATTTGGGAGGGTTAGAAATGTTTTACAGTGTGGAATTAGCAGACCAAACCCTGTAAACAACATCATACTAATAAAACAAAGCCTACTATGTACAGAAAAGCAAATTAGCCCGTAATATATGCAACGCGTTTAATTACACGTGGCTCAGACAATGACATTAGCAGACCAAACTCAGTAAATACCATACTAATAAAGTGTGTTGTGTACAGAAAAGCAGATGAGCCCAGAATATGAACGCAGCACGTTTAATTCACATGGTAAGTCTTGGTAAGACACATGCATTTTCTGTAAAGCAGCATTGAAATGTATATTGTATATTGTGAAAAGTGCTATAAAAATTACGTGAATTGAATTGAATATATTTTATACATTATAAATAGGGTTGATTTTAGTCCATTATGTCCATTATAATTAATGATTTAACCTCACCTACCAAAGGGGGCATTCATTATTTCCTCAGCCTTTAATTTCAGCGAATTTGTCACAATCAAATCTGTTTAATCATTTCCCTCCACACCAATATGAGCTGGAACCCACACTGTTAAAAATTACCTGTAAATTTTACAGTAAAATACTGGCAGCAGGGTTGCCAGCCAATTACTGTATTTTTTACAGTAGCGTTTCTGTAATTTAATTTACAGAATTTTACTGTATTCTCTGATTACAGTAAATTTTGAATTGTTGTATTTTTTTACAGTAAGCTACATAATCTCTGTATTTGCTATATCTAGAGGAAGTATGTAAAATGGAGTGTATACAATATATTTTCCTTATTTCTGAATATTAATGACTGGCAGCTGAATTTTAAATGTAAATTATTTATCAACTGCATAAGCTTTAAACAATTGTTTTTAAGTTTTTAAATACATAAAATGTTGTATAATGCACAACTTAATTCCCCTATTACTTCACACAAAAAAAAAAAATAATTCAACATACTAATCTTGAAAAACAGGTCAAAATTTATTTAATTTATATCTTTAAAATCTGCATGAAAAAAGTCATAAAACAGTGTATTTTGTATTATTTGGATTTCATTTTTATTTACAAAATTGTTTTTGTTTTTTAAATGGACATGAAATTAAATATTTTTAAATTACTTGAAACAAATTAGCCATCATGGCCCTTCACACAAAGAAGAAATACGCAAACGACATACATTTAAAACCACTAGTTGACCAACATGATCATAATAAAAAACACAAAGACACTGATTAATTTTCACCACTTCATTACCAGACCAACATGTCCAAACAACAAGGTCCCAAGTGAGTCCAACAAACTTCTGATCAAAAATGGAGAACAATTCAGCTCCAGAATGCTGTTCCATCACAGGATGCAAAGAGTGGCTAGAAACATTGAAAAGAACAAAGAGGACAGTATATTAGATATATATTACAAAACATAATGATACAGTCAGAGACAGATAGAGGGATGACAGATACAGTTAAGCCCCTTTCACACAGAGATTCCTTGCATTTTCAAGTCACTTTGTCTGAAGAGACGTCCTGAACATGCCTCCAGTGTGCCAATGCAGACTAGCATCACGTTGCCACTTTTCAGGGAACAGGGTTACAGTCAAGTAACCTGAGACATTCCCTAGCAAAAGCTTCTGTCTAGAACCCTCAAGGTTGTGTAGTGTGTGCGCACAAACATGAGAAAGGCCTCAGTCATGGGCTTGGGATGTCGACTCAAGGACATGTGAGCCCAGAGTAACATAAACATCCAAACTATAAAATCTGATAAATGTGTGTGGAGAGGACCAGCCTGCCGCATTACATACTTGTTGCAAGGGGGGTGCCTCTTGCTAAAGCCCTGTGAGGGTGCAACTGCCCTGGTAGAATGAGCCCTAACCCCTAGAGGCAAAGCTCGACGGCACACCTCATAGGTTAGAGCAATAGTATCCCTCACTCAGTATGACACTGTTTGCTTGGTGGTGGCCATCCCCGGGTTGCAGCCCCCATGGAAAATGAAAAGTTGCTCTGACTTACGCCACTGGCTTAAGTCATCTGCATCTAAAAGCTTTGACCAGTCTAGGGGCAGAGTCTAAGCAGGATGGTGAAATTGACAGAGCCTGCAAATCCCCAATTCTCTTTAGTGAAGTAATGGCCATGCAAGTAACCATCTTTTGAGTCAGACGCTTGTCAGGCACTGACTCTAGTGGTTCAAAAAGGAGTCTCAACTAGCCCCTCAAGGACTATGGCCAAGTCCCACGAAGAGATTTTTGCTCTAACGGAAAAGCCTCAGCCACCTCGCTCCATGGATAAGGTGGGCAATCAAAGGGTGTTTCTCAACTGGAGCCACATCAATCAGAACTTGGCAAGCCGGTATTGGGGCCACAAATACCCTGAGAGTAGTGGGACATGCTGATAATTTTTCCTGCAGAAACTCCAGCACTGAAAGAACATGGCAGTGAACTTGGTCTGCATGGCGTACAGTACACCACTGGGGTTTGCAACGGAGCTAGTGATGCATCCTGGCATTTTGTGTATGCGTGAGGACAAGACCGAATGAAAGAACCCAATATTGTAAAGCTTCACCCCTGACATTGATCCTCGGAAACTTCCTGTGTTGTGGCAGAAGTTCTATATGAAAATATGGGTCCTTGAGATCGATTGTGACAAATCAATCTTTGTCTTGGATCTGAGACACAATCATCTTGATCCTTAGTATCTTGAACTTATATGTTCTGAGAGAACGGTTCAGACCACAGAGATCTGAAAATGGACGCAACCCCCCATTTTTTTGGGGGGGGGAACCAGAAAGTACTGACTGTAATAGACTACCTCTCTCTCTCTGGGAGGGGAACATATTCTATGACCCCTTTTCCCAGAAGAGTTTGTAGCTCTTTGTGACGGCAAATGCACTTGCTCCGGGATGTTAAATGTTCTGTGTCCTTGGAGATAGCAACAGAACATTCAACATTTCACTGGAAGCCGCTGTCCCCCGAAATACCAGAGGTGGAGGGGCTCACTAGAGTCTCTTCCAACTGGGGCATAGTTGTATAACCACGTGCCCTTGCACCCACGATAGTTGAATAAGTCAATGTCGAGAGCACAAAGACATGTGAAGAAAAAGGTCTGGAGTCTTTGGCCTCCTTGTTTTCTCTCTCTTTTCACACTGAGAAATTTCTGCACACTGACAGCTGGAACCCTAACTTCTAACAAAGTGGACAGATAGAGAGTGTAGCGCACACATACACAAAACGGTCTCTGAAGACAAAGACACCTGAAAGTGCACCTCTTTCCCGTATTTGTATAGCCTCTCACAAGTGCGTATTCCAATGACATCATCGTCAGAGGTTATTCAAAGCCCCGTTATTGGGGTGTTTGCCACACATACTTCACAACAGTTCAAGCAGTCAGCGCAGTGCAGCGCCGTCAGCGCAGGATTGAGAGTAGCTTTTGATAGAAGGATTATGCTGGTGCAAATGTGATACCAACACTATTGTGGGTGTTGTTTTACACTATACTATACTTATTTGAGCTTCGGCTCTACAAATGATTCAAACATCCAACATCATACAAGCTACATCCTGATTTCACTTGTAAAAAAGCATCCCAGTAGAAATTGAGTACAACCTTTATTATGTGAAAGTGTAAATAATAAAATATAAAAAATACCAATATATATATATATATATATATATATATATATATATATATATATATATATATATATATATATATATATATATAAAATACAGACTAAACTTGAATGGCAGTGTTAAATAAGAAAAAAAAAATCTATTGCCTTTGTGCCTCGATGTGAAACAGTTTCTCATCATGTTTCTGTAGATTAAAAAAGTTAAAAGCTGCTCATATAGAAGCAGAACAAGAAGAAACTCTTCACATACAAACTAACACAAACACACATTCACTGTATAGTCACTCTGACATATAATATGTCTGTAAAAAAAAAAAAAAAAAAAAAAACAGCAGGCAGGTTTCAGTTTGCCTCATAAGATGAACTTCTGTAAAACTGGTACTGTGAAATCATACATGGTTTTAACTTTAACTTACATTAAATACATTTTCTACTTTTTCCCATACACTATAATTGAGAACTGAATAAATATACACAACAATTTTAAATCACTTTCTATTTTACAATGAAATGTAGTTTTTATATGACATATGTATATGTAACGTGTACGTGTGTGTGTGTGTGTGTGTGTGTGTGTGTGTGTGTGTGTGTGTGTGTGTGTGTGTGTGTGTGTGTGTGTGTGTGTGTGTGTGTGTGTGTGTGCATTAGGAAGGTCAGACTCTGTCGGGGGAGGATTCACAAGCTTGTGTTTGTTAAGATCTGTTGTGCGTTCATTGATAGTCTTATTAGATCAGGCGTTTCACTGAACAGCTGCAAATGTTTCACATGTTTGTTTTGTTCTGTTTGTGCTTCTGCCGTCTGATCGGTAAGTTATAAACATATTTGTGAAGTTTATTTACATATCAGAGTAAAAAAAACCCTGTGGCGGTTCAAATTAGACTATTTTCATCCACTGTGATCAAATCTCTCTTGTTGTTTTAGAAATGTTGTTTTCAGTGATTACAAATGCAAAAACATTTCTTGAGAAAAAAAAAAAAAGAAAATCATTCAAATATTTTTATTATTATTATGCTGTAATCATAAACAACTACAATGTAATGAGAATTCAGTCATAATACATTTAATATAGCCATATAATTAAACTTGTACTTTCAAGCTATAATTAATTTAACATATAATTTTTATTTTGTTCTACGGCTAAATCTTTTTAAACACATTAAAGATCAAATTATTGATTCACTCACATCTGTGTGTTCATACTATTCATTTAGTTTGTAGTCTCTGCTGATGTTAAAGGTTACAAACTGATCTCATGCAGGCTGAATAATCCAACATGAGCATTAATCTGAAAACCTGTTCATGTTCATCAGGAGTGTTTGCTGCCGAAACAAATGAAATACAGTCAGTGTCAGTTATGGAGGGAGATTCTGTCACTCTAAACACTGATGTTACTGAAATACATGAAGACGACGACATACTGTGGAAATATGGAGCTGAAAACTCTCTTATAGCTAAAATCAGCAAAGAGAACCGAATCTCCTCCACATATGAAGATGTTCCTGATAGGAGATTCAGAGACAGACTGAAGCTGGACAATCAAACTGGATCTCTGACCATCACGAACACCAGAACTGAACATGCTGGAGATTATCAACTAGAGTTAAATGGAGCGAAACTGACATCAAAAACATTCAGTGTTTCTGTCTATGGTGAGATCATTTGTCCTGTCCTTCAAATTATTCTTATTAAATTAACTTCTTCAGTACCAAATGTTTAAACATGTCCATATTTCTCTTTATTCTCTCATGTTTTCCAGCTCGTCTGCCTGTTCCTGTCATCAGCAGAGACTCTTCAAATTGCTCTTCATCTTCATCAAATTGTTCACTGCTGTGTTCAGTGTTGAATGTGTGTGATGCGACTCTCTCCTGGTACAAAGGAATCAGTGTATTGTCCAGCATCAGTGTGTGTGATCTCAGCATCAGTCTCTCTCTACCTCTGGAGGTGGAATATCAGGATAAAAACACCTACAGCTGTGTGCTGAACAATCCCGACAGCAACCAGACCACACATCTGGACATCAACACACTCTGTGACACATGTGAAGGTACCACATCAACTAACGTCAGCGCTGATATTAGCATTTATTGATTGAGCTGATCTCAGTTTGATGTTTTTATTCCTCAGGCTCTGTCCACTGTTGTGGTCCTACTGAAACTGTGATCCGATTGGGCCTCTCTGCTCTGGTGGGCGTGGCTACTGTGATTGTTCTACTTTATGACATCAGATCCAGAAGAGCTGAACAAGATCAAGCACATATTTACACATTGGGACAGTAAATGATGATGTCATTTCTCATTCCATCTTAAACATTTCTTCAAACTATTTCAATCAGTATATTAATCTTCATTTATTTTGAATGGCTTTATATATGAATCTGGTGTTATTGATGTTTATTCATTGGCATCTTTATCAATAAAATGTTCCCACTCTGAGGTACAAGAGTCTCCTGTAAATTTCATTATGTTATTTTTCGTATCAGCAAGAAAAAGAAATGGGGGGGGGGGGTGTAACTTTGCTTTCCATTTATTACTTAAAACTCACTTTAAGCACTCCGACACCACAGCACATGTTTCATTTCATAATTTTACTCCAATATGATTTGTTCTTCACATGTATAACTCTCTGTTATTATGTAAAAGTAAGTTAGGATTCCTTGATACTTCCGTTTGTTGTTAATCTCATGAGGTTAGATATAACAAAACTAGACTGTCTAGTTCCGTTTCCACTTTTGTTGTATTCAGACACACTAACTCTGACCCAAGTGTTGGGGACTTAGAGTTCAAAAGCATATAAATGTTATACTGCAAGAAAAAATGTTAGTTATAATTAATTTCAAAATTCCTTAACAATTGCAACAGGAATTAGGATCCGACCTGTGATGGCGGCGACACAAACACATTCACTCACAAACCTACAGTACATGTGTCTCATGGATGTCTAACTTTAATGCACACCATTCAACGTACATCCTAATTCATACCCTGCTCCCATATACGTGTACATTAGGTAAGTTCTATAGAGCGAGAGCGCATCTACTGGCTCAGAGGACCCGGAGACAGAAGGACAAGTGATAGAGTTTAATTTTACAGCAATGGGTAGACAAACAGGAAAATGGCCAACACAAGGGAGAGGAGAGCACAAGACACAGACGCTGGAGAAGAACGTAGGAGATGATCGCTGGAGGTACACGGGAGATAAAGACTGTTTTCTCAACGCTGTCATTTTTGTTGAGCGTTTATTCATACATATTCATCTAAGCTTAAAAGTAATCAATTGTAATCTGTTACATGACTTCACTTTAATAAAGTGATTGAAATAGTTACACTACTTATTACATTTTAAATAGGGTAACTTGTAATCTGTAAACTATTACATTTCCAAAGTAACCTTCCCAACACTGTGTATCTGTTTGTGTTTTCTGTGTGAATGTATCTGTGGTTTCATTCAGAAATCATCTTATAGAAACACCAATTCTAATTGATGTATTTAAGAGAGCGCTGCTCTTGTTCTGGTTTACTTCAGAATGAAGAACGGGGGTCTTTACATTCAACAAACATCAGAGAGAAAAACACATTTCTCTGTGTGTGTAACTGAATCAGTCCTGAACATTTGATTTACTTTCTGTTAATTTATTTTCTTCATTTCAGATGTGTCCCGGAACTCAATGAATCCCAGAAAAATTCAATGAAGGATGTCACTGAGATCAGCCTGAGAATCCTCAGACAGATGCTGCTAAAAGGACATCCCGCAATTGGGCAGAGCCTCTGGCGACGGGTGTTGCTGATGGGGCGTCCCTTGTTCTGATTGAGACACTACATGACATTAGCAGCAGTAAAACCAAAAGTGCTTGAGGATTTCCAGTATGTAATGGTGGAGGGATTATTACAGCTGCTAAAGGATCCAGACAGGAACAGTGCAGGATCATTTTATCTCCCAGTATTGGGAAAATCACTCAGGGGTGTAAGTTAGTCAGTTTTTGTTCAGTGCCGAGTTCTTCACGCTCGCAAATCTACTCATTATAACAAAGTGCAAATATGATATAAATAAGAGATTAATTGTGCAGTGTAGACAGCTTTGATGATTGTAATGGAGATTTGTGTGATTGCGAAGAACTGAGAGTGAGTGACGGCCTTTTAGAGATTTTAAATGAAGCATGAACTTTTAGTATTTTGGATTACAATGTTTACGATAACAGTTCACAAGAACGTGTAACCTAATAGTTGACAGCATGTAATGTTGGACTAATAAACACTGTCTGCATCATGACGCAATTATAATACATTACCATAATGTGTTAATTATGCATGATTAGTTACTATTAGTATTATTAGCATTTGACACAAACTATCCTTTAGAAAAAGGTAATATCACAAGTTACCGACTCTTAATGGCAGATGTTTGTGTGCTATTCTGAAATAGCTGTATTAAAACCTCTTTACCACTGTGGTCCATGCTTGTATTAAATTGCAAGTTAATCACAGTGTATTTTCTTTCATATAAATTGATCTATATATATATATTTTTTTTAATTATTATTATTTTTATTAAAAATTATTTTTAAAACTTGACCAACAAACTCCTAAGTGTCTTCTTTTATAAGAAACCATGACTAGGACTGTAGTCATGAATTGCAGTCATTTATGTTTACTTAGCCTTCTGTATGTCATTTTCCAGTGTATATGCTCTAAAATGGGGATGAAAGGAAAGAGGCTAGTTTGTTGCACTTTTATGTTGATTTGTGGTTTAATTTTTGTGATTCTTTTTTACAGATTTGTAAGATTTCCATTTACTTCAAATTTATACTAACTGTTATTAATAATCATATCATAGTAAAATGCAGTTTATATGAAATATACATATTTATTGATCTAAAATGTCGCTTAGGGCTCTAATACATTCTGGGCCAGCCCTGTACAGGCTACTCAATGTCCTTATTGTTGACAAAAGTGAATGTTTTTCTCTCTATTTTCTTGTAACAAATGTGTTGTAACCTGTGTCTTTTGTGAAGCATTTTATAAAGATGCTGATTCATGTTTTTGCTGCTGAGTTTATGCATTTTTTATTTATTTACAAAATAAGAATTTATCGTTCTGTGTTCCTTTACACACTTCTATGTATATCTACAAAAAAACCCCTGTAGATTCATGTGTTGTATTATTCTGGAATAAACAGTTAATAATTCAACACTGAACAGTGAAGCAGATAATGTTGAACAGTGTGAAGAGTGTCTGATGACTGGAATCAGAAGGCAAGAGGTTTCAGTTTGACTCTGACGATGAACTTCAGTAAAACCGATACTGTGAGATGGCAGACGGGTTTAACTACTTATTTTCATTATTCTGTACACTGAGAATTGAATAAATATGCAAATAAACACAACAATTTTTAAATCACTTGAGTTAGGCTCTAATTTACCATGAAATGTTGCTTAAACACAATTCACACTTCTACTTTTAGCCATTTAACAGTCAGAGAGTTACAAAGAGTTTTTTAAATTACAAAAATAATCCATTAAGAAACGTTAAAGTCTTGATATGGGCCAGATGATCTATAACATTATATCATGTGTAAATTCAGTGTGTGAAACTAGGAGGGTCAAACTGTCGTGGGAGGATTCACATCAGACTGAGTGTTAGAGCACATAGTTTCATCAGTAGCTGAAAAACGGAAGAAAATGTTTCACGTGTTTGCTTTGTTCTGTTTGTGCTGGTGCCGTCTGATCGGTAAGTTATACATTTAATTTTTGGTTTAGTTTAGTGAAAAAGCTGCTATTTACGATGGCAATAGATACCAAATGGATCATGAATATTGTGAGATCATTCTTTGAATTTAGGTCTCTGTTGAAGACAATAAAATTTCCAGGTCTACAAATGTCCAAAAAAATAAAATATTAAAAGTCAAGTCAAGTCAAGTCAAGTATACTGTATTTGTATAGCGCTTTTCACAATACAGATTGTATCAAAGCAGCTTCACAGTATTAAATCAAAATAGCACAACAAGGTTTGTTTCTAGTGGAAAAAAACTTCCACGTTTGGTAAGGCTGATCAATAGTATTATTGATTGATTAAATTAAATTAAATATCCCCAACTGAGCAAGCCAAAGGCAACAGTGGCAAGGAACCGAAAAACTCCATCAAGTGACCTAATGGTGACCTAAAACTCCATCAGGTGACCTAATGGAGAAAAAAAAAACCTTGGGAGAACCCAGGCTCAGTCAGGGGCCAGTTCTCCTCTGGCGTTTATGAACTAGATGCCGGATTTAACTGTAAGATTAAAAATATTATATGAATGCCTGGCTGAAGAGATGCGTCTTTAATCTAGTTTTAAACTGGGAGAGCGAGTCTGAGCAACGAACAGTATCAGGAAGGTTATTCCAGAGTTTTGGAGCTAAATGTGAAAATGCTCTCCCTCCTTTGGTGGATCTGGATATCCTAGGTATGACCAAAAGCCTTGCATTTAGTGATCTTAAAGAGCGTGATGGATTATAGGGCGATAGAAGATCCGTTAAATAGACTGGAGCTAAGCCATTTAGGGCTTTATAAGTCAGTAGCAATACCTTGTAATTAATACGGAACTTTATAGGTAACCAATGTAGTGATGATAAAATCGGTGTTATATGATTAAATTTTCTTGATCTAGTAAGAACTCTAGCGGCTGCATTTTGGACTAATTGTAGCTTGTTTATTGAGGATGCAGGATAACCAGCTAATAACGCATTACAGTAATCTAGTCTGGAGGTCATGAATGCATGAACTAACTTTTCTGCATCAGAAACTGATAGCATATTACGTAGCTTAGCAATGTTTCTAAGGTGGAAAAAGGCTGTTTTTGTAACATATGAAATATGATTTTCAAAAGACAGGTTGCAGTCTAGTATAACACCCAGGTCTTTTACTATAGAGGATAAAGTAACAGGACATCCTACAATGTCAAAGTTGTATTGTGAGAGGTTTTGTGGGCGGTTTTTTGAACCGATAAGTAGTACCTCTGTCTTGTCTGGATTTAAAAAAGAAAATTACGCATCATCCAATCTTTTATATCTTTAACACACTCTGTCAATTTGGATAATTTAGCATTTTCATCCAGCCGTGATGAAATATATCAGCATATGTCATCAGCATAACAATGGAAACTAATTCCATGTTTCCTTATAATATTTCCAAGTGGCATCATATATATTGAGAATAATAGAGGGCCTAACACAGATCCCTGCGGCCCTCCATAGTTTACTGAAGTTATGATCGATTTTTCTCCATTTAAATAGACAAAATGGTAGCGGTCAGATAAGTATGATCTGAACCAGCTTAATGCTTGTCCTTGAACACCAGTATAATTTTGTAGTCGATCTAATAGTATTGTGTGATCTATAATATCGAACGCAACTCTAAGATCAAGTAAAACTAGTATTGAGATACAGCCTTGGTCAGAAGCTAAAAGTAAATAATTTGTGATTTTAACGAGCGCAGTTTCAGTGCTATGGTGCGGCCTGAATCCAGACTGAAACTTTTCATAGATGTCATTTTCTTGCAAGAAAGAGCCCAGTTGAGCGGACACAACTTTTTCTAATATGTTAGACATAAATGGAAGATTTGAAATGGGTCTATAATTTGCTAGATTATGTGGGTCAAATTGTGGTTTCTTAATGAGAGGTTTTATAACTGCCAGTTTAAATGTTCTTGGAACATGACCTAAAGATAAAGACGAGTTAATAATATTGAGGAGAGGCTCTTCCACTATAGGTAACACTTCTTTCAGTAGTTTAGTTGGTATAGGATCTAATAAACATGTTGTTGTTTTAGATGAAGTTATAAGTTTATTTAACTCTTTTTGTTCTATAGTTGTAAAGCACTGTAATTGTTCTTGCGGGGGGAAAATTGAGGCTGAATTATAAGGCGCAATTGAAGATTAAACGTTTACAATTGTGGTTCTGATGCTTTCTATTTTCTCAGTGAAGAAGTTCATGAACTCATTACTACTAAACTGTAACAGGATATTTTGTTCGGGTGACGTCTGTTTATTTGTTAGTCTAGCCACGGTGTTAAATAAAAACCTTGGATTATTTTGGTTATTTTCTATTTGTTTGCAGAGGTGCTCAGCCCTGGCCGCTTTTAGGGCCTTTTTATAATGTGACATACTGTCTTTCCACGCAGCTCTAAAGACCTCTAAATTAGTTTGTTTCCATTTACGCTCCAAATTACGGGTTTCTCTCTTTAGAACATGCGTAGTATTGTTGTACCACACTCTCAGAAAAAAAGGTACAAAAGCTGTCACTGTGGCGGTACCTTTTCAAAAGGTACACCTTTGTACCTAAAGAGTGCATATTAGTCCCTCAAAGGTACATATTGGTACCAAAAGTGTACATATTAGTACCTAAATGGTACATATTAGTACCCTTTTGAAGGGTACTGTCCCAGTGACAGCTTTTTTTCTGAGAGTGCATGGTGCTTTACTTTTCTCTCTGACCTTTTTTAATCTAATGGGTGCAACAATATCCAATGTTCTAGAGAGAATGGTGCTCATAGTGCTAGTTAGTTCCTCTAGTTCATCTGTTTGTTTGGGTTCAGGCAGCAGCTGAGACAGATCAGATAAGCAATTTGAGAAATGATCTATGGTGGATGGAAGGAGTGTTCTGCCTGGTCGATAACGCGGCGCAGCATGACATATTACAGCAGTACGTAATATGAAAGTTACCATGTAATGGTCAGTGACATCATCACTTTGTGGAATGATATCTAGTCATGGAAAGTAATGGAAATCTCTAGTGAATGTAAACATCTCAGTTTATGATCTGCATGGAGGCTCAGAAAGCCAAAACTTTGCTTTCAAATATCAGGCGATTTTTATCCTTTAAAAAATAAATTTATAAAAATACAAGTTTATAAATACAGCTACAAAACTCATTAGTCAAAATGTGCAGGGACCCCGAGAGCATGAGAGATAGTGATACAAAGGGTGTTTGTTTTATACTCGTCTAAGTGTCTTATGAAATATCTTGCACAAGTAAACTTTTTAAACTTGATTTTGCTGTACAGCAGATACATTTAAAACAAATGAAGATCAAAGCGTCACACACACACACACACACACACACACACACACACACACACACACACACACACACACACACACACACGTCTGTCTGTCATATCTCACCTTTCATTTTGTGTTTCTGCTGCTGTTGTGAATATTCTTCAGTCCACATGAAAATAATAAAAACTACAGATGATTTAAGATTTATAAACCATCAAAACCTCTTTATGTTCTCCAGGTGTGTTTGGCACTAAGACAAATGAAAAACAGTCAGTGTCAGTGATGGAGGGAGATTCTGTCACTCTAAACACTGATGTTACTGAAATACATGAAGACGACGACATACTGTGGACATTTGGAGCTGAAAACTCTTCGATAGCTAAAATCAGCAAAGAGAATCGAGTCTTCTCCACATATGATGATGTTGTTGATGGGAGATTCAGAGACAGACTGAAGCTGGACGATCAAACTGGATCTCTGACCATCTCAAACACCACAACTGAACATACTGGAGATTATAGACTAGTGATAAGGGGAGCGAAAATAACATCAAAAACATTCAGTGTTTCTGTCTATGGTGAGTAGAGATCAGTTGTCCTGTCTTTTAAGCTTGTTTTATATCAACGTATTGAATTGTTGAATCATTTTAAAGTTTGAAGACAAAAATATCAGGATAAAAACACCTACAGCTGTGTGCTGAACAATCCCATCAGCAACCAGACCCACATCAACACACTCTGTCACACATGTGCAGGTACCACAGCACTGATGATATTAGTTGAAGTCAGTGCTGATATTAGCATTTATTGATTGAGCTGATCTCACTTTGATGTTTTTATTCCTCAGGCTCTGTCCACTGTTGTGGTCCTACTGAAACTGTGATCCGATTGGTCCTCTCTGCTCTGGTGGGCGTGGCTACTGTGATTGTTCTACTTTATGACATCAGATCCAGAAGAGCTGAACAAGATCAAGCACATATTCACACATTGGGACAGTAAATGATTATGTCATTTCTCATTCTATCTTAAACATTTCTTCAAACTATTTCAATCATATATTAATCTTCATTTCTTTTTAATGGCTTTATATATTAATCTGGTGTTATTGATGTTTATTTATTGCCATTTTTATTAACTTTGCTTTCCATTTATTACTTAAAGCTCACTTTAAGCACTCCGACACCACGGCACATGTTTCATTTCATAATATTTCTCCAATATGATTTGTTCTTCACATGTATAATTCTCCGTTATTAGGTAAAAGTAAGTTAGGATTCCTTGATACTTCCACTTGTTAAGCTCATGAGGTTAGATATAACAAAACTAGACTGTCTAGTTCCGTTTCCACTTTTGTTGTATTCAGACACACTAACTCTGGCCCAAGTGTTGGGGACTTAGTAGTAATTAGGTAAGTTCTATAGAGCGAGAGCGCATCTACTGGCTGTATGTGTATATTTCATACTACACTTTTGTTTCTAATTTTGTGTTGCTTTATTATTTTCATTGAATGTATTATTTGATATGCTTTTTTTTTTATTTCAGAAACCACCCACAAGTAAACAAACATCTAGATCAAACTAAATGACTTGTGGATTCACTTGAGTAAATCAATGCTTGGGAAAGAATCTGCCGTGGAACTCACTCTTTATTCCGTCTTATATACTTTATGATCGAGGTTGAGGACTAGCTTATACACACAAGTGCATCTATATACATACACATATCTTTAACACCAGTTGATGTTCTCTAGTAGTAGTCTGTGCCACTTTCAGTAGTAGTCCATTTCTAAGTGGGAACTGCTATTGATTTGTCTAATAATTTAGATATTTATGACAGTAATTAATTTGGTTTTAAAAAAGGTACACCTTTGTAAGGGCTTGATAAAGAGGGGAATGAGAGATTTTTAAGTTCCTTGAACCAACGTTTTTTGTTATTACTTCTCTGAACTGTATGTATTAAAAGTATACCTGGTTCGGAATATTATATTTTGACTGAATTTGGTCAAAGGTCTTAAGCAGGCCAATTATTCAATAACCTTTTGCACAAATAGCAAAACAAGAACAGTAAATGACACAAATGAGTAAAGGGTGTGATTAATATTTAATAAAGGACAGCAGGTGAATTCCTGTGATAAACTAAAAACTAAAAAAGTTTGATGTTGGTAAATACATTTGAACTAAAACATTTTAAACATTCACACTGTGTATGCATCCCATCTCCTGAGATGGTAGTAGGCCGTGATATTGAGATTCCTCCGTCGGCCCTGCATATGGGGAGTTGCTTGATATAATGGCCATTCATTTGGTAATTAAAGTATTAACTATTTCAATTGTTTTTTTAAGTTTTAATAGCTGTTGTTGCTTGGTTTTAATGCTTCCAGTTGGTTATTACATGTTAATGACCGGCAAAATATTATAAGTCTCAATAAAACTCATTT
Organism: Abramis brama; assembly: GCF_963993115.1. Taxonomy (NCBI): domain Eukaryota; kingdom Metazoa; phylum Chordata; class Actinopteri; order Cypriniformes; family Leuciscidae; genus Abramis; species Abramis brama. The sequence continues at coordinate 36,477,626 of NC_139968.1, forward strand.
TTCCCCTATAACTCATTGTCAATAATGCGTCAATGTAAGTGCAATTGCAAACAAGAGCAGTAAGGTGACTGCAGACCCTTGACCCAATCTTGCAATGTTCAAGGAAGTGAAACCAGATTTCAGCATCAAGATCTTGGTCTTCAGATTATCATTGGAAGACCAAGATCTGATCATTTTCTGTCTGATAATTGAACCAGATCTGTATATTTTAAGGTCTGTGACAGAGAAAAAGATGGACCAACCTGGTCTCACTGCAATTGGTACATATTTTTACGAGGTGGCTAATTCGTAAGAATTCATACGACCTCACTTGTATGAATTCGTACAATTTTTGCTAAATCATACATATTTTACGAGTTGCCCAAATCACACAGAGTACGCACCTGTCGCCATGAGAAGATTTCTTTTTTCTTACCAGATCCAGCTGTGTGACTCTTTCACTAGGAACCTCTTATGATAACCTTAGCTGAGTCTGTGGAGACTGCTGAGAATCACATATTAGCACACATTAAAAACTATTGATGACATTATATACAAACTTCAGATTTTTATTCTCAGCAAGGTATTTAACCATTTTGGACTGGTTTAACTTTGAGTATTATTTGGACATCCCGGCAGACACACAGCAGGATCATTCTGAGGGGTTTGAAGTGAGATATTGATGGATTCGTGAAGGGCTAAATTTAAGCATTTTCAAGTTTGACTCTTAAAGCCTCAAAATTCCAACTGTGTATTTACATCTCCCTTTTCTCTTTCTCTCTCTTTATGCCTGTACAAAAATGTGGTTTGACCTGATAGGTGGACAAATATATAGTTCTGCATGAACGCGTGTCATTACTGTAGGTTAGTATTATTTCAAACAGGAAGCTTCAAAGCTCCACGTTTTGATTCCTTAAACACCACACTTTCTTTCCAGTCAAGTGAATGCTTTACTTTGCATGTAGGAATGTTGACAGGGTTATGGACGTTCAAGTCTAATTTACAGGGCATTTTCCCCCCATTAGTTTAGATGAAACTAGTTTGAATTCTGCTTTACACAAAACAGTTTTACTACATAAAGTATGCCTACTGACAATTCCAAGGCAAAAAAACAAAATAATAATTACAGATTTTGTAACTGCAGATTTTGTCAAAATTTTGTTGTTACAGAGCATTGTTACAGAGTTTTGTCTTTGTGTGTAAGGTTCTGCCATTTTGTGACTGATATTAAATTGACTCAATATTAAAAGGTTATCTCACCTAAAAATGAAAATTATGTCATAATTTTCTCACCCTCATGTCGTTCCAAACCTGTAAGATTTTATTGTTAGAGAGCAACAGATAATCAACTCTATCAATACCATTGACTGATATTTAGAGCTTTCTTTTTTTATTGTAATTTATTTATATTGATTTAATTGATAAATATCTCCATATGGTGGGTTTTCTAAGGAAATGCATCAGAACACTGTAAACTCAACAGGAATGTGTTAATGTGTTAATAACATTATTCTTGTGAACAGCACATGTTGTGATATTCAGTGGTTCGGAACAACTACAATCAAACTGTCAAAGTCGCGTGATTTCAGTGAATGAAGCTTCGTTACGTCAGAACTGAATGGTTGCCGCTAGGGGACGATGATCTCTGTGAACCCATGAGTGTCTCTATATAATTTTTATATATTTGTTGGCATTTGATTACACATTTATATAATAAAAATGAAGAGTTGTAGTCAATGGTCTCTTGTTCTGATTAAGCAAGCTCTCCATAAAACAAACAAAACAAGACGTTTATAATAATAATAACTAACTCAATTAAAGATAGACTTTAGTTTATTAGATTAAAAAATACATATTTTCACAGAGAGTTACTGCAGTGACAGTAATTCACAACAGCAGAACACACCAGGAAAGTACTATGAAAATGTTTTTTCCACAGATCATAAAGATAGGTAAAGAAATATGTCTGGAAACATAACATAACAACATGAAAACAAATAGCAGAAGAACATCATTGATTCTCACTTTCACTCGTCAGACAAACATACACAAGTCTCATGGGTAATTCTGAACAATAGTGTGCATCATACAACCCACATCCTGATTCATATATCATAAATGTATATATGCATCACGTGTGTTTTGCTTTCTATGTTTTTAATTCATTTGTGGTTTGGTTTGCTGTTAGTAACTACTCTTGTGGTTTTCCTGAGCTGTAAGCTTTTTCTGCTTTGCAAATAGACAAGATCTTCAACTGTCTCCCTCCAACCAAGCCAGTCAACACTGATCTTAAAATAACCCAACACAACACAATTAATGGTATTTTAATGACACTCTCATCGCTGAAATCACTGGAGATCAGAGTAAGATCTGTACAGATGTTCAGAGTAAAGAGAGATTCAGAGACAGACTGAAGCTGGATCATCAGACTGGATCTCTGATCAAGCAATTAGCATATTTTCTAATATTACACATTTAAAGCTATAACCTAGTGGTATGTTCCACCATATTTAATTCAAAATATAGCTTTTGCTATCAAACACACACACACACACAGACACACACATATATATATATATATATATATATATATATATATATACAACTGATATGGTTCCTACTATAAAATCATAATTTAATATGAGATCTTCTTTAAAGAGTTTAAGAGTCTTTTCTGAGTGGTGTCTGGTGTAATAGTTTTACTGTAAGAATCACTAATAAATGCTGGTGAAAGTTTAGTGAATCAGTGATGAAATCATTTCTAACTCAGTGATTCAATGTTATAGTTTAGTCCACGTTTATTACTGAAAACACACAAAAATATTTTGGAGACACGCAGATTCCATCCGCTAGAGTGAATCGTGTTTTAATATTATTTATCACATACAGTAAACATACAAAGACTCATTCATACAAAGTTAATGCTATTGTTTCATTTAAGAAAAAAATGTATGTGCGTTTTAATTCAAGGAACTTTTCCCATTTCCATTCTAAAGATAAGGAAAACAAGAAAAATGTAAAGTGCAAGGCACAATATTTGTCTTACTAAAACAAATTTAAAAAACTCTAGTGTTAGGAAAACTACAACATTTTTATCAACTTCGAACTGATTTATGGTAAAAATTACTTTTCTTAAAACATTTACCTGACAAAATAAAAATATCAAAAGACACCTCTACTGATATGCTATTTACATATTTACAATGAGCAGATGAAAGATAAATACAAAAAAGTAACAAGAGAACAAGAGTGCTGCCAAAAGAAAGAACTAAGGAAAACAGTAAGCTGTCAAGCTGAAGTTACTAATAAAGTCAGTGAAGTAATAAAGTAAGCACATTGTGCTGTAACACTCCTGCTGAAAAACATTACATATTTCTCAGGTTTAACACCATAGTAAAAACTTTTAATGCAGCCTGTATGTATGGGTCCAGTTACAGGTATTGCAAAAAATATATGCTCCCTGTAAAGTGTTTCACCAATTTCTAAGCTTATTAAGGCAGGTTTTGTCTCCGCTGCTAGACATGCTCTGCTAATGCTATTCATAGTTTGGTCAACCATTGTTTTCCATGAAGACCAACATATTTCCATAAAGACCAACACAATCTACCAGTCTGGTTTAAGACGTGCTTGTTTTAGGGCGGTTAATAATGGCGCACACACCAGTACACTGACGAACACAAACCTTAGTAAATCACCTTGAGTGATTCATTTAAATATTTTTCTCACATAAATTTCGCGTCTGAAAGGGAAACTCCTACAAAAGCATAATGCAATAATTTAGTTAGTTTATCATTTAAATCATTCAAATTTTTACTGGTATTAATAACAACTAGTGAAATCTAGGATTTGTGACACAATTACTCTGTGAGCGATGAGAGTTTCACCTGATCCTCTTCTCTCCATCATTTCCTGATTCTCTTCAGTGTGCCTCTCAATGATAGTATCTAATTGAGTCTGACTCTGTGTGCTCCTCCTCAAAGGACTGTCATGCGGATCACATGGTGAGTTATAACATATCATCATCCTGTAAGAAAACACAGATTCACAGAAGGTTAAAGTGATGAGAAAACAATACAGACCTGGAATTGTTTTTTGGTTTTTTTCTGTTGTTCATACAGAGGATTTCAGTTCCTAAATATTTAACACCGTCTTAAACTGCATTATATCTTTTGTACCACAGTAATAGAAACTTGTGAGTTCAATATCACATCTAAATTGCTTAAACTGTTATATTGGTGTTTTAGAATAAGATGCTAGCTATCTGAAAAATATTTACACTTTGTTATCTGGGAGTTATTAGTGTTTTTGATTGATTTGACTGCCTCACCAGTGAATATCTGCTTCTGTAGTGTTAAATAGAAAGGATAATAAATAATTAAATCTCATATATATTGCTAAATCAGCTGATATGTAATACTTACATTCTGTGCTGCTGGTGTATAGGTCCTGCTGTGACAACAGTAAATCACACCAGCAGCAGATACTCCTGCAGACACCAGCAGAACACCAACAACTATTCCTGCTACAGCTCCTGAAGACAGACCTGAACCTGGAACAGCTACAGAGAAACAGACATTATTACGAGAGAGTGAATGATTATCCATATAGTATTTACCAATATCTTAGATGGATATTTAAACCTTTCTACTTTATTCATCAGTTAATTAAATTAAATGGCTTCATCTGTTGTCTTTAGAAACAGCAGCTAAAACAGCATCAGCACTGAGAGATCAACAGGAAACAAAGCACTTTTTTTTAGTTCACGAGTTCACTCTTACATCAATTAAACAGAGTAAAGATTATGCGTATTTGGCGTGCTGTCCGGGGGCAGGGCTCCGAGCTTGGAATTTTTGACCGAACCCAGAGTACCCCCCCCCCCCTCCACCCCCCCCCCCCCCCCCCCCCCCCTCCCTCCCTTTTTTTTTTAACAGTCCAGTGCCCATTTATTGGGTTGATCCTTTGATCCTCAAAGGAAAATGCTTTGCATGGCTGACTTATACTCACCAATGACAGTAAGATTGAATCTCTTCACTCTAGTGATGCTGAAGCTGCTGTTGTTCATGATGATCTGTAGTTCATATTCTCCAGAGTCTGTGTTTCTGATGTTTGTGATGGTCAGAGATCCAGTCTGATGATCCAGCTTCAGTCTGTCTCTGAATCTCTCTTTACACTGAACATCTGTACAGATCTTACTCTGATCTCCAGTGATTTCAGCGATGAGAGTGTCATTAAAATACCACGTCATCACATCATTTGTGTTGTTTACTACACCAGGATCTAAAGTAACAGATTCTCCCTTCTTTCTCTTCACTTCTTCTAGTTCAGCAGCAGAATCACCTGAAACACAAACCAACAGATGCTGAAAGGATCTTGTTTTGAGGGACAGACACACAACATGAGAGAACGAATTAAATGAAAGAGATAAAACACGCTCTCCTGACTTTCAGTCTGAAAAGCAACATTTATTCATGTTTTGTCTTTATAAACATATTTTACATATAATCCTCTATTCCTGGTGAACAAAAAAATACTGAGTATGAATAAATAGATGCAGATGATTCTAAAAGATGAACAGAGATTATATGATGAGAAACTGTCAATCACGTGCACCAGAACAAAACCAACTGTCAAAACTAATAACCAATGAAATATATATATATATATGTATGTAATATACACTCACCTAAAGGATTATTAGGAACACCATACTAATACTGTGTTTGACCCCCTTTCGCCTTCAGAACTGCCTTAATTCTATGTGGCATTGATTCAACAAGGTGCTGAAAGCATTCTTTAGAAATGTTGGCCCATATTGATAGGATAGCATCTTGCAGTTGATGGAGATTTGTGGGATGCACATCCAGGGCACGAAGCTCCCGTTCCACCACATCCCAAAGATGCTCTATTGGGTTGAGATCTGGTGACTGTGGGGGCCATTTTAGTACAGTGAACTCATTGTCATGTTCAAGAAACCAATTTGAAATGATTCGAGCTTTGTGACATGGTGCATTATCCTGCTGGAAGTAGCCATCAGAGGATGCCATCAACAAGGCATGATGGATCCATGTTCTCATTCTGTTTACGCCAAATTCTGACTCTACCATCTGAATGTCTCAACAGAAATCGAGACTCATCAGACCAGGCAACATTTTTCCAGTCTTCAACTGCCCAATTTTTGTGAGCTCGTGCAAATTGTAGCCTCTTTTTCCTATTTGTAGTGGAGATGAGTGGTACCCGGTGGGGTCTTCTGCTGTAGACCATCCGCCTCAAGGCTGTGCGTGCTGTGGCTTCACAAATGCTTTGCTGCATACCTCGGTTGTAACGAGTGGTTATTTCAGTCAAAGTTGCTCTTCTATCCGCTTCAATCAGTCGGCCCATTCTCCTCAGACCTCTAGCATCAACAAGGCATTTTCGCCCACAGGACTGCCACGTACTGGATGTTTTTCCCTTTTCACACCATTCTTTGTAAACCCTAGAAATGATTGTGCGTGAAAATCCCAGTAACTGAGCAGGGGTGCGTTTCCCGAAAGCATCGTTAGCCTACTATGGTCGCAAGTTCCGTCGATATCAGCATAGTTCAACGATTTGGTGTTTCCCGAAACCATCGTTCCAACGAACGTTCGCAAACAGCATCGCAAACTTGTTTGGTTGGAATGACAGCTCTCGAGCTGTCGTTAGAAGCATAGTTTCTAGTTTACATGAGATGTAGACTGAATAAACCCTTATCTTTAGCAAAATAAGCAAGCTGACATTCTTTACAACCCGTGTTATTTATTTAGAATACATACAAATGTCATTTACGTCTTTTAGTTTGTCAAGAGATTTAAAGCACCGTTTTTGAACACTGCGCATGTGCTAACGTGCTCTACTATGTAAGAACGAGCCAAATATTGAGTCTGGTAATAAAGCAAAATAACTGAGAAAAATTAGAAATGGTCTTCAGATGCCATGTCTGTAACTTATATGACAAAATCTAGCGTTAATTCGATCTCAAACTGATTAATTAAAATAAGTTATTAGTCCACCACGTGCGAGACGTCATAAACCAACGTGGTTGAACGATATTTTGCGACATACGGTTTCGGGAAACAGTCGTGACTAGCTAGTTAATTTCTCCAACAATGCATCGTACTATGGTAGTTAAGCAGCGAGCTATATAGTTGTACGGGAAACGCACCCCAGATTGTGAAATACTCAGACCGGCCCGTCTGGCACCAACAACCATGCCACGCTCAAAATGGCTTAAATCACCTTTCTTTCCCATTCTGACATTCAGTTTGGAGTTCAGGAGATTGTCTTGACCAGGACCACACCCCTAAATGCATTGAAGCAACTGCCATGTGATTGATTGATTAGATAATTGCATTAATGAGAAATTGAACAGGTGTTCCTAATAATCCTTTAGGTGAGTGTATATATATATATATATATATATATATATATATATATATATATATGTAAATCCACAACGTTTACTAGTGTTTTGAAGAAATTCTTTATACTGGATGTGCATACATTTAAAGAAAAAACACAAATATCACTGAACACATCAATGAAGTGATTTAAATGTACAAGACTTGCTTTTAACATAAATGACTCACCATGAACAGTAACATTGAAGATCTTTTCACTGTCGCTGCTGCTGATGATCTTCAGTTTATAAGCTCCAGAGTCTGTGTTTGTGATGTTCGTGATGGTCAGAGATCCAGTCTGATGATCCAGCTTCAGTCTGTTTCTGAATCTCTCAGTATCTTCATTACACTGAACATCTGTACAGATCTTACTCTGATCTCTATTGATTTGAGCGATACGAATGTCATTAAAATACCATCTAATTCTGTCTTGTTGGTTTGTTTGAACACCAGAGCTTAGAGTGACTGAATCTCCCTCCTTCACTGACACTTCAATTATATCAGCACCAGACAAACCTGAAGAAGAAATCAACAGTTCATAATCAGCCAAACAACATTATACAACAGGAAATAAATGTGAAAATGTTCATAAAGATTGTGTGTAGGGAAATATGTCTGGATTCATAATGTACCACAATTAAACAAACAGCAGAAAAACATTATTGATTTACAGGCCCTGTTCATGGAGATCGACCTTCCTGCAGAGTTCAGATCCAATCCTGGTTAAAAACTCCTGTCTGTAATTATCAAGCGTTCATGAATATCTTAAAGGTTTAGTTACCTATGATCACGCGCGTGAACTCGGCAATCGATTACTTTGGACTTCAACCGAAAAACAGGATGTAAACAGGTATTTGCGCTGGCTTAAATAACATCATTTTCATACATATCTTTCACATCTACTGCAGTCAGATTCACTCGTGTTCATTCAGAAGGAATCACTCACATTTTCTGTGCACTTGTAATGACACATCAAGGATGTTAAGAGGCTAAAAGCAGGTTTAGTACTTGCCCCATTGAAGTCAACAGGGTGCAAATTTTAAAAATAGAATAACTCGGTGTAGACAACACCGATTTTTGTCGTTGTTCTCTGTATTGACAGCACTCCAAATGTACAAAAAAATGAGCTCAATGTTAAAATTGACCGGAGTTCTCCTTTAATGATCTTTTTCAGTAGTTTTTGACCATGGTTGGAGCTGAATTTTACAAGAAGTTAGATCTCCAGGAACAGAATTTGGTTCTACAGCATGAGATCCAGAAATGTTGTGACAATCTGACAAATTTTAAAAACACATTGTGCACAGAAAGTTCACTTCACAACGACCCCATCATAAAGGACACCTCAATTCTCTAACTGCACTGCGAGGAGGCGAGGAACGAGGAGTGAGGATACACAGGTGTTTCCTATGCAGGAGTCTTCGGTTGCGTCCGAAAACGTAGGCAGTGATATTGTCTCATTGCTCTATCAGGCAATGACTTTGCAGGCAGTGATTTCAGACACACTTCTGAGGCAGTGTTATGTTTAATGATCTACAGCAAAATAGAGCGAGCTTAGGAGAAAACTAAGTGAATATTTAATGACTACAATGGTAATTTCTCGCTAGAAATGACATAAGTGGAAACCGTTGATCAAAAATTTATATTTACACACAAACTGACGACCAGCCGCAACTTTCAGACGCCATCTTTATGTTTCTAGCTCAACCGTCACAGAATGGAAAGCACATGATTGTGGGATATCAAAGGCAACGATGGATAGATCTGTCCTGCCTTCAAAAATCGATCAGATGAAGGAATCTCAGGAGATAGGAAGTGGAAATAACATTGCATTCGGACGTGTCTTGATGCCTTCTGACCTTGAAATGTGTCCTCTGAAGGCAGCATTTATCAGTTTTCAGATGCAGCCCATCTTGTAGAGAAAGCTTATGCATGTAAGCCATAAATTCTCCTCCTCATATCTGTCACAATCATTTTTATGTATGTTTTACCTTTGCAGTTTAAATAAACCACACATCTTATATATTTAGCCGGGCATCTTGCTTTATTATTAATTATTCTTAAAAAAAATTAAATAACCAAACTTAAACAATATAAGGCCAGATCCTTTGAGCGCAGCTGATAACGCTGTGAAGTGACCCTCGTACGAGTCAAATAACAACACCCACTGCAAAAAAAAAAAGATAAATGTATTTCTTTTGAATAAAAATCGATAAGATAAGAGAGACTAAAACATAAGCTTAATATCTTACCATGAATGATGAAACACACGAGAAATAAAGGCAACAGAAGCTTCATTTCCACCACTTCTCATTTAAAACATCATTGCATCTTATAGCGCTCTGGTCCTCCTCTGCATTGACGTCGACGCGAAAGTGAAAGTAATTGCCTATTTTGGAATGCTTATCCACGCACTGCGACGACGTAGTGACGCTTCGTCATGTTGTTTGATCTTTACGATCACATAATTGTTGCAAATATAATATTATTTTGTAGGGTTTACGATGTTGTGGGGTGAAACGCAGCACTCGATTATGTGTCCCCGCGCCCTAAACGTGTTTAACCCTCGAGTCTACTGCATAGCGTTGCCCCAAGGCAACGGAAAGTTTTCTTAAGCCCTATGTTCAGTACATTTTTCTTTAAATGATTGCAACCAATTAGAATGTTTCAAAAAGCATCAAAGAACAGTCCAACAAGGTTTGGGAGTCACAATCAAACACCATTTGAAGGCGGGACGTCCTTTTCTGACATGGTCACAGGAGCACATGTGTGAGATGAAAGCAAGATTTTTTGCTTTAGTAATCTTATTTAAAATGACATGAACTGTAAATAAAAAATATGTGTGTGAATGAAGGTGTAGAGAAGCCTTTTGGCAGGTTTTGTGAAGTTTTTATTTTATTTTGCATGTTCACAAATTCGTTTTTTCTTTTTGTTGCCTCAGGGCAACGTTGTGTGATAAGGGGTACTTTTCAAGGATGTCTTGGACAATACCTCACAATGGCAAATAATGTGTTACAAGTATGCTAGTGCACATTTGCTCATTTCATTCGTTTTTGTTACACACACACACAAATACACACACACACACACACAAATTATGTTGAAAAGTCAGTCTTGATTAAAAAGCTTTCAAAATCCATTTTTTGGTTACATCTCACCCCAGAGAATGTTTAACCCTATGGGGTAAATTGTAACATTTCACTCCTCCTGTTTGCAACTAAACCATGCATTTTATGTTTGTTCTGCAAGATAATAGCTATAGCTCAAACTTGTAAGTTTGAATCACATTTTGAATGAAAAGCAACATGAGTCAAACACAAGAAGCGTTTATGAACCTTATTTTGTCCAGCAAAAGACATTTAATAACTATTTTTTTACTCCAAACTCACTTCATAACATCAGTCGAGTGTTTGAAATAGCATTTTAATTAGCATTGATTGGATTAGTTTAATTAAAATTGCATTATAAATATACTTTATTATTATGGAAATAACTGAGGAGGCTTGAAGAACACAGATAAATCATGTATTGTTGTAGTTGTGTGTTTATTACATTATGTTTAATCATTCAAAGCATATCTTTCTATCTTCTTTTTATTCAGTTATATGATGTCCATATACATATGATGTATAAATACGATGCCCATAGGGGATTTCCTGTAACGACATGTGTTATATTACTTACTATTACTGAGGCATATTTGGAGTTTCTGCACAAGGGCGCAAAACCCAGCAAAACAAACCTGTTATTTAAAAAAAAAAAAAATGTTTTATAAAATTCATTTTAACCCTTAAAGAGTTTCTGTATCTTGGGGGATGCTGTAGGGGGAAGGGCCATGGGGGGAGGGGCATTATGTGGTTATAGTTGATGAGAAACACTGATGGGGTGATGGGTCATGTAATCAGGTCATGTGACTTTATGCCAACATTCCAAACATTTGTATCAAAATCCAAAATGGAAGCATACGTAGACAAAGACACTGGCCATGAGGTAAGTGTTTTTATATTTTTCACGATTATGATATTTTAGAGTGATTTTGTTTTAGAAAATAGTTTTTTAAGGATAGTTTTACATGTTCTTGTGGATATTTTTAAAATTATCTTCTCACAACTTTGATTATCAGGCATTGAATGCCTGTATCCTGGGGGATACATTGCCCATATAAGGGTATTTAACAGGGCTGATCACTCACAGATATTGTTATGTTTTGAGGCCTGTTCTCTACAGATATTGAATAGGATAAAGGTTTTTCTTTAGTTGTGGTGTGGTGTGGTGTGGTGTGTAGTGTAACGTAGTGTAGTGTAACGTAGTGTAATGTAATGTAGTGTAGTGTAGTGTAACGTAGTGTAGTGTAGTGTAATGTAGTGTAGTGTGGTGTAGTGTGAAGTAGTGTAGTGTAAAGTAGTGCAGTGTAAAGTAGTGTAAAGTAGTGTAGTGTAAAGTAGTGTAGTGTAATGTAATGTAGTGTAGTGTAGTGTAACGTAGTGTAGTGTAAAGTAGTGTAGTGTAAAGTAGTGTAGTGTAAAGTAGTATAGTGTAGTGTAGTGTAGTGTAATGTGGTGTAGTGTAGTGTAATGTAGTGTAGTGTAATGTAGTGTAGTGTAATGTAGTGTAGTGTAATGTAGTGTAGTGTGGTGTAGTGTAAAGTAGTGTAGTGTAATGTAGTGTAGTGTAAAGTAGTGTAGTGTAGTGTAGTGTAATGTAATGTAGTGTAGTGTAGTGTAAAGTAGTGTAGTGTAAAGTAGTGTAGTGTAAAGTAGTGTAGTGTAATGTAGTGTAACGTAGTGTAGTGTAGTGTAACGTAGTGTAGTGTAATGTAATGTAGTGTAGTGTAGTGTAGGGTGGTGTAGTGTAAAGTAGTGTAGTGTAAAGTAGTGTAGTGTAATGTAGTGTAGTGTAAAGTAGTGTAGTGTAGTGTAATGTAATGTAGTGTAGTGTAGTGTAACGTAGTGTAGTGTAAAGTAGTGTAGTGTAAAGTAGTGTAGTGTAAAGTAGTGTAGTGTAATGTAGTGTAGTGTAAAGTAGTGTAGTGTAATGTAATGTAGTGTAGTGTAACGTAGTGTAGTGTAAAGTAGTGTAGTGTAATGTAGTGTAGTGTAAAGTAGTGTAGTGTAATGTAATGTAGTGTAGTGTAGTGTAATGTAGTGTAGTGTAGTGTAGTGTAACGTAGTGTAGTGTAGTGTGGTGTAGTAGTGTAAAGTAGTGTAGTGTAATGTAGTGTAGTGTAGTGTAATGTAGTGTAGTGTAATGTAATGTAGTGTAGTGTAACGTAGTGTAGTGTAGTGTGGTGTAGTGTAAAGTAGTGTAGTGTAATGTAGTGTAATGTAGTGTAGTGTAGTGTAGTGTAGTGTAGTGTGGTGTGGTGTAGTGTAAAGTAGTGTAGTGTAATGTAGTGTAGTGTAGTGTAGTGTAGTGTGGTGTAGTGTAAAGTAGTGTAGTGTAATGTAGTGTAGTGTAATGTAGTGTAGTGTAGTGTAGTGTAGTGTAGTGTAGTGTAATGTAGTGTAGTGTGGTGTGTGGTGTAGTGTAATGTAGTGTGGTGTAGTGTAATGTGGTGTAGTGTAGTGTAGTGTAGTGTAATGTAGTGTAGTGTAATGTAGTGTAGTGTAATGTAGTGTAGTGTAACGTAGTGTAGTGTGGTGTAGTGTAAAGTAGTGTAGTGTGGTGTAGTGTAAAGTAGTGTAGTGTAGTGTAGTGTAGTGTAGTGTAGTGTAATGTAGTGTAGTGTAGTGTAGTGTAGTGTAATGTAGTGTAGTGTGGTGTGTGGTGTAGTGTAATGTAGTGTGGTGTAGTGTAATGTGGTGTAGTGTAGTGTAGTGTAGTGTAGTGTAATGTAGTGTAGTGTAATGTAGTGTAGTGTAATGTAGTGTAGTGTAGTGTAGTGTAATGTGGTGTAGTGCAATGTAGTGTAGTGTAGTGTAATGTAGTGTAGTGTAATGTAGTGTGGTGTAGTGTAGTGTAACGTAGTGTAGTGTAGTGTAATGTAATGTAGTGTAGTGTAGTGTAGTGTGGTGTAGTGTAGTGTAAAGTAGTGTAGTGTAATGTAGTGTAGTGTAGTGTGGTGTAGTGTAAAGTAGTGTAGTGTAATGTAGTGTATAGTGTAGTGTGGTGTAGTGTAAAGTAGTGTAGTGTAGTGTAATGTAATGTAGTGTAGTGTAGTGTAACGTAGTGTAGTGTAAAGTAGTGTAGTGTAAAGTAGTGTAGTGTAAAGTAGTGTAGTGTAAAGTAGTGTAGTGTAATGTAGTGTAGTGTAAAGTAGTGTAGTGTAATGTAATGTAGTGTAGTGTAGTGTAACGTAGTGTAGTGTAAAGTAGTGTAGTGTAATGTAGTGTAGTGTAAAGTAGTGTAGTGTAATGTAATGTAGTGTAGTGTAGTGTAGTGTAGTGTAGTGTAGTGTAACGTAGTGTAGTGTAGTGTGGTGTAGTGTAAAGTAGTGTAGTGTAATGTAGTGTAGTGTAGTGTAATGTAGTGTAGTGTAATGTAATGTAGTGTAGTGTAATGTAGTGTAGTGTAGTGTAGTGTAACGTAGTGTAGTGTAGTGTGGTGTAGTGTAAAGTAGTGTAGTGTAATGTAGTGTAATGTAGTGTAGTGTAGTGTAGTGTAGTGTAGTGTGGTGTAGTGTAAAGTAGTGTAGTGTAATGTAGTGTAGTGTAGTGTAGTGTGGTGTAGTGTAAAGTAGTGTAGTGTAGTGTAGTGTAGTGTAGTGTAGTGTAGTGTAGTGTAGTGTAATGTAGTGTAGTGTGGTGTGTGGTGTAGTGTAATGTAGTGTGGTGTAGTGTAATGTGGTGTAGTGTAGTGTAGTGTAGTGTAATGTAGTGTAGTGTAATGTAGTGTAGTGTAGTGTAGTGTAATGTAGTGTAGTGTAGTGTAATGTAGTGTAGTGTAATGTAGTGTAGTGTAACGTAGTGTAGTGTAGTGTAACGTAGTGTAGTGTGGTGTAGTGTAAAGTAGTGTAGTGTGGTGTAGTGTAGTGTAGTGTAGTGTAGTGTAGTGTAGTGTAATGTAGTGTAGTGTAGTGTAGTGTAATGTAGTGTAGTGTGGTGTGTGGTGTAGTGTAATGTAGTGTGGTGTAGTGTAATGTGGTGTAGTGTAGTGTAGTGTAGTGTAGTGTAGTGTAGTGTAGTGTAGTGTAGTGTAATGTAGTGTAGTGTAATGTAGTGTAGTGTAGTGTAGTGTAATGTGGTGTAGTGCAATGTAGTGTAGTGTAGTGTAATGTAGTGTAGTGTAATGTAGTGTGGTGTAGTGTAGTGTAACGTAGTGTAGTGTAGTGTAATGTAATGTAGTGTAGTGTAGTGTAGTGTGGTGTAGTGTAGTGTAAAGTAGTGTAGTGTAATGTAGTGTAGTGTAGTGTGGTGTAGTGTAAAGTAGTGTAGTGTAATGTAGTGTATAGTGTAGTGTGGTGTAGTGTAAAGTAGTGTAGTGTAGTGTAATGTAGTGTTGTGTAATGTAGTGTAGTGTAATGTAGTGTGTAGTGTAGTGTAGTGTAGTGTAGTGTAAAGTAGTGTAGTGTAGTGTAATGTAGTGTAGTGTAGTGTAGTGTAGTGTAGTGTAGTGTAAAAGTTGTCATATGAACTATAATAAAAAAGAATACATTGCAAAATGTTACCCTAAATGGGCAATGTATCTCGGGAGATATGACAAATGCATGAACTGTGTCATTTTAGTCTAGATACATACAAAAATAGCAATTAATAATTTTTCCATCAAATTTATTTATGCTTGCCCCTTTAAGGGTTAAAGTGCAAATTGCAATTTAAAAATGATTTTTTTCTCCAAATCATGCAACCCTACCCAGCAAAGAGAGAACGTTGGCACATCGTACCCAACCTTCTAACAACGTTTTTAACAACATGGCCAAAAAGTTGCTAAAACTATGTTGAGTGGTGAAGGTTGTTACGGAGTTGTCACAATGTTGACATTAAACCACCGTTGAACTTGAGGGCCATTGCTTAAGGTAGTGCCAAGGGTGTCTGGACAACATATGTACTCGTCACTGCCCTGAAGCGCGAAAATCAGCCTTAATTTACCTCAATAAGATACATAATTATTCAAACACAACTTACAATGTCCTTGTCTAATATGACATTTATTTGTTCTTTCAAACTGGAGGGACAGAACAACGTTAACTGATAAATAAACCAGCAGCCATATCACCCTGTAGCCCAAGACTGGTTGCCCCCTGAAGCTAAGCAGGGTTGAGCCTGGTTAGTACCTGGATGGGAGACCTTCTGGGAAAACCAGGTTGCTGCTGGAAGAGGTGTTAGTGAGGCCAGCAGGGGGCGCTCACCCTGTGGTCTGAGTGGGTCCTAACGCCCCAGTATAGTGATGGGGACACTATACTGTCAAAAGAGCACCGTCCTTCGGATGAGACGTTAAACCGAGGTCCTGACTCTCTGTGGTCATTAAAAATCCCAGGATGTCCTTCGAAAAAGAGTAGGGGTGTAACCCCGGCATCCTGGCCAAATTTGCCCCTTGCCCCTTGCCCCAAATTTGCCCCTCTGTCCATCATGGCCTCCTAATCATCCCCATATACTGATTGGCTTCATCACTGTCTCCTCTCCACCAGTAAGCTGGTGTGTGGTGGGCGTACTGGCGCAATATGGCTGCCGTCGCATCATCCAGGTGGATGCTGCACATTGTTGGTGGTTGAGGAGATTCCCCCTTCTATGTAAAGCGCTTTGAGTGCAGAGAAAAGCGCTATATAAATGTAAGGAATTATTATTAAATAAAGGAGTTTGTGATCTTGTGTAAATTACAGTATCAGTTTATGCTAACTTAAGCTATGTTTATTTTAGTATTCAGACATCCTTTAATTCTTACCATTAGGAAAAGTGTTGAACATCTTCTGGTCAGGTATGACAATTATTTCAACTATATGCCAAAAGTTATAAGACATAATGAAGCCAAAATTATTTTGATGAGAAAATTGACATTTCAGCACTCCTTGAACAGACAGCAACTTAAAGGTGCAGTGTGTAATTTTTAGCGGCATCTAGTGGTGAGGTTGAAAATTGTAACCAGCAGAAGTTACGGGCCGACAGGAAAAGATGTAGTCGTCTGAGACAGCAGAAAGTAGCCAGTTAAGCAAAGTGGTTTCTTTACAAAGGTAAATTAAGAAATTAGGTTTACTTAATTGTTCAGTAAATCGATATGTTATTGTGAATATTATTGTCACTTGTTCATCATTGTTTCAGTGTTTTATTCACTGACTTTTGCTAGCTTCTTTGCACACAAAACATAACATGGTAAATGGGGGATAACTAGCCTATATCTAGCATAAAAAAATTAATTCTCAGGACGTCGTCTAGCAGTTGATGAATGTTGCGCAACAACATTGCTACAGCCCTGTCACGTCTTACTATTGGCCAGCATCACACATGACCAGCGTCGGCCAATAGTGTGCCTACGTTCTTCTTACCAGAACCAGGAAGCATGACCATATTAGCCCAGTTCTGTCAACACTGCACTGGCTCCCTATTAAACATTGTATACATTTTAAAATATTGCTGATTACTTACAAAGCACTAAATGGTTTAGCTCCACAGTACTTGAGTGAGCTCTTAACGCATTATAGTCCTTCACGTCTATTGCGATCTCAAAATTCCGGCCAGTTGATAATACCTAGAATATCAAAAATCGACTGCTGGCGGTAGATCCTTCTCCTATTTAGCACCAAAACTTTGGAACAGTCTTCCTAACACAGACACACTCTGCCAGTTCAAAGCTAGACTGAAGACACATCTCTTTGACCTAGCATTCACATAATACATTATAGACTTCTATAATTCAATGTTAGGCTGCATAGATTAGGTCATCCAGAACCGGGAACACTTCCCATAAATCCTGATGTACTTGTTACATCATAAGAAG
The DNA here is from genome assembly GCF_963993115.1 of Abramis brama. Lineage (NCBI taxonomy): Eukaryota > Metazoa > Chordata > Actinopteri > Cypriniformes > Leuciscidae > Abramis > Abramis brama. The sequence goes on from NC_139968.1 coordinate 36,494,884, forward strand.
AATGGCATCTACGCTTATATTAGTCTCTCTCTTTATCCAGAGGTTTACCGCAGTCCGCCGGTATCCAGATCTGACGAAGGACCTGCGCCTGGACACGGCGACAACACAGTCCTGAAGTGTCAACTAGTCACTCCCCTGTGAAGGCCTCCCTTTACCTCTGTACAGATAAAGCGTTGTCATGATAATTCCGGTTCATGTGGCAACGCGGAAGCGATACAAATTTTGTATTATAAATTTTAAGGCCAGACAAGTAGTAAGTTGAGGGTTGATTTGTAGGGAAGGACTACACGTCTGCGCACATACATTCAAACGCACATACCTACAGACTGAACTCGTAATATGCATGTGCACGCCATTGCCGTTCTCACTGGTTCGCGTTTTTGAAGTTTACGCAGAAAGAACTTATTTTCTGTTAAAACAGTTTTGTGTTAGCAGCCCCTAAGTTAATAACTAATGCTCGTTGCGACGGAAGTGAATCAATCAATCTAACTTTAGCAGGGCTGCATTTTTCCAAAAGCATCGAAAGCCTAAGTTGATCGTAAAAACGATCGTACGACTGATCTTAATATTATGGTCTGTTTCCCAAAAGCATCGTAGCTTTAGTAGCACTTGAAAATCTTCATAGAACTACGAGTGCTCTGGAGTAATCATACATCCCCAAGTGCATCGTAAGAAGACTTAGGACACCTGCAGGACAACCGGCAGATTACACTTTTATCTAGAATTAACAGATTACACTGCAAAGTGAGTATAAATATAAGGTTTTGAATGTAGTTTTTTATTGTACACTTTATTGTACTTGTTTTTTTGTTTAAATGAATGTATAAATTAAATAATAAAAAAGGGAAGAAAAAATACACATCTAAATTAAATGATTGAACAAAATAAAATCATAAAAGTACGAAGCAATATGGGAAATATGCTTCAAAGACTGGGCAAAATATGGATGATTAAAAAAAAAAAAAAAATCTGTCAATGACTTGCTGACGTGCACGAAAACCAGCCACTGTATTTCTTGCAGACCACCTTCCCTGATCTTTGAACACCCCGGGTTGCAGTTAGTTTGCAATGTCCACCCAGATGTTTTTTTTTTTTTTTTCCTTGAATGGTGTCCTTCAAATCTGTTAAAAATAACATCTTTGTTTCGCTCTATCTCCTCTAAAATTAGGCCTACATTAATTTAATCTTTTTTGAAAGGTATCTTTTCTTGTTTGTTTTTTTGTTCATACATTTTATCAGTAGGCTATCTCCGCCTGAATGTAGTTTTTAGACTTGTCTTGATTGCTAATCCACAGATGACGATTATTAGGTTAAACCTAATAATTAAGGCTAAACGTTCAGAATACGTATGTATAATATCTATCTATCTATCTATCTATCTATCTATCTATCTATCTATCTATCTATCTATCTATCTATCTATCTATCTATCTATCTATCTATCTATCTATCTATATCTTAACATTCACAGAGGCACACATGTAAAGTCAGAATTTTGACAAGAAAATACACAATTACCACTTATGTGGGGTTTAATGGAAAAGTAATGTACTATAATATAATATAATATAATATAATATAATATAATATAATATAATATAATATAATATAATATAATATAATATAATTTTTGATAATCATATTTCACTAACATTCTTTTAAAGCAGGATTAACATTTGAATGAGAACAAAATGTTCTAGTACTTTGCCAAAGTGTAATAACGGGTGCAGGTTACAAGACTAGATGGCTTTTTGAAAGTAAATATATATATATAATCAAAAGTTTCAAATGTACTTCTGCCCAGTAAAAGAGGAGGGGGTTTACTGAATTGCATTTATGAACAACCAATCATATTACAACAAATATATATAACTAAATCATGCCACCTTTGCCATGCATACCTATACTATATCAACTGCTGTACTCTTTTTGTCATGAGGATTTCCTGTGATTGGAATGAGGTCCTCCAGCTGGGATTAAAGCACATTCAAAGGCATTATCTGGAGTCTGTCTGGTTACTGCTGCACAGCAGGTTAGTGCAAAACTAGAGACCTTATTCACGAGTGAAAGTGTTCATAGAGAAAGACGTCGTCCAACTCAGGAATGAAAACCGGAGGATAATCTGGATTGGTCGTACCAGTCGTAGGTGTCTGGTAGACACTTGGACCATGGGTGTCTGGTCTATGAGACACCATTACTTAAGTCACAGGAATTTCTACCACAGTACCAAGGCCAAAAATGTTCCTAAGTATTGTCACTAACTGAGACTCACCAGTGACAGAAACACTGAAGTGTCTAATGATGTCGCTGCTGCCGCTGCTGATCTGTAGTTTATGTTCTCCAGAGTCTGTGTTTCTGGTGTTTGTGATGATCAGAGATCCAGTCTGATGATCCAGCTTCAGTCTGTCTCTGAATCTCTCTTTACACTGAACATCTGTACAGATCTTACTCTGATCTCCAGTGATTTCAGCGATGAAAGTGTCATTAAAATACCATTTCATCAAATCATTTGTGTTTATTACACCAGGCAAAAAGTGACAGATTCTCCCTCCCTCACTAACTTTCTTTTCATTTTATCTTGTTCAGCAGCAGAAACACCTGAAACACAGACCAACAGATGATTGGAGGATATTTTTGCTAAAAAAAAAAAAAAACTATAACATGAAATAACTGTGGATATGAAAGGGATTTTCATGCTCTTTATTCACTTTCAGTCTGAAAAGCAACATTTCTCTACAACATGTTGTGTTTATGAACATATTTTGTCTTATCTTTTTTCTTTTTTTCTTACATCAAATCCTCTTCACTTTGGATTAAGAGTTAAATATGATATAACACGTGTATAAAAACAGAAAATTAGAGAAACTAGCAGATTAACAAAAACACACCAATGGAAAAACAAAACAGTTAAATAATGGTGAACTAAATTTGTAGTTAAATCTACCATATCCACTTAGAAACAAATGAATGTGTTTTTAAAGAAATTATTTTGTACTGTGTGTAAATTAATATGCAGCTAAAGAGAAATAACACCTCTGAATGTCACTGTGAATATAAATAGCACTAAGTACATGCAGTTTGCAGTTTAAATGTACATGACTTGCTTTTTAACATAATGACTCATACACAGAAACACTGAAGCGCTTTATACTGGACATGCTGCTGCTGTCCTTTAGATAATAAACTCCAGAGTCTGTAGTTGTGATATCTGTGATGGTCAGAGATCCGGTCTGATGATCCAGCTCCAGTCTGCCTCTGAATCTCTCAGTACACTGAACATCCATGTGGAATGGGAATCTTCCATAGGTTCTTTCCCCGTTAATGGTCAGAGATGCTGGGATAAGCTCCAGCATCCCTGTGCTTTTACAGTGGGTAATCCATCTGGACCATAGATATAAACATTGCTCTTCACTGAGCTTACTAAGATCTATGGTTATTTTTTCCCTGAAAAGGGTCCAAGATGCTGGGATAGTCTCCAGCATCTTTGTGATTTTACAGTGGGTAAATATCTCTGGATGATGTCTGGACAACGGATAGAAGCATGGCTCTTCACTGAGCTTAATAAAATATTCAGGAACGTCAGCTATGCTACTGGACTGAAAATACCAAGTCCATCTGTCTCGTTGGTTTGTTTGAACACCAGTGAGTAGAGTGACTGAATCTCCCTCCATCACTGACACTGACACGCCTTCTGATCCAACAATGTAAAACCCTAGAAGAAGAAATGAACAGTTAATTATAAGCCAAATAAAATTATACAACAGGAAAGTGCAGTGAAAATGTTTACCCATATCAATACCTAAGGAAATTGTGCTATTTTCCAAGACATGGAGATAAAATAGTTTTTTTTTTTTTTTTTTTTTTTTTTTTACATATCGTCATTATTTTTAATCCTGCTATTTTAGTCTCCCACATAAATAGCTGTACATCTACAGGGACACATTTTCAAGATTTTGGCCATAATGTTTTACATTCACGCCTCTGAAACTGATCTGGGCTGCGATTGAAACTGCCACGTTCGTTTTTGGCCCATGCAACGCTTCACAATTACATTTTCAGACAATACAGTGCAAATGCAAACATTTTAAAAAGTGAAAGCACACATGTATTTTTACTTTTTCCGGTTAATTCATCAATGAATAATTGTCCGTTTCTGTCTTTTTTTCTTTTTTTTTTGACTCCAAAAATTATCATTTGAATAGCCTAAATTAAAACTAACTGATTTTCTTTCTTTCCTTATATCTTTTAGAAGAAAAAAAATCTGTCTGCTGTAAAGCAAATATTTTGGAATATAAATATTTTTGAAAAAAAACTTTTTGACTTTCTTGGTTTGTGTAAATTCACTTATTATTATTTTTATAAATATATACAAGATACAATAAAATACAATTAAGTTTTTTTATATAAAATAATGGCATTTTTAATCATTTAAAAAAAAAACGCCAACACACCGCAAAACACAGCATAGTTCAAAACATAATAATCATAATTAATAATTGGTTAACATTCACTCTCAGTCTTTATTCACCTATTTATCATGGTTTCTTAAATAATTAATACATACAAGTATGGAATACAAATACATAGTTCTAATAGGGCACATTGGCAGTGTGACAACATGCCCCACCTGTTCAACTGGGATTAAAACCCTGCTAGTGTCTTCTGTTGGTTAACCTGACCACGTTAAAGAACTCTCTCAACTGTTTAATAACATATTGGAGATTAAAATAGTATCAGATTTGTCTAATTTTAAATAAACACAAAAACAGAAATGAAAAAATAACTTAAGACATTTATTTGTGCTTTGATTAAATAAATGTCCATTGATATCTTCAGAAGAATATATATATATATATATATATATATATATATATATATATATATATATATATATATATATATATATAAATTCTCTACATAGTGTTATGGCAACTAGTAAATACCCGAAGTTTCGTCATGCTAGCTGTGTGTGAAGTTTTACAACTAGCCCCGCTCACCGCTAACCGATAAGTTAGCCTACTAAGAAAAACTACGTCACGTTTGTTTTTATCGTTGATAGTAACATTAAAGACTTACTAAAATCACACACACGTAGGTAGAACGACAATAAGAGCAAAATCGAGGCGACATGCTTCATTTTAACAATTTTTGGAAATGTGCTCCGTGGTAGTGAAGGCGACTCCATTTCACCTGTTAAAGTGAAAGTAATAATTTAGAAGGCTCCCTATGCACTGTAGCACGATGACGTGGCCAGTGTTGTATTCCTGTGAAAACTGTTCTAGTGGGTGGAGTAATCATGAATATTCATTATATTCCCCCTGTTGTGGGCGTGGCCTTGAAACAACACGCAAACGAGTGGAACTGAAAATATCAGTGCACGCTCCTCAGATCTCAATCTGTCTCTAACGGATTATTTCGAAAAGGTAAGGTAAGGAAGTTTCACTGTTAATCATTAAATCCAACTGTTTACATTTTCAAAACATTTTTATTTCGTCAAAAACAGTCCCTCAAGGATTAAATGAGCCAAACTGAGCAATTCTTTAAAAATGTGCCAATCAGCCATTGTGCAAAACACACACGTACACACTTCAAAGTCAGGGGGGGTATTCTAGAAAGCAGGTTATGTGATACCCGGGTATGTTTAAAGGTGACCTATTATGCCATTTTCACATAATGTACGTATTATACATCTCTGATGTCCTCAGAATGTGTCTGTGAAGTTTCAGCTCAAAAAATCACCCAGATTTATGGTATAGCTTGTCAAAGTTGCACCTTTTTGGGTGTGAGGGAAAACCTCCTGGATATCTGATAGGAGAATGGTGATGATTGGAGTGATTTGACAGCTGATCGCGGCCTACGTGGCCTGTCTGAAGTAACGCTGCGCTCAATTTTTAATATATTTTGCATTTAAAATATTTTTGGTAACACTTTACTTGAAGGGGTGTGCATAAGACTGACATGATACCTTCATAATCATAACATGACATATGTCATGAATACGAAGGAGGTTTTGCATGTTTATGACAACTGTCATTAAGTGTCATTCGCTCAATTATGACATTTTTAATGCAAATATGACATTGTTTGAGATGTCTTTGTTATGGCAACTTGACATAAACCAATACATCATAACCTGTCAGTGTCTTTGTCATGACAACTTGACATTACTAAGACAACATAACCTGTCATAAATATGTCATAACATGACATAGCAGATTAATTATCAAACTTAAGAAACTACTTAGCTTTATGGATTGAATTTGTCATTAAAATGACATTTTTTTGAGGTCAAGAAAAATATCCATGACACAGTTATAATGGCCCCATGACAGCCAATGTCAAAACCAACCACATAACAGTTTAATGTAATGTTGTTAACCCATAAAGCTAAGTGGTTTCTTAAGATTGATCATTAATCTGCTATGTCATGTTTATGACATATTTATGTTGTCTTGGTATTGTCAAGTTGTTATGACACTGACAGGTTATGATGTTTTGGTTTTATGTCAAGTTGTCATGACAAAGACATCTCAAACAATGTCATATTTGCATTAAAAATGTCATAATTGAGCGAATGACACTTAATGACATAAACATGCATAAAACCTTCATATTCATGACATATGTCATGTCATGATTATGAAGGTGTCATGTCAGTCTTATGCACACCCCTTCAAGTAAAGTGTTACCATATTTTTAAATTTATTTTATTCTTCCCTCTTTCTGAAAACATCTTGGCGACATGGCAGCCATCGACTGAGTCAGCCCTGTAAACCTGTTGGTCAGTGGAAATATTCACACGGTCTCATCCAAGATGATGTCCCACTGGCAGAGGCCTTACCAGGGTCTCTATTGTGGCAGCCCATCCAGGGTCTCCCTGCTCCGCTCAATAAAAGTCAGCAATCTTTTTTTTTTTTTTTTTTTTATGTAATGTAAACTTTTATTTTGTTTTTCTGATCTTAAATCTAGTGGATATTAATAATTCAAATATTTGTGACAGTAATTTATTTGGTTTTAAAAGTGAAAGGGCTTGAAAAAAAAAAATATTATTATTATTAAGTTCCTTGAACCAGCAGATTATCTAATTACTTCTCTGAACTGTATGTATTGAAAGTATGCCTGGTTCAGAATGTTATATTTCATAGGAATTTGGTGTGTTAGATTTTTAATAGATAAGATAGTGAACTATCTTTTAAACTAACCATGATTCTAACATCTACTTCCTTTTTCAGGCCTAACATTCTAACACTCTGAAACATAATGTACTAAACATTCTGTTCTTTCTAAGAACAGGTCTGTTCTAAGAACAAGTGCTGACCATGACAATATCAAAAATATACTGTCTGTAGTATGTCATGATATATTGAGCAATCAACTGAACTCTTAAAACTTTCCACTTATTTTTGATGATTCAAGATAATTTTGCTTATGCCAGTAGCAGAGGGGAATAGGGTGGGGGCTTGCTTTCCCAATTGAACCAATCATATTGGTAGAAGGTGACATGTTAGTCACGATGATTTTATTTGTTGTCTCTATTCTATAAAAAATGTTGTTTACGTGTTTTCTGGTGAGATTCTCAATGGAAATTGTCTGAGATCTCCCGGCCGTGATTAAAGCATTTAGAGGACATTTGCTATAGTATAAATATTATAGGACGTAGTTGGGTTCAGGGAAAAATCCAACACATTGGTCAAAGGTTTTAAGCAGGCCAATTATTCAATAACATTTTGCAAAAATAATAAAACAAGAACAGTAAATGACACAACGGAGTACATTAAAGGGTGTGATACATTTTTAATAATGAACAGCAGGTGAATTTCTATATGATAAACTAAAGACATTTATGTATGCTATGCTATTGGTAAATACAATTAAATTAAAACGTCATTTCATACATCACAATAACACCAAAAGATGTGATACAAAAAGTAAAAACAGACGTATCCTGTCAGAGAATTAACTCAGACCAAAAATGAGAGGTATTGTCCTGTATGAACTCTAACATCAATTCCACAGATACAGTATTTGATCAGCATTTTTTGGGGACATTTTCATACACAGCCTCCATCTTTGATTTCTGAAAGAAAACAAAGACACAATCAGGAACCTGCAGATGCAACATAACTATTTCTATGAAATAATGTACTTCAGTAATATAGATATTAAACTGCTATACTACAGAATAGATGCTAACATGGAGCAGCAAGAGGAAGACATTAAAGCTCTGAAAGATTTTCATGATAGCCATACGGTCATCTGAGCTGATAATGATTGTCTTCACACAAAAGCAACAGCAACGATTGTTGTAGCATGTCTACAAAGCAACCAATGGCTGCTAAAGCTGCATTTCAGCTCAGAATAATGATAAACCGCAGAGCAGCTGCGGCTCGAGGACACACTTCAGCACAGCTAACATGAGTTATCACTGTTTTCTATTTCAACTTGCTAGTATAGGACTAATGTCCTACTTTTTTTCCAAAGACAATATAACAATATAAAACTTGCGTTGTATGGATTATTTTAGAATAACAAACTAATTTGCAATTGGAAGTGTTTACATATATTTCATACAAATAGTATTTAAACTGGGAGGCCAGAGATAGATCACAGACTGGATTTTTACATGCATAATGAAAATAGCCATAACAATTCATTCATTGTGTGTAAATAAAAAACTGTATTGTAGGTGGACAGCAGCACATCTAAAATAGAAATGGACTGTCCGTAAACTAAAGACGTGTTGCAGTGCAACTTCACAACTTTACTGGTAATAACAGGACCACATAAAAGGGCACCTAAGTTACACATCATCAGCTTTTTTTTTTGTTTTCAGGAGCTGTTTGTTGTAGTATGTGGTAATATTAGAAGCTCAAGCTCTGTTATCTGCTGTCACCTGATACATATAGTATGCAAACAGTAGTATAGTGTGCCCCCCTGTGGGTGGTTGCTATAATCGACATGAAGCTTGGTGAATGGGGTTGCATTGGACAAATGCTTTTGTCCCACACTACCATTTACAGTCCTCTCCAATTATTCAGATTGAAGGGTTAATGCATCTCTTTACTATAGTCTGTCATGATGTCAGTTTGTTTTGATTCCTGTTCTTGTCTGTGTTTGTTTAATCTGGTAATTAGGTCAGTTCTAGTTGGTTGTTCTGTTCTTGTTCTTGTTCTGGAGATTATTTTGTGAAGTTTGAGTTTAATTTTGAATAAAGCTGCTGCACTTAGATCCTGTTTCATGTCTGCTGCAACCACTGTGTAACAAAAGAACTGACAACAAAATGGATTTAGCAGCAGCAAAATTGTTCAGACTGCGCCAGGGAACACGCTCACTCAAGGACCACATCAGAGATTTTTTGGACATTTCAATTTCCACCAACCTCCCGGACTATGTTTTGATTGACTTTTTCTGCCATGAACTAAACCATTTACTTCAATCCCTTCTAGTCCGTAATGGTCCTCGAGCATCCCTGAGCACATTCTTGGATTACGCCCTTCTTCTACGTCTCTCAACCTTTACCGTGCGGGAAGTGACACCTGAGCCCTCAGCCCTCAGAGTCCAGTGATGGCTCCTGCCCCTGACCAGAGCTTTGCCCAGTGCCCGCTTGAGCCGTTCCAGAGTCCTCCCTAGCCCAGAAACCTTCCAATAATTTTTTTTTACTGGCTATACGTCTCCAGCTACAGTGGCCAAGCCTGGCTCCCATGGCAAGGCCACGAAGGCTGATCCTCCTTGGCCACTGTCAGCGCAGTCCTGACTCCCTAAACTCCCTGAGCCACCCTGGAGGCTCCTTGTCCCACTAGGCCTCGCTCCTGTGAAGTCTTTTTCACCATGAGGACACCCTTCCAGGATGGGGGTGTTCTGTCATGATGTCATTTGTTTTGATTCCTGTTCTTGTCTGTGTTTGGATAGTTTGGTAATTAGGTCAGCTCTATGTTGTGTTGAGTTGGTTGTTCTGTTCTTGTTCTGGAGATTATTTTGTGAAATTTAAGTTTGTTTTTGAATAAAGCTGCTGCACTAAGATCCTGTTTCATCTCTGGTGCAACCACTGTGTAACATAGTCAGAGGTGAATAAATAAGAATGGACATAGGATCCCATTCTTATTCCACCCTCCCCAACCACTTATTGGGGTTTCAAGTTGGGTTTAAGCTCATCTCTGATTCCCAATGGGTATTGACCCTGGTGATTGAAAGTTTCAGGACATGTGAAAGTAAAAAATGATGTCCCATATTCTTGTTTGTCTCCCTCCAATTTTTCCACTTTGGGTGGTGCCATTTATGGAGGTTGTAGCCTGCTCTTCTCACTAACTTGTCAGAGAAGTCAGAGAAGTTTGCAGGCACCCTTTGGTTGGCTGCTCCCGATGAGCCTCTCTGGCCAGAATTTGTTCTGCTTGGGACACTTTGCTTTTGACTGAATAATTTTGAAAAGTAATTTAATCTTATGCAACCCACTGAGCAGGCATTTCCTCAGCATGACGTAGTGGGTATTGTGTTCCCCATAGCATCAACACCAAGACGCAGCGAAGAAGTTCCACTCTGAAAGAGAACGTCTTAGTTGCATCTTGTTGCCATACTTTGGGACATGCCTGCACATCTCATTCAAAGAAAAGAGCTCATAACATGTAACTTGGGCATCCTTTTATGTGCATGAGTGCTTAATGTGTGACGTCATGGATTGCCACACTGTAAAAAGTGAATAGTTGGATCAACTTAAAAAAATTACTTCAATTGGTAACACCTAAAGAAATTAAGTTTTCTCAACTTAAATGATCACGTTTTATCGTGAAAAACTTGAGAATTTAAGTTGAGAAAACTTAATTTCTGTAGGTGTTACCAATTGAAGTAATTTTTTTAAGTTGATCCAACTGTTCACTTTTAGATTTGCGTGTGTTTACACATTTAGTCACCGGTCATTTCGAGGGCATTTCCAATCGCGTCAAAACCAAGAAGCAATGTCTCATTCCCCTTCTTAGGGAACCTGGTTGATAAATCATTGCTTTTGATACATTTTAAAAACATTTTCTATGTGCTAATAAACGTTGACTTGCACTAAGGTCTGCAAAATTAAAATAGCCCTTTAAAAGTGAAAAACAGTTCACAGCCACCCTCGTCTGTTCACTGACCGTCTGATGGTGCACACAAAGCTTTGATAAGACTAACTGAAAGAAACTTCTTGCAACAATGTCATAAATGGTATTACCATTTTTGGTGTTGTTGGTTTACTCGATGCTGAATCAGTTCTGCCTTCCTCCTGGGTCTGAACTGCATTAACAATAATCACAGATATGTTTTTTTTTTTTAAATGTGTGTCTTAAAAAAACATAAATATTTGTACAGATGAATTGCTTGCTCTCCTTACCTGTTTTTCTACATTTCTTACAGATGCAGCACATCGCGACTATAACAACAATGATCAGAGATCCAGCAGCAGCAGCAGAAGAGATCAACACTATGTACAATAAAGGTAGGCCTTGATCTGTTATGGACAAAATGGAATTGAATGTGTCTGATCTATAACAAAATCAGAGAGCAACTCTGTAAATTAACACTAATATCAGCAGTGCTGACGTACCTTCACATGTGTGACAGAGTTGAGTGATGTTGAGATCTGTGGTCTGGTTGCTGTCGGGATTGTTCAGCACACAGCTGTAGGTGTTTTTATCCTGATATTCCACCTCCAGAGGTAGAGAGAGACTGATGTTGAGATCACACACACTGATGCTGGACAATACACTGGTTCCTTTGTACCAGGAGAGAGTCACATCACTCACATTCAACACTGAACATAGCAATGTACAATTTGATGATGATGAAGAGCAATCTCTGGTAATGTTAGGCGTGACGGGAGGAGCTGGAAAACATGAGAGAATAAACAGAAATATATTAAATGATTAAACATTTCAATATGTATATAGTTAAAGGAACATTCAGAGTTCAGTATGAGTTAAGCTCAGTCAACAGCATTTGTGGTGCATGATGTTGATGACTTCAAAAATATTTCCACTTGTCGAGCAGAAAAGCAAAAATCTGGGTTATAGACAGACTTTTAAAATGGAAGCAAAATGAGTCAATCTGTACACATTAAAATATTCACAACACAAAACACTAAACAGATTGTCGATTAAGCTTAACTTGTACTAAACCCCAAATATTCCTTTAATAATACTTGAACGTTTTAATAAAAATCTCTACTCACCATATACAGAAACACTAAATGTTTTTGATGACAGTTTTGCTCCACTAATCTTTACTTCATAGAGCCCAGTATGTAAAGTTGTGATGTTTGTGATGGTCAGAGATCCAGTTTGAGCATCCAGCTTCAGTCTGTCTCTGAATCTCCCATCAGGAACATCATCATATGTGGAGGAGATTCCAGCAGGTCTACTGATTTCAGCTATCAGCTGTTTTTAACTCCAAATGTCCACAGTATATCATCGTCTTCACATATTTTAACATCAGTGTTTAAAGTAACAGAATCTCCTTCCATCACTGACACTGAATCACCAAACACACCTGGAGAACATGAACAGATGTTCCACAGATTAATGGTCATGTTGCTTTACTAAGCATCAAATCAGCTGTTGTCAGTAACTTGTAAAAGTGAACTAAAGGACAGGGTCAGAGACCCAAAAGAGATTTAAAGGTGACATACAGACAGTGTCAAAAATATTTTTTTATCTTTAATGTGTTTTAAAGCTATCTGCTAGTAGAGCAATTTGAAGGTAGATGAAAATTGAATTACAGTAAAACTACAAGTTTAATTCTGCTTGACACTTTCAATAGTTTCATATTTTTATATTCAGCTCATTATAACACACTCACAGAAACCTGAATTTAAAAGTATATCTCACAATAATGTGTTTGATTTAATTTATGTAACAAGAACAGCAAATGAAAATACTCTAAACTATTATAAACTGTAACAGCAGCATTATTACTGAGAAACGGACAGAAATTAGGCCATAAAAATATATTTGTTACTTACTAATCAGACGGCAGAAGCACAAACAGAACAAAACAAGCATGTGAAACATTGTCTTCAATTGTTCAGTGAAACGGCTGACCTAAAAAGACTATCTACTGATAACCATCATCTGGTATGTGAATACTCTCACGGTCTGACTTTCGTATTTCACACATACACACACACACACACACACACACACACACACTGAATGTGTTAAGAACCTATATATAAATCATATAACTTTTCTTCTGACATTTGTTAAGACATTATGCTGTTTTTTTTATTATTGGAAAACAATCTTTATCAATTGGAAAACATTCATATAATTCAACACTGATAGTTTCTGAAAGGTAGTTTCTGACATAAAAGTAGAAATGTGTAAAATTGCGTAAATATTATAGATTATTCAACATAAGTTTCATGGTACAATAAATCTTATGGATTTTACAATGGTTTTATAATCATATAGACCATCCACCATCTCACATGGTTGCCAGTCATATAAAGTGTGCCATGAGCAGCTCAGCTTCAAACTGAAACCTGCAGTGGTTGTTCTTCTGCAATCTGGTGTGATATCTTTGACAAAGATCTTGTACATCACAGTGGCTATTTTTTTTTTTTTTATCTGTGTTTAATTTGTATGTTAAGGTTTTCTTCTCACGCTGTGGTTTTAAACCTCACAGTCTGACTTCTTTCCTACACAGAACAGAAAAGAGAATGCATATAAAATATCTGACACATTTGTAGCTACTAAACAATTAACTTTTATGTTGTCAGGTGTGATTGCAGTAGATCGCAAAATGACAGAAAAAAAAAAAAAAACTTTTATAAAATAAATCAAACAGGAAACACTCAGGAGCTCACAAGGAAACAGCATAGAAACAACCATGTAAAACAACGATGACACCGAACAAAGGACTGTGGGAACAGAAGGCTTAAAGGGGTGGTTGATTATAATTTCACTTTTTTAACTTTAGTTAGTGTGTAATGTTGCTGTTTGCGCATAAACAACATCTGCAAAGTTACAACGCTCAAAGTTCAAAGCAAAGGAAGATATTTGCTTTTAAAGAAATGCTTTTTTTTAAGGACTACAACAAACGGCTGGTAGGGACTACACAACATCCCTCCCGGGCTAGTGACATCACTAACCCTAAAATTTGCATAAACCCCGCCCCCTGGAACAGCAGTCCATGTTGAGAAGAGGAAGAGTTGTTGTAGTTGAGCACATTTGTGAGTCTGCTCAAGCTGTCGCATCCATCTTTTCACATGCAATATAGTACAACGCAAATGCAATAGCATGTCACTCTGTATGCATCTTACAACAGTTCCCACATGATCAATTTTATAGATTATCATGACAGAATATGCTAATCAACATAAAATCACCAACTAACCGTTCAGAAACGTCCTGTTGCATTCTACATGTTGTCATGAGTCTCTCCATCATTGTCCCACACCAGTTTAAACATAAAAGGCAGTTTAAACATTTCTGACATTTTAGTGCTTGTCTGTGTCGGAGCTGCTGATACACACGAGCTGTTGAAGCTCCGCCCTCCGTTCCGGGAGCAGCAGCTCATTTACATTTAAAGGGACATACACTAAACAACGCGTTTTTACTGACCCTCAAAAAGGGACAATTTTATTATGCTATAAAAAATATCTGTGGGATATTTAAAGCTAAAACTTCACATACACGCTCTGGGGACAACATAAACTTATTTTACATAAAGTAAAAAGGGGCATTATACCACCCCTTTAAATACACAGGGAGTAATCAACAGAACTAGAAACAGGTGTGTAACAATCAGTAACCATATAAACTTATTAGGAAAACAGATGGGCAGTCAGGCAGGGAAAACCAAAACTAAAACACAAACAAACCAAACATGTATCTGACTTTACACCCCCGTCTTTAAGAAAGCATGTCCTCGCGGTGTAACGCTAAAAAATGGATGGAGGGTGGGGGCTCTGAAGGCGAACGAAGAGCTAACCTCCATGGTGGAGATGATGGAGAGAGGAGACAGGAGGAGACTGCCTTCACATACTGTCCGAGCAGAACCTGGCGACCGAGCGACAGTGGTGGAGATGGGGAAAGTGGAGATTCAAGCAGAGCCGAGGAGATGATGAAACCAGGCAACATCGAAGGACCAAGGTGGAGCCGTGGTGACGAGAGGCTGAGATGGAGTCAGGGTGCTGGAGGACTGAGGCAGAGTTGTTTGGACCGAGGACCAAGGTGGGGTTGGAGGAAAGGGGGAGCCCGACAGAGCCAAAGAGGTAGAGGGATTAGGTGTACCGGAAGGATTGGAAGTCTGTGGCATAGGCAGAGCAACAACTGACCAAGGTGCAGCCAAAGGAACGGGGGGGCCCAATGGAGCCGTAAGAACTAATGTCCCAGGTGGAGCTAGTGTGACCAGACGTCCTGAAAAATCCGAATCCGGCCCTAATTATCCCAAAAATTATACTAAAGCAAAATCTTGAGTAGTTATTGTCAAATATCATAGTAGTCCTAGCCCACACTTATTCAAATGAACCGCACTAACAGAGCAATCACCAGGGTTTGTTTTAATCTGACTAAACCAAGCCAGTCTGACCATTAAGTGTGAACACGCCCTAAGTATATAGTGTAAAAACAAAAATTGTATATGAGTCCCTTTTAAATGAAGATGTAAGATGGTCATAAAAAATTCAGATATAGGCCTAGTCTATTAATCAGAATTGGGTATCAAGTCAGTGTAAATATGCTAATCAAATGAGGTCACATGTGTATATTTGGGAACCTCTTCGCCATTATGTGCTCCAAAATAAATAAATAAATAAATAAATATCTAAATAAACTTCTGTAATTGATTTTTTGAGACCAACAAAAAATGGATGGAAAACACTTCTTTCGGATGGGATTATTACCAAATGTAATTTGAATGTCTTGTTCATAATATTAATTTTCATATGAAAGTCCCAGAACCTGAATTGCATGAACCACGTTATATCCGCCTTAGATCTTGTCTGATACTAGGCTACTAATGTATACTGTACTTTTCCTCCCCTCACCGCCTACTCGCGCGCCCACATTTCTCAGACGATACACTGACACACACTTATGAGAATCACTCAGTAGCCTTCATACAATCTCTAAGTCTTTCATTACAAAACACCAAAGAAGCGAGCGTGCTTGACGTGTCGTTTATGACGTAGCCTACGCTTTGGTTATTCAGCTGCACATCAATTTATATTAAATAACTTTCACTTGGGCGCCGTCGACAGAGTAGGAAATAACGCTTTGTATTTATAGAGAATCCGCATTCATTTAAGTGGTTAAGTGCTGAAAATGAATGGCTTTGTTCTGCTCACATTGAGTGCATTCATCGTTCCTGGTAAGACATCACTTTCTCTTATAGTAAACGATAAACAAATGGCGCTTGTCATGCATCATTTTAGTACGTTATGATTGTAATTTGTAGATCACTTTTTTTTCTAAACTATTTCTGTTTTAGCTAAGAATTTAGTATGAAATCGTTATAGTTTTAGACATTTGAATGAGTCAAAATGAGTCAATCTGTACACATTAAAATATTCACAACACAAAACACTAAACAGATTGTCGATTAAGCTTAACTTGTACTAAACCCCAAATATTCCTTTAATAATACTTGAACGTTTTAATAAAAATCTCTACTCACCATATACAGAAACACTAAATGTTTTTGATGACAGTTTTGCTCCACTAATCTTTACTTCATAGAGCCCAGTATGTAAAGTTGTGATGTTTGTGATGGTCAGAGATCCAGTTTGAGCATCCAGCTTCAGTCTGTCTCTGAATCTCCCATCAGGAACATCATCATATGTGGAGGAGATTCCAGCAGGTCTACTGATTTCAGCTATCAGCTGTTTTTAACTCCAAATGTCCACAGTATATCATCGTCTTCACATATTTTAACATCAGTGTTTAAAGTAACAGAATCTCCTTCCATCACTGACACTGAATCACCAAACACACCTGGAGAACATGAACAGATGTTCCACAGATTAATGGTCATGTTGCTTTACTAAGCATCAAATCAGCTGTTGTCAGTAACTTGTAAAAGTGAACTAAAGGACAGGGTCAGAGACCCAAAAGAGATTTAAAGGTGACATACAGACAGTGTCAAAAATATTTTTTTATCTTTAATGTGTTTTAAAGCTATCTGCTAGTAGAGCAATTTGAAGGTAGATGAAAATTGAATTACAGTAAAACTATAAGTTTTAAAATTTTTTTGAAAGTTATGTTTTGTGCAGAGACAAAAAAGTACAGCGTTTAAACTTAAAGTTTTATAGGCAGTAATATGATATATATCATGGATCTATGTCTATAATGATCTCTACTTGAATATAGAAATGCACAAATATAGTATGTGTGAGGATATGAATCAGGATTGGTTGTATGATTTTGGTTAAGATCGTCCATGAGACTGCATGTGAACCATGAGATTATGTTTGTCTGAAGAGTGAATGTGTGAATCAATGATGGTCCTCTGCTGTTTGTTTGCATGTGTTACATTATGAATCCAGACAATTTTTTTTTATCTGTACAAAAAAAAAAAAAATCATGGAACTTTGTCCCTCAGTTTGGTTTACTCAAAAGTGATTTATAATAAACTGTTAATTTCTTCTCTAGGTTCGTATGATGTTGATAAAGATGTGTCAGTGATGGAGGGAGATTCAGTCACTCTAAACACTGGATTTATAAAAGGCCAACAAGAACGAATTAAATGGTATTTTCTTGACAGCCGCATCGCTGAAATCACTGGAGATCAGAGTAAGATCTGTACAGATGTTCAGTGTAAAGAGAGATTCAGAGACAGACTGAAGCTGGATCATCAGACTGGATCTCTGACCATCATGAACATTAGAAACACAGACTCTGGAGAATATAAACTACTGATCAACAGCGGCAACACAGAAAAAATCTTTAATGTCACTGTTTGTGGTGAGTCATTTAGTGGATGCTTAAAAGCCAGTTAAGGTTTGAATTGCATCCTTGTTTTTTATTGCAGAGACATTCAAGATAATTGAATTCAAGTGCAGTATATAGATAATGTCTTTAAAAACATAGTTGCTGTAAGAGTGGATTTTGTAGAACTAAGGTCATTAAACAGTTTAGTTTGATTTAAAATGAAATAATTTCCATTGGTGAGTTTTTAGTGTTTCGTGTTGGTTGGTTTCAGGTGTTCGTGCTACTGAACTAGATAAAATGAAGAGAAAGGAGGGAGAATCCGTCACTTTAGATTCTGGTTTAGTAAAAAAAACAAATGATGTGACAATGTGGTATTTTAATGACATTCTTATCGTTGAAATCACTGGAGATCAGAGTAAGACCTGTACAAATGAACAGTGTGATGTTCTTGACGGGAGATTCAGAGACAGACTGAAGCTGGATCATCAGACTGGATCTCTGACCATCACAAACACCTCAACTGAAGACTCTGGAGAATATAAACTACAGATCAACAACAGCAGATTCAGCATCATTAGGAGCTTCAGTGTTTCTGTCACTGGTGAGTCTCATTTGGTCATTCAATGCATTTTCCATTGCAATTTTAGAAAACAGTTCAAATATTTTTAAGTTGCTTTGAGTTCGTATTACATAATTGAGATCATCTATCACCTCTATCACCTTCACATGTGTGAAGTTACAAATGATCATCACTTGACACTTAGATGTGTTGTAGGGTTGTTTCTGACATGTGAGATCTAAACGAGACAAGCTTCCAAACTTTATCACAAAGCTTGTAGATGTCATTTTAAACTCATAGTTCCGATGGCCAAACACAAAGTAAATGACACAAGCTTGTTTCCTCCGTCTTCCCTCCATTACAAACCTGACTTGTCTTACTTTCTGGTTACCTATATACTAATTAAACCATGGCATGTAGATTTAAAAAAATATTAAATGCCAACTCTTTAACTTGTGCACAGTTTAAAAGGATGTTTGACGAGTTTATCTAGCTTTGTATTTGTAACAGTGTCAATAGTATATGTAAATGAACAATGTTTACACTTTCTTCATGTTACTTGTAACAAGATCTCGTATTACGGCATTTTTGCCAAACAGGCTGATCAATGGTTAATGGTTGTTTAAGTTCCATGCATTTTTGGCAAATGTGCTACAGTCCTATTTTATCTGTATTTTCTATACATGTAGCACTTATTTAAATGAGATGTTGAGGCTTATAAATGAGAGGCTTATAATGAGATGTTGATTTCTTCTTCAGGTGCGTCTGGTGCTGAGGAAGACCGAGTGTCAGTGAAGGAGGGAGATTCAGTCACTCTAAACACTGGTGTTGAAATGAACCAACAAGACAGAGTTAGATGGTATTTTAATAGCAATCGTATAGCTGAAATCATGAAAGATCAGATTAAGATCTGCACAGATGATCAGTGTAAAGAGAGATTCAGAGACAGACTGAAGCTGGATCATCAGACTGGATCTCTGACCATCACAGACACCAGAATCACAGACTCTGGAGAATATCAGCTATCATTGAACAGCCGAAACAGTGGCACGAACTTCAATGTTACTGTCAATGGTGGGTCTTTAAATATGTTTTATACGTTTTATATATATTGTGTTCATTTGTATTATAGCAGTGACAGTCAGAGGGACAACAATCATAATTGGGTATTCCCTTTGCTGATGTAATCATGGTTATAAATATTCATTATTAGAATTCACATTTTCAAAATTCAAATGATGTCAGTGTAAATAGATATTGATACTATTTGCATCAGGTTTAAATGGCAACATTAGCATCTTGTTACACTAAGTGAAAACAGTGAGAAATGCTGTGCATGCAATGTGTTAATATAGGTAATATGCTATTTATACTTAAGGTTACATTTTTGAGCAATAGTGAGAGTTAAAGAACAACTATTCTGCTTTTGTCCCAAGTTCAACTTTCTTTAGTGTGTAATGTTGCTGTCTGGGCATGAAATATGTCTGCAAAGTCCCAAAGCAAGTCCCTCCAAAGGGCGACTGTAATAGAAGGAAAGAAAGAATAAAGTCAAAACAGTAACGTTACTGCGGTGATCATTGGAATTTCAGGAGTGTGTCATGAAACAATAATTCAGCAGATTTACTTCCTGTTGTCATTCTGGAATGAATCTGTGCTACTGTTAAAAATCTGCCATATGAAGGCATCTCAGACATTACAAATATTTGTGTTTTGTCAGGTGTGTTTTGTTGTCTCGCTTCAGTATCCTGCCAACAGAGAGCAATTTGTTCAGCTTTTAGGCACAGTCTTTGTTGTTTATAATGAGTCAGTGAACAAAACTCTTCTGTGCAGTTTAAACGAGTCTGATTCGCTGTTGTGATCTTGTCTGTGATTGGTTACAGTGAGCAGCAGTGCAACAACTGTTGTTAATGAAATGCTGTTGAAACAGAAGTGCATCTGGTAAACAGCCGTAATTGTGACTGTTAATTTACATAAACTATATATATATATAGACATTTTAAAAGCATGTTTGCAGTTAAAGTGGAATGTTTAGCATTATCTCAGTTTACATCATTATAAAAAGATGCATTTTTATCTTGATGAAGATTACAGAATCTAATGCTGTCTCAGATCACCTTTTCACCTCATTTATCATCAAAATGAGGATTTGATGTGAAATTACTATGTAAAATGCAAAAACATGGAAAAATGTTGCTTTTCAGACTTGAAGTCATGAAAATCATGTGTAATCACTTTCATATCCATGGTGTAGTTTTTTTCCCTCCCCACACAAAAAGATCCTCCAATCATCTGTTGGTTTGTGTTTCAGGTGTTTCTGCTGCTGAACGAGATGAAGTGAAGAGAAAGTCAGTGAAGGAGGGAGAATCTGTCATTTTAGATCCTGGTGAAATTAAAATCACAAGTGATGTGATGACGTGGTATTTTAATGACACTCTCATCGCTGAAATCACTGGAGATCAGAGTAAGATCTGTACAGATGTTCAGTGTAAAGAGAGATTCAGAGACAGACTGAAGCTGGATCCTCAGACTGGATCTCTGACCATCACAAACATCACAAACACAGACTCTGGAGAATATCAACTACTGATCAACAACAGCAGATTCAGCATCATTAAGAGATTCAGTGTTTCTGTCACTGGTGAGTCTCATTTGGTCATTGAGTATATTTTCCATTGAGCAGTTTTAGAAAACCATTCACTATATTTAAATCGATCTGGTAAATGTTTTCATTGTGGCCTGTTTGAAAAAGAGAACTTCGGCTCAATATCAAAATATAATTCAGATAATCTCTATCGTCTTCACGACAGACTTACAATTTTTGAATTCTATTGTTAATTACATGAAAAGTGCATAATATCAGTCAGTTTTCCTGTGAACAGTGTTTCCTGATGATCTCACAGAGCTGATGCTGTTGTTTAAAAAAAATTCAAGAAGGTGCAATTTATCAGTTAAATTAAATGCTGATATAAACTGATATGTGTAATATGTAAATGTCAGTCAGAAGTATTGGTAGAGTTGATTATCAGTTAATCTCTAGTAATAATGTGTGTCTGTCTTTAGCTCCTCCAGATTCAGGTCTGTCTTCAGCTGCTGTAGGAGGAATAATTGCCGCTGCTGTTGTTCTGCTGGTGGCTGCTGCTGCTGCTGCTGTGATTTACTGTCTCCACAAAAGACAAAAAGGCAAGTATTACATTCAGCTGATTGTTCAAAATATAAGAGATTTATTGCACAAAAAGAGTCTTTAAAAATATGTATAGTATGTATTTTTGTTCTAAATGACCAAAGTAAGAGTTTGTTGTTGTTCAAACAGGAAACGGGACACCGCAAGATGATCATCCTCAGGTGAGATACTGTGAGCTCTGAATCTGTCTGCAAAACACTGTGAATTTACTACAGATTCAGATCTGTGAGAACTGTCATCGGTGTGTATCTGACTGTTTGAGTTTAGAAATCATTATATAGAAACAATAACTGACTTCTTTTAAGAGAGCGCTGCTCTTGTGATGTTTTACTTCAGAATGAAGAACAGGGTCTTTACATTCACAAGCATCAGAGAGAAAAACACTTTTCTGTGTTTGTGTGACTGAATCATCAATCCTGATCATTTGCTTTACCTTCTGTGAATCTGCTTCTGTCTTTCAGGAGAATCATGATGCAGAAGCAGAGGCCCTTAATCAGAGGACTGAGACTCCACCGATGGATGATAATGTGACATCTCCTAGTGAGACTTGAGACTTCTGGGATTTCACAGTAACATTATTTATTTTTTTTATTTTAATTATTTTAACTGAAAGGGACCATAAAGAGAAATTGGGGTGGGGGGAGGAAGTGGAAGACGCCAATAATAGTCAATAGCAGTCAAATTTCACTGTTTACTAAATTTCTACTCAATACCAATTTTGAACACAGCAACCCATCACCAGCAGTGAAACCAAGAGTTCTCGAGGATTTCCAGTGTGTAACTGGAGGGATTATTAGAGGCTGCTAAATGATCCAGACTCTCTTTCTTGACAGTGTTGCTGTTCCTTCAATCATTAGCAGCAGCATTTACACTGCAAGACATACTGTAGGAATCTTTACATGCACTTATTTTTGTCGGTCCAAATGAACCCAAATTCAATTTCAAAGTTCTGTTTAAATGAAGCCCAAATGTTACAATCCGATTCACATTTTCTTTTACTTGAGCATGGACAGTTTTCACAGATGTGAGGATGCCTTTCCACAGTTATTAACATCATAAATCTGCCAAAGTTTTATATATTTATAGAACTCTAATCGCAAGTATAATTGCCGTTTTTGCCTTGATGACATATGATAAAAGAAAACTGACAAGTTCATATGTATGTCAAGAGTCTCCTCCACTTACAAGTTCATATGAACATAAACACATATCACAGGATATATCATATGAACATATCACAGGACTCCACATGTACGCATGGTACTTTTGAATCAGATTGTGAAAATTCATCAGATTCATGTACATGCTTAGTTTTCTACCTTTTGATCGGGTTATTTTAGATCTACACCATCCAATCTAAATTCCTTTTGGATCCATTGAGGTGTGTACAGAAAGGTTTTGCAATCCAACTTAGCCATCAGTCCAACTATTGATTATTTGTGTGAATTTAAACATGATCTTGACATATTAAATATTGTGTTTACATTAATTTATAACTGTCTGTGAATCCAAGATGGATATTTCTAGACTGTAAGAGCCAGTGAGCATCTGAAGGAAACTACTGAACTGCACTGTGGATTGAGGCAGCTACAAAATGCCAAATATGTGTTTTTGTTATTTTATTGTTATATCTTATGTTCTATGATTGTTACTGGCTGCTTCTTAAGCCTTTTACTGGTGTTAAGCATTGGAATAGAGGTCACTGACAAAACAATGCTTTGTTATTATAGATTTCAGATGTGTGCTACTATGTGTGAAATGTTTGTGAAAAGTTTTTCTTTGTAGAAAGAGATAAATTCTACCTTTTGTAAAGCATTTGAGATGCTGATTGTTTTTTAATGCCAAGTTTGTGCATTTCATGTGATGACGATGGAAACTTCACATGATCTGTGTTCCCTCCATTTCTTGTATGTTTTGGTTTTTACAACATGTTAAACTGTGCTGTTTTAGTGTAATTTTATATAATTTAATTGAATTATTGTGTTTTGCTGATGTGTTTGTATTGTGTGATGGAAATGATCGCCTGCACTTGAACAGGACACAGGCAAGTACAGTGTGTGTGACCCCAGTTTAAATGCAATCTGAACAATGGAAAAGTCCTGTATTGTGTAAATCTCTCTTTCTTTCTCATGTTTATCAAAGCTGTTCAAGTTCACTGTTCAAAGAGCTTAGCAACTGATACTGAACAAGAACAACAATAGGATTTAGAAATGTCATGGTGCCTATGTTTGTAGTACTAGCATGCCAAACTCCTCAAAATCCTGAAACACGACCTCAGTGAGAGACATTAATGTGTGCCTTCGGCTCTAAGCGAAACATCTTCAGACTCTTTCTGTTTTCTTTAACTTTGCATTAGACATAGTAAAAAATTTAGCTTATATAAACACAATTTCAACTGCATGATAGTCATGCAAACATACACACTACTGACACACCAGTAATTCATGCAGAACCTGTTTGTCCACCAACAGATCAAACCACATTGTTGCACAGAAGTAAATAAATGAAACGCATATGAGTAGCCTATTTTGCATATATTTTGCACTTGAAAAATGCTTATTTTGTCTACAATACACACTACAGTCGAGGCAGCTTATTTTCACTTTAACTAGACAGCAACATAGTGTCGGGCCGGAAATGTTTACTTTTTTTATTGTACTTTCTACCAATGGTAAAACTTTGCCAGGTTATGTGTTGTGAGGAAGGGGCCTTCAGTTATTTTATGAAAACGGTTTATGATTAGGCCTACTAGTGCTTTTCAAGTTGAAATTGTATGTAACGCATAACAGTGACGTTAAAACATGCATGTTAGGTATGGAAGTGGCAAATGTTAATGTTGAGTTTTGATATAGGGTCACTAGGCTTGTTTTGCGCTATTTTTGATCTGCCTTTGGGCTGGTTTTGTTGCACAGATGCTGTTCAGTAGTGTGTTTAATGGTTTTAGCATGCCACTAATAAAAGGCATCAAATTACCAGTATAGTCCAACAATTTCCATTAAAACCATTACAATTCCCATTGTAACCATACATTTTTTTAAAAAAAAATTTGCATTCAAAAGAAAACAGTTAGGCAAACTTTTTGTAGCTAAACATGAGGTTGATTTTTAGAAAAAGAGTGCAATTACCTGACTTAATGTATTAATGAAATAGATCTGACAATTTAACAAGAACCATTTGAACAAAGCATTTCACAAGCTATGGGAGAGAGGTCAGTTTCAGACAAACAGATTCATAAGATATTCATTTCTATGATGCTGAGTTGTTTTCAGCAGCAACTCTTGGTTTTTTGTGTTTCAGGGGTGAGCAAGATCTCACTCAAACCTGCAAAAATGGTAAAAAGAGATTCAGAGACAGACTGTAGGTGAATCATAGGACTGGATCTCTGACTATCACAGACATGCGATTCACAGCCTCTGGAGAATATAAACTACAGATCAACAGCAGCAGCAGTGAAGAGATCTTCAGTGTTTCTGTCACTGGTGAGTATCATTTGTTGTGCAGTAGCTACATTTTCCTAAGCAGTACAAAGTTTTTGTTTTCACTGTGGCCTGTTTGACAAATTCAGTCTTGACTTAATATTAACATGCACTACATTTTTCACAACAAAAATGTGTTTTCAAGACTGAAGTTCTTCTTGACATGAACAACACATAATATTAGTCTTAGGCTGTGTCTGAAATATAGTATGAATATAATCCAGAAGTACTCCAGATGGCGCCATTTATCATTTCACACAATATCACTCAACACTGAAGTAGAAAGGCATAATTGTCAGTCTAAATATCGGTAACAATCAGTATCATTTGTATCTCTTGTAATAATGTCTGACCTTACAGCTTCGGGTCTGTCTCCAGATACTGAAAGAGCAATATATGCCAGTGTTATTGCTATTTATGTTGCTGTTTGTATGGCTGCTATGATTGTGGCTGGAGCAGAACAGAATCACAATAGGCCTATTACATACAACTGATTTAACAAACCATATGTGATTTGATTGTACTAAAAGATGTTTTACTAATAAAAGGATGTGGAGTGAACTTTTATTCAAATTAACCAAAGTAATGTGTGTCTAATTGAGTTTGTGTTTATTGTAAAAACAGACATCAGGATAGGCCTACAGCACAATAATCAGGAGACTATATGTGCACACTATCAGAGATTTAGATATTTTACATTGCATTGCAGACACGCTTCTGAAATGGCATTTAGGTGTCTTTACATATACTGTTAAATGCTGCTCAGAGGTGGCATAAATGGATTTAAGGCATCTTTGCACAGCCGAGTTAAGGCTTATCTGTGCCTGCTCAAAATTTTGTGTAAAGGCACAATGCAGAAAAAAAAAAAAAAAAAAGCCAGACTAAATTATGCCTGCTCTGACCCACCTAAGCCCCTTGTATAACAATGCAGTTCGAATTGCTGTGTATATGCATCTATGCCATCTCGAGCAGCATTAATCAGTCTGTTTTATGACAGCTAATTGCCACTTCAGAAGCGCTTCTGTGCCACCTTATGGCTGAGGTGGGTCAGAACCATAGACTGTAAAAAAATATGGACGTAGTGTCCCTGACGTCACCCGTAGGTTTCTGAAGAGCATTTTTGAAGCCTAAAGTGGGCGGAGCCGGCCGTCGCCATCTTGGCCTTGCGTCACTCCCGGATAACAGAAAATGGGCAAAGAGGCGGGGCGTGAGTGGAGCTGAGGAGCTCAATTAAAAGTTCCTATTTTTGCCCTTCGAAATATTATAATAGTTAAAAGACATGGCTACAATCGAGACTGTGTATCGTGATTCTGTACTATTCTGCAAGTTGAAAATGCATTACGCAGTAACTTAATATTACTCTGAGAGTGTGTGTGTGAGACAGTGATTTATGTGCATATACATGTCAGTCACTTTTTTTTTTATAGTCTATGGTCCGTCAGCGCGGCATCGCTCATCAAGTTCGTAGAGAGCATATTCAGTCCATTTTAAATTCTGATTTTGGCCGCCTCTCAAATAGGTTAAACCATAGATATACTGTATTGCCTATGAAGTTCAAGTAAATGCGCTAGAAAATCCGCACTCATTCAAGGATGTGCATTTAACGTTATTGCATGGACGGAGAAAGCGCCGACGCCTGCACGATTTCATCTGACGGTACATAAGCATATTATAATCTATCTGTTCCGGGAGAGCAGAACGAACGAGCCTTTATTGACGTTTTTAAATCTGAAAACTCCAAAAAGCAACGAAATTGTCAGACATCCATTAGTGCATGTTCACAGAGGAAAACAACTGAAATACAGCGCTGGTTGTTCTCTCGAACGATACTCGACGACAACGACAGAATCCTAAACCGTGGGCGAAGTAATGGGTGTTTTAAATTGTATGAAATAATCCTGAAAAAAAGCACAAAACACTGCAGAGATGGCAAGTTCAGCAGCTAACATTTGCTGAGGTGAAGTGACGGCTAGTAACAGCAGACAAACGGCATTGACATCAGCGGCAATCCACCTGTCACTCAAGTGGCCACACCCTTGCAGAACTTTAAATATTAATCAACTAAACGGAAGAGTTATAAAAAAATTCACCCCCCTCACAGTTGTCATGAAGGGCAAAATTAGCTGTATAGACCAAAGCCACATAGAGACACCAGGCTGTAAACATGTTTTTTTCTGCTGTAAAGTTGGTAATTTTAACATGGGGGAGATACAGATTTGACTCACTTTTGACAACAGCCTCAAGCGGCCAGTCGATGAATTGCAGTTTAACTCACTTCCGTGTTGGTTTCAAGAGAGAGACGGGGAGGTTGCTTGCCGCTTGGTCAGAACAGGCATAATTAAGTCAGGCCTTTATGCGGCATTACATTATCCAGATTATTCCTGGATATTTTGATTATTTTCATAATGCTTCAGACATGGAATAAAAAAAAATGTTGATTTACTGCCATACAGAAGATGATGTGGTGTAATACTTTGTTTGCGGGTGTTCTCAGGGCTTTATTCCAAAGATAACTTTAGGAATATAGCAATAAAACCCTCAGACACGGACAAGTTCTTCTCCTCTTTTCTCTATTTATTCACCCTTTCTCCTCCGCTCTCCTCTCTGTACCCCCATCATAATAAAAGTCCTCGCAATAACATCCACTTTAACAATTTAAATATACTGCTGAATTAACACTGAAATATTCAAATTTAACATCATAATTAATCTTTATAATGTGCTAACCTTTAACTCTTACAGTAGTTTATCAGACTGAAGATACTTATATTTTTGTGTTTAAAGCTGCAGTAGGGAGCTTTTAGAAAACGTTGACTTGGCCTGAAAATTTGAACAAGCACAACTTACAGGCTCTCTGCTGCACTACAGCCCTCCCTCCACAGCTCCTCCTCCCCCACAACAGAGCCTGCCGTCAACGCGCAGGCTAGTAAACTAGCAGGGCCATCGATGGCGGATAAACAGTTATCGCACATTCACTGGTAGAGACGAAACATCAACAATATGCTTTACATTGACTATGGCCTGCCCATACTTTGACTACAAACTTGGTCCTCAAATCATTACGTATTTTGCAATACATGTAGCCTAATGTAACTTCATAACGCTGCACTCTTAAGTTATAAATAGCTAGCAAGATAATATAACGGTCACGTTACAGTATGTAAGTAATTATTCTTGCGATATGTAAGGCTAAATAAGGTTTGCTAGTACATTATTTCAGCAACATGACAAGCCAGTGAATTAGCAGGTTTCAATTGTTGCTTTGCACAGTGCGTGACATTTTATCTGTATGTTATGCGGCTAGAGTTTTGACACTTGAGTCAATGGGCTCCGACGGGCTTGTTTATCGTCATCGGTCTTTTTCCGTTTACCTGTCTTTGCTGTATGAGCAGGTGCCACTCGAGAAATTGGCAGTTTTGGTTGTTTTTCCCTCATTAGCACAGCTGCGGCACACCGGCAATCTTGATTTTGAGCAATGGTACGCGGTGTGCAAGAGAGGGGTGTGATCAGCGCATACACAAGCTTGATTGACACTGCTAAGACATTCCTCCTGTCTCTGATTGGTTGTTTCTGACCGGGAGCGGTGTATTTCTGCAAATGGCAATAGGACCACTGGGAGGAGCCAGAGGAGCTTGATTTTTTCACAAATCATCTGTCTCATATTCTACTGTCAGGACATAATGACATTGTTTCATAATGACATTGTTTTAACAAATATGTAAAAAATACATTTTTACAAAAGTTACCTACTGCAGCTAAATGTTTTCTTACAGAATTTGTATGTGCCCCTTTAAATGCAAATGAGCTGGTGGTCCAAACATCCTGTCAGAGAATGAAAGGTGTGAGGCAGGATCCTGTTGAATTCCAGTAGATACGGTATATTTGATCATCGTTTTTTGGGGATATTTTCATACACAGCATCCTTCTTTGATTTCTGAAAGGAAAAATACATTGAATCAGGAATGTTGCTGATTAAAAAAAATATATATTAGCAGACCAACTTCTCTGTACAAAGCTTAATCTACTAATACTAACCATTTTGTTTTGTTTTGAAAAAAACTACTACTACAGGTCAGATGCTAACATGGAGCAGCAAGAGGAAGTTACATCAATCATAACTTAAATCATCATACTGATTAAGTTCTGCAGGATTGTCATGACAGCTTCTGCTCTGAGAATGACTGTCTTTCACACAAAAGCAACAGCAAAGTCACTGCATGCATCACGTCTACAACCTGCAACCAGTGTCTGCTAAAGCTGCATCAGCTCAGATAATGATGAACCGCAGAGACGTTGCAGCTCGGCAGAGACGCTGCAGCTCGAGGACACACTTCAGCACAAGTGACAGGAACAAATTTATGCTTTATACTACTTTCTTTCCAACTTTCAGGCAGAGATCAGCACCTCAAAAATAGAAATGGGCTGTCTGTCATTTAAAGATGTGTCACAATGCAACTACACAACTTTAGAAGTGATCTAGTTAAGTCAAATGATACACACTGCACACATCCGGCGCAGACACAAACTGCAAGAAGAGCAAGACTGATCATGGTTTAAGACTATCGGTTTTAATTTACTATTGAAGATGATTACTGCAGTCTTAAGGGGATTAAATACAAAAACTTACACTGAGGTGCAAACAGGATTTTTTTTTTAAAGCATCCTTAAAGGTACATTATGTAACTTATGTCACTTTAGGCAGTTAGGCAGGTACTGGGCTACTCTGCAGCTGCTGGCGTCCTGATCAGTCTAAAACAGTCCCATAAACACTCATTATAGGCGTACCGTATGATTCAGCATAAAACAAATGCACAGTTTGGAAAATAGATAATGTACTTGTTCATTATACAAATATTGTGAATTTTGAACAAAAGCGTGTTACATACCTTTGATCTGCTCCCTACTGAAGGTACTAATGAAAGACAGTCGAGGCAATAAACCAGCCACATTTGTTCACTGAACGTCATAAGGCCCTTTCACGCTGAGCGAGATTAAGCGACGCAAAAGTATGCGATGACGCTCTTGAATTGAAACAATAGATCCTATATATATCTATTCACACCAAGCATGAGCAATTGTGGAGCGACAAAGCAAGAGTGAGTTTTTTCAGACTGTCTATTTACACTAAGTTCAGATAGACCCCCTTGTTGGCAGAGGCTAGTAGCAAAAAGCTGCTGCCTTTTTTTTCTTTTTTTTTACCAGTGTGTCTATCCACTTTAGATTGCAGTTCGAAGTTATTACAAGCAATCTATTGATGGTTTAAAGTGGGTTTTTAACAAAAACATAGTAATAATCTCATAAATTGTGATGTGTATTTTGATGCTAATTGTAGCTCTAATGCACCTGTTACCCAACTGTGATTTTATGATGTATTTGGTCAAAATAATTTGTGTTTCTGGTATCAAACTTTATCTTAATTTACTGTTGTATGTCATGCAGTGGATGAGGTTAAAGTCAACTGGAAAAACGTAGGAGAAAATGCATTCTAGGTCAGCGCCACCTATCATGCAGGATTAAATTACGCAAAGATGAACAATCGTTTCGCATTCAGTGTGAAAGCACTGTTTGACGCGATTCACTTTACTGTATATCCTAGTGCTCACCCCTTTGAAGGCCCCCATCCCCTTCCACTACCACTCTACAGATAGCGTTGTCGGGATAATTCCAGTTCGCGTGGCTATGCGGATGCGAAAAAAAATTCTGTATTATAAATTTTAAGGCCAGATAAGTAGTTTGTTGAGGGTTGATTTGTAGAGAAGGACTACACGCTTGCGCACATATTCAAACGAGCATACCTATAGACTGAACTCGTAATACGCATGTGCACACCATCAGCGTTCTCACGGGTTCACGTTCTTAAATTTTGCGTAGAAAGAACTTAAGAGTTTTCTGTCAAAATTTTCATGTTAGTGGCCCCTAAGTTAATAACTAATGATTGTTGCGATGAAAGTGAATCAATCAAAACTTACTTTAGCTGGACAATAATGTTATTCTAGAGAATCTCTGAGAATCTCTGTTACTTTAAACTATCATCAATGTAAAGCCGCTTTGGAACCATCTACATTGTTAAAAGTGCTATATAAATGAAGATGACTTGACTTGACTTGACTTGACTTGACTTGACTCACTGTGAAGAGACCTTTTTGCTGTGCACAAAACTTCAATCAACAAGCTTCAAACAGACTAACTGACTGCAACAACTTCTTGCAACATAGTTATGAATTATCTTACCGGTTTTTGTTTTGTTGGTTTACACAATGCTGATTCAGTTCTGACTTCCTCCTGTCTCTGGACTGCATTAACAGTAATACACATGTTAAAAACAACCATTTATAATTCCATTAATAATATTTCCATCTCAAAAAAGATAAAAATTTGACCTGTTTTTCTACATTTCTTGCAGATGCAGCACATCACAACAATCATCAGAGATCCAGCAGAGAACAACACTATGTACAATAAAGGTAGGCCTTGATCTGTAATGGACAAAATGAGCCATTTGTTTGAGAGAATCTGTCCGTCTGACCTACAACAAACACTACCAAAGATCAGCTTAATTAATCAATGTTAATATCACCACCATCATACCTGCACATGTATGACAGAGTGTGTTGATGTCCAGATGTGTGGTCTGGTTGCTGATGGGATTGTTCAGCACACAGCTGTAGGTGTTTTTATCCTGATATTCCACCTCCAGAGGTAGAGAGAGACTGATGCTGAGATCAGACGCACTGATGCTGGACAATACACTGATTCCTTTGTACCAGGAGAGAGTCGCATCATGCACATTCAACACTGAACACACCAATGAACATGATGAGGATGATGATGATGATGAACAATCTCTGGTAATGTCAAGAATGGGGAGAGGAGCTGGAAAACATGAGAGAATGAGCAAAAATAATGACAAATCTAAACATCAAGTCTTATTTTTAGTGTAGTGTGGTAGCAGTCAGTGAGTGCTTCCATCATCTCAAAATATAAAATGATCAAACATTTAAGTATGTAAAAAAAAAAAAAAAGAAGAATATTCCAGGTTCACTACTTATTTTTATTTCCATTTGGCCACCAGAAAAGCAAAAGTCTGGTTTAAAGTTATAGGTGCTGAATGGGGCCGACTTAAAATACTTGTTTCAATTGCATTTTAACATTATTTTAGTGTGAAAAATCAACTACTAAATTTTCTGTGTGAAGTTATATCCAAAACTTCCTTGTCATGCCAATGTAATGACAAAAAACTGTAAAACGACTGTAAAAATGCTAATTTAAAAAGAGGATTTAATGTAAGTGGTTTTGAGTTTTCTTTTAGATCTTCCAATTAAGGGCCACATTCACATCGTTTATTAGTGCCTTGAAATAAGGGATGGGTCTATTTTTTTTTTTTTTTTTTTCAGTTTGAGCACACGCAACTGGAACGAGCGCAGTGGATAATGGAAATTGGCAAATTGGCAATGTACAGTATCACAGACCAAAACAATAACAAACATACCAGCCATTTCAAAGTAAAATAACTGGCTGTAGAAGTGT
Organism: Abramis brama; assembly: GCF_963993115.1. NCBI lineage: Eukaryota > Metazoa > Chordata > Actinopteri > Cypriniformes > Leuciscidae > Abramis > Abramis brama. The sequence continues at coordinate 36,527,521 of NC_139968.1, forward strand.
TTTTCAGAGAAACGAGTATGTGAACTTAGCATGTTTCCTCAATATATGCAAACATATTATGGTATTTTTATGCTTTAGTAGAGCGAAAAAGTTATATACAGCTCCTTTAAATTATGAAATATAATGATCTCTACTCACCGTGGACAGAAACATTGAATGCTTTTGATGTCAGTTTCAGTCCATTCAACTCTAGATCATAAACTCCAGTATGTTCAGTTGTGATGTTTGTGATGGTCAGAGATCCAGTTTGATCGTCCAGCTTCAGTCTGTCTCTGAATCTCCCATCAAGAACATCATCATATGTGGAGAAGATGCGCTTGTCTTTGTTGATTTTAGCTATGAGAGTGTTTTCCTCTCCAAATGTCCACAGTATGTCGTCGTCTTCGTGTATTTCAGTAACATCAGTCTTTAGAGTAACAGAATCTCCCTCCATCACTGACACTGACTCACCAAACACACCTGGGGAAGATGAAGAGGATCAGATTAAGGCGTCTGATGGTTTACAAAGCCTAAAGGAAGCAATAGTTTGACAAATCACAATTTTTAAATGTCCTGGGAAAAAGAGGCCTGACTGCAAAGCAGATCACACAATATTATCTCAGTTTGAGATAACAGTAAGAGAAAACATAGTAGATTGTTCTGCCATTCTGAAATATTAAGCCATAATAATGTTTTTATAACTTACCAGTCAGACGGCACCAGCACAAAAACAAAACAAACATGTGAAACATTTCCTTCACCTGCTCTGTGTCTGACCTCAAACGACTGCTGAAAACACTCAAGCTGATGTGAATCCTCCCACGACAGAGTGTAACCTTCCTTGTTCACACAACCATAACGCATGTTATATAGCCTAAAGTTACATAAAAAAATGTCTGGCTCTTATTAAGAATTGAACTATATTTTAAAACTGGAACCATTCTTCTTTTTGTCATTTAACATTGATTTTGTAGTTGTCTGATACATATTAAATACCTAAAAGCAGAAGAACATGTGTGAATCTTATTGAATTGCATGGGTAAAAACAGCTTCAAATGCTTTTATGATAAAACTTAATTATCTCTATATATATTATTTTGAATATGGAAAAACAAAACCGAAATGTTACAACGTCAGCCATCTCTCATTGCAAGGTTTATTGAGGTGTGAATATTGCAGCTCATCTGAGTCAAACTGAAACCTGCTGCGGTTTGATTTATCAGAATCCTGGTTTGATCTTTTCTGTTGAACAAACTGCTTTGTGTGATGGGTGATCATTGTCAAGTCATCTTCATTTATATAGCGCTTTTAACAATGTAGATTGTTTCAAAGCAGCTTTACAGAGATAAACATATAATTTAAGGTAACAGAGATTGTTTGGCTTTATAGCGGTTCTTTAATAAAGTTATTTTACAGCTAAAGTTAGTTTTGATTGATTCGCTTCCATCGCAACGATAATTTGTTATTAAAGTGATAGTTCACTTTGAAATTAAATTTTGGTATGTTTTAGCTTACCTCAAGGGCATCTAAGATGTAGGTGTCTTTTTTTCCGCAGTAGTTTCAATTTTGATATTTTTAGGTCAAACCGTTCTTGTCCGTCAGTCAGATAATGCAGGTCTATGGTCACTATCTCAAAGAGCATGCACTGAGAAGTCCAAATTAAACAATTCTCCATCGTAAGTACACATTGATGGCTTAAGACATAAAACGAGCGGTTTGTGGGAGAAAACGAACAGTATTTATATCGTTTTTACCTCTTGTACACAACCACGTCCAAGTGATCTGATGCAGACTGGTGCATATATATATACACTAGATGTCACCTTGGCTACGGCAGTTCATTGGAACGAATGACAACATGTAGAATGCAACAGGACGTCTCTGAATGGTTAGTTGATGAATTTATGTTGCTGATGTGGAGTTAACTATCTTCAATTAGCATATTCTGTCATGATAATCTATAAATCGCTCGTATATGAACTGTTGTGAGATGCACACAGAGTGACTTTTTATTGCATGTGAAAAGATGGATGCTAAAGTTTGAGCTGACTCACAAATGTACTCTTATACAACAACTTTTCCTCTTCTCAACACAGACTGTGTGTTCAGGGGGAGGGGTTTATGTAAATTTTTGGGTTAGTGATGTCACTAACCCTGGAGGAATGTGGTGTAGTCTCTACCAGTCGTTTGTTGTAGTCCTTTTCTTTAAAAGCAAATATCTCCCTTTGCTTTGAACTTTGAGTGTTGTAACTTTGCAGATGTTGTTTGTGCTCAAACAGCAACATTACACACTAACTAAAGTTAGAAAAGTGAAATCATACTCAACCACCCCTTTAATTTATTGCGGTGCACATGCAGGAACTATTAATTGTATCAATAACAGTGCATACTGTAGATTTGAAAATCCTGCTTCCCCCGTTATTGTTGAATCACGGAAGCTACACCAGTTATTTTTGCCAAGAGATTTATTTATTTATGTGTCATGTGTCAGACAGAGAGTAACAGGCATATAAGAATAAGGCCACATGAGAGGAGGTCTTCATTCCAGATTTCTCTGTTCCCCCTTTCTCTATCTTCTCACCCCATCATGCTAGCTGTAAATGGTTTCTCTATGTTTCTCCTCCCTCTCACGCCCTCATGCCTGTATGTTTCTCTGAGGTGTTACAGTAAGATTGAGCTTAAATACACAACTGAGCGACTTTCGACTTCCTTGTAAGGTAGCAAAACATGTTGCTTATGTTTAAAAATGGAATGTATACATAATTCTTACACATGGTACAATCCACTATCCCTCTGTGTATACATTAATACATTAGTGGTATACAAATGGTACATTTTCATCAGTTGAAACATTACTTTCCTTGCAAAGAGCATACCAACTGTACACATTTGAAGTATCATCATCATTGGAACATCTCTGCTAACTGAACATTGCATTTTACACATACCTTTAAGCAAAATATGTAACTCATCCCAGATCACTCATCCACACACATGTACAACATTCTCTGACTTGACAAAATACATTATGAAATTATTATGAAAATGAATAAAGAAAAATAATACAAAAAATAACACTAAACAGTAAATTTGTAGTCTCCACATACGTTAGCCTAGCACTATGCACTGTGTCATAATTTGTTTAGTTATTAATTTATCTGATGTATTCGCTGTGAAACTATTATGAACTGACAAATGATTAAAATAATGTACAAATATATTTGTCTAGTTATTAATTTATCTGATGTATTCACTGTGAAACCATTAGGAACGGATAAATGATTAAAATAAAGTAAAAATATTTTTATAGAAAACAATTATTCTTATTTATGTGGGTTTTGAGACTCCCTGAGTCATTTATTCTTTATAGTTACTGCTCAATTATGGATTATTTGTTTTGCTTGTTTAGTGTTGTTTTATATTTGTCGTTGTTTTTGTTTGTCTAAAATTGTTAACATTGTTGTTCTTGTCACCTGCTCCTTATACCCTATTTGTTATATGCCTACTACTTATTTGTGAGTTATTGATTTAATTAAAGGATTAAAAGTCATTCATCTCAACATCAGGAGCCTTGATCTAAAATTGATCTTCTCAGGCAATGGGCTGCTTTACATAAGCCGAATATAATCACTATTTCTGAATCATGGCTTCATAATAGAATCACTAATGATGAGGTGGGAATTGATAATTATGTTTTATATAGAGCTGATAGGACATCAAGAGGAGGGGGTGTTGCTACTTATGTTGATACAAATCTGGTCTCTGAGTGTGTCTCTCCTAATGTTGAGCCTACTAACTTTGAGTGTCTTTTTACTAATATCATTTTTCATGAAAACAAGCAACTTACTATTGGAAATATTTATAGACCTCCCTCTGCTCCCACTGATTTTTTAAATGGTATCTTGGCTACTATTAATTCTCTTGACAGACATAATGAACTGATCATATTAGGTGATTTTAATAACTGGTTGGATCGGTCTTCTTCAGGTGATAGAAATATTTTAGGCAGTGTAAGCCTTACTCAGTTAATTTAAGAACCCATGAGAGTTGACGGCCATTCTTCTACCTTGCTTGATTGGATCCTTGTCTCCAATCCGGATAGGATTATTAAATCGGGTGTTTTATCAGATTGCTTTAGTGACCATTCTATAATATACTGTGTAACCAGGTTTAATAATGAGAAACCCTATTTAGCTGTCTAACCCAGTCACGAAAGGGTTAACTTTAATTTTGTATCTTTGATGGACTTGTAATTGAGCCAATGGGTGAATTCTATGAGGCACTGAGCTAACCAATCAGCTGCCAGCTAGGCTCCGTTACAGTTTACGCCTTTAGTTTTGCGTCACTGCACGTTCTTTTGGCGCTTGCACTTGAGCATAGGAGGCTGCATTATCTGCTTGGTAAGATGAGAAAACAATATGGAGTGAATTAAACAAGTTCTGTAATCATTATTGCTTATACTGACTATACCTTGTTGTAATATAGAGTGTAGACCAATCTGATGTGAACAATTATCGTCCGATTTCTATGATTTGTGCAGTTGCTACAATATTTGAGAAATTAATTTTTAATCAACAAACTGAGTACATTAATAATTATAACATTTTATCTCCACATCAATCTGGCTTTAGATCCAATTTTTCTACTTCAACTGCTCTCTTAAAATTTACAAATGATGTTTTCTCGGGTTTTGATAATGGTCATTTCACTGGAGCTGCTTTCATTGATCTCTCAAAGGCCTTTGATATGGTTGACCATTACCTTCTACTGGATAAGCTTTACTCTATTGGTTTGAATAAACATGCTGTGCTTTGGTTAAACTCTATTTGCATAATAGACGTCAATGTGTTGTTTACCAAGGATTCCAGTCAGATTATTTAATTGTTGATATAGGTATTCCTCAAGGCTCTACTTTAGGCCCCTTACTTTTTTCAATCTTTATCAATGATCTGGCACAAGTTTGTTCTCATTGTGAATTAGAGCTTTATGCTGATGACACTGTCATCTATACCTGACATATCTAGACACAGCATGACAAAAACAAACTTACACCACATGAAGTGCCATCCATTTGTTAACTGTGTGGAGCTGTGTTGGCTGTCCACCTGGAAACATTGAAGCCTTGTTTTCTGATGAAGGCCCTGAAAAGGCAAGACAAAGGTAAAATTATGTCAACATATTTACACATATTTTAGTTTTGTAATTAAAAGGGAACAACTTGCATATATGAACACAACAATTACCTTGTGGACTCCAAACACTGTTTGACTTTGAATGAACCATTGCCCAGGGGATCCAACCCAAGGCTCCTTTGTTCAGCCGGAAAGATTGCCTGTAGATTATTATATTACAATATATTATTGTATAGTATCATTATAGTCATGTTTTACAGCTATTGGTAATATTGTAGCTCTCAACAAATGTCAGCAATGCACAGAGCAAGGTACTTGGTCTTACCGCCAATATCCAGTGACCAGGCTCATGGACGGCTCCCAAAATGACACTGTACTTTATTGGATCACACTGAAACAGATAATAATTATTTACAAAATCAGTTAATACAATCTATTAAATTACAATACACTTAAAAAGGCCCTACAAAAAACATTGTCCTGTGCATACCTTCAGTTTTTTCCCTCCCATGTGTGTCATTTCAACCGAATCAATGTGAAAAGCCTTTTTGTCTCTTATTTGGTTATTTATTTTTACTGTGTGGGCTATGTATGCATTGTTGGCTTGTGAGACAGATAAATGAGTAAGAGTATGTAGCACTACCTTGGATAAATTATATACAATCCAAGTAGAAAAGTCAGTCATTCAATTAAGCTCACCTCACTTTCAAGCTCTCCATTGGGGGCTGTCCTCACAATGTCCCAGTAAAAAAGTTTGAAGGACCTCATTCAAGAGCAGGACATGTGATTTTGTGCCTCCCCAGGCATCCCTTATGCCTATGTATGAGGTAAAAATAGTAATTGAACAGAATTCGGTGACCTTTAAAATAGCCTTATCAGATTTGGTGACCCTATACTGTATGTCTGTTCCTGTTCATGTCAGCCCAAAAAGATTTCTACTATAAGAAGCTGAGGAGTTCAGACATCATCAGACTGAATTTGGAGGATTTCACCTTCATGGGTGAAATAGAGGACAGAATTCGGTGACCTTTAAAACAGTTTTGTTACAGCCATTTTGAGTGAAATTATTGTAATCATCCTGTGCATTAATCTAATAATTTACCAAAAAAAAAAAAAAAAATCTTGTTAGTACATGTAACCGAATGAATGAATGAATAAGATGAGTGGGAATGATTGACATTAGTGAGCACCTATCAGCAGGGAATTCTGCCTATTTAAAGGCTGATTTATACTTCTGCGTCGGACCTACGCCGGAGGATCTACGCTGTATGCAACGCGTTGGTTTTCATTTATACTTCTGCGTCGTTGTCCGCGTTGACGCGCGCAGAGGGAGCATGTGAAACCCGAGGGAGCGGTCAGGCTACTCTGAAAAAAACACACATTGAGCTCAATCTGGGCAAGCAAATAATCATTTATGGTGTAAATAACCAGCATTTCGAAACAAACGTGTCGTAAATACCTCACCTTTGGCTTATAGTCAGAAGTTACGCTGTTTGCGTAGATCACGCACGCAGCACAGAGACAACCGCGCCCAATACGGTCACATATTATGACGGTCACGGAATCTGGTGTAACACCTGCATTTCTCCCCTTGGGTTTTATGTTTCGGGAAGGGAAAAAATTCCACCACTCCGTCCACACTTTTAGGATACCGGGTATTGGATTTGCACAATCCATATGCACAACGCTTCGGCATTTCCCTCGCTCGAAAGCTTGCCAGAGATCCTGCGCCTAGTTACGGTTGCTAAACCACGATTGGCCTGTGGCGGTTTCGGGCGTGGCTTAGCGTGGGATGACCCAGTGTTTACTTTCACTTTAGTCGCCAGAGGCAGAAGAGCGAGACGGTGTTAACAGATTCTGCGTTGTTTTTTTCGGACGAAAATTTGTGAAAATGAAGCTTCTTTTTATTTTGCTCTCAGTGGGTTCATTTTTACTAAATCATGGTAAGACATTATTTGTTACAGTCTCTCTTCCGGTATAGCCTATCGAAGCGAACAAAAAATGTGACGCAGTTTCATTTTGTACAAGCTCTGTTTGATTTGTGGTTGTTGACTGTAATTTATTTTATTACATTTCTTTCCTTTATTCTTGCATTGTGTGTTGAGCTCGTGCATGGTAAAACATTTATACAATCTTTCTTTAGGTCGACATAAAACGAACGACGTCACAGTTGTCCTCCCAGCTCTAATCACTTCACACTCAAAATAAATGAATTATTTCTGATTTATTGCTTTTTTAACTCGACAATATTTAAATGAAATGTGCTTATATGATGTGTTTTTCGACACATGTTGTGCAGTAACACAAACACGGGAAGTCACGTGGGAGAAAAAAAAATCTTGGCGCAGTTATATTCCTGCACAACCGTAACGAAACAACGTTAGCATCAAGCTAATGTTACATGATACAGTTTAACAGATTAATATTAGACTTTTACTTAAAGCTCACTTTAAACCACATTTGTATCATATTCCGGTCACGGTTTAAAATGTTTTTAAGTCAAAAAAGATGTTGAAATATGTTATATTTAGCATTTTATATGCAGCTAATGCTACACCCTGCTTAGCAATACTGCAGTGTAAACATTCTTTATTCATATGAAAATACCCAAAATCGCACACAAACCACATAAGTTATACTCGAAATCGTGCATTTATTAGCTCATTGTTTCAGGTGAAGAGTTGTGTCTTTAGCTTTGTTATCACGAAGGTCAGAATGAGGAAGTATACACAGTACAGCAGAATGGCAGGATAATATCCCAATCGTGAGATGATTGACAGCTGTACAGCCAATGAGAGAGCGCTGATATCAAAATTGACGCAATCAGGAAGAGGATCAGAACGCTCGCTGTGTTCGCTATTTGAACTCTTCAGATCGCATTATTCAGTGTAAAATGAACAGAACTGTGTGTGTGTGTGTTTTCAATCAGGTTCCAAAAGTCACACGTCATGCAAACTTGAAGCTGGGTAAAAAAAAAAAAAAAAAAGCACATACTACGTTTTATATTAATTAGTTAAAACAACCCTCTAAATTCTGTCATCACTTACCCTTCAGTAGTTCCAAACCATTTTAAACCTTATCTTCGAAAGAAAACGATATTTTAATGAAACCTGAGAGATCCCTCCGATAAATGATTCACCAAAACTGTCAAGAGGTCCAAGCTGTTCACGTTTCAAAAAAGTTGATCGCAAAAAACATAACCTAATCCATAATCATATATGAATCGTGTTGATTCCTCAAAGTCCTCTATTAAAAGAGACAGGATCGCGTTATATAATTTAGCAGTTTAAATGTATCTAAACACATTCAAGTAACATATGCAGAGATGACGCACGCACAACATATCCGGTAAACTCAAGCTCTGAGGTGCGAAGCGATCTCATTATCATAAGAACCAATCAGGGGTGCGTTTCCCGAAAGCATCGTTGGCCAACTATGGTCGCAAGTTCATCGCAATGTCCATTGAACTCTATTGGTAACGACGGAACTTGCGACCATAGTTGGCCAACGATGCTTTCGGGAAACGCACCCCAGAGCCGTTCAACGTTCAAATATAAAAATTGTATTATCTTTAAATATATTGAAAGTATATTCGCATCATGCTTTTACCTATTTGCACAATACAACTTTTAACACACTTTAAAATAATTGTATTTTAGTATATTTTCAAAATATATATTTTCTAAAAATATACTTGAAGTGAAAATTCAGTTTATTTATTTTTTTAAGTGTAGCCTATTTATTTGCACTTTATTAAAAATATTTTTTGGTATATTTTAACTGTGTGCTGGAAATGATAATTGTAACAATACATTGAAAGTATACTTTCAAAATACATTATAGTACACAATAGTATTTTGTAAAAAGTATTATTTGTCTATTGATGTGCATTTGTTATTGAAGACAAAGTGTGCAATTTGTAGCATCGGCGCTGATCTCAGGAGACAGGAAGTGAAACTAACATTGCATTCGGATGTGCCTTGATGCCTTCCGACCGAAGGCAGCTTTTATCAGTTTTCGGACGCAGCCATAGAGTTGTCCAATAGTTAGGTTTAGGGTTATGGTTGCTATTCTAGCCCCACCCATTAGGTCTAAATTACATTCACCTCTTTTCGCTGGACATCTAGCGAGGAGAAGCTGGATAAGCTCCACCAAATGACAGTTCTGCGGTAGCAGAACAATATGTAATTTCAAATTTGTCTCACAATTCTGACTTTTTTTCGTGCAATTCCAAGTTTATATCTGACAACTATGAGAAAAAAAAAGAATCTGAATTGCGATATTATTCTGTCTTTTTCCTGCAATTCTTTCCTCAGAATTGTGATATAAACTAAAGATGATAACGTGACATTCAATTCGGAGTTGCGCACTGCAAAAAAACTGTGATAATTGTTGATGCTAAGATATATATATATATATATATATATATATATATATATATAATATATATATATATATATATATATATAGCCTATATATATATACTGTATATATATTTATTTATTTATTTATATATTTGAATGGGATATATAAATATATTTAAATGGATGAAAGATATAGAATGTTCAAAATGCTGGCTTGTTTATAAAAAAAAAAAATCATGGCAAAACATATTGGAAAAGCTCCATGTAATTTGTTGTTTGGCAATACACAAGGTCACAAATTTACATGATATGATGCATGCGTGAATCAATGATGTCCTTCTGCTATTTGTTTGCATGTATTACATTATGAATCCAGAAATAATCCTATATTTACAATCTTTATGTTCTGGAGGAAAAAAAATAAATATTTCGCAGCACTTTCATGTTGTATAATGTTGCTTGGTTTAATACACTGTTCTTTTCCTTTCCAGGTATTCTTGCTGTTGAGCCAGACAGTGATGGAGTGCTGTTGTCAGTGATGGAGGGAGATTCAGTCACCCTAAACACTGGTGTTCAAAGAAACCAACAAGAGAAGATTAGATGGTATCATAATGACACTCTCATCGCTCTAATCACTGGAGATCTCGATAAGATCTGTACAGATGTTCAGTGTAATGAAGATACTGAGAGATTCAGAGACAGACTGAAGCTGGATCATCAGACTGGATCTCTGACCATCACAGACACCAGAAACACAGACTCTGGAGTTTATAAAGGACAGATCATCAGCGGCAGCAGCATTCAGAGGATATTCACTGTTACGGTCAATGGTGAGTTGTTTAAAAGTGTGTCTTGTGCATTTCAGTTACATCAGACAGAAGCATAGGTATTTGATTACTAATGTGTTTAAAGGTCAGTGCAATCAGGAAGGCGTGAGTAATGTACAGTAGCTGCATGAAACCATGCAGTGCAGTGGTTGTACAGTAGGCCTACTGTGTTACCGCATCTGTTTGAACCAGCAACCACAGTCAGTATGTTATCTGAGTCAAGTCCTCATTAAAGTCCCCTTAAACCGGAAGTTGCAAACGACTTTTCTCCAGTGTTGTGATGTATTTCCAAGTGAAAGGGAATAGAGGGCGAGGATTTACTTTAGCGCTCCTCCTCTCCATCTCTGCTCATAGCAGACTAATGGTTTGAGGGGAGTGGTTAAGAGTTTTAAACCCAAGCCGTCAAACTGGCGTCATCAGAGAAGGAACGCCATTCCAGACCGGAAGTAACTTTACAGATTTTGATTACACGATTTACAGATTTAGATTACCACGGCAAACAAATTTTTTCTGTTTATTAACTTGCATGGTTTAATTGTGCACCACAAGACTAGTAATATGCGCTAACAAAGTAAATGGGGTCAAATTTGATTTTGTGTCGACTTTAATCATAATTTAAGTACAAATCTTCTCTATGCACTCTATGGGCCCTATTTTAACGATCTGAAGTATCACACGCGAAACTCAAGTAACTTTGTGGGCGGGTCTTGGGTGCTGTTGTTATTTTCCTGGCGGGATAAATGACTCTTGCGCCTGACGCAAATCTAAAATGGGTTGGTCTGAAGTAGCTTCATTATTCATAGGTGTGGTTTCGGCGTAACGTGAAATAAACCAATCAGAGCGTCATCTCACATTCCCTTTAAGAGCAGGCGCGATTGCTATTATAACGGCGGATTTGCCAGGCGCGCGCCAGGAGCGGTTCACAGCCGAGAAGACCGACGTTCTCATCAGGGCCGTAAAACACAGAGCAGGGAACTACACTAACCTTTTCCACTGGTGGCACTTGCGCTACTAACTTTTTCAGTTACTGGCGCAAAACATGATTTGGTCGCACAAATTATTTATAGTAATCCGCTCTGGATAATAATGAACAATAATGAAACTGTATTGCATACAGATGTGCTTTTTATTTTACTTGCCATCTTTTAAACCACATGCCTTGTTGTTTTTGTTTTCTTTAACATTGGTTGGGACAGTACACAATAAAGTGCAAAATGGATTTCAACATGCTATGGTTGGCACAGATGGGCAGACTCCTGAACTCTTAAGTAGTGATGCGATATTAATATTGCTGTTATGGCATAAAACAGTAAAAAACAAAAAAAAAAAAACAACAACAACAACAACAACAGGAACATTGTGTACAATTAAGATAGGCTACTTAATTTATTATTCCAATTAGGGGTGGGCGATATGGCAAAAATATCATATCACGATTCTTTTTTATGTTGGTTTTACTATTTGTATTTTGTGACTGAGCATTACAGCCAAACTAATGTCCATATTTTAAAAACAAAGCCTTAGGTAACAAAAAAAAATAAAAAATAAATGGCAGACAGGGGCGAAGATAAAAATATTTGTCATTATTTTCTTTGTTATTAAATATTAAGATCAAAGATACACATTACACATACACAACTTAATATACAAAGTGTATTAAGTGTATTCAGCTTCAGTAGGTGTATTTAACAGTAGCATTGAAGAAAGTAATTAAATTAACAAATATGAAAATAAAACAAAACAGACTTCACTGTATAAATTAGACATTGATACTTATTAAAGCTACTATTAAAGTTATCAGTCAATAGCAGTGAGTGATTTTCTCTTTGCATTGTGTTGTTTTATTAACATTAAAGGAATAGTTCTCCTAAAAATTCAAATTGTCATAATTTACTCTCTCAAGTTGTTTTAAACTCGAATAAGTTTCTTTCTTCAGTTGAAAATAAAAGTTATTTGGAAGAATGTGGGTAACCAAACAGTTGATGTACCCCAGTGACTTAGTATATTTTTCTCCTATTGAAGTCAATGGGGACCAGCTACTGTTTGGATAGCCACATTCTTCAAAATATTAATATTAGAAAAATATTAGAAAATATTAGAAGGAAATTAATACAGGTTTGGAACAACATTAGAGTGCGTAAATGATGAGATAATTTTTATTTTTGGGTGAACTATCCCTTTAAGGACAAGCGGCAGCGTGTTTACTATTGCTACTGTCTCTTTAAGAGTTGCGCGCGACGCGTCTAATATACACGCATTTGACAAGCAGATTTACTAAATTTTCTCAAGTTTGCTTTCACTTTAGACATAACCGACTTTCTTTATGTAAACATTGTGTGTATTTAACAGTATAAGCACAATAAGACTCGAAAGATAACTTAGTCCAGTATCCAGGCGCTGGTAGACAGGCTTTTAGTGCATGTGAGCTTCACATGTACGCGCTGAGGAACGCACACGTTAGAACACGTTAAAATATTAAACGTTAAATATTAAATAATAAATGTTAAACTATAGCCCGTCAATTTTCATTTTACAATTATCTTCTCTCTCTGTGTGCGCGCGTCCGTGTTTGAGTGAGAGAGAGAGCTCGCGCAGCACTGATACAATGGTAGGCTACGTTTTAATCTAAGTAACGGTCGCGGGGCTGAAGCCAACTTGATGTTTTAAATGCTCAGAGCACGTTATAAAACGTATTCTTAAAATACACATTTCTGTTTTAATAAACGCTCATAGTAAATCATAGCATATAGGCTATTGCCTAAAACATAGGTACAAAAATAATCAGTGATACATTTGCGACCCATTAAAAATTAGGGTCGCAATGGCATTTCAAAAGGTCGCATATGCGACCATTTTGGTCGCAGTGTAGTTCCCTGCAGAGGAGTGACATTGGGGATGTGAGAAACCCACCCAAATTAGCTTCGGTTAAACAGGCGTATGATAATAATGTGTGTAAGCTAGATTTATGTACGGTGGCCGAGAGAGCTCAACGCGCTGCAACTGAAGACAGCACATGCAAATAGAAAAAAACACCCACAAATTAACAAAACATCTTCATCAGTTTCACAACACACATGTGCTCCAAATACTCACAACACAACCAAATACAGAAACGCGCTGCAAATAACACAGACCACAACAGAAATGTTTCCAGGGGAACCAAATAAGTGATGAACCCAGCTGGGACACAAAACCCACAGTTCATTGTAATGAGAGATTCAGATACAGGTGTTTTTTTTTCCTCTTTGCATTCTTGTAAAGGCACATTATGCAAGATTTGTATCTTAATATAAGAGCTTCGAAATCATTTTGATGGTAAAAGAACTCGTAGTATCCCGATAGCAAAGCAGGGGTGGACACCGCTGGCAAAACCAGCAATGCAATCAGGCCGTGAGTGCAGAGACGCTCTGCGTGAGTAGAATTTACAACAGTAACGTTAAATACAAGTACTCCACAGAGACTCTAGGGGGCGCTGTTTTACAAAAAAATGGAAAACTGCATAGTGTGCCTTTAAAGGTGGTATCAGTGATTTCGGGCCCAAACATAAATTATCACATTCATCTAATATTTCCTAACGATCCGCTAGCTGCCCGCCCCATAAGCATGCTGTCAAAAAAACGCGTCTCTCTAGGTAGCCTAGGCTCTGAGATCTGCACACAAAAACAGTTGGTATCAACATCACTCAAAACCAAAATAAATAGTGTTCCAACCAATCATCGACAGGGGCGGGTGTTGTGAGGTTTTCGCGTGCAGCCGTCATAGGCAGCCGTGCACGAGCGCAAAACCTCACAACACCCGCCCCTGTCGATGATTGGTTGGAACACTATTTATTTTGGTTTTGAGTGATGTTGATACCAACTGTTTTTGTGTGCAGATCTCAGAGCCTAGGCTACCTAGAGAGACGCGTTTTTTTGACAGCATGCTTATGGGGCGGGCAGCTAGCGGATCATTAGGAAATATTAGTTGAATGTGATCATTTATGTTTGGGCCTGAAATCGCTGATACCACCTTTAACATACATTATTAATTAAAAACATTATATAGGCCTACGGTAGATAATTTAAAGCTGCCGTCGGCAACATTTTTTTGATCAAATTCAGTGATATTGACACTATAATCCGACAGAACAACATAAATAAGGTGGTTTTAGAAAAAACCCGAGCTTCTAACTCCACCTGGGGCTCGTTCTTCGTACGTCGCTAACTCAGTTAGCTGGATTTGATTGTTGACGATTTGGCTTGATCTTGGATTGTTTGGTTCTTCGACGCTCATCCTGGACTTGCTGTCATAGCAACAGGTGCGCAAACTTAAACCTGCTCGGGAGCAGGCTTATTTCATGTAAACAGGATTAGATCGCGGCTTCATAAGCGGAGCTGATACGGGAAGTCCAGCGCAGCGCGATAGTGCACTTTCTGAGATATATATTTTTTCTCGTGACTCGTGAGATTGTCGTTTACATTATTAATTTGTTGGAAACGCACATTTATTTTCGACTTGTCGGAGTCGGGCTTTAACTACAGCATAAACTGTACCCTAAGATTATTTGCGAGTGGCTCTTTCCTTTACACTATTGGAGATGCGGAGAACTTGATGGAAAGTGCTGTCTGTCGTGTCATTCAGAGTTAACCTGGCGCTTTTAGGTTTAAAAAACAGTTTTAGGTTTTTTTGTGGCATTTCCAAGCCACTGAATACCCAATGTTGTAAAGCAGTTTTTTTTAAAAGCAGTTTTTTTATGCTATAATAATTTTTTCTATGAGGATCATGCAATCATGACCATGCTGATTACAGTAGCCTATATGCCACTCAGGCTTAAAGGGATATACTCCACTTTAAAAATCTGTCATCATATAGCCTACTCACCCTCATGTTGTTTCAAACCTGTATGAATTTCTTTCTTCTGCTGAACAGGAAGGAAGATATTTAGAAGAATATCAGTATCCAGACAGTTTCTGGTTTCATTGACTTCCATAGTAGGAAAAAATATATACTATGGAAGTCAATGAGACCAGAAACTGTCTGGTTACTGATATTCTTCTAAATATCTTCCTTTGTTCAGCAGAAGAAAGAAATTCATAAAGGATTGAAACAACATGAGGGTATATGATGACAGAATTTTCATTTTAAAGTGGAGGCTGCCATCAAGGCCTCAATGAAGGGGATTGTGAACAGAAAGGGGGTTCACAATGTAAATGTGCAGCCCAGTTACTATTGTGATTCTTAATATTCCAGATTATATCAAATAAAAAAAGGCATTTGACTAAATCTTTCATATCACAATTGTGAAAGAAAAATGGCCAGGATATGTGCATGACTTAAGAATTTTCAGAGATTCACATTTATGCACATTATTTGAAAGTGGTAAGGAAAGTTCCACAATTAAATATCAAGCTCACTGTATTACACACACTTATGCTGATCCTAACAGAACTGCATTTTTTCATAGGTGATTATGACATGTTCCTGCAGACAGGTGTTTTATGACCCCATTCCCTGACCCAAACCAGTTACAATGCAGCTCTAGCCAGGACAAGGGCACACAATGAAATGAACTTTGGCTAAAGGGAGGATTTCAGTGTCTGAAGAAGTCTGAGGGTTGCACACCTGACAGGGCCTGTGACATTGTTGCATGTGCCATATTAAAAAAACACTTTTCATTAAATGTTTAATAAAAGACACATATGCTTAGTTCCTTGAGTTTTATTTCAATTGTTCTTTGTAAAGAAAAGCCAGTGGTAAAGTGCCTGCACCAAGAGATATTAGACACATGCCTCATGCAACAAATAAAAAGGAAAAGTTGGCTATACACTGCCCGCCTGTAGGCCTATGTCTCCTCTGTCTGTGCAGACTCTTCTGTAGGCCTTTCTGTAGATGTGGAATCCTGCAACTTATATTGCAGCCATAAAGCATACAAGTATAAATGAAGTAAAGTTATTTATGCACCTGCATGTAGGCTAGTTCCTCCATATGACAGTTATCTGAGAGGGTTTATTCACTGTCCAGTGCAATGGAAACAAATGGACATTACAAAGTCTTATACTTTCTTTCCTTTGGAAAGTTAGAAAATGTCCACTTACTGCACATATTTCAGCCACTATACTTTCTTGGGAACAGATACAAGTGTTGGTGTATTTTGTAAAAGTGCACAAAAGAGGAAAACACAATGTCATTACAATGAACTACACTCGGGAAAAATGTGATCAATAACTCATGGCAAAATATTTTTACATAAACATAAGTTTATCAGTTTTCACTTTCACAAGTCAAAGCAATTCATCATTACTCAAGATTTAACAGTTGAAATGACTGTACGGCCTTAATTTAATGCAGCAAAAATTATTTTACAGTGTAAGACTAAGATCTTTTCTTTTTTTCTCAGCCTTTTTCTTGGTTGCTTTTATAAACAGACAACCATTTATTTAACAGTGCCTTTTATAAAAGAGACTATAATATAACTAAAAATTACCATAATGTAGAATATTTTTGTACTTCACTTTTATTTGCTCCCATGTTCTAGTGTGGTGACTCTGACATTACAATGAACAAAGTAATTATGCAATTATTAAAATACAAAAATATAGGTGATATTAAGTAATAAAAACATCTATGGCCACTTCTAACGGATTTAAATTGTCTGCTACTTTTTGCCAGCTCTCTCTCCTGGCTTTTGCAGACTTTGAGGTGTTCCCTGGCGTTTTGATTAAACATTAAAAGTCCGAATAAACTTCGACTATTAGTTCTTGCTCTGCTGAGGAGAAAAACTGAGCGCGCTCTTTGGCCACGCTGAGCAGCCAATAGCAGCGTTCCTGATCAATGTTTCTACTATCGATACATATCCCCTTTTAAACCAGCGCATGAACGCGCAGTTATCTCAGATAACTCAATCCAGCTATACTAATCATAAACAACAGGTGAGTTCGAAGAACCCAATTAGCCGGATCATGCTTAGCACGATGATATCATCTTGGATGTGTCATTTGATCTCGGATGTAATAAGCAACGTACGAAGAACGAGCCCCTGGAGCGTGTTATTTGTTTTGCAAAAATCCACCGCTCCCGTCTCATCGGGTCCAATCAGCGCCGGGGGGTGTGAGATCTGACTGTCAATCACAGTTCGTTCACACGCCACAGATCCCCCCTCCCTCGCGCAGACGCGCACATTACAATATCACATGCACTGCGAAGATTGTACGAAGCGTGATGGCGGAGAGAAAATCTAATAACAAGCTTCCAATTCCTCGGTTATTGCTATCTATGGATAGATTAGCCAGGGCAGCCTACCTCCGAGTCCATGGTGTTGATCGATGCTGAAGAGACGGATGTTTCTGTATATAATAAGCAGACAGGAGCTGAGTCCATATGCGTCTTTATTCAGCGTACGCCATAACACAACTGCCCGCAAACCGGGACCAACAACGTCACAACAGGATACAAACCCATATAAGGTATTTCCCTGTAACATCTCCCTTCTTTTACAGTGTTGCCACACTTCACTTAGAACCCCTCCATTTATTAACAAACCCAACCCCGAATATGAACTCAAAGTTTACTAGAACAACTTATGCTGTGTATTTCAAAACTGAACTGCATTAGTGATGCGTTAGGAAAGTTCACAAGTCCAGTCTCTGTGGTGGACGTGACTGACGGCCGCTGCGCGTAAAGATCTGGGTTTCACGCTGGGTAGGTCTGTTAGGCACTGACAGCCTCCGTTCTTGAACTTGCTCTGGCACACATTCTGTGCTGTCAGATGTGTCGCCTTCTCTGATTGCGGTTTCATCGTCGCTGGCCACCGAGCCCTGACTGCTCTCCTTCATCCCTGGCTCTTGGTGCTTAAACTGGGCGGAGAGCTCAGCCCTACGCAAATCCACACGGTTGCGCCTGTATAATGTGCCATCCACATCCACTACGTAAGACCGCGGATTCACTTTCCCCAGACACTGGCCTCTCCGCCACCGTCCCGTGCGATCTCCCGGCAGTGGTTTCATTCTTATGTGTTCGCCGACATTAAGCTCTGGGAGGTCTCTCGCTCTCGCATCGTAATGGAATTTTGCCATCCGCCGTTTCCACCTGAGTTTCTCCGGAACTCCTTCAACCACCTTGGGGTAAAGCAAGCTGTTTGTCATGGGAAGTCCCGTCCTAAGTCTGCGGGACATGAGTCGCTGTGCCGGACTGCTGTCCAATCCCTCCGTGGGCGTGTTTCGCCAGTGTAGCACTGCTAACCATGGATCTGTTCCGTCGAGTTTGGCCCTCTTACAGAGTGATTTAACAATCTTCACTGCAGATTCGGCCTTTCCGTTAGATTTTGGGTGCTGGGGTGAAGATGTAACATGTATGAACCCCCACTGGGCAGCAAATTTTCTGAACTGTTCACAAGCAAATTGCGGCCCGTTGTCGGTAATCACTTGATCTGGCTGGCCGTAACGCGCAAACTGCACTTTGCAGCGTGTAATGACTGTGTCCGCCGTCAGATCTGGCAACTGATCAATTTCCCAGTAATCTGAGTAGTGGTCCACTATGATCAGAAATTCTCTGCCACCGTACGCATACAAGTCCATACTAACCATTTGCCAGGGACGCACAGGGATTTCGTGGGACATCATCATTTCCTTTTGCTGATTGTGCGCATACTCATTACACGCAGGACAGTTAGCCACGTAATCATTTATCTCTCCTCTCATGTTTGGCCAGAACAGCGTTTCCCTCGCCTGTCTGTAACAGGCTTCTCCTCCAATATGCGTGGCGTGAATGCGATTGAGCATTGCTGCTCTCAATGCCTTTGGTATAATGGCACACTGACCTCTATAAAGCACACCATTCTGAATGTTCAGTTCATCTTTGAATGGCCAATACTCGCGCACCGAGAGTGATACGTTTTCTTTACGCTCAGGCCAGCCCGCTAACACGATCTTTGCCAGCTCCTGCAATGCGTTGTCAGCTCTGGTCTCAGTTACGATTTGGCGGAGACTGACGTCTGTCACGTTGAGGTGTAGGGCTTGGTCTATGAATGAGAGCACGCCCTCGGCGCTGTCCATGGTACTCACAGTATGTTGTTGTGGTCCGGGGTCGTTGGACGCATGTTTGTCGAGCGCTGCCCTGCTCAGCGTATCACTTATAAACATCTCTGGACCAGGTTTGTACACGACATTGAGGTTGTAGTTTTGAAGCTGTAACAACATACTTTGGAGGCGTTTGGGAGCACTCAAAAGTGGCTTCTTGAAGATTGTCACGAGGGGTTTGTGGTCGGTTTCAGCAGTTATTGTCTCTCTGCCGTACAGGTAGTGATGGAACCTCTGACATGCGAACACGATACTCAAGCATTCCTTCTCAATTTGTGCGTAGTTTTGTTCAGTTCTCGTAAGCGCCCGCGAGGCGAAAGCCACAGGTTGTCCTTGCTGCAAGAGACAGCAGCCCAAACCGTTCTTGCTGGCGTCGCTTTGTATCGTCACCGGCTTGTTTATGTCGTAATATTTCAAAACGGGCGTGTTCGTAACCATACGTTTTATTTCTTGAACCGCCTCGTCGTGTTTAGGGAGCCAATGCCACGCTACCTCTTTGTCCAGAAGCCTGCGAAGCGGCTCGCATACCTCTGAGAGCCGTGGGAGAAACCTGGCCAGATATGTTACGAATCCAATGAAACGCTGAACTGCTTTTACGTCCTGTGGTGTCCTCATTGCCAGGACTGCTTTCGTCTTTTCTGGGTCAATTCGTAATCCTTCCGCTGATAGTATGTGCCCATGAAAATGTACCGCTTTGAGTTTGAATTGCACCTTTTTTTAGCTCAGCCGGAGTTTCACTGCTCTGCATCGCTCCATCAGAGCGCGGAGATTTCTGTCGTGATCTAACTCGGCCTCTGTCGGCTGCGTCCGAGTCACCGCAGCCGACAACCAGTATGTCATCCGCTATGGGCTCTATGCCTCGGAGTCCCATCAACAGCTCGTGTTGTTTACGCTGATATATTTCTGGTGCTATGGAGACGCCGAAGGGCAGTTTACACCATCTCATCCGCCCCCACGGTGTCCAGAAAGTTGTCATTAAGCTGCTTTCGTTATCCAGTTTGCAGTGTAGGAATGCATCTCGAACATCCACCAGCGTGAACAGACGTGCTTTCGGTAGCTTATACAGAACGTCTTCCAGTGTTGGCATATGGTAGTGCGATCTTTGCAGTGCTTGATTAAGGTGTTTTGGGTCTATGCATATTCTTACTTTGTCTGGCTTGGCTATGACTACCATGTTGCTGATCCATGGTGTGGGTTCCGTGACATTTGTGATGTGTCCGTCTCTCATGTATTTATCCAGCTGTTCTTTAACTCTGGCTTTCAAGGCCACTGGCACGTTCCGTGGTGCGCATTGCACAGGCGACACGCTGCTGTTGAGCACAAAGCGGACCTCTCCTGGGACTGACTCGACTGGGCCGTTAAACACGTCTTTGAAATTGTTAGTTAACTGTTGCTTTGTGAGAGGCATGTCGGAGTATGCAATCAGTCTATGAAGCTCTTCTGGGATGGTAAATTTCATGAGTCCCAGCCGCTCACATGTATCACCCGAGAGTAACGGCTCTTGATCGGCTTCAACCACTTCAAAAACTAGCTTGTGTTTGGTGCTCTTTATAGTGCATTCTGTGTGAAATCGCCCCAGGGAAAACATTGTGGCACCAGAATACAATTTGAGTCTTGTTGTGCTCGGATGCAGGGGGCTTTCTGGATCCAGTTTCTCTTTGGTTATCCGGCTCATAACGTTACAAGTTGCTCCCGTATCTAGCTGACAGGCCTGCTTTCTTTTATTAAGTGTCAGGTTAACGAACCATCTTGGACCTGGGGACTTTACTGTGTCAATGCATTCCTCAGCCGCAAACAGTCGACCCTCGCTGTAGGGCCCTTGCTCATCCTGACCATCATCCATCAATACATTCACTCTGTCTGACCTGTCGGCTCTCTGACGGGCTCTACAAACCTTAGCGAAATGATTCAATACACCACATGATCGACAAGTCTTTCCATATGCGGGACACTGATCTCTGCCTTTCTTGTGACCACCCCCACAATACTTGCAGTTCCCGGTTCTGAGCATTTGCTCCTTACTTACTTCACCGTCCCTACGTTTCAGCCTTTGTGCTTGTGCACTATTCACAGTGTCATTGACTGTGTTGTCCATAGCTTTTACGCGTTGTTCCGTCGCTTCTGCCAGTCGGCATATTTCGACAGACTGTGACAAAGTCAGCTGACGTTCACGCAACAAGCGCCGCCTGGTGTTTTCATTGTCAATGCCCAGGACAAGTCTATCACGAATCATTTCGTCTTTGAGCTCCCTGTATTCACAGGTTGATGCTCGTTCCCGCAGCCTCGTGAGAAAACTGTCTATAGGCTCGTCCACCTCCTGCTTGCAACAACCGAACATGTACCTTTCGTAGATCACATTTTTCGCAGGCTTGAAGTAGTCCCCCAACGCATCCAGTATGGCTTTCGGGTCCTTCGTTTGTTCCTCGCTCAACACAATGTTATGACTGTAGATATGCCGACATTCATTACCCATTAATCGCCGCAGTGCGGCCGCTCTCACCTCTTTGGGCTTCTCGATAAGCCCAGTAGCTAGTTCATAGTCCTCGAATTCCGCCCTGAAATTGTCCCAATTTTTGGATATGTCCCCTGACATCCTCATGCCCTCAGGGGCAGGAATACTGTTTAAAGCCATGTTCAGGATCGAGTGTGTACTTCTGACACCATGTTTCTGTATATAATAAGCAGACAGGAGCTGAGTCCATATGCGTCTTTATTCAGCGTACGCCATAACACAACTGCCCGCAAACCGGGACCAACAACGTCACAACAGGATACAAACCCATATAAGGTATTTCCCTGTAACAACGGACGCGTTCACAGAAAATCAGGTACTCACGCACTGACGATGGGCGGGTGCTCGTTGGTAGTGGGGGAGGGGCATGAGAGTTGTAAACATTCAAAATTTTGGCTAAGTCCACTCAATCTGCCAGACTTGCCGACTGCAGCTTTAATAATAAAAATAAATATACTGTTAAATTAAATTAAATAGATGTAAATGTTGTTCAACATGGTTTTTGTTTATCCATTAGCGAGTTGTTATTTTTATCAGTTTGTTCTTGTCAATATGTCAGTTTCTCATAATATCATCTGTTTAAATACATCATACTCAGTTATTTGTTTTAGTTCACCAGGAGGAATTCAAACAACAGGATTTGATGGAAAATTTTCTTTATGATGGAAAATTTGGACTAAAACAAGTCCAAAATATGGACTGAAAATCAATAGACGATAATTTTTTTTTATTGCTTTTATGTTCAGTTGTTTTTTGTTGTGGAGTTTATTCTCTTCAGCAAAAAATCCTCCAATCATCTGTTGGTTTGTGTTTCAGCTGTTTCTGCTGCTGAACGAGATAAAATGAAGAGAAAGTCAGTGATGGAAGGAGAATCTGTCACTTTATACACTGGAAAACCAAATGATTCAACATGGTATATTAATGACATTCCCATCGTTGAAATCACTGGAGATCAGAGTAAGATCTGCACAGATGTTCAGTGTAAAGAGAGATTCAGAGACAGACTGAAGCTGGATCATCAGACTGGATCTCTGACCATCACAAACACCAGAAACACAGACTCTGGAGAATATAAACTACAGATCAACAACAGCAGATTCAGCATCATTAGGAGCTTCAGTGTTTCTGTCACTGGTGGGTCTCTTTAATCATTCAGTGCATTTTCTTTCGAACAGTGAAATACTTCAAATCCACAATGTAAATATCAGCCGGCTTTCATTTAAACAATCGATTCATTCACTCTAAACAAAATGCTGAGTTCCCTGTTTGGGTCAAATATTTTTTTGTTCATATTTGACTCAAACATGGGTTGAAAAACAAGTGTTCGAATTAAACGGTTAAAAATTACATGAAATCCAATCTTTACAAATCTGTTTCAAGCCACATTCCTATTTAAATTGCATTTCTGGAAATCCGTCTCAGTCTAAACAATATGACCGGATTTTGCATGGTTTGTTATACTTTCTTACAGCACGTAACGTAAATGTCAGACGTTGTTAGAGGAAACATCATGGTGAAAGCCGAAACAATGCTGTGTTGTTGCAAAGCATCGAACGATCAGAAAATGACAACGGAGGCATATTTTGAAACCGGAGGAGACTAAAAAAAGCTGCAATGTTTACATACCAGCTTCCGTTTCTGACGCTGCTTCAGAGGAGGCCTAGTGTGACGGTGTGGTGAATTATCCTGTCACTCTATAGTGATGGGTCCGGGCTGAGGACCCAAGCAATCCGATTGGTTCAAAGCACGTTTTATGGGTAATCGATTTAGTGCCTGGATACAAATCATACAAAATCACTTTATTATAGAAGACATTTGTACTACGTTATAACGAGTCATTAATGTATTTAATGTATTTTAAATGATACATTTCATATACTAGTATTTAACCGAAGCTATAGATTGTGAAATGAAACATTTCTCGTTGTTAGTGTGTTTTTTAGTTAGCTTAGATAGTAGCATAGCATACAGCTAACGTTATCCGATGATCGTGCTATGAGCTTTAACTGATATTACTGCACTGATACTGCCTTACCGTATCGCGAGAACAGATTTAGATCAGGCATACTACTGGCATACTAATTGGGTCCTCAGCCCGGACCCATCGCTTCAGAGCAAGCGTGCCGCACAAGTCCTGAAAAGTGAAGCCAAAACGTCTCGATCGCCCCCCAGTGACTGGTCCTAGTATAGGTCATAAGCCCCGCCTCCCCGTGTTATTCAACGGGACGTAAGATCAACTAAACAATTAAATTACACTTCAAATATCTTTTTTCCAAAGCTGGTTTCTTTCATTTGCTGCCGTTTTTATCACGCTGATGTAAGTTCAAGTGTCTGTTTCAAAAATAAGTTGGTTTTTAGTTAATTACGTGATTCGGTGGTGTAACCTCATGATTGACAGCTGTGATTGACAGGTTCTCTGAGCGAAGTAGTCACTGAAGCACCAACGGACATTTTTTTCGGGATCTTCGGAGGACTGAGGAGATTGTATTTACTTTGTTTTAACAAGCCTCTTGTCGTACTGCAATCAATTTTTTAAAAAGTGTGCAGAATCCACTCTCCCTGCGTGCGTTCTGCGAGAGTGAGGGCGGAGCGTTGATTACGCGCTTTACTTCCTGCTCACGACTGCGCAGGTCTGGTCCCGAGATCGCTACTGCGCAGACTCAATATGTCAGCGCCATATCGGGACTCTGGCGGCTTCAGTTCTCATCAATGGAAGAGAGCGAAGGGGCGTCGTCCATCTTTTTTTACAGTCTATGCTTCAGAGTGACCGGATACTTCACCACAGTGGCACTGTAAAATTTAATAAGGATAACATGGCTATTGCAAACAGTCGCAGTTGTTGTTTTTGACGTATGCCTACCAACGCAACGTCATTGCCAATGACATTGAAGCAAATGCAGATATTACGGAAAACGATCATTTTAGATCAGATTTCAATCGGATACACAAATAATCGTATTTAGACTGACAGTGTGAACGAGGCCGAAAACCAAAAATAATCAGGTAGATTAAAAAAAATCATTTCAATGAAAAGAAAAACACAATTTCACATTAAAGGAGAACTCCGGTCAATTTTAACATTGAGCTCATTTTTTTGTACATTTGGAGTGCTGTCAATACAGAGAACAACGACAAAAATCGGTGTTGCCTACACCGAGTTATTCTATTTTTAAAATTTGCACCCTGTTGACTTCAATAGGGCAAGTACTAAACCTGCTTTTAGCCTCTTAACATCCTTGATGTGTCATTACAAGTGCACAGAAAATGTGAGTGATTCCTTCTGAGTGAACACGAGTGGATCTGACTGCAGTAGATGTGAAAGAAATGTATAAAAATGATGTTATTTAAGCCAGCGCAAATACCTGTGTTTACATCCTGTTTTCGGGTGAAGTCCAAAGTAGTCGATTGCCGAGTTCACGCGCATAGGTTTAGTACCTATGATCACGCGCGTGAACTCGGCAATCGACTACTTTGGACTTCAACCGAAAAACAGGATGTAAACACCAGTGGGTAAGGGTTTCATATTACTTTGAAGGTACCCCCGGGAGCCGCCATTGGCTAACAAGCCTTCACCTGCTGTTAGCATCCCATTGACTCCCATTCATTTTGGCGTCACTTTGACAGCGAATAACTTTACATCTGAGGCGTTTAAAGACTCCATTTGTCCATGGTTTATTTCTAAAGAAACACGACAATGTATAAAAGGCTCCATTACCTTGTATCTTACGTTATGCCCCCGTAGAAGCAGTTTTTGTAAAAGTAGGCTAACGATTGCGTCATAACCACGCGACTCTCTGGAAATTACCGTAGAGACAGGAAGAGAAGCTCGCATGCAATCGGGGGGACGTGGAGGCAGAAAGTCCGATAAAGTCAAGGGAGAAGGCCATAGAGAGTAATGACGTTGCTCCTGCTCCTAGCTCATGGACAGCTCCTACTCACGCTTTCCATCTCTGCAAGATTCGGAAGGGAATGGTTCAGATTTCGTTTGGCACAGCTACTAGAAAACTTACAACTGTCAGACAGGCTGCTCACGTCACATCCACGTCGTCAAGCTCAGTTTGAGTCTGCGCAGTACGCTTGGCAATCAGGAAATGAGGGCTTCTAATGTGCTTCACTTTCTCTCTGTTGAAACCTATGGGGTCGCTGTGTCCAGTTTATATACTGTCTATGGTAAACACAGGTATTTGCGCTGGCTTAAATAACATCATTTTTTATATCTTTCACATCTACTGCAGTCAGATTCACTCGTGTTCACTCAGAAGGAATCACTCACATTTTCTGTGCACTTGTAATGACACATCAAGGATGTTAAGAGGCTAAAAGCAGGTTTAGTACTTGCCCCATTGAAGTCAACAGGGTGCAAATTTTAAAAATAGAATAACTCGGTGTAGGCAACACCGATTTTTGTCGTTGTTCTCTGTATTGACAGCACTCCAAATGTACAAAAAAATGAGCTCAATGTTAAAATTGACCAGAGTTCTCCTTTAATACAAAAACTAAATGACAATACACAAGAAACAAACTGAATCAATAAAGATTTACAAAACCAATACCAAACAAAAATAATTCAAAATAGCTGATACATAATAAAATAATCCTAACTGATTTGAATAAAATTAATGGAGAGGCACAAACAAATTTAGCAAGACTAAATACAACACAAAATAAAGATTTTTTTTGTTTGTTGACAAAACATGTTAACATAAAAGCTGTGTAAACACTGTAAATGTGTCCCATCAAGTAATCAAAAGTTCTACACATTTGCAGTCTTTATGCCTACTTGAACAGTAGGTGTTTTTGTGCTTTTGTCTGGCCCAACCAGACAATAGTGGGTGGAGTTCATGCAAATAGCCTCTTCCAAAAAGAGTTATGTGGGACAATCTTTTTGTCATGATTCATATATTGAGTCGTCTTTGTTATCGTTGACAAAAAAAGCATTTATCAATGAACATCTTCATTAGTAATGTCCTTAATGAAATTAACACTGTTATTGAGAAGCTTACTAGATTTAAAACAATTTTTTAAATTTAAAGTTAATTTTTCTAGTTAGATGGCTAATTACAACTGTCTGATAGTGAGCTATATAGCATTGCGCAAGATATGACTGCAGATCCATATTATAATAATCTAGTGACTGTTCTATTTTAAGATAAACACTTATTCAGTATCAGTAAAATAGGTATACAATACTATCATAAAACAAAGAGAATTTATATCTTACCATCACCATGACATGAAAATGATGATCCACTCTGCCAGTTTCACACAGCAACATTGCGGTCTGTAAATTCCCTCAGAAAACAGCTTGTGACGCACTTGAGTGTGTTTTTCAGATGCAAATCTAATTTGGAGTAGCTTCTTATGAAATAGAGTGGCATTTGATAAAAATAAAATAAAAAGTTTTATTGTTACAAATTACGTTGTATGTTAGGTTTCTAGTGTTAATGAAAAACCAGGGGACCATGGGTCATTTTGGAGGGGGGGCTTATGGGGGGTACAGGACCCCTCCCAGTCCACTGGTTGTAGCAACCCAGCATTTTTTAGAGTGTTCATTCATTTATTCATTTATAAAGCACTTTACAACTGCAGATGCTGACCAGAAAAACATACAGTTACATAAAATATCATAAAACAAGATAACCCAAAAAGTCTATCAACTGTGACCCACTCTAAATTCTAGTCTCGAACCCTCAACGGCAAATGTCTGATCACCTTTGAGCTTTAAATTTGTTTGTGGGATAGTAACAAGCAACTTGCTTGTTTATCTTTAAGACCTATATGTTTGTTGATAAGCTCAGACACACAAGCAGGAGCCATTCCATGCACTGCTTTAAAAACATACTGCAGGACCTTATATTTGATCCTAAAGTCAATTGGCAGCCACCTGAGTGAGGCCAAAACAGGAGAGATGGCTGGTCTGCTGCCACATTCTGAACTAGCTACAAGCATGCTTTGTGTAAGATCAGCTATCATTAAAGGGATAGTTCACCCAAAAATGAAAATGATCCCATAATTACTCACCCTGAAGTTATCATAGGTGTAAATAACATTCTTCTTTCAGACAAATACAATCGGCAGTAAGTGGCCGTTTTGAAGTCCATAAAAGTGCATCTATCCATCATAAGCAAACTCCACACGGCTCCGGGGCGTTAATAAAGGCCTTCTGAAGCGAAGCGATAAGTTTGAAGAAAAATATTCATATTTAACATGTTACAAAGTAAAACTCTAGATTCCTGCCAAATGGTCATACACCATCTATTTATGGCAAAAGCGAAACTTATGCAACTTGTGGCGTCAGAAGTAGTGTAGTGCGTGATGGCTTAGCGTAAATATCAGCAGTACGTTGCATTACTCACATAAGTTGCACTTTAGACTTAAGTGGAATCCATTTGTTTGTTTGGCCGGAAGCTAGTTATTTTACTTTATAAAGTTTTAAATATTAATGTTTTCTCACACAAACTCATCGTTTAGCTTCAGAAGGCCTTTATTAACCCCCTATTGGAGTTGTGTGGAGCACTTTTATCATGGATATATGCATTTTTATGGACTTCAAAACAGAAACGGCCATTTACTGCCATTCTAAAGCTTGGAAGAGCCAGGACATTTTTTAATATTACTATGATAGTATTTGTCTGAAAGAAGAATGTCATATACACTGTACAGCAACTTTAGGATGGATTGAGGGTGAGTAAATCATGGTCTAATTTTCATTTTTGGGTAAACTATTCCTTTGAATGTGAAGTAAAGTTTGGCAGTCGTAAGTCCAAAGACAGTGGCTAGGGCTGATAAAACATACAAACAAAAACAGAAACAATAAAACATACAACACAGAGCGATGCCCAGCCAACATTATATACTGCGCCATCTTACCCATTCTTGAAACATTGCTGGTTCATGTTGATCTCACAGTACTGTGATGCTGTTTCAGCTGTTGCTGCTCAAAAACCTACCAGACGGCAACAATTATAAATTAAATCAATTTCATATGTCTTTATACTTTAAGTAGAAAAGTGTAAATATTCATCACAATTATTGGTGGAGTGGTTAATCAGCTGTTCTCCAGTAATAATGACTGTCTGTCTTCATCTGTTCCAGATTCAGGTTCATCTTCAGCTGCTGCATCAGGAGCGGCTGCTGTTGGTGTTGGTGGTGTTGTTGGTGTTCTGGTGGTTGTGGCTGGAGTTGTTGCTGTGATTTTCTATTGCCGCAAGAGATCTACACCAATAAGTCAAACTGGCAAGTATTTCATCTAGTTGATGGTACAGAATTTAAATAAGAGATTTATTGTGCAAACAGAATCTTTAAAACTGTAAAAATATGTATTTTTATCATTATTGTTCAAATAGGAAACGGAACACCATGCAATGGTCATGTTCAGGTGAGATACTGAAGCTGTGTGCAAAAACCTGTGAATTATCAATAATGTGTCTGTTTGATCTTTATGTTTGAAAGTATGTGTGGTTTCATTCAGAAATCATCACAGAAACACCAATAATAATTGACATATTTAATGTTGGGTGATAGTTCACCCAAAAATGAAAATTCTGACATCATTTACTCACCCTCATGTTGTTCCAAATCTGTTTGAGTTTCTGGCTAGCGTTAACTGTTTGGTTTCCAACATTCTTCAAAATATCATCTTTTGTGACGAAAGAAACTCATACAGGTTTGGAACAACATAACGGTGAGTAAATGATGAAACATTTCTCATTCTTGGGTGAATTTTCACTTTAAGAGAGTTCTGAATCATTAATCCTGAACATTTGTTTTTCCTTCTGTGTATCTGCTTGTTCCTCATTAATCAGAATGGCATCCCTTTGTTGGCTGTTGTTGTTACCAATGGGACGTCCCCTCATCAGGCTGAAGCTCCATTGTTGGCTGCTGCTAGTGAGACGTCCCCTCATCCGGCTGATGCTCCATTGTTGGCTGCTGCTAGTGAGACGTCCCCTCATCCGGCTGACACTCCCATCAATGACTAATGCTAATGGGACATCCCCTCATCTGGCTAATGCTCCCATCAATGACTAATGAGACATCATTAATTGTCATTGAAAGGGAACATGACGGACTTTCGCACCGGGTAGTTCTAGGAACTAGCCACCAGGGTGGTTCCCTGAGAACTAATGGTTCCTGGTTGCATTCGCGCTGCCAGTAGGAACTCTGAAAGGAGAATGGTCCATGGAGTTCACCATGCATTTTAGTGCCGAAGCCTGACTCTACATTCAGATTCTGCACTGACTATCGTAAAGTTAATGCTGTGACCAGACCAGACTCTTTTCCTCTTCCAAGAATGGAAGATTGTGTTGACAAAGTTGGTGCTGCTCATTATGTTACTAAGATCTACTAAAAGGGTACTGGCAAGTCCCACTGACTTCTCGTGCCTCTGAAATATCTGCATTTGTTACACCTGATTCATTTCTACAATACTCGGTCATGGCTTTCGGCATGCGAAATGCACCCGCTACGTTCCAGCGGCTCATGAACAGAGTTTTGTCAGAAGTGACCGATGTTGAGGTATATTTGGATGATGTTGTGATATACTCTGACACTTGGGAGGAACACCTTGAAAAGTTAAATGTTGTTTTTGAACGGTTGAGGAGAGCATCTCTGACTCTGAATTTGGCTAAATGCGAATTTGCCAAAGCAACAGTTACTTATCTTGGTAAATGTGTTGGCCAAGGACAAGTAAGACCTATAGAAGCCAAGATAGCTGCCATTGTTGAGTTTCCCAAGCCCACTAATAAATGTGAGTTGCGCCGTTTTTTAGGAATGAGTGGCTACTATCGCAGCTTTTGCAAGAATTTTGCTGCTATTGTTTCTCCTCTGACTGATCTTTTGAGTGCATCCAGGAAGTTTGTGTGGACCTCAGAGTGCATGGATGCATTCAATGCTGCCAAAGATCTCCTCTGTACTGCACCTGTTCTCTCTGCTCCTAATTTCTCACGGCCTTTCAAACTACAGGTGGATGCCAGCGCTGCAGGAGCCGGAGCAGTCCTGATTCAGGAGGATGGAGCAGGAATTGACCATCCTGTGTCTTTTTTCTCAAAGAAATTCACTAAGTGTCAGCGAAATTATAGTGTAATTGAGAAGGAAGCGCTAGCTTTGTTACTAGCCCTTCAAAATTTTGAAGTTTATCTGGGTGGAAGTGATGGCCCTATTTTGGTTTATACAGACCATAATCCATTGGTGTTCTTAACTCGCATGTCTAACACTAATCAACGTTTAATGCGGTGGTCTTTAATTGTGCAGGAATACCATCTTGACATCCGGCACAAGAAAGGAAGTGACAACATCATTGCCGATGCCCTGTCCAGAATTCATTCTTTAGACAGTTAATGTTTTGATGATTAGTGAATTTGTATGTTGACTTATAACCAGTGGGCGGTTATAGTCTTTGGTGGCGGGGGTGTTACGTCCAGAGCCGTAAGGTTCTGTTTGTGTGTGTTCAGCTGTGCTGTTTTTTTTTTCTCTTTCTCTATCCATGTCTCTCTTCATAGGAGAAATGGTTCCACCTGGTACAGATAATCAGTGGCCTGCTGTGATTGGATGCTGGGAGTATTTAAAATGCAAACACCATCAGAGCTGTGTTGGTGGTGGCTTGACTGTGTGCAGCAGCAGCAATGAGGTCCCTTCTTCAACCCCAGACCTGAGACTTTGTTGAAGCCAGTAGTGAACAGTGTATCTCTACCTTATATTGTGTGTACTACTTAGTGAAGTAGTTTTCTCTTTTTAATCTCTTTCTATTTCAATCCCTGATTGAGACTTTAAAGGCAGAAGTGAGTGTTACCTTTAATGGTTAATCATTGTTTGACTTAATGCATCATTTTCTCTTGGTTTGTTACTTAATTACTTATTTCTTTATTTTGTAAGGTTAGTAGGGAGGTGGGTGCCATTTATTTTGAATCATACTTTTTTCTCCTGTTTATGCTAGCAAGGGAGTTAGCTTATTTTGTTGTTCTTTTTGTTTTCTTTTCTTTTAGTCTAGGTAGTTTGGTTAATGAGGAGTAAGATTGATTATGTTTGTTATTTTGGCTATACCCCCTTCTGAACTTGATACCTCTCTTTTTCTTTTGCCTAATTTGTAAATAAAACTACTTTCTTGAATGAGATCACTATGTGGTTATTGTGAAACAACTCTGGGTCTGGAGACGGGGTGGCTTCATGCTGTTGCACATTCATTTCACCACCATCCATTTTTACTGTTTCATTCCTTCCCTAGACCAATCAGGAAAACGTAAAGTGGCGTAAGCTGCACTTGTCGTTGTGACTTTTATTTTTATGTTGTGATGGTGTTGAGAACCCCAGAACCATGGGCTATAATCTGTTTACTCAGGTTTTTTAAAAAGGGCAGGTGCTAGTGTTTCGCGTGCGTTTTAGCCAATCAGTGTACACTAATGTCACGGATAGATCCTATAGTGCTGGTTTAGACCCTAAGTAGGAGCTAAATTATTTTCTAGAACTAAAATCATTCCAAGTTCCTGCTGTACAAACATGCCAAAAAAACAGGTACGTCCGCCAATAGTTCTAGGAACTATGAAAAGGTTCCTATGGAGAATAGGGATGTGCCTGAAGTTGAATACCATTTTTGGAAATTGAATGATGCGTTCTACCAAACCCCAGTCGAGAAAATAATGTAAAAAAGATGAGATGAGAGGAAAACATTATGCTTATGCATTCTCTCGCAATTGTATAGTTGGGTAATTATATATAATTTGTAAGCATCAGGAAGCCACTATCAATATGCGGGGTATTAAATCACGGTAAGACTTTAGAATACTTTTTCCTACTTACTGCATAACTAATAGCGCTTTTATATAGCACTTTCATATGTTAGACACTTTCTACTGTAGACCCAAAGGGCTTTACAATCATCTCCTCAACCACCACCAGTGTGCACCACTTAGATCAGGGATGGGCAACTTCGGTCCTGGAGGGCCACTGTCCTACAGAGTTTAGCTCCAACCCTGAAAAAATCACCTACCTGTAATTTTCTAGTAATCCTGAGGACCTTGATTAGCTTGTTCAGGTGTGTTTGATTAGGGTTGAAGCTAAACTCTGTAGGACAGTGGCCCTCCAGGACCGAAGTTGCCCATCCCTGACTTAGATGATGCAACGGTAGACACAGCGCGCGCACACACACACACACACACACACACACACAGCAGCTATAGGCTTTAAATTAAATTTTAAATTTAAACACCAGCTATAAATTACTTTATTTTTTTTAATCTTTTTTCTCTTGTGTAAAATCATAGAAACGCTGGATTTTGGTCCATTATGTATTCAGAACAAAACTTTAGAACATATGCAATATATATATATATATATATATATATATATATATATATATATATATATATATATATATATATATATATATATATATTGCTGTATTGTGTCAGTAGGAAATATCAGTTACATTTCCAAACATTCCTTTTGCCATGAATAGCAATAATCCAGTGTGATTTTTTTTTATATGTACTTTTTATCTGTGACTACATCTGTGAAACTAAGACAGAACATTCTGAAGCAGCATTCCCATAATGTTTGAATGATAAAATGTAATGTTCCCTGAACAATTGCTTAACCAGAAAAATGCCTTTAAGGAATTAAAATAACTGGACATTTTGAATGTTCATTCATAACTTAATGGCGAACGTTAGCAAAATTTGGAGCATATAAAGAAAGTTGGTTCAAATAAAGCAAGGTTTGATCCATGAAACATCACCATTGTGTCCTTGATCAAACTCTGAATCTCAGGAACTGAACCTGTACAAACTGCACTGACAGACTTGAATTGTGAATTGAAGCAGCTACATTATGGGATTTAGTAATTTATTGTTAGATATATTATATTACTGATGCTGGCTGCTGCGCAAGCATTTCAATAGTGTTAAGCATATGAATGGTGTTTTAAGCACATTCAATTTGTTTACTTGTAAAATAAATATATATAATTATTTATTTATTTTTTACTGCCAAGTTTTGTATTTTCATGTGAGGAGTAACACTGTATAGTTCCTGCTGAAAAGATCAATAGGATTTGGAAATATAATGGTGCCTAAATTTGTAATGTGAATTTTATATTAGAAATGTGTATTGAACTTGAGCCTGTATGCTATTTTCTTAAAATGGAAATTAACTTTATCCCTAATGTGATCTGGGTGTAAAATAGTTTTTGTTGTCTTTTTTGGGGCGTAAGAATGATTTTTATCATTTATCACAGCCTGGTCTGTCTTGAGTATGCTGGTCACATGATTTGTTTAAAAAAAAATGTGATTAATTAGTCAGCCTGACCTTAATCCAACATGGCTGCCAGTGGTGCAGGACATTCAGATTTTGAGATAAGTAAATATATATATTAAATACTTTTGAAAAAATAAATGCTAACATTAATTATGAACATTGTCTTAAGGTGTTGTAAAAGAAAATGTATAAAAATGTTATTCATGTTATTTAGCACGTTTTGAAATATATGTTACACCTGAGTCACATTGCCACTTTTGGGTATAAAAAAGGGATTAACCCTACTTTTGACTATCTTTGTATTCTGAGTTTGTTTTTGTTTTTTTGTTTTTTTTTTACAAATTATAAAATTTACAGGTTAAACTGATACTGCCTGTCTGTCTTGAGTATATGCTTATATTTTATATTTAATCAAAATAAATTCTAAATGTTCATTTTTTTTATTTCTGAGAATTTCTTGTTTATTTGTACCCTTGGAAAATGTTAGTGACAATGATTGACTAAGAACTGCTCAGTTACTGCATAGTTAAAAATGCAAGAAAAATGGACCAATGAACATTTTTTTGCAGCGAATAAAAAACAACAACAATATTACAAACCTGTCATCCCCCTTTTTGAGAATATATGTAATATTGCACTAAACAAATTTTAATGGTTGTAATTCAAGAATGCTTTAGGAGCTGTACCGAAAATACCCACTGGGTTTTTTTGTAACAAATTTATTTATTTTTAGTCTCAATACAGTTTTAGACCTTTCCGATGATATGTGTTTTGTCAAGATTAGAAAAGTTTCTTTTTTTTATTATAAAGTAGTTAAAATAAATTTTGTAATAAGAAACCTGACACCACCCACTATAAGAAACTCGCTAAAATAATTTAAAGTACCATAACACAAGGTCCGATTTCAAAACGGTTTTCACAGGCTGAATCTTGAGTTTGTAAGCTTTCCAATGATATAATAATATGTCAACATTATATGAGTTGAAGTATAGGATATAATTGATTTAAACATGCAATGGCAGTTACAGTTATAGATCCTTTTTGGTCCTTTTTTGATACCCTAAACAGGCAATGTGATCTGGGAGTCACAACTCATAAAATCCAAAATACATAACATTTTTCAAAAATTCTTTTGGATATGATTTACTTAAGTCCAGATGATATAAAAAATGACATGAAATTATTTTTTGCTTATCATTTTCTACTCTTGACTGTTTAAGGGTTAAAGACCCCTGTTCATGTAGATGCCATTAACGAGATCTTATTCACCTGACTGAAAGAACAACTACTCAAGCTAACTAGCTGTTCAACTCATGAATTTTAGATGTTTGTATTACATGTAACAATTAAATGCTAGAATGAGAAGGTCTAGTAGTTAGAGCTATTTCACACGTTCCTGCCCACACGGTCACGGTACAAAAATACTATTAACTTAATTTTTGACAACTCCTTTGCATTACAAATCTTCACATTAACTGGCATTTTATTAATGCAATACAGTGAACGATAACCATGTGCTGTCTCACAGTGTCTTACATTATTGTCAGTTTAGTGTTAGTGATTAATTAACAACAAAACAAAAGATAATATATATGCTTTCATGTCCGAAAACATTATTTTTGTCTTACATTTCATAATAAACTTTACAAGCTCAGTAAACACTACAGACTCGTTTTCCCTCAGTTTATTTTCGTGAATTGGAATATGTACAAAGGATTGTGGGTGATTGAAGGCCACGAAGAATAGATCAGATTCAAAACAGGCCTAATGAAGGACACGAAACGAAGGCTGCCTTTCAAGGATCCTTCAAATTGAGAGGGCCTACTGCAACGTTTGATGACGAGGCAGCCGAGATATGCAGCCTTACGTTTGAGAAACACCCACAGAGACCCAGCGAGCAATTTTGCGTTTAAAAGACATCTAATAGCCGCCCAAACACAGCCTAGACGTCTAGGCTAAAACAAGGCAAAATTTGGGCTGTCAGTGAAAATGTAATGGACGTCTAAACCATAGCCCAAGAATAGACTATCAATTAGATAACAAAGAAATGAAACGAGTGAAGAAATTAAACCAATTTGCTTACATGATGGGATATCATACATCTTGCAAGTTATTTTGGCAAAGCCGACATGTAACTAAATTCAAGGTTTATTTTGGCTAGAAGTGGGTTACTCATAGCCGGACTATATCGGGTCTATAGTTAACTTAGACGGTGAAATGTCAATGCAATCATTTTATTTACTGGTTTGATTATTGAAGCCATGTGATTCCAGAGCACAACTGTACAGGACAAACGGTTTGCTAACAAATCCTGCAGTAGCCGTGTTTTTCCAG
The DNA here is from genome assembly GCF_963993115.1 of Abramis brama. Lineage (NCBI taxonomy): Eukaryota > Metazoa > Chordata > Actinopteri > Cypriniformes > Leuciscidae > Abramis > Abramis brama. The sequence continues at coordinate 36,563,968 of NC_139968.1, forward strand.
TGTTGAGAAACAGAAGTATAATGTCCTCCCCGGTGACCAACATTTGAACCGCCTCCTCTCAACCTACTCAAAATATTGAATTCACAATGAGCTAATGTATTGCTCACGCTCTGAGTATCATTACAGTATGAGAATGAATGCAGACGAAATGTCAACAGCGTCAGTACTATGACGCCTTGGGATGAGAACGGGCTGGAATGGTGTGATGTCACTGTGATCATCACATGATCTCACGTGTTGACTGGATAATAACACATTTACACATAGTTAACCAAATAATAATGAATGACAGTTACAGTACAGCTTCAAATCTGTTAATAGTCTACTACAATAGTCAATTAAATACACAAGAAGTCTATGCAATGAACATGTTTTAATTATATTTATCAGATAGGACACAATGTTTGTTTAATATGTATATTATATGTTTTGTTAGGTACATTTTAAAGTAAATTACAATATTTATGTTATACAACCCCGTCATTGCCTTTCTTTGATGATAGGGAGTTTCAAATGAGCAATTATAGTCAGCGAAGTCCACTTCTTCAACAGATATCCTGTGCTCAGGGAGTAGGAAGCAGTGAACACTGCTTAGGTACTCTGTCAATCAAAAAACATACCTTATAACTGCATTAGCAACCATATCCGAGGGAACATATTTTATCGGGGGAGCTGCGGCCGGGGCTTGATATTACGGGGTGGTGCCGTGTTGGGGGATTTTAAAGGTAGGGTAGGCAATTTCGGAGCGGCTAGCAATAATCTAAATAATATATCTGTCACGCCCACTGGAGCCTCATCAATAGGTAAACTGTTGTTCCGGAGCAGGTTATGTTCAGAAATTAAGTTACTATTGCTATACTGACATACCCTGAAAGTTATTCTTGGAACTGAAAGTGGAGGTTATCCACTTATACTCTGAGTAAAATTAACCGGGTATGTTGCATAACCTGCTTTCTGGAATGCCCTTGTTAAAAAAAAAAAAAAAGGTGGGGCGAGAAGATGGGAATTTTACATGGGCACAACAGTTACAGACACAACTAGACCTAAACGGCTTTCAATTTGCTCTTATACAGAAGAACGCAATTTTAATTGTGTATTTACACAGACAAAAGCTTTTATTTCCACAGAATCAGCATTCTGTGACTCTATGGTAAAATGAGGGTCTTTATTTTGCTCTCAGTGTGTGCATTCGTGGCTGGTAAGTGCATGTATTTGATACAATGTCTTTTCCAGCTAATGATAATGAAACAAAAAGCATGTTAAAATGTGAAGAAGTTTGAATTTTTTGAGTTTTAGTGATTTTTATGTTTGTGATGTCGATGTGAAATTTAGTCCCAACCATTCATCATGAATCTTTATTAATATTTTAGAGGAACAGTCAAAATAATTTGAAGCAGCATATTTGGGGGATATTACTGGATCAGGGGAGGGGAAGCAGATTGTTTTCAATAAAAGATCTTCTAATCATCTGTTGGTTTGTGTTTCAGGTGTTTTGGCTGCTGAACAAGATGAAATAAAGACGATATCAATCAAGGAGGGAAAATCTGTCACTTTAGATCCTGGTGTAAACAACCCAAATCATGTGATGACATGGTATTATAATGACATTCTCATCGCTGAAATCACAGATCAGTGTAAGATCTGTACAGATGATCAGTGTAAAGAGAGATTCAGAGACAGACTGAAGGTGAATCATTACACTGGATCTCTGACCATCACAGACATCGAAATCACAGATGCTGGACTCTATAAACTGGAGAGAAACAGCAGCATCATAAAGAGATTCAATGTCACTCGTGAGTATTATTTAGTCAATCAACACACTTTACTGTGAGGAGTTATATATTATCTATTATTACTTGACTCCTGTATGTTTATCTGATGAGTGAATGTGTTCTTCTGTTGTTTGTTTACATTTATTATGAATACAGACATATTTCTGTAACTACAATCTTTATGATCTGTTCAGTTCAGTTCTCTTTCGAAAACGGTTCAGAAAAGGAAAACTCCTTTTCTCGACAATATTGAAGCCTTTATTTTAAAACAGCCAGCATAGAGTAAAGCTATCAGCGTGCTGATTGGCTGGGCTGCGGGAACTGCATGAACCTATGGCGAAGCCAGACTGGGCGGAGCTAAAGACCATAAGCGGCCCATTTCGCCATAGACATCAGATTTAATCTCCTTCAGCGACGACCTCTTCGCTGATCTTCTCCTGCTTGAACGCACTCTTCAGTGCATTTCCTGTCTGGGCAAAGACCATGCCGAAACTGCACTCACACAGGAGAACATGCCGCTCTCCTCTCTGCGCTCACAGCTAGCTTTCTTTTCAGAGAGCGACCCTGCTCCTCATGTCCTCCTGTTTCTCGCCTCCCAGGAACCTCGGAGAAAGAAATGGCGGGGTCAGAGGACAAACAAGCGCACGGAGACGAGTGAGCTCACGCCGTCCCAGACCCGTGTGCCTCACTATCTCCACAGAGAGAGATTTCGCCTGTGCTCTTCACCAAGGCAGACCATTGTCCGTCCTTTGAAGCAGCCAGACTTGTCTCTTTTGGTGGATCGGATTTGGAGGAAGACCTCGACGATGACAGCCTGTAATTGGCGGCATCTGAAGGCGAGGATTGGTCGGGCTCTAAAGGAAGAGGAGGCGGTTAAGTCTCGCTGCGGCAAGACCACCCCTGAAAAGAGCTTGCGTGCTTCTTCCAGTCCCCTTTTCAGTTCAGGCGGCTGGAAATGCTCTAATTGCAGCCAAATGGGCCTGTTCACGCACCCATGCAAACAAAAACACCTGGGCGGCCGGGTCCCCCACACACGGTGGCCCGCCCCCATACTTTATTCAGCCCCTAGTCACTCGGGCCGAGGCCTGGGAAGCCATCCCCAATGTGTCAAAATGGGTACTGAACACAATAAAACGAGGTTACTCACTCCAATTCACTCGCAAACCTCCGTGCTTTCATTCCATGGTCAACACATCGGTAGTGTGAAACCTGCTAGCAAAGGGGGCTGTCGAGACAGTTCCCCCTTCACAGAGCGAGTCTGGTTTCTACAGCCGTTACTTCCTGGTGCCGAAAAAGTATGGCGGCCTCAGGCCTATTCTAGATCTCAGACAAGGCCCTCATAAGACGGGCATTCAGGATGTTAACGAACAAACAAATCCTCTCGCAGATTTGCCCAGGGGATTGGTTTTGTCAGTGGATCTGAAAGATGCTTACTTTCACTTACTTTTCACACAGATAACCACCCATCACAGACCGTTCTTGAGATTCACGTTCGAGGGGATGGCTTATCAGTACACAGTCCTGCCATTCGGGCTATCACTGGCACCTCGTACATTTACGAAATGCATGGATGCACCTCTCTCCCCCCTGAGACAGCGGGGAATGCACATTCCGAACTACCTCGATGACTGGCTCATTCTGGCCCAGTCGGAGGCCCAGGTTACAAACTCACAAATCCTGGCTCCTCAGCCATCTGGAATGCCTTTGGTTCAGGATCGACCTATCCAGGAGTGTACTGTCTCCCAGTCAGAGTATAATCTTCCTGGGAACAGTTCTCGACTCTGTTCAGAGGATAAAGGAAGGTCTAATCTAATTTGTTCTAATACTTGATAAAAACTAAGGGGTTTAAACTTATGGCAAGAACATTTTTCACTTCACTTTACTGTTGTATAATTTTGTTTGGCTTAAATTTCACTCTTCAATTCTTCTTCAGGGGTATCTGCTTCTGAAAGAGTCTTCGTGTCAGTGATGGGGGGAGATTCAGTCACCCTACATACTGGTGTTTAAACAAACCAACAAGAGAAGATTATATGGTATTTGAATGGCATACGCATTGCTCAAATCACTGGAGAACAGAGTAAGATCTGTACAGATGTTCAGTGTAATGAAGATACTGAGAGATTCAGAGACAGACTGAAGCTGGATCATCAGACTGGATCTCTGACCATCACAAACACCAGAATCCCATACTTTGCAGTTTGTAAGCTAGAGATCATCAGCTTTGACAACACTGAAAGTGTTCTTTATGTATTTTTTGACACTGGTGAGTTACTGAGTGAAAAGCAGGTTATTTACTGTATGTTTAAAGGAGAACTCCGGTCAATTTTAACATTGAGCTCATTTTTTGTAAATTTGGAGTGCTGTCACTACAGAGAACAACGACAAAAATCGGTGTTGCCTACACCGTGTTATCCTCTTTTTAAAATTTGCACCCTGTTGACTTCAATGGGGCAAGTTTTAAACCAGCTTTTAGCCTCTTAACGTCCTTGATGTGTCATTACAAGTGCACAGCCAATGTGAGTGATTCCTTCAGAGTGAACACGGGTGAATCTGACTGCAGTAGATGTGAAAGATATTAATAAAAATGATGTTATTTCAGCCAGCGCACATACCTGTATTTACATCCTGTTTTTGGTCGAAGTCCATTCTGCCGTGAAAAGGCAAAAGACCGTAACTTCGTTTTTGGTCGAAAATGAGTTATTTATATTTTTGGCACATTCAAGACCTCCTTTATCATGTGGATAAGTATCTTGAATCAATTCCGTTGTTTTTTCGAGAAAATAATGAATTGTCTTAACAGTAACTTCCAAAAGCCCATGAGAAACAAAGGCAGAACACCATAACATCAGTTACCGCTCTTTGGCTTTGTTTTGTTTTGAATGGAGTTATGGTGTTCTGCCTTTGTTTAGCCGCGCGTCAATATGAAGTTACTGTGCCGGTGCTCTATCAGATAATGCTACCTACCAGATTGTAGGCTTATCAGTCCCTCTAACTTCTGATGTCCTCGGAGCTTTGTCCTGCACAGTTGCGGTCAGAACATTTGGTATGGTCTGAACCTGCCGTCGACAAACGTGTGATATCGATCGCGAAGGATTATGCAGAGTTGACAGAAAAACGTTACACATTGCCGTATCAGATGAATACAACCAAGAATTAAAGCCCCGCCTCACTCAGTTCGGGTACAGGACCTGGTTGAAACACTCATGAATCTAGCTGGCAGAGTACCAAAACTTCGCCGGCGCCTTCAGCCCCGCCCTAAACACGGTCGAGCCAATGCTGGACTAATACAGGTCCTTCTCAGAAAATTAGCATATTGTGATAAAGTTCATTATTTTCCATAATGTAATGATAAAAATTAAACTTTCATATATTTTAGATTCATTGCACACCAACTGAAATATTTCAGGTCTTTTATTGTTTTAATACTGATGATTTTGGCATACAGCTCATGAAAACCCAAAATTCTTGTCTCAAAAAATTAGCATATCATTAAAAGGTTCTCTAAACAAGCTATTAACCTAATCATCTGAATCAACTAATTAACTCTTAACACCTGCAAAAGATTCCTGAGGCCTCAAGCAAGAGGGTGTCACGGTTGAGGAATTCATTGACGCTCCCTTGCACTGTGTGTGTGTGTGTGTGTGTGTGTTTTGTGAATGAATGTGTGTGTGTGGGCGTGGCTGCTGATTGTCCTCCGGGAGATCAGCAACAGGTGTTGTGCATTACCACTGCCTATGTATACTCACCTCATGCGTCTTGTGTTTGTCAGATCGTTGTTTTGTGGATGTTGCCTGTTGTGTTCCCGTTTCTTCGGCTCCTCGTGTCTCCTGCCTTGTCTTAGTCTGGAAGTTCGTCGTTGCAGTCTAAGTCTTCACTCTTCACCAACACTGGGTTCATCACTTCACGTCTGACCATCTGATCGAGTTGTCCACGCAAACCTGCGCTGCCTTGCCTTCATCATCATCAGGGATTACCATCGCTTTGAGAGGATCTTGTGATCTACACATCTCTCTTGAGTACTGCATCGGCGATCTTCCAACACTACTGGGAACTTTGTCTGCTTCCCTTTTCACTCTGAGACTTGTGCTTTATATTCTAATAAAGACCTGTTTTACTTGCTATTGTCCCCTCTATCCTTTCGTAACAGAGGGTAAGACACAGAAAGAAATTTCTGAACGAATAGGGTGTTCCCAGAGTGCTGTATCAAGGCACCTCAGTGGGAAGTCTGTGGGAAGGAAAAAGTGTGGCAAAAAACGCTGCACAACGAGAAGAGGTGACCGGACCCTGAGGAAGATGGAGAAGGACCGATTCCAGACCTTGGGGGACCTGCGGAAGCAGTGGACTGAGTCTGGAGTAGAAACATCCAGAGCCACCGTGCACAGGCGTGTGCAGGAAATGGGCTACAGGTGCCGCATTCCCCAGGTCAAGCCACTTTTGAACCAGAAACAGCGGCAGAAGCGCCTGACCTGGGCTACAGAGAAGCAGCACTGGACTGTTGCTCAGTGGTTGCTCAAATTTTGCATGTCATTCGGAAATCAAGGTGCCAGAGTCTGGAGGAAGACTGGGGAGAAGGAAATGCCATAATGCCTGAAGTCCAGTGTCAAGTACCCACAGTCAGTGATGGTCTGGGGTGCCATGTCAGCTGCTGGTGTTGGTCCACTGTGTTTTATCAAGGGCAGGGTCAATGCAGCTAGCTATCAGGAGATTTTGGAGCACTTCATGCTTCCATCTGCTGAAAAGCTTTATGGAGATGAAGATTTCATTTTTCAGCACGACCTGGCACCTGCTCACAGTGCCAAAACCACTGGTAAATGGTTTACTGACCATGGTATTACTGTGCTCAATTGGCCTGCCAACTCTCCTGACCTGAACCCCATAGAGAATATGTGGGATATTGTGAAGAGAAAGTTGAGAGACGCAAGACCCAACACTCTGGATGAGCTTAAGGCCGCTATCGAAGCATCCTGGGCCTCCATAACACCTCAGCAGTGCCACAGGCTGATTGCCTCCATGCCACGCCGCATTGAAGCAGTCATTTCTGCAAAAGGATTCCCGACCAAGTATTGAATGCATAACTGAACATAATTATTTGAAGGTTGACTTTTTTTGTATTAAAAACACTTTTCTTTTATTGGTCGGATGAAATATGCTAATTTTTGGAGACAGGAATTTTGGGTTTTCATGAGCTGTATGCCAAAATCATCAGTATTAAAACAATAAAAGACCTGAAATATTTCAGTTGGTGTGCAATGAATCTAAAATATATGAAAGTTTAATTTTTTATGGAAAATAATGAACTTTATCACAATATGCTAATTTTTTGAGAAGGACCTGTATATCTATGGAGGTATTTTGTCATGTCAAATGTATTAATGTAATAATGCCATCAGAATGCGACCAAAGCCCATGATAGCAATAAGCAGATGGCTATAAATAATTGTACATCATACAAAATAAATGCCATGATCACTAGATTTTATACAGGTGTTACTATAATGATTTTGTTAATGGTGATCAGCAACCAAATATTGATAATGTGGAAGTTACTGCCTTTTGCCTTGGCATGACTTCTCACTTTTTGCTGACAATACAAAGGCAGAGTACAGTAACTTTAAAATAGTGGTCAAAAGTCATGTTTGAGCTCAAGATTTTTTTATGTATATAATTTCCATTACTGAAACATCTATTTGCCAGATTTCCAGTGTCCTACCTATAATTAATTTGACGGGACAACTAAAAATCTTTAAAGTCATTTTTCTCAGTTCCACACTCTAGCGACTTAAGGTCTTTTGCCTTTGTAGGGCAGCATAGTAATCAATTGTCGAGTTCACGCGCGTGATCATAGGTAACTAAACCTATGCACGTGAACTCGACAATCGATTACTATGGACTTCGACCAAAAACAGGATGTAAATACAGGTATGTGCGCTGGCTGAAATAACATCATTTTTATTAATATCTTTCACATCTACTGCAGTCAGATTCACCCGTGTTCACTCTGAAGGAATCACTCACATTGGCTGTGCACTTGTAATGACACATCAAGGATGTTAAGAGGCTAAAAGCAGGTTTAAAACTTGCCCCATTGAAGTCAACAGGGTGCAAATTTTAAAAAGAGGATAACACGGTGTAGGCAACACCGATTTTTGTCGTTGTTCTCTGTACTGACAGCACTCCAAATTTACAAAAAAATGAGCTCAATGTTAAAATTGACCGGAGTTCTCCTTTAACTCAGACCATAGTTTTTATTATAATTTTAACATTCAGACATTTACTAGTACATTTACAGCTTGCATATTTTTTTAAACACAAGAAACTTCTGTATTGTTTAAAAAGTAATATTCTAATACAGTAGTTTACATTCTCATTTTGTAATGCATTAAACTACATTATACATGTACATGTGTAATACATGTGTGGGTCAATAATACTTAATGTGTGTTTCAGATTATTTTGCTGCTTATAAATCTGGAGTCTGGCGCTGCTTGAGTGGCTGCCTGTTGCTGCAGCTCCCGTTTCGTGTATTTGTTTCATACATTCTAAGTGTTTGTTGATCGTTATATCATTACAGTCGAATGGATATCTTGTGGAGTTGCCATTTTTTCTGCTTATTTTTGGCACTTATGATTTTTTTGCCGGGACACTTTGCTTATGGGCCTAAAGGTAACGTCAGGCCTATTGTTTACCTTCGCGACCAGCTAATTGCGCTATCCAAGCCTTCTCTACTGCAGCCCGATGTCAGTTCCTCGATCCCAGTGGAACTGAAAAGAAGACGAAGGGGTTGTAGAGCCGGCGCCGTTCGGAGAATAAGAAGGAGGAAATATAAACCTTTTCTCCCCACTATTGTAATGGGGAATGTGAGGTCCCTGATAAATAAAATGGACGAGTTGAGCGCACTGACGAGGACACAGCGGGAGTATCGAGAGTGCAGTGTTATGTGCTTCACAGAGACATGGCTGCAGGAACATATACCCGAGTCCAACACCACTGTCTCCGGCTTCCAGACGGTACGGGTGGACAGAGATCGCTGTCTGAGCGGTAAGAAGAAAGGAGGGGGGATTGCTGTATTTGTAAACAACAGATGGTGTAATCCTGGACATATTACTGTGAAGGAACGTTTCTGTAGCCCAGATATTGAACTGTTAGCTGTGAGTCTACGTCCATATTATCTGCCGAGGGAGTTTACTTGTGCAATCATTATGGTTGTTTACATTCCACCGTCAGCTGATGCTGACGCGGCGTGTGACATTATCCATTCAGTCACCGCTGGATTACAAACAAAACACCCGAACGCTTTTATTGCAATCTCTGGAGATTTTAACCATACGTCTCTCTCTGCTACTCTCCCAACATTTCAGCAGTATGTGAACTGCCCCACCAGAAACAAAAATATTTTGGATTTACTGTATGCTAATGTTAAGGACTCATACTGCTCTGCAGCCCTTCCCCCTCTTGGAAGATCAGATCACAATCTGGTACTTCTTAACTCTACATATACACCAATTGTTCAAAGACAACCGGTTACTTATAGGACTGTGAGAAGATGGACACAGGAAGCGGATGAGGCTCTGCAAGGGTGTTTTGAATCCACAGACTGGGAGGTACTCTGTGATCCCTATGGAGATGACATAAGTTCCATGACGGATTGTATCACAGGGTATATTAATTTCTGTGTGGATACGGTCATACCCTATAGGAGAGTGAGATGTTTTCCTAACAACAAGCCATGGATAACCAGCGACCTAAAGGTGCTTCTGAATAGGAAGAAAAGAGCTTTTAGGCAGGGGGACAGAGAATTAATGAAGACTGTACAGAGGGAGTTGAAAGTGAGGCTGAGAGTTGGCATGGAGGTGTACAGGAAGAAACTGGAAAACAAGCTCCAGCAAAACAACTCAAGGGATGTATGGGCGGGAATGAAGACTATCACAGGGTTTAAGGTGACTGGTAACCAGGCTGAGGGAAGCCGGGATATGGCTAATGAGCTGAATGTGTTTTTCAATAGGTTCAGCTCACCCCTAGCCTCCCATGCAGCCTGTCAAATTGGCCACTCATCACCCCTTGCTCTTCAGCTGCATCCTTCTCCCACCTCCCTTCTATCCACTTTCCCCTCTCACACCTCCTCAAAGATCAAAATTGGTGATTCACATGGTGCCACCTCCACCCTCCCTTCAACATCATCATCTATCTTCACTGCTGAGAACACCATGCCACCCTCTATCTCTCCCACCCCCCTGTATGTCTCTAGCTGTCAGGTTAAGAGGCAGCTGGTGAAACTGCATCAGAACAAAGCCCCGGGACCGGATGGTATTAGCCCCAGAGTCCTGAAGGTATGTGCTAACCAGCTATGTGGGATTTTACAACACCTTTTTAACCTCAGTCTGAGTCTGGCGAAAGTTCCACTAATGTGGAAAACAACTTGCCTTGTTCCAGTGGCTAAAAAGTCTGCTCCGTCTGCTCTCAATGACTATAGACCGGTTGCTTTAACCTCACACATTATGAAAGTTCTAGAGAGACTGGTTCAGGCCCATCTGAGACCACAAGTTACTGCCTTCATTGATCCATTGCAGTTTGCCTACTGCCCTGGGGTGGGTGTGGAGGATTCTATCATCTACTTGCTTCAGCGAGCTCACTCTCACCTGGATAGAGCTGGCAGCATGGTGAGGATCATGTTCTTTGACTTTTCCAGTGCTTTTAACACGATCCAACCGTCATTGTTGCGTGAGAAGCTTCAAGTGATGCAGGTGGACACCTCCACAATTTCCTGGATTATAGACTACCTGACATGCAGACCTCAGTTTGTGCGACTAAGGGGTGGTGTGTCTGAACGAGTGGTCAGCAGTACAGGAACACCACAGGGGACTGTTCTCTCGCCATTTCTCTTCACGTTGTACACGTCAGATTTCCAACACAACTCAGAGTCCTGTCATCTTCAAAAATACTCAGATGACTCTGCAGTTGTTGGGTATATTAACGGTGGAGATGAGACTGGGTACAGAGATTTGGTTGATCGCTTTGTGTCGTGGTGTGGGATAAACCACCTTCTCTTAAACGTGACTAAGACAAAAGAGATGGTGGTGGACTTTAGAAGGACCAGGAAAACAACATTAAAACCCATTTACCTGCATGGAGAGGAGGTGGAGGTGGTTGATCATTTTAAATATTTGGGTGTGTACCTCGATAACAGACTGGATTGGAAACGCAACTCTGAGGCCATCTTCAAGAAGGGCCAGAGCAGACTCTATTTCTTGAGGAAGCTCAAGTCTTTTAATGTATGCAACAAGATGTTGTATATGTTTTATCAGTCTGTCGTCGAAAGTGCAATATTCTTTGCAGTCATCTGCTGGGGCAGCTGCATCAGAGGCAGTGACAGTAAGAGACTAAATAAACTAATAAAGAAGGCTGGCTCTGTGCTGGGGTTTGCTCTGGAACCTATGGAGTTGGTTGTGGAGGAAAAGATGTTGAAGAAACTATTTAACATCATGGACAACACATCACATCCGCTGCACAACTTGGTGGTTGGGCAGAAGAGTGTTTTCAGCTGGAGACTACGGCAACTCTGCTGTAGCAAGGACCGGTACAGAAAGTCATTCCTACCCACTGCAATAACAATATATAACAGATCTTCTCTGGGTAGATAAGAGATTATGGACATTAATGACAGAATAGAGAATAACACATGAATATATGGTATATGACATTTTAAACTGCACATCTTGTGTAACTATTTTATTTATTTATTATTATTCTTGAGGATTTTTATACAGTATAGGTCAATGTATGTTATATGTAATATGTCTGGTATGTATTGTAATTTTGCTGCTGTGACATCACAATTTCCCCTTGGGGATTATTAAAGTCTTTCTATTCTATTCTATTCTATTCTATTCTATTCTATAAAATGACTAGAAATTCACTGAAGGAGGGAGATTCTGTTATTTTACATACTGTGTTAAAACTAAATGATGTGGTGACTTGGTATTTTAACAACATTCTAATTGCTGAAATCACTGGAGATCAGAGTAAAATCTGTACAGATGTTCAGTGTATTGAGAGATTCAGAGACAGACTGAAGCTGGATCATCAGACTGGATCTCTGACCATCACAAACACCAGAAACACAGACTCTGGAGAATATAAACTACTGATCAACAACAGCAGATTCAGCATCATTAGGAGATACAGTGTTTCTGTCAGTGGTGAGTGACATTTGATAATTTAATAAATATTTTTATTTTATTTTATTTTGTACATAGCCTACTGTGAAGTGAATATCATTCATGTCAAAGTGACACAATTTTCACATGGTGTGTCACTGTCACAGCAATCACATGTTTACTAATGTTATTAACATAAAAATGCATTAAAGGGTTCACTTTGAAATAAAATTTTGGTATGTTTTAGCTTACCTCAAGGGCATCCAAGATGTAGGTGTCTTTGTTTCCGCAGTAGTTTCAATTTTGATATTTTTAGGTCAAACCGTTCTTGTCTGTCAGTCATATAATGCAGGTCTATGGTCACTATCTCAAAGAGCATGCACAGAGAAGTCCAAATTAAACAATTCCCCATCGTAAGTACACATTGATGGCCTAAGACACGAAACGAGCGGTTTGTGTGAGAAAACGAACTGCTCGTTTCGTGTCTTATGACCAATTATTCGATGAATAAAATGTTGGGCTAAATCAGAACATGCTTCTTTTTTGCTTATGTCCACAAATAATGTGTTCTTGTTTGTGATGTACACGTGATTAAAAGGTTTTATTGACGTTCAGGTCTGAGTGGACCAATTTTGGACCTTTTTAGAACCTTTGTCTAAAAAAGTATGTTCTATACAGTATGAGTGTGTGTAGCTACTGTATTCAGACATACTTCTTTTGTGACATTCTGTTGTTCGCCTATAGGGAAGTCTGTGATTTTGATTGCAGCCATATCGGGGATCAGTTTCCTTGTGACTGTCATTTATCTTAGTTTCCTCCAGATGGCGCCATTTATCAGTTCACTCAATATCATTAAAGGCCATGTTGCAGGTTAACCACCACTGTCGATTAATGGGTACATAAATCACTCAAGATATGTATATCATTTTTAAAATGTCTCAAAAATGGTCTTAAAGACCTTTTTTTACGGTTTTGGTATTAACGGGGTTTTTTTCGCAATTTGGTGATGACGTCACGTTGGGGAGAAGTGGAGGAAAGGTAGCCTCAGCCTAGTATTATGGTGCGTTCAAGTCATCTCGTATAGATCGTATTTACGTGTTGAACGCCACCACAATGTCGTAAATACTTAATAATGAAATGCATGGTCCGAGGAGAATGAGTGGAGAGTTGGTGAAGTGTCCTGGTGAGTTCATTTAGCAACGCAGCAATGTGCACTGGAGCTATACGAGCAGCAGTGCACAATAACGACACATTTTTTTTTTTTACTGTCTTTGAATAGCACCGAGTGAAAAATCAACGTTTTCTTTTATATCTAAGCAGTGATCATGACGTTAGTTCAGATAAGTACCGGTAACCTTTGTCATAGTGTAGTACTGGTAAACTTTGTCTTTGTCATCTAGAAATAGAAAGCATCATGCTAGCTATATGGGCGTTTCTAAGCGTTTATCTCTTCCTCCGGTGAAAATGTTGTTGCAAACGTAGCCGCCGCGTGTCTGTCGCTGTGTTTGGCAGGTGCTTGTGTGGGCGCCGGCGGTGTCGTCCCATGGAAACTGCGTTGGAAAGCTTGTGCTGTAGGGAAGTGAGTGCGTTTTGGTCGCTGGTCGAGGAGCTCACCCCGCGACCAGATGTGACGTGCCTCACTCAGCATCCAGAGTTCTCTTACGAGAGTTCTCTCGTACTGCGTTTTATCAAAACGCTGCGGGAAAAGTCTCTTTTCACGAAACACTGAAGCAAAAATTATCCTTTAATTTTTCATATATGTAAAACGCGTTGCGGCAGCAGCAGACAGCTGAAGCAAGACGGCTTGTCTGCTCATTGGCTGCTCTGCGGCAACTGCATAAGCCTATCGAGCGCAGGCTGATGCAATATCAGACCAATGAGGGCGCTTCGCGCCCTCCTCGCCACTTCCCGCCGAGACGGGCGTGGCTTACCTCTATAAAAGGAGCTCGAGAAGGCTGACTCACTTGATTTTAATCTCTTCAGCGAAGCGCACGCATCGCTGGATCACGGAAGCAGCGTCGTTCGAAGCAAGCACTTCAGCGGGACGAGCCCTCGAAGCCGCTGGCCTACGCCGCCTTCTACAGCCGTACCTGCTGCGCTTTCCGACGCCCATATCCTTTATTGTGCTCTGTTTTGTGTGTGTGTGTTAGTGTTCTCGTAGCACTCACCCCCTAAAAGAGCGGCGTCTTTCTAAAGATGCCTAAATCCTGCGGCTCGTGCAGAGCCCCACTCGCCGAGGGAGACGACCACGTCATCTGTGTTTCCTGCCTCGGTGAGGACCATGCAGCGCTCGCGCTCGCTGACGGCGGCTGCCCTCACTGCGAGCGTTTGCCTATGGTGGCTCTGAGGACCCGCCTGGCATCCTTCTCGAAGCCTGCATTCTCCGCCGCGATGCCGCGCCGTAAGAAGCGCCGCTCGCAGCGGGTCCCGGAACCCTCTCCACCCCGACCAAGCTCGCCGGTTCGCCCGCCAGCTTCACCGACCTCCCCCGAATCACTTCCTGATGCTCAGCGCCCGCAGCCTGCCGCCGCTTCATCAGAGGAAGTTGTTTCGGAGGCCGCGTCGGGGGAAAAGGATTCCTGTTCTCTCCTCGCTTCAGGCAGCGAGGATTGGGCGAGCTCTGAGGACCTCGCGCCTCCTGCCCGAAAGCCCTCAGTGAGAGCCAACATTGAGACGGAGCTCATGCGAGTACTCGCGTTGGCCGCGACGAGCCTCGGCCTCGAGTGGTCTGCACCGGAGCCCCCCTCTCGCACCCGGCTCGATGGTAGCTTCCTCCCAGGTGAGCGCAATTCACCGGAATCTAAGCCCGCTCCTTTTCTTCCTGAGTTACATGAAGAAGTTGCGAAGGCCTGGAACGCGCCCTACTCTGCGCGTACGCGCTCATCTGTGTCGCCTGCATTCTCCTCACTGGACAAGGCGAATGAACGAGGCTACCTCTCTCTGCCGCCGGTGGAACAGGCTATAGCGACCCATCTGTGCCCGCCCTCTGCTGGACGGCGGACTAAACCGGTGTTGCCTTCAAAAGCCTGCCGCATGACGTCGACGCTGCTCGCGCGAATATTCTCCGCCGCTGGGCAAGCCGCGTCAGCGCTACACACCATGGCTACATTACAGATTTTCCAGGGTGATCTCCTCCGTAAATGGGACGAGATTGGACCTGATGCTGTCTGTATTGCGGATTTGAGGAGTGCTTCGGACCTCACGCTCCGAGCCACCAAAGCTGCCGCACAAGCCATGGGACGCTGTATGGCTTCCGCCACTGTCGCTGAGAGGCACTTATGGCTGACGCTCACGGAGATGGCCGATTGCGAGCGCATCGCGTTTCTCGACGCCCCGCTGTCTTCCGCTGGCCTCTTTGGTTCTTCTCTCTCCGAGTTCGTGGAGAGAATTACCGAAGCCCAGAAAGCGTCTCAAGCCTTCAAGCACTTCCTACCGAAGCGCTCTGGTTCCGCGGCGGGTCGAGACAAACGGACCCCGCGAACCTCACAGCCTCAGCCCCCGCCTTCGGCCTCCTCTTCGCAGCAGCCTCAACAGCGCAGCTCGAGACCCCGCTCTCGATCGAGCGCCCGGCGCCCCGCGCGCGCGCCGCGACCGAGGATTGTGGTGAAACCAGAGGCCCCGAAGAAGTCCTAGCCCGCCTAGGAAAGCGCAGGTGTGTGAGTCCCGTTGCGGCCGGCCTCCCACCCAAGCGCCTCGCTGTCTCAGCCCCAAGCTCCGCGGCTGTCCCAGCGTTCTCTGCAAAGCGCAAGCCTGTACAAGTGCCCGCTTGCCTGCACTCAAAAGCCGTTTTTACGGCTACCCAGATATGTCTCGAAAAGAGTGTGATTTCTGGTGTTCCGGCCACGGCCGATGGTGCTATAAGTGTAGTGTCGATGCCCACTCCTCTGTGCACATCCATACACATAAGCACAGCCCTGCACTCAGGGCTCGCGCAAATAAAATCGACTCAGGTCGATTGCGCCCCCCACATAGTAAAAGTGCCCACTACTCAGTGCCCACGAACACTATGTCGATCAGATCACAGGCTCTCTGTAAAAACGAGACCTGTGAGCGCGCGCGCTGCTTACACAAGCAGCGCGCCCCAAGCAGTAAATGTGCCCGCTCCCAGCCCACATCTACTCGCACACATGAGTCCCACGGGGCTCGCGCAGCCCTCCCTCACTCAGTCAAACACTGTTGTAAGGTCGAGGGCGAGCGCTCCGCCCGCTGTATTAAGCGCGCCCCCCGCCTCAAATGCCGCAGGCATAACGCCTATGTTTGTGAGCCCCGTAGCACCTCTGTCGCACGGCGAACAGAGCGCGCTCTGTATCCGGCCCTTAGCCAACCATGCAGATGCATGGGCAGCGCTTCCAGGGGTTTCGGACTGGGTCTTAGGCATTATAAAGAGAGGCTTCTCGCTACAGTTTTATCGACGCCCTCCGCGCTTCACAGCGCGCGTCGAAACTTCGGTACCGCTGAATGTAGCACACCTACTTCGCGCCGAAATATCAAAACTGATAAGCAAAGGGGCGATAGAGCTTGTTCCCCAAGTTCAAAGCGAACAGGGGATATACAGCAGATACTTTCTAGTCCCCAAAAAGGACGGCGGTATCAGACCCATTCTGGATCTAAGATGACTGAACAGAGTATTAGTGAAACGCCGTTTCAAAATGCTCACAACCAGCAAAATTCTCGCGCATGTTCGCCGAGAAGACTGGTTCATGTCGATAGATCTGAAGGACGCGTATTTTCAAATACAGATAGCGTCACATCACAGGCGATTCTTGAGATTCGCCTTCGAGGGTCAGACATACCAGTATACAGTCCTGCCTTTCGGCTTGTCCCTGGCACCTCGTACTTTTACGAAATGCATGGACGCAGCGCTCGCTCCTCTCAGACTCAGAGGCATGCGAGTGCTGAACTATTTGGACGACTGGTTGATCCTAGCCCAATCACGATCTCAGCTCATAGAGCACAGAGCCATTTTACTCGATCACCTCGAGAATCTTGGTATCACGGTCAATTGGGCGAAGAGTTCGCTGAACCCCAGCCAAACGATTCCGTTTCTGGGTATAGTTCTGGACTCACAGTCTATGACAGCGCGGCTGTCGCCACAGCGCGTGCTGAACATTCAGCGCGCGGCGATGTCTTTCCGCCGCGGCGCTTTCACCCCGCTCAGAAAATTTCAAAGGATGCTGGGTCTCATGGCCTCAGCATCGTCAGTTCTCCGGCTGGGCTTGCTCCGCATGCACCCGCTGCAGTTCTGGTTGAAAGCGCGGCTTCCGCGCAGAGCGTGAGTGTCCGGTCATTTACGCCTCAAGGTCGATCAGGACTGTGTCACAGCCCTGGTACCTTGGATGGCGAACGACTGGTACCAATCAGGTGTAAGCCTGGGGACTTCCTCGAGGGTGAGGATGGTGTCTACGGACGCATCCACCTCGGGTTGGGGAGCGCTGCTCGAGGGCAGACCGTCCTTCGGCCTATGGTCGGAACGGGAAAAGCTCCAACACATAAACTGCCTAGAAATGCTGGCAGTGCACAACGCGCTGACGCGTTTTTGTCCCCACATCAAGGACCAACACGTCATAGTCCGTTCGGACAACATGGCAGTGGTGTCCTACATAAATCGCCAGGGCGGTCTGGTTTCCAAACCCCTGTACAGGCTGGCGAAACGCCTCCTGCTATGGGCTCAGCACAACCTACGCTCGCTGAGAGCAGTACACGTGCCCGGGCTGCTGAATGTGGGCCCGGACAGACTGTCCAGGAACAACGTTCCTACGGGCGAATGGTCTCTACACCCACAAACAGTCCGGCTGTTGTGGGAGAGATTCGGCAAAGCGGAGGTGGACCTATTCGCGTCCCGCGAAAACGCTCACTGCCCCGCATTCTTTTCAAAGACCGACAGCGCGCTGTCCCAAAGGTGGCCGCGCTGCCCGCTATACGCTTTTCCCCCCGTCTCCCTCCTGCCTCAGGTGTTGGAACGGGTCAGGAAAACGAAATGCCCAGTGCTGCTTGTAGCACCGTTCTGGAAGAACCAGGCATGGTTCCCAGTTCTGATGCAGTTAGCAGACATCGCTCCATGGCCAGTGCCGTTGAGGAGAGATCTCCTCTCGCAGGCCAGGGGCTCGATCTGGCACCCACACCCGGAACTATGGTCCCTTCATGTGTGGGCGCTCAACGGATACCCGTTGGCCTCGCAGAGGGAGTCATGAATACCATCACGGAGGCTAGAGCACCGTCGACCAGGCGACTCTACGCTTCAAAGTGGTCGGTTTTCTCCGGCTGGTGTACAGCTCGGAGCCTTTCACCCCTCGAATGTGAGGTAACGGAGGTTCTCTCCTTCCTACAAGAGCTGTTGGATAAGGGCAGATCCCCTTCCACGCTCAAAGTGTATGTGGCGGCTATTTCAGCGTTCTCCGGTTCAACGCTGGGTCAGTCACTAGGAAGGAATGATTTAGTCATCCGCTTCCTCAGGGGAGCTAGGAGACTGAATCCACCCAGACCTCCGTCAGTCCCTATGTGGGACCTTTCTACGGTCCTGGCGGCCATGAAAGGTGCCCCTTTCGAGCCTATCCAGTCAATCAGCCTCAAACATTTGTCTTTCAAAACAGTGTTTTTGATGGCTCTCGCTTCAGTGAAGCGCATAGGCGATCTGCACGCGCTCTCCGTGAGCCCGACGTGCTTGGAGTTTGGTCCCAATGACTCTAAAGTCATACTCAAACCTAAACACGGCTATGTGCCGAAATCCCTCAACACGCCTTTTCGGGCTCAGGTCATTTCCCTGGCTGCCCTGCCTGCGTCGAGTGAGGAAGGGGACTCGAGTTTTCTTTGCCCTGTTAGGGCTTTAAGAACTTATATGTCCCGCTCTGCTGCCTTTAGACAGACAGAGCAGCTCTTTGTCTCGTTCAGCGGACGTTCCAAAGGAACGGCTGTTTCGAAACAAAGTCTATCCAGATGGATAGTTGACGCCATAGCGCTGGCTTATACTGCCAAGGGCATTCAATGCCCGTTGGGAGTCAGAGCGCACTCTACGAGAGGCGTTGCCTCCTCGTGGGCTTGGTCTAGCGGGATTTCCTTACAGGATATATGTACGGCGGCAGGCTGGGCCTCTCCGTCTACATTTATCAGGTTTTATAACCTAGAGGTTCCCGCCTTACAGGCTAAGCTTTTGTCGGTGTAATACTATACCGACTATACTGGGCTGAACTGTGTAAGACCCACGTTTTCCCACATTAGTGCAGGCTCCCTACCCTGACTATGTGATGTCATATTCGCGTCTGTGGACATGTCTATATAAGGACGGAGGTAACCCCTCCTGTCCTGTAGACTCTCCCTATGAGGTCATGTATAAGCCTGCGGACGCTACAGTATAGGGAATTAAGGCTCCCCCCCCTTATTCCCTGACTCTGTGTGAGTCTATCTGG
This sequence comes from Abramis brama, assembly GCF_963993115.1. Lineage (NCBI taxonomy): Eukaryota > Metazoa > Chordata > Actinopteri > Cypriniformes > Leuciscidae > Abramis > Abramis brama. Next base: position 36,583,300 of record NC_139968.1, read on the forward strand.
TGATTATGCACTGTATGCCTGAAATAGCTTCCGGTAATCAGTGTTTTTATCCCAGCACGCACGGCGTTTTGCAAGGGGTTCCCGCAGCGTTTTGATAAAACGCAGTACGAGAGAACTCTCGTAAGAGAACGTACTCGGTTACTAACGTAACCTCGGTTCTCTCTAGAAGAGGGAACGAGTACTGCGTTCCCTTGCCGTGCGTTTGGTTCACTCTGGTTCGCTTCGGCGATCAAAATCAAGTGAGTCAGCCTTCTCGAGCTCCTTTTATAGAGGTAAGCCACGCCCGTCTCGGCGGGAAGTGGCGAGGAGGGCGCGAAGCGCCCTCATTGGTCTGATATTGCATCAGCCTGCGCTCGATAGGCTTATGCAGTTGCCGCAGAGCAGCCAATGAGCAGACAAGCCGTCTTGCTTCAGCTGTCTGCTGCTGCCGCAACACGTTTTACATATATGAAAAATTAAAGGATAATTTTTGCTTCAGTGTTTCGTGAAAAGAGACTTTTCCCGCAGCGTTTTGATAAAACGCAGTACTCGTTCCCTCTTCTAGAGAGAACCGAGGTTACGTTAGTAACCGAGTACGTTTTTACACTCAGCACAAACACAGTAGTTCACCATTGTCAATCTACCTACTATATATTTCTATATATTTATCTATCTAGCTGCTAGCTATCTATGCTAACGTTATGCTATCTGGCTGTCCGCCTATCTCTCTCTATACTAGCCTATCTATCTATCTATCTATCTATCTATCTATCTATCTATCTATCTATCTATCTATCTGTCTGTCTATCTGTCTGTCTATCTATATATCTATGCATTTATCTATTTATCTATAATCTGCGCTATCTGAATACTCTCGTCTGCTACTCTCTCTAGTCGCTCTCAAGGCAGGCTTTGGTAAATTCTCTCCCCAACGTGACGTAATGCAATGCATTGTGGGGGAAAGGAGAGTCGTTGCAAACCGCTGTACTTTTTCGTATTATATTCCGTTTTGTGATACCTAACAACATAAAATACAATGGATAACAGTTTAAATGTTTATTACCAACAAGTAAATTGCACAAATTCGTTGAAAAATTAACCCTGCAACATGGCCTTTAACGCTGAAGGTGTTTTTTTTGTTGTTTTTTTTACACTGACTTATAAAGCCCTAAACGACTTAGCTCCAGTCTATTTAACGGATCTTCTATCGCCCTATAATCCATCGCGCTCTTTAAGATCACTAAATTCGAGGCTTTTGGTCATACTTAGGATATCCAGATCCACCAAAGGAGGGAGAGCATTTTCACATTTAGCTCCAAAACTCTGGAATATAGCCTTCCTGATACTGTTCGTTGCTCAGACTCGCTCTCCCAGTTTAAAACTAGATTAAAGATGCATCTCTTCAGCCAGGCATTCAATATTTTTAATCTTACAGTTCAAACTACAATCCGGCCTCTAGTTCATAAATGCCAGAGGAGAACTGGCCCCCGACTGAGCCTGGGTTCTCCCAAGGTTTTTTTTCTCCATTGGGTCACCTGATGGAGTTTTAGGTCACTGTCAGGTCACTTGATGGCGTTTTCGGTTCCTTGCCACTGTTGCCTTTGGCTTGCTCAGTTGGGGATATTTTGGGGATATTTAATTTAATTTTATCAATCAATAAATTTACACTAGAAACAAACCTTGTTGTGTTATTTTGGTTTAATGCTGTGAAGCTGCTTTGATGCAATCTGTATTGTGAAAAGCGCTATATAAATAGACTTGACTTGACTTGACACTGAAGTAGAAAGGCGTAATTATCGGTCTAAATATCTGTAAATAATGAATCTCTTGTAATATTGACTGTCCTCACAGCTTCGGGTCTGTCTCCAGATGCTGAAAGAGCAATATGTGCTGGTGTTATTGCTATTTATGTTGCTGTTTGTGTGGCTGCTATTGTGACTGGAGGTGTAACTGGATTTAAGTATGCCTAAACTGTTGGGAATTACTTTAACACGTATAGAGAGTATATATAAAGAGAGAGAGAGCTGAATAAAGCTAACATCATTGTTATTAATAAAAGGCATCCCTTATCTTATGCTTTTGAATTACTGTCATCTGGCCAATGGTACTGTGTTCCCATGCGTGAAAAACAGATCCAAACTTCTTTTATACTTATCTTTTATCCCCCAAGAAATTACATTTTTAAATTATTCTCGTGTTTATTGATGGCCAGGTGGTCTGGCTATTCTAAATTAGATTTATTTGCCTTAAATTATTAATTATTGTTTGTATATGCCAACTGTGATTGTTAAAATGTCTGTGTGAGTATATCCTGAAAACTTACTTTATCTACGAAGACAAATAAACTGACTAGTAAAACAGATCAGATTATCTCATAACAGCTCAAATGTGTGTTTGTTTGCATGCAGCTTAATTAGTTTTGTTTGCTATAAGTGAACTAAGCTAAAAGTGAGTCATGATTTGACTGATCATTGTGTTGTGATACGAATTCAGCACAAAAACTAATAAATATATACTATTATAAAAAAAGCGGAGTATTCTGTTAATTGCACAATGTTGACTTTCTGGTTGACAATCCTGTGCTTTCCAGTCCCTGACAGTTGAGCTAAAAATAATGGCATTTGAAAGCTGCGATTAGTGGTTAGTTTGTGTTTAAATGTACGTTTTTTAACAACCTTTTCCACTTTTGATGTCATTATTTTCTGTCTAGGTATGCATTTGAACTTGAACTTACTTTGTGACTGTACATTCGAATAAGTACATTCTGTATGGTATGAATATGCTAAATTTGGATGTACTAAATCCACCATGTCGTCATTATCATGTGATCTACCAGTGTCAGTTGCGACACTTTGCCTCCATTCACTCCATTTTCTATCCCATGAGGCCACGTCATGGGATAGAAAAGTGTCTCACATGCACACCTCAGAATCTCGCTGGAAGTAGTAGGTCATCCGGGGACTTTTCGCCTACTGTTTTTCAAATACTATCACTGTGTCCCAATTCAGATTCTGCATTTGAAGGCCGTTTGTGTCACCGCAGCGCAACGAAGGCTGTCCCAATTCGAAGACTCCTCCAATTGCATCCTTCTTTACCGTAAAATGAAGAATACAACAGATGGATCCTTCATGGCCTTGCCTACCCCAGAATTCATTGCGCGCCAGTGACGACAGTTTTTTTTTTTTTTTTAAATTGCCAAATTACACTTTTAAAATGTAAGTATTGGGTTTGAACTTACTCTAATATCTAATGATACAAATGTAAAAAAAAAAGTTGAGATATCTTAAGATGCAATTATTTATAGTTTAAACTCTTTATTATATACAGAAATGGACCAAGGTGAACATATTTAGACAGTTTGTGAACCCTGTTTTGTTTCCAGACAGTTTAATATTATTTTTTAAAAAGTCCAGGACAAACGTTTCTGTCCCTCATCAACAGCAGCTGTCACAGTTGCTAGGCAACAAGAACAATCCTCCATATAGGCTACCATCCCATTTATCAAAACTTGGTTTGACCTTTGCGGCATTCAAAGGATGCAGCCTCTGAATTGGGACACAGATTATGCATTTAACATACTGTTTTCCGCATACTATATAATAGGGAATTTTTTGTTTTTGGATGACATGAATGAGAAGTGCAGGAAACTGAACAATTGTCCATGACTTGTCTTATAAAATAGACAAGAAAATAAAGTAGACATTTTTTTCCCCAGTGTAAACTAAAAATAGATCAATTCAAAAGTACTGGTTTATTGGCAAACATTGAAGCTGGTTTTCCACAAAAGCAGTTTATTTAGCATAGTGAAGCCTCTCTTCCATTGAAATCCACTACATAAAACCATTGAAATCCACTACATAAAACGGTGTCTCCTCTCCTTCCCTGCATACTGCAGTGTTACGCTTTTTTTTTTTTTTTACCTTGGAGGCTTGTCTCAAAAGTGACTTTGTGATCACTGAGCAGGAAGCCAAAGTCGTGCAGTAGTGACGTCACTCCTCACATGATTATTGGCTAGGAAGAACTGTCAATCTAAAAAAGGGGCCCAATAGAAACGTTAAACCAGCCCTGCACCGCTTGAAAGAAGAAGAACAAAGAAAAAAAATGCGTGAGTAGAGAGAAAACAAAAAGTGTAATCAAAAAATGTCAGATTTTTTCCCAAAATATTGTAGAAAAAGAAAATGATAAAAAAAATACTTTTTCCTCATGTGTCTTTAGTTTTATGATTCATGAATATTATTTTTAATTCTGTGATAACAATACATTTAACGTTATAATGACACCATCTGACCATCTTTGTTGTTGTTCAGTGATCAGCTGTCAGTCTGTTTATTTTATCAATGATGCATGATGGATAAGAATCCTGTTTGACCTCTGAACTGATTTTAAATATCAGTGTTGATTAACTTTATTTTCAAATTAAAGTCATACTGTGAGGTTCATAACAGCAGGACATGAAGAAACCCTTCACCTATAAACTAAACACACATGTAACAAATGAGATGTTTGTCCATCCAGAATATCAAACCATGTTTCTGAAGAAAACCGACCGCAGCAGTTTCAGTTTGACTCAGATGAACTGCTAGTGTCACACCTCAGACTGTGTAATGTGAGGTGTCTGCAGGATTTTTTTCTTTCTGTACTATTACACACAAGTTGAGAGTTACAACCATTTTTAACATCAAAACTGTCTTATTTTACAATGAAATTTAGGAAGATTAATACAACATTCCATTTTTCTACTTTCACATATTTAAAACAACAACATTTCAAACACTAGTGCTGGTAGATGATAAAACTGAAGAATGTTTTCCATTAGAGAAAACAGTTAAAGTCTTAATAAGGGCCAGACTTGCATTTATATATTATATATACTATAAATTTATAACTATGCCACAGATGCAGTGTGTGCGCATGTGCCACAGGAGGGTCAAACTCTGTCAGGGGGAGGATTCACACACCACAAGAACAGCTCGAGTGCTAACTGTTCATTTCATTTGGAGAAAATGTTTCACAGGTTTGTTTTGTTCTGTTTGAGCTGGCGGAGTATGATTGGTAAGTTATATAACCATTTTATAAATACAACTTTATGAAGCTAGTTTTATCTACAAATTGAAATATCCCATATGAAAAAATTCAAGTTATCGAAAATATCCAGCAGAATTAAGTGGTTCTCAACTCCAGTCCTCGGGACCCACTGCTCTGCATATTGTGTATGTCTCCCTTATTTAACACACCTGATTCAGATCATCAGTTCGTTAGGATAGACTCCATGAACTGAACTGAGTGTGTCAGATAAGAGAGACATCCAAAATGTGCAGAGCAGTGGGTCCCGAGGACTGGAGTTGAGAACCACTAAACTCCACACATTTATTTTGCTCTACAGCATATATATTTAAGACACAGCAAAGATGAAAGTATTTTCTCACTCACATATGCCTGTTCAAACACTATAGCTCACTGCCTCTGCTGCTGTTCTGAATGTTCTTCAGTGCACAATAAAGATGTAAACTTAAGCTATGTTCATGCTTTGTAAGCCAACAAGATTCTTAAACTTGAACAAAACCTGTTCATGTTCTCCAGGTGTGTTTGGTGAATCATTATCAGTGATGGAGGGAGATTCTGTCACTCTAAACACTGATCTTACTGAAATACCTGAAGATGATGACATACTGTGGAAATTTGGAGCTGAAAACTCCCCGATAGCTGAAATCAGCAAAGAGAACCGAATCTCCTCCACATCTGATGATGTTCCTGATGGGAGATTCAGAGACAGACTGAAGCTGGACGATCAAACTGGATCTCTGACCATCACAAACATCAGAACTGAACATGGTGGAGTTTATAAACTAGAGATAACTGGAGCGAAACTGACATCCAAAACATTCAGTGTTTCTGTCTATGGTGAGTAGTAGAGATGTAATTTGTAACTAATTTATATTCTAAAATTGTTAAACATTTTATTTTTGAGATGACAGATAGGGTACAACAGGGTTAAAGGCGCACCCTGAGAAAAAATGTGCTTTTCACTACTCCCATATTGTATGATAGCAGTAAAGAAAATCAACTTTGCATTGCTGTCGGCGATCACGTCAAGGATTAGAAGCGGTTGTTAAGAAATGCAGAGCTGAATTTTTGTGCCAATAAAGTCAAATCCGCCTTTTGCCACATTTAGCGTCATTGTACTTGTTCCATTATCCATATTTGTGTTTATTCTCTCATGTTTCTCAGCTCGTCTTCCTGTTCCTGTCATCATCAGTAACTCTTCACACTGTTCTTCATCTTCATCATCATCATGTTCACTGCTGTGTTCAGTGTTGAATGTGTGTGATGCGACTCTCTCCTGGTACAAAGGAATCAGTGTATTGTCCAGCATCAGTGTGTGTGATCTCAGCATCAGTCTCTCTCTACCTCTGGAGGTGGAATATCAGGATAAAAACACCTACAGCTGTGTGCTGAACAATCCCATCAGCAACCAGACCACACATCTGGACATCAACACACTCTGTCACACATGTGCAGGTATAATGGTGTTGATATTAAAGTTGATTAACTGAGTTGATCTATCAAGTTACACAGTGCTGATGTTGGATAGTGTTGTTTAGATCCAAGGGACAGATTCACTCACACTAATGGCTAATTTTGTCCATTACAGATCAAGGCCTACCTTTATTGTACATAGTGTTGATCTCTGCTGCGGCTGCTGGATCTCTGATGATTGTTTCTGCAGTCATGATCTTCTGCATCTGTAGGAAACAAAGAAAAACAAACCAAGAAGGCAAGTTTATTTTATTTTTCTTAAGTTGGTGATCTTTCACGGACTGAGCTACAATGAAAAATACATTTCACCACACTGTAAAAATTTGTTTTAGTTAAACAAATAAGGCAACCTATCACATTCAGGCCTGGTTTCACAAACAGGGTTTAGATCAATCCAGAATTAGGCCTTAGTTCAATTAGGACATTTAAGTAACTTTTCTAAACATGCCTCAGCTTGCCTTAAGTTAACTTATTCGCTCCAATTAAAGTCAACTTACATACATTTGTTAATTTAATGAACGTCTTTTGAACTTCTTGAAATTTTTGCCAAGGCAACTAAAAAACAAGTCAACCTATCACACTCAACTTTCTAAGTAAACTCAACTAATTCGCTTCAACTAAAAAGTTGTTTTTTCAAAGAATAATAGTTACATAATTTCAAGCTGCAATGCATGCTGGGAACTGGCACAACATTGGGTGCTTCTCAATATCCCTCCTCGTCTCCTTGCTCCGGAAACCGATCGAGCTCAGCCATCTTGAAGGACATCTCAATTCTCCTCCCCCATCACGTATAAATTCTCCTCCCCCATCACATCGGTCACAATCATTTTAATTTATACTTTACCTTTGCAGTTTATATAAACCACACACCTCACATATATATATATATATATTATTTTTTTATTTTATCAGGGACAGTACACATTAATAAAACATAACCATATGTAAAATGCGACAGATTTAGCCAACACTGGCTAATTTTCATCCGTTGTCCCTTCAGCAGGTTGATGTTAAGGACATATACAGCACAATACAGAAAAATAACAAATAAAAAACTACCATACCAGAATACCTATAAATGTTCACAATTTTGATTTAACATTAACCATCTTTTCAGCTTTTTTGAGAAACCAAAATGACCTGTTATTTGTTTTAATTCTTTCAACTCCGTTGGAAGTCTATTCCATTCATGTGTTCCTCTTAAAAACCAAAGATAGCTGACCAAAGGTAGTTTTTCGTAATGGCACCTTACAATCACCCCTAAACAACAACAGGGTTGACAATTTCAACAGGGTATCTTGCTTTATTATTATTTATGAATTTCTTAAATAACCAAACTAAACATAAGGGCAGATCCTTTGAGCGCCGCTGATGACGCGGTGAAGGGACGCTCGAGTGATCAAGTATTCCAATGTATAAAAAAGCTTTCATTCGATCCCTCTGTCCTCATTTTCTTTCCTTGCAGCCTTCCCTCGCATCCTACAGGGGGTGGAGCTGAGACGCGAGGAAAGGAAATGAGGATGCACAAATAAGAATTGAGAAGCATCCATTGTTCATGTAAAATAGTTTGTTCAGATAACTTAATTTGGAAAGTTAGGACAACATTTGGAAAAGTTTTGGGAAAAAACTGCATTCATTTAGACATTTCATCTGGGTTTATTGATAAATTATCTTCAAAGCATGTCTTTCTAAATTTAATGATAAAAACATTGTGTCATGATTCATGAATTTCCTAAAGATAGCTGTAGAGATGTGTGTGTGTTTCACCCATAAATGTGAAATGAAATGTATTAATTGCATTTTAAAAATCACAGCATTTAACATATTTAATTTTGTGCAGTAACATTTTAACTGGCCCAATATATTATTTGAAGAAACAGATCTAGTTATGATTAAGTTTTGTTGTTTAATTCATGTACCATTGTTGTAAAAACAGTCCAGGCTCTTAAAGATGAGATCACTTACGCCGAGCCAACATTCTACAGAAGAAAACCACATAAATCGGTAAGATAATTTATTCATAATGGACCCTTTTCACAGACGGTGATGGCGCGTTTCAACGGTTATCAATATCGTAAATCCAGCTAAGTATTTTTTTTTAATAAAAAATCTAGAAATGTAGCAGGCAGAAAAATTATATCTCTGCGCCCAAGTAGCAGTGCTTCGCCTGTGCTTCCCCCTAATATAGTCCCAAGTCAATATCTGCCTAGGAAATCGCCTAGTGTTAATCTGCATCGCTATTTGTACTCATTGTGAATACACAGGCCACAAGAAGTAATTAGGTGGGTTTTTTTTATTTATTTTTTTTATTTATCACTTTTACTCAGGACATGCTAGCTGGCAACAAAGGATTCCATTCATTAAGTTAAGCTAAGCTAGCGCTGACCCTGTCAAACTAAAACAATGCATGCACTGAGACAAAAATGCATTTGCCCACCTATCTAAATATAGGAAAGAAGGTGAATAAGCCCTATTTCAAAATACAGTGCAGTGTTCCTTTAACCACTTTCAGGTGACATTGTTAGAAAAAGTATCATATTTAAACTCACATCTAACCTCAATCAAACTTTAAAAAAATGTTTTTTATTATTATATGATCATTTTTTTACAGAAAGTTAAAGAGGAAGATAATGTGGAGTATGCATCGGTTGCCATTAGAAGATGATCGGACAGAGTGGTATTGTGAGTTGTAACAGATGGCGTCAGGCAGGAAGACAAAGACAGAATAATAGAGTTTCAAATGTATTTTAATAACAAGTAATCCAAAAATTGGGCAGACACATTAACACAACACATCTATAACGGTGACATCACTTTGTGATGGGAGGCTTTGGAGGAGGAGGAGGAGGACAAGGTGATGGCGATGGGCAGGTGACGGCAGGATGACGAGACCCCAGCAGAAACCATGGAGAGTTCCTGATGGCACAGACCCAGAGCTCTCCAGTGTTGATAGCCCAGGGTGGAGATGAGGGACGGAGGAGCCAAGATGTTGCTGGCTTGGCTGTCGACATCTGGGCGACAACCTGCGGAAACAGAGCCGGTGGATCCGATGGCCCAGGCCGAGGGTCGAGGGAGCTGAGGACAGAGGTGATGCCGACAGGAAGGAGCAACCTGCATGCAGCCGAAGGGGTGGAGGGGTGGAGCCAAGATGGAGCCAACAGATCGACGGGCCGAGGTGGAGTAAAGGGATTTGAGGCCAGAGGCAAAGCTGCAGGATCATCTTGAACAGGCGATGCTGTGGTTGCATGACCCATGGCTTGACATCCTGGCCGGACATCTATAAAGACGGCACAGGGCTGCAGACATCTAGTAGCGATGGGGTTCGAAGACTGGCTAAACTATGTGATGATGGTAATATAAGGCAGATAAAGTCCCAGTTAGAATGACACAGTCAATGCAGGTCAATGAAAGTGATAAATCCCAGACCATATAGTCCATACTTTAAGCAGCGATGATGATTTGGATGCTGGGTGGGATAGGGTGGAAGTCGATACGTCAGTATTGAAGTCAATAAGCTAGACCTCAGTATCTGTTCTCTCGGCCTCACACTCCTGGTCATACTCACATTGGGGCTCCACTTCCGTCCTCTTATCCTCAGGCTCTGACTCACTCATCGCAGCGGGTGGACTCTCTAGGTGTGCGGGGGCACACGGTCCCTGCGGTCAATTGTGGTTCGGTCTTATCTCATGGTCGGTTGCAGGAAGGCACATGAAGAAGAAGATTAGTTCCAAAAATAGTTTAATAACAAGTAATCTAAAAGACGGGCAGTCAAGAATTAACACAACACATCAATGGTGACATGGGTATTGCGCAGAATTTTATCTGCCTTCATCATCATCACTTGTTACATTACTCTTACATGCAGGAACTGTTTTTTGTTGTTGTTGTTGTTATTTTAACCCTAAGCTTAAAAAAAACTGTTTCCACACAGACATTTCATTGGCTCATTTCTCTTTAAATGTAAATATTCTGAGATAATTAATAAAAACCTCTCCTAACAAACAAAGCTTGAGGCTTTGGGATGCCTTTGTCAGACTAAGGTCAGGCCTAATAATTTAGCCCTGACCAAATGCATACACTGAAAGCCAGTTTGTAAGTAAAAGTGAAACCATCTGTGGTCTCGTTTTTTTACATCCATAGCCTGTGTTTGAGGTGTCAGTGTGGTTTTAGAGTGTTTTTCCATTCCCATATGAAGCTCACAGTTTGACTTCTGCTCTACACAAATCTTCTTTAAAAATGCTGGACCCATCATTGAAGTTTGACAGATAAAAGATTATCAGAAATCAAACAGTGATATACATATAGCCTATATTGTGAGCTTGTACTGTGTCAGTGTGAAATAAGAAAATATAATATATGTACCCACATTAATTTACCCACATATCAAGTGATTGCTCAAAACGCTTGTAGTGATACTGTATGTGTGAATTATTTACATTAACATTAAAGGTAATATGCATTTCTCTGTAAATCTATTACCCTGGATACTCAGGCTGTGATATAAGCACAAGTGTAGATAATCATGTATATAAGATTTGCTAGTTTCAGTCATTATTTCTAGTGGAGTTAGCAGAGGTTATTTCTAAGAAGCACCACCTCACTCTGCAGCCTCACATCCTGTACCTTTAAAAAATATACCATCCTGCTTCTGTCCACAAACGTTCAAGTCAATTTAATTATAGCTATCTTCAATGGTTGTTTGTCTTTTCTTTAGTTTTTATCAGTTTAGGGGAGTTATTAATCTAAAAGTAACAACGCTGCTAGCAGACTATGCCCGGTGTCACAGACAAGGCTTATAGGAGTTCACTTTTAAAATGAAAATTCTGTCATCATATACTCACCCTCATGTTGTTTCAAACCTGTATGAATTTCTTTCTTCTGATGAACAGAAAGGAAGATATTTAAAAGAATGTCAGTAACCAGACAGTTTTTGGGTCCCACTGACTTCCATAGTAGGAAAAAAATATACTATGGAAGTCAATGGGACCCAAAAACTGTCTGGCTACTGACATTCTTCTAAATATTTTCCTTTGTGTTCAGCAGAAGAAAGAAATTCATACAGGTTTGAAACAACATGAGGGTGAGTATATGATGACAGAATTTTTAATTTAAAAGTGAACTTCTCCTTTAAATATCCCTTAAAAAAAAAGTTTATTCGAATGTTCTATTAGTAGACTTCTTTTAAACTAAAAATAAGAAAGTATACTTTGTCTACATTTTATATACTTCTTAAAAATATACTTTATGTACTTCTCAGAAATATACCGGTACTTAAAATTACACTTAAGTGTACTTGACTTATGCTGAGTGAAAAGTCCAAATATATTTGGCCTGTACTTGTACTCAATCTTTTAATTGAGATATACTTAAACGTATAATTAAGTATTCAAAGTACTTGGCTTGTAGTTGTGTTAATCTTTTGATCGAGTAGTCTATTAAATATACTTTTTCTAACATAGTTTTTCATATACAGTCTTATGAAACTTACACAGTTTTATGAAACTTACATGAGTATCTGAATTTTTGTGTAGGCAAGTCCACTAGTAGTGTAAATAAGAATTTACTTTAATTCTACGTTACTCTTTCCCCACCATTGACTGAATAGTCCAGCTATCCATGTTTTCACTGTTATACTAGGGGGCGCTATGGCACATCTTCTAGTACAGGACTCGATCTAATCCACCTGTGTTTTGATCATCGTTCTGAATCTGATCAAGGTGTAGTCTTGGACAAACATTTGATTTTCTCATTTTTATGTTTAAAATGTTGCCTTTCTTTATCAAACTTACCGACATTCAAGTTGTAGACTTGGGTGCGAATCAAACACAAATGAATCTTCCAGGTGATCTGTTCAAACATAACTCAGCACACAGAACTCAATATTCCAGAACCCAAAATCACCAATCCAGAGCCATAAAATCAGGCTCCAGCTAGTCTACGCTAACCAACGAAAACCCCCAACTAAGAACTTTTATGAGCCCAGCTAAAGGAAGAACTTGTCAATGTGAGATAGCTTGGAAAAGAATGATTGGTTCAGAGATGACACAACTCGAGCCCACAACATTCCAGACCTCCTCCTCCTTAAGGACCTCTGAACGAACAAACCAATTCTCTTCTCTTCAAACCAGAGAACTGAGATTTTACCTAACTATACATAAAATCATTCAAGAACAATTTTCAACGGACTTATAAATCAAACATCATGCAACTACAATGATTCGATTTTGTGTCTACAATAAATGTGTGTCTAATATGCTTAGATCCCATATAATTCATGTAATTGTCACGGTGTGACAAATAGCATATGGAACTTATTCCCGCTGAAGCAGTGTTCCCGGTGGGACACTTTGAGTGTAACCCCGTCCCCAGGCCTGTGTGTGCGTCTGTTGCCATGACAACCCCAAATGACAGATTGGCAACAGGTGTGGGGAATTTACTCTGAGAGTTTGGGTGAGGCCTCGTCAACATTGGAGAGGATAAAAAGCAAGAGAGAGAGGTGGTTGAGTTTGGTTTTTCTCCCCCGTGAGAAGTTGTTTTACTGGGTGGTAGCAGTTATTGGAGGACTGGTGAATGAAGAGGAGAGTGTTGACTTGATGAGGGACTCGAGGAGAACAGAAGGAGAGTGAAATACCCCGTTTGCATTGGAGAGGAGCTAAGTAACCGAGAACTGAGTCTCGTAATTGCATGTGTTCGACACTGAATTGGATGTGGTTTGGAGTGTTTGGATCACGATCATAAATATCACTGAGTGGATTGTATTGATTCATTACCGATCTCTTACCTCTCCCTCCATTATAAATGATGTGAACTCTGCCTGTGTCTGTGAAGAAAAACATCCAAAAACATCCCAAAACATCCTCAGCAGCATTGATGATCGCGGCCCCCTCGGACAGAGACCCAAGGGTGAGTGTTGGCTTTAAATTGCACTTCGTGAAGTGAGTTTGCAGTGCCTAAAATTGACGTTTTCCCCCACATTATATGCTTGAAGTGGAATTGTCGTGTGTGTGGAAGATACATTCCTTTTTGCCAGGCACTCTCCATGTGTTATGCTGGTCGACTGTCAATAGTGAGAGTTCTGTGACATTGATCTGTTCTAACTGTCTGGATGTTGAGGAATTATCATCTGGGATTTGAATTAACCCCTCTGTTTGCGCTAATAGGAGAGGAGATGCCCTGTTGAAATGTTCACTATCTGTCTCAGTAAAAGCCCCGTGCAGCCTGTCGACTTCGAGTCTGCTGTATCCTGATAGCCCACCTGTGCTGGGAGAAGTGACCGTCCCTCTGTCACGAACGTGAGGCTGGCACGCCCTGTCTGAAATATCTACTCTGTTTGTGTCAGAAGAAGCCCCGTTCAGCCCGTCGACTTCGAGTCTGCTGTATCCCTGCAACTCATCTGTATTGTGAGAAGTGTTCGTTCCTTTCAACGCATGTGAACTGTATACTTTGTCTGAAGCATCCATTCTGTCTGTCTCAGTAGAAGCCCCGTGCAGCCTGTCGACTTCGAGTCTGCTGCATCCTTATAGCCACCCCACCTTAAGACCGTGTACCTGCCGTATGCGTACCTGACTGATATCCATCCGCCCCAAATTCCGCACCTGTGAAGGAAGGAAGGTTGGAATTACCTACTTACCAGAGGAGACTTACCGGACCGCTCACTTGCCAACCGCATCCCCACCTTAGGACTGTGCACCTGCCGTATACACACCTGACTGATATCCATTCGCCCCAAATTCTGCACCTGTGAAAGAAGGAAGGAAGGTTGGAAGTACCTACTTACCAGAGACTTACCGGACTGCTCACTTGCCAACCGCATCCCCACCTGTGAAAGACCTACTTGACCACCCACCTGTTCGCCGTCCATCTACTGCAGGGTCCGCACTGAGGAAGAGGGCGGGAGAGTCCCCGGTCGCTGCACCGTTCACCTTCGATCCCTGAGGGCAACAAAGAAGAAGATTTTAGATTAGGATTTCCAATTTGCTTTTACTTGAAATAAAACTTGTTAAATTTATTCTCTGTCTCCGACTCTTCCCTCTGACACGCTCCTCAAGGTGGTCCTGGTTCAGGGGTGGGCGCAGTCTAGCTTGGCCCACCCGACCTGTGACAGAATTGTTATAACTATTGGAGGCTTGAATGAAAGTGTCGTGCTTCCTATCAGCATGACCGTATGTTCTTAATTCAAAAGATGGCTTGAATGAAATCAGTGTAAAATGTTTCATAGTCTTATAATAGTAATGTCTAAACTGTGGCCTCTGTTCTCTCTGCTAGAGCTTAGAGAAAGGAGATCCCAGATAACGCATGATTTACGAGGAGGCAAATAAAGCCAGTTTCTAATTGGTCCAATCTCTTCAGGAGGTGGGACAAACTTTTGAGTTTAAAATCTTAGACAAGAAACAAACTCTCGCTCTCTCCGTGCTCTCTCTGTTCTCGCTCTCTCAGACTAGTAACCATGTAAATGCGCAGACGAAATAACCCAAATCAAGATCTGAAGAACATGGGTTAAGCAACTCTCCTCTCAATTTCCTTTCTTTTCTTAGTTTCCTTTCTTTTCCGTGTGAGTCTCAGTTAAGTTTTGCGGCAAAGTTTCGTTCCACGATTCGACAAAACCAGCTTAAGACAAAGACTTTCGATCCAGCCGCCAGCACACCAGGTGACTGGCCGCCCCAGACATCAGGCATGAGGAGACCAGCCAGCGAACGAACTCGGGAAACCCCTTTTACGCAGACAAAGGGAATCCCCAAAGCAAAGACAAGCAAGTACCTCCAGACTCTTAAACTGAACTGGTGTATTTATATAAATGTAATAACCTGTCTAAGAAACGATAGAAGGGTTAAATTAATGATTGATGGTTCGTTCCAGGTCATGTCTTATAAGTGCATTATAGAAACTTGGGATTACATCATCTCACTCTTAAACTCGCTCTTAAAACTTAATCTTTCCTTACTCTTTCTTTCTGCAACGCGTATGGATGTGTGTGTGTTTTTGTTAGATATTCATTTTATGTGTTAGAATAATCAAAGTCTTGTTTGTATTTTAAACAGAAGTATTACTTGTGTTAGGTGCTTATCAAATTTAATGTCTTAAACTTCTGATCTAATTACCTTGCTAACTATAGTGTTTCACTATAGTTCGGATATTTATATCCGTTGCAGAGTTGATAGTCACAGCCAGTTCAAATGAACCGCGAACGAGTCATTTGCTCGGTTGTAATAAGTGACTCTTTCGAATTCCCTATAAATTAATTAATAATTCCTTTCCTTGGCCGTGAATAAATTGGGAGGTGTTACTAGACACCTATAGGAACACATGGTGTAAAAAAAGCAGATTGGCAAAAAAAATGCCTAACTTTCCCTAACTATAACCCAGGCCAGTATAGTTAGCCAAATTCATCCATAGCCATTATGGGCACATTCTGCCCTGTATCAAAAGTCTGCATGCTCTGTAAAGAAAAACAAATGTCAAGGTTATTGTCAGATAGTAAAGTACACGTAGTTTCTTTTGTCTGCTGTGCTGCCGCGTTCTTCGCTGCCGAATCTGCCCTGTCGTTTCCTGTTGAAACAATCCTTGTTATTAGCACACTTACAGTCAGCAATTTTGTTAGGGAGAAGAATGGCTTTTTGCAGGGCTTTTACCCAGTTAAACGCAGTGTCCTCCCAACATTTATTGTTCCACCTGTACGATGGCTTTCAGCAAAATTTAACCCCTTGGTATGGCAATTGTTACCATCCCCCTTTTGATGCATGATGCACATGATGGTGTTTAGGTAAACAAAGTTTGCAACACTAACCCAAATGTTGTCCTTCAACCAAATTTCCCCCCAGACATCTTTCTCTGCCTCTGAAACAAAATATTACGTAAGCCACAATCTCATCTTCTTATCTAATAAATTGAAGGGCACTGGCCTTGAGTCTTACTGCTTTTCAGGCCTTTTATTTAGTCTCTTAAGTCAGTCATCTACAAACATTTTCAATGTCAAAGTCATCAATTGTTTCTATCAGGTCAGGTCGTGGTGTACAGACTTGGTCAGTGTCAGCCAAACAACATTCTCCTCCTTTGTTCACAATAATCATACATATTATTGGCTCTCCCGATAATTTGATATTGACTTAGCCAATGTGTCACATACATACTTAAACTGATCCAGAAAGTAATTCAAATCAACACCATAAATGACAAAAGTAATTACTACCAGACAGTGGTTGATGACCAATCAACTTAAAACTTGCCCCATGTTCTGTATTGTCTTTTCATCAGATTTTTGCTTCTTTAAACTTTGTCATTTGCCTTAACCCATCTGTAATAAGACTCATTCCAGAGGTTAATGACACAATATACACTATGGAGACAAAAATAGCTCTCCTAAACTAGCACATACCAAACATGAATCAACACTCAAACACACACACTCATACCTGACTATGAACTCATATTCATATCTTATGGTGTTTACTCTAAACATATTTAAATTTTAAATAAGATTTTAAACTTCTCATTTTCCTGTAGCTTTTATATAATTTTACATGGTCTCTTTACCAGTTTCAAAGCACGTTTGTTCATTATTCATTTTCTCTTAGAAAAGGCAGCTGGGTTGTTTTGGTTCATTATTCATTATTTTGCTTCAGCTTGCTTTAGCAGGCCGATAACAGAAATACAGACAGAGTACAATCCCTTCCTCCACTCAAGCAGTCTCTCTCACTATACATAAATAATCTTTTCAACAGCCCCCTAAGACTGTAACTTAGACTCAATCTAATAATTAATTCATTACAATAACATTTGACCATTCACCTTTGTTATCCAGACTTTTTCTTGAATCTACAAAAGCTGTCTTCATCTTTAGCCACCACCATGTCTAACAACCTTCAGGAGTTAAAACTATCTTATTGACATATTATTTCAATATCAACACTTCTATAAATTTTCTCAAACAAATAATGGCAATCACCTCATGGTCTCAGCTGGCTCTTGAAAGCCCATTCCCATCAGCTCTTTATCTATAATCTTCATCAGGGTGTTGTCCCCTGGCATAGTTACACTTGTCACAATGAAAAACAAGCCATGCAATGAATGCAGAAATGAATGAAATTCAGATAAGCAAACTGTTTCAGCCAATCACACGTTTATCCTTTGAAAGCAAAATATCAGCTCCTAGTTCTTTCATGGTCAACACTATTCCTCCATGTTCAAAAACACTAACAAGCTGTTTGTTTAATCAGATGCCTTTCTACATTTTTTTCATTTAGCAACTGTTAATCCCGTAATACTGCTTCTACTTATTTGATCACATTTCATCTTAATTTTTGTTGTCAAGTTCTCAATTACTTCAATGTATTTTTCAACTCATATTTTTAGTAATTATCTGTAATTTTACATCAACCTGTATTCACCAATTCACTTATAAAAAAAAAATATTATAGATCTTATTATAGCTGTCTCCCTCTTTGTCTCACAGTGTTCACATTAGTTCAGAAACACAAGTCAGCTATAATATTATTTCAAAGTCTTACTGAAAAATGATTCCCTTCAGAATTCAATCTTTTGACCTTTTTTATCTCTTATTCTTTCTCAGACGAAAACTTTGATATCGTCATTAAACGATTCTACATTCAACCCCACATTAATACCAGAAATTTCTGTTACTTTCACATTTTCTCACCTTCTGAGTGGGCATTTACAATTACGGGCTAAATGGCCCTGAACACAATTAAAACACTCTCTGTCATCTGATGGGTTTGTGTATCAGCCTCAACTACAGCAACACACTGTGAGCTTGCAAACAGCTCCAACTTACTGCACACCCTTGAAGTAGTGTGTCCCAATCAGGAATGTAAACAGAGCCACTGATAAGCAGTTCTCTGTATTCTTTTACAGTCCACCAGTGGTGGATTCAATCGCAATAGCCAAATCATAATCTTCATTATTATCATTGGCAGCACATTCATTTTCATAAGCTGAATGGAAAATCCATAATTACATTTACTTGCTTTTTGTAATCATCGGAAGCAATAGGCCTACAAGGCTAAAAATTTACAATTTTCAGTTTCTTTCTTTGTTTAGCCAGTCAAGTTGTTGTTTAAATTTCCAAACACAATCAAAACCCTGACTACCATTTACTTAATAATTTCTCCACATTTCTTTGAAGTGAGCTTCAGAGCACAGCTGCTTACAGCGTTTGCTCTCTTCTGTCTCACTGTTTGTTTCAGGACTCTTCATAAAGTATAACATTTGTACTATATGCCATCAATTTCATTAAACCTGGTTTGAAACAGTATTCCTCTATCAAATGGTTAGTCTGCATATTCAAGTTAATGTTATCATTATTTTCTCAGTCCCACTTATCTCTGCTGTTTCACAAAAAAAAAATATATTATTACTCATATCTCAATTCCTAAATCGCACAGACAGCCATTATAGCTGCTTGCTCCTTACCCTAACTCTTGTTATAAATTCTCTAGACATCATTATTTTATCACTAAAATATAATTGTTCCCCATTCTGCTTAATAAAACTTTTGTTCATTCCTCATCTTTGTCACTTAATTTGACTTAACAGGCGTTCATAAATAGTTCCATAAATTCTATCAGAAATTGAATTTTCATAACATACATTTTACTATATTTCTTCTCATCTTTCCCTACATGTTAGTTCCTTCTGCATCATTTTCCCTTCTTTTTGCTCTGCCTCATCTAACCAGTACACGATTTTTTGCTTACAATCCACACACACGTCTCTCACACAACAACCTTTTGTTTTTCACTTCCCTCTTCCATCGAGTCTCTCACCTCTGTCAGCCTAGTGACACTTAACATTCCCTCCCTGGGAAAATCATGGTACTTAATCAACTTTCCCATAATTTTTCTTCATTTGACTGTAAACCGGTGTACAAAACCAGTCGCATTTATGCCTCGTTTCCACTGAGCAGTACGGTACGGTACGGGACAGAACGGTACGGTTCGGGTCTGTTAACCATGATCTGGCTAGCGTTTCCACTGCCAACAGTACCCTTACTTGATAGGCGTGGTGTTTCGATCGACGTCATTTTCGCGCGAAGAAGAACATAGTAAACTACAATGGATGACATACAGCAGATCTTGTTCTTGCTCCTCGACATGTTTGTCACAAGAAGACAAGCGCCGACATTAGGTTTTTCTCAATATCAAGTACGCAAAGTTTGTAGGCCTACTTGCCATGCGACTCCTACATGGTACATCGCGTTCTTAAAAGCGTCACTCAGCTCGCTCTGCTACTCCGGTTATCTCTGTTAACTTACTCTGTATGTAACGTTACATTTTAAGCAACAATAAAACGAAATATGTTATAAAACACCACTCTGCCTCTTTTCGTTTTCGTTTAAATAAATTAAACATTATAGGGACACAAATGTGGTTCATGCGCAACGCATATTGATTATTCACTGCACGTTATACGTTATTCTATTTATAACAAAACGAAATTTAAAACACAACCCTAACGTTACCTCTTTTCGTTTAAAAAAATAAATAAAATAAACATATTCCAGGCAATATATGCATTTGTACAAATGTTGCAATAAACATCAGTGATAATCTTGTAATAAAAAATGACAAGAAACCATATTTCTTTTTGTAAAATTTCAGTTTTATCAATAATAGCCTATATAAAAGTTTAAGTAAAGTACAAGAAGCTATACAATAAGAAATAAAGCAAACAATTCAGTCAAATATCCAAATGCAGCGCTCTAGTCTAACATTACAAGTAAAGTAATACAAATAACGTTAATATGAAACTAAACTTAGCCCTCAGCCAAAACGATTGACAGGGAACTCATTATATATTCACGAGACCAAAGATCGCCCGTTAGGTCTACACAAAACGAATTATATCTTATGTTTAACCACTACCGTCGGAGTCAGCGACGAACGCCGAGGACTAGCCGAGGAAAGGCTCATCCAGCCGGGAAACATGAGCGCCGAGCGCCCGCTGAACGCATGGATCTCACAACCGGGGAAAAAAATAATCATCTTTATAAATAAACCACAGATTTGAGCTTTAAACAACTACATTCTCGCCTGAAAAACTCTTAAAATTACATTTAGTGATACAGTACCAGTAGTATTATATTAAACTGTATATTAAAAAATGGCGCTTCTTATGTTGTCATTCCTCTTGTAGCACGCGCAAGTGACGATTCTCTGTCAACCAATCAACGTCCTGCAGTGAGTCTCGCTCCACCTTTTAGTACCGTTCCACTGTGCTAGGTACCCCAATGGAAGGGTACCTAAAAAGTGGTACGGTACGGTTCGGCATTTTGGTACCATTCACAACTTTTGATAGTGGAAACGCAAATAAATGCGTACCGTTCCGTACCGTACCGTACCGCTCAGTGGAAACGAGCCATTACTGTTAGATGACCCCATTTTGGCTGAATCTCCTCTCTTGGATTTTTCCTTTTGACGCGCGTCTTACTAATCTGTCAAACGTCTTCAACAGATCCGATTTTTTCACCTAAAATCGGCCAGGTTTTAGCAAATATGCTCTGTGATTATCTGTGACTCTTCCGTTCACCTATTTAATCAACTGTGGTATTTCCGTCCACCTACGAGCTAGTTTTTTGTAGAAACCAGTCTGATTTTGTCAGATCAATTTCTCCCTCAAAACTTTCTCTGCTCGTACCAAAACGACGAATTCCGCCAATATGTTTCACGTTCACTCATCATTTTTGAACCCCCAAAAAGAAAAGAATTTAGCTGTCTCTTACCAGAGATGTTTGTTGCCACGGGTTCGTTTTCACTTTAATTCCAGTGGTTGCTTCCTCCGGACCCCGGCGGAACGGCCCCTTGTCCCTCAAAACTGTTAGGGTAGGGCTGTGACTCTGAGTCCAGGAGGCCAATTCACCGTCCGCTCTCGGGTCCGAAGGGCACATCCAAGGAAATCCTAACTTCTGACACCAATTGTTGTGGCAAAAATTCTCATTAAAGGGATACTTCACCTCTGGAAAGATGAATGTGTATTTAAAATAGGTCATTTATGTAGAAGAAATGTGAAGAAATTTTTGAATTTGGAGCTTTCTAGACTGAGAAAAGCCAGAAAATGTATTTTTGGCTTATGTGGATGAAAGACAACAACTCCCAGAATGCACTTCCTTCGCTGCCCTAGGAGGCCACTCCCAAGCCACGCCTACCGGTAAGAGAGTGCAGTTGAAAACAACAAGGCTAGGCTACTATTGAGACTCCGTGATGAGTTTGCCAGGGATTTCGAGATCGCCCAAAATGTCCGGGATTCGGCTTTTGCGTTCTACAGTCGCTGTAGCACCGTCAAGGATCAACGAACGCACGATGTAGAGTCATAAAACAGGGTTTATTCTGGTCTTGACAACCCGTGAGAACTGCTCACAAAAGAAAACAACATAAAAAAAACAAGATATCAGAGCTTGTTCTTATCCAATGTTACAACTTCGTTGATAAGACATTAATCACAGAAAAAAAATTTAAAGAACACGAACCTCGTGAGCTGACATCCCGGAGTGGGCTAAATAATCCTTTATCTTCTTCTCTATCTTCTTTCTCTCTTATTTTATAATTTTATCTCAAATTTTCACGTTTCTTTCATTCTTAGTGGAGCTAACCGGCAGCTACAGCCTGCAGATAGCATGTGTCTCAGCAAAATGGGCTCGGGCAGAAACCCAAACATAAACAATTGTACCCGCTATAATCTACCAGTAGATGGCGCAAAAGAGCACGCCTGGACACAGCTCAATGGGACATTAAATGCTAATACTGTTACAGTCGCCATGCATCATGTTTACTGTGGCGAGCAGGACGAGGCTAGGGCGGCGGGAGAACGACCATAGACTGTAAAAAAATATGGACGTAGTGTCTGTGACGTCACCCGTAGGTTTCTGAAGAGCATTTTTGAAGCCTAAAGTAGGCGGAGCCGGCCGTTGCCATCTTGGCCTTGCGTCACTCCCGGATAACAGAAAATGGGCAAGGCGGGGCGTGACGGGCTTTGGTGGAGCTGAGGAACCTGGCCATAGATATGAGCCTGGCTATCTGAAATCACTAGCTCGAGCCTCGACGTGATCGAGTTAGCTGATTATGTAAAGCCAATTATAAGTTCCTATTTTTGCCCTTCGAATTATAATAGTTAAAAGACATGGCTACAAGTGAGACTGTGTATTGTGATTCTGTAATATTCTGCTAGTTGAAAATGTATTATGCACTAATATTTCTTCGGGTCTCGTATCTCTCACGGAGGAGCGGGAATTTTCTTAGCAATGGTAAAACGCACATCAACCGATCACTTGTTTAGCGTTCATGTAAGCACTACATTCAGATTCACCAATCGGAAATAAATTCAGTTAGATTGAAACAAAAGGTGTGCATGTAAACAATGAATGGCGACCACAGAAAGCAAAAGCCGAATCCCGGACATTTTGAACGATCTCGCCCACCGGACAAGTCCGGGAAAAGGAGGATGGTAACCCCTACTACTCCGCTTTCTCCACAGAACAAGAGCCTGCTAGCTTAGCCTCCAAAGAAAGACGGCTGACACTGTACATTCTGTGAGTGAGATCCCACCCTCTATGGGCGGGTTGAAAACATGCGGGACAGCTCCTACTACTGGCTGTAGTCTTTAGCCTCTGGCCAGAAAATCCTCCGATGACGCAAAATGACGATTTTTGCGTCATCGGAGGATTTTTTCCAGACAAAAAATACATAAATCTCTCCTCTCAGGGGGATATGATGGTGGAAAGCATGGTAATTCGAAAATACTACAGGTTTTCTACTAATACAAAGCTTAATGCTAAATCCTGAAGTATCCCTTTAAACAATCATCACTGCGTAAGAGACACTCTGAAATTCAAATGATCATTAAAAAGTATTTTATTCTTGCAAGAAGGCCCAGTTGCCACACAGAAGTCACCAGTACAGTCTGTGGAACAAGTGCGACAACAAGGGAGGAAGAAACAGAGTCTTTATATCTTTTTCAAGGTCTCTTACAGGCCGGCTCTTATCTATAGAAGGACAGGTTTTCTAGTGATCTAATTCTTCTGAGTATATTCCTACAAACTCAGAAGTCCCAAATGGGACCACCTCTGATCCCAAGGGGCTGTCTCCCCCTTTGTCTCACAGTGTTCACATTAGTTCAGAAACACAAGTCAGCTATAATATTATTTCAAAGTCTTACTGTAAATGGAGATTCATACTGCAATCAATGAAAATCAAAAATTTCTATTACACAAGTATCTCTGTAAAATAACATATATAAGGTCTATAACTGCTAAGGGTTAGTTCACCCCAAAATGAAAATTCTGTCAGTAATTACTCACCCTCATGTTGTTCTAACCCTTTAAGACTTTCGTTCATCTTCGGAACACAAATTAAGATATTTTTTATTAAATCTGAGAGCTGGATCACTCCTCCATAGGCTTCTATAGACATTATAACTTGCTGGCCCAGAAAATGTATTAAAGGGGGGGTGAAATTCTATTTCATGCATACTGAGTTTTTTACACTGTTAAAGAGTTGGATTCCCATGCTAAACATGGACAAAGTTTCAAAAATTAAATTGTACGTTTGAAGGAGTATTTCTGTGCCAAAAATTGTCCTTCCGGTTTGTCACAAGTTTCGGAAAGTTTTTTTCGAGTATGGCTCTGTCTCACGTAAGATAGGGCGGAATTTCCTTATATGGGTCCTAAGGCCACTTCTGCGCAGGCGCGCGCGCACTCGTAGACCAGACAGACAGAGAGAGAGAGAGAGAAGATAGCGAAAGCATCATCAATATGGAATTCCAAAGCTGCCAATATTAAAAATAAATAAATACATAAATAAATATACAAATAAATGTAAAAAAGAAAAAATAAATAAATAAATATATAAATAAATATACACAGAAAAGCAAAAAAACGAAAATAAATAATTATTTATACATTTATTTCCTTATTTATGTATATATTTATTTTTTTCCATATTTATTTATTTATTCTTTTATTTATTTCTACATTTATTCATTTCTACATTTATTTATTTCTACATTTATTTATTTCTACATTTATGTATTTCTACATTTATTTATTTATTTCTTCATTTATTTCTTCCTACATTTCTTTCTGCGTAGGGTAATGAGGAGGGCGTGGTTTACCTCAGACATAGCAATCGATCTCAGAGTTAATTAATATTTTGTTTTGAATTTAAGTCAATTGAATATTTATAGGTTTGTATCTCGTTATTATTTTCAGAATAGTAAAGTCTTTGTAACCAACCATAGTGATCAAATATCGAAGCTATCTCTATCTAATAGGCTACTTCAAAGATCAAATCAAATTATTTATTGTTAAATTTTGTAAAAATTTCTGTAGCCCAAAAACTGCCAAAAAAAATAGCTAGTAGCTACATAACTTTTTAATTTGTATTATTATTATTATTATTATTATTATCATTCTTTCTTTCTTTTTATTATTATTATTATTATTAAGCTATTGTTATCATCATCATCATCATCATCAGCAGCTGGCAAACCATTATGGAGTCTATTTAAAGGGAATGATTGTGGTGGGGAGTTTGGTCAAACATGGCAGTGATAGCCTACAGCGAATATAACGGGTTGAAATAAAAGACGGCGGCGTCCACAGAGACATTTCTATGTGCACTATCCGTGAAAACCTTAGTCCCCTGGCTATCATGTCAGAATCTGCCATTCAAAATAAATTTTGCCTGCCACGGCAGCAAATTCAGCAGCTTTTAAATCTTGTTGTTGGTCCGACTTTGTCAAGACAAACCCGACGGAGCTCAGCCCCGAAATTCAACTGCTGTCGCTCTTCTCTTTCTTTTCTCTCCGCTGTAGGCTAGCTGTTGATTATGTTTTGCGTGTTGCGCTTTTATTGAGATCATCCAATAAAATTAGTGATTTACACCAATAATGTGATGCGGGCAATTAACCCTTCTTGTGGAGTAAATGAATACTATGGCAAAATATATTATGATAGTATAAATGGTAGCCATACTATACTGCCAGTTAGTGTAGCGGGTTGATTCACATTTGAATGTGAATCCGCAACCTCGTTTGGACATGAGAGGTTGCGGATTTGCATTCAAATTAGGCTACATTAAAATGCAATGGTCTCGTTTCAAAAGCATTGGTCAATATGCTTGCGTCGACTTCACTGTAGCCTATATGTGCCCAGCTTCCTTTCCGTGAGTTCTGACTTCTGACCGAAAAATGGAAAATATCAAGCGCTTCCGTTTCAGAGTCCCTGTTTCATGTTTGTTAGCCCAGGACATTTTACAAATCCAGACCAAACGATGTTCTACGGCCATGTCCGGAATAAAGAGTAGCCTATTCATGTCACACAGTAAGATTTAGGATTTTGACCATATACCTCGCAGTCACAGAACGTATCAACGTCAGTGAGCTATACTTATTGTATTTCGCCACAGGGTGTCACTGTGGCCTCAACCCTTTGCCTTCGCTTACTCTGAGCTCGATTGCTATGTCTGAGGTAAACCACACCCTCCTCATTACCCTACGCAGGAAGAAATGTAGGAAGAAATAAATGAAGAAATAAATAAATGTAGAAATACATAAATGTAGAAATAAATAAATGTAAAAATAAATAAATGTATAAATAAATAAATGTAGAAATGAATAAATGTATAAATAAATAAAAGAATAAAAAAATATGGAAAAAAAATAAATATATACATAAATAAGGAAATAAATGTATAAATAATTATTTATTTTCGTTTTTTTGCTTTTCTATGTAACAGACCAGTGGATGGAGTTTGTTTTTTCAGAGCATCAACGGAGCTGTGTAAGACTTTGTTCCCTGCATTACAAGATGGTTGTTTTATAAACAAAGCCCAGATCGACGGATTTGCAGATCGTCTAATGCGAGCAGTCGCAATGATAAAGGTTCGCGGTCGTGATTGGAACCGGTGAGTAAAACTGGTATCTGCTTCAAAAGTCTCTGTGTTGTTAGTGTGGTGCGTTAGCTCACAGCGTTAGCTTCGCCCACACGGCCATAGACTGTATAGCACACGGCCCGCCTCCAGCCGATCGATTTTTTCCGGAAATATTCGGTACAGCCTATCTGTCTTTTATAAATATAATCAAACTAAATACTTTTTGGAGATATTAAGGATGCAATACTACTCTATAGGTACTCAAGATTAAAGGTAGGGTAGGTAATCCTGTTCAGAAACATTTTTTTTTATACTGGGTGAAATGGTCCTTCCATTCTGAGAGTAGTCAATACATTATGTGTTCAGAAAAAGGAATGAAAAAAATCTGACCTCTGTAGCAGCTGCAGGACAGTAAAAACTCTGACCAATCACTGCCATTCGGTGCGAATGTAAAGAACCAATCAGATGCCTTCATGTCTCGTGCCCGAGCACCACTGCGTGCGCTGCCCTGCGTGCACTCATCACATGTCACCGTTCCCGGAAATATTCAGCTCAAAGCACCTGCATATGCAGTCAGCGAAGGCAAACAAGGCAAAAACTACTTCCTCGGACCCTGCCCGCACTCTTGAACGACCTCCTCTGCTTCGCCCTCAACCCCGGACCTGTCCTCGAACCGACGATGCGGTACTTGTCTCCGGACTCGGAGTGTACGTTAGTCTTCATTAGAGTCAACAATGCTTTCATCATGGAAACTCTTACATGCAAAACACCGTATATGTTATGAATCTTACACGAAATTCACCTTCATCACAGTGTAACTGATGGTAATGGAAAAACGTGTATCAATGCAACCTGTTTTTAGTTTTGCCTTATAAATATAGCTCGTTACCGAATGAAACTTTAGGCTACCATTATCGATATGCTAGCTTGATAGTGAGTACTAAAAGAAATCTTATTTGTTTATATTCATAGTGATAAAGTTAGGTATTTTATTACATGTGATTCTGACATGATGTCACTGTATGTACTGCGCTCCTTCCTCTCCACTCGTCTCAGGTAATAAATGCGTCTTCCAGCTGAGCCTGAGCGTTTGGCGTCGCGCGTTCATGTGTTTTGGGGGTGTCGCTTTGGAAGGAGCTCAGAAGGGAGGGGGTGGGAGTGAATGGAAATAATGAGCTGTGTTTATTGCAGATTAAAAGGTCTACAGTCACTCGATTTTTATATTTTCTTTTTCAGAGTACTTACATTTTAATTATGTATTGGTATATAAAGACAGTTTAAACAAATTTGGAATGTTTTTTTTTTAGAAAAATCCTACCTACCCCCCCCCCCCCCCCCCCCCCCCCCCCCTCCCTTTAAAGACATCGTTAATATAGTCCAAGTGACTACAGTGGCTCAAATAACCCCAAAATAACGACTTTATTCCACTATTCATTTCCTTCTCTCTGGGCCTCGAGTCTTTTCACGTAGTGTTTTTGCGCAGCGCGTCTGTGTTACACGTCACACGCTGGTCACACATAGGCTCACTATTGGCCGACGCTGGTGATGTGTGTGATGCGTGTGACATAGCCTACAACACTGACGCGCTGCGCTTAAACACTTACGTGAAAAGACTCGAGGCCCAGAGAGAAGGAAATGAAAAGTGGAATAAAGTTGTTATTTTTGTTTGTTTTTGCGCACAAAAAGTATTCTCGTCGCTTTATAAACTTAAGATTGAGCCACTGTAGTCACTTGGACTATATTAACGATGTCTTTAATACATTTTCTGGGCCAGCAAGTTATAGTGTCTTAGAAGCCTATGGAGGAGTGAGACAGCTCTCAGATTTAATCAAAAATATCTTAATTTGTGTTCCGAAGATGAACGAAGGTCTTACGGGGTTGGAACAACATGAGGGTGAGTAATTACTGACAGAATTTTCATTTTTGGGTGAACTAACCCTTTAATTAAAACACTGAACTAAAATCTATAAATAAAATTCTAGCATAATTTGTGGTCTGTTAAAGTGGTGTCATCAGTGCCCCAGCTCTCCCAGGGGCTAAATAAACTTTTTTTTAATAAAAAAAAACAAAACAGAAATTATATAAGAATATAAAGTTTTGTATTTTTCTAATCATTGATGCTCCACACTCCAGTAACAGTTCAGTAGGTGGCGGTAATGCACCATAAGCTGGTTTGCCAACCGCCCTTAAACATCACAAGAAGAAGAAAAGGAAGGAAGTAGAACTCTACTTGGGCCCTGTCCCAAATGGCACACTTCATGGTGCACTTTCGGTCTTGTGGACAATGGCTGCCGCGTGCACGAGTCCATTAAGTCTGTGAGACCGCAGTGTGTCCCATTTCTCATTTTTAGATCTCAGAAGGGTGCTCGCGAGCGCCCCCATGTGGTCGATTTGCGCCCTTGATGCGCACTTTTGCAGAGCCCACGCTGATACGGACTCCGCAGCAGACGTCTTCCCGACAGTCAAAGCGGCATTACGTCACAAAAGTGCAGACTCAGAGGAAGACCGCGAGTGCTTAGGGTTACATTTGGGACAGGACCCAAGTCAAGTCACTCTGCTGCATGAAAGATAGATGCAGAGATATCATATAATAAAGGCTAGATGTCTCGTCCGCACTGCTGGCCAATAGAGGTCGACGTCCGCACACGGCGGCCATCTTACCACAGGGTGCTCGCTCACTCGTAACATGGTGCATGTATTTTTAAATGACCATAACTTGCTCAATTTTCTACCGATTTTCAAACGGTTTGGTTTGTTATAAATGTCAGAGATGTAGTTATGACACTGCATACATATGAATAATTATAACAATGGACTTCCATATGAAAGAATTATAGCCACGTTAATGACGTTTTTCAGAAACCAAACCGTTTGTAAATCCGTCAAGATTTCAGCAAATAAGAGGATTTGTGTGTGTGCTGATCACTCACCTTAATTCACAGCTTCCCTGTGGTAAGATGGCCGCCGGTGATGCCGGAAGTGACTCCGCCTTAAGACATCTAGCCTTTATATGATATCTATGGATAGATGGATAGATTGTGGTTTCATCTTAGGCCATCGTTGGTATGTAAATTTATTTTAAGATATGAATCAACTGTGTTTGGTTGTATTTTGTGCTTAGAGTAAGATTTCATATGTATACTGTGCATGTGCCATGCTTTAACTATCGCGAGCTTACGTTATATATATTGCGAATATTTATTGTTAATCAATTATTTAGAAATAATTGGAAGTGATCCAGTATACAGTTTGAGTTGTACGTTTATTTCACATCTATGTATGCAGACTTATGCACTGTTATTTCATGTGCCCATTGTATACTAGCAAGACCTTTCAGTCATCCATTAAACGAAGTGAACTAGTTGTCTGCTTCAGTGTGGTGATTGCGGGGAGTTATAATCTGTCAACATAAGACAGAACGCATTTATTCTACTTTCCCTATTCTTTTTTATTTACTCGTTTATTTTCTTTAATTTATTGTTTATGCTGAGTGTGATGTGATTGTGTAATCTTTCAGTTTTGAATGCCTTTTCTGGTGATGTTCAACAATAGGCTAAATGAATAAAAAGCTTTTGTGTAACAGTTTATTACCCCAGAAGATGGCAGTACGTTGTCCGCAGCATTAGGATCTTCCCAACAAACCGATCAACAGTACTAGTGCAAAATGCCCGTGCAAAATCAGTTTTTGTGTGTGTTTTTAGTAACTGTTGGTTTGGTGCCCGTGAAAGAGACTGTGAACGCATTGAATTCAGGGAGCAGGCTAGGTTACTACAAATGATGGCTGTGAATAAAATATAATTCAGAAGTAAACAGTGTAGCTGACAGAGTGTTTATGTCAGAATGTTTATTTTTAAACCACAACCTTTTTTTTACCGATATATTTAAGAAAACGCTATGCTTGAGCAAACAGCTTGTGAATAGGCAACTACAAATGATGCCCGTGAAAGAGACTGTGATCGCATTGAATAGGACATGTTTAGTTGGTGAATAGCATAGGCTACTATTACACAGTAGCGATAACGTTAAGCGCACCAGAATCTATCTATCAATTACAGAAGTAAACAGCATAGCTGACTTATAGATTCAGTTTACATCCACAAATGAATATGAATTACATCCACAATGAATTACATCCACATCCGTCGATTCAGGGAGCAGTGCAAAGTGCCCGTGCAAAATCAGTTTTTGTGTGTGTTTTTAGTAATTGTTGGTTTCTTGGTAAAGAAACAAAATCAGTTTTTGTGTGTGTTTTTAGTAATTGTTGGTTTCTTGGTAAAGAAAACTATAATATTCAGAAGGAACCAAACTATAATATTCAGAAGTAAACAGCTAGCTGACAGAGTGTTAATGTTTATTTTTAAACCACAACCTTCTTGGGGCTTCTTTGAATGATACAACTCTCTAATGTCAGAATGTTTATTTTTAAACCACAACCTTTTAAAAATGATATATTTAACGATATCTTTAGCATTTCTCATCCAAACAACGTCAAACTTGGCACTGCACTTACTCGTGACCGTAGCGAGACACCTGTCAAGTTTGAAATCCATCGGACTAACGGTTCGAGAGATATGCGGTTAACAGACACACAGACAGACAGACAGACACACAGACAGACAGACGTTTCTGTAATTTAGACATGTTCAGACACACATTAATTTAATTATAGAAAAAATATATATTTTTTATTTTGACAGGGCCAGCAGAGAAGGCCCTGCTGGCTCTGACGGCACACCACTGCCGATCATAGAGTAATAAAATATATGTTTGAATATTTAAAGCACAACGGACTCAATGATACAGTTTAGGTTTTTTTTTTGTTTGTTTTTTTTGTTTGTTTTTTTTGTAGCTTGCAGTCTACATTATTTCCAAAGATGTAAGCCATAGTGATGATCAGGCACAATTTATCTGGAGGGTGGCGGTAGTGCGCTAAGTTAGTCCGCATCCGCCGTTAAGCAGCCAAAGAAGAAGAACGAAGACTCTAAATCACGTGATTTTCGAGAAATTTCAATAGCATCCAGCTGCAGCCCCGCAGACTCACCTCTGGCTAGACACCACTGGCTGGACACCAGTGGATAGACAGCCTACGTCATTTCCATTTTCTCCGTCATTTCCGGTTTCGCCGCTAATTTCCGGTTTCACCGCTTGATTGACATATATTTATTTTATATTTTCACCTCTGGATAGACAGCATATTTAGTTCTCACCTCTGGATGGACAGAATATTTATTTTATATTTTCACCTCTGGATAGACAGAATATTTATTTTATATTTTCACCTCTGGATAGACAGCATATTTAGTTCTCACCTCTGGATGGACAGAATATTTATTTTATATTTTCACCTCTGGATAGACAGCATATTTAGTTCTCACCTCTGGATGGACAGAATATTTATTTTATATTTTCACCTCTGGATGGACAGAATATTTATTTTATATTTTCACCTCTGGATAGACAGCATATTTAGTTCTCACCTCTGGATGGACAGAATATTTATTTTATATTTTCACCTCTGGATAGACAGCATATTTAGTTCTCACCTCTGGATGGACAGAATATTTATTTTATATTTTCACCTCTGGATAGACAGCATATTTAGTTCTCACCTCTGGATGGACAGAATATTTATTTTATATTTTCACCTCTGGATAGACAGAATATTTATTTTATATTTTCACCTCTGGATAGACAGCATATTTAGTTCTCACCTCTGGATGGACAGAATATTTATTTTATATTTTCACCTCTGGATAGACAGCATATTTAGTTCTCACCTCTGGATGGACAGAATATTTATTTTATATTTTCACCTCTGGATGGACAGCATATTTAGCTCTCACCTCTGGATGGACAGAATATTTATTTTATATTTTCACCTCTGGATAGACAGCATATTTAGCTCTCACCTCTGGATGGACAGAATATTTATTTTATATTTTCACCTCTGGATGGACAGTATATTTATTTTATATTTTCACCTCTGGATGGACAGAATATTTATTTTATATTTTCACCTCTGGATGGACAGAATATTTATTTTATATTTTCACCTCTGGATGGACAGAATATTTATTTTATATTTTCACCTCTGGATAGACAGCATATTTAGTTCTCACCTCTGGATGGACAGAATATTTATTTTATATTTTCACCTCTGGATAGACATATATTTATTTTATATTTTCACCTCTGGATAGACATATATTTATTTTATATTTTCACCTCTGGATAGACATATATTTATTTTATATTTTCACCTCTGGATAGACATATATTTATTTTATATTTTCACCTATGGATAGACAGCATATTTATTTTCTGTTTTCACCAGTGGATAGACAGCATTCTTTGCAGGCTTAATTGCACACGTCTTTTCCGTATTGTCATTTTACTTTTATGACTTAAAATATATAATATAAAAGCTGTGTGCTAATTGAAATATGATCTTTATCATATCTCTTTACATAAAACAATTCTCAATATACTTAATATTATAACATCAATAATTCATGCAAACTGCATTCACAAGAACCACCTTGAAAATATATATTGTTCAGATCATATCACTATTTTTTGTGACTTAAATTCAGCCTAGATCAATGGACTATAACGTTTTGTCAATACAACAGACTTGTACATGTTAATTGACCACAGTTTTTTGCCTTGCCCATTTGGATATTCAATTCTTATTTATTTTTTTTTGTAAATGTAACCACTTCTGTTTTTAAAATATACGTAGATTCACATGATCAGACAATTTACCAAACAATCCAGATCAAATTAACACTTCATGGTTTTGCAATATTTATTAGAAATTAGGCATTTACACGTGCATAGGGAAAAGTACTAACGTTACTTCAACAAAAAACAAAAAAACATAGCTAGCTAGCAAACTCTCGTGTGCATATAGACAACCTAGCATTTTAGACTATTCTCTGCCAAGACTGTTCTATGAGATCTCGTTAACTGGGTACAATCTTCACACATCCAAGTGAAAAAAAAAAAAAAACGTATTTACAATATTAAATCATACCACTCAAAGAACGATTTAATTGGAAAATCTATAGCAACCTAACTCTAGAATTGAGGCACACCAGAGTTCACTAATACCTTTAAAAACACGACACAGTACCTTGAAAACAAGACGAACATTTTTTTTTAACTAGCTAGTTTGTGCATTTGAATTCTGACATGACCTATAAATCATCGACAGTTTATTATTTTTTTCTTACCGCTGACATCTGCATGGCGCGTCAAATTTGAAAAGTGAACGCCATACGGAAATGACGTCAATTTGAAAGTGAATGACGATACGGAAATGACGTCTGCTGTCCATCCACTGGTGTCCAGCCACAGGTGTCTAGCGAGAAGTGAGTCTGCGGGGCTGCAGCTGGATGCCTCTCAGAAATTTGGAAATTTCCCCAGTGTGTCATGGGAAAGTACCGGCTTTTTCGCCTCTGATTGGCTAGAAGGGCTCTCATCCGATTGGTTATTTGATTTGGCCGTGAAACGTCATCTCACGTTCATGGCAGGCTGTCGGCTATTCTGATCATCTTTACCACCAACAGAGGTGAATTATGTAAGTAACAGTGTAATAAGTGCGTGTCATTTCATTTATATTCCAAGTTCACATTTTCATAGCATGTTTAGATCGTGTAGATTAGTCCTAGCAGTTTGGGGTAGTTTTGAGAGAGAGATGGTAGTGGTGGTGATGCTGTCGGCTCGCGCGCTAGTCTGTTTTGATCTTCTTTACCCCCAACAGAAGTAAACTAAGTACGTTAAACGAAGTCAATCCAACAGTGTGATAAGTGCGTGCCGTCAGATTTATATTCCAAGTTCACATTTTCATAGCCTGTTTAGATCGTGTTTAGATAAGTCCTAGATGTTTGAGCGAGTTTTGTGATGAGAGAGAGGTGGTGCAGATGTGTGTGAGAGAGAGAGAGAGAGAGAGAGAGAGGTGGTGCAGATGTGTGTGTGTGTGAGAGAGAGAGAGAGAGAGAGAGAGAGAGAGAGGTGGTGCAGATGTGAGAGAGAGAGAGAGAGAGAGAGAGAGAGAGGTGGTGCAGATGTGTGAGAGAGAGAGAGGTTGTTTGTTTTGCAAATGTTTGCAAATGGTTGCATGCAAAGGTGGCGACGTGGTTGTTATTTTCAGTTTTGACTTGGTAAAATAACGTTTATCTGGACAGCAGACAAAGTGGTGAAAATGAAGATGATTATTTCTGCTATTGTGTGTGCTTTACTTGCGTGGGGTAAGACATGTATTTTTTTATTATAATATCTCAGTTTGTTTGGTTATAGGGCAATAGGCGTTTGAAATTCACTGAAAAGGTGCTTGACTAATACAAATCATTTATATATTTCAAAATATGTGTAGCATTAAAAATAGAATACAATAATAGTGTGCATTAGGTGGGGTAGCAAGGACAACATTTTTGAAAAATTATATTATTCATAATATGCTATGGTAGTGGACACCAGAGGGTTGTTCCATAAAAGACGTTTAGAAAAGTTATATTCTCCATCTGTAAATGTTAGAAAGTCATGCAAATGTATCCATTTTACTGCTAATATTCAGCAGGGCCGTGCACAGACATTTTGAGGGGCAGTGGCTTAAACCAAAAAAGGGGGCACTATAAGGAGTTTGAATGAGGCAGTATCATCTTAATATAGAAGATTAAAAACAACTCTTTTATATGGGCAATAAGATTACAATTAGTATTTAGTGCAAAATCAATTTATGTTTTTTATAATTACTCTTCCAATTAAATAATTCAATGTCAATGCCAGTTTAACTGTCTGATGCTCAGTGGGCTCTCACTCTCTGAGCTGCCTCATCCTATGGAAGTAGTATAGACATTTAATTTAATATTATACACTTAAAGTATAAATTGAAATGATATACAGGTTACAACAGTTATAAAGTCACACTGGGGAAGAAATGCGCATTTGACTTAATTCTCTTTTATACCACTCGATGGCACAAATTCTGCTCAGCACTTTTTTTCATAAACGCTTTTGATGATGGACTTGGAAATTTGGCTGATCATTGACTTGATCAAAGTTGATTCTGTGCTAATTTAATCTACTATTTTATATATATATTTTTAATGTTTTAGACTTATGTAGCAATTTAAATACAAAGATCTCAAGAATCTTGTTTCTGTATTTTTAAAATGATCATAAAAAATGAAAATTATGACAGATAGCCTATACTTATTGAACAAACATGTATTATTTAATTTATCAAAATATTATGTGTCATTATAAGAGTTTGATATAAATATGTGAATTTTAAATGTTTATTAATATTTATTTATTGTTTTGTTTTTTTGTCTTTTCCCCCTTAAATCATATGTAAAAGTGTCTAACTACTGTTTGGTTATTGTTCTAATCATGTGTGTTTAGGCTGTGTGTTGGTGGGTATTATCACAAAAGAAAAAAGTAGAAGGAAAAATAATGAATATTTATTGAGGGAAAATATGATGTCTTTAAAGGAACTGTCCATTTGTATAATTGTGTTAAATGTGTTTGAATTGAAAGACACAATAAAGTACATAATATATACAGTACCAGTCAAAAGTTTGGAAACAGTACTATTTTTAATGTTTTTGAAAGAAGTCTCTTATGCTCATCAAGCCTGCAGTTAAAAAAACAAAACAAAACAAAAAACAGTAATATTATGAAATATTATTACAATTTAAAATAATGGTTCTCTTTTTTTAATATACTTTAAAATGTAATTTAGTTTTGTGATGCAAAGCTGAATTTTCATCAGCAAGTACTCCAGTCTTTGGTGTCTTATGATCCTTCAGAAATCATTCTAATATGCTGATTTATGATCAATGTTGGAAACAGTTGTGCTGCTTAATATTTTTTTTATAACCTGAGATACTTTTTTCAGGATTATTTGATGAATAAAAAGTTAAAAAGAGCTGTATTTATTTAGAATAGAAATCTTTTGTAACAATATACACTACCGTTCAAAAGTTTGGGAACAATAACTTGTTTAATTAGTACTTAAATTCAACAAGGATGCGTTAAATTGATAAAAGGTGATGGTAACGATTTATATTGTTAGAAATGTTTTTATTTTGAATAAATGCTGTTTTTATGAATAAATGCTGTTAACGTTTTACTCATCAATGAATCCTGAAAAAAGTATTCCAAAAAAATATATTAAACAGCACAACTGTTTCCATCATTGATAATAACTGAGTATCAAATCATCATATTAGAATGATTTCTGAAGGATCATAAGACACCAAAGACTGGAGTACTTGCTGATGAAAATTCAGCTTTGCATCACAAAAATAAATTACATTTTAAAATATATTAAAAAAGAGAACCATTATTTTAAATTGTAATAATATTTCATAATATTATTGTTTTTGTTTTTGTTTTTTTTTTAACTGCAGGCTTGATGAGCATAAGAGACTTCTTTCAAAAACATTAAAAATAGTAATGTTTCCAAACTTTTGACTGGTACTGTATATATGCTAAAATATTTGTTATTTGGTCATTAGATGTGCCTTATTTAGAATTTTAAACCTACAAGTGTAGCCTATATGATAGCAATAACTGTAAAGGAACTATTGTAATGGGGTAAATCAAATGTAGGCTAATATATTGTCAATTACTAAGCTCAGATTCATCTTACCAGTTCAAATTTATACTGTGCTTTTGTAATTATTTATTTTTAATTTTGTGATTTTAACTTCTGCT
This sequence comes from Abramis brama, assembly GCF_963993115.1. NCBI lineage: Eukaryota > Metazoa > Chordata > Actinopteri > Cypriniformes > Leuciscidae > Abramis > Abramis brama. The sequence continues at coordinate 36,620,418 of NC_139968.1, forward strand.
TTAACCCTTGTGTGGTGTTCATATTTTTGTTACTCAGCCAGTGTTCGTGGGTCTGGTGGACCCGCTGCATTTTTGGGTTTTTAATTCAATTCACAATCAAAAATGTTATGTTAAAATACTCAACAGATGTTTACTTCATCCCAATTACAAGCAATATAAACAGCATATATGGTTAATATTTTCTCTTTACCTTTGTTAGATCACATTTAAGAATTGCAACCTCGTGTGGGAATGGCAGGAGTAGAAGCACAAAACTCACTCTTGCACTCTTTCACACTTACACACAATCTCTCTCTCACACGCACGCACACACACACTCATGCAGACACATACACACACCCACAACACACACACAGACACACACAAAACACACACCCACACCCACACACACACACACATACACATGCACTTTTTTTTTTTTTTGAGAAAAAGTTTTCACACTGATAGCAAAAAATATAATATATATTTGAGAGTTTTTTTCAAAGTATTTTGAGAGAGATTTTTTTTTCTCAGAAATAATTTTTAAAAATTCAAATTTATATTTTTTTGTTCTGAGAAAATACTTTCTCAACTTTTTTTAGTCTCAAATATTATTATTTTTGCTATTGGTATGAAAACTTTTTCTCTCAAATATATTTTTTTTCTCATGAAATGCTTTTTTGCTATCAGTGTGATAACTTTTTCTCTCAAACTTTTTGTTCTCTCTCAGATCATTTATTTTCTCGCATGTAATAAAGACACAATTCTCTCTCAATATATATCTATATCTATATGATATATATATATATGTGTATGTATATATGTATATATGTATGTGTATATATGTATATATGTAGGCCTATATATATAGATATATAGATATATATATATATATATATATAGAGATAGATAGATATATAGATGTATAGATATATAGATATGTGTATATATATATGTCTAATTTATCATTGTAGCCTTATTTAAGTTTATTTTCTGTATACTGTGTATTTATTTTTGGACTAATAGTGGTTAATAAAGTCCAATAATGGTATGAGAGAGTGTCAGTGGTAATATTATTGTGTTCTTGTCGGTCAGTGTTAGAGGATCTGTGTAACAGCTGAGGCTTAGCCTGAAAGTTAGCCTGCCCTGGACCAGGCTAGTTTCCCAGCATAAGTTGCCAGGGTAACTGAGTTTGAACTATTTTTTAAGTTTGCTTTATGAAACCGAATCCACCGACAATAAGTCTGACTAACCAAAATAAGCCTGGCTTGTATTCTAATCTTGTTTTATGGAACAACCCTCGGGACTCAGTTGTTTAAAAAACAACATGGCAAGAAATTACATGTATAGGCAAAAAACAATGGGATTTATTTATTTATTTTTATTTATCAGTTTTTAGGTTTTTAGCCAAACTTTGTATTATGATTTTTCATAATCAACTATGATATGATGAAAGATATAACAGAATGAAATAATATGTGCCATTCGATACGATATATCTACAGTATGTATGTAATTTGCATATTAATGTGTTCTTGGGAAACATGTATTGAAAAAAGAAGTGTAACAAGGGGAGTAATAATTTTCATTTTCATAATAATATCTAATATTTCATATGAATATTGAAGTATAGGCTAATTTATTTCCCTATTCACTAGTTATGTCTCCCAAAATGTCTGATAAACATGATTTAAGTCCTGATGTCCACTACAATGGACATGAATGAAATCAATGCCCTGATTTGTAACAGAAAGTCAGATTTTGTTTAGAAACCCCATAATATTTTCCTGTGATGTTGATTTATGACAAACAATTTAGAAATTAGTCAGATTTAAATGATAATTACAAAATATTGCCATATTTCCACAAGAGTTCTAAATTTGATCTCTAAATTAATGTTAGCCATGTTTAAAGACCAAGGAGAAGTTGTTGTCATGGTGAAACCTCCAAAACTTTGGTATCTCTGGAAAGCCCTGAATGTGCTGTGATGGTTTTTTAATGAATCATAACTACGTTTATTTTTCTTGCAGGAATAACATTCATGTGTTAGTGAGTCATGTCCGAAAGGAGAAGTGAAACTAGACAGATGGATAAACATAAACTCATGACTTTGACTTCTACCTAGTAACAGAAGCGTTTGCTGAATAACGACCAATCATATTGTGGTGTATAAAATTATGAATATAAATATAAAATTATGTAATGAATCATGTCACCTTTGCCATTCAGTCTATAAAAACTGTTGTATCTTTTTGCTGGTGGGATTCTCTCTGAAATTGGTCTGAGATCCTCTGGCCGTGATTAAAGCATATTCAAAGTCATTGCCTGTCTAGTTAATGCTGCGCAGTGAAGCATACTAGACACTTTGATTGTGTTATTAGGAAAAGGGACGAGACCTCTATAGTGGTTATTAACTATTATTAACTGTAGACGCTTGGGTGTTGATTGGAGATGCCCCCAGGTAAATTTAAAGGGATAGTTCACTTTGAAATTAAATTTTGGTATGTTTTAGCTTACCTGAAGGGCATCCAAGATGTAGGTGTCTTTTTTTCCGCAGTAGTTTCCATTTTGATATTTTTAGGTCAAACCGTTCTTGTCTGACAGTCATATCATGCAAGTCTATGGTCACGGTCTCAGAGAGCATGCACAAAGTCCAAATTAAAACAATTCCCCATTCAAAGTGAACTATCCCTTTAAGTCAAATTGAAAGAAGAAAAAATCTACCACAGTGCCCTTAACATGACAGGACTTTAAATTCCGGGTACTTCTGCCAATAGTTCTAGGAACTACTGTATGAAAAGGTTCCTCCGGTGCGAAAGCCCCTTAAGTTCCTAGAACTACTGTACCTGGTGCGAAAGCCCCTACAACACACATTTTCTATACCACTTGATGTGTTTATTTAAATGTTTTAAACCTTGTACAAAATTATCTTGTCATTTCAACCAAAAAATAGCTCAGTGGTTACGTGCATAATACAAATATTTTTATATTTTATATAATTTTTTGATTAGATAACATATTAAAGGGATACTCCACTTTAAAATGCAAACTCTGACATCATATACTCACCCTCATGTTGTTTCAAACCTGTATGAATTTCTTTCTTCTGCTGAACAGAAAGGAAGATATTTAGAAGAATGTGTCAGTAACCAGACAGTTTCTGGTCTCATTGACTTCCATAGTATATTTTTTTCCTAAGAAAGAAATTCATACAGGTTTGAAACAACATGAGGGTGAGTATATGATGACAGAATTTTCATTTTAAAGTGGATTATCCCTTTAAGCTGTCATAAGTTAATCTTAAAACGTGTCCCTCGCATGTTACATATTACACCAATGGGGCATGTTGTCACATTTCACTTCCATTCTTTTGGCATAAATAATAGTAGTATACACTGTGAAACAAGACAACATACAAGACACGTATGAAATTAATTTGGATAAGCGTAATTAAGTCCCCACTACAAAAACTGAAGTAAAATAAGTAAAATAACACAGAATAGCCTTCATTGTAAAAATTAAATAATTAATTTATTTAAAAATTAAAAAGTTCATCAGTCAAGATGAGCAAGTGGTTTTCTCTGTTTGTTGTTGTTTAATTAACATTAAAATAGGATGCGTTTACTCTTGGCATTAACATGCGATCACCGTGATCCGATCAAGCAGATTGGATCATAAGCCAATCAGGACTCGGTGCGTTTACACCTGTCCACATCAAGCTTCTGTATCTGGATAACAGATCGGATCTCGCAAAAAAAAAAAAAAAAAAAAAAAAAGGATTGCCCCAGTGCAAAGTCAACCTAAAGTTGTGGGTTTTCTTATTAAAACAATTTTCATTTGGGGTACATTTTACAAATCTCGCAAAATGAAAAGGTTGAAGAGGCTGCAAGTAGCCTACTAATAATGTGGATAGATGCTGTAATGGAAACGGTATAGAGAAACGTATCCGAGAACGTTGCCAGCTTTGGTGGGAAAATGTGCATTCTTTACAGAAATTGAATGGTTCTGCAACTTAAGAGTGTGAAAGCAAACATTTCATATGCGATGTAGCCTAACCACACACCTACGTGCAGCAATTCCTGGAGAGAGGAGGGGGAATAATGACAGTGGGCGGGGATTTGTCTGACGTCCACCTCTGAATGCAGACACGATGGCTGGATTGCGTTTACATTACACTGAGATCCGATCACAATGCGTCCTCGACTACGTCCGAACCTCGACACGCTGATCGGATAACATTACGATCAAAACAAGCGTTTACACTTGTCTTTTCAATGTGTGGAAACATCCGGATACAGGTCGCATGTTAATGCCAAGTGTAAACGCAGCCATAGAGAGCAGCAGCACGTTTATCAATCTTATTTCACTTTATGACCTATAGCGCACAAGATGTAAATATTCAGCAAGAATAATTTTTTCAATGACATTATATTTCTGTAAATGTGACCGTTTAAGCACGTTTGGCACTTGCAAACTGAATGAGGCTATATGTGCTATATGTGCACACACTCGATGTGAGCGTGGAAATGAACATAGGAGCAATCCCCGCAATCCTGCGGCGAAATTGCTATGTGGTAGTATATGCTAAATGCGTTATAAATTCTTAATACACATTTCAGCAATTTAAAAATGTTTGAAGGATTTACTGCACCCCTGCTATGATCAGTTTCCTGGTTGGGAATCATTGGTTTACTTGGTAGCATTGTGACGGATGGCATTATTACTGTGTACACATTTAGAGGTGAGCTATATAATAGATTCTCCTGCTCCCCTTACCGTACTTCTGAGTGGGAGTAGTTCTCTGGGTGCTGTTAGATTTTGGTGTATTTGGCCGAGCAGTGGTTTGGGTGGCTCGCCAATGTATTAGATTTTTCCAATACATAAAATAAGTTAGCTTGACCAGAGTTCTTGTGGGGAGAAGAATTTATTGAAGGTTTGTAGTGTAGCAGTCCTTCAGCAGCGATGTTAGCATGTCGCCCTTCAACAATCTTAGGGCAATAATGAATCTGATGACTGAAAATACAAAATCTTTCAGTCCCAACCAGGTTAATAGGCCGTATCACAGTCCGCATGTCGTCACATTCGACATTGAATTGTAGTGCAATCAAATTTCCGCCTGCATTATTAATGGACAGTCTCCAATTTTGACAAGAAAATGTAACTAACAATATGTTTAATACTCACTGCTGTGTGTGTGTGTGTGTGTGTGTGTGTGTGTACTTAGATGGGTGAAATGCAGAGCACTAATTGTGGTATGGGAAACTATAATTGGCTACACGCCACATCACTTTCACTTTCAAATTGTTAGCCTACTTTAAAGTCCCTCTGTGGTGAAAATCCCCCCAAAATGTTTATTATTTTATTTATATTTGGAAGTGGTGTTTTTAATATGCTTTATGACAAACCATGTGCAAATTCATAAGTCAACACCATTGCTGAGTATTTTCTATTTTCTCCTTCAATCTGCAGATGGCGAAATGGAATATGGTTTATGCAACACATTATTAGCTATTTATAATGGAGTCAAGCAAAAGGCTAATCATATTAATTACTGTTGTGTCTGACATTGTAAAGAGTGATATATAAAAAGTATTACCATTCTGATACATTCGCTCCTCCTCTTCTTCTGAATCTGAATCTCTGAACTTGTGTGATTGAGTGGAGGCAGGGCTAATATGCATACTCATGGAAAGATACTATAGTCCATATCATGATTTTATTCATTGTACAAATCAGTAATGTTTTTATGCCATTTTATGCTGCATGTTTTACATTGTAAATCCAGACATATTCCTCTACTCACAATCATTATGATCTGTAGAAAAAGCACTTTGCTGTTTATTTTGTCCCACTATCCCAGATTTGATTTACAGTATAATGAATGGTTTATTTCTTCTCCAGGTGTGTCTGGTGTTGGTTCAGACAGAGTGTCAGTGATGGAGGGAGATTCAGTCACTCTAAACTCTGGTGTTAAAACAAACCACCAATACAGAATTAAATGGTATTTTAATGACATTCGCATCGCTCAAATCAATAGAGATCAGAGTAAGATCTGTACAGATGTTCAGTGTAAAGAGAGATTCAGAGACAGACTGAAGCTGGACAAGAAGACTGGATCTCTGACCATCACAAACACCACAAACACAGACTCTGGAGAATATCAGCTAAAGATCCTCAGCAACAGCAGTGAAAAAATCTTCAATGTTACAGTCACCGGTGAGTCAGTATTTCTGGTTATATGTTGGAATCACAAAAGTCTTGTTGACATGTCATTCAGAGCTGTTTATTTTGTTTTAGGCTTCATATTAATTCACATCTAATCATTCATTATCTGCTGAAAAACACACTGTAAAAATGGAATTTGTAGAATCATCCCAGTTTATATTGTTAAACAGAACAGTGTGATTAAACCTCTACACTTATTTAATGTTGTGTAGTTTTTTGTTTGTTGGTTGGTTTGTTTTTGTTTGTTCAGCAGAAGATTCTTCAAGCATCTGGTCTGTGTTTCAGGTGTTCTTGATGCTGAGATGGATAAAAAGATGATGGTGATGGAGAGAGCACCATTCACTTCAGACACTGGTATAGTAAACTAATCAACTTTGATTTGATTTGATTTTGATTTGATAAACTTTAGAGGGAAAATGTACACGTCACAGCAGCCCATACCACACAATAATAATAATAATAATAATGATGATAAAGTATAAAAGACATTCAAGACAACAATTATTTTCCAGTATCAGTCCCGCAATGCATTTTGATTATACAACCAAGTAAATCTAAAATATAATCTATCATCTTGTAGAACGGATTGTACAGACTAATAGCAGTTGGTAAAAAAGACTACTTAATATTTTCTTGTGACAGTGGGGATGAATTAATCTTGAGCTGAATGTACTCACTAGGATAGGACTTGAACTGTTTCATGAAGGGGTTGACAATCATGATTTATTTTAGAGACCAGTTTATCAACCATTCTATCCTGCCCAGTCTACTCTATTGTGGATTACAAGTCTCAGTTTAGCACATAAAACTGCATTCACAGTACTCCCCTTTCGTCCTTGTTAGTGCTGTAAGATCCCCTATCTTGTTCCCAAGCGACCAGACATTTCCAATAATGATCACAGGTAAAGTGGCCTAAGCCACAATGACAACAAGCAACAATTATTTCATGACGTCACAGCACATACACGTCAGTGAATATTAAGTGTCTGAACACAACAACAGTTCAAATGGTGCAAAAACATATTTCTGATTTTTTTTGGGAAGCCCAAACAAAACAAAAAGAGATCGTTCCTGGTGGTTGGCAGATAAATTGGAGGAGGAAGCAGACTTGCCGAGTTGGCGGCCAGGACCTGTACTAATTGAAGCTGATGTCGTGGTAGTACCACCAGGACAACATGCTTATGTAGTTTCTGTCAAGGCAATCACTCCACAACAACCAGCCAACTTCAGTTTTCCTGGAAGGCTGTTTGGAAAAGAGACGTTTTGTTGTTCATTCAATGCAAACTGGTTCAACAAATGGAGGTGGCTACATTACATTAAAGATGGTGATCGCGTTGTATGTTTTAGCTGCGTGAAACCAGTGGAGAAACATCTCATCAATGAAGATAGTGTGAGGTTTGACAGCAGTTTTGTCAAGGGAGGCTTCACAAACTGGCAGAAACCCCAGACCTGGCATTGTGTACAAACTGATGCTTGAAATTACATACAACCTCCCAAGATGGAGACAATGGATTGAGAGAAGAGATAACTGGCTCTCAGACACAATCCAGAATTAATTCATTCAACAGTATGTGAGATTGTATCCCGTGCCACAATTAGTCTGTACTACAGAGTCACAGCTGATGGTACCACAGACAGTACAATGCAGCCGTTCTCATTGACACTGCAGAACAAGAACAAAGTTGACAATTCTTACACAATGCAACATGACCCCTGCCATAAAGGAACTGAGAACAAAAGTGAAGAAGCAACATGATGAATACGTACCTGGAAACAAATAACGAAACTAATGGAAAGTGATTGTGTATGGGTGAGGGAACCAGTGCATGTCATCATGACCCTGCAGATCAAAATGAAAAAAGGGAAATACAGCTATGAACTGAACAATGGAAGGACGTGTCTGATCTAGCATGACTGCATACAGATCTCACTTCAGCTGATCAGACAAGTTCTGCTCCAACAACAGAAAGTGTTAACATCCGCACAGAGGGACAGCTGTTCATAAGGAAGCCAATGTGGTTGAAGGATTGTGTAATTTAAAGAGCACACAACACACACACACAGTTTCTGCCAATCTCATGTTAATCTGGAGTACCTATAGAGTAGTATTGCATCCTTCATATCTCAGAAGAGTCTTTTGTTTTATCAGATTTATAAAAGACCAAAACGTTGTACCGATTCTTTCCAAAAACCGAGTGGTTTTAGAATAAACAAATGGATTCTTATGGTGGTCAGCTAAACAACTGTATTTAAACACACACAATAAATCATTGCATTATTGCATCACATCATCGCACTTGGGGGCCAATTGCCAACAAAACACAGATAATTGATGCAGATTTACTTACCGACTCATAACAGGGATATTTCATTACTGAGGCCGCTTCATCTTTCAGTTTCAAACGATCTGCAAATCCAGAATCGAACTGGAGCTTTTTTTTTATATAAAACATTTGCCACTAAAATGCCAGGAACGAACAAACGCACTTGCACAACTCTGCCCCAGAAAAACAAACCGCATCCCTAATGCTGGGTTCTTTGGGAAGCTGAACAAGGGTATCTTTCCCTCACAACAGAAAACGCACTTCTTTGGTGACATTGTTGGTTGTGTGGTCTAAAAACAAAATGACTGGTCCTGGTTAGGGCTGGGCGATAAAACGATAACGATATGTATCGCGATAGACACGTAATCAATATCAATAAAAAATGCGTTCGATAAAACGTTCGATAATTTTTTTTTCTTCATCTGAAGAAACCAGAGGTTGCGAAGCAAATTTGGTTGCATGAACAAAGGCACTCAACTCTCTGGTAACCTAGCAACGTAGGGGGTGACACGCTAGTCAGTATGGTTGCGCAATATTGTTGTCTCGTGTTGGATTCTTCAGTAACCGAACCGGCGTGGAGTGATACAGCGATTGTTGATAAAACAGGAAAAGTCAGCTCGCCTGACTTCAAGTCTGACCGTAGTCAGTCCAATGTCGTCTGCAAATTATGCAAGACCATCGTCAGTTTCTCTGTTATTCGCGTGCTGATGCGCTGTTCTAACGTGTGCGTTTCTCAGCGCGTACATGTGATGCTCACATGCACTAAAATCCTGTCTACCAGCGCCTGGATACTGGACTAAGTTATCTTTCGAGTCTTATTGTGCTTATACTGTTAAATACACACAAGGTTTACATAAACTAGTCGGATATGTCTAAAGTGAAAACAATCTTGAGAAAATTGAGAGAAAATCTGCTTGTCAAATGTGTGTATATTAGACGCGTCGCTAAGAGCCAGTAGTAATAGTAAACACGCTGCTTGTCCTTAGTTCACCCCAAAATAAAAATTATCTCATTATTAAACGCACTCTAATGTTGTTCCAAACCTGTATTAATTTCCTTCTAATATTTTCTAATATTAATATTTTGAAGAATGTGGCTATCCAAACAGTAGCTGGTCCCCATTGACTTCCATAGGAGAAAAATATACTATGGAAGTCACTGGGGTACATCGACTGTTGGTCATTCTTCCAAATAACTTTTATTTTCAACAGAAGAAAGAAACGTATTCGAGTTTAAAACAACGTGATAGAGTAAATGATGAAAATTTTAATTTTTAGGAGAGCTATCCGTTTAATGTTAATAAAACAAAATCCAAAGAGAAAATCACTCACTGCTCTTGACTGATAACTTTAATAGTAGCTTTAATAAGTATCAATGTATAATTTATACAGTGAAGTTTTATTTTCATATTTGTTCATTTAATTACTTTCTTCAATGCTACTGTTAAATACACCTACTGTAGCTGAAAACATAAAGCACTGTATATTTAATCTGTATTTCCATGGTCGTGTTGACATTTCTGCCTTTATAACTGATGGGATTATAATCAGAGGTAGGTTAAGTTTAAAATAAAAAATCTTTAAATGTAATATATTTGTCTCCTGGACTGGTCCTTATTTTAAATATGTAATAAAAAATATCAATAATTATCGATATCGACCGATATGAAACACTTATATCGTGATACAGTTTTCAGCCATATCGCCCAGCCCTAGTCCTGGTTGATGCGTGTGCGTGCTTTTCCGGGAGAATTGCCCATACAAGGAATTTTGCCCTTTATGACGTCATACACAAACTTTGTTCATGTTTAATAATAGCATAATATCAGTGTCGTATATTTTAGCAAGTGAATGAACAATAAGCTAATGTTCATCCTTAATATTTAAGGCATGTGGAATTATTATGAATAACTTGTGTGTTCATTACCATATTACAGAATACCTGCACATGATAAATGTGATGATAAAAATGATTTTAAAAATCTTTTCCCCATGAACAACTTTAAGTCACAAAAGTTTTGATTAGAAAAGGTGCGGGAAACCTGGAAGAAGCAAATGACCATTTATGAAGTTTTTTGTGTCCAGAATTTATGTGTTCTACTTTAAACTGAATCAATCATATTTACTTGTTTACAGTTTTCCAATTGTTTTATAATGTTTGTTTCAGACTAGACTCTCTTCTATTTATTACAGTTCCAGATAAAAACACTTCAGCACTGGTTGCAGCCATTACATTTCTGGTTGTCATGCTGTCTTTGACAGCTGTTGGTCTGATATGCAAGTACAGGAAATCTGGACAAAGACCAATCCAGTGTAAGTATTACAGCTGATACAGCAAGAGAAAAATAATGAGCTTTAATAAAAGGTTTGTTTATAGTCATAGGTTTTAAATATTGTGTTTGTGTTTGATGTGGTTTTCTTCAGGTTGTCATTATCAAATAGCATTATTAAAAAAAATGTCATTAAATGGATAGTTTATCTCCAAATGAAAATTCTGTCATCATATTGTTAGGGATTAACAGTTTAGGACCCAAGGACCAAATGTTTGAATGAAGATCCGGAGTCAGAATTAGAAAAAAAATATGAAAAGTTTTACTGAAGATAGTTTGCAGTTTCATCAGCAGAAGTCAGCTTCAAGACTCACACAGGAGTTCGTAGGCTGCCCCGCTTACAGTTACAAAGTTCACAGCAGTTATACCATTTCCAAGGTCTAAGCTACGTCATTGCTTACAGGTTGAATGATTCTCATTGGCTAAGAAATAGATAAACATAGTAATTTTCCACACATATACAGATAGACAGAAGCATATCTCCATAGATTATGCCGCTGACACTCGGACCCTGAAGTTAGGCACGTCGTGACCTTCCAGGTCGCAGATTTGGGTCGCTGGGTGCCAGCATGTCCCGAACAACAACTCAGTCAATCTCCAATAATGCCAGTGGTTCCTTAACCTGTAAGCAAGAAGACTAACACACACACCGACACACAGCTTTTCCAAGGTTGGATTTGGCCAGGCTCTAACTATAAACAGGAGTCTCGTCTCAAAACATCAAGATAATGTGTTTTTTCTCAAGGAGAGCTAGTCTAACTGGAAAGTAAGGCTTTAACTGAGAAATGATCCCTTAAACTATTGGCTTCAATGACCCCTATGTGTTTTAAGATGTTGAAGACCTTTCTCAAACAAAACATTTCTCTATTTTATTTATGGAAGCCGGTTAAATGAGCAAGCACTGTTACTGCATTCAGATATCTAATACAGACATCAAAGAATACATGAAAAGAACATTTCAGTAATCACACTGGTAACTTCTATAACAAAGTAAAATCTCCAGAGAAGTCATTCAACTCATTTGATATTTAGAAGGAAAAATATTGATTAATACCTTGATTATAATCACTCATTACATATACATTGAAGCAGCAGTGGATTCCAATCCACCCCTTCAATAACTCACCCTCAAGTTGTTCCAAATATGTATTCATTTGTTTCTTTTGCTGAACACAAAAATATATATTTTAAATAAGTTGGGTATACAAACAGTTGACAGTCCACATTGATGTCCATAGTATGGACTTGCCATCAACTTGAGGGTGAGTAAATGATGATAGAAATGTCATCTTAGCACAGGTCATGTTGCCAGATGCTGTCTGTGCCTTCTGTCTTCTCCTGTCTTCTCCTGTTACGACCTCTAGGGCTGGGTAAAAAATATCGATTTCTCGATTTTAATCGATTCTCATTTTTACGAAACGATATCGATTCTTAAATCCCAAGAATCGATTAGTCATCCTGTTTTCAGTGATGAATGAATGGAATATTGTTGCGCGCATCCCATCCAATAAATCACAATAATCTTTGTGCTTTGTTAATATTAATATGAAACAAAGTCTCAGATTTCAAATTACGTCCATTTTATTATGAAATTAAAAAACATAAATACCGTTTTGGCGCTGTGGCATGAGATCGCTCTGGCGCAGCTCAAGAGAAGCAGCAGCGCGGAGCGCACATGATCTTCTCTTCCGCCTTTATAATATCAGTTACAGCGCGGGATAAACATGAATGAGCTTCTGAAAGTGTGTTAAAAGGTAAGAGTACAACTTATCGAAGTCCGTATCATGTCACATGGAATCGCTCAATCAGTGTTTCAAACGTGGAAAGACGTTAGTAAACAATGTCATGTCACATTTACCTCAGAAAAAACATCCAGTACCATAAACTCGTTAGTCAGCGAGAAAAATAACTCTAGAGAGTAGCATATATGCACCATATTACATATTCATTATAATTTTTAATGTTCTTCAATATTTAATGCATGTTTGAATAAATCTGGAAAGTTTTTTTTATGACAGCCACCTTTTAAATTTATATATAATTTCATATAACTGTATTATTATAAAAATAAATAAGTGTATTTTATGTGTTTGTATACAAATCAGTTAATTTGTACCTTCAATATTATAGTAGGCTAATGAAGCCTATAGGCTACAACTGACTCCCATAGTTTACAATAATAGTTTTCCTTGAGAAAATTTGCAATGTATTGTACCTGATATCCAAAATAATCAATATTGAATCGAATCGTAATCGAAATCGAATCGAATTGCAAGCTTGTGAATCGAAATCGAATTGTGAAATTTGTCAATACCCAGCCCTAACGACCTCCCTTCCAAATTATTTTAAAAAGGCAAGGTAGCATAGCATAAAATAAATTGGTGAACAACGCTTAGAACAAGTTTATTCATTAAGGACAATGTATAAAACAAAATGAAATGACATACCAACCAATGAGAAATTTAGATAATGAACAACAACTAATAAAGAGAAATATAAAACGTAAAGCATAACAAAACAAACATAACATACATTTAAATTTAAAGACGCTGATCTCTGAGGTCTATCTTTCTCCCTTCTCCTCATTGGCGTCTTATATAGCCGATTTCAATCCGCTAACTCTTAAATGACAAACGTGTGCGTCAACATAAGAAAAAGAGCTTTTACGCTCATAGAGGTAGAGATACGCCAGAGTAAACAAGGGAGGGACAACAAAAAGAAACATAAGACACAGACTTAACCAGTGACCGTAACATCTCCCATAAATACAATTTTCTTGTTCTAATTTCTTTCTTTCTTTCTTTTTCAATGTGCTGCTGTTAAAAATGCTTATACTTCAGTGCCAGTGTCAGTGAAGGAGGAAGATTCAGTCACTGTAAAAACTGATGTTACTCAAGGACAGAGAGATGATCAGTTTGAAGCTGGAGACACTCTCATAGCTAAAATCATAAAAGGGACAAAAGAGACACATGATGGTCCTGATGAGAGATTCAGAGACAGACTGAAGCTGGATCATCAGACTGGATCTCTGACCATCACAAACACCAGAAACACAGACTCTGAAGAGCATCAGAAGTGGAGAAACTGCATTCTTCAGATACCGTGTTACTGTCTTTTGTGAGTAACACTAACCTCTCAGTTTATTAATCTTATTTTAACACTGTGAATTATTTTTATGCGGGACTATGAATTTGGTGAATAGATTAATCCTGTCATTTGAAACATATCCTAATTTCTTATGTTTGTCTGTTTTTTTTTTTTTCTTTAATACGTGTTTTCCTTTAGGCTCCATTTCAAGAAGAATTCCATCTGAGGAGCATTTGATGCCATTGAGTACCGGTTTTTATATGTGTAACTGAACACATGTAATGTATATCTGGTTTTTTTTCCAAACTCCCTGAAAACTGCAGTTGTCAAACCCCTCCTGAAAAAGAACAAGCTGGATAAGACCATATTAAGCAACTATATAGGCTATATTCGCTTAAATACTGATTCAGGCAAATTATCAGTGCTGGTACTACTAGACCTCAGTGCTGCATTTGACACTGTCGATCATAACATACTTCTTGACAGGCTGGAAAACTGGGTGGGGCTTTCTGGGATAGTCCTAAAATGGTTCAGGTCATACTTAGATGGGAGAGGTTATTATGTGAGTATAGGAGACCATAAGTCTGAGTGGACATCCATGACATGCGGAGTCCCTCAAGGCTCAATTCTTGCGCCACTCCTGTTCAACCTGTATATGCTCCCAATGAGCCAAATAATGAGAAAGAGCCAAATTGCTTACCACAGCTATGCAGATGACACACAGCATCTGAAAAATATTGTTATAATGTATAAAACTTTGTTTCCAGACAAGACTTAGAGAAACTTGTGCATGCTTTCATCACCAGCAGGGTGGATTATTGTAATGGACTCCTCACTGGCCTTCCCAAAAAGACCATAAGACAGTTGCAGCTCATACAGAATGCTGCCGCCAGGATTCTGAGCAGAACCAGAAAATATGAACATATCACACCAGTCCTCAGGTCTTTACACTGGCTCCCAGTTAAATTTAGGATTGATTTTAAAGTATTATTACTGGTATATAAATCATTCAATGGCCTAGGACCTCAATATATTGCAGATATGCTCACTGAATATAAACCCAACAGATCACTCAGATCACTAGGATCATATCAGCTAGAAATACCAAGGGTTCACTCTAAGCATTTAGTGTCCCCAGGAAAGATCATGATCTTTACAATGGTAAACGACACAATATAGACCTACAGATGTGTTCAATTTTATTGTAGGCTATATCACTCCATCTAATTATTTTAAGTCTGTCATTTGATTGCAATATTTAATCTAATTAATATTACATGATTTGCCATTTAATTCATGTAATTAATCACACCTTTCTGTCAACTCAGAGTTTGATTGCAAGTTTTTGATTAACTATCAATTTGATTCAGCAGAGCTGGTGCAATTCACCTCTCTGTTAAAGACTAAAAAGATTATTATGAAAAATAATAATAATAATGGGGGGGGGGGGAATAACATTCTGGGGGTTTAAATTGCTGGTAGAAAAAAGGTTAAAAATGGTCAAAAAAATGTTGGTAGATTTGAGGGTAACAGGAGGGTTAAATAATAAATCAAATAAATAGGCTAAATGTTAAAAGACACAATAAGTACATTAAATGCTTATGTTATATGTTTTCTTTTCATAGCCTTCTTGTTCAGATGTTTTGTCAAAAGATTTAATTAGATTGCTTTAAAAATATATAAATACATTTATATCTGATTTTGTTTATTGCAGCTGTATCTTGTGTGTTTTTTTATAAGAAAATAAAAAAATCTAAAAACAAAAAATAATTAAAAAAATGAAAAGTATAAGTTAAAATCACAAAAAAAAAGAAAATAAATTATAACAAAAGCAAAGACCACATTTTAAGTGGTAAGATGAACACATCAAGTCATATAAGCTCAGTAATTTAGCTTGTATTAGCATACACTTGATTTACCTCATACAATAGTCCCTATTGATCTTAATTATTGCACTCCTGTTCTATTTCGCTCTCTTTGGTGCGCATGGACTGTTCACTGTGAAGTTTAGCCGCAAAATATGAAATGTGAGTTATGCACCAAGTAAAACACCCCTTCTCAAACGCAGCACAAAACATATAAGCTATAGGGCTGTAAGAGAATAGCCTGCACATCAAATGACCTTGACTCATTGAACCTAGGTCAAATTATTGGGATTGCATGAACCTAAATTGTCTTTTATGGGAACTGCTTTAGCCCTAACTGATTTGTTACAGAAGGTTGATTCAAGTCAGGTTTTGGACTGTAATCCCCACTTTTCTTATCGCACTTTATTAAAAAAAAAAGAACATGCTAGCATATGTTACTCTAGCGATGAACTCCACTAAAAGCCAAACCACTTTCAGGGTGCCTAAAACTAAGGTTTAAATAGACTGGCTAGCAGCTGAACCAGCTTGACGGTATAGTTTTTATTTATTTTAAGAACTGCCCTGAATAATCTGTTACACATAACAGATGTATACATATAGTAGTGATGTGACATTGCAAAGAGGCTTCAAAGCTGGTGTAAAAAAAAAAAAAAACATCTCACACTCACATCTAAGACGTCAGAAGCTTAGTTTCGCACACAACCACGTGATTGCTTCATATTCTGTTTAAAAAATAACGTAAACGCCTTATGCAGCTCGCAGGTCATTCGCTTCTTTGATAAGAATAAATAATAATACGAATATTTACATGTGTAGTTTTGTGCATGTTTAATTTCAGTATTAATCCCCATGCAGTTCATAAGCACTTCAAATGATTGTTCCACAATTAACTTAATTATTATCATTATTATTTTGATAATAAAATAATAATAATACATTTTATTTATAAAGCGCCTTTCCCAAGCTCAAGGTCGCTGTACAAGAAGATAACAAAAACACAGCATCAAACATTAGTATGCATCACATAGTGAATATACATACACAAATAGCAAAACAGCAGGACACTAAACAGAGGGTTAGAAATACTGCAAGAAACAAAGTTTTAGTTTTTAGTTGAGATTTGAATGAGGGTATATTAGAAGTGACATGAAGAGTTAGAGAAAGTAAGTTTCAGAGTTTCAGAGCCACAGCACTGAATGATCTTCCACCCATTGACGAAAGACAAAAACGACATACAGCAAGCAGTTTTAATAGATGAATAATTGGGAGAAAGTCCATGAAGACATTTATAAGAGAGTTTTATATTGAATGAAGACAGGAACAGAACAGGTAACCAATGTAGATTATAGAGCAAAGTGGTAATGTGATCAGATTTCTTGACTTGATTGATGACTCTAGCAGCAGAATTCTGAACATATTGTAGTTGAGTGAGTGTTTTAGCAGGTAGCCCAATAAGAAAGTTACAGTATCTTTAGTGCTGAGAGCAGGTCGCATTCAGGCAATATTGTGAAGGTGGTGAGTGCTGTTCCATATAACAAGATTAGAATACAAGCCAGGCTTATTTTGGTTTGTCAGACTTATTGTATGTATATATATATATATATATATATATATATATATATATATATATAATAAAAAACTTTGAATGTAACTTTAATATGTCTTTCAATTACAACACATTTAACACATTTATATAAAAACCATAATTAGAACAATAACCAATAAGTGCATAGACACTTTAACATCAGAAAAAAGGAAACCATATAAAAATAGATAAATAAATATTAATAAAGAAAAAAACATTCACATATTTATATCAAACTCTCTTTTAATGACACATTCCTTATAAGTTATTCAAGTAATATTATTTAAATACCAAATAATAAATGACATTATTAAATAAAACTAAATATTTATAAATTAAATAAATAAAACAAAAAAATACTATATTAAAAGGGAGAGAGGGTTATATAAAAAAAAAGTTAATTAATGTAAAACAGTATGTATTCCTTTTTTATAACATATTCTTTGATTTTAGAGTTATCTGCCCCATTTCTTTTCAAAATGTATACTTTTGCTCTTAATTTCATGTTATCCTCTGCATAGTGTACTCCTCAAAAAAATGTTATATATATATATATATATTTATTACACATACAGTATATATATATGAATCTCATTTACTCATGGATTCATACATTTATTCACATTTTTAAGTAGATTTAATACATCATACTGTACATTGTAATCCAGTAATAGCATGTTAAAGACTATCATTTATATTAAATATTTGTATTGCCTTATAAAGTTTTGTAATCATAACACAAACTAAATTATTATTTGAAACAATCAAAAATGACTGGGTCATGGATGCAAAAGGAAGGTTTTCCACCTCTTGCACATCTTCAAGTGTGTGGCCAGAATTAGAGAGACATACTAAATGTTTATGTTGGTTCCCATTATACTTGCTGATTTAATAAGCTAATTAAATTGTGTTTTCTGAGTATAGCTGTCTAAAGGAGAATATTTTAATGCACTTTATGGTATTTCTGTCTTTTTGTTTGTTTGCTTTTTTCAGTTGGTTTCTGTTTGTATTCAACTCATTAAAGATGTATCTTAATAATAAATAACTTAATAAATAACTTTGCCTGATTAATTTCCCATTATTATTGTAAATATTCTACATGTACATCAATTCTAATGAAGATTCAGATAAACTATTCAACTTTGCACATCATTCATCATAGAGATAACAGTGATGTCAACATCCAGCTTAGGTCTCAACGGTGTCAGAAAAGGCAGATCAATAATATTAAGAATAATAAGTATCCCCAACTAAGCAAGCCAGAGATGATAGTGGCGAGGAACCCAAACTCCATCAGTGACAGAATGGAGAACAGACAGTCGGGGGGGCCAGTTCTCCTCTGGCCAAACAAACCAACATGGTGTGGTTTAATTACACGGTATAATTTAGAATATTTCACCCAGTTCCAGTTCCTTCCTGAGATTCATGATGCCAACATATGGTGGAGAGGAGATGAAGCTGGTCATACACTGCATTTTAGACAATGTACTGTATAGGAGAGCGGGGCACAACCTCACGCTTTTTGACATTCTCAGTTTGTATAAATCCACTTAGGGTTCAGAGTTTATTTTTATTATTAATTTCACACATCTACTATGCAATTATGCGTTTTGTTTCATTAATACAGTATATGCTTTTTTAGCGCAATTTTCCAACGGACAAAATTGAGATTGTTAACTCATGATTTCTGTTCTGTCTGTGCGCACCAATCTTGCACTTCTATCTACTCCTCAACCAGACCACCTAGAGACTTCGGGTTTTCGGCATTATGTTAAGGAAGGTCTAATCTCGGGAACGCACAAAAAAAAAAAACGGAAAAGATTTACTATCTCTTAGTGTTGTGATCCCATGAGGTGAGAAAATTGCGCTAAAACACTCACCGAGTTTTTATTACTTGTTTCTTGATTTATCCCAAAATAATTGAAGTGAAATATGACAACATGCCCCATAGGTGGAGTACATTGTAACATGATCATATATGACAGATTAAAATATTATCTGATCTAATCCAAAAATATACAAGACAAACTAAAATATTAGTAGTAGTACTTATGGGACGGCATGTGTCAAAATGATTTACGACTTTGACCTTTGACCTTTTGGCAGGTTGAACTTCCGGTGACCTTTATGATTGACGGGTTGAACTTCCGGAATGCGGTCATGGGATTAACCTATTGACCCTGATAGCCTATCGATCATGGGTTTTGACAGTTAGTTTTGAACTATGACCTAGCTAGGACTAAATCATAGTTTTGCCGGTTGTTTGAACTTTGTCCCAGTTATATGTGTGTGCGTGTGTGGTTATTGTGCCTGCGCCCCCTCCCTTTACATTGTTGAGCAACGTATATAAATGGGGTCAGTGTGTTCTACATGCACCACCAGAAAGGGAAACATGAGCTACATGAGCATGGATGGTTTATCCTCCCCTCAATCCCCAGATGCGGGGTTGAGCAACAGGATGATGGAAAGTCTGACTATGGCGCCGAGAAAACCTTTAGGACACATCCGTTTGACCAGCTTTCTCCATCTCATCAACGACAAGCAGAAGGACGACTGCGAGGGCTGTGCGATTAACCATCCTAGCCAGCTGCAACATTCCTGTCTGTTTGACCCTCCCAACTACTACTTCGACACACACTTTGACGAACTTTCAGGCAAGCTGTTTAAACCCTCTTTTCATTCCATCATCACCACCCTCCTAGGACGGTTGGGGTTAAAATCTCAACCCCACCGTATTCAAGGAACAGTCGGGACTATTCTGTGCGAATTTAAAGACGAACCATTCATCGCCGCCAAGGTGGAAGAAATCAGGGCGAGACTTCTGGACAAACCCTGCAAGGAAATAGTCTACGACGTCGTCGATCTCTGGGAAAATCTCCCCACCGCGAATGGCCAGTGACCAAACCATCTCCAACATGGGTGCAGCCTGTAGCCTAAAGTGGTGTATGGAATTATTGTTTAAAGAGCATTACAGAGACCAGATGACCGATCTCATGAGCAAGATTATTATGGACGCATCCCACCCCGATACTCCATGTCAAGATACTGTGCGCGAGGCTAATCTCAAGAAAAATATGGTGTATATAAGAGGACTGACTAGCTCATGGGACTATATGACGGACAAATGTGTTGCCGGTAACGATCCACCCGTTGTGATGATAAAACAGGTTCTAGATATGCTGTGTGAATCACAATCCCCGCTCGGGGTCACCGATCTGCTGTGTACTTGTACGTATGTGATGGATGTCTGTACCGAGCTAATGAAGAAATCAAAAGAATATGACTCCGATGATCGGGACGACGCTATCAGAATCGTTGAAGTGATTAAAAACGTAGACAAAATTGTCGTAATGTACGTCGATTACATCCTAGACAAAAACATGATGGCCTGCCGCGATTTTCTTTTCTGGTTAGATTACCACTGACGCTATTATTAATCCATTTTCTATCCTGTTATAACCATTTTACTTTTATTGTGTGTGTGTGTGTGTGTGTGTGTGTGTATGTATGTAACGTCATTATATCCATTTTTCCATGTTGTATTATATTAATCCCGCTATATCCATTTTTACTTAGAGTTTGTATTTTTATTATATACCTATTTTGCATGCTTTATTATATTAATCCCATTATATCCATTTTTACTTAGATTGTGTATTTTACATGTTGTATTATATTAATACCATTTTGCATGTTTTATCATATTATATCAATTTTTTTACTTAGAGTGTGTATTTTACATGTTGTATTATATTAATACCATTTTGCATGTTTTATCATATTATATCCATTTTTTTACTTAGAGTGTGTATTTTACATGTTGTATTATATTAATACCATTTTGCATGTTTTATCATATTATATCCATTTTTTTACTTAGAGTGTGTATTTTACATGTTGTATTATATTAATACCATTTTGCATGTTTTATCATATTAACCCCATTATATCCATTTTTTACTTAGACTGTGTATTTTACATGTTGTATTATATTAATACCATTTTACTTAGTCACTGTATGCATGTTTTCTATTATATCCATTTTTACTTATAGTATGTTTACTATCTTCTATTATATCCATGTTTACTATCTTCTATTATATCCATTTTACTTGTATTATATCCTGTAACGTTTTTTAATAAAAGATTGATTCAAACCGCTTGTACGCGTCATTCTTTTCCAACGGGTGCAACGGCAGCATGTCGGAGCTCATGAAAGAGGCTTATTATACGCCCTCCAACCCAGGCTCTTTAGGCGGTAAAAAACGATTAAAAGACGCCGTCTTGAAAGACAGCGGGGTCCGTCTGAGCGATAAACAGGTTTCAGAATGGCTGGCTGGTGAGGACGCTTACACATTACACAAAACAGCGCCTATAAAATACAAACGAAACAGAGTGGTCGTGTATGGGGTCGATACTCAGTTCCAGGCCGATCTCGTCGACATGATCGCCTACGCCAAGGATAATGACGGTCATAAATATCTGCTGACGTGCATAGACGTATTTAGCAAGTACGCCTGGGCTCGCGTGTTGAAGAATAAGAGCGGCGCAGAGGTCACTAGAGCGTTCGAGTCTATCCTCGAAGAGGGCCGCGTGCCGCAGAAATTGCAGACGGATCAGGGAAAGGAATTTTTTAACAAACAATTTCAAGATGTGATGAAAAAGCACGACATTAATCATTTCGCTACCGCTACCGATTTGAAAGCCAGCGTCGTGGAACGATTTAATAGGACGTTAAAAAGTCGTATGTGGAGATTTTTAACGGCTACAAATTCCCGACGATACATAGATGTCTTACAAGACATTATGCAGGGGTACAACACCAGTTATCACCGAAGTATCAGAATGAGACCCGTGGACGTCGACAAAGTAAACGAGGGTCAAGTGTTTCAAAACTTGTACGGCGATATAAAGAAGACCGAGAGACCCGTATTTAAATTCAAAGTCGGCGACGTCGTCAGGATTTCTAAAGTGAGAGGTCCGTTCGCCAAAGGTTATGAGCAGAACTACACGGAGGAATTTTTCACCGTATCCTTGGCTATCCCTCGTCAACCACCGGTCTACAGACTCACCGATTATGACGGTGATGTCATCGAGGGGGGTTTTTATGAAAAAGAGTTGCAAAAAATAATTGTCAGTAAAAACAAATCTTTTAAAGTGGAAAAGATTTTAGGTCAGAAAAAACAAGGGAAATCTACGCTTGTTTTAGTGAAATGGCTAGGATGGCCTTCAAAATTTAATAGTTACATAGATAAAAAAACTCTGCTGGACTTAAAACACCCCGACGTTTAACGGATCAGGTCATACTAGCGAAGGACCGCCATGGATGATCACGGGTTCTACGTCACGTTACCGTGCAATGCATCTAGGTCGGTTTATCCCGAAAATCGCATATCCGCCTATACAACCAGGCTGGCGCGAGCTATAGACTTGAAAGGACAATGGGAAGTCGGACTCGCCGAAATCGAATATCCTAGAAGTTGGTACAACTTTAATGACGAAGATGGTCATTTTATCCTACATACGGCCCCGGAACCCTCCAAAGACTCAAATATCGGTTTTTCTAATATTACGAAATTATACATAAGCGGCGGTTACTACCAAAACATTCGTGCGATACTGCGTGCTATAAATCAACTTATGGCACCAGTGGCCGTGTTGAATCACGACGAATTAAAAAACAAGGTGTTTCTGGTCGCGAAACCCAACATTTCAGTCAGTTTTCGGGGTAGACTCGCCACTATTTTAGGAATGACGCTAAAACCTCTCGGAGGTTTAAACTATCATAAAAAACCCGATTTTACCGCAAACGTCATTCATGTACGCCCCTCATCAATGCGATATCAACGCGGGGTTCTACACATTGTACGTTTACACAGACATCATCCAGTATCAAGCGGTCGGTGATTCTCACGTCCCGCTTTTGAGATGCGTACATATATCGGGTAAAAGCAGCGACGCGGTCATTGCTAGATACGACAACCCGCATTACGCAGCGATCAATAAGGATCACATCACCGACATCACCATAGAGTTGAAGGACGATCAAAACCAAGAAGTACCATTTTCTTACGGGAAAGTCATCGTAAAACTACACTTTAAACCAAAAAATGGTTTATTATAGACCCGGAGAAACCGCTGACTATGTCAGCTACTACCAAAATCAGGCCGGCGGGGGTTTACCAGGGTATGCCGGGGGAGGGGTTATGTACGGAGCAGGCTTAGGGGGTCTTTTCAGAGGCCTGTTCAGGATGGCTATACCTCTGTTAAAAAGAGGATTTAGCATCGCGAAACCGCATCTAAAATCTGCCGCTAAAAATATAGTATCCGACGTCGTCTCAAACGTATTCACGCGATCTCATAACGATAAAGCTCAAGACGGATCGGGTCTGATGGTCATGGCTCGTAAGAGGATGTCTAAACCACCGGGTGTGAGGAGGCGTGGTCAGTGGGGAAAGAAGAAAACAACACTTGGACCAAAGAAACGCTCAGTCGTACGTAGAAAGCGTAAGACGTCTGTTAGTCGAAAGGCGACGATCAAGAGAGTCGGAAAAACCATTTTCTAACATGGCGTTATTGCACCGCATGTCGGGAGAATGCATCAAGTCCGAGTTGGACCTATTTACGGTCCCGCTGACGCAGACCGTTATTGAGAAAAACGGCTATTTAGAAGTAGCCCCATTATCGGCCATATCGGACTCTGCACCATTGGAGTTTTTTATCGCCGGCAACGGCGATGATTATTTGGATCTCAATAACACGATGATCTATCTATGGGTGAAAATTAAAGAGCCTGACGGAGATGATATCCCCCACCCGTCAACGGTGGGTCCAATAAACTACCTGGCTGCTAGTATGTTTTCACAAGTCGACGTAACCCTCGGCGACCGCCTGATATCACAGAGTTCCGGAACTTATCCCTATCGCTGTATCCTTGAAAGTCTGCTCAACTACGGTAAAGATACGCTGGAATCTATTTTCTCCGCCGGTTTGTTTCACAAAGACACAGCCGGTCAGATGGATGTGCGTGACCCCGCAGGCCGTAACGAAGGGTTGACGAAGAGATCGACCTACACCGCTCGAAGCAGGGAGGTGGAACTTCTTGCCCCATACACAGCGATATATTCTTTCAGCAGAAGCTTTTAATTAATGGTTTGGATTTAAAGCTACGCTTTATACGGGCAAAGGATGAATTCTGCCTGATGAGATCCGACGACGTGGCTTACAAATTACATATAGTGGCGGCGTCCCTATTTGTCAAAAAAGTTTCTGTATCGCTGCCGGTGAGACTGGCTCACGCCCAGACGCTGCTTTCGACCACGGCCAAGTATCCCATCGATAGGGTCTGTCTAAAATCGTTCTCCATACCCGCCGGCTCTCGTGTTTCGAATCAAGAAAATCTGTTTTTAGGAACACTGCCAAAGTCTATCGTTATCGCTATGGTCGACAACGACGCATTCACCGGTTCCTACGAAAAAAATCCATTCGCGTTCAAACATTACAATCTGGAATTCCTAGCAGTCTACGTAGACGGTCAACAATTCCCCGCCAAGCCTCTACAACCTAATTTCGATGCCGGTTTGGCAGTACGTGAATATTATCAGCTGGCGATGACGACCGGGAGACACCTTAAAGATCAACCGCTCTGTATCGGCAGGAATGATTTCCTGAACGGATACACGCTGTACGCATTTAACTTATCGCCTGACGAGGACTGTGGCCAGCACATTTCCCTGATCAAGTCCGGGAACATCAGAGTCGAAGCTCGTTTCAGACAAGCGCTGCCGAATACCATTAATTTAATAATTTACGCAGTATTCGACAGCCTCATTGAAGTGTCTAACCGCAGACAGGTACTGATTGATCACTACTGAGAGATGAACACGCTACAACTCACAGCTATCGCGGATAAAATAGCATGCAGGGCTCATTTTCTCGGGGTTCTACCGAGCGATCAACTACCCAAAAAACCTCTGAGGATCTTACCGTCGATGGGGATCATTAATACCGACCCGGCTCAATTGCCGGGTGAGCATTGGGTCGCCGTTTATTTAGCCAGAGAGGGGACCGCGTGTTTTTTCGACAGCTTCGGCAATCCTCCCAACAGCCCCCGCTTTCCAATCAGCATCAATAACTTTCTGGCCGTCGTCGACGTATTATATTCTGACAGACGCGTCCAGGATTATTCATCGGATACCTGCGGACAGCACTGTGTGTTTTTTCTATATCATTTAGCCAGAGGTCGCGACTATAACCATGTGATGAAACTATACACCGATGATTATGTTAAAAATGATAAAATGGTGTCCCTCTTTGTGAAGAGATTGAGACCGCATGTTTGTAATGATAAAATGTTATCCTGCATTCATTGCGTGCAGACGTGTTTGATGTATATATAAAAAAGCTTAAACCATTATATTTCTCATCGTCTTTTATTTAATGCTCACACAACATCGTTACATTTCCAACCATCGCCCTCGGCCGATAGCCGGCGAGTCTCCGAAATCTGGAGCCAAGCGAGGTGAATATCTCCTCGCCTTTTTTTTATAAGGTCTAACAGGCGTCGATGTGGTGAGAGGCGAGTTTCCGAAATCTGGAGCCAGGCGAGGCGAATATCTCTGCGCCTTTTTTTTATAAGGTCTAGCAGGTGGTGATGGCGGTTCTAAAGGTTTACTCTTTAGAGCCGAGTTTCCAAACTCTGGAGCCAGGCGAGGTGAATATCTCTGTGTCTTTTTTTTATAAGGTTCTAGAGGTTTACTCTTTAGAGAGTTAATCGTGCGTCTGACCTGTTGATTGGGCACCATAGAAAAAGGAATGTTTAATTCGGCAAAGGCCCGTAGAAACTCGGACCATCCTAGAGGTCTCCGGTCATCCCTGACCTTTTGCGGGGCCGTAACATTTTTTAACAAATCGAGCATGTGCGAACCTTGTACGGCTTTACCCCTGAACACAAACTCCCCGGATTCGTTCCACGAGCTCAGTCCTTTAGCTTTAGACATCTTGTCTAATATGTATCTGCTGTTTTTCACACTTCTCGATGGCACATTCTTCAGAACTTCGTCGACGACAGCCCCCTCAACTTTAACGTCTTCAACGTTAGCAGCCGGCGATTCGTCTTTATGACCGGGGTCAAGATCCGGTAACGAAAGCGTTAAAACACCGCTCTCACGATCCCCTTGTTTAACGATGGTCAAAAACCTGCTCAGGGTATGGGTGTAAAGTTTGACTTTTTCGTAAGGATTCAAATCGGTGCGGCGTAAAATATTTCTTATGGCGGCGTCCAAATCGTTCTCCACGGTCTGTTGAATGTTCTCGCGAGCATTTTCACTCTTGAGCTTGTCCAGCTGATGGTGAGGGACTAAATACATCTTCTCGGCATACTCCATCCTAGCGATTTGCTATCAAGTTCGTGAGAAACGGCAAGGCTACGCTTAGGAGCGGCAACAGGAACCCTCCCTTCTGGTTGAAGACTCATTTCTTGGCCGCTATGCCAATTTTTTTATTGGCTACAAATTTAATATCCGTTTTTCTCTTTTTCAGTTTTTGATACTGTTGCCTGTTGACCGGAATGACGCCATAGAGGATGTTTAGAGCCAGTTCGCAGAGCGCTAAAATGAATTCGTCGGACGCCGATTGTAAAATAAGGCGTCGTTGTTTAGGAGTGGCTTTATGTAGCAGTTTTAACACCGGCAGATGCTTACAAAGTCTGGCGGACATGGTTATCATGCTCTTCTTTTTTTCGGGATATAAACCACTTGACGCTCCGAAAGCAATCCTGTTCTGAGACGGTACTGCTCCGGAGTTTTTGCTTTATAGTCTATCATGAGATAGCCGAAAGGTCGGTCGACCGCGTCGTGATAACACTCCATAAAGTATTTTGTGTTTCCGGGGTACATTTGACGCCCTAGCATCGCCACTTGATGGACGTCCCGAGGATTTTTAAACAGGATCATATAATTGGCGTTTAAACTGATGGTTCGGCTGGACTTACCCTGTGCAAATAAATTTTGCACTATGTAAATAGAGCTGAGATTCCTGTGGTGGCAGTATTGCGTGAACACCCGCTGCAGTTCAACGTTAGCGCTAAGCTTGCTCCATGAGGTCGTCCACCACGAGAAGATTAGTGGTGGTAACAGGCAGTAAATCATCATCATTCAGACTCTGGGGTATTCCTTGTATAAATTTAATGTCATACAATTGAAGTAAATCATCGTACAAAGTTTGCCAGCAATCATACAACCAAACAATGTTTTCAATTTTCTTGGAAATGATATTCAAACCTTTTTCCAACAAAAGTTTTACAAAATAAGACTTGCCACTATTCGAGGGTCCAGAAACCACGCAACTGAAAGGGTGTTGAAGTCTGAAATCAAAATCGGAAACATCCTGAGACCCTCTGTGCATCATCTGATCAGTAGCCATAAGGAAGTGTGCTATAGTCGCTTAAAAGCCGACGTTTATTGTAGACGACCTTAAACCTTTTAACGACTGATTTGTTGTGTAATGTGAGAGCCTTTTTATCTCTAACAATGTTTTCCGTCTGAGCCAGGATGTATTTTATCATGCGACGTCACATAGCTGTCAACCAGACCAATCAGGGATTCGAGACAGATAGCTCTGGAATTTTTAGCATTCAGGGTAATACCTTTAGCTTTCATAGAAACTTTACCTTTGGCCGTCTCAAATCCATACGATTTGGGACCGCTCGAGCAGAAGGTCGTTATATAATCATCGGGGGCTACTTCGCTCGTCAGCTCCCCTAAATGATCGCCCAGAGGCGGCTCCCAGTCGCCGTCCCTAGACACAAATACGACGCTGTCTGTGTCAGAGTATAGCAGTCGGTCGCCGAGTCTGTCCATCAATTCGTACAATTCCAGTCGGGCGTGCGCTGTAGTGAAAGCGCCTAAAAAAACATTGACGTCGCGCGCCTTGCAAACATCGTCTTTGTCGGGTTTATGCTGGACGAGAGCTACGTCATCTGAGACGAATGAGAAATAGGCCAGCGTGTCGGTATTGCCAAAAACAATCCTGGTGAAATCTTCGGGCTCGCTCACCAGAATCGTTTGAGGTAAGTTCTGTCTTAAAGAGAAGCGCCCCCACAAGCTATTGAGAATTAATTTTGTGATTGCCCTTTGGGCGGCGTTGTACTTGATCTTTTCCGGATCGAGTTGTATACCCTCTTTTTCAAAATAGTCACGGATGTAAGCCTCTTTCTCTGCATCAGTGACGACGTTCGAAGGGTACCCAGACGCTTGTTGTTTCAAACGCAAGAAGGTTTTTACGTATTCGGCAAACAACGTGTCTGACCGTTGTGGAAAATGCCAAACCTCGTCTATCTTGGCTACCACATAGCCCTTCTCGATGGCTTTTAAAAGCTCGATACTGACCCAACAGCCCGAGAGCGATCTTTCCTGGTCCGTGTGGGTACAGCTCGAGGTCTGGTTTTGGTCCTGGGCGCAGGTTCTACATAGCGGAAACATGAGTTTTCCTTGGCATCTGTAAGGGAGAACCGGGTGCAGTAAGTTGCGGGGAGGGTACACGGTGGCTTTGATAAGTCCGTAATAGTTTTCAATCGGTTCAAAATCTGCGAAAATGATTTGGGGGTGTTCGATCGGATATGTTTTCCTGGCTTGGCAGAAAGGATAGAGACTTGTGAAATCCAGATACCTTATTTTCTCATCGCCGCTCACCTTGTGGTATAGTTTATAGGCGTTCGTTCGGCCTCCGTAAAGCGCGTCACGAGGATTCAATCTCTCTGGGGCAGAATAATCGGCCATAAATTCTATCACGGAGGGGTCGGTCTTTTTCATGCGGTTCCATTCGCATTCCCACAGAACCTCGATTTGCAAACCGTACGCTTTCCGGAGAATTTCCACTTTGTCGTCAAATTGGTTCCTGAGAACCCCGTAGGGTACTCCTGACAGGGGGTGCGCCTGATGGGGTTCAAAGCGACAGCAGTGCCCGTGGAAGATGCACCCCGCGTATTCTAAGCCGTGCCTGACGCCGTCCTGCTCGTAGTAGCCGTCTAAAAAGTACTTACCGATCGATACTTCGCCGTGGTTTACGGCGTGGTGAAGGTCCACGTTTCGAGTCTTTTTTATATACTCTAGCCATTCGATCGAACCGCTGGAGTAGGACTTATTTTGATGGACGTACGCTTTGTTATGCGTGAGGGCGAGCGTGTTTCTGTCGAGATAGTGTGTTTTGAAGACCCCCATCGCGCAGCTGGCCAGCGTCGTGAACCCAAAAGGGTCGAGTTTGGTGCAGTGTAGGAATGACGCTCTGTACTTCATGCATCCTTCGCGCAACAACACGACGTCGTTAACGCCGTAGGCGTACAGTTCTTTCTTGAAGTTAAAGAACTTGCCCTTCACTGTGCTGTACCACGCATCAAACTTTTCTCGGTCTTTATCCGACATGTTCTCGTAGTTGTAGAACTTTTTGTCGGGGTATGGTCCGACATAGTTCTCATTTTCCACCCTGTTGAAAAGATGTGGAAAGTAACCTTTTTCAGTCGTCGTTAAGTCTAACGCTGCGGGCATTTTGGCCAGAGCGAATGGGAAAAATGAGTAACTGTCGATATATCGCTGGGCAAAGGTGCTGTCATACATGAACATTAATTTGCACCCTTGCATTATGACCTCAATCGCGATCCCTGATTTGCAAAAATACTCGAGGATTAGAAAGGCGTCGAATCTGGAGGCGTAATGAGCGATGAAGCAGTAGCCTGTGTATCGGGGTTGTCTGAAGTGGTTGATTAGCTTAGCGATGCAGCCGGTACCGCTAGCAGTAAATTTCTTGCCTTTGAATGTGATGGCGCAAACAAAATTAGCCACGTGTCGACCATTTTCGTACCGCGTTTCGAAATCGTAGAAGATGTATTTCTCGCACGGCTCCTTAGGCTCTAGAGGTTGTATGAAGCATTGATGCTCACCATCGGCCGCCAGACGCTCGCGACAATGCACGCATTTGTCCGGGGCGCACATGTGTTTGGTTTTCTTGTTGCCCGGTTTAACGTCGTAACGTCTGTTACATAGTTTGCAGTATTTGATCATATCACAAGCGGGGTATTCCTGACCGGGAGGCGGGGGTTTTTTATGCATTTCGAAACAATACGCCGATTTACAGTACCGCAGGCAATCGGGGCAATGTATGATTCTTACAGGGAACCTGTAACATTCCGCATCGAAACAGATGTTGCAGGCGTGCTTACAACGATGGTGTCTGCGGTCGGTGTAAGATTTATAGCAAAATGGACACACGTAACCTGAACCGATGAATGCCGTCAAACTCGTTATCATGTAGTAGTGGTCGTTGTGGAGATACAGGAAGACCGTTTTTGGGTGGGGTTCGTCAGAGTTTTTGTAGGTTTCTAAGACCAATGCATTAGATCTGTGAAATACGACGATTTTAATGTCTAGCGCTCGTTCAAACGAGGCTATGTCGCCGAGACCGATTCGGTCTTGGATTGAGAAACCGACGCTGTTTTGGATGACGGTAGCCAGTTTTTCTAACTCGCTCTCGGGGTGTTGGGGGTTAAGGAAACGGGCGATACAGATGGAGAAGCACAGATTATTTGAAATATTGGTGGGGCAGAATAAACTCGTCTTTTTCCTTTTGATCACCTCATCAACAGCGAGGTCCGTGATTTTTCGCCGAGGCCTACCCCCGCCTTGTCTGTTCATGGCTAGGGAGGCTTCAAATTCTACGGTTTGGTCAGATAGTAACCGGTCGTTGCTCTGTAAAACTTTTTCGATTTGATCCATAAACCCATCCACGTCATAATTATTACCGGGGGTTAAAATACCGCTAACGGGCGTTTGGAGGCTGGGAGCCGTCAATGTGACATTGATCACCGGAGAATTTTGGTCAAATTGCCTAGCGAAATTCACAATTCCAGTAAGCATGTCGTGTAAGCGGGTATGATAACGGGCCAAATCTGTAGAGTTAATCTCTCTCAGATTCGTAGTCCTTCTCAACGTCATGCTATTGAAACGAGGTCGTGGTAAAACATGATATCCATTAACGTCCCCACCCTCGCGAATCAACCTGTCAATGTCTGTACGGCTTAATCGAGCCTGTGTAGTAGGGTCAACATTACCTGATGCGGACGGTGGCGAAGTATCATTACCGGCAGGGTGCTCTGTGTTGTCAGGGTCGGTAGATGGTGGGTTGTTTAAAACACCGCCATGTTGTACAACGGGGTCGTTGTCTAGGCTTAGCAGAGGATCAAACAAATTCATATTTGGATTTACAGCTAATTCAAAAAGATCCAACATAGCAGGGGATTCTAGATTAAACAAATACTGTTCTAAAGAATCGGGCAGTATACTTAGCATTTCAATCTCGTCCGGTGACAGTTCTGTGGAGGATTGGTCTGATTGGCATAAGTCTGTGTCGTCTGACCCGTCCATTTTTAGATTTCAGAGCAAAACACGTACTATTACAAAATCATAGAGTTAAAACAAGCATACAAATTTCATATAGTATAAAAAAGCATATATGAACTATTACAAAATCAGAGTATACAAACATTCATGAAATATCAGATTATATGTAAACAAAGTATAAAAAGTATAAATTTCATATAGTATAAAAAGCATATATGTAAACAAAGTATAAATGAAATATTACACAATCAGAGTATAAATGAAATATCAGATTATATGTAAACAAAGTATAGATGGAATATTACAAACGTGCAATATAAGAATTACTAGGAATAGATCTATATTCAATTTGACTCCGTCGTCTCATCTATGATGGTGAGAATAAGGTGATGCAAAATGAGCACCAATTCTCGTTGGTATTGGCTCAACATACGATCATTTCTATCAAACCGCTGTTCAGTCGTTGATCTCATAGCATTGACGCGACGGAATATTTCATTGGCCAGATCCTGAATAAAGCGATCCTGCGCATCGAATCGGCTACGTGTCTCGAGGTGATTGGCACGGAGCTCACCACGCAATGCGTCTAATCTGCTATGGGTTTCGATTTGTCTGTCACGAGACTCAATCAATTTGTTGTTAATATCATCCTGTACGTCTCGAAGTTCGATGTACTTGTTGTTTATGTCAACCTGAGCGTCGCGAAACTCTTGACCTAATGATTCTATCGAATTAATGAGCCTATGTGTCAGAGGCGCATCATCGAATGGTTCATCAGCCGACTGAGGCTCCGGCACTTCTTCCACTTCTACTTCTTCCAACGACGGTGATCTAGAAGGGTAGGGTGTTTGACCCGCATGGCTGGTTGACACCTCGCCAGGCTCGCTCGTCCAAGAACCCAGGTCCCAAGCATCAAGTTGAGACGTACCCCAGCTAGTCAGGTCATCCTTATGGCTTCTACTCGAGTCAGCTGTGTGTAAAAAAAAATAAAAAATCTTAATGGCGTGACTCCGCCGGAGTTTAAATGCAAATAATGTAGAAGGTCTTACCATGAAAGAAGGCGGTCTCAGGACTGGTGGGTGGGCTGCTTGGTGGTGTCGGACAAAGAGTTTTCCTCTCTGGAGAGCTCTCAGGACTGATCGCCGGGGAAAAACGATAAGTCTTTCTTGGTAGTTCCCCGCTGGGTTCAGGTCGGACCACCGCTGTAAAACGATAAGTCTTTCTTGGTGGTTCGCCGCTTGGTCCAGGACTGACCGGCGAGGTGGGACGATTCGTTTTTCTAGTCTTCTTTCTTGCTGGTTCGTCGCTGGGTCCAGGAAGTGGTTCGTCGTTGGACCCTATTGGATTCTCGACGCGCG
Organism: Abramis brama; assembly: GCF_963993115.1. Taxonomy (NCBI): domain Eukaryota; kingdom Metazoa; phylum Chordata; class Actinopteri; order Cypriniformes; family Leuciscidae; genus Abramis; species Abramis brama. The sequence goes on from NC_139968.1 coordinate 36,653,563, forward strand.
CCGGAGTGGAATCAGGTAGGATGTGGGGCCTGTCTGTTACATTGACGGTGGGATCTTCATTGCCATCTTGCGTGAGATCGATAACTGTCTCGAAGCCGGGTTGGGTGATAAATTGTATGAAATCTAAAAATAAAATTTGATTTCTCATAAACATAAAAGAAATCTAACATTTTGATTTCTCATATCTTGAAAAATCTTGTTTTACCATTGGCGGCGCTGTCTGGATCAACAGCCCGAGCGGTCACTGTGAATTAAAAAAATTAAATTTATAAAAAGACAAAATTAAAATACGTTCATTTTAATTTATAAAAAGAATAGTTAATACGTACTTACATGTATTAATAGTGTCAAAGGCTTGCTGCTCAATATTTGAACCTGAGATAAAAATAAAAAACCCTGTTATGATTTAAAACACATGGTGAGGGTTTTTATATGCTTGTTTAATGGAGCACACACAGACACACACACACACACACACACACACACACAGACACACAGAGACAGACTGTGACAAAGAAATCATGATGTTATATCATCAAAATCCAGCAGATGGCGCAATTTTCACTATAACAGGGTGTTATATCATCAAAATCCAGCAGATGGCGCAATTTTCACTATAACAGGGTGTCATAACATTAAACCGCCAGCAGATGGCGCGATTTTCACTATAACAGGGTGTCATAACATTAAACCGCCAGCAGAGGGAGGCATTTCAATGTCATACCATTAAACCGACAGCAGAGGGAGGCATTTCAATCTCATATCATCAAAATAAAAGTGTTTTTCATACTAAACACTCTAGCGCTGATATTAAGACAAATAAAACATCGAGGCATAATCATAATTTGTGATAAATTAATAGAGTAGTTAAAATATCTATCAGCAGAAAAAACAGCATAGTTTATGAATATAGCAGATAAAATAAAACATCATAGTTTATGAATATAGTCACTAACAGTAGATAAAATACCAGTGCATGTTTTATTACAGTAATGAATTGTAATATGGTTTAAAGACGTCATAGCATAATCATAATTTTATGATAAATTAATATAGTAGTTAAAAAATCTCTATCAGCAGATCAAATTCCAATAGCATAATGCATGTTTTTAAAACACTGGTGAATCAATACGGTTTAAAGACAACATAGCATACTTTGTTAAATGAATATTTCCATCATCAGTTACAACAGATCAAACACCATAGCATAATTTATATGAATCAGCAGATGAAACTATAATCCATGTTTTAAAACACTAATGAATTATACTGTCTTTTTTTTTTTTTTTTTTTTTTTTTTGTATAAACAAACTTTTTTTAAATAAAACAGCATAGCATGAAATGAGAAAATACTCACGTTTCTCCATTGTCTGCGAAAATGTTTGGGCCAAGTGATTGTCTTGGAGAGTCTCCAAAGTTTTGGTGCAAGTGATGGTTTGAGCTTATCAAAATGTATTTATAAAGGCGAGTATATGAAGGAAATCGGTGTTGAGTGACCACTAGGTGTCATCCTTGTTCTATGAATGGACCTGTAAAATTCGTGGAAATGGACCAGGGTCACAGGTGTCACCGTAAATTCGGGGGCAGAAGATATGCTAGACGCGGACCAAGCGTAATTCATAGATAGAACCGTCAGAAAACTGTCAAAAACATGCTACTCCTTTATAAGATATGATGGTTTTAATTAACAACATCTTTAAAGATATTATGATTTTGAAGTAAATTCAGACGAGAGTGAACGGTGGCACGTTAATTTACAAGACCCATTCGCACGCACACACACACATAAGGACTGATTTGGAGCGCCGCAGGTCACAAAGGTGATGTGAAAACACCGCCTTCAGCTCTCTAAAAAATGTAGAATGGATTTTGTTTATCTGAAACAATTGCTTGCAGTATATTTCTTATAATCATTTCATTTATAACCCTTTAAAAGAATAGAATGTTTTTCAACTTTAGTTAGTGCGAGATAGACTTCACAGTTTCACTATACTGAGAGGTGCAAAGGAGGGGGGTGTCAGACAGAGAGAGCGCGCGCATAGACACCCACAGACGCGCGCGGCCCCCTCCTCTTGCTGCTGACACACACGCGCTCGGCTCACTATGTTTTGAGACACGGGTAAGCTCATTCAGGAAAGGAGTATTTTTGTTTTCACCACTTTTAATCATTTGAAAACATTATTACAACTTTTAAAAATTTTGGATTATAGTTTGAAAATCATTTTAACCCTAACAAAACATTGACCATGTCTCATTCTGATCGTCGATTCAGAGAGAGACCAACAGATGGAGCTGCGAGCCCGTTTCATCCGTGGTAGGTTCTCTCTATAATAAGGTAAGACAATTTTATTCAGCTAAAACTATTGGTTTTAGTAAGCTTTTATATTATAGACTTAAAAACAACCTTAGCATGATAATTATTATATAATTTATATTATAAATTATATAAAGGATAGGAATGTGAAATAACTAAATGTTTTTTTTCAACCTTAAATTGATTTAGATTATACACTTTTAAAGAGTACATTGTTTATGTAATTTTTATCTAAAATAATTGGTTTTAGTAGCTTTTTATTTTATACACTTTTATTCATCTAAAATAATTGGTTTCAATGTATGTTTTATTTTAAAGGATGAGATTATTTTGTGTGACATACGCTTCTCACTTTCACTGCGGTGGGGGCGCAGGTCTCTGACACAAGCCATATAACCACACACACACACACATATAACTGGGACAAAGTTCAAACAAACGGCAAAAAACATCTGTTCTATTAATATAGGACAAAACTACCCGTCAAAATTATGATTTAGTCCTAGCTAGGTCATAGTTCAAAACTAACTGTCAAAACCCATGATCGATAGGCTAGCAGGGTCAATAGGTTAATCCCATGACCGCATTCCGGAAGTTCAACCCGTCAATCATAAAGGTCACCGGAAGTTCAACCTGCCAAAAGGTCAAAGGTCAAAGTCGTAAATCATTTTGACACATGCCGTCCCATAAGTACTACTACTAATATTTTCTATATAAAATACAATTGTGAAAATCTTCATGTTAATAATAGCATTTTCAATAATTAAAACTTCATTTTTGAGTTTGACATCGAACACCCCGGAAAACACAGCTAACATAGTTCATAACATAAATAATTAATTTCTGAACATTGACCTTCAGTCTTTATTCACTTTTTTCTCATGTTGTTTCAATAGATTTCATAAAAGAATAGAATAGAATAATTCTAATAGGGGCTCATTGTTACTTAGTGTTACAACGTTCCCCAACTGGGATTTAAACCCTGCTAGTGTCTTCTGCTTAGCGGAGCATTAAAGAACCATATCAACTGTTAAATAACATATTGGAGATTAAAATAATATCAGATTTGTCTAATATTAAGTGAACACAAAAGATATGAAAATTTCACATAAGAAATCTACTTTTGCTATGGTTAAATAAATGTTCAGTGATATCTTCCAAAGATTTCAGAATTTTGGCAAATGTTTTTCTCTATATAGTTTTGATATGGAAACTTGTAAATACATTAAGTTTTGTCATGATGGCATGGAAGTACTTTGTAGTTTGTGCCCCGCTCACGCCTATACTTCATGGTAACATCTACAATAACTGCTTTTGTTGAAATGAAATAAATTATTTAAGATTACTAATTATAACTTCAACCAACCTGAAAAAAAAAAAAAAACGAGATTTTATAGAAGCATAACTGTCAGAAGATATGACCTGATTTCTCCAGCAAGGTAAAATTATTTAATACATTTGGTATAATCTTTTTTGTTTTATATGATTAAAGTCCTTTTCCACCTTGATGTAAATGCAGTTGGGTCAACACATTTTAGTTGGTTTAGGCCAAATTAGTTATTTGATAACTAGTATTTTTAACTTTATAATAATAGTAAAAAAAAAAATGTATGTATGACCAAACTAATTTTTAACCCTCCCACATAATTTCTTGGCTCAGTTGGGAACATTTTATTGATAAAACATTTTTTGGGAATTTTTTTTGGTACACAGGTCAGAAAACTAAGATGGACACCTCAGGCAACATTTTGTTGTGCTTTCTCTTTCAGGATACAAACACATAAAAAGCGGTATTTTGCACAGATAATGTCATGTCCACAAATACATGTTGGATAGCACTGTGTGCACAACTGACTTTTAAGGCACAGACAAACAGAAGTGCTAATGAACAGTATTTTACTGATGTTTTACTACTGTTGATGTGCTGAGCGGCCATATTGGATTCATTCAGGCTTTTTGTGCTTTGTCTGGGTTGTTGACTGTTTTCTGTCCAGGCATTGACGCACACAAAAAAAGATGTTTTTTTTAATGTCATCTGGTCATCTTCAGGATGTGGGATCTAGGTTTGATAGCAACGGTTATTTCTGAGAAGCTTGATAAGTTCTACTAAAACATCGCACTGCAAGATCAAGGTCATGAACAATCAAGTCAATCTTAATCCAAAGTATATGGCATTTTAATGTGTCACAATCAAACAATAAGAAGAATGATTTAGTATGTCAAACATCAGCATTAATAGTATTATATTTTTATAGAAAAACTGTATTGTGAGCATCATATCAGCAGGAAAGGGGAACAAAAAGGCCACAATTGCACAAGCTGTTTGTGCAGTACAATCAGTTACCACATCAAACCACATTTCTCTCCAGAGCAGCTAGATTCATTTTGACTCCAAAACACAGAATCACAGTCACAGCAAAAACACAATAGGATTATTTATTTATTTTCAAATCCATTTGTTCGTGACATGATTTTATTGCCTTCATTATCACATTAGGCCATTTACACTACACCATTTTCAACTAAAGACGGAAATCTTCTATGTGTTTTTTATGCGTTTTGGACGTTCAGTTACTCAACAATGACATTTTGGGGGCCCGAAAACACAAACCTTTGAAATTGACACCATTATTGTCTATAATTATCATGTAAACTACAAAACTCTATATCTGTGAACTCTGTAGTGAAAACGCTTCTGTCATGTGTATTACATGTTCAGTCTATAGGTGTGTGTGTTTATTTAAAAAGTGACATTGCCATCCACTGGCCTGACAGCAGAATACAGCGTTTTTAGTCATTTCCGCTGATCAAAATGGGGATTGTTTTGACAATGCTGTCGTCTGTACGAGAAAAATGCAAAGGATATACTTCTCCATTTTTAGTACAGTGATGTTGTGTAAACGTATACCCTAAAAGTGGAAAACTGATTAGTTTTCCAACATTTAACTTTACTACACTGCAGCTTTTATTGCAAAAATCAACAAGAATTAATCTCCCCAGACAGCAACATAGTGTTGGCCCAGATCCGGCCCACATCTGGTATGCATAGAATCCAGATGTGTACCAGATGTGGCCCGACACTATGTTGCTGTCTGGGTTTAGTTCAGTGTGAAAGAAATCACACTGTTATCATGACAATCAGCAGTCGTCCTGTTTTCTGTAGGCTCACAAGCATCAACGATCTTGAGCACATGCACATTATTTAGTAGGATTGCGACAATACAACAATAAACAATCCAGATGTAAAGTTGTCCATTTGCAGGGATTGCACTTTGCAAACGGCTTCATTGAATTCACAGTGACTTGTAAGTGAAATCATTTCAGCCAAGGTGTTTGTTTTTTAGCAGGAAACTCTCTTACATGTCCACCATTTTGCATGATCAGATTTGCTGTGGTATCTGTGGAGGGAGGAGAAAGAAGCGGAGGAGATCCGGCTTGTTCTCATCGACTGCAAACCACAGTGCTTTCAGAGTTTAAAGCTTGAGCACCTTGAGTGATAGTTCAGATCCCTGAACTGCTGAGGAAAATGTTCGACAGATCAATTTTGTTCTGTTTGTGCTGTTGCCGTTTGTTTGGTAAGTTACAAACATACGAAGATGCTTCTCTGAGATCTATTTATCTTAAAGGATCTCATTTGAAAGCCAAAATTGGACTTTACAGAGTTTGCAATTGTTTCAATACCACAAAGTTCAGTTAAAGCTTAATTTATTTAAGACCCTTAATCTGCACAATTGACTTGTTTTTTCTTTGTTCTCCAGGAGTGTTTGCTGACACAGATGCAGTGAAGTCAGTGTCAGTGATGGAGGGAGATTCAGTCACTCTACAGGCTGATACTGAACTACAGCCCAATGATCTGATCATGTGGAACTTTGGAACCAACGGGCCTCTTTTGGCGAAAATCCACCACAAGACCAACGACATCTCAATAAAGGAATATGTTCTTGACGGGAGATTCAGAGACAGACTGAAGGTGGACAATCAGACTGGATCTCTGACAATCACAAACACCAGAATCACAGACTCTGGAGTTTATCAAATATCCATCAGCAGCAAAACACATACCAAACATAGATTCAGCGTTACTGTCTACGGTGAGTAGAGATAAACAGGCTGCACTGTGTTTGTATGCTATGACAGTTGCAGGAAAGCTACATTTCTCTTTATTCTTTCATGTTTTTAAGCTCGTCTGCCCATTCCGGTTATTATCAGTGAACTCCCGCCAAATTCATCATCAGGATCGTCAGTGTCCAAATGTGTGCTGCTGTGTTCAGTGTTGAATGTGTGTGATGCGACTCTCTCCTGGTACAAAGGAATCAGTGTATTGTCCAGCATCAGTGTGTGTGATCTCAACAGAAGCCTCTCTTTACATCTGGAGTGTCTGGATGATTCCTACAGCTGTGTGCTGAACAATCCCATCAGCAACCAGACCACACATCTCAACAACACTGATCTCTGCCAGCCATGTTCAGGTGTGTTAGTTATACTACTAATTATTGACATAATTATCTTGGATGCCTTATTTGTTTTGTACTGTATGTTGTTGGTCATGATGTTGTTTTTTTATTTCCTCAGATTGCGCTTTCTGTTGTGATGCTTCTGAAGTTGTCGCCCGATTGGTCCTCTCTGTTCTGGTGGGCGTGGCTACTGTTTTTGTTTTAGTTTATGACATCATCACATCCAGGAGAGGTGAAAAGGAGGCACGTTCAGGGATGAGGTGTTCATAATGATGAGCGTGCGTAACAAACAAAACAATACAATTCATCTAATTAGCAAAGATTAAAGATTACTTTAGTTTGTGGGTTTATTCTTGGTTTCACAAACTCACTAAGGGGCCGTTTACTCAACTAAAAACTGAAAACTTTTATCCGTTTTGGCTGTTCATTTACACAGTAACAGTGTTTTTGGTCCCTGAAAACATACTTTTGAAAATGGGTTTCAAATGGCAAGGTTTTTTTTTTAAATTATACTGTTATCATCTCTGTGTAAACTACAAAAACATGAATTTGTGTAAACGGTGACTTCATGCTCATGCCTATTACATGTTTAGTTACAAAATGACATCTCCATCTACTGGCCTGGCATTAAAATACAATGTTTTTGCTGAACCGTGTGAACGGGGATTGTTTTGAAAATGTTGTGCTCTGTGCGTGGAAAATGCAAATGGTAAACTTTTCCGTTTATAGTACATCGTTGTCGTGTAAAAATACCCTTGGATCCACTGATTCGGATTTATTTTATATTCATTTTTTTGGCTTGTTTTACCTTGCTTTGTTTTTTACTGGTTGATCTTCATTGAGTTTCTTTGTTCATTATTATTGTACATTTAATAAAACGTACAGTTTCCAACACTAAAACAGTCATTATTTAAATATATGTATATATTGAAATACAGTTTTTGGTCCTCTGCTGGTCTGGGATGTTAATTTTTTTTTATTAATTTCATTTTGTGTACTGTTACTTTGAGGCATTTGATAAAAACCTGGGATTTAAAACCAACAGGAGGAAATCATTACTATTTGCGTGTCTTTTAGCCTAATATATTTTAGAATTAAATCTTTAACCTTTACTAAAGTTGTTCAACTCAATCCTTAAAGGGGTCATGACATGAGAAACCAAATTTGCCTTGATCTTTTGGTATATAAGAGGTCTTTGTACCATTAAAACGTCCTGCAAGTTTCATAGCTTAAGACGTCCTCCCCATTATAAACGAATCATTTATTTAATCAAGCTCTAAATACAGCTCGTTCTGGATCCATGGTATGAAGTGACGCCACGGTACGAAGTGACGCACCAGTCGTTTGCATATGACCGCCTCCAGCGTAGACAACTACGCTTCAAGCGCAAGATAACTACGCCTCATTTCATCATCGCATCTGTCACGCGCTTCACATGTGTTCAGTCGACGTGCAGCGAGTGGGTCTGTTTACAAGAAGACTGCGATGTCACGCAGATGTGCTGTTCCTGGCTGTGGACAAACAACATGTTTGAATAATATACGCTGCTGAAAGATCCAGACGTCAGGGGAAGATGGATGCAGTTTATTTTTCGCGGACGTCCCAGTTACGGCAGTGTTAATTTAAGCGTGTGTTCTCCACATTTCAAGGATGAGTGACAGTTGAGAACAATCGCAGTTTGATGCTGGCTTTGCCAGAAAACTTTTGTACAAGATAAGGCCGTGTGGACTATTCTGGGCTACACAACGACGACGCAAACTGTAAGTATTGTAGGCTATTTAAAACTTTAAACTTTTTTAAAACGTTAATTGCAGTTTAATTCATTATGAATAATCACTGTGTTTTTTAGCCTACTTATTGTTTTATGACCGTCATGTTCATGCCCCGTAGGCTATTAAAAGATGTAACGTTAGGCTGTTAAACTGACAAAATAGTTTCACACTTTCTATGTGGACGGGCTGATGCATTCTTAGTTGTTTTGATGGTTCATTTCCTCTGATTTTCGACTCAAACATCATTGCTATTGCCTCGCACGCATCACCCGTTACTATGGTAACGGTAAACACAGCCCCGCAAAAACCGCACATTTTGACAAGGAGGCGTTAACAATTGATGCATAGGCACTGATGTTATCCAATCATAGATATATCTATGTTATCCAATCATAACAGTGGGTGTTAACACTGAACTCTTAAAGGGGAAACACCCCCAAAACAGACTGTTTGAATCAGAGCATGAGAAACAGGGTGGGAAAAGGTCATAAATCACTAAATTTTAAATGTTTTTTGTCCAAAAAACTATAGTAATACTATTGCACCTAAGGGAACACAATAAAAGAAAAGAAAAAACCATGTCATGACCTGTGATAAAGTCACATTAGCTGCCACCGCTGGGGAAGCAGCACTGGCACAGGCATATATACGCACATACATACTGACCTCATTCATCAACATCTCGTTCCTCCCTACCATAGCAGCTATCATAGGAGTGGGTGCACACGCAATGATGATAGCACCTGGACATTCATCCATTTCTCCACTCTCCCTTCCATATTCATTCCCCGGTCATTTCATACACTTACATTGCACTGTCTGATTGTGTCGTCCGTATTGTTTGTCTGTGTGGGCGTAGTCAGTCTTCCAGCGCCAGCGGCCGAACCGAACGATTGAGCGGCGGCCGTTTATGACGTCATGGCGGGGTCGCGTCGGCGCATCAAAACCGGAAGCTGACGAAACCATTGTCTAGTGTGAATAGGGGTGTACTCAAATGGAAAAATTATGTGTTAAGTGTATTATGTGTGAATGTATGGTTTTATTTGTGTATATGTGTATTATAAATATATTATTAATGTATTATTAATATATATAATATATTGGGAATGGATAATCAAATAGATGAAGTATTTGTATGTTTATTAATTGTTATATGTTTCGGGGATTGGTGTGGCCCAAAAAGGGGCGGGGCTTGGCCTATTTAAGCCAAGGCCAAACCTGAAGTCATCACTTGTTAACCAAGTCGGAAAGCGAGAGTGCAACTGTGGTGCCTCAAGCAAACCAAAACCTTTGTGAACTGGTGTACGGTAGATACGTTTTTTTTTTGTTGAAGAGTTTTCGTCTTTATTTTTTTGTTGTACTTTCAGGGATTTTTTTTCTTTTCTTTTCTTTTTGTGTGCACCTGTACATATTCTTCACTGTGGACGGTCTTCTTATTGGCACTGTAAATAAATTCCACCTTGCACGAAGTGCTTCTGCGAGTGCGCCATCCTTTTACATCCATACACGGACTCACATTTCTCCCCGAAGACGGGCTGGTAGGCTCGTCTTCATCACATGACCCCTTTAACAATATGAACACAGTGTCTACTCAACTAATTTCTATTGAATGTATGTCAGTGGATCTTATTTTCACCTTTTCTGAAAGGAGAGTTCCTGGTTAGGACACTAGATGGCTCTCTAGTGATAAACTATACACAGACTTTAATAAAATAGCAGGCTATTTATAAAAATAATGACACTGATTTAAAAAAAATAGTTTACTGTATCTACTTTACAGAAAGAATAACCAAATAGGTTGGTTTCACGTGACGTCACGCTGCTGCATCGCGAGAGCGCGAAATTCAGATGGAGGGCAGGAAGTGAAATAGCTGAGGATCTGCCGTCTGAAAAATGCCAATGTTTTGTGTAGTTTACGGCTGCTCCAATCGTTCTAATCGAGAAAAGGGAAAGGGTTTTTATAGAGTACTGAAGATTGTCACTCATAAAGGTGAGAAATGTAAAAAGCTCACAGAACAACGCCGTAAAAAGTGGATTTTTAACGTAAGTTACGTCTGCGGTCGGGAGGAGCAGAGTCTGTTAATGTCTGTGTCCGCAACGACCACTTCGTCGGAGGTATGTTAGCTAGCCAACATGTTTTTTGTGTCTGTGTTTATATAGCATTAGGTTGTCGTTAAATGCTCATTTACTTACTCATTTACTGTCAGTGAAACGTGACCTAATTCCGATTTTTTGCTCATATGTGACACAGATCGGATGTGTTCTATGACAGTCAGTGTAAACAGGAAAAAAAACGCATGCATTCGGATATTTCGAGATCGGTTTCAGGCCTCATTCATATGTGGAAATAAATCGGATATGTGTGCCAGTGCGACTGTCATGTAAACAGGCAGATCGGATTATCTGAGGCATTAACGTCTCCGCGGTTAAAGCCAATATTTTAAACACAATATGCTCCCACCAGTCCTGATCTCTCTCACACACAATAACTGAAGCATATGTGCAATGATGGCACTTTTCGTCCTCCTCCGCCTCATAGTCATGGTGATGTTTGGCGAACTTCGCATACATCGCAGAGCTAGGATCAAGCATATTTCACGTCCGCCCATCTGTGCAAGAGAATTGAACCCTTTAAGCATGCGCGATGTTTCAGATAGTATGGCAAGTGTAAACACATGAATCGAATATGGGTCAGAGTTGAAAAAACGTGTAAACGGATGGTCAAAAAATCGGCTAAAGGTACAATACAGACACTCCGCAACGGTTTCCTCCATAGACGTATTCTCCGTGTTTACTTCCTGCCCTCCATCTGAAATCGCCCCGCCTTCGCGCGTCATCATAATCACGTGACTGAAACCCACCTATTGCCTTACGCAACTGTCTTGTTTTCCGTGTTTTTTTGTTTTGTTTTGTTTTGTTTTGTTTTGTTTTGTTTTTTAATACAACTGCCAAACCAATAATAGCAAAGTCTTCAACAGTGCTCTATTACTTTAAAAATATAGCCAATGGGCAATTCCACGCAAAACTGTCACATCCATAACGCCAACACAATGCCATTGTATTTAGTTGGCGTTATGGATGTGACATTTTTGCGCGGAATTGCCCCAATATGAAATACAGTTTTTAGCTGTCATGGTGTGGGATGCAAACATTTTGTGTGAAATACAGTACTAGTACAATAAATACAGTGTTTTTTTAATTTGTGTACTGTTTCTTAATGTGACATTTGAAAAAGGAAAAACTGGGATTTAAAACCAACAGGAGAAATTTCTTAATATGTGCAGGCTTATCATTTATGTTTTCAAATAGCAAATGAAATGAAAGAAATCATTTTAAAGACATAAATAGGCTATATGGTGATTTAAAAATTTTATGTGCAATAATCTTAACAGTTGTTTTTCAAAATAATTATCAAAATGAAAACAAAGAATGTTGACATTTATTTGCATAAAGGTGATTTTTTGAGTTGACAAGTTACAACCTTCACCTTTTTCCAGTCAGCTTGTTTCATCTTAATTTAGGCTGAATTAACAAGCCACATTAAAGGAATAGTTCACTTCAAAATGTAAATTCTTTCATCATTTACTCACCCTCAAGTTGTTTCAAACCTGTATGAATTTATTTCTTCTGCTGAACACAAAAGAAGATATTTTGAAGAAAGTCGGTAACCAAACAGTTGACTTGCATAGTGTAATTTATTTATTTTTTCCTATGGAAGTCAATGGAGTTCATCAACTCTGGTTACAGACATTCTTCAGAAAATTATGGCTTTATGTTAATATTATATTTTAAACATAGATAAACATTATGCTATACTTATATATTGATATATGCTACACAGTCACACACATATTGACTATATCATCAGGCCTATATCAGTAAAAGAGCAAGTAAAGGTGCGTTATATATATATATATTAGGGCTGTAACGGTACGTGTATTCGTACCGAACCGTTTCGGTACAGGGCTTTCGGTTCGGTGCACGTGTGTACCGAATGCCTGAATGCAATATTTTGTGTGCGGAACATAGGTACATTTTCGTGTTTCCACACGAACATATTAAGTGGCGGAAGTCTCCGCGTTCAGCGCAAATCCCGCCCTGCAGCTGATTCTAATGTTTTTTCCTATTAGACATTCTCTGGTTTTACCAGTGTTTTACCCGTCGTCACTGTAACCTAAACCAATGAAATAGACTGCAGGGCGAAAAAAAGCTTTTCCGCTTCGTGTGCGCGCCGCCGCACTCTCCGTTCCGTGGTGTGTGTGTCGACGACCCGCTGCGCTCTCTGCTCAATGTTCGAGTCCCTGTTTGCGCTTTGCGTTCTGCTCTGTCGTTAACGGCCCAAACACTTCAATCATGTACCGATCACGCACTGGAAAAGCAAAGTCCGCTCAAATAAGGTGACATTTCTCAGTAGTAACTAGACTTCTGTTTGCTGAGCAGCTGGTATAGTCATGCTGGCAACAATGGTAAAATGACCTGCTCTGATCACATGCTCTGGTAATAATAGCTTTGGACTATATTTTATTTTGATAATTATTAAAAAAGTGAAAAAAAAATCTTAAATTGATTATGTTGATTGATTATTGAAAAATAATAATACATTAATATATTTGTTTAATATTATTTTAATATAGGGCTATTTTCTGTTCCTGCACTGTAATCATAGTTATTTATTTATATTTTTCATTATATTTTATTATGTGATATTGGTTTGAGACTGAGAGTATTTTATTTAGTGGAGAACTTTGCAGCAGTATTTTATTTCTTTTTTTATTTTATATCTATTTTATTAAAAAGTGTTTAAAAAAGTGTAAACAACTTGTAAAAAAAAATTATAGTAATAAACAACCTGCAGTTTAATGTTTGCATTTCTTTCCCTTACTGTACCGAAAATAAACCGAACCGTGACTTTAAAACCGAGGTACGTACCGAACCGTGATTTTTGTGTACCGTTACACCCCTAATATATATATATATATATATATATATATATATATACACAAACTTTTGCGTTTGAACTTGTTTAGAAAACGGCTCACTTATCATTCAAGGATCTAGTTTTACTTGTTTTACTTCTCTCATGCGTCATTGCAGAGATCGAGTGATGAAAGATAATCTGTGCGGAAAGGCCTTATATGATATATAATTATGGCTTTATGTTAAGATTATATTTTTAACATAGACAAACATTATGCTATAGCCTACTTATATATTGATATATGCTACACACAGTCACACACATATTGACTATATCATCAGCCCTATATCAGTAAAAGAGCAAGTAAATGTGCGTTTTATATATATGGGTGGTTCTTCAACTACAGGCACTTTTGGCCTTGTGAACTTGAGGGGGAAAAAAAGGGTTCAAATCAAAACTGTCGCAGTCTAACAGTTAAATATAACTAGTCTAGTTTAATGATCCATAAGAGAACGCACTTACATTATAAGACAAATTGGTGTTTTTTGACATATATTCCGATCTGCACTGAACTAATGTCATTTCCATCACATGTAAATAATTGATTATTATTTAAAATAATTATGATATACATAATTTCTTAACAGTGTAAGACCACTTTCACACATAGTTTTACCAATTTATACCTATATTACAATTACCATAGATTTGTGGATTAAGTAAATTAATTGTCATGAGGCCCAAACACAAAGCTTACATCCACCACAACCTGAAATATAATATTGCATTGGTTAGATACATTTCAGAAAAATAACTACTTGTGTTATTACATTAAGTGGAACATTATCCCATAAACTATGCAGAAATTTTTAATGAGTGACTAGAATTTTGTGAAGCGAAGGGCGCATGCGCACGCGGCGACCAGCAGTGAGAGTTTGGCATCCTCGTGTTTGTTGTTTTTAGGTGTTTTTGGTTTTATTTTTGTGTTTTGTTGAGAGCCATTTTCTTTTTTTTGTTTTGTTTTTATGGACTGCTTCAAATACAAAAATGGATTGCATCTACCTAATCGCCCTGTGGATCTTGTCCTATTTACTGTTTGTATGCAACATCAATGGTGCAAGGATACAGTACACCAGAGATGCACTGCTGCAACTAAACTTTCCGAGTGTAGCTCGCGCAACAGACAACATGCTACAGTCACCAAATTTCCCTCTGAGAGTTACTCATAAAATTCGTGGTACAACGAGAGAGAAGAAGAGGAAGAGGGGTAAACGAAGTGGTGTTAAACTACGAGTGAGGAAACAGCGGCTCACCCGGATACCTCTGCCCTCAATTATTATGGGCAATGTTCAATCCCTGAGGAACAAAATGGACGAACTCCAGGGAAACGTTCGTTTTCAGAAGGATTTCAGAGACTGCTGCATCATGGCTTTTACTGAAACATGGCTCACTGAGCACGACCAGTATAAAGACCTGATCATCGATGGATTTGGAGCGCCACTCCGTCTGGATCGGAAGGCTGAAGTGACGAAAAAAACTCAAGGAGGCAGGGTTTATATCTGAACAAACGCTATTGTAGCTCAGTGACTGTCAGAGAACGCATTTGTACACCAGATGTCGAACTCCTGTCGGTTTCATTGCGCCCCTTTTATCTGCCCCGCGAGTTTCCTTTACTTTTTATAACAACAGTGTACATTCACCCGAAGGCAAATGCCATGTCTGCCTCTAGTACCATTTTCGATGTAGTGCAAAAATTACAATCGATTTCACCGGATGCACCTAACTTTATATTGGGGGATTTTAATCATGTCTCTCTTAAACAGTCACTCGTGAACTTCCAACAGTATGTCTCCTGTCCAACCAGGCGGGATAAGACAATAGATCTATGTTATGGGTCGGTAAAGGACGCCTATAAATGCTTACCACTATCACCACTAGGCTCTGCTGACCATAACTGTGTTCACTTACTTCCTACGTATAAAACTGTTTTAAAAAGAGAGAAAACACAGACAAAGGCCATTATGGACTGGAATGATGAATCTGTGCTATGCTTGCAGGAATGTTATGACTGTACAAATTGGGACATTTTTAAACAGTCTTGTGGTGATGATCTGGATTGTCTTGTTGATGTAACATGCTCATATGTAGCCTTCTGTAGGGATATGATCATTCCCTGTAAGCAAGTTAAAATCTATCCAAATAATAAGCCATGGGTGACCAAAGCTGTTAAAGGTGAACTAAGTAACTTTTTTACCTTAACTGAACAGCTTTGGAGTCATTGGAATGGTTATATTACTTATTTCGGGTTGAATGGTGGTCGTTTCGCACCCCCCTGGTGCCCGTGAGCGGAAAATACGCACTTGCAACTTTGAGCCGGCGGGCCGCCGGTCGCCGCGTCAGGAAGTCTCGCGTGATATCAGGTCTCGCGATGTAAACAATTGCTTTACGGCTAAAAGAAATCTGCTAAAATGCTGTCATTATTGCGCTCCCTCACGCTGTCCGAACCCGAATGAAGAAGACGTTTTAAAGAATGTCCCATCTGCTTTAATGTCGTTGATCTATAGCCTCTGGTGTCTGAGAATCACCAACGAGTTTTTACAACAGTGTTGTCAAATATCTATTCCCAAGCTGTGGGGGGAGCTCTAGAGAGAAACCTGCGAGCAAAAAGCGAGAATACAGCGAAGAAATCCCGAAGCTACTGAGTGCTGCTTTAAATCCAGCATACAAAAAAAGAAACTCGCGTTTAAACAGGGAGTAGTCTCAGATATGCATACAGCTAGTAAAGAGCTGAAAATAGAAATATTAAAAGCAAAACATATCTATAAATCGGAATTAGAGAACAAAATGGCCACAAATAATCTTGGCTCAGCCTGGTCTAGTATGAAAACGATCAATTTTGACTGATTACAGGCCTTCAGAAACCAAAGAGCAGCAGCCATATAACCATTAATGGTTTTAACTCTGATACTGAGCTGGCTAATTCTCTTAACCAGTTTTTCAACCGTTTTGATACATCTGATTTTAGTAATGAAATTCAGGATCTGAGAAAAACATTTGAAGATAATCAGTACTCTGAAATAGACCAAAAAAAAAGTGGAAAAAGCATTCCGCTCAGTAAAAGTAAGTAAGAGTCACGGACCTGACAAAATTTGTGGTCGCTTACTTAAATCTTGTGCAAAAGAATTGAGTCCTATGTTCCATTTTATTTTCAATAAATCTTTACAGACACAGCATGTACCCAAGGTTTGGAAGGATGCAGTGGTAGTCCCGGTTCCCAAAGCAAATTGCCCAAAAGCCTGCAATGATTTTAGACCGATTGCTCTCACGTCGATTTTAATGAAAATTTTAGAAAAATTAGTAAGATCAGAAATACTATTTAAAACTGAGCATGCACTGGACCCCATGCAGTTTGCTTATAGGCAACACAGAGGAGTAGAAGATGCAACAGTCACCTTGCTGAATTTTATTATTAAACACTTGGAAGGAAGTGGGTCACACGCTAGACTCTTGTTTGTTGATTTCTCGTCCGCTTTTAATACCTTTCAACCACATATTTTAATCAGTCGGCTAGCAGAACAATTCGACCTGAGTAAAAATCTTGTAGGTTGGATTCTTGACTTTTTAACAGATAGGACACAACGAGTGAAGGTAAATGGAACATTGTCAGACTCAGTCTCCTCTTCAACTGGCTCCCCCCAAGGATGTGTACTTTCGCCTTTACTGTTTATCCTCTACACAAACATGTGTCAGAGTAGATATGAAAATAGAACCATCATAAAATATGCAGATGATTCTGTAATTGTTAGTAGACTCCAGGACAATGAGACCAGTCATGGCCCGATCATTGATGAATTTGTCACGTGGTGTGAGGAGTCCTACCTCCAATTAAATATAACAAAGACAAAAGAAATGATCATTGATTTCAGAAAACATACTCATACGCATGAAGTCACATCTATCAGAGGGAAAACAGTTGAAGTTGCCCAATCCTACAAATATCTTGGGACAATTATCGACTCAAAATTGAATTTTGAGGCAAACTGTGAAGCTGTGTGCAAAAAGGGGCACCAGCGTCTATTCTGCCTGAGGAAACTCGCTTACTTTAACATTGATAAAACTATGATGGTCTTATTTTATCGAGCCTTTATTGAATCAGTCTTATCCTTTTCTCTGGGAATCTATCTCTAAAGAACAGAAATTCACTACATCAAATTGTCAAATGGTCTGGTAAGCTAACTGGAGTATCTCAGTTAAGCCCAGTGTCCCTGTACACCAGACCGTTACAGCGGATAACCGATTCAATTTTAAATGACAATGCCCATCCCCTGCATAGTGAATTCGAGCTTCTCCCATCAAGACGTAGGTATAGAATGCCAAACTGCAGAACTAATCGATATAAAAATAGCTTTGTTCCAGCAGCCATTACTCAGAGGAACAAAAAATAAAATACATAATCATGACACAGAAGCTATGCCAGTTAATTTTATTTTATTATTTTATTTATTTATTTTCTGTCTAATGTTTTATGTTTGTGTTTAAAAGTATGGATGACACTCTGACACTGCAAACCAAATCTACCTACGGGTATAAATAAAGGAACCTGAACCTGAACCTGAAGCATTGCATACATACAAAATACAAATATTTGTGTTAAAAAATCAATTTATTTACAAACTCATTTGATGTTACGCCATATGTTTGGAAATGACATACAATAAAAATATTTTCATTTCAAGCAAAATTTACCTTGAGTTTTCTTCTCCAAGTTGCTTAAGAAATTTAAAATCTCCTCCATGTTAGACATGTGCTGTGATGTCATTGTTCATCTCCATAGAAACTACCCAAACAATCTTTAAAAAAAAACTCTTTAAAGGGACATTACAGCGTTGGAAATTACAGCAATACTGTACTGTACAATACATTTTGTATATAAAATCACATTAATAGTTGTCTGACCTTAAATACCTCAATCATGTTTTGATTCTTTTACTGATACTTTATTCAGTCATAATAAAAAAAAAATAGATAATATTTTTTCAATAATTTTTATTGAAGAGCAGAAGTCTGGGTGTGGGACAAGCACAAAACAGCAATATTTGCATGTATAATGATGTTTAAAAAGGTGAAAAAATCATCCTATATATATATATATACAAACTTTTGTGTTTGAACTTGTTTAGAAAACGGCTCACTTATCGTTCGAGGATCTATAGTTTTACTTGTTCTACTTCTCTCATGCGTCATTGCAGAGATCGAGTGACGAAAGAAAATCTGTGTGGAAAGGCCTTATATGATATACGAGTATGGTAATTAAAGTAAATTACTAACCTCGAGAACGAGGTAGCCTCTCGGAATTCATCAGACTTAAGATTAAGATATTAGGTTAAGAATAAACACGGAATTAGTTTAGTTTTCGTGAGAAGTTCAAATGTGCCTAAAATACAAAATGGTGCGCAATTATTAGTGAATGAGACCTATTATCAACTGAAAATGTTCCTAAACGAGGAACTTTTATATCAGATGTAATTTCTTGCATAGAGTGTAAGGTTATTTTGGTTGAGGAGATTCACCCTTCCATAGCCTATGTAAGTGCTTTGAGTAGCCTACCTAGAAAAGTGCTAAATGTAACAAATTAATATTTTTATTATTATTGCCCCATCACTGAAAAAAAAAGAAAACAAAAAAAAAGATCCAACATTGGAATAACCACATAGCTAGCTATTGATAAATTAAACAACATGCTGTTTAAAAAGCTTTAAAGAACAAGGTTGAATATCTTTAGATTTTACTTAACCTGTGCTTCTTGCAGTCTTGATGCCTATATCTATGGGTTTAAATATATCCTCTATTGGGTTTGTTTAATGAGGTTCAAATATGTAAGGTATATTTAAGTGTAAATATGGAAGGCAAATTGTTTGTACAATCATTTAATTTTCTTATTTCACCTTTTGAAGGTGGCTCCCAGGAACTCTCAATAATAATAATAGTAATAGTAATAATAATAATAATAATAATTGATATATATATTTCTTTGTGTTGTTCTCTTGTTCCAATTTTAGGTTATGTTTTTAATTGTTGAAAACTAATAAACACATTTTAAAAAAGCATTAGAAGTCAACTACACTCGACTGTACCAGTTTTTGGAGTCAAGTTTTGACACGCATAATGAAACACGCAGGTGCCAGTATACATAGGCTACCCTCGACGCCCCTTGCATGCTTTGAAATTGCACAACTGCTGGATGCCTCATGCTGGAGCCTCAGTGTCGCCAGACTCAACTTATCATCAGCATGAAAAAAAAACTTGTATTAATGTTTCTTTTCTCGTTAGTTGTGAACGGTAAGTGTTGGGTTTTTGTTTGTTTGTTTGTTTGTTTGTTTGTTTTATTTTTATTCTATTTTTTATTTTCAACGCTGCAATTCTTTGGTTTTATGTACTGGTGGAAACGTGTTTTAGGAAGCTTGGCTAAAATAATTATCTTCTGCTCACCAAGGCTGCATTTATTTGTACCAAAATACAGCGAGACAGTAATTTTGAGAATTTTTTTATTATTTAAAATTCTATTAAATATTTTAAATGTAATTTATTCCTATGATCAAAGCTGATTTTTTTACTATCATTACTCCAGTCTTCTATGTCACATAACCCTTCAGAAATTATTCTGATTTGCTGCTCATGAAACATTTTTTTTATTATCAAAATTGAGAACAGTTGTTTATGATGCTTTGGTGAATAGAAAGATCAAAATAACATAATTTATCTGAGACAGAAAGCTTTTGTTTTATTATAAATGTCTTTACTGTCAGTTTTGATCAATTTAATGCATCCTTGCTGAATAATTTTTTACCAAAAAAAAAAAAAAATGAATGGCAGTTTATAATGTTACAAAAGCTATTTCCTCTCATTTCTAGTGCATCTCATTTCTCTGAATCGTCTTCGGGACATTAATTGGAGTAATATATATATATACAGTATATAGCCTATATATATATATATATTGTTTAGGTGGTGGGTGATTTTATTTCTGCTTTCATATTTAATGTGAAACTCAATGTAATGAACTGTTTCTGTGTGTTCTGCAGATGTGTCTGGTGCTGAGACAGATGTTGTGGAGTCTGTATCAGTGATTGTTGGAGATTCTTTCACTCTACATACAGATGTAAGTGAAGTACCTGATGGTGTGATTGTGTGGAGCTTTGAAGATGTCGTTATTGCTAGAATCAGTAGTGAATCTAATGAGAACATAGTACTTGTTAACCCTAAGAAAGAGACACTGCAGATGGACAATCAGACTGGAGATCTCAAGATCAGGAAAGTTCGAATCACAGACTTTGGACTTTATAAACTTGAGATCAACAGCGACAGGGGGATTTCATCAAAGATATTCAATGTCAGTGGTGAGTATGTCAGGTATTTAGATGAGGTTTGAGACTCAAGGTGGAAGTGTTTGCTCTCTGACAGAAATGTTTCTGTTCATTAGGTGTGAATAAGCTGGTGTCAGATGGAGTGACAATCGTGTCGGTGCTGGAGAGAGACTCTGTCATTCTACCGTCTGGTCTTACTGAAATACAGAGAGATGAACAGATAACCTGGAAGTTTAAAGGCACACTCATTGGTCAACTAAAAAATCAAACAGCTGAAATCTTTGCTGATGTTCTTGATGGGAGATTTAAAAGCCGACTTCAGCTGAACAAACAGAATGGATCGCTCATCATTACTAACGTCAAACCCAAAGCCTCTGGACCTTATGAAGTAGACATCACCAAGAGCAGCAGCAGTTACACCACACACAAGACTTTCAGAGTCACTATCATTGGTGAGTCATTTTAATGTTGAAATGCTTGAAGGATCTCAGGGTCATAACAAATTGTTTAAAAATCTAGATGTAAATGCAAGTGCAAAGTTCTCAAATATGTTTTACAATCGATATGAGCCCTCAATGCGCACTTTTGCAGAGCCTGCACTGATGTGAGCTCCGCAGCAGACATCTTCCCGACAGTCAAAGCAGCGTCGGAACACCGCAAGTGCTTAGGGTGCCATTTGGGACAGGGCCTACATTATAAAATAATAAATAAAAAAAGATCAATTTTGACATCATTAAAAATGCATACTTCAGGGCTCAGCATGTTATACACTTGTTTGTTCATGGTTTGAACATTCTTGTTTCCTTTATCATTCAGTAAAGTTATTTTCGAGATGTTTGGTAAATTATCCATTGCCGCTTATATTACAGATATAAAAGCCATGCAAAAATGTCAGCTACAGTGTCGCAGAAGTAAAAAACATTCAATAAATAGAATTGCCCAGTTCCCATTGACATTGCGTTAGCAGCTGACGCTATGGGGAAACATGTTTCTCCTGGAATACTGAAGCCCAATTGCATAGGCCAATGACGATCAAGCGCACACATGATGGGCAGAGCCATCCTCTATAAAACATTGCACTAAATAATCTCTCTCCTTCAAGCTATTGGAATATGACTCTTGCCATAGATTTATGCTCTCAAGAAGACAACGCTCTCCTCCAATTCCCTTCAGCATTCCAGTGAAGAAGAGGATGGCCCTGAAGAAATGCAACATGTATGGGGGCCCGATTCAGCTGGTTTCTGCAGTCTCCAGAGACAGGCACCCTTCTGGCCAGAGATGCACGATTAGACCTCCCGGTCATGGTGCACCGCCATTTGCTAGAGGGCGCTCGCTACTCTCATCTGTTGATGGAGCTGACCACTGGGGCTTCTATTCCAAGCAGCCGCCCATTGAGGAAGCCTTTGCGGCCCACCTCTACCCTTCAGCTATATATATATATATATATATATATATATATATATATAATCGACTCACCTACCTATCTGGGTCGTCTCCAATATATAGTCTACCTAACTAACTTGCATCCCTAACTAGCTTTCTTGCTGTGCAGCAATGATCAACAAACAGACTTCAGCAAATTTCCTTTAAATGCTTTAATCACAGCCGGAAGAGTTCCCGAGCAGTTCTCAGGGAATCTCTCCCAAGAAGAAGCAAGGCCGGAGGATCTCAGTCAGATTCCACTGAGAATCCCACCAGCTAACACGAATACAACAGTTTTTATAGAATAAGGAGGTATGGCAAAATTATATGAATTTGATTGGTTCTTCATATGAAAACCCCTCTGTTACAAGGTAAAGCAAACTTTGTTTTAATGATTACTTCCTTGTTAATCACAAGGTTCTAACCTAGTCATCTGTCTAGTTTCATTTCCCATATTTGTTATTTTTACTCTCACACAACCAAAGTCAAAGGGGTATGGCAACACAACATACAACATTCAAAAACACAGGACAGAACGTTTTAGTACATGTGTTTCAAAGTTTAGTTTTGTTAGGCCTAAAAAGGGAAGTAAGGTTAGATGTTAAAGTTAATATTAGTTTGACATAAAGTTTACTATTTTATTCATTAAAAATCCACCACAAGAGTTTTCAGCATACATCTACTGTTGTAGAGAGGCTACCTCCTCCGCTCCCGCAGGAGCCACGTCCAACTTATCCTTTGGATAATTGGGAAATGCTAGCTGAAAAACAAATTTGGTTCCACTGCTGCATCAGTTTCATCTCCTCGTGCCTCGTTTCTCCTTTCAACATAAAATTACTGCTGCAGCAGTGCTACCTTATCCGCTCCCGTAGAAGTTCCACTAACGCAGCAGCGTTATCTCTCCTGTTCCCGCAAGAGCTCACCTATGTGCGACCTTCCACAGCTGACAACCAGCGAGTATCACCATTCTGATACCATGACCATCAAACTCTCATCTGATGCAAGAAACCCTTCCGATCCAATGACTAACCCCTCTCTACGATTGGCACACCTTCAGCTTCGCATTCTGCAAGTTTTTTGGGGGTAATCAACATCATTTTCTGGCTGCTGTCCCGCGTTAGTTTTGACTTTTTTTGGGGGGGGGGGGGGGGGGGGGGGGGGGGGTACTTTGGTTTTCGGCCAAATACCGAGCTCGGTGCCCTCTCCTCGGACAGCGCACCAAATGTGCATACCATTTATTCTACTTATTTGTAAGGGTAAATTGTGAATGCTTCACTGGTGTGTCCTGTACACTCGTTGCACGTTTACATTGAATGCTCAATTAAATTTCAGAGAGACTGTCTCACTGGATTGTGCATTAGTTACATGTCTTTATATGGGCTTATTGCGATTGGCTGATGCTGAGGATGTATTGTGTGATGTATTGCTCTTGAGCTTGATTGCTATTGGAATCTTTGAGCCTATCTTTGACATGCTGCTGTTTTGGACTCTATTGTGACTTTTTCATTTCCAAGAAAGGGATGAACTTTGTAAAAAAGCACATGCCAAATGCGTAAAGGTTTTACTGTATGCTTAATCTCTGTCTGTGAACGTTCTCCTGTGTTTTACTGTATGTTGAGACAGATGGAGGGAACAGGCTGTCGGTGATGGAGGGAACTTCTGTCACTCTAGAATCTGGTGTTTCTAAAATACACAGAAATGATGTGATAATATGGAGGTGTGAATATGAAGACTCTGTCATAGCAAATATCAGCACTGGGATCTTGGCTACATTTGATGGCGCTGATGGGAGATTCAGAGGAAAACTGGAGCTGGACAACGAGACCGGATCTCTGACCATCAGGAAAACAAGAACTAAACACACTGGACTTTATCATCTCGATATCACTGGCAACCGACGCACCATATTCAAGAGATTCAATCTTTCTGTCTCTTGTGAGTATCTGAAGTCTATTAATGTAGGCTAATAATATAAAATCATAATAAGATCAGCACTGCGAAAACAACATGGTCTGAAATTAAGGTTAATTAAGTAAACTATTAATATTATAGTGTAACTGACAACCAAAAACTGAAAGTTGCAAACGCCAGTCAGAAATGATGGTCAGATTGCTGATTGGTTGATCTCTTTATCATTACAGCACAGGATTGGTCTCCATGTGTTATAGCAGTAATTGGTGTTGCTGTTCAGCTTCTGGTCGTGGTTGGAGCTGCCGTTGTGATTTGCTGTCGAAAAACGGTCTCTCGTAAAACAAAAGATGGTAAGTATTACAGTCAGCTGATATAACACGTGAAGCATTTGAGATTTAAGATTTTTTTTAAAACAGGCATCAGGGGGAATCCTGAACATCAGGTAAGATGCTGTTTGCACTATTATTAGCAGATAGTTGGGGGTCTTAAGCACATTTTCGCGCAAATTCATCTAAAAGCGCCAAATTTGGCACAGATGTAGCTCATGTCATACTGAAATGATTTAGCTAGGGCGCCGGAGCCAGCGACCCTTGAGGCCAAGATGGCGGCTGCCCGAAAAGGGTTCCGGCTATAACTTTTAAACCACAAAAGTTACAAGTTACAAATACAAACTTGATATCTTTTTCAGCTTAATTGATCATGGTAAACACATAGGAATGTTAATATTTATGACCCGGTGAATCTGGACCCTTTATTTCTCCAATTCCAATATGGCCACTGTCCAAAAAAGCAGTTTTGGCTGTAGAATGGGGCCTTACACCCCATTGTTTGTGCAAATTCATCTACAAGCACCAAATTTGGCATAGATGTAGCTGAGGGCATACTGAAACGATTTGCAGTGCCCTCAACATGCTGTCTTGCAGCCACAGTGGAGGAGAATGGTGCAGGTTTTACTGGCGTCTCCGAGATTAGTCCAGTAAGGTTCCCAAGTCTTGCTCGTAGAGTCCCGATACCATCCCCATGCATTGAACTCTGGGATATCTTGCTGGACAGCGGTTGCCTGATTCCAGTAGAAGCTGGCCTGCAGTAGTGATCTTTTGATTTGCTGAATCAGTGCAGCTTGGGTGGGAGGCAGGTTCTCGAGAGACTTGGTACCATTCGAGAAAAGTTGCAGGAATAGTTGTAGATGAAGACCAAGAGCATCTCGCCCACTCAGGATGTTTCCTATCAATTGAAATGATAAGAATGCATGCATAGTTAGAAACCTGTATTAAGATGTTACATGTAGCTTACATTGCAGTAATATAATAATAATACAACTTACATTGTAATAATACATATGAATTACATTGCAGGAACGTTTATGTAGGTCTTGCAGGAAAGTAGTTGGAGGGAGGTAATAAGAAACATTCTGCTTGTGGATGTCTCCTATCAATTGAAATGGTGAGAATAAATTAATACGATAAAAGACAATCTTCATAATATTTTATAAAACTAGTGCAATGCCCATTCAAAGTATGCTAATTTACACTTGCCTGTTGCCTGCTAACCCATGTAACATTTGAGGTAATCAGAACTCATCAACCAAAGCATTGTTACTGATAGCTAGCTAGAACGTAGCCAGACAGCTAGCTAACGTTAGCTTGTTTTGACAGCTTGCTAGCTTGTTGTGAGGGACATAAAGCAGAATCTTTTTTCTATTTTGCAGTTGTAGTCATATTAAGAACAAAACACATGTAGAAAAAAGTACACCTGGTTACACGAGGAAGGAAGTTGGTAGGAAAGGAAGTAGATGGGTAAACACTGTTGTTGGTCATCTTCATCTTTCACCGTTGTTGTCCATCTTGCTCAGAAGCATGGAGAAGCACTAAACAGCTGCTCCACCACAGTCCATACAGTCAACTAGTATTCTCAATATTTGCTCAATATTGCCCAAATCTATGCTGGAATTTTGACTCTCCCTCAAATATGCCTTCCTTACATTCTGAATTAGAAAATTGGTGGGAATATTTGTAAGTATGAATTATCAGGTAGTTGCTTTCTTGTAAATGCAAATGTGGGGTCTAAACATAGACAATCACAAATGTAAGCATTCCCATGTGTTTGTCATGGTAAAAAAATTAAATAAATAGACAATAAGTTTTCATCTGTAGCTTATTTGGTTCAAAAGTTGTAGTCAAAACCCTTTTTCGGACAGTAGCCAGACTCGATTTGGGGACTTTGAGGGTCCACATATACCAAATCATAAATGTAAATATTTTTCTGTCTTCCCCATAGCCAGAAATGGTGAAATATATATCAAATTTACATTTGTATCTCAAAATATGCAGCCGAATCCCTTTTCACGTGGCGACCATATTGGATTTGGCCGCCATCTTGGTCTCAGGGATCACTGCCTCAGGCGCCCTGGCTAAATCATTTAAGTATGACATGAGCTACATCTGTGCCAAATTTGGCGCTTTTAGATGAATTTGCATGAAATTACCTATTTATGTGCTTAAAGCCCCCAACTAAGAACATATAATAAAATTGCAAAAAAATAAATAATTTGTTTTTGCTTGCTTTGTGTTTGTTTTGTAGCTTTTTTATTGTCCATACTGATGCCGTAATCTGTGCGCAGCTTGTCAGTTTTAAAAAAAATGTAATGCAAAATGTAGCAGGAAACTTTTGGCAAATAACACCAGTCTTGTCATCCAAATCACCTTCTTTACTTTGCAAATGTTAGTTTTGGACACATGGTAGTTTTTTTTTTTTTTTTTTTTTTTTTTGAAGCAGCTTATTTTGTTCTATTGTCTGGATTAATTTATTAAACATCATGGAATTACGTTTAATAAAACTTTTTCAGTTTAAACAGCGAAAGACTATTTTCTGCATGTTGCTGATTGCATCTCATGCTCTGATCTTATCTCTTGTATTTGTGTTTCAGCTGCCGTCTGTGATGTAAAATGAGAGTGATGGTTCTGCATTTTTGCATGATGATATCAGATATGTGCAATCACACTGGACCTAATGTACAGGAATGGAGGTAAAAGGTGAAATTCAGCCAAAAAAAATATTTAGCAAGTCTCAGCAAGCTTCATCAAGAGGAATACTATGAGCTTTTCAACTGGAATCATTTAATTAATTAAAACACTGTTGTTCTGATGTCCATATTGATCTATGTTCAATCACTGATGCTTTGCAGTTTTATTCGTTTTTTTTTTTTTTTTTTTTGACAATAGAATGTTACTGTATGATTTATATACATTATCAAACATAGTGCTAGCAACATTAATGCAAATATAATGCAATCAGAGTCATTTTTTGCCATATCTAAAATGCTGTCAGATGCTCAGACTCTTTTCTTTTTAAAGGCACAATATGTAACTTTTTTTGCTTTAAAAATAGCAAAAATCACTATATCTATGTTATATATATTATTTTGTTGTGCACTTACATTATCTCGACTGTTTTCAACACTTTCAAACCAGGAGAAATTTGAATTTAATTCGAAGACACGTCCCGTTTCTTTATTTCCGTTTTGTCGCAGTCAATGGCGTCATATCTGCGTTGTCCCTGGTTTCCGCTCGTACTGCCATAGCAACCAGAGCTATGAACCAGAGCCCTCTGATAGTAACCAAAGCGACAGACGTGGACCACTGTGTAGTTCGCAATGTCTATTTTTGCACGCTGTTGTTGTTTCGTTCAAACATTATGGACCATGGCAAGCAGACTTTGGATAAAAAAGGAGAACTAAAACGAGAATCAATATCAGCGCAGTGTTTTCGAGATGCCGAGAGCTCCCATAGACAGTATATAAACGAGAGGTCCACGTCCGAGACTTCGACCGCTCATACATGTACTTTATTAAACAGGTGAGCACATTTACATAAAACTAATCAATGTGGAGCTGATAGCTGTCTCTTAGCAATCCCGACCTGCTTCATATCACAGTCATGATAAAAGCGTCAATGTATTCAGTCATCCATAAACATTATTAGATTGGTCGGCTTGACGTTGACAACAAGATCCATAATTCTTAGCAAATGTTGCATCATCAAACTACGCCTTTGTTATTGTAAAGAGGTTAGCGACCCCTAGCGGCGAAAATATGACATACGTTTAAGCAACCAATGAAAACTGTGCTTTAAAGTCTTTGGAAGGTTTTTGGAAGATCTTTGTATTGTTCATGTGAATTCAAATTGTATACTATTTAATAAGAACATCTGTGAATTTGCTTGTTATGAAATGATGTATGAGTTTATTATAAATAATATGTACTGAACTGTCACTGAATCATTTAAGACCTTCACCTTTAACATTTCAGGCTTCTGATCTAACGATTGATTAAAATCGTGTGGCTTCAAGATAGCAAATGTACAACTGTGTTACACTGTTTATCTCTTTTATATAGCTTTTATATTTGCTGATTTCATTTTTATATTATTTGATATTTTTATACCACTGTAAAATCTCGTTTTGCTCGTTGTTTTGCACCGCATTATCCTCACAATTGACTTAGAGATAAGGGAATGGGAAACGTATGCTTTCACTGTGACATAATAATACATGTTGCATCTGGTCAAAATCTTTATAATGTAAAAGTTTAAGTTTCATTTGATTTTTTTATATAAATACTATGATTTTTTTTCTGAAACAATGAAATCAACTTAAAAGTTCCTCATATGTTCATGTGATAAATGTCAATAAAAATATTTTTCCATAATGACTAGAATCTGACAGTTTATGAAATTGAGATTATCAGAAATAACTGACTGTAAGTCACAATAAATGAGTGAGTCTAATCAGCTGTAATTTTAGTAATTAATAATACTATTATTGGATGGTGGCACTAATCTTGGAATGGTGAAGTGGTCAAAACCTGTTATAGTCTCATTTCGGAGGATGTTTATCTGCAGCACATGTAGGAATGCAGTGAGATACTATATTTATATTTAAAACAAAATAACATTGTATGCTGTAATATAGATCTCTGTGTAAGTTATCTGAGCTATGAACTGACCAAATTCTTGAGATGGAAATCCAGGAGTTTATATGTTTACAATACAGGCGTGCGAGGTGAAAACACACATAGGCTAAATATGATTAGGGAATTACAAAACAAATTCTCTACATTCCATATTGATGGGATGCTACTATTTAGAGCTGTTTATATTTCCCCAAGCGCTAATGCTAGTGATGCGCTGAAAGTGCTTTATCAGCTTACTTTAGAAAAAGCATCCAGAGGCATTTTACGCCGTTGCAGAAGATTTTAACCATGTCAACTTGACAGATAACTCATTACAAGTAACTCATTACAAGTAACTTGAGTAACGTAATCAGATTACTTGTTCAAGTAACTAGTAAAGTAACACGTTACTTTTTCAATTAACAACAAAATATCTAAGTTACTTTTTCAAATAAGTAACGCTACTTTTTCACATTTATTGACTGACAGCTCTCCTGTCCCCATGTTGAGAGAAATAAAGTGAGGAGGTGTTGTGTGTAAACATGATGGTTATTTTAGTTCCAGACTAAATGTGAACATGCATTTACTCATCTCACTGCCACGAAAACATTCAGTATTCCTGAAAATGAATAAAAACAGTAAAATGCAATCACAGAATTGTATATAATTTAGTATATTAAATTACACAAATATAGTTTATGTATTTAATCTCACTTTTTTGACCAATGACTTTGCTGCTGACCTTCAATGATCTAATTAAACCACACTAATAAGCAAAAATGACTTTAGATTAGATTTAGAAATAAGAGTGTTGAACTTCCTTCTCCTGTAACCTATTGTAGAAGGCAGAAGGTTTGTTTGAGTGGCGCCCTCTACTGGACAGTAAATATGCATTTCCTTCATCCTGAGACTTATTCATTTCACTTTTGGTGTGAAAGGGCCTTAACATTTGCCAAAAATATAACTTTTTGTTGTTTTTAAAAAATAAACAAGCAAGCCCATCCCAGGTGAGAAAAAGTAATGAAAAAGTAATGTAATACTAAGTAATGCGGGGATTAACGTAATATTGTAATGCATCACTTTTAAAAGTAACTTTTTTTAAAACACTGATTATCCCGGGATTTTAAAGCGGATCTGCCTTCTGAGGTTCTGATGGACATTTTTAATATTTCACTTTTCCAGGCAATAGTTCCATCATATGCGTTTCGTAACAAATCCTTCCCTCGTGAGTCGTGGGTCAAAATGATCCGAAGCCAAGCCATAAAATAACATTTCCCGATCTCTTATGGAAAATGATATAACATGATGTTTCATGACTCTAGCCACTAGATGGCCTTATAGCACTATACAGAGCAAATGAACTGTTCCGAATTGTGTGCATTTTGAGCATTTTTAATGTTTTTCTATGTGTACTGAAACATGCCTCGCATTCCATTCATTCCTGGTCAAAATGACCCGTGAGGGAAGGATTTGTTACTTTTTTAAATTTCAACCAAAACTCCTTGAATCCATTCAATTATTATTATTTTATTATTTATTTATAAAACTCATGTTACTGGTTTTGTGGTCCAGGGTTACATATGTTATTTAATTGTGAGTTAATAGGATTTGGACTTAGACGGCCGACGGTCTGGAGGTGTTGAAAATATGGCCGCCGAATGAACAAAGCAACAGACTTTTTGAAAGGGACTTTGTCAGCTCTCAGTGAAACAATTAGTGGTAGCATTGTTAGATTTTAAATAATGTAGATTGATTTAGCAGAGAGGACAGTTTTCCTTGACTGTTGATTTTTAAAATTAGAACCAGCAATGCCCGATTCATGAATGAATCACTAATTTTCATCTGTACTTCCTTGTGTTGGTCAGACGGGTTAGCAATACAGTGTGATTCAGGCAGATAAACAATAGTTTTAAGCAGGGTTTCCAAGGCCTATGAGATCTACCTTCAAGCAAGTTCAGCTGAGCTCTAACCCTAATCAAACAACCTGAACCAACTCATTTATGTCGGGTTCACACTACTCGATTTTGAACTTTGCAGGAAGGTAGATCTTTAGGAACAGGATTGTGCACCCCTGGTTAAATTGAAATTTGCTTTTATACCACACTCTGTATTTATTTTGAACACTAGATGGCGCTCACTTGGTATTATGGTATGCACACTTTATGAGTAGGGTATAAACGGAGGTCGGAGCCAGCTGCAAGTGGGTGGGTTAGCAGCAAGTGGGTGGAGCTTTAGCCGCAAGTGGGCTGTACAAACTTCCAGAGGATTTTGATTGGTTTATTTAGTATCACCTGTGTTGTAGTAGCTATTGGTTTATGCTCCACAGTTGGTGGCGGTAATGTGTAAGTTTTGTTGCGATCCATCAGAAAACAAAGAAGAAAACCGCTTTCACATGTCAGCGTGCCGTTGAGATGAAGGGGTAAGCTTGTTGTACAGTTTTTAGTTTTGTAAAAAAGCATTATAAGTTCTGAAAAAGACCATTTCATAATGGCGTTTGTACACTGTTTTTAGTCTTGATGTATTAAAAAAAGAACAAGGGTAAAGTGTATCCAAATACATTTCTGTAGTTTTTTTTTGTAGCACACAAATTACAAAATCTGTAACGTGCATGACAAGATCTTTTCTGCGTTCCATTTCTACAATTTGCTCTCCAGATTATGGATCGTGAAGACCATAATAAGGTATTGTGGCAGTGTAATTTTTGTACGTTTTAGGACTGCATTGATTTTCAAATTGTAAATGTCTTAAACGTTTTGTAAATGGATTTGATATCAGAATACAACTCCTAACTTAACCCTTGTGCATCAATTTAAAAAAGTTACTCATAGGTCCAAAGAGGACAAAAATGTCCATGTCAAATTCATAATTTATCCAACTGGCTCTATAATAGCTCAAAATTCATGGTTAACATTAACAACAACAAAAAAAAACTTACTTGTAGGTCCAAAAGGGACAAAAATGTCCAAGTCAAAAAACTCTCATAAAAATGTTACGCTTGGGAGCAAATACTTAAGTTTGGTCTCATTTTAAAGAAGACCCTTTTGCAGATTGTTGTTGAAGTGAAAAAAGTGCAACCAAAAAAATGTTATAGAAGTTTAAGTTTATGAAAAATATTTATGAACATTATAATCAATATTTTATCTAAAATATAAATAAGTATTTTGTGTAACTAAATTTTTTTCAAATGAAATGGGGG
Organism: Abramis brama; assembly: GCF_963993115.1. Classification (NCBI taxonomy): domain Eukaryota; kingdom Metazoa; phylum Chordata; class Actinopteri; order Cypriniformes; family Leuciscidae; genus Abramis; species Abramis brama. The sequence goes on from NC_139968.1 coordinate 36,685,862, forward strand.
TGAAATAGTAAAATTTCAATAAAAATAGACACCTAATTAACTGCCAAAATTAATGCAGTTAACATTAAAAAAAAGAAAAAACTTACACATAGGTCCAAAAGGGACAAAAATGTCCAAGTCAAAAAACTCTCATAAAAATGTTATGCTTGGGAGCAAATACTTAAGTTTGGTCTCATTTTAAAAAAGACCCTTGGCAGATTGTTGTTGAAGTGAAAAAATTGGAAAAAAGTGCAACCAAAAAAATGTTATAGAAGTTTAAATTTATGAAAAATATTTATAAACATTATAATCAATATTTTATATAAAATATATATTTTATGAAACATTTTGAACTCTAAAACTGATATAAATTCAAAGCCATAAATCTAAACAGGTTGTGTTCCGAATTTGAGGATGATATCTCAAAAAATGAGCTTTCAGTAAGATTTTGTTTGGGCGCAGTACCAAACTTTCCCCATTGGATGCCAGCAAAACTCCACTGGTGAACACAGTGATTGGATTTTCGATTTGCAGTTGAGTTTTTCTGTCTCAAATATTACAAGCACACAAACAACCTTTTTATTTTATTACACACATACAAACCACACTTAGACATCCATACCAACACACCCACACAATTATCGTTGCATAATTTATCCAGTTGGCTCTATAATATGCCGAAGCAGAAAACAGGAATAAAGCGAGTATTTGCTTTATAGGCCTAACCTGAAAAAATGGCACCATCTGATAAAAATTTGTAAAAATGTAAAAGGTATTTTAAAGGCATTTTGAAAGGCATTTTGAAGCCTTGCCAACAGAATGAAAGCCTATTAAAAAAGATTGCATCATTTTATAGTTAAACGGCACAGGGATTAAAAAATGCAGTTTTAATGGGTTTCAATGGGGCCATTTTTGTCCAAAAGGCACTGAGAGGAAGTATTTTGTGTAACTAGTGCAAAATAGATTTTTTTAAAGGAAATGGTGATGAAATAGTAAAATTCCAATAAAAATACACACCTGTGCCAAATTTTATGCAGTTAGCATTAACACAGGCAAAGTGATCAAAAAAACAAAACTGAAAAGGACAAAAATGTCCTCAAGGATGCACAAGTTGTACAAAGTATGCAATTCTTTTAAAACTTGTTTTCATTGTAGTTATACTTTTTTTCTCCGTAATCCACAATGTAATGTAATGTAATTGAAACATTTGTTTTAATATCATAATTATTTTATAAAATGTATGTATTACTCATAACAGTCAGTGAAATACATGTGAAACGCATGTTATTGTGCTTCTTATGGCTAGAAAGTAAATATTTACATTAAAAAATAAAATGCATAATAAGAACATCATTGATAATGTTAAATGTTATGTTCATATTTTTTTTTCACCTCAGGTGTTGCATGCTGGAAAAATAAGTGGTCTCATTACAAACAGCTCTTCTGGAGGATGTACTCAATCTCCACTTGTTTGGAGTGAGTGTGGGTTTGAGTACAAATGCTGCACACCTGGTACATTTTGTGTAAATTGGTGATGAATAAACTAGTTAGTCTAAAGGAACCCTAGTTCTTATTGTGCTTCTTGTGTATCCACCAGGTTATGCTGGGAAGGGAAAGCGAGGCGAGCTCCAGGGCATTTATTCAGAAACCTTCCACCCTGGATTTTGCAGTTTTCACTGCATGCAGATCAGTTATTATGAGCTGATATAGTGTCCTTACAAATAACAAAAAAAGACTAAAAATAATAAAATAAACACTTTTGCAATCAATTCTGAGTGACTTGTACATGATTTTATTCATTGAAAAAAATAATTTATCCACCCTGAGATTTAAATGTAATGTATGTGTAACACGTTCAGAAGAACATTAGTCTGCTATTTAAAAAAAATATGCAGTAAAGATGGATGGTAACTTTGTTTTTGTTTTTTTTACATTAGCCAAATTTTTTTCATATATTTACACATTCACTTCAGTCCAATTGCATTACATTTTAATATGTTCATTTACTTGATACTGTAGAATTGTATAATATATATCTAATATTCAGAAATATGCTTGAATAAGGCCTAAAGCCTGATTAATTTACAACACCATCACTTTAAGTATGGTAAAATGTGTAAAGACGTGACTTCATCATTGACAGTGAGTGGTATTGGACACACACAATAATAACAAAGCTGTAAGAAATCAGACCATGATGAGGAATGTAATATTTTATCGTTTATTTTCATTACTGTCGCTACTTCCTGCCATGCTCATTCACCGCCGTCCTCGGCAATGACAGCTTGGGGATTTCCGCATAAGCTCCTCCCACTTGCGGCGTAAACTCCTCCTACTTGCACATTTCTGAAATCCCTCCTACTTGCGGCGTAAGCTCCTCCCACCTGCAGGTCTCCGGGCTGCAGCGATACATACATGCACTTTATCGGGGTGTCAAACTCAGTTCCTAAAGGGGAAACTGTCCAGCAGAGTATAGGTCTGTTCACGTTATGTCGTCAACCCTGATTAAACACACCTGAACCAGCTTATCAAGGTCTTCAGGATTACTAGAAAGTGCAAGTGTTTTGAGGCGGGTTAGAGCTACACTTTACAGGACGGTGGCCCTCCAGGAGCGCTGTTTGACACGTGATCTAAATCAGGGCTTGTCTGGTTTGTATGGTCTATTCACCCTTGCTGTAAATGTTTTAACTACACCATTATGTGGGCGAAATTACTTTTTACACTCAGCCATTCATTCATAGTATTTTTATAGTTTCAAAGTCACAGACTAAAAGAGAAGGGACTAAGGGAGTTGACTCACTCTAATCACAGACTAAGGGATTTGTAATATTTAAAGTGATCCGTCGTATTATGAGTCAGGTGTCATGATACACGCACACAAAGACAAAAGCTTTGAGGCAAACTCAAACGAGAAAACGCAATTCAAGACATATTTACAAGTTGTGATCCACAAACATCCTATTGTCTCGACAAAGTGGGAAATGGTGCATTTCAGGAGCGTAGACTGCATTGTATGTTCTGGAAGTTGTTCTCCGTAAAATGTGCTGCACTCAGATCAACGCTGGGTTTATAATGTTCAGGAACAGTGATTAAAATAAATTTGAACCACTAAGTTTGTCTGCCTAGGAAAGTCAAACAAATGTGTTTTGGAAGCGGGGTGGACAAAACAACGTCTCTTTGACATATAGAGACAACATTGTCTTCTCTAATGCAGTTCTGAGCTCTACCAGGGCCCCGCACCTTTTTTTTGCGAAATCCGTGGGTGGAAACTATAGATGAGTAACATTGTGACTCTGGAAAAATGCGTTGTTCTCCAAACGAGCTTTGTAGTGTAACCTTGCAGATAGATAGATAGATAGATAGATAGATAGATAGATAGATAGATAGATAGATAGATAATGTTGACATTTATTTACATAGACATGCTTTTCTTGTGTTGACAAGTTAAAACCTTTATTTTTTTCAAGTCAGATTGTATCAATTTATTTTATGTTGAATTATCAAGTGTATTTTCCACATGAAATGAAATGGTTAATCTGTTGAATTTTGTATGTAAACATTTGGATGTTTTCTGAATATAGTCACTAATATTACTGTGTTTTAAGACCTCTTACTGCTGACTCAAAGTTGAACTAAATCTCAATAAATATTGTTTTAACAAAGATGTGTTTTAGCATTTATATGTTAGGCTATAATGTTTAGCAAAGTTTCAGCATAATTCACTCCATCTAGGGATGGAGAAATGAAGCCCCAGGAACCTCTGAAGCTTTACTCTTCAGCATTCGAAAAACATGGAAATATGATGTGTAGGGGAGCGCAGGGCACAACCTAACGCGGGGTTAGTTGTAACACGCTTGTTTTAAATACTTCCGCACATGCTTGGATGATGAAACTTTGTGTATTTACTAGTTGCCATATCATATTTTGGAAGATATCCATAGACATTTATTAAACCATAGCAAAAGTAAATTTTTGTTATTGAAGTAAAAAAAAGTAAAAAGTTAATTTTTCAATTTTTCAAATTTGTGTTTATTTAAAATAAGACAAATCTGATATTATAGTAATCTCCAAGATGTTATTTAACAGTTGAGATAGTTATTTAATGCTTCGCTAACTAACAGAAGACACTAGCAGGGTTTAAATCCCAGTTGTGCAGGCGGGGGCATGTTGTCACACTGCGTTACAATGTGCCCCTATTAGAAATATGCTATTATATTCTATACTTTTATTAATTTTATTGAGAAAACATGAGAAAAAGGTGAATAAAGACTGAGAGTCAATGTTCAGAAATTACTAATTATTGATTTGTTTTGAACTATGTTGTATAGCTGTGTTTTCATGTGTTCGTAGTCAAAACTCAAAAATTAGTTTCTATTTAATTATTAAAAATTGCCATTATTTTATATGAAAAAGTTTTTTAATTGTATTTTATTTAGAAAATATTTTAGTTTGTTTTGTATATTTTTTTTTATTAGATCAGATAACATTTTAAGCTGCCATATGTCATGTTACAATGTGCCCCACACATGTTACAATGTACCCCACCTATGGGGCATGTTGTCACATTTCACTTCCATTCTTTCGGAGTATGTCAAGAAAAAAGTATATACTGTATTAATAAAACAAAACCACATAATTGTAGTAGACATGTGGGAAATTAATGTGGGAAAAAAAGAAATACTCTGAACCATAAGTAGATTTACACAAACTGAGAAAGTCAAAAAGCGTTAGGCTACTTTGTGCCCCGCTCTCCCCTATATATTATTATTGCTTTCTAAAACGGAGGAACTTTTTCTATTTGTTGTCATTCTAGCAGAAGAATGTTCTTTATCCATCACTGAACACCAAATCACAGAAAAACAACGAAAATTAGCCAAAAAGTAGGTTTAGTAAATTAATAATAGCCTAGTAAATTCAACAACATGCTGCTTAGAAAGCACTCAGAGTAATCTACACTCGACTGTACCGGTTTTTGGAGTCAAGTTTAAACACGCCTTAATGAAACATTAATGAAACGCACAAGTGCCGGCAGATTCCTTTACGTTCTTCACGTGACTTTCTGAAAAGCATTATGATCCTCGACGCGCTCCGTTGGAAACTGCGCTGCTGGATCCATGCTGTAGCCTCAGTGCCACCCCTTCTTTTATGGTCTATGGTTTCACCAGACTCAACTTATCATCAGCATGAAGAACCTTGCAATGATCTTTCTTTTCTCATTAGTTGTGGACGGTAAGTGTTGGGATTTCTGTTTTGTTTTTTAATTGTTTTTGTTGTTTTGGTTTCTTTTTTAGCAACGCTCCAAATGCGTTTTGTTCAAATTGCCAGTGGAACATGTTTTAGGAAGCGGGTCTAAAACCCATAATGATTTTTTCCCCCTTTTTTATTCTATACGCTACCATTCAAAAGTGTTAGATCAGTAAAATTTCTCTGTGTTTAAAATAATTCTCTTCTGCTCTCCAAGGCTTCATTTATTTTGTACCAAAATAAGGAAAACAGCATTAGTATGTATGTATATATATATATATTGCTGAATAATTTCTTAATCTTTTCAATAATTTTAATTTCAATCTTCTTCTTCTTCTTCTAGTTTATATAATGTTACAAAAGCTATTTCCTCTCATTTGTGGTGCATCTCATTTCTCTGAATAGTCTTTGAGACAGTAAATCTGTTGTAAATATTGTTTAGGTGATGTTTTTTTATTTATTTCTGCTTTCATATATAATGTGAAATTCAACATAAATGACTGTTTCTGTGTGTTCTGCAGATGTGTCTGGTGCTGAGACAGGTGTTGTGGAGTGTGTATCAGTGATTGAGGGAGATTCTTTCACTCTACATACAGATGTTACTGAAGTACCTGATGGTGTGATTGTGTGGAGCTTTGGAGATGTCGTTATTGCTAGAATCAGTAGTGAGTCCAATGAGAACAAGGTATATGTTAATGATAAATTCAATGACACAGTGAAGCCAGACAATCAGACTGGAGATCTCAAGATCAGGAAAGTTCGAATCACAGACTTTGGACTTTATAAACTTGAGATCAACAGCGACAGGGGGATTTCATCAAAGATATTCAATGTCAGTGGTGAGTATGTCAAGTATTTAGATGAGGTTTGAGACTCAAGGTGGAAGTGTTTGCTCTCTGACAGAAATGTTTCTGTTCATTAGGTGTGAATAAGCTGGTGTCAGATGGAGTGACAATCGTGTCGGTGCTGGAGAGAGACTCTGTCATTCTACCGTCTGGTCTTACTGAAATACAGAGAGATGATCAGATAACCTGGAAGTTTAACGGCACACTCATTGGTCAACTAAAAAATCAAACAGCTGAAATCTTTGCTGATGTTCTTGATGGGAGATTTAAAGACCGACTTCAGCTGAACCAACAGAATGGATCGCTCATCATTACTAACGTCAGAAACAACACCTCTGGACCTTATGAAGTAGACATCACCAAGAGCAGCAGCAGTTACACCACACACAAGACTTTCAGAGTCACTATCATTGGTGAGTCACTTTAATATTGAAATGCTTGAAGGATCTCAGGGTCGGTAACAAATCGTTTAAATAACTAGATGTAAACGCATGTGCCAAGTTCTCAGAAATGTTTTCTACCATTTTTTCAGTGGTTTCAATAGAGAATGCTACACTTTTCTCTTTTTTGAATGTGACTCATGATCTGAGAACAGCCACACCACCCTCAAATTTCACTTAATGCCTCAAAAATATACATATAGGCTACATAAATTCAGAAATGTAAAGAATGATCATCACAGAAGAGGCATCAGTGTTTGAATGTGATTATTATGAGTTTGCGTTTGTTTGAATCATAGATGCTTCATTTTTTCCCCGATTGTTCAGACAGTGTTTTTTTTTTAACACCAGATGCAATGTGATAAGATTCCAGTGATAAGCATTTTTTTTTCCTCCAAACGTGACAACAATAATCACAAATCACAGCCAATCAGAAGAGCTCATTGGCAGGCTTGCTGTCTCACACTTGCAACAAATTGGATAAGTGGGCTACTACATAATCAAATGAATAAAAATAATAATAATAATAATAATTTTGACATCATTCAAAATACATACTTCAGGGCTGGTACAATATACGTCATGTTATATACTTGTTTGTTCATGGTTTGAACATTCTTGTTTCCTTTATCATTCAGTAAAGTTATTTTCAAGATCTGAGGTAAATTATCCATTGCCGCTTATGTTACAGAAATAAAAGCCATGCAAAAATGTCAGCCACAGTGTTGCAGAAGTAAAAATCATTCAATAAATAGAATTGCCCTGTTCCTTTTCAAGATCGGTTCATTGACATTGCATTAGTAGCTGACGCTATGGTGAAACGTTTCTCCTGAAATACTGAAGCCCAATTGCATAGGCCAATGAAGATCAAGCGCACATGTGATGGGCACTCTTGTGCTGAGGACAGTCTTCGCCCCCTCCAATGCAAATTGATCTCATTTGGCGCCTCGAACTACGACATAATGTCAACAACAGCCTCAGAAAAAGACTCCAGGAAGAGGACGCTCCCCACAGTAAAGTTAGTGAGCCGAACGGTTAGCTTTGCTTTTAGTTGCGCCGAAATGGCCCAATCATCTGATACAGCTCCAGTAAAAGTAACTCTTACAGTTTTTCTCGATTGCTTAAACACATTTCTTGAAACTATGCCTTGTATTCTCAAAACTGTAAACACAAATCCATAACGTCTCAGCCAATTCCCCAAACATCCTATTTTCAAGTCAAAATGAAGCTCTACACTGAAAACCATTCACTCTTGCTGAAAAACCTAACTTTGCCCTCAGACAGGACACACAAGCCCTCACAAACACACACACTACAACATAGTCTAACACACTGCTGCAATAAATTCAAAACAACATTTCCAAAACTGGTAAGTTATGTTGCTTGTGTTTTGTTGTCAAAACAGGGAATAGTGTTTATAGTTTAGTAAAATGGGTGTGCTTTTTGATAAATGGCGTTATGGTTTTGACATTTTTGTTCAAAAGCCTGGTTATAGTGTTTAAGCAATCGAGAAAAACTGTAATGCTTCAGCATAGTCAAGTCAAGTCATCTTCATTTATATAGCGCTTTTAACAATGTAGATTGTTCCAAAGCGGCTTTACATTGATAGTAGGAAATTAAAGTAAAGTGTTTTGGCTATATAGCAGCTCTAGAAAGCTAAATTTAGTTTGATTCACGACAGCGTTTTAACAGAAAACTCTTAAGTTCTTTCTGTGCAAACTTCAAAAACGTGAACCAGTGAGAACGCCGATGGAGAATACATGCGTATTACGAGTTCAGTCTATATGCGCAATTTAATACGTGTGCGCAAGTGTGTAGTCCTTCCCTACAAATAAACCCTCAACAAACTACTTGTCTGGCCTTAAAATTTATAATACAGAATTTTTATTGCTTCCACGTAGCCACGCAAACTGGAATCATCCCGACAACGCTTTATCTGTACAGAGGTAAAGGAAAGGGAAGGAGGCCTTCACAGGGGAGAGACTAGTTGACACTTAAGGACTGCGCTGTCGTCGGGTTCAGGCGAAGGTCCTTCATCAGATCTGAATACGGCCTGGATCCGGCGGACTGCGGTAAACCTCGGGATAAACTAATATTAGCGTAGACGCCATTCTTCTTATGATGTAACGAGTACATCAGGATTTATGGGAAGTGTTCCTGGTTCCGGCTGACCTTAATCTATGCAGCCTAACATTGAATTATAAAAGTCTATAATGTGTTATGTGTATGCTAGGTCAAAGAGATGTGTTTTTAGTCTAGCTTTGAACTGACAGAGTGTGTCTGCTTCCCAAAACATCCCAAAAATTTTGCAATATATTGTATGTGGCTGCTATCACATCGTTTCATGCCTAAGTAACCAATGCTCGGTTGGGAGGCATAAGTTGGTGACAGGTTGTGGTGAAGGGAGCGAGGTAGCTAAACCATCCGTGCATGAAGCCTGTCTTGGATTTGGCATTAGTTCTAAAGGCACTTTCTGAACCAACATTTGAGCCGCTTCGCTCTACTCAGCTGTGACTGATCTCATTTTAGGCGTTAAACCCGCTTGTCTGGAGTTTGGACGGTATGATTGTGTGTTTAGGCTACCATTGTTGTGGTTTCTCTCTTTTGTGAAATCACTTCTCAGATCTTTAATGCCAGAATGATTTATTTTACAACAAAGCCGCCCGCACATCTTCTGCAGAAGATCACTCTAGATTTCTGCCCAGCTTACACATATATACCAAAGATTATTTTCCACAGATGGTAACATATTTTGGGTAAAGATCTTGTACCATGTGACTTCTCAGAATAAAATGGCAACATTCCATGCCTTTCTTCAGGCTTCCAAAAGTCAAACTAAAGTCACACACAGAGGAAATAAGTGTAAAAATATATAAATAAATTACTTATTTTCTAAATGATAAAATCTTCTACACCATTCACCCCAAAGGAGTTAGTAATGGTTAACAGATGCCACTTATGCATCGCCGCTGTGTTCTCTACACTCGTTGCAGGTTTGCATTGAATGTTATTTGTGGTTGGATGATGCTGAGGATGTGTTGTGTGATGCATTGCTCTTGAGCTTTTGGACTTTTTCATTTCCAAGAAATGGATGAACTTTGTAGAAAAGCACTTAATCTCTGTCTGTGAACGTTCTTCTGTGTTTTACCGTATGTTGAGACAGATGGAGGTGACAGGCTGTCGGTGATGGAGGGAACTTCTGTCACTCTAGAATCTGGTGTTTCTAAAATACACAGAGATGATGTGATAATATGGAGGTGTGAATATGGAGACTCTGTCATTGCAAAAATGAGCTTTGGGATCTTGGCTACATTTGATGGTGCTGATGGGAGATTCAGAGGGAAACTTAAGCTGGACTTAAAGAATGGATCTCTGACCATCAGGGACACAAGAACTAAACACACTGGACTTTATCATCTCGATATCACCGGCAACCGACGCACCATATTCAAGAGATTCAATCTTTCTGTCTCTTGTGAGTATCTGAAGTCTATTAATGTAGCAACAACAACAACAAGCATATTTAGATCACCATGTTTTCAAATTATTTGAGGTTAATTGAGTAAACTATTAATATTATAGTGTAACTGACAACCAAAACTGAAAGTTGCAAACGCCAGTCAGAAATGATGGTCAGATTGCTGATTGGTTGATCTCTTTATCATTACAGCACAGGATTGGTCTCCATGTGTTATAGCAGTAATTGGTGTTGCTGTTCTGCTTCTGGTCGTGTTTGTTGTGACTTGCTGTCGAAACAGGGTCTCTCGTCAAGCAAAATTTGGTAAGCATTTCAAAAAGCTAATATAATTAGTGAAATATTGAGATTTACTGTGTAAAAGACACTTTAAAGACACTTTAAAAAATCAAAAAAACATTTTAAATCTGTTTAATGTTTTTAAAACAGACAACTGGAGGAGTCCGGAACATCAGGTGAGATCCTGTTTGCACTATTATTTGCAGCACATATAATAAAATTAGTAACAAAATAAATCTTGTTTGTGCTGCCTTCGTTTTTCAGGTATTTGACTTTATTTTGTGAGCTTAAAAAAGAATACATGTAAAATGTAACAAGAAACTTTTTGGGATAAATGATACCAGTCTTGCCATCCAAATCACTGTCTTATTTACTTTGTAATAATTTATTATTATTTTTTTTTAAAGAAGCTAAATAAAATTAATTTATTTATTCTAATTTAGTTTTATTGGCTGGATTAAGTTCAAACCGTGAGACTATTTTCTGCATGTTGCTGATCGTATCTCATGCTCTGAGCTTATCTCTTGTAATGGTGTTTTATTTCAGGTCTCTGATGTAATATGAGAATGGTGGTTTGCATTTTTGCGTGGCTTTATCAGATTTGTGCAATCGCACAGTAGTTGATTTACTGGAATGAAGGTGGAAATCAAATTCAGCCAAAAAATATTCAGAAAGCCTCGGGCAGCTTAATCAGAAACACTGCAAGGCCATTGCACACTGAGTCCGAAATTCGCATCCGAAATTTTCGCACGTTAAAAAAAAAATTCGACCTCACGTTATGTCAATCACGCTTGCACACTGTCTACGAAACTTTCGTCCGTAATAAAAAAATTCGGATCGGGTTCGATTTTCTGCGTTTTTCGCATCCACAGCCAGTATTTTGAGAGGTTTTTTGACAATTCAGAGCCGTGTACAAGCCAACGACAAAATCCAGAACGGCGTTTTACAAGTTGATACACTTCGTCTCGCAGCACAATGAAAAACAAAATGTGGATTACAAGACACTGAATAAAATATAACCTGATACAGCTGTTCTGTCTGCCCACCGCTTGAATTCCGCCGGCCGTGTGTGTGTGTGTGTGTGTGTGTGTGTGTCTCTGTACAGTCTCTGTTCAGTATCGATTGGTTCACGGAAATTGGTGGTCTTCTTTTTAATATGTGGCTCCAGTATCGCTAGCAAAGCATCAAACTGTTCCACTGACATTCTGAGTTATCGCTCGGGATAATTTCGCAACTCCTTGATAAGGAGGTGAAACTCTCCTTCCTCTCGGCGCAAAATCATCCTCACTGCTTGACGAATCCATTTAGTATTTTTTGCGTTTTTTTACGCAAAGGTTGAATAAATACGCATCGCACTCAGTGTGCAAGGTTTCTGTGCGTGACGAATTTTAAGGCTGACGAACACGAAAAAACGCATACGAAAATTTCGGACTCAGTGTGCAATGGCCTTGATCTCAAATATTTTGTACTAGTGTTTCTGGTTGTTGTCTGCGTTGTGTGTTTTGTGTTTTTAAACACAGGGTGGCAGTTTGGCTGGATCTTTTATTCCTCTCCTGATATAAAAGGAAACATCCACTGCCTCTTTGAGTGAATTGCCTTTAACATGCTCTCTCCCATTCAGTTACCATGCGAAAAGGAAGAGGAGACAGAACAGGAGGTTATGTTATGTTCAAACATCATGCCACCGAAAGGGAAAGTCACTCAAATTTCATTCCGTCAGGTGTGTGCTAATGAACGATTTTGAGTGAATTCTACTTAATGATACATATATTTAACAGTATAATTTAAAGTTACTCTAGGAGCTTGTTACAAAGGCTATTGTTTGCTGTCACTCTAACCTCTCTATTAAATGTCTCCCTCTGTAGTTTCAGGAACACTCATACACAGCAAATTGCCTGAGCCAAACATTCTCGGCAAACTTTAATCGCATGAATTACCCCACCGTCACAGAGATGGAAGATCACAGTGGAACACGGAGACGCCTGCTAAAGAAAGTGATGTGACGTGCAGCAAAGTATGGTGTCCCATCCTCAGATTTTCTGATCTGCATTTCATACACACACAGTGAACACACACACACACCGTGAACACACACCCGGAGCAGTGGGCAGCCTTTTTTTTTTTTGCTGTGGCGCCCGGGGAGTGATTTGGGGTTAGGAGCCTTGCTCACTCCCCTCACCTAAATTCCCTGCTGATGCTGAGACGCGAACCCGTGACATTCAGACTCTCAACATTAGGCCACACCTGCCCCTGTAAAGGTACCGCAGCATAATAAATAAGTGTTCATATTTCACCTGATTGACAAAGTGCTGTGTGTAAATGCAAAAGTAAGTTTGCAATCTTTAATTTTATGCATGATGAGTTCTATTTCTCTATTTTATACGGGAAAAAATGTTGTAAACAACTTGTTACGCGCATGCACCCTCTTAGCCCAGAACGAGTGGCACTACACAAGCTCACAGCACAGCGCTAACAAGGTGTCAGGTTACAAATGTCACTGCGTATAATATAAAGCTTACAGCCTGCCTTATATTTGCTTTCAATCATTTGCTGATAATGTTCATGTTTAATTATTCATTTACTTTATGTATGCTGTATTAGTGTCACTATCTTTAATTATCACTATTATTATCCCTATTATTATGTATACTTATGTTTATGTCACTATTTCTATTTTTATAGAAAACCACAACCACTCATAACAACCCCCCCCCCCATCTATACCATCCGATACTTCTGAAAATCAATCAGTTGAAAACGAGTGCTGACAATAAATGTGTTTTTTTCCCCAGAAAACAAGCGAGTCTTCATTCCGTATCTATCCGGACAGCCTTTGGTGGGTCAGCACCCTGAGCCGGCTGCTTGTCTCTGGTGAAGAGCTACTAAGAGCCAACAATTTTTTTTCTTAGCTTTTCATCAGGAATCATTTCATTAATTAAAGCCCTGTTGGTTTGATATCCATATTGATCAATGATCCAGCACTGATGCTTGGTGGTTATAGTTTGTTTGACAATAGAATGTTACTGTACGATTTCCACACACATTTATATACATTATTAGATCATGGTGCTAACCTCATGAATGAAAATATAATGCAATCTGAGTCATTTTGTGTCTTATCTAAAATACTGTCAGATTCTCAGACTCCTCACATCTGCTAAACTTGTTCTTTAGCAACCAAGGAAAAGACTGCTTTAAAGTCAAGTAGGTTTTTGGAAGATCTTTTGTATGTTCATGTGAAAAACAAATTGTATTTAATCACAACAGCTGTGAATTTGTTTATGAAATTAATCTATGAATTTTATTATTGTAAATGAATGTGTACTGAACTATCACTGAATCATTTAAGACCTTTATCTTTCAAATTTCAGGCTTCTGATCTAAGGATTGATTAATAGCGTGTGTGTGTGCATGTGTGTGTGTGCATGTGTGTGTGTGTGTGCGTGTGTGTGTGTGTGTGTGGCTTCAAGAAAGCAAACGTATATCTGTGTTGTTACTTCATTTATGCTGTTTATCTCTTTTAAATTGCTTTTTATATTTGCTCATTTCATTTTATATGATTTTATATTTTTGTTACTATCAAATCTTATGTTGTTGTAATCTTCACCATTGACTTAGTCCCCAAAAGTCCCCATTTCAACGAATGCTTTCACTGTGAAATAATAATACTTGTTGCATCTGCTCAAAGTCTGTATATATAAAGCAAGTTTGAGTTTGACATTTCATTTGATTTTTTTTATATAAATACTTTGCATCTCATTTTTCTGAAACAAGGAAATGAATTATAAATGTGATAAATGGCAATAAAAACAGATCTGATTTTCCCATATTGACTAGAATCTTTGACTAGAGTTTATCATGCAATTATTGAGTTTGTAATCAGAAATAACTCATCTAATAAACTGTAATTTTCGCTTTTTAATATTATTATTATGAAACTATGGTTACTATTGTAAATTAAATTGCTTTGTGATTTATAAGTGCATAATTTTCTTAATGGTGAACATTTTCAATAATCCTAATATAGCCTACTGTATGCAATAGTAATAGTGAACTGTTGCCTATAGCAAATAGCATAATATTCTGTGGGAATAATGACCCATCCCTCTAGTGGTCAAATGCTGCTATAGTTTTATTTCTGAGGGGGCTCTGCAGCACATGTAGGAAGACAGATCGTTGTAGATTTAAATATTTAAAAAAAAAAGTGGGCTGGCTGGGTAAAGGAGAGAACACATGTTGGGTTATTAATGATTACGGATTAACTTCAGTTCTCTAAACGGTTTTTTTTTCTTTCTTTCTTTTTAAATACACCACACAAACACTGACATGATAATTCCTTTATTTTCGATATTTTTTTTTACAGTATTGCATATTTCATATAGTTGTAATAGCCTACATATTATTTCAGATCATTTAACAAATATTATAAGTAAAAATTAAACATTTAGAAGTAATTCAAGTGTAGCCTAATCGACCAATCTCTGTTGTCCCGTTTCCACAGTAGCAGTTTTAACATTAAGTGACATGGCATCGTGACTACAAACAGCGTGATTATTGTTCATGAGTCCAACATTCAGTCAACGCAAGAAATCATGCAATCTACATGAGGGAAGACGTTATGAAAAATATTTTACTATTGTAAGTGTTGGAAAAATACACTCTTACTAGAATAGTTATTAAACTTGTGTGTATTTCTGTTAAAGCTGTCTCATATGTGAATTTCTCTTTTTAAGTTGTATGGTATAACCACTAGGGGGAGCTCTAATCATGTTTTGGTATTCCCGTAGTTTAGAGCTGTGTATGTTCATGTTGTTTGAACACTGTTGAACACGCAATCTAATGACCATTTGCTAACTAAGTTATGGTACTTTGACACAATCATTTCAGAAATAAAATCGTTATGTTGTACAGTATGAACGGTAATGTTAAGTTACATGTTAAGTAAGTTAACTGTACAAATAAAGCATATTTGAACTATTCTTACCGTGTTCCGTGTTTGTCGACTCGACCTGCCGTTGTAGGTTTTTCACAGTGCGGGATTGTGATAATGGCGACAGTTGAAAATAGGCGCGTTTGTTCAGCGGGTCCGCCCAGCGTCTGTAGCGAGCCCGCGAGTTGACAGTGCGCTGTCAGGAGGCGGGGCATATTCTGTGCGCATGATCGAATTGAGTCTGTCTGAAAGAACAGCGGACCCAGAGCGGACCCAGCGGCTTGAGGGCGGATCCGCCCCGGAGTCTACTGCTATCAGGGAGATATCTACGACCGGACTCTCGTAGACTCGTAAGTTACACGGACCTCATCCTCCGTGAAGTGCAAAAAAGTGTAAAAAGTTTTTTTACACAAAAAAGTACCCCAAAAAGGTACGCAACAGGACTGGCCGCTTTTAATCTCCGCATTTGTCCTCCGACTGAGGCCTACTGCTAGCGCTTTCACCGGAAAAGAGTTATATATTTTATTCAGTCAATGAATATAGAAATGATTATGATAACATGCATATTCTTGTTTATTGAATTGTTAATAAGAATAAAGTAATCAAAAGACATCCTTTTGTCATCCTTGAATGAGAAACGTCTTGAAATACATCATCTGAACAATGTTTCGAGGTGTGGTAACTGTAGTATAAGCGGAATAATTGACGACAGACCATTGAATTATTAGTAAAATAATGCACAGCCGAGGTGTAACTCCGCTTCGCGCCTTGACCGCATTACCACCTCGGGGCTCGGGTGTGCATTATTTTTCTAATAATTCAACGGCCTGTCGTCAATTATTCCTTACTTAAGTATCACTTACTCTACGTGAAGAGGGTGCATTAATATGTGCATGTGGCAAAGCTCAACAACATTTAATAGCAGGGAATGTTGCTGTTTTAAAAAAAATAAAAAAAATAATATTTGTTTCGGCTTTGCACCGGCCCACACTGCCAAAAGAACCAAAACCTGGTTCAATGACCATGGTATCACTGTGTAATTACTGTGTGATTTCATGTAACTAATTTTCTGGGATTTTGATTTTGTGGTTTTCACAAGCTGTAAGCCATAATCATCAAAATTATAACAAATAAAGGCTTGAGATATCTCAATTTGCATGTAATGAGTCTATATAATATACAAGTTTCACTTTTTTTAACAGAATAACTGAAATAAATAAACTTTTTGATGATATTCTAATTATATGACCAGCACCTGTATGGGCGTGTTTGTTGATCGTGTGGTGTTCGTTGGTAGCAGAGCCATCTCTCTATGGCTCTGGTTGGTAGGTGGCGCTGTAGACTATATGTCTGATACAAACACAAGGAAGATTCAGCCATTTTAGAAAACGGGACTTCGCTTTTTATTGTTTTGAAATCAGTAAGCAATATATACCAGTCTCTTTCAGCATAATAGAAATAAGCAAGATGTAATACACCAATAAGTAGGGGTAAACGGCTCGACATGTTTTTTTTTTTGTTTTTTTTTCCTGTTCGTCGTCTCGTGTAGCAAGATCTCTGGGTCAGGGCACGGCTCAGAAACACTCAGAGAACAGAGGACTTTAATAACTCTTAAGTTACAGATCATCTACTATCCATCACTCATCTCTACATCAACATGAAGAGTGCACTTACACATGTTCTTTTCTTATTATTTGCGATCGGTAAGTGACTGTTGTTGTTTTATAACATAACTGCAGCACTTTAGTTTTCTGCACACTGGAAATTAGCATTTTCTTTTAAAAAGGTTCTTATTCTTTGAATTTCAAAATGTAACAACTGTGATAACTAGCTGTAGGACATATTTTGTATAGGCTATACTGCACAATAATGACTAACTTTTACATGATATTTTAGTCGGAGTAATATTCATGGTACACTGGCAGTGTTCACACAGGCCTTGTTATTTTACAGTCTGTTTTCAACGCATATATGTCGCAACTTGGTTCATTGAGCTCCAATTAATCTAATGCACTGAATTAAATTATATCGTTTGTTTGAGACGAAACTCGAATATAGCCCAATAATTGTTTACGTAATTGTTATTAAGAGTGAGTTATAAGTTTGGGTTCCTCAAATGCAAATATTTATCCGTTGTTGTTTGTTGCCATAAATATGTATGTATAGTATGTATATGTGCATACGTGTGTGTGTGTGTGTGTGTGTGTGTGTGTGTGTGTGTGTGTGTGTGTGCGTGCATACATGATGGGCATAAACAGAACAGTGTAGACTCAGATTTAATGGAGACTGCTGCAATTCATGGGAGATTTATCAGTGCCACTGATCAGTCGGCAAAATTCATGATTTCTGAGTGTTTTGTATGTTTCATTTCTGACTGTCTGTTTCTGTTTGTTCTCCAGGTGTGTTTGATGATGCAGCTAAAGCAGAGACAGTGTCAGTCATTGAGGGAAAGTCTGTCACTTTACACACTGGTGTTACTGAAATACAGAGTAGTGATGTGATAGAATGGAGGTTAAATGGAATTCGCATTGCCAAAATCAGTGGTGGCTCCATCATTCCTGAAGGGCCATCCAAAGACAGACTGAAGCTGGACAAACAGACTGGAGATCTTAAGATCACAGACATCAGAACCACAGACTCTGGAGAATATAAATTACAGATCAGAAACACCAGAGGGTCCTCAGAGAAGACATTCAGTGTCAGTGGTGAGTGTCTCACAGTTTTTTTATTTAACAATTGCTATTTACATAATTAACACCCTATGAACAATAAAATTCTCCATAATGTTTTATTACAGATGTAAAATGTTACTGGGAAACTGTTGTTTATACTAAGAATTTATGAATTCTGTTTTATTTATGAATAAAATATTTGTCATTATCTGACAAGAAAACTGACAAACAGACCCTTTCATATTCAATACAATTGCTTCTTTATTATAATAAAATTAGGAAAGACAACAGATTTCATATTCATTTTAATTCTATGGTAAAATGATCCCAAATAATTCCATAAATAATCCCAAAATACACCAGAGACTCACAAACAGAACTTTTTCATCTAAAATAAAATCAGATTCTCATTTGCATAAAGTTGACATTTCTGAACTTGGTCTGAGTATTTAAAGAGATGCCTCAAGAGTGATTTGTAGTTCAGATCAGCTCGTAATGCTGAATGTGTTCGGACGCTCAGCATTATGTATTTTTTCTAATGTCAGGTATGCATTTTTCACTCTTCACAGTATTTGATATATTGTATTCTGTAATTGGCATGATACATTTACCTGTCTATTAATGAATTGTTACATTTGGATTTATTTTGACTTTGAAATGATTGATTCTAGTAGATTATGTTGCATCCATTGTTACCGCAAATCTGCGTCAGGAGAGTATCAGAATACAGTGATTTTATTTGCTTGCTGTGCAGCATAAACTAGACAGACTCCAGACAATGCCGTTAAATATGCTTTAATCACAGCCGGAAGATCTCAGACAGATTTCAGAGAGAATCCCACCAGCAAAAAGATACAACAGTTTTTATAGAATAGGAGCTTAGCAAAAGTGACATGATACATTACATCATTTCCCTACAATTTGATTGGTTCTTCATATGCAAACCCTTCTGTTACTAGGTAGAAGCAAACTCTGTTTTCTTGATTACTTCACTTTGTTCTTTAATCACGAGTTTATAAATGTAGATATCTGTCTAGTTTCATTTCGCCTTTTATCCAGGCATGATTCACTAACACACACACACTCACACACACTCAGTCACCAGTTTATACCAAAGGGTTTGGAAACATTTAGGATTCAAAAGCATATGAATGTTATTCCTGCAAGAAAAATAACTGTTAGTTTAATTAAAAAATCCATCACAGATCAAAACCTTTCATCAAAGTTATACATGAATTTTGAAGTATACCCAGTCTTGTCTTAGGACAACTTTGATGAACTTTTTTTGATCCACTTCAAATGTTGACTAATGTATTTTCTGCAGTAAATCCCATTAGTGTTTCTGGCCTGAAGGGCATCTTATCACATACCGTCTGGTTAGGACATGATGTTTCCAGAACACCTCAAACTCAGTCAACAGCGTCTTACAGTCTCTCTTCACTGATGAGATGAAGCGGTTTAGTGTCCTGTTCAGTGAAGCTTCCACTGAGCACTAGTGAGGGTCTGTTTCTCAGACTAGTTCAGTTGAGTTTGCCTTCATTTTGTAAGGTTTGACTAACAAGTACTAACCTAAGCAAGTAAAAACAAAATATTGAAAAAAGCCTGGGCTTTGCCAGCATAGGGGATAATGGAAATTTTAGCTTTTAAAATTTTAGCTTTGTTAAAAAAAATTGTTTGTAGATTTAAACTTTTATATTATTAAATGCTGCCTTGATGAACACAAGTGTGTAGTATGTGTGTGCTTTCTCCATCTGCTCTGAGTCTGAACCAGATAAAACAAAACAAAAAAACAGAAAAAAATCACTGAATAAATCACATTTAGACTGCAGAAAGTCACATGATGTTTATTACACAAGACTCCGTGATCTTCTGTAAATCTCTTTACTGGCAGAGTTATAAAAGTGTTAACTGACAGAAACTCTTCTGGTTTGTTCTTCAGTTGATCCTAGGTTTGATGGAGTGACGGTTGTGTCAGTGACAGAGGGACATTCTGTTGTTCTACACACTGATACTGAAATACTGAAAGATGATGAGGTACAGTGGAGGTTTAGAGGGAAAGATGTTATTGCTAAAATGAAAAAAGATGAACACATCTCCTCTACATATGATGTTCCTGATGGGAGATTCAGACACAGACTGCACCTGATTTATCAGACTGGAAATCTCTTTATCAGCGACATCAGATCCAACACCTCTGGACTTTATGAAGTTGATGTCAAGAAGAGCACATACACCATACACAAGGCATTCAATGTGACTATTACCGGTGAGTCGCTTCAGTATTTAAATGTAATAATGATTGTATTCAAATCAGCACTGTAAATAATGTACATAATTTGATGTTTACACAAAAACATCAAGACAACAATCTGTATCTGAAACTATTACTTTAGTATTCATTGGTAATCAAAGTTAACAAAATAAAATATGTGTATAGGATTTATTATTATGGTTCTCTGTGAATGTTCTCATGACTTTTATTCTTGTATGTTTTATCCTGAGACAGACAGACTGAGCAGACTGCCAGTGAAGAAGGGAGATACTGTCATTCTAGCATCTGGTGTTACTGAATTAGACAGAGATGATCTGATACAATGGAGATTTGAACATGAACTCTTAGCAAAAATCAATAAAACGTCTTCCACATATGATGATGTTCTTGATGGGAGATTCAGAGGCCGACTGAAGCTGGACGATCAAACTGGATCTCTGATCATCACAAACATCAGAACCGCGGACTCTGGACTATATGACCTTTATATCACCAGCGACAGACACGTCATATTCAGGAAATTCGTTATTTCTGTCTGGTGAGTATATTAAGTGTTTTAATTAAAATATATAATCTATATTATATGAAAGTATATATCTAATATATATATAATCTAAAAGTATATAATCTATTTACATCAGCATTGTGTGAACCATTTTTGGGTTGTAATATGATGTTTACTAAAATTAAACCAATTTTAACCACTAAAGGTACAATCTTAAATAGATTTTAAGGAGTTTAACAAAACACTGCAAAATGATATTTCAATATATTTTTAAAGGAACCAAATTATATTATTACTGACTACTAAAACAACATATTTAAATAATTTAGATTTATTTAAATTATTGGTAAAATCCATTTCACTAATTATGGTTTATTGTAGAAATAGGAATCTAAAAAGATAAGTATACTAAATGGATTTTAATGGTATTTGTTTCGAATCACCAGTTTCCTGAGGGACCTGCATAAGGAAAGAGGGGTTTATAATAGAGCTCCACTAACTTCTAGACTAAACAGAGTCTCCCAGAGTCACACCTCCTCTTAAATGCTCCAGGCATACACAAACACACTTGGGTATTAAAATATAAGGAGTTGTTCATTTAAGCAGCAACTCAATAAAAAGACCAAACTAATTCACTTCGGGAGAGAGAAAAGGCCAAACCAAAACCACAAGTGGCTCCGGGGGGTTAATAAAGGCCCTCTGAAGCGAAGTGATGCTTTTCAATCATTTTTAATGATAAATAATAATTATGTTAATCATCATGCAAGTTTATTTAAACATTAACAAGCATGTTATCTCATAGCTATTTGAATATATTTGATCTAACTATATGTTAAACATTATGTAATGTTTGTTAATGATTTATTAATTAAGCTTTTGATTCTTGTAAACCATCTGTCTCAGGTTATATAGTGATGATGATGATGTAGATCAGACACATTCACACTAATGTCTGTCTTTATCATTACAGTATCAGATCTTCACTGATGTTTATAATGTTTGATATATAAGACACATCACACTAATGACATTCTCTCTATATCATTACAGGTTCAGATAATGTAACATGGATTGCTTCTACTGCTGTTCTTGCTGTTCTGCTGGCGGCTGCAGTTGCAGTTGCTTGTGTGATTTACTCTCGCTACAGGAGGTCTAAACGTACCCCCAAGGGTAAGTATCACACAGTTCATATAATATGAAAACATAAAAGTCTGGTTCCCTTTAAAGGTGGGGTAAGTCGTTTTTGCAATATGCTGTTTAATGTTAGTCGGTCCGACACAATAAGAAATGTTTAGCCAATCAGCATTAGGGGGCGTATGACAGTGAGGAGAGAGAACGATCAAGAGGAGATTTGAAGAAAGACTGTAGAAATAGAGATGAGACACAATACAAAAGCGAAAAGTTCAGAAGAAATCACTGGAAAATGAAGGGTTATGTCTGGGCAAGAGCTTTAAGACCCGCATTAATATTAGAAAAGCTGTCCAGCGCTGGAGAGAGCACTGAAGGCCTGAAAACAGACACAGATGTTGCTTTGATTTGCTGCACACACGAGTAACTCTGGGATTGAGTGTCATGGTGTGTCTGGAGCTGCTGTGCTGTTGGCAACTAACAACCAAATCTTGTTTGTAATTACTATTGTGTACTGTACGTAAACATTTTTTGTGCTTGCTTGTCATTCGTTCATCATCTGCGGTGTATAGAGTTATTGTTATTGTTAGGGCTGGACAATAATCGCAATGAAACCGCACTCGATTTGGCAAAGGCTGTGATTATTTTCTGCGCAGTTTGACAGTGCAGCGGCTGATCGGTAGTAAATGATGCTCCATCTGAACACCAGAGGGAGTCACACACTCACACACACACACACACACACACACACACACACACACACACACAATATCCATCTGAACACCAGAGGGAGTCTCTCTCTCTCACACACACACACACACACACACACACACACACACACACACACACACACTCACACACACACAATATCCATCTGAACATCAGAGGGCATCTCACACACACACAATATCCATCTGAACATCAGACAGCGTCTCACACACACACACACAATATCCATCTGAACATCAGAGGGCGTCACACACACACACACACACACACACACACACCACCGCATATACAGTATATCTGAACCCCAGAGGGCACTCTCTCTCTCACACACAAACACACACACACATTTATCTGAACACCAGAGGGCATCTCACACACACACAAACACACACACACACACACACACATACACACACCACCACGTATACAGTATATCTGAACCCCAGAGGGCACTCTCTCACACACACACACACACACACACACACACACACACACACACACACACACCACCACATATACAGTATATCTGAACCCCAGAGGGCACTCTCTCTCATACACACACACACACAATATCCATCTGAACATCAGAGGGTGTCACACACACACACACAAACGCACACACACACACAATATCCATCTGAACATCAGAGGGCATCTCTCTCACACACACACACACACACACACACACACACACACACACCACATATATAACGCCAGAGGGCACTCTCACACACAGATGCCAAATATGCCCCGCAATAAACACATGACTGCCTTATTCTGTGTAAGAAGCCACATCATCTCACAGAAGGATGAGCTCAACTGTCCTTATGAAGTGAGTTTGGAGTAAATGCATGTTATTAAACGCTGTCTTTTGTTGGACAAGAGGTGTGTTGTTTTTTCAAATGCACATTATAAGTAGGGCTGGGTAAAAAATATCGATTTCTCGATTTTAATCGATTCTCAGTTTTTACGAAACGATATCGATTCTTAAATCCCAAGAATCGATTAGTCATCCTGTTTTCAGTGATGAATGAATGGAATATTGTTGCGCGCATCCCATCCAATAAATCGCAATAATCTTTGTGCTTTGTTATTATTAATATGAAACAAAGTCTCAGATTTCAAATTACGTCCAGTTTCTTATGAAATTCAAAAACATAAATACCGTTTTGGCGCTGTGGCGTGAGATCGCTCTTGCTCAGCTCAAGAGAAGCAGCAGCGCGGAGCGCACACGATCTTCTCTTCCGCCTTAAAGCTCCACTATGTAACTTTGGTATTTGACCACAAGAGGGCGCAGTTTCAACAATAACAAAGGCGAAGCTTGATGACGCTATGAAGGAGGTGACGATGGGAGATGTCGTTTTTAATGCGTTTTCACCATAGCAATGTATCTAAATGGAATTAATGAATCATGATCACGGATGAGGTAATTTATTCGTTTTTGTATTACCTGTATGTCTGATCGTATTATTTTATGTCAT
This sequence comes from Abramis brama, assembly GCF_963993115.1. NCBI lineage: Eukaryota > Metazoa > Chordata > Actinopteri > Cypriniformes > Leuciscidae > Abramis > Abramis brama. Next base: position 36,709,841 of record NC_139968.1, read on the forward strand.
CATAATTAATGAACTGCAAGGAACGTGAAATGTTATGCTATATTATCCCGTTACAACATACAGCTATTTGTCAAATGATTTGTTTGGTTTATGTTGTGCAGTTTTACGTTTTTATGGTTAATGGCGTGTTGTTTAACGTGTTCAAACCAATATCTAAAAGTAAATTTGAACGAACATTTGCAAGTAATGACTAAATATATTTTTTTAACAACATATCCGATTGTATTTAATTGTACTGCCATAATCTCGGTCACCACACGTGATAACAAGCCTTACCGAAGTACAAAGAGCAATATAACTTTGTTTATAAGTGCTATTATTGACAGTTGCATGTCTTACCTGTCTATCAATAACGTTACACTCGCGAGAGAGTCTCTGTCAAGTCCAAGATTGACGCGCAGCTCTCTCCATCTCGAAAACGCCTGGCTGATATTATCCGGGTTTTATTCCTCCGTTTGTCACACAGTCCGTGACTCCGCGTGTATCTGAATATGGACGCTTTCGTTTTGTTGGCACTTCAATACTCGCCAAAGAGTAATCGTGATCCATAACAGCTATAACCATACAGTCTATGGCTATAACGCTTTAACCACCACTTCCGCATTTTACCATGTGATATTCCGGTGTGGTGGGTCATATTTTTTATTTTATTCTTTTTTTATTCTTTGTCAGACGTCTTTATTGTTTATTGTGATAAGAAAAAAAACTCAATAAAGTTGTTGTTAAAAAAAAATAAAAATAAAATAAAAATCCGGTGTGGTGGAATATCCTATCACATGGTCCACACCGGAAAAAAAGGATAGAGCGGACATTGCGTCACTGAGGCGCGACATTTCTTTTCCGGGACGGCCAGTTATTTAAAATCGGAATTTCTCTGAAATAAAAAATCTTTGGAGACTTTTGAGATATTGTAAGTACACAACTGGAGGAAATATATCACACTGTGCAAGTTATTTTCGGAAATTTTATTACAAAATTCCTACATATTGGAGCTTTAATAATATCCGTTACAGCGCGAGATAAACATGAATGAGCATCTGAAAGTGTGTTAAAAGGTAGAGTACAACTTATCGAAGTCCGTATCATGTCACATGGAATCGCTCAATCAGTGTTTCAACCGTAGAAAGACGTTAGTAAACAATGTCATGTAACGTCACATTAAAAAACATATCCAGTGACCATAAACTCGTTAGTCAGCTAGAAAAATTAGAGAGGAGCATTTTGTTAAACATATGCACAATATTACATATTCATTATAATTTTTAATGTTCTTCAATATTTAATGCATGTTTGAATAAATCTGGAAAGTTTTTTTTTATGACAGCCACCATTTAAATTTGTATATAATTTCATATAACTTTATTATTATTAAAATTAATAAGTGTATTTTAAGTGTTTGTATACAAATCAGTTATTTTTTACCTTCAATATTATAGTAGGCTAATGAAACCTATAGGCTACAACTGACTCCCATAGTTTACAGCATTAGTTGAGAGATTTGTTTTCCTTGAGAAAATTTGCAATGTATACCTGATATCCAAAATAATCGATATTGAATCGAATCGTAATCGAAATCGAATCGAATTGCAAGCTTGTGAATCGAAATCTAATCGAATTGTGAAATTTGTGTCAATACCCAGCCCTAATTATAAGTGACTCAAACTCACAGTGCTTTCAGATGGAGCAGCGTTTACATCAATGACAAGCTGCACATAAAAAATAATAGCAGCCGTTGCGATTTCATAATTGTGATAAGCCAAATCGGTTTAAGTGTGTTTAATGGAAATTGTGATTAATCCTGCACCCCTAGTTAGTGCACTCGACTCACTTGCAGGGGTATCGTGGTTCGAGACCGACTCGGATCAGGACTGTTAGGATTGGAGGCTGAGTTTTGGAGGCGGAGCAATGAAGACAGGGTGTGTTTGTTTGGGTTGATTTCAAATATCAACATTGGCCAACAGCATATTTCAAAAACGACATCAATGACACCCTCACCTTGACAATAACAGATGAATGGCAGAGACTGACCCACTGTGAACTCTATCTGTGTGTGTAAAACTCAAACTCAGTTATTGCAGATATTATAGTGTTTAATCTCTGCAGCTTGTTTGTGTCTGTTTGTATATGACGTGCCTTCATCATAATGATGGTATTACAGATATTCAATATTAAACAGCGTTACAAAAGAAACAAAAGAAATATTGAATCCAGCGCTGATCCTGTGCTTTTAGCTTTAGACTAAAGAACAAATCCTGTATCATTCTGAACAGTAAGTCATATATTACACAAAGCTGACTTAAAAAGAAACTTAAATGTTGAACTAATTATATATTATTAAACAAATATAAATAGTATAATTATAAATACAGCATGAAACATCTGCACACTGCACAATTTAAGAACAGGAAAAGGAAAAATGACTGTATTTCTCAGAGTTTTCAAAGGTAGTCCTGCACATCAAATCTGAGTTTTGTTACTGGCACACAGTAGCAACTAGATTGACCATATGAACAGAACTCTGTGTTTGCTTTCAGCAAGGCCTTCGATCTGGTGAAAATGAACAAACACTGTGAGATGTTTTTGATTCATTCCTGTTGTCCATTCAGAAATCATTACAATATAAACACATTAATTAACACAACAATACTATTAATACAAATATTAAAAAAATGTATTTAATGGTTTTTCTGACTGACTTTCTAATTTTTTCACTTTACGGAGAAGCTTTACAAATAGGCCTACTGTTTTCTACGGGTGTTTTCACATCTGAGCGTTTGTTTCAGGAACCTGGTGTGTTTCTCCCTTGGTTCGGCTCGTTTAGGTATATGTGAACACGGCAAACACGCTCTGATCCAGACTAAAGCAATCGCTCCGAAACTCGGGACGGTTCTCTTGAGGTGTGAAAGTAATCCGACCAAATGAACCAACAAACCAAATGGTATTATAATTCATAACAGGATTTGTTCTATATAAATAGCAGAAGTGTCTGATTCTGTGAGTGAGCACATCAGTGATCACAGCTGAAAACTAAAAGAGCGCCTCTTCATCTTTAAATGTTGTTTAATTGAGCTTCTCAGTGCTAGAATGCTGTCCTGAAGAAGTCTTGATTCCTGCTCTAACTGCATTATAACATTCATGTAGTGTTTGCGTGAGTCTTCACATAGTTCATCTCTAGACAGCGCTGGGAGATTGAGAGCGCGTTTGAATTTGCTGCACTGTTGATACAAATGTAGTATATCATTTAACAGCAGGAATGACGGCTACGTTCATATAGTGTTTGTGTCTCAACAGTTACAAATAAATCCACAATAAGCTTGTGGAGGTAGCTTGTCAATCATCTTGATGATGACGCAGAGGAAACGCTGACCAATAAGAGCACAGTTGTAATCGTGTGATATTTCGGTACGCTTTGGAATGTTGCCTTGTGAAAGCGAACCGAACCAAGAAGAAAATGCAACATTGAAACAAATGAAGTCCCTGTTTCGGGACAAAACAAACGATCTATAGGTGTGAAAACGGCCTCAGACACACTGACCTTCATTCTATTAACCTATTTGAGAACAGATGTGTGTATGATGCTGTGGAAAATAAGATACTGGAATATAAAAGAAAGACATTTACTACTTTAACAAAAGATATTTTTTACATTTAGAAATGGCAAGTATCACCTAGAGACTTTAGCAAGAGGAAACATCTCTATTTTGCTAAATTAGCATTTAATTGTTCGTGTGATTTATTTTTCAAATCAGTATATGGGAAGCAGCCGGTGAGGAGGGGTTCTGTATAAATTCCAGCCAGGAGGTAAGATTACTGTAGCGTTTCATTGTGTAAAACTCTGATTACACATTTCTCATATTTCACTTTGATGACAAAAGCATCTTTAAACATTTGAAATAATCCTATTCACTGATATATGACAGATCTGTCATTTTAAATCACAGTGTTCATTTCTTTCTCTTTACATTCTGTGATTCATTATTTTCTTACAGGTGAAATATGGAGGTCACATGATCTGCGAGGATCCCTCAGGATTGACATATAGCTACTATAGCTAGGTTTATCATTACATTACATTATTAAATAGCTAAACAAAAATGCCTATTACAACTGTTGAACTGTAACATATTGAAATACTTTGCAGACATTTCAGAATGTACCTTTGCCTGTGGAAATGGTCAAATCAGCTGTTACTAGCATAGATCATTTTCACTGTGTGGTTTGTAATATTATGATCTAAGTGTCATGATTTTGTGTGTGAAGAAAGTTACGCAGGGCTTTTTCAACCCTTAAGTGTTAATAAAACAACTTTGGTTTAATTATGTGATATCCACAGCTTATAAACCTAAGTACATTTAGCAGCCAGCTTTATTCAAATGAGTTATAATAATAAGTGCCTTTTGTAGTTATTTTGATTAAAATTATGAGGGTGCATAAATTAAAGAAAATATGTATTAATTAAAAAAATGTACATGGATAAATCACCGCAATTTTCCCCAAAAAATCATAAATGTTCATTTTGATTTCATGATGGCTTTATTCTTTCTGTTATTTGTATTCAAATCACATATAATGTACTTTTTGCATTGAGCTGTATTGCTAAATGTGTACAACAAATGTTTTAGGATTTTTAGAAGGATTAATAAACACATACATTACAAAACATTCAGTTCAGTTCACTGATGCAGATTAATGACTGGTTGAACCATCCCAACAAGGACAGAAACTTTCACTTTCATTGTGATCTCCAAACTTTATCCAAACAGCCCTCTCAAAGTGCACAAAATGACAAGATGCAATCTTGTAATCTCTGTAAAATTGTTGCACTATTACATAGATCTTTGTACTGGAATATTTTCAAACTAGTATTGCAGCACTATTATTCTGGTTTAGTCCCAGACTAAATGCATGTTTGAGCTGTTTTAACTTGCACTAACAAATCTTAAAATGTATCAGTGCCGTTGTTCTGTCTCAAGATGCACACCAAAGCTCAGTGGTCGGTGTCTGGAAGTTCAGATAAACCTTTTTTATCTGAAAAAGATCATGCTTCTGTTGCAGACATGCACTGTGTATTTAATGCACAAAAATATATTAAATACCCAAATTCCAGGAAAAGAACTGCACTACCCATAATCCTGAAGAAAAAGGGGGGAAATCAGAATCATGGCGAACGTTGTTCTCAATTCTTAATACAAAAAAAAAGTACATCTTCGTCTTTTTTCTAATCTGCATAAAGTTTTTTGCTTCAAATCAAAGTTTGTATTAGTGTGATTCAGTTCATTGGTGGTATGGTTCACGGCTTAAAACTGAGATATGGAAAATTATAGGAAAAATACTTCCAGTACTAAAAACATCTGAAAATTATGACTCATTATGACTGAAAAATTATGAAATATTGCACTCTTTGTATGTTTGAACATTATATTATTTAATTCTTTATGACTAACCCATTGTTCAGAATAAAATATTGCATAGGGTGTATGCAATCGTTTAACTGATCACTGTTTTAATTTCCCTGGCTTTTATTTTTTGATTATTTGTATTATTTTCTATGTAAAGCACTTGCCATAGTGTGTGAAATGTGCAATATAAATAAACTTGCCTTGGCTAAATGCTATAAATGCAGGGTTTTTTATCCACAAAATGAGTCAATTTTGTAGTTCTCCAAACTTTACCCAAACAGCCCCTCTCAAAGTGCACAAAATGACAAGATGTAACAAACGCATGCCTCTGTAAAATTGCTGTAAAATCTCTGCAAAATTAAATCTCTGTAAAATGTAATATTAGCTTAATAGTATTAAGCTAATTATAGTAACATGAATAATAGCTTTTATATTATTGCTGTGATTTTCCCCTGACTTCAGCCAGAGATGCTGGCGGAGATGGGCACAAATACATCAGAATGTATTTAAAAAAAATACAAAATAGTCTGTTTAAACAGATACAAATAAAATACTATTAGGAAAATTGTATTAAACACAAACACAGTATTTTGTGTTTTGAAAATGTAAAATTGACCATTCAGTGAAGTATCAGCTGAAATTTATCTGGACCTCTTCTGAATGCAAAGAACATTTTACTTTGAAACTTGTGTTTATTTCACGACCTCTTCCCTCCCCCTGTGTAATAGCAGGAGGATCAGTAATGTCTGCAGGATGTAACGGGTTGGGGGGGGAAGTGGACCACACTTGTGGTCTTGGCCACTTGAGAGCGTGTGTACGTGTCAGAAAGTAAGTGTGCAAGACTGTCCCATGTCTAAAAAATGCTCAAGCGTAGTGCCCTGAACGCACACTAAACACACACGATCTACTGTCAAATTGTTATACTGACCAGATATTTAGAAGTTTATTTTATAATGCAAATTATCGAAAATCAAAATAAAGCTCTGTAAACACTTACAATTTTGTCTCATCAGGTAATCAAAAGCTCAACACACACTTGCAGTCTTCACGCCAACTTGAACACTTGGGGCCAAATAGAGGAAATATGTCATGCAAGTGCAGTGTGTGTGTGTGTGTGTTTGTGTGTGTGTGTGTGTGTGTGTGTGTGTGTGTGTGTGTGTGTGTGTGTGTGTGTGTGTGTGTGTGTGTGTGTGTGTGTGTGTGTTGCTCTGCCGCTGTATAATTGTTAAATGTATAGTTCACCCATAAAATTTTAATTTTGTCATAATTTACTCACCCTCATGTTGTTTCAAACCTGTATGAGTTTCTTTCTTCTGTTGGACAAAAGAAGATATTTTGAAGAATGTCAGTAACCAATCAGTTGACTGTATATACTTGGACTTCCATAGTAGGAAAACAAATTACTATGGAAGTCAATGGGGTCCATTAACATTCTACAGAATATCTTCTTTTCTGTTCAGACGAAGAAATAAACTCATACAGGTTTAAAACAACGTGAGGGTGAGTAAATTATGACAGAATTTTCATTTTCTCTGTGAACTAACAATTAGCTGAAAGATTCAGTAAAAGTTTGACAGAAAGAAATCAGGGCTGGACATTGGATTGTTCTCCACATGAGGCTTTATTACACCCTTCACCGCACAGGGCTTTTCACAGCATCACTAGTTTTGATTTCCTCACTGTTGATACACATTGCACTGACTGGTGAGAATATAGCGAACTTAACATTTGAATGGAAGTAAAAAAAAAAAACAGTTGACAGCAATTATTATGTTTTTAGCAACAAGTAAAATCAACCATGTCATCGTCATCTTATATTAATTCTGGTGTCAACTTGATTCCATAAATTCCAAGAATCGATTCTGAACCAAAATTTCCTATTTCTATTGAGTCAGAGATCATGTGTGATTACTATGGACTGTGTGTTCAGCTGAACTGTGCAAATTACTAAACAAATTGTGAATAAAAATAAATAAATTGATAGTATCAATTAGCTTACACTACACATCAGTCAGATTAAGGAAGACAATACAAATATATAACCCTATAACTAATCAAATAACAGTTAATACTACTGTGCATGTGAACAATTTATGTCTCAATTAGCTTTGTGTGATAGTGAATTAGTTGAATATTGAAAACTGAGTACTTATATTATATATATATATATATATATAGTACAAAATATTGAGTACTTGATTCCCGGAGGCCGGTCGCACCAGCTGGACAAACACCCGGTTCTAAGGCTAGGATTGACATACAATGCAACTTAAGTCCTGTCTAGAATAATACATGTTGCACTTTTATCCTTAGATCACGTCTGAGACAATCTTATGAGTCAAAGGTGGAAACTGAAAAGATTTGACTTGTTGATACAATGTTGATAAAATGGCACGTTTTGGCCACCAGATGGCCCAATACACCAGATTCAGGTAATGAACCTATATTACCTTTACGATCCAATTCATAGAGTAGAAGTAAAGGTATTTCTATTGGTAAGTAAAGCTTTGTTTCACATTTCTAAATAATTAGACAACACATATTGTTTCATTTTTACTAATATCACAATATTTATGACATCTGTTCTGTTTTCTCCTGTTATCCTCTTGCAGCTCTGACATCTTTGACCAGAAGAACAACAGCAGCGGCAGAAGCCACGCCCATCAGCGCAGTGACGACCAATCGCAGCACAGCTTCAACTGAGTCACAACAGGGGGCGTGGCCTTCTGGAGAAACTAATGAAACAAATGATAAAATAAATTTAGATTTTCAACAAGCTGACTTTAGTCTTTCTTGAATTTAAAAGATCAAATGTTCTGCTTGACACAAGAAAAAAATAAATAAATTAAAAACAGTTTTAAAAACATGAGGAGACAGAAGCACATTCATCATGCCTGGCATCTTAAGTTATAAGTCTCGATAAAATCAACACATTAGCGAATGAATGTGAATATCATCATCAGAGCTGTGGTACCTGCACATGTGTGACAGAGTGTGTTGATGTCCAGATGTGTGGTCTGGTTGCTGATGGGATTGTTCAGCACACAGCTGTAGGCAAGGGCGTAGATTTGGTTTGAACATTGGGGGGGTTGAAGTTTGGGTATGCCTCCTGATATTGTGATCATGGTATAAATATTGGGGGGGTTGTAATGCATAGATTTAAATATTGGGGGGTTATCTCCCCCCCATCCCCCCCACAAATTACGCCCCTGGCTGTAGGTGTTTTTATCCTGATATTCCACCTCCAGAGGTAGAGAGAGACTGATGCTGAGATCACACACACTGATGCTGGACAATACACTGATTCCTGCGTACCAGGAGAGAGTCACATCACTCACATTCAACACTGATGAACACACCAATGAACATGATGATGATGATGATGATGATGATGAAGAACAGTGTGAAGAGTTACTGATGATGACAGGAACAGGCAGACGAGCTGAGAACGATTAGAAAAATGATACAGATCAGTAAATAAGACGGCTCTTTTTGACCATTGAGAGAGTTTCTGATGTCATTCACAAACAGTAGACTACTGTGATTCAAGATTATAATTTTTTTAATAATCTTTGAGATGCCAGATTCATCATAATTAATCAAAAGGAAAGTGTCAATAGGCTGAAAAGGAAAGTCAGAAATATGTGTGTATCTCAATATTTATAATTTTAAGATTGAAAAATCAACTATTTAGGATTTATGCACTTTAATTATAAAAATATTTAACTCACCGTAGACAGTGAGACTGAAACTCTTGCTCACACGATCTTTAATCTCTAGTTTATAAACTCCAGTATGTTCAGTTGTGGTGTTTGTGATGGTCAGAGATCCAGTTTGATCGTCCAGCTTCAGTCTGTCTCTGAATCTCCCATCAAGATCATCATCATATACAGTGATTCTGTCGTCCAGTACATTGATTTCAGCTATTAAAGTGTTTTCATCTCCAAACCTCCAGTAAATTAGATCATCAACCTTCATCTCAGTGAGATCAGAGTTTAGAGTGACTGAATCTCCCTCCATCACTGACACTGACTTCACTGCATCTGTGTCAGCAAACACTCCTGAAGAACAGAGTTTATCACAGATTAAAGGTCCTGAATAACTTAAATAGATCAGTTTTGTAACGGTAAGGAAGAACAGCAGCACAGACACAGAAGTAGCTGGGATTAATATTTTTTTGTGATGTTTTTTTTTTGTTATCAATACACTGTTATCACAATACAGGTGATCTGTGGGAGGAGCCACACGAGTGATTGTGTCTCATTTTAAATCTGATTGGCTCCTTCAGTGCCTCTGCTCTGGAGAATGAAGGGTTAAGGGAAGCCAAATAGTGCAAATCAGGAAAAGTGGTTGAGAAACACTCCACTAATGTTTCATAGAGAAACATATGAACCAAAACACCAAATGAACAGCTCTTAAAGCCCTTGACTTTACTTTGAACTTATATGAAGATATATCTTTTTATATTAGTATCCAGTGTATTTTTATTAAGAAACCAGTAAATACAACAAAGCTATAAACTTCAGAGTAGCGAGATTCATCAATAATCATCTCATTGTTTCGGGTGATAAAGCATGAATTATTTTAAATAAAACAGGATCTGCTGTTTTTGAACCTGTCATATTTTTCTCTTGTGGTTTAAAATAGATCTCACAAAACACAATCATAATTTAGTTTGAGCATCTTTTATCTGCACTGTAAAACCTAAGACTGAAAGTTACTAAACTAAATGAGTACATTTAACTTATTTTTTTTAAAAAGTTAGTTTAACTTAATAAAATATGTGATATTAACTCAAAAACTGCAATGTATTAAGCAGAACTTAAACCGAATAAGTTATGAATAACCTATTTGTTATTTTAGCTTTTAAATTTTATTTTTCAAGAAATTACTTTTGTATAAGGAGATGAAATAAACACTTAAATAAATACATTTAACATTTTCTGCTTCATTTGAAGCCTACATTTAGGTCTCTCTACGGCGTTCTCCCTCACGCACCGGAAAAACCCGCGTATTTATTTCAATCTGCCCATCCCCCACAGCTCAGCTCACACACGAAGTAACTAGGAGTCGGAACAGAATGGCGGCCATGGAGAGATTTAACAGGTAAGCACGGCAAAATGCTTCGTCCTCTTTAGAGCACTTGTACGTTTAACGTTGTATTGTCGTTACTCTTCATCTTAAGAAGACCGACTAGCTAAAGTAATGTAGGCTACTAACTACTGTAATAAGACTAAGTTATGCCATTTGTGTCACGTCACAGAAACGCCAAGCCAACGCGACATTGCATTTAGCACTAACTTAGAGATTTTTTTTAATCAGCGGCAGTAAGTTAGTTGTACTGTGAGTACACGACAGTTTTGTCACTAAAACAGTAATTTATATGTGTGTGCGTTTTGTCACATTTTTACAGAGCGTGTCCCGCGCAAATTTGGATATTTATCAGTGAGGACGAAACTGACTGACTCCACTAGTGCTAACGTTAACCGTCATTCACACGGCAAAAACTAAAGAAATAGGTAACGTTAATACAAGCTGACATACTCTTTTATTTATTATGTTGTGAGTAAACCACAGAAGTGGAAAATTAATATTTTTTGTGTTTTCTCATTTTAGCGTAAACGAACGTGTCCCGCGCAATTTTGGATATTGTGAGGAGACTAGCAGCTATAACGTTATCGTCCACCGACCGACATTTACCCGGCAAAAACTAAATAAAAAAGGTAATACAAGCTGACCTATTTCTTCATTTATAATGCTGTGAGTAAACTTAAGTTTTTTCAGTGGAAGATTAATTAATTTCTGTGTGTTTTCTCACATTTTTGCTTAGACAAAAGTGTCCCGAGCCATTTTGGATCATTATCAGTGATTGAGACTACCTTACCATCCACCGCCCGTCATTCACATGGCAACAACTGCAGAAATAGGTAATACAAGCTGACTTATTCCTTTATTTATTATGCTGTGAGTAACGTAAACCAATTTTTTGACAGTGGAAAACTAATTAATATTTTGTGTTTTTTCTCACATTTTGTCATAGACAAATGTGTCCCTTGGGCAATTTTGGATATCGGTGAGGAGACTATCAACCACTGACCATCATTCATACGAAAAAAAAAAAAGGTAATACAAGCTGACATATTTCCTCATTTATAATGATGAGTAAACTACAGTTTTGTCAGTGTAAGAGTAATTCATATTTTTGTGTTTTCTCATGTATTTGCATAGACAAACGTGTTCCGTGCAATTTAGGGTCTAGTGAGGAGACTGACTGACTATCCTCCACATCGACTGTCATTCACGTAGCAAAAATGAAAGAAAAAGGTACTACAAACTGACCTATTCTATTTATTATGCTGTGAGTAAATTACATTTTTGTCAGTGGAAAATGTATTAATTTTTTTTTTTTTTTTTTTTTTTTCACAGTTCAAAATAGACAAACGTGTCCTGCGCATTTTTGGATCTATTTCAGTAAGAAGACTGACTGACTATCCTCCAGTGACTGTCATTCACATGGCAAAAACTAAAGAAAAAGGTAATTTCCCAGGGAAAGCAAGAACTGAGAACTGATAAGAATGTAAAATGTGCACCTTGAAATGCAATGTAAGTCATTTTGGATCTTGTCAAATCTAGTTGTACTGTCAATCTCAAAGCTCTTTTCCATTTTAGATGTGTATGTGTGTTTTTATAGTGAAAACAAATGCTGCCGCTCAGTCTTTTTGCCACTTAGCCGACGGTGACGTCACGCATAACCTCTATTCTAGCATTTATGCTGTGAGTAAACCAGTTTTGTCAGTGGAAGATTAATGTTTTTTTTGTTTGTTTGTTTATTCACAGTTCGCCAGACAGAAGTCATGTGCAGTTTTGTATTTTGGACAGTGAGGAGACTGACTGACCATCTTTCACAACATTCATCACTGAGAACCTTTTGTAAAATAAATTATTTTTCAATAAATACTATTAATAACTGCATCCTTTTCTTTGACCATTTCTTTATACCAGGGTTCCTCAAACTCGGTCCTGGAGGGCCACTGTCCTGCAGAGTTTAGCTCCAACACTGATCAAACACACCTGAGCAAGCTAATCAATGTCTTCAGGATCTCTAGAAACTCACAGCTAGGTGTGTTTGATCAGGGTTGGAGCTAAACTGTGCAGGACAGTGGCCCTCCAGGACCGAGTTTGAGGAACCCTGCTTTATACCAATGTTTTTCCTTTGTCTTATAAAACTTTATTAATTTGAGTTTAATCAACTTAAATCATTTACCGCAATCGGTTTCCTAAAACCATTTGAGTAGCTATATAGTTGTTATGACTTGATTAGATTTATTAAATGAACTCAAACCAGTTAGTTTAAATGGTTTAAATTACTTTAAAAGTTGAATGGAATGAACTTAAAATATTCAAGTCACATATACTCAAAATGAATGACTAAACGAACACTAAATTATGAGTGAATATGACTCAATATATATAAGTTCACAATACTCGTATGTATTTATTTTAAAACTTAAATGGTTTGCCGCAATTAGTTTCCTTAATCGGTTTGAGTTGAGTTAACTTGTTGGGTTTTACAGTGTGGGAAATCCTCTGGCTGATTAAAAAAAGAAAATGTTTTATGGCTCTGTATTAAATCTTTGTAAATAGTATGTATTTAAAGTAAAGCAAGAACTGTTAAACTGAATATGAATATAACTCACCGACCAGACGGCACAAGCAGAACAACACACACATGTGAAGCATTTTCAGATAATAGCACTATATGTGAACACTTCAGAGACAGAGAGACTGTGAACTAACAGGACAGTGTTAAACTGTGAGATAGTGTTCCTGCGTCTGATTCTCCACCAATAATATTTGAGACCGCCCTCTTACTGTACATGTACTGCTACTCTTCCACTGGTTATTAATATTCATCTGTATTAGTATTGCACTGTTGTAGGTGGCCGACCGGACACAGTAGCTTTTAAGTTTTTGTTTTTGCAAGCAGCAGTACATGTATTACATTTTATTGTAGGCCTATGATCAATATTTTGCAAATAAAGTGTGAAGGTCTTAGGATGGTCACTAAGGGTTACTAACACTAACTCTAACTTTATTTTCCATCAGTCGATCACACTCACAAACCACAGGCCTGAATAAAGACACACTGATGCTGAAGGTTTATCAGCAGATCAAACCACATCTCTGTACTGAAGTCAGTAGAGGATTCACTTTGAGCTGCTCGAGTCCAAGTCAATCATGAGCTCATACGGTCTGTGCTTCTTGAGTAAATTGCTATATTATAGGCTATATGTTTCGCATTAGTAAAACATTCCTTCAAAAAAAAAAAAAAAAAATAGATAAAGATAAAGATAAAAAGATGAAAAAGGCAACAGTGCCAAACCAAACCTCCATCAGGTGGCAGAGTGGAGAAAAAAACCTTTGGAGAACCCAGGCTCAGTCACTCAGTTCTCGTCTGGCCAATGAACGAACAGTGTATGATTATGATCCAGGCAGCGTGAGCAATAACGTCAGTATGGAGTCTTGGTTTGTTGAGGATCAGAGGTCGTGTCTGATCTGGATACGGCCCGGATATGGCCAGTAACTTTTATTGTATGAAACTATGGTTACTAGGGTAAATTGCTTTGTTGATAATCAGTGTATAATTTCCTTTATGGTGAACATTTTTAATAATACTTATATAAGCAATAGTAATAGTGAACTGTTGCCTAAGCAAATAACACATAGCAAGTATAATTTTTTTTTACTTTTTTTTTTATTGAACACCAAGAACGTAACAAAAACAGAATATACATCTACAATGGCACTGATAAACACAGACAAATGCGCATTAAGCAAGGCACATGTCAGTCAAATAAATGAATAATGACAAAAGAAAAATACATATATTTGAAGATAATAAAAAATAAAAAAAATAAAAAAAATACAACAAAAACACAGGAAGGGGTCTCTTCATTCCTCTTCTAAGAGATCAAGGTCTCTTATTATTCTAGCCAATTTCTGGGCCTTTTTACTTTTCATACATTGCAACGATAGAAAGAAATTACAAATAAAGTCTCTTTTAAATACAGAAAAATAATGTGCCCAGAATCAACATTACATTAATAAAAAATAAATGTATTTTCTCATCCAATAGCATTCCAAACATAATAAGCTTTCTAGCAAAAGTGGGCAGTGAATATTTTTTATTCTCCAACCAATAAGACAGATTTTCCCAAAAAGTATTTGAAAAAAAAAAAAAACCACAAGAAAAAAAAAGAAAAGAAAAAGAAGATCAGTTTTCTCTATGTCAACTTGACAAAAAATACAGGCATTTTCTTCAAAATGAAACCGCTGTCTTAAAAATTCACTTGACGGGTATACCCCATTGAATATTTTCATAGCAAGTATAATTGATTAGGAATACATGACCCATCCCTCTAGTGGTCAAATCAAATGCTGTTATAGTTTCATTTGTGAGTGTTGTTTACATCATTGTTTACACATGTAGGAAGGCAGTGAGATAGTAGATGAAAGTAACACTTATATGCTGCTTTATAGAGCTCTGTGTAAGTTATCTGAGCTATGTATGAACTGACAGAATATTTGATTTTGTATTTGACATTGGAAATGCAGGAGGGTATGTTTACAAAACAGGCGCACGTGGAAAAAAAATGCATTTGTTGTGGGATATTATGTACGAAACAATGTGGTAAATTTGGATAAACACAATATGCTAGCATACATAGTGTTTCAAGTGTGCGATTATCAACACGTTTCCTAAATGGTTTCATTACAATATAATTGTAAAGAACTGTAACTCATTTTATCCACTTTGCTTAAAAAGGAATATTTGTATTGAGTGTAAACAACTCACAGGGTGCCGCCAGAGCCCGTCTACGGAGAGCCTGCCCACTCCCTATTAAGCTCTATTGTACCGAATTTTGGTTGTAGTACCACCAGAGTTCCACTGGGGGCGATCGCCATGAGTGCAGAATGAATGGGAGTCAATGGAGCTAGACAGCTAAATGTGTCTCTTTCACCCGATTGCCGTTGAGAAATATCAGATCTGATTGTAGATTTTGCAAGTTCAACATAGGTTTTAGGTCGAAAGTTGAATGAGTACTTATGTCCTTTTGATTTCTTACAGGTTGAGTTGTTGTTGCCCATAACACGCTAGCATTCTGCTAATGAACACTGATTGGTCAGTGAAGGACTGATAAAAACTGAAATTTAACAAAAAGAGACTGGGTTGAGTTTTGTCATTTTAAATTGTAATAATTGTATGTAAAAATTTTAAAAACTGTAATGTTGTTTACTGCAAAATCTGTTGTTTAGTACAAATGCACATATTGCCTGGACCATATTAAAATGTTTAATGTTTTTATATTATATTTAAAACGAAAAGAGGCAGGTTTGTGTTTTATATTTTGTTTTGTTTTATAATAGGCAATGTGCAGTGAATCAATACGCGTTGCCTGAACCACATTTGTGTGGCTATCATGTTTAAGATTTCTTTAAATGAAAACGAAAAGAGTTAGTATGGTGTTTTATCACATATTTCGTTGTCTAAAATATACACAGAGATAGCCGGAGTAGCAGAGCGAGCTCGAGTGACGCGCGCTGCGTCAGAAGGTGGGCGGGGTTAGGATTTCCCAAGATTTTCCATGATGAAAGTGACCAATCATAAGAGGGTCAGTGCCCTCCTTGGTTTCCGCCCCCAAATTGTCAAAAGTACGGTGGCCGAGAGAGCTCAACGCGCTGCAAATGAAGAAAACGCATGCAAACAGAAAAAAAACGCATGCAAACAGAAAAAAAACGCATGCAAACAGAAAAAAACACATGCAAATAGAAAAAAACCCACCAGCGAATAAGAAAACATCTTCATCAGTTTTACAACTCACGTGCGTCCCAATACTCACAACACAACCAAATACGGAAACGCGCTGCAAATACTGAAACGCGCTGCAATTACAGAAACGCGCTGCAAAAGTTCACAACACAATCAAATACAGAAACGCGCTGCAAATAGAACAGAACACAACGGAAATGTTTCCGGGGAACGCAATAAGTGACGGACCCGGCTAGGACGTGCTTAGCTGTCTACTTTTATTATTATTATTTATTTATTTTTATTTTTTTGCAAAACATACAAAGATGACACGTTTATGACATACAACTTTGTATACAATATAGGCCTACAAAATGTATATTTGCGATATGTTCAATGCCATAAGAATACTAAAAAGAACAATGAGCTGAAGACTAAAATAAATAAATAAATAAATAAATAAGATAGAGAAAAAGAAAGAGGAAAAGACATTAATCTATACATCAGTTACATTGAACACATTGTGTCATGTTATGTTAAAATAAGTTTCATAAGAAATGTTAGAATGTAGCTATAGGTCCAAATATGAGACGGCAAGTTTTAAAGTTGAGACACTCACACAAAGATAACACATATTTTAAAAACTTTGTTGTATAAAATGTATATTTATTTGCAGCCGTTATGTTAACAGCATTAATACTATATTTCTGGTAAGAACAGCTGATGGACACGCACTGCGTTGTCATGGGAACATCCCAGGTGAAAATAATGAGGAAATTAGGTTGTCTTTCGTTGCTCCCTTCATCAACATAATGGCACACAAGTGCCCCGCTCCCTCCAAAGTGCCCAATTCAAGGGCTCTGCTGTCTGCCCTTTTAAGAGAGTAGGTAATACCAGAGCCCGCGTCTCTCTGGTAAAGCTCGTGAGCCGTCCGTCCGTCACTTATTGGGTTCCCCGGAAACATTTCCGTTGTGTTCTGTCCTATTTGCAGCGCGTTTTTGTATTTGGTTGTGTTGTGAACTTTTGCAGCGCGTTTCTGTATTTGGTTGTGTTGTGAACTTTTGCAGAGCGTTTCTGTATTTCGTTGTGTTGTGAGTATTTGGAGCACACATGCGTTGTGAAACTGATGAAGATGTTTTCTTAATTTGCGGGTGTTTTTTCTATTTGCATGTGTTTTCTTCAGTTGCAGCGCGTTGAGCTCTCTCGGCCACCGTACAAAAGTCATGTAGACTCGAGCGAGCAGAAATCCACTGCGAGAGCAAAACAGCACTCCGCGAGCAGAAGCCCGCTGCGTGCGAGCAGGATTCCACTGTACAAGCAGAGTTAACCTATGAGAGTATGCCAGGCGCTCGCTCGCAGCTACGTGTACACCTCTCGGTTGTTGAATTTGTGCGCGAGTACTTTTATCATGCCAGCTGAAGGTTCATTTTTGCGCGTGTGAAATAACATAATGTGCTCGTGAGCATGTCTTACACGCTCATGACATTTGACTAAAAAAATAACGCCATAGCTATCCTATATCTGATACAGACACAAGGAAGATTCAGCCATTTTTGAAAACGGGACAAGTTCGCCTTTTATTGTTTTGAAATCAATAAGCAATATATACCAGTCTCTTTCAGCATAATAGAAATAAGCAATATATAATACACCAATAAATCGGCGTAAACGTCTCGACATGTTTTTTGTTTGGTTGTTTTTTTCCTGGTAATTTAGTCGTCTCGTACAATAAGATCTCTGGTTCAGGGCGCGGCTCAGAAACACTGAGAGAACAGAGGACTTTAATAACTCTACGGATCATCTACTATCCATAAATCATCTCTAACGTTACATCAACATGAAGAGCGCACTTACACATGTTCTTTTGTTATTATGTGCGATCGGTAAGTGGTTGTTGTTTTTATAACATAACTGCAGCACTTTCGTTTTCGTTTTCTACACACTGGAAATTTGTATTTTCTTTTAAACATTTTCTTATTTGAATTTTAAAAATGTAACAACTGTGATAACTAGCTGTATGACATATTTTGTATAGTGCACAATAATGACTAACTTACATGATATTTTAGTCGGAGCAATATTCATGGTACACTGGCAGTGTTCACACAGGCCTTGTTATTTTACAGTCTGTTTTCAACGCATAGGTTGCAACATGGTTCATTGAGTTCCAATTAATCTAATGCATTGAATTAAATTCTATTGTTTGTTTGAGACGAAACTCGAATATAGCCTAATAATTGTTTACTCATTTCTAGGTAATTGATATTAGAGTGAGTTAAAGGTTTGGGTTCCTCAAATGCAAATATTTATCCGTTGTTGTTTGTTGCCATATATATATTTTTTATATTATTATTTTTAAAGTTTCCAATTGTCATGCTCTTAACCCTTCAAATTGTTCCTTTATATAAGAAAATACAGCATGCCAGTTTTTATGGCAGTAACATAATAATTACTGGTAGCTCAATAGCTTTAAACTTTCTGAGATTTTGATGATTTTCGTAAAAACAGATAATTTGAATTGGTATTGTACCTGGCTAGTAAAATTCCCCCCAAAAAATCTCCATAAAAGCATCTAATGCACCATATATTCCTAAATATGTATTTTAGATGCATATCTCAGTTTACTTATTGTAGAAACTAAATCCAAATTAATCCATCCATGACACGGTTTAGCAGATTTACCTTTCCTGGTGGAATCAATACATATTTCTATTGATGATCACCTTGGTTATTGTTTGGGTTTAGAGCACATTTTTTGGTTTAAAAAATTACATTACGTTCCTTGAAATTGACCCGGAACTTTGGCCGAATCAAGCAGATTATCAGAAGGCACAGGCAACCATGCAATGAAAGTAGTCAATGATCACGCCGAGAGAGGAGTGGCTCTGATTCAAGAATACAATGGCTATCTCACACACTCTGAAGAACAATTGCAGTTTCTCCTTCATGTGGTGGAAGATCACCGACGGATCTATCCAGACTGCAAAAAGTCACTGGCTGCTGAGCAAATGAGGGATTGTTGAAAACTTTGTGCTTTTTTTTTAGATTGTTGTCATTGTTGTCATGTCAGTGTTGCTCTGATTTCAATCAAATGTAGTTCATTTGCAGCAACTTTTAATATTACTTGGATATAACAATAACGCCGCACAGCTTAACATAGGCAATCTTCCACATGATTGAGCTACCTCTAAATATTTTTTTTTTTTGTCAACATTTTTGCATATTTCTAATTTTGAAGTTAAAAGGAACAGTTTAAGAGGTTAAGACATTTTGCAACAAAAAAAAATTGGACTTGATAAGGACCACCCTAATATATATATATATATATATATATATATATATATATATATATATATATGTGTATATGTGTGTGTGTGTGTGTGTGTGTGTGTGTCACATACATGGGCATAAACAGAACAATGTAGACTCAGATTTAATGCAGACTGCTGCAATTCATGCGAGATTTATTAGTACCACTGATCAGTCGGCAAGACTCATGATTACTGAGTGTTTTATATGTTTCATTTCTGACTGTCTGTTTCTGTTTGTTCTCCAGGTGTGTTTGGTGATGCAGATAAAGTATCAGTCATTGAGGGAGATTCTGTCACTTTACACACTGGTGTTACTGAAATACAGAGTAGTGATGAGATAGATTGGAAGTTAAATGGAAATCGCATTGCTATAATCAGTGGTGATGACGCCAGAACTGATGGGGTATTCAGAGACAGACTGAAGCTGGACACACAGACTGGAGATCTCAAGATCACAAACATCAAAACCACAGACTCTGGAGAATATAAACTAAAGATCAGAAACACCAGAGGATCCTCAGAGAAGATATTCAGTGTCAGTGGTGAGTGTCTCACAGTTTTTTTATTTAACAATTGCTGTTTACATAATTAACAGCCTAAGCAATTAAAATTCTCCTCAATGTTTTTTTACAGATGTAAAATGTTACTGGCAAACTGTTGTTTATACAAATCATTTATGAATTCTGTTTTATTTATGAATAAAATATTTGTCATTATCTGACAAGAAAACTGACAGACCCTTTAATATTCAATACAATTGCTTCTTTATTATAAGGAAAAACAACAGATTCCATATTAATTTTAATCCTATGGTAAAATGATCATATCAGTACAGTCACCAGTGGACTTAGATTTCTTAAAAAATACAATTAAAATATGTAATTTAGCCTAAATGATTTTCTTCTCAAAACAGCTGTGAGAAATGTTGTATTGTTGGGATGAATTTAGATGAGTAGGTCTAGAGGTCTTCTGATCCTGGATTTCTCCAATATAGATAACTAAGTATTTCATTGGCTCTGTGCTGCACTCTGTACAATGACAATAGAGTTGAATCTGATCTAGCAGATTTCTGAATAATCAGTCAATAGTTACAGAAGTCTAAATTGTATGACATCTCAGATGCAGTTTATTGTGCAAACAAAAATTGTATTATTAAACAAGAGAAAAATCATTTTTTGTCTGTAATGTCAGATTTCTGTAAAAAATCTATAAATATTAACTATAAATAACCCCAAGATACACCAGAGACTCATAAATAGAACTTTTTCATCTAAAATAAAATCTAAATCTCATTTGCATAAAGTTGACATTTCTGAACTCAGAAGAGATGTCTCAAGAGGCTCAGCGTGATTTGTAGTTCAGATCAGCTAGTAATGCTGAATGTCCTCGGACGCTCAGAATAATGTATTTTTCTAATGTCAGGTATGCATCTTTTACTCTTTACTTCAGAGAATTTGATATTTTGTATTGATTTTCTTTAAATTGATTCTGTAATTAGCATGATACATTTACCTGTCTATTAATGAATTGTTACATTTGGATTTATTCTGACTTACTCTGAACGATTGATTCTAGTAGATTACATTGCATCCATTGTTACCGCAAATCTGCGTCAGGAGAGTAACGGAATAAAGTGCTTATATTTGTTTGCTGCGCAGCATAAACTAGACAGACTCCAGACAATGCCGTTAAATATGCTTTAATCAGGAGGATCTCAGACCAATTTCAGAGAGAATTCCACCAGCAAAAAGATACAACAGTTTTTATAGACTAGGAGCATGGCAATGGTGGGATGATACATTACATCATTTCCCTACAATTTGATTGGTTCTTCATATGCAAACCCTTCTGTTACCAGGAAGAAACAAACTCTGTTTTCTTGATTGCTTCACTTTGTTCTTTAATCACGAGTTTATAAATGTAGATATCTGTCTAGTTTAATTTCCCCTTTTATCCAGACATGATTCACTAAAACACACACACTCAGTCACGAGTTTAAAACATTTATAAGTTTGGAAACATTTAGTATTGAAAAGCATATGTTATTCCTGCAAGAAAAGTAACTGTTAGTTATGATTAATTAAAAAATCCATCAAAGATCGAAACCTTTCCTCAAAGTTATACATGAATTTTGAACAATACCCGTTCTTGTCTTAGGACACCTTTGATGAACTTTTTTTGATCCACTTCAAATGTTGACTACTGTATTTTCTGCAGTAAATCCCATAAGTGTTTCTGGCCTGAAGGACATCTTATCACATACCGTCTGGTTAGGACATGATGTTTCCAGAACACCTCAAACTCAGTCAACAGCGTCTTACAGTCTCTCTTCACTGATGAGATGAAGCGGTTTAGTGTCCTGTTCAGTCAAGCTTCCACTGAGCACTAGTGAGGGTCTGTTTCTCAGACTAGTTCAGTTGAGTTTGCCTTCATTTTGTAAGGTTTGACTAACAAGTATATTTAAGACTTAAGCAACTAAAACAAAATATTGAAAAAAAAGATCTGAGCTTTGCCAGCACAGAGGATAATGGAAATTTTAGCTTTTAAATTGTTTAAAAAAATTGTTTGTAGATTTAAACTTTTATATTATTAAATGCAGCCTTGATGAACATAAGTGTGTGCTTTCTCCGTCTGCTTTTGACCAGATAATACAAAACAAAAAACAGAAAAAAAAATCACATTTAGACTGCAGAAAGTCACATGATGTGTATTACACAAAACTGTTATCTTCTGTAAATCTCTTTACTGACAGAGATATAAAAGTGATAACTGACAGAAACTCTTCTGGTTTGTTCTTCAGCTGTGAATGATTCTAGGTCTGATGGAGTGACGGTTGTGTCAGTGGCAGAGGGAGATTCTGTTGTTCTACACACTGATACTGAAATACTGGAAGACGATGAGATACTGTGGAGGTTTGGAGAGAAAGATATTGCTAAAATGAAAAAAGATGAACACATCTTCTCTACATATGATGATGTTCCTGATGGGATATTCAGACACAGACTGCACCTGAATTATCAGACTGGATATCTCAGTATCAGTGACATCAGATCCAAAACCTCTGGACTTTATGAAGTTGATGTCAAGAAGAGCACACACACCATACACAAGGCATTCAGTGTGACTATTACAGGTGAGTCGCTTCAATATTTAACTGTAATAATGGTTGTATTCAGCACTGTAAAGAATTTACATACACAAAAACATCAAGACAAAAATCTGTATCTGAAACTGTTACTTTAGTATTCATTGATAACCAAAGTTAACAAAATAAAATGTGTATAGAATGTATTATTATGGTTCTCTGTGAATGTTCTCATGAATTTTCTTCTTGTATGTTTTATCCTGAGACAGACAGACTGAGCAGAGTGTCAGTGAAGGAGGGAGTCACTGTCATTCTAGCATCTGGTGTTACTGAATTAGACAGAGATGATCTGGTACAATGGAGATTTGAACATGAAGACATCTTAGCAGAAATCAATAAAACGTCTTCCACATCTTATGTTCGTGATGAGAGATTCAGAGACAGACTGGAGCTGGACGATCAGACTGGCTCTCTGACCATCACACACACCAGAACCACAGACTCTGGACTCTATCACCTTGATATCACCAGCGACAGACACGTCATATTCAGGAAATTTGTTCTTTCTGTCAGTGGTGAGTATATCAAGTGTTTTAGTTAAAATATATATAATCTATTTACATCAGCATTGTGTGAACCTTTTTTGTGTTTTAATATGGTGTTTACTAAAATTAAACCAATTTTAACCACTAAATGTACAATCTTAAATAGATTTTAAGGAGTTTAACAAAACTCTGCAAAATTATATTTCAAGATATTTTTAAAGGAACCAAATTATATTATTACTGACTACTAAAACAACATATTTAAATTATTTAAATTTATTTAAATTATTGGTCAAATCCATTTCACTAATTATGGTTTATTGTAGAAACAGGAATCTAAAAAGAGAAGTATACAAATGGATTTTAATGGTATTTATTTCGAATCACCAGTTTCCTGAGGGACCCGTGTAAGGAAAGAGGGGTTTATATAATAGAGCACCTCTAACTTCTAGACTAAACAGTCTCCCAGAGTCACACCTCCCTCTTAAATGCTCCAGGCATACACAAACACACTTGGGTATTAAAATATAAGGAGTTGTTAATTTAAGCAGCAACTCAATAAGGAGACCAAAGTCACCAAACTAATAAGCTTCGGGAGAGAGAAAGGCCAAACCAAAAAACACAAGTAGCTCCGCGGGTTAATAAAGGCCTTCTGAAGCGAAGTGATGTGTTTGTGTAAGATAAATATTAATATTTAATGATTAATAATGATGTTAATCATCATGCAATCTTTAATACGTTTATTTAAACATTAACAAGCATGCTATCTCATAGCTATTTGAATATATTTTAACTAACGATCCGTTAAGTATTATATAATATTTGTTAATGATTTATTAATGAAGCTTTTTATCCTTGTAAACCATCCTCACTCAGGTTATATAGTGCTGATGTTTATAGTGTGTGTTATAGATCAGACACACTCACACTAATGTCTGTCTTTATCATTACAGTATCAGATCTACACTCAGGTTATATAGTGCTGATGTTTATAGTGTGTGTTATAGATCAGACACACTCACACTAATGTCTGTCTTTATCATTACAGTATCAGATCTACACTCAGGTTATATAGTGCTGATGTTTATAGTGTGTGTTATAGATCAGACACACTCACACTAATGACTGTCTTTATCATTACAGTATCAGATCTACACTCAGGTTATATAGTGCTGATGTTTATAGTGTGTGTTATAGATCAGACACACTCACACTAATGTCTGTCTTTATCATTACAGTATCAGATCTACACTGATGTTTATAATGTTTGATATATAAGACACATCACACTAATGACATTCTCTCTATATCATTACTGGTTCAGATGATGCAACATGGATTGTTGCTGTTGGTGCTGCTGTTGGTTTTGTTGTTGGTGCTCTGGTGTCTGCAGCTGCTTGTGTGATTTACAGAAGATTTAAACGTACCCCCAAGGGTAAGTATCACACAGCTCATATAATATGAAAACATAAAAGTCTGGTTCCCTTTAAAAAGGGGGTAAGTCGTTTTTGAAATATGCTGTTTGGATGTTAGTCGGTCAGACACAATAACAAACATTTAGCCAATCAGCATTAGGAGTCCATGGCAGTGAGGAGAGAGAACGATCAAGAGGGAGATTTGAAGAAAGACTGCAGAATTAGAGATGAGACACAATATAAAAGAGAAAAGCTAGAAAATGAAGGGTTATGTCTGGGCAAGAGCTTTAGGACCCATGTTAATATTAGGAAAGCTGTGCAGCGCTGGAGAGAGCTCAGCGGGAATGCCTGAAAACAGACACAGATGTTGCTTTGATTCGCTCCACACACGAGTAACACTGAGATTGAGTGTCATTGTGTGTCTGGAGCTGCTGTGCTGTTGGCAACTGACAACCAACTCTTGTTTGGAATTACTATTGTGTACTGTACACACACACACACACACACACACACACACACACACACACACACACACACACACACACACACACACACACACACACACACACACACACACACACACACACACACACACACACACACACACAGACCACGTATACATCTAAACACCAGAGGGCGCTCTCTATGGAAGGCATTTTCTGCCCAATTTAAATAAATAAATTAAATGATTAAAATTAAAATTATAACCAGATTAACGATTTCATTACAGAAAACTGTATGCAAAATATGTGACAAAATTGAGAATGAAATTAAATGATTTAATTTTCACGGTGACAGTGCAGCATCCCTGTCAAATTGAAAAATAAAATGCAATTGGTGATTTCACATTTCATTTTCACTACAGTCTCGAGGCAAGACTGCCAATATTAAAATGAAAAGCCAAACGTGAAAAAGAAACTACAAATATAGTTTTTACAAAGCTCTTTATTACGCTCACACAATAATAGTGACACAATTCAAATTCAAATGTAAATTTTAGTTTTCATTTTAATTCCTCTTTTATTTCACAGTTTTCATTTTCAAAGACAATTTGCATGCAAATTCTTTGTTAATGAGTGGGTGTGGCTTATTCAAGTAACAGCGCTAGAGACACGCCTTCTGTAAAGCGAAATCGTCGCCGTTCCGTGTGCATGAGTTGAATGTGTGAAACGAAATTATTTAAATGTGATTATATTGTAATCGAGATGACGAGATATGGCGAGCTTTTGCGGGAAGCAAAACGTGGAATTAGAACGTGGAAACAACCAGCCTGACCAGCATGCGTCAAACCCTCGGCGCACTGCAGTTCCTCGGCCTGAGTCACGGGCATCTTCAGTTGCGATGAGGTTCATTCATGTATTAGGCTGTTTTGGAAATTCAACTATTTGGGTGTACAAAAGTCTTAATAACACAATTTCTACAAAATAAAAAATAATTTAATTTCATTCTCAATTTTGTCACATATTTTGCGGACTGTTTTCTGTAATGAAATCGTTAATCTGGTTTTAATTTTCATTTTAATCAATTAATTTCTTTATTTAAATTTGGCAGAAAATGCCTTCCATAGCTCTCACATATACACGCCGAATATGGCACGCCGCAGAAGTACAATAACACAAATTATTCCAGGAAATCCCTATGGGCATCATCACTGTAGCTGAATAAACAGAAGATTGAAACGCTTTGATTAAACATGACTCATAAACACACGACTGCCTTATTCTGTGTAAGAAGCCACATCATCTCACAGAAGTATGAGCGCAACTGTCACTATGAAGTGAGTTTGGAGTAAAAGCATGTTATCAAATGTTGTCTGTTGTTGGACAAGAGGTTCATAAATGCTTCTCGTTTTGGAAAGATGTTTGACGCGTGTTGTTTTTTCAAATGCATGTTATAAGTGACTCAAACTCGCAGTGCTTTCAGATGGAGCAGCGTTTACAGAGCCGTACATCAATGACAAGCTGCACATAAAAAAATAATCGCAGCCTATGCAATTTCAAAATTACGATAAGCCAAATCGGTTTAAGTGCGATTAAATGAAAATTGTGATTAATCATGCAGCCCTAGTTAGTGCACTCGACTCGCTTGTAGAGGGATCGGCGTTCGAGAACGACTCGGATCAGGACTGTTAGGATTGGAGGCGGAGCAATGAAGAAGGGGTGTGTTTGTTTGTTTGTTTGTTTGTCAACATTGGCCAACATCATATTTCAAAAACTACTAATCTCACCTTGACAATAACAGATGAATGGCAGATACTGACCTACTGTGAACTCTATCTGTGTGTGTGAAACTCAAACACAGTTATTGCAGATATTATAGAGCTTGATCTCTGCACCTTGTTTGTGTCTGTTTGTATATGACGTGCCTTCATCATAACGATGGTATTACAGATATTCAATATTAAACAGCATTACAAAAGAAACACCATTAATACAGAAATATGTAATTCAGCACTGATCTTGTGCTTTTAGCTTTAGACTAAAGAACAAACGGTGTATCATTCTGAACAGTAAGTCATGTATTACACAAAGCTAACTTAAAGGAAACTTAGATGTTTAACTAATTATAAATATTATTAAACAAATATTAATAGTATAATTATAAATGCAGCATGAAACATCTGCATGCTCATGCAACATAAACATCTGCACACTGCACAATTTAAGAACAGTAAAAGGAAAAAGGTTTTAATCTGGTTAAATACAGGTTAATACAGTCAGCGCTCATGAGTATAAAATCATGACTGCATTTCTCAGAGTTTTCAAAGGAAGTCCTGCACATCAAATATGAGTTTTGTTAGTGGCACACATTAGCAACTAGATTGACCATGTGAACAGCTTTTTGTGAACAGAACTCTGTGTTTGCTTTCAGCAAAGTATCCGATCTTCTCGTCACGATGAACACTGTGAGATGTTTGTGATTCATTCCTGTTGTCCATTCAGAAACCATTAAAATATTAACACTATTAATACAAATATATATAAAAAAAACTGATTTAATGGTTTTTCTGACTGATTTTCTAATTTTCCTGACTACACTTTACAGAGAAGCTTTACAAATATGCTTACTATTTTCTACGGGTGTTTTCACGCCTGATCGTTTGTTTCGGGACCTGGTGTGTTTCTCTCTTGGTTCGGTTCGTTTAGGCATGTGTGAACACAGCAATTGCGCTCGGATCCGAGACTGTGGGGCGGTTCGCTTGAGGTGTGAAAGTAATCCGACCAAATGGACCAACGAACCAAATGGCATTATAATTCATAACGGGAATTGTGCCTTATAAGTAGCAGAAGTGTCTGATTCTGTGAGTGAGCACATCAGTTTCACAGCTGAAAATTAAAAGAGCTCCTGTTCACCTTTAAATGTTGTGTAATTGAGCTTCTCAGTGCTAGAATGCTGTCCTGAAGAAGACTTGATTCCTGCTCTAACTGCATTATAACATTCATATAGTGTTTGCGTGAGTCTTCACACAGTTCATCTCTAGCACTGCAGATCCAGAGGGAGCGCCTTAATTTGCTGCACTATTAATACAAATGTACAGTACATGTAGTATATATTTTAACAGGAGGAATGACGGCTACATTCATATAGGCCTAGTGTTTGTGTGTGTCTTGACACTGTTACAAATAAAGTTGTACAACTATAAAAGACAGTTGTACCACATTTCAGCACACTTTGAAATGTTGCCTTGCAGGCCCGGATTGGGTAATCGGGAGAATTCCCGGTGGGCCGCTTCACTTTTGGGCCGGTCGAGGATTTTTTTTTTTTTTTTTCACATTTCAATGTCACGTTAGTAACATTACACGTTCCGCCTTCTGACACTGCAGCGCGCAGCCTCTGCATGGGTTGTACCATGTGAGGGAGTTCTCCCCTCCCCTACTATAGAGTTGTTTGGGTCCATAGCCCGTCTTTTCTAAAACGTTTTAGGTAGGCTACCGCGGCCGCGGGCCCGCGGCATCGCCGGCGCCTACCGATAGCTGGGCCGGCCCTACCGTAACGGTAGGGGAGACCGGGGATGGTTGTAACAGTTTTGACCTTTCTGTCTATGTCTTGTAGTACTTTGAAGTCAGTGTGTTCAAAATGTGATCCAAACTAGTTACAAGTGTCTGCTATTAAATGACATAGCTATTATCTTTGCAACACAAACAGAAAATGCATGGTTTAGTTTCAAACACGAGGAGTGAAATGTTACAATTCACCCCATAGTCTGGGTTAGTTGTAACATACCCTGGGGTGAGATGTAACATTATGATATCCACCGGGGTGATATGTAACATAATGAAATAAGGATTTTGACAAAAAAATTATTTTGAAAGGTTTTTATTCAACACTGACTTTTCAATATAACTGATGTGTGTGTGTCACTCTTCGATATAACTGATGTGTGTGTGTCACTCTTAGTCTCAGTGTGTTTGTCACTCTCAGTCATAGTAATTGACCATTATAAATTGATAAAATTATAATAAATAATAAATAAAATAATAATAATAAATTGAATTGAAATTTTAAATTTTAAATAATAATAATTAATAAAATTGAACACTTGAACAGTGTGTGTGTGTGTGTGTGTGTGTGTGTGTGTGTGTGTGTGTGTGTGTGCGCGCGCGTGTATGTGTGTGTGTGTGTGTGTGTGACTCTGTTGTTACTCTGTCATAGTAATTGACCATAATAAATTGAACTTGAACACTTGAACATTCTATTTGTGTAAGCATGGTTGTTACTGTCAGTCTATAGTATTGGCCATAATAACATTTAATGTTTCATTGTTGTTACAACTAACCCAGAGTCTTGTTGTTACAACTAACCCAGAGTCATGTAGCCATGAACTAGCTCACCAGCTAACAGGCAAAACATTAGCACTAACAACTTGCATGGAAAATATCTACACAGACACACAATAAACATAATAAAAGTTTGATGAGTTTAACTACAAAGCAGAAATTCCCATAACAAAAACAAAAAAAGTAAAAAAAGTAACTTTCTTATCTCAAAATTGTTTTTTCCACTCTAACATGTGCTGTGTCTGCCACAGGGCTCTACTTTATCACATGTGGAATAAGAACTAAACTGAGCGTGTGCGAAGTGAATCAGGTGATTTGTAACTAGTTCCTGATTGGACAGATTGGAATTGTTACAACTGACCCGTGTTACAACCATCCCCGGTCTCCCCTACGCGTCAGGGAGGATGGATGGGAGGATGGATGGGTAGGATGGATGGGAGGAAGAGGCCAGGAGGTATGGAAGCTTGTTTCCGCCACAGAATAAAACATTTTAAAAGATAATTGCGACTTTTTATCTCACAATTGCGAGTTTACATCTCGGAATACATCAGAATTGCGTGAAATAAAGTCTCAATTGCGTGTTATAAAGTCAGAATTGCGAGATATAAAGTCAGAATTGCCTGAAATAAAGTTGCAATTGCGTGTTATAAAGTCAGCATTGCGAGATGGTCAGAATTGCGTGATATTAAGTCGCAATTGCGTGTTATAAAGTCAGAATTGCCTGAAATAAAGTTGCAATTGCGTGTTATAAAGTCAGCATTGCGAGATGGTCAAAATTGTGAGATATAAAGTCGCAATTGCGTGTTATAAAGTCAGAATTGTGTGAATTAAAGTCGCAATTGCTTCTTATAGTCAGAAATAGCAAGATATAAAGTCAGAACTGCGTGAAATAAAGTTGCAATTGCTTCTTTTAAAGTCAGAAATTCAGAATTGCGAGATATAGTCAGAATTGTGTGATATAAAGTCGCAATTGCTTCTTATAAATTCTAAGTGAATTATTATGTAACCTTTACATTATTTGTTGAACTATGGTATTAATACAAACTACACAATAGTAACAGCTGAACTGTTGCTTCATTTATCCAAACTGGAAAAAGTGCTAATTTGGAATTCCACCATGGAAAAAGTGGGCCGGTCTTGGGCCTGAACTCCAGGGCTGAAAAGTGGCCCCACTCCGGCCCTGTTGCCTTGCGAAAGCGAACCGAACCAAGAGTAAAATGCAACATTGTAACGAATGAAGTCCGTGTTTCGGAACAAAACAAACGATCTATAGGTGTGAAAACAGCCTCAGAAACACTGACCTTCATTCAGATATTAACTTATTTGAGAACAGATGTGTATGATGCTGTGGAAAATAATGGCACTTTTCCACTACACAGTACCAGCTCGCCTCGACTCGCCTCTGTTTGGTTTTCCACTGTGTAAAAGTTGTACCTGTACCTGCTTCTAGGTACTTTTTTCGTATCACCTCCGGCGAGGTTCTGAGCGAGCTGAGGCGATACTAAAATGTGACGTGAAAACACGGCAGACTGCTGATTGGTCTGAGAGTACCCGTCACCTACGAGAGTGAATATCATTGTGAGTGCAATCAGAAATACTTGACTGCGTTTTTCTGCATTTTAAATACTTAAATACATACTTATTTATAATGACATATTCAACCATTCAAAAAAGGATTTTTTTTAAATACCTTTATTCAGCAAGGATGCATTAACTTGCATTAATTTTTATTTATCAAAAAATAATTTAAAAATGTAACATGGTTTACACAAAAATAACAAACAGCAAAACTGTTTTCAACTCTGATAATAAGAAAAGTAGAAGATTACGTCACGGCAGTTTCCTGCGGCGTCGCTATGACGACCAGGTACTATTGTGGAGGTACTATCTGCAATGGAAAACGGAGCGAAAAGCGAGCCGAGTCGAGTTGAGCTGGTACTGGTAATGGAAAAGTGCCATAAGATACTGCAATATAAAAGAAAGACATTTACTAGTTTTAACAAAATATATTTGATTACATCTAGAAATGGCAAGAGACTAGAGACTTTAGCAAGAGGAAACATCTCTATTTTGCTAAATAAGCATTTAATTGTTCGTGTGATTTATTTTTCAAATCAGTATATGGGAAGCAGCCGGTGAGGAGGGGTTCTGTATAAATTCCAGCCAGGAGGTAAGATTACTGTAGCTTTTCATTGTGGAAAACTCTTGATTACACATTTCTCCTATTTCACTCTGATGACGAAAGCATCTTTAAACATTTGAAATAATCCTATTCACTGATAGATGACAGATCTGAAATTTTAAATCACAGTGTTCATTTATTTCTCTTTACATTCTGTGATTGATTATTTTCTTACAGGTGAAATATGAAGGTCACATGATCTACAATGATCCCTCAGGATTGACATATAGCTACCACGTTATTTCCATTTTAATTAAATAGCTAAACAAAAATGCATATTACAACTGTTGAACTGTAACATATTGAAATACTTTGCAGACATTTCAGAATGTACCTTTACCAGTGGAAATGGTCAAATCAGCTGTTACTAGCATAGATCATTCACTGTGTGGTTTGTAATATTATGATCTAAGTGTCATGATTTTGTGTGTGAAGAAAGTTACGCAGGGCTTTTTCAACCCTTAAGTGTAAATAAAATAACTTTGGTTTAATTATGTGATATCCACAGCTTATAAACCTAAGTACATTTAGCAGCCAGCTTTATTCAAAGAGTTATTATAATAAGTGCCTTTTGTTGTTATTTTGATTAAAATTACGAGGGTGCATAAATTAAAGAAAATATGTACATGGATAAATCACTGCAATATTCCAAAGAAATTATAAATGTCCATTTTGATTTCATGGTGACTTAAATGTTTAAAAATTTACCTTTTTTCTTTCTGTTATTAGTATTCAAGTCACATATAGTGTACTTGTTGTATTGAGCCATATTGCTAAATGTATAGACCCCTTTTGCGCCGACGTCACAGTTACGTCACGGCGCTAGCTGGAGGCAAAACAAAAGGAAAACGTCTCCGGTTACTATCGTAACCTCGGTTCCCTGAGAGGCGGGAACGAGACATTACGTCACTGACGTATATGGGAACTCCTTCCTTCTCCATTTTCACTGAAATCTTATAGGCTAACGCCAGCTGGAGACAGCTGGCCAATTGACGCGAACATGCAAATGCTGACCGGTCCGCGGGCAGTATAAATAGCATGGGCGCGACAATACGTCAGAATCAAGACTGAACGCTAGCACAGCTGATCAAACGGCGAGCACGGCGGCTGACGTAATGTCTCGTTCCCGCCTCTCAGGGAACCGAGGTTACGATAGTAACCGGAGACGTTCCCTTTCAAGGCGGTCACTTCGACATTACGTCACTGACGTATATGGGAACTGTATAGAATCCCGCCGTGAGCGCAGTGAAGATAAGCCCTGAACGGGGTCAAGCTACACTCCCACGAGACAACAGTTCTAAGCCAGCAGCGCCGCTAGGAGCACTCGAACTGATAGGCAAAACTAGACCAAGAAACGTCTGTTCCGACCTTACCAAGTTGCATATCCAATGCAATGAAGCGAAGGCTGCACTGGACAGGGCAGCACAATACCATAAGCACTCAAGCACGAGTTAACACAGTGTCGACGGCAATAGCGGTGACAGCTGCATAACCTTATAGCCATACACAGAGTTAACAGACATTGAAAACTACTGCGAAATGCGGAACAGCTATGTAACAGTCATAACACAGAGTTAGCAGAAATGGTAACTCTGTATAATGCAGACTACTGCACAGCTGGTGGTTAACAGTTCATGAGTACATGAATAAAACTCACCAAACCCACGACGCTATAGGCAGTGCATCAAACTTGAAACCCTGGCGAACGTGTTCTGAGAAGACAGCCAGCATACCTAAATCCCGTAGGCATTAAGCCAGCATTGCAAGCGTCGAATTCAGTGAGAAAGTCTCAGTATAAAACAGCACGTCCCTAGTACCATCCACCAAGCACACAAACAGCTAGTCAGACTGCTGCCTTGTGATCCACGCACATCTGCAAAGCCCTTACAGGGCCAACAGCACTCTGAGCATCAGCATCACGTGAGGCTGACGGCTCAGCAGAAGGCGGGCAGGGATCAATCTGTGCTCTGAACGGTGTAAGCGACTTCGGAACGCAGCTTGGTATCGGACTGAGAGTGACACTGCAGTCACCAGGTCCGAGACAATGCAAAATCTTTCACTTAGAATGAGCGTAGGTCTCCAAAGTGCTTCGCTGGGGCGAGAGCAGGTGGAAAGGCCATCTCAAGAAGAGCTCTCAGCACTTATTAGTGTGAAGTGTCTTGCTCAACTATGGACCCAGCAGCGGACACACAAGAAGGTTCCACAGCTTGGGGCTGGGGTGCCAATCGCCTGTAGAAGCAGGACCTTCCTGAGGGGGATTGTCATGGGGGGCCCCATAACTCTCTCAGGTCCATGAACCGGGGATGATAGGCCAGTAAGGGGGTCACAAGGAAACTGACACTCCCTTGTAGAACATAGCCGATGTTCTGTAGCCGACGTACAGAAGTGCAAATTAACACATAACTGAATGTACATAAACACAGTGCTAGTGGCCGTAGCGACAACAACTGTGAATATACGCAGTTAGATAATAGCCCCATAATAGCATAGCACCTCAGTAAGTACACAAACACAGTCGTAGCCGTAGCTAGAACTATGAGTATACGAGTTAGTACAGAATAGCCAGTTGCACTGAAGGAAACGGGGCAACATAACAGCGTAGCACATGTACGTAACAGCATCGGTCGCTGTAGCGCCAACTTAATATACGCAGTAGCTCAGTATAGGCACTGAAGGATACGGGGCAACACCGCAGCATGAACACATCCATGTGCAAATAAAAGCAGCGCAGGTCGCCGTATCGACGGACACTGTGAATATGCACAGTTCGACTGGGATAGCTAGTTGCACTAAGATACAGGGCAACATGACAGCATAACACAAGTGCGTAAGAATTATAGCGCATCCATGTATGTACATAAAATGCAGCGTAAGTCGCCATAGCGACAGAAACTGTGTAGAGACAGAAACTGAGATGCACAGTTAGATCAGGATGGCTAGCTGCACTGAAGGAAACGGGGCAGCATTACAGCATAACACATCCGTGTACGTACATACATCCAGAAACTGTGAATATGCACGGTTAGATTAGGATAGCTAGTTTTGCACTGAAGGAAACAGGGCAACAAAATAGCAAAAACACGTCCTTGTACGTACATAAGTGCAGTGTAGTCGCCGTAGCGACAGAACTGTGAATATGCACAGTTAGATAGGACAGCTGGTTGTTGCACTGAGGATAGAGGGCAACATAACAGCATAACACATCAGTGCGCACATTTAAAACATGTGTGTATAATGCAGCGCAAGTCGTCGAAGCAACCGAAACTGCATGAATATGCGCAATTCAAACATAATAGTCAGTTGTTGAAGGGCAACATAACAGCATAACGCTTTAGTGTGTACACAGATGCAGCGCAAGTCGCCGTGGCGACGACTGTGACTATGCACAGTTAGATAGGATAGCTAGTTGCACTGAAGGAAACAGGGCAATGTGATAGCATAGTTACATTAATGTGTACAAAACACAGCGTCAGAGGCATAGTGACATCGACTGTGAATGCGTAGTTAATCAGAATAGCCGGTTGCACTGAGGATACAGGGCAATATATAACGGCATAAATCATAGACACATATCAATGTACATAACACAGCGTCAGTGGCATCGCACAACAACTGTGAATACACAGTAATCAGAGTAGCCAGTTGCACTGAGGAAACAGGGCAATATATAGCGGCGTAATCGTAACACATATCAGTGCGTAGTGTGTACACAGCGTCAGTTGCATCGCACAACAACTGTGAATACATAGTAATCCAGAATAGCCATTTGCACTGAAGGATACAGGGCAATATATAACGGCAAAAATCATAACACATATCAGTGTGTACATAAACACAGCGTCAGTTGCATCGCACGACAACTGTGAATACGCACTGCGTAGAATACGTAGTAGTCAGAATAGCCATTTGCACTGAAGGATACAGGGCAATATACAACGGCAAAATTCATAACACATATCAGTGTGCAGTGTGTACGTAAACAAAGCGTCAGTTGCACCACGTAACAACTGTGAATACGCACTGCGTAGTAATCAGAATAGCCATTGCACTGAAGGATACAGGGCAATATACAACGGCAAAATTCATAACACATATCAGTGTGTATTGTGTACGTAACAGCGTCAGTTGCATCGCGCAACAACTGTGAATACGTAGTAGTCAGAATAGCCATTTGCACTGAAGGATACAGGGCAATATACAACGGCAAAATTCATAACACATATCAGTGTGTATTGTGTACGTAACAGCGTCAGTTGCATCGCGCAACAACTGTGAATACGTAGTAGTCAGAATAGCCATTTGCACTGAAGGATACAGGGCAATATACAACGGCAAAATTCATAACACATATCAGTGTGTATTGTGTACGTAACAGCATCACTTGCATCGCGCAACAACTGTGAATACGTAGTAGTCAGAATAGCCATTTGCACTGAAGGATACAGGGCAATGGCAAAATTCATAACACATATCAGTGTGTATTGTGTACGTAACACAGCGTCAGTTGCAACACGCAACAACTGTGAATACATACTGCGTAGTAATCAGAATAGCCATTTGCACTGAAAAATACAGGGCAATATATAGTGGCATAAATCCTAACACATAAGTGTATGGCAAGCCGTTTTAACTTTTATTCATTTCCAGGATATGAATCCTTGATATCAACAATTCAATTTTCACTAGTTAAAATGATAATTCTTGATATCAGGAATAATGTTTCTACTAGTAACAATGGCAATTTTTGATATCAGGAATTACATTTCAACTAGTAAAAATGTTCATTCTTGATATCAACAATTGAATTTTAACTAGTAAAAACTATAATTCTTGATATTAACAAATGAATTTCAACTAGTAAAAACTATCATTCTTGATATTAACAATTTATATCCTGAGAATGGCAATAGGCAAGCCGTTTTGACTTTTAATCATTCGCAGGATATGAATCCTTGATATCAACAACTACATTTTCACTAGTTAAAATGATAGTTATTGATACCAGGAATTAGATTTCTACTAGTAACAATGGCTATTTTTGATATCAGGAATTACATTTCCACTAGTAACAATGCTAATTCTTGATATCAGCATTTACATTTTCACTAGTTAAAATGATAATTCTTGATATCAACAATTGAATTTCAACTAGTAAAAACTATAATTGTTGATATCTGTAATTGTATTTTCACTAGTGAAATGTCACCATAGGCTGCCATTCAAAATCAATTGTTGATATCAAGAATTGATTTCTTACTAGTTAAAATTCCAGTTTCACATATCAGAAATACAATTCTTACTAGTAAAAACCTTTATTTTTGATATCAAGAATTCAATTGTCACTAGTTGAAATGTCTATTCTTGATATCAACAGTTGAATTGCTACTAGTAACAATGTTCATTTTTGATATCAATAATTCCATTTTCACTAGTGACAATGTTAATTTCTGATATCATGAATGTGATTGTTACTAGTAAGAAAGCCATTTTATATATCTGAAATTATATTGATATCAGAAATACATTTTCAGATATCAAAAATGAAAAATTTTACTAGTAGCAATTAAATTGTTAATATCAAGAATAGACATTTCAACTAGTGACAATTGAATTATTGATATCAGTAATTGCCATTTTTACTAGTAACAATGTAATTCTTGATATCAACAATTATATTTCTACTAGTAAGAAATCAATTCTTGATATCAACAATTGATTTTGAATGGCAGCCTATGGTGACATTTCACTAGTGAAAATACAATTGTTGATATCAACAATTCAATTGTTGATATCAACAATTCAATTGTTGATATCAACAATTCAATTTTTGATATCAACAATTACATTCTTGATATCAACAATTGAATTGTTGATATCAAGAATTGAATTGTTGATATCAAGAATTGAATTGTTGATATCAACAATTCATATCCTACATGTGTTTTAAATGTTAAAAGGGCGACAAAACTATTACAGATATCAAAAATGTATTTCTTACTAGTTAAAATTCTGAATACACATATCAGAAATACAATTCTTACTAGTAAAAACCTTTATTTTTGATATCAAGAATTCAGTTGTCACTAGTTGAAATGTCTATTCTTGATATCAACAATTTAATTGCTACTAGTAACAATGTTCATTTTTGATATCAATAATTCCATTTTCACTAGTGACAATGTTAATTTCTGATATCATGAATGTGATTGTTACTAGTAAGAAAGCCATTTTAGATATCTGAAATAATATTGATATCAGAAATACATTTTCAGATATCAAAAATGAAAATTTTTACTAGTAGCAATTCAATTGTTGATATCAATAATATATATTTCAACTAGTGACAATTGAATTATTGATATCAGTAATTCACATTTTTACTAGTAACAATGTAATTATTGATATCAAAAATTATATTTCTACTAGTAAGAAATCAATTCTTGATATCAACAATTGATTTTGAATGGCAGCCTATGGTGACATTTCACTAGTGAAAATATAATTACAGATATCAAGAATTCAATTGTTGATATCAAGAATTACATTTTTGATATCAAGAATTAAATTGTTGATATCAAGAATTCAATTGTTGATATCAAAAATTAAATTGTTGATATCAAGAATTACATTTTTGATATCAAAAAATGTAATTGTTGATATCAAAAATGTAATTCTTGATATCAACAATTCATATCCCGGAAATGAATAAAAGTTAAAACGGCTTGCCATATAAGTGTGTAGTGTGTACGTAACGCAGCGTAGTTGCATCACACAACAACTGTGACTACGTAGTAATCAGAATAGCCAGTCGCACTGAAGGATACAGGGCAATATCGTGGCATAAGCATAACACACACATATCAGTGTACATAAACATAGCGTCAGTGGCATCGCACAGCAACTGTAAATACATAGTTGAATCAGAATAGCCAGTTGCACTGAAGGATACAGGGCAATTTATAGCGGCATAAATCACGAACACATAACAGAGTGCAGTGTGTACGTAAACACAGCGTCATTTGCGTTGCACAACAACTGTGGTTAAATCAGAATGGCCGGTTGCACTGAAGGATACAGGGCAATATATAACGGCACAAATCATAGCACAGTGTTCAGTGTGTACATAAACACAGCGTCAGTGGCGTAGCGACAACAACTGTGAATACGTAGTTGAATGGCCAGTTGCACTGAAGGATACAGGGCAATATATAACGGCACAAATCATAGCACATATTAGTGTGCAGTGTGTACCGTATTTTCCGCACTATAAGGCGCACTTAAAAGCCTTCAATTTTTTCAAAAAACGACAGTGCGCCTTATAATCCGGAGCGCCTTATATATGGATAAAACAACCGCTGACTTAAACCTTGTTTATACTTTCGCCTGGCACCGGAGCGCGAGCCTCCGCTGACTGCGCGCGCAACTCCCCATACAGACGAGGCATTTATACTTGACGCAACTGTTTTGTTTTAGACTGAACACCAGACCATACAACTGATTTAGACGCGCAAACTGGGTGCCGGTGTGATGAGATATATAATATCCGTCTGCTCGGGCAGATAATGCTCAAAGTCATGCATCTTCGGATGCGGAGGCGCGCGCGCTGTTACAATGACGTCATTTTTGCCGCGCGCGCGCCTCCGTGTCCGGAGATGTATGACTTTGAGCCGAATCTGCCCGACCAGACGGATATTAGTTTTTTTATTACCTACGCGCTCATGCGGACGCGTCGAGTATAAACAAGGTTTTACAGCTCAGCCACTTGTTTTTTCATATTTTTTTGCAAGTGGTAGATCTTGGTTTACATTTGGACTTTGGATGTGATCTTAGGCTTGAAAAGGTTGGTGACCACTGCATAACGCAAACCCAGTCAAACGTTTGACTGCAGTATGCGCCTTATATTCTATGCGCCTTATAATCCGGTGCGCCCTATATATGAAAAAGTTATAAAATAGGCCATTCATTGAAGGTGCGCCTTATAATCCGGTGCGCCTTATAGTGCGGAAAATACGGTACATAAACACAGCGTCAGTGGCGTAGCGACAACAACTGTGAATACGTAGTTAATCAGAATGGCCAGTTGCACTGAAGGATACAGGGCAATATATAACGGCACAAATCATAGCACATATTAGTGTGCAGTGTGTACATAAACACAGCGTCAGTGGCGTAGCGACAACAACTGTGAATACGTAGTTAAATCAGCATGGCCAGTTGCACTGAAGGATACAGGGCAGCCTGACAACATAAGCTGTAAGCACATCAATATGTAATGTTATGTAGGCCCAGCGTCAACAGCATAAGCGGTAACGACTGCGCAACCCCGTAGTCAAAACTGACTAGAAGGGGGGTAAACACTCACCGGATTGCGGCTGTGCACTTTCCATTGTCAGAGCGGGGCGTCTAGAGACTCATAGCATCCGCACTTTCTCTTTTAGACACGGAGCCATGGCCTTTGCCTCGTCTATCTAGACGTGCGTCTTACGCACGACTGAGTTACCAAGGACGTCGTGGAAGACGGAGTCTTTCTTGAAGTAGCCTGGCTGATATACCGGGCTAAGTATTATCAACAGAGCCTATCGCGTCGAGTCCTTCTAGCGAGCCCGCGAAGAGGACCGGAGTGGCGACGGGCAGCGTCAACTAGGGCGGGAGAGGGCCCACCAGCGGCCTGCTGGCGGCAGTGGGCCTCATCCCCGCTGATGCCCGAGTTTATTCCCCTGAGGACGCACACTGTCCGGCACAGCCTTTGTCGTCCGTGAGTGCGGCCTCGGTTGATCCTTGTTAGGGTAGAGCGAGTCAATAGGACCCGCACATATCTGGCATATAGGTTAGCAGCCATCGGATGCGGGGAGGAAACATGGTGAGTCTATTGCAACTTCCACGATGACTTCAGATAAGACTTCTAGCGTGAAGAAAGAGATTCTGACGTATTGTCGCGCCCATGCTATTTATACTGCCCGCGGACCGGTCAGCATTTGCATGTTCGCGTCAATTGGCCAGCTGTCTCCAGCTGGCGTTAGCCTATAAGATTTCAGTGAAAATGGAGAAGGAAGGAGTTCCCATATACGTCAGTGACGTAATGTCGAAGTGACCGCCTTGAAAGGGAACTGGAGGCGGCCAATACAACCAGCACAGATTCGGCGACATAATAAGGAGCTTAAATTATTATTTTTATTATTAAATGTCATCTTGTTGTGTTGTTGGGTGCAAGAATCGATGAAAAATGAGTATGCTGTATCTGGAATTTTTATTTCTAGAAAATATTCATATCATTAAAATTGCACCGTAGTGTCACGCTTTACATTGTCGTCTTCTTGGCGCTGGCTAGGCAGAACTGCGGATCGTACCACACAAGTCTTTACATGACCATTCAGCACATAGTTATAGGCATTTAAATATGCCCTCAGTTTCTCTTTACCCTCGGTTTCTCTATCGGGTAGGTGTAGAAGTCAGGCCACTCAACCGGAGGTAGCGTTAACGTTAATCCTGTCAGATCGTCCATTGACTGAGCGTGTACGGTCATCTGGTTCCGTCCGTTAAAATTAACTTATGCAAATAGCAATCGCGGTCCTGGACAGTGAGTGACCTTGCACATTAAGACAAAATCGGATTTTCTCCCGTCATTGTTAAAAAGCCAGCTAACAAAACTTGCAAACTAGCGTTAGTGAAGCGGCCAGAGGGATCTTTCTGCCTCCAGCTAAGCCCCGTCCACACAAATACGTCACCATGTTTACCAACTGTAAAAGGGTCTATACAACACATGTTTTCTGATATTCAGTTCAGTTCACTGATGCAGATTAATGAATGCGGTGACTGGCTGAACAATCCCAGCAAGAACTATTCTGAACTTTCACTTTCATATGGTCTCCAAACTTAATCCAAAACAGCCCTCTCAAAGTCCACAAAATGACAAGATGCGACAAAGGCATGCCTTATTTCAGTAATCTCTGTGAAATTGTTGCACTATTACATAGATCTTTGAACTGGAATATTTTCAAACTAGTATTGCAGCACTATTATCCTGGTTTAGTCCCAGACTAAATGCATGTTTGAGCTGTTTTAACTTGCACTAACAAATCTTGAAATATATCAGTGCTATTGTTTTGTCTCAAGATGCACACCAGTAATGTTTTTTTTCCGCTGTTTTTACTTTTATAAAAGATACTTAAATATCCTAATTGAACTAAGGCCTAATCCTGGTTTAATCTAAACCCTGTCTGTGGAACCGGACCCTGATGTCATAAAGCTCAGCAGTCGGTGTCTGGAAGTTCAGATAAACCTTTCAAGAGCGATCACATGTGAGCAGAAGATCATGCTTCTGTTGCAGACATGCACTGTGTATTTAATCCACAAAAATATATTTAATACCCAAATTCCAGGAAAATAACTGCACTA
The DNA here is from genome assembly GCF_963993115.1 of Abramis brama. Taxonomy (NCBI): domain Eukaryota; kingdom Metazoa; phylum Chordata; class Actinopteri; order Cypriniformes; family Leuciscidae; genus Abramis; species Abramis brama. The sequence continues at coordinate 36,751,761 of NC_139968.1, forward strand.
CCCATAATCCTGAATAAAAGGGTGGAAATCAGAATCATGGCAAACGTTGTTCTCAATTCCTAAAAAAGAAGTACATCTTTGTCTTTTTTTCTAATCTGCATAAAGTTTTTTGCTTCGAATCAAAGTTTGTATTAGTGTGATTCAGTTCATGCGTGGTGTGGTTCACGGCTTAAAACTGAGATGTGGAAAATTATAGGAAAAATACTTCCAGTACTAAAAGCATCTGAAAATTTACACTCATTATGACTGAAAAATTATACAATTTTGCACTCTTTGTATGTTTGAACATTATATTATTTAATTCTTTATGACTAACCCATTGTTTTGAATAAAATACTGCATAGAGTGTAACAGTGTCGTTTTTAAATCGTTTAACTGATCACTGTTTTAATTTCCCTTGCTTTTATTTTTTGATTATTTGTATTATTTTCTATGTAAAGCACTTGCCATAGTGTGTGAAATGTGCAATATAAATAAACTTGGCTTGCCTAAATGCTATAAATGCAGGGGGTTTTTATCCACAAAATGAGTCAAATGTGAAGTTCTCCAAGCTTTATCCCAACAGCCCTCTCAAAGTGCACAAAATGACAAGCTGCAACAAACGCATGCCTTATTTGTGTAATCTCTGTAAAATTGAATCTCTGTAAAATGTAATATTAGCTTAATAGTATTAAGCTAATTATGGTAATATGAATAATAGCTTTTATATCATGGCTGTGATTTCCCTCTACCTTTGCAGACATGGGCACAAATACATCAGAATGTATTTAAAAAAAATACAAAATAGTCTGTTTAAACAGATACAAATAAAATACAAAACACTATTAGGAAAATTGTATTAAACACAAACACAGTATTTTGTGTTTTGAAAATACATGTAAAATTGGCCATTCAGTGAAGTATCAGCTGAAATTTATTTGGACCTTCTGAATGCAAAGAACATTTTACAACTGCTTTGAAACTTGTGTTTATTTCACGACCTCTTCCCTCCCTCTGTGTAATAGCAGGAGGATCAGTAATGTCTGCAGGATGGAACGGGTTGGGGGGGGAAGTGGACCACACTTGCGCTCTTGATCACTTGAGAGCGTGTGTACGTGTCAGAAAATAAGTGTGCAAGACTGTCCCATGTCTAAAAAATGCCCAAGAGTAGTGTCCTGAACGCACACTAAACACACACTATCTTGAATACTAGGCGTATCCCATCATGCATTAGATTCGGGAAATCGCGTGCCACGAAATCGCGAGATGTCAAGGAAAACATTCCACTGTAAGTTAAATTAATTAGATATTACTTGTAATTTTGTAGTAAAACAAATTGTTATACTGACCAGATATTTAGAAGTTTATTTTATAATGCAATCAAAATAAAGCTCTGTAAACACTTGCAATTTTGTCTCATCGGGTAATCAAAAGCTCAACACACACTTGCAGTCTTCACGCCAACTTGAACACTTGGGGCCAAATAGAGGAAATATGTCATGCAAGTGCAATGTGTGTGTGTGTGTGTGGCTCTGCCACTGAATAATTGTTAAATGTATAGTTCACCCATAAAATTTTAATTTTGTCATAATTTACTCACCCTCAAGTTGTTTCAAACCTGTATGAGTTTCTTTCTTCTGTTAGACACAAAATAAGATATTTTGAAGAATGTCAGTATCCAATCAGTTGACTGTATATACTTGGACTTCCATAGTAGGAAAAACAAATTACTATGGAAGTCAATGGGGTCCATTAACATTCTACAGAATATCTTCTTTTGTGTTCAGCAGAAGAAAGAAACTCATAAAGGTTTGAAACACTGTGAGGGTGAGAAAATGATGACAGAATTTTCATTTTCTCTGTAAACTAATAATTCACTGAAAGATTCAGTAAAAGTTTGAAAGAAGTAAATCAGGGCTCTTTTCACAGCATCACTGTTTTGATTTCCTCACTGTTGATACGCATTACACTGACTGGCGAGTGTATAGCTAACTTAATATCTGAATGGAAGTAAAAAAAATAAAATAAGACAGTTGACAGCAATTATTATGTTTTAAGCAACAAGTAAAATCAACCATCTCATCGTCATCTTATATTAATTTTGGTGTCAACTTGATTCCAGGTTAGATTCCATAAATTCCAAGAATCGATTCTGAACCAAAATTTCCTATTTCTATTGAGTCAGAGATCATGTGTGATTACTATGGACTGGTTTCAGCTGAACTGTGCAAATTACTAAACAAATTGTGAAGAAAAATAAATAAATAAATTGATAGTATCAATTAGCTTACACTACACATCAGTCAGATTAAGGAAGATAATACAAATATATAACCCTATAACTTATCAAATAACAGTTAATACTATTGTGCATGTGAACAATTGATGTCTCAATTAGCTTTGTGTGATAATGAATTAGTTGAATATTGAAAACTGAATGAGTTCTTGATTCCCGGAGGCCGGTTGCACCAGCTGGACATACACCCGGTTCTAAGTCTAGGATTGACACACAATGCAACTTAAGTCCTGTCTAGAATAATACATGTTGCACTTTTATCCTTAGATCACGTCTGAGACAATCTTACGCCTAGTCAAAGGTGGAAAGTGAAAATATTTGACTTGTTGATACCATGTTGATAAAATGGCACATCTAATATACAAGAAAAGAGTGATGAGAGACTGCAATAGCAATCCTCTAGATAGACAGAGAATTTATTGAAAGATTTTGGTGCATATTTTTACATTTGTATTTGTGGGGTTGCTGCTTATTAAACAAACGGGGAAAAGACAACATAACATAAATTAAGAAACAAATGTAAACTGATCAACAAAGTAAGTAATGTAAAATGGATGGCATTAAAGAATAAAATGAAATATTCCATAATATTCATCGTTTGGCCACCAGATGGCCCAGATTCCAGATACACCAGATTCAGGTCATGAACCTATTAACTTTACGATCCAATTCATAGAGTAGAAGTAAAGGTATTTCTATTGGTAAGTAAAGCTTTGTTTCACATTTCTAAATAATTAGACCACAACATATTGTTTCATTTTTACTAATATCACAATAATTATGACATCTCTTCTGTTTTCTCCTGTTAACCTCTTGCAGCTCTGACGTCATTGACCAGAAGAACAACAGCAGCGGCAGAAACCACGCCCATCAGCGCAGTGACGACCAATCGCAGCACAGCTTCAACTGAATCACAACAGGGGGCGTGGCCTTCTGGAGAAACTAATAAAAAATCAAATAAAATAAATTTAGATTTTCAACAAGCTGACTTTAGTCTTTCTCGAATTTAAAAAGATCAAATGTTCTGCTTGACACAAGAAAAAAATTAATTAATTAAAAACAGTTTTAAAAACATGAGGAGACAGAAGCTCATTCTTCATGCCTGGCATCTTAAGTTATAAGTCTCGATAAAATCCACACATTTGCGAATGAATGTGAATATCATCATCAGTGCTGTGGTACCTGCACATGTGTGACAGAGTGTGTTGATGTCCAGATGTGTGGTCTGGTTGCTGATGGGATTGTTCAGCACACAGCTGTAGGTGTTTTTATCCTGATATTCCACCTCCAGAGGTAGAGAGAGACTGATGCTGAGATCACACACACTGATGCTGGACAATACACTGATTCCTGCGTACCAGGAGAGAGTCGCATCACACACATTCAACACTGATGAACACAACAATGAACATGATGATGATGATGATGAAGAACAGTGTGAAGAGTTACTGATGATGACAGGAACAGGCAGACGAGCTGAGAAAGATTAGAATAAATCTGGATCAATCATATCAGTAAATAAGACGGCTCTTTTTGACTATTTTAATATGTTGAGAGAGATTCTGATGTCATTCACAAATAGACTACTGTGATTCCAGATTATTTTTAAATAATCTTTGAGATGCCAGCTTCATAATAATTAATTGAAAGGAAAGTGTCCAATAGGCTGAAAAGAAAAGTCAAAAATATGTGTGTATCTCAATATTTATAATTTTAAGATTGAAAAATCAACTATTTAGGATTTATGCACTTTAATTAAAAAAATTATTTAACTCACAGTAGATGGTAAGACTGAAACTCTTGCTCACACGATCTTTGATCTCTAGTCTATAATCTCCAGCATGTTCAGTTCTGGTGTTTGTGATGGTCAGAGATCCAGTTTGATGATCCAGCTTCAGTCTGTCTCTGAATCTCCCATCAAGAACATCTTTATATACAGTGATTCTGTCGGCCATTACATTGATTTCAGCTATTAAAGTGTTTTCATCTCCAAACCTCCACAGAATCAGATCTTCGTCCATCATTTCAGTGAGATCAGAGTTTAGAGTGACTGAATCTCCCTCCATCACTGACACTGACTTCACTGCATCTGTGTCAGCACACACTTCTGAAGAACAGAGTTGATCACAGATTAAGTGTCCCAAATAATTTAAATAGATCAGTTTTGTAACTGTTATAAAGAACAGCAGCACAGAGACAGAAGTGGCCGGGATTAATATTTTTTGTGATGTTATTTTTAGTTATCAATACACTGTTATCACAATACAGGCGATATGTGGGAGGAGCCACACGGTGATTGTGTCTCATCTTAAATCTGATTGGCTCCTTCAGTGCCTCTGCTCTGGAGAATGAAGGATTATGGGAAGCCAAATAGAGCAAATCAGGAAAAGCAGATGAAAAACACTCCACTAATGTTTCACAGAGAAACATACTTGAACTAAAAGACCCAAATGAACAGCCCTTAAAGCCCTTGACTTTACTTTGTACTTATTTGAACATATAGTTTTATATTAGTATCCAGTGTATTTTTATTAAGAAACCAGTAAATGCAACAAACAGTAGGCTATATAAACTTCACCAATAATCATCTCATGTCATTGTTTAGGGTGATGAAGCATTAATTATTTTAAATAAAACTGATTCTGCTATTTTTTAACCTGTCATATTTTTCTCTTGTGTATTAAAATAGATCTCACAAAACACAATCATAATTTAGTTTGAGCATCTTTTATCTGGGAAATCCTCTGGCTGATTAAAAAAAATGTTTTATGGCTCTGTATTAAATCTCTGTTAATATAAATGCATTAAAACTAAAGTCTTAAACTGAATATGATTATAACTCACCGACCAGACGCCACACGCAGAACAACACACACATGTGAAGCATTTTCAGATAATAGCACTATATGTGAACACTTCAGAGACAGAGAGACTGTGAACTAACAGGACAGTGTTAAACTGTGAGATAGTGTTACTGCGTCTGATTCCTCCAATAATATTTGAGACCGCCCTCTTACTTCACACGTACTGCTACTCTTCCACTGGTTATTAATATTCATCTGTATTAGTATTGCACTGTTGTAGGTGGCCGACCGGACACAGTAGCTTTTAAGATTTTGTTTTTGCAAGCAGCAGTAAATTTTTTTTATATTTTATTGTAGGTCTATGATCAATATTTTGCAATTAAAGTGTGATGGTCTTAGGATGGTCACTAAGGGTTACTAACTAACAATAACTTTGTTTTCCATCAGCCGATCACACACACACAAACCACAGGCCTGAATATAGACACACTGATGCTGAAGGTTTATTTTCATCAACACATCAAACCACATCTCTGTACTGAAGTCAGTAGAGGTTTACTTTGAGCTGCTCGAGTCTGAGTCAATCACGCTCATGTACGGTCTGTGCTTCTTGTGTAAATTGCTTTATTATATGTTTCGCATTAGTTAAAGATTCCTTTAATGCTCTTTGCTTTAAATCCTGCTGCTCATTATATCACATTCATTGATTAACAACTTAAATCCACAGGCAGTTTAATCTGAAAACACACTGTTTTGTCATTTCTCTTTATCATGATAAACAACAAAAGAAACAAAATATATTGTATTTACATTTTGGAGACTGAGTCACACTGCAGAATATGACAAGATCAATCTGAGGCAGGAAATATTTACAAACACAGAATATTTATATATGTATAATTTATTTATTTATATAGGCTATACATTTTGCAACACACTGATACAGTGTTTACTTTATATAGGCTACCTAGTTTTCATCCCTCAAGTAGGCCTGCTTCCACTCTGAAAAACACTTTCATTCTAACACACACGCTGTTTTTCGGTACTCGCATGTATTACGGTATTAAAGTGTAACTAATTTCAAATTCGATCTTGCGCTGAACGTAATATCACATTTATTCAGTCAGAATCTGCCAACCGTGGCGCTAATCTTGGAATTGTCCTGGTTAGGACACTAGATGGCGCACTAGTATTTATAAATGAGTCACCAGTCAGTCACAAAAGCACACTGTGGGATTGCTCCTAATCTAAGGAAAACCTTACACTCTGAACATCACATATTAAACAATGATTTTAAAGTGAGAACCAAAAAAAGTTATTAATTTACTTTATATATGGAGAAACCCATGATGTCCTGGTCCTGCTCAGTTCAGTTCTCATATAATGGTCTCAATGCAGGCAGATCGATAATATTGTTGAATATTTGATGTTTACAAAACAGGCGCATGTGGAAAAAATAAATTTGATGTGGGATATTATATATGAAACAATAGCTTGTTTGCATATGACGTCACGTCACTGCGTTGCCATGGCGCGAAATGCAGATGGAGGGCAGGAAGTGATTTGTTACATTTAGAAAGCACACAAACTCAAAATGCCGATGTTTTGCGTCGTTTATGGTTGCTCAAATCGATTAAACCACGAGGAGTTTTATCGTGTACCAAAATTGTTCATAAGGGGGCAAAATGGAAGAAATTGACCGACAAACGCCCGAAAAAAATGACATAGTGTAGTATAAGAACTGTAACTCATTTTATTCACTTTATTTGCTTAAAAAGTAATGTTTTATGGACTGTAAACAACTCGCAGGGTGGCGCCATGTTCGCCTGATGCCATAAGCACGTCATCAACGTGTTGCGGACTTCCGCGTGAGTTTTAAATGTTGGACTCGAGCCATATATGTGGAGACCACAATATCAGAGACTTGAGGGGAACTATTTTAACCTCTAAACAACCACATAAACACCCCGAGCACAGTAATCGCATCAGGTAGGCTACTAAAAGCCATAAAAAAACTTTGCATTTCAAATATTTGCTAATTGTATTAATTTCTTAAATAAAGTAATTTTCGTAATAAATTTAAGGATTGATAACAAGACAGACTGGACGTTCAGCCGTGTTTTGTTTCCTGGATCGGTTTCCTCAGGAAGTGGTTTATGAAGAGCAGGAGCAGATCTTCATCATCTCTGAACTCCACAGGGACGTGCGGTCAGGGTAGGCAGTGCCTCACCAAAGGAAATGTTGACATTACATTTATTAATTCCAAGAACTTTATTAATTCACCACATTATTAATTGCATTTATTTTATTCCAAATATGAATTTTTGTAACAAAAATTTTCAGGAATACACATATAATGTACTCATTTTGTCATTGTTTGCTCCTAAAACCATTGTTTCATGCAGGAAATGCAAGGCCATGGCCATAGAGTGCCGAAGTTATGACGTCACTTTGTAGGCCAAAACGCGGAAGTGAGTTAGCATTTTAGCACTACGGGTTCCCTCGCCCTAAAGTCTATGGGTTTTTTGAATGGGTTTTTGCTAAATCGCCTGAAATAAGGTCTGTGGTTAACAAAGCCTCTAAATATTTTCACGTTTTGATCTATGACATAAAACACACCAGTTATAACCTGCTTGTGATTTTTTAAAACTTTATTGTGTCTTTAAAACGGTGGTTGCTAACAAGTTGCTAAAAGGGACTACATCCTTTGGCGGGGACTTTAGACGTCATCATGACAAACATGAAATCTCTCACTAGCCCGCGTTTCAGCTTCACGTTCTTAGAAGTTTACCTTTCAGTTAATATAGCCTACATAACGTTATTTTTGTTTTGTCCCGAGATGCAACCAGAAGTCATCGAATGAAATCTCGTTTGTTTTCCGTCCGATGTTATCCAGCGGAGACTCTGGGTTCGTGCCAGATGGAGTAATAAAGGCTAGCAGTAGCAAGAATAAACGTTTTTCATAACCAAATCAACAGCTAAAATACCTTTTGTCGTTCTCTTAAAATATCTAAAAGCTTGTTTACTTTGCCACTGTTTAATAGATTAGATCCGCTGCAGTTTTATTAAAGGCTAACGTTACGTTGAGAAATTTGTTTAATTAAAATATTCAAAATAATACCTGGTTTATTGACTTTTATTGTAACTTGTTTGGATATAATTATAGAAAGGGTGGGTCCTGCACCTTGTGAACTTGGCTTTTACCCACCTATAATAATATGATTGTATTTGTAAACAGCATTGCCGGTAGTTAAAGCAGGCAATGATATTAATCTTTGTTATTTTAGTAGTAAATGTTAACTATATTTAATGTGCTATATAAACGTGGACAATTCCCAGAGAACACACTGATATGTATAGCCTTAATGCACTGTAAGTTGACTGTCTGACAAATACACAAATTAAATGTCAAACTATTGCATACTACCTGTATACTATTGTAACTACACTCCAGTCAGCTTACAGTAATGTGAATGTTAGATAAAATTTACTACACAGGCTCTCACATTGGGGCTTGTGGATTACCAGGTAAAAATAGAACATGTTAACAAAATGAGTATATGGTTTATTTAGGGAACATATATGGTTTAATTATAATATATTATAATAAGCATTTGCTATTGACAATTCTCTTTAAATTCAACATATATAATTATATACAACTATTATATTAAATGTTTGGAATTGAACTGTGTTATGCTTGTTCAGAGATTATTTGTATAGTTATCTTAAATACATAGAACACTATTATAACTCCTCTATCTCTCCCTAGTTTTACTTACTCGATTAACCTTGTACCTCATGCTGGCCCTTACAATACCGGCAAGTAAACCAGCATCTAAGCTGCACTGTTCATGTCCAGATTTATAGTTGTTCTCTCTTCGATCTATGGTTTTTCTATCGTCTAAGAAAAAGGACATGGAAATTGATACGGCCATAGCTAACGTTAGTGCTTCTGAGATGGTTAAAGCGCGTTTTTTTTCCTGGCGAATTAGCAAATGGTATGCAAACATACAATCAAACATAATACAGTGAAAGATAATCTTTAAAGTTTATTTGGGGCACAATGACCAGGCATAATAATCTTAATCACAAAGAAAATAATATTAAGGTTTATATAAACTAACAAAATAATAAACGAATAAATAAAACATTAACAAAAGATTAAAAAAATCTCAGAGAGGCACGCATAAACAAAATTAGTTTCTAAAAAAAATTGAAAAACAGAATGGGCAATATTTCTCATGAAAAAGTGGATACGTGTTCATACCATAGACTGTAAAAAAATAGGTTCATACACAGCGCAGATCATAATGAGCGAGCGAGTTTGAGGAAGCTTGATGATGACGTTGATCCGCGACCATGGTGTGCTGTAGTCCGTTGATAGCCTACCGTTAGCATTTTATATCCGACGGCTTTATTTAGGCTTCAAAATGTATACATTTTGGATTAACTTGTAAAGATTATCTTGATAGACAAAACGTGTAAGGGTCACAACTCTTTGTTGAACACAGATCTTATTTTTTGCGATTTTCCAAAAGTCTATGGGGAAAATGCATTGCTTTTTGATCGAGGGAACCCATGCGCCGCTAACTTCCGGGTTGGCCTACAAAGTGACGTCATTACTTCGGCACTCTATTGAGGCAGAGGTTAGCAGTGCCTCTTTGGTCCATAGAACGTAGTTTACGTAGGTTTGCGCATGCGCAGTCAGTTCTCATGCTGTCTTGAATTATCTCTGCTAATGAGGCAGAGACCGAGCTTGCTTCATGTCACGTGATCCACTCGCTCTCACTCAATCCGCGCTTCCCGATTTAGCGGCGCCTAGCGTTGGCTGTCAACAGGCCCGGGGTGGGTAATCGGGAGAATTCCCGGTGGGCCGCCTCACTTTTGGGCCACATTAGTCACGTTAGTTACATTAGGCTACACACGTTCGGACGTTCCGCATTCTGACACCGCAGCGCGCAGCCTCTGCATGGGTTGTACCATGTGAGGGAGTTCTCCCCTCCCCTCCTATAGAGTTGGTTGGGTCCATAGCCCGTCTTTTCCAAAACGTTTTCTCAGGAGTAGGCTACCGCGGCACCGCCGGCGCCTACCGATAGCTGGGCCGGCCCTACCATAACGCGTCAGGGAGGATGGATGGGAGGAAGAGGCCAGGAGGTATGGAAGCTTGTTTGGCGGAATTTCCGCCACAGAATAAAACATTTTAAAAGATAATTGCGACTTTTTATCTCACAATTGCGAGTTTACATCTCGCAATTCTGTCATTATTTCTCAGAATTGCGTGAAATAAAGTCGCTATTGCGTGTTATAAAGTCAGAATTGCGAGATATAAAGTCAGAATTGCGTGAAATAAAGTCGCAATTGCATGTTATAAAGTCAGAATTGCAAGATATAAAGTCAGAATTGTGTGAAATAAAGTCGCAATTGCTTCTTATAAAGTCTAAGTGAATTATTATTTAACCTTTACATTATTTGTTGAACCATGGCATTAATACAAACTACAATAGTGACTAGGCTGCTTGTCGGTTCGCTGACACCGCGCCGCCTCCCTCTCTTAACGTTACTGTGTCCCGCACAAAACATTTGTTTGTTGTATAAGTCATAAGATAGATGAGTCCATTAATTTGATTATTAGATTTGATTGTGCATTAGCCTCACATATGACTGACTTTGCTGTATGCAGGCAGCGATGTGATGATGCCTGATATGAACTTGGGTTGCTACATTAACTGAATGAATATATAAACATATATGCCACATTGATAGGTCACAGCCTACCCATGACAAGATTTCACCGCACGTTACTGGAACTCCATCAGGTTAAGGTTAGATTTTCTGCATCTTTAACATTTTGGGGTTCAGAGCTAAAGCTGTTCAACTGTTGACCAAAACACCCGATTGTTGATGACATAATGTACAAAGGTATTTTTTTTTTTTTTTTTTTTTTTTTTTTTACGCCTACTGAATTGGGATGAATAATTGAGGAGTTTGCACTCTTTCTTGTTTTGGGCGGTGTGACATTTTCCTCCGGTCTCACAGACAAGGTTTAAGCTAGTCCCAGACTAAAATGCATGTTTGAGCTGTTTTAACTCAAAGCAACTTGCACTGAAATATCTTAAAATATGTCAGTGCCATTGTTTTGTCTCAAGGTGCACACCAGTTATGCTTTTCTATGGCACATTTATAAAAGATACTTAAATGTCCTAATTGAACTAAGGCCTAATCCTGGCTTAATCTAAGCCCTGTCTGTGAAAACAAGCCTTTGAGTAAATCCATTGGGGCAATTTAAGGAAGAATGAATGTATAGATGATAATATATTACAGCGTAATGTTGGTTAACTGGACTGCAGATCACACTCTTCTGCCAGCAGAAAATCTTTTTTTAACCAGTTGGCGTCGCCAAATTGCTACTTATTTTATCTACGGGGTCCTATTCACCTTATTCCGGAAGTAGCACTGGGTGGCGCCATCCGCATAATCTCACTTCCTGGTTTAGCTACTTAGCGCTTTGTTTGCCCTGGTCCAATCTGTTATCTGTCTTAGTTTAATTTAATTGCCTTCCAATTTAATTAGAGATGGCCAGTATTAACTGTGCAGTCCGTGGCTGCCATAACAGCTGGAGAAAAAGAAATTTGACGCTGTCTCAGCTTTGCTATGAGCATCAAAAGCATTACAACCAAGCGGCAACCTCCCCGTCTCTCTCTTGAAACCAACACGGAAGTGAGTTAAACTGCAATTCGTTGACTGGCCGCTTGAGGCTGTTGTCAGAAGTGAGTCAAATCTGTATCTCCCCCATGTTAAAATGACCAACTTTACAGCAGAAAAAAACATGTTTACAGCCTGGTGTCTGTATATGGATTTGGTCTATACAGCTAATTTTGCCCTTCATAACAACTGTGAGGGGGGTGAATTATTTTATAACTCGTCCGTTTAGTTGATTAATATTTAAATTTAAGGGTGTGGCCAAGCCACTTGAGTGACAGATGGATTGCCGCTGTCAGTGCTAGCCGTTTGTCTGCTGTTACTAGCCGTCACTTCACCTCAGCAATGTTAGCTGCTGAACTTGCCATCTCTGCAGTGTTTGAGCTTTTTTCGGGATTATTATTTCATACAATTTAATACTTGGGTAACGTTACAAAGCACACGTCTTTGGATTCCGTCGTTATCGTTCGAGAGAACAACCAGCGCTGTATTTCAGTTGTTTTCCTCTGTGAACATGCACTAATGGATGACTGACAATTAAAACGTCAATAAATGCTCGTTCGTTCTGCTCCCATGGAACAGATGGATTATAATATGCTTATGTACCGTCAGATGAAATCATGCAGGCGTCGGCGCTTTCTCCGTCCGTGCAATAAATGCACATGAATGAACGCGGATTTTCTAGCGCATTTATTTGCACTTCAAAGGCAATATATCTATGGTTTAACGGTTAAACCATAACCCATTTGAGAGACGGCCAACATCAGAATTTAAAGTGGACTGAATAAGCTCTCTACGAACTTGAGCGATGCCGCGCTGACGGACCACGAAAGAGTGACGGATATGTCACATGTATGCACATAAATCACTGTCACACACAAACATTCTCGAAGTAATACACAGTCTCACTTGTAGCCATGTCTTTTAACTATTATAATATTTCGAAGGGCAAAAATAGGAACGTTTAAATGGCTTTATAAAGCCATACATCCTCAGCTAACTCGATCACGTCGAGCTAGGTGATTTCAGATAGCCAGGCTCCTCAGCTCCACTCACGCCCCGCCTGTTTGTCTATTTTCTGTTATCCGGGAGTGACGCAAGGCCAAGATGGCGACGGCCGGCTCCGCCCACTTTAGGCTTCAAAAATGCTCTTCAGAAACCTACGGGTGACGTCACGGACACTACGTCCATATTTTTTTACAGTCTATGATTACAACATTAGATGAATGTGGCTAATGTAGGCTAAACACTACACATCGGCCGGGCTGCGATCAGACAGGCAGACGGGTCATATAAACACCTAAAAGTCGTTTAAAAATTACCCCGAGAAACAGTGCATTGCTGTGCTGTTGGTACACACGTACATAGCACATTTGGCACAAATTAGCTTATCTTATGTGACATTTTATCAGTGAGACTTCTCTGCAGTTCTCCTCGAAATTGAATGAGGGTCCGCTAAACCGGGAGTTGGTTTACAACGGAAGTACTGGACAAAAATAAAAGTGGGTGGGGCGGAATAAGGTGAATTGGCTTGCTTACCCTGTCAGACTTTTTTAAATAATAAAATTTTCTAACATTTAACAAACAATTATTTTAAATGTGATTTATTTTGTCATGCATTAGAACTATATACTAATATTAATAAGAATATGCTAATTCGTCTCTTCAGTTACGTCACACCAGCAGTGATGTTATGTTCTTCTTCGCACCAATATCCGTATTGAACAAATTGCAACAGAATCAAACTCAACTGATTTTGTATCCTCCATATGTCCTGAGTAAGGAAAAAAAAACCCTGAAGAATCCCATTAGGGGAAAGTTTAGAAAAAGACCCAAATATAGCCTATTCATACGCCTATGCATTCTTTTTCTCACATGAATAGGGTAAAACATGTAACCTTTAGATATCACCATGAAAATTACTGAGTTGATTACTTACATCAAGACAAACAAAAAATGTATAACAAGTTTTTTTGAAATTGTTAGTTAACATGGACAAACGGTGCATAATCTAATTACAGATGTGCTAATTTGCATAAATACCACAACAGATCTAAACATTGGGTATAGCCAGGTGAACATGTCTTGTTGAATCTTGTTGACATATAACAGTAAAATACTTAATGTTAAGGTCTGAATGAAACCCATTTAGGCTACCCATGAGCATTAAGGGTGTCACGATTCTCCAAATCCTCGATTCGATTACATTTTCGATTCTAAAGTCACGGTTCGATTCGATTCTCGATTTAAAAAAAAAAAAAAAAATTGAAAGCACAAGCTATGCCATTTTTAGACTTTTATGCAATATAATAATATCTGACCTTTGTTCGCAATGTACCACACACTACATTGTCAAATTTAAAACGTTTATTAACTACATAATGTAACAATAACTTAATTGGAAACTTAAACAATATAACCTATTACCTACTATAGTCCCGGGGCTCCCTGGACTCCTCAGAGCAGTCACAGGCGAATAGCACGGTGTTTTAAATTGGGTTTCCACAGCGTTTGCATCGCAGTACGAGAGAACGTTCTCGTGAGGGAACGTACTTGGTTACTTGCGTAACCTCGGTTCCCTTAGAGATAAGGGAACGAGTACTGCGTTGCCTTGCCGTGCTATTTCGCTCATATCAGGTACTTCGCTTGAGTCGATTTAAACCTAAAGTCCTTTGGCGAGTTTTCTCTGAATGTATACACTTCAGCCGCGTCCAAATTGGCGCGCTCGAGGTTGGCAGGGCGCCAAGCGCTCCCGTTGGACCGCACGCCACTGCTAACTTGCCATAGGTTCATGCAGTTGCCGCAGCACAGGCAAACAGCTCGCTCAGACGAGCTATGATGCTCTCGCTGTGCAGCTGCAATGCGTTTTAAAATAAAGGCTTCAATATTCTTGAGAAAAGGAGTTTTACCTATTACAGGCAAGCCGAGCTGACGTGACATATGGGGCGTGGCAGCATCGACGATTCCATTTTTTGATTCGATGATCGAGATTGAGCATTAATTTCGATCGATTTCGATTTAAAATCGAAATCGTGACACCCTTATTAATACATAGAGGCAGGAAGTACTTTAGAAACCAGCCTTTATTCATTATTATTGCAGAGATGGGGTTTGGGGCTGGGTCTGTGGGACTGTTTCTGGGGATTCACTTTTTATTTTACCTACCTTTTGTCTTCTGCATTCTCCTTACCATTGTCTCCTGTTCTTCCTTCAGACTCGTCCCCCAGAAACAGTCCCACTCAGTCCCTGAGTTTGATTCTGTTGCAATTTGTTCACGGTTGACCCCCATTTTGGCTTAAAACGCCTGGACTATTTATGTTATTACAAAAATGGCTAAAGCGCTGTCTATGACACATTTAAGAAAGAAACACATCCAGACAAAGATGACAGCATGCTGTAACAACTTGACAGTTTTGTCTTTTGAAAGAGAACTAACATAATCATCAACATCTTAAATTCGAAACCCATCCGACTCTGTTTAGAACAGACATGTACAAGGTAAGCTATGGCTAGGATTTGAGTCTGGCTCGCCGTCGTGGCATTGGTTATATTTGCGTGTAATAGGCTATTAACAAGGGGTTTTCTGAAATGTCCATAAGCCACATGTAGCCTACTGTATAAGCAATGACAGGTGTCGATACAGGACTCAGACATTGTGATTTCTCTTCTTGATATAGTTGTTATCAGGACTCGGGTTGGATCTCTCTCTCCTGCTTTGCTTTGTTTTTGTTTTCATGTTTTCGTGCATTGGCCCCTCACACTTCATCGCACTGTGGAGCCGGCACTTCAGTGCTTAAAGGTGAAGGAGCCTATGTAGTTTCTACGGCACTAGTGGCACCATTATTCAAAAATAATGCAACCTTGCCCTTCCGCACGTCCCAGCACACGGTGTGAGTGACTTGACCGCTTGAAAACAAAATCCACTTGTTAATGTGCATGTGCCGAACTCATCTTTCTGCGCTCACGGCCAAAGGAGTAGAGTTTGAAAGACTCGAGCGCAACACGGAAAACAAAGTGTATCAATATTAGTAATAATCAAATTAATAATAGTTATCTTAGACGTCTCACAATGCCGCCTAAACATGTTCAGTGATCTGCAGGAGGGGGTCAGCAGCTGACCTTGCATGGTTCGAGAAAATGTGATTGGTTCAGACTGGTCCAAACAAGAAGTTGCAGTTCTTCATTGGATTTATTAAAACCCATACCTTGTCAATACCAGTGTTTGACTTCATGCAGCTCTGTGCAGAATAAATGGCATATGACATCAAAATAACATGATTTGTGATGTCATATGCCAAACGGTCTGCACTTCACATTGGCTTTTTTAATTTGGCATTAGATTTACTGAGGCAGCGTGACGGCAGGTTTACACAAACTCCGTCTGCAGTGCAAATTTTTTTATGCCCATGTTTACAGGTTAGAGCGTTCACACTGCAGACTATAAAAAGTATGTGTTCCAGGAGTCTATTTTTTTCACACCGCTAACAAGGTGTCAGGTTACAAATGTCACTGTATATATAAGATAAAGCTTACAGCCTGCCTTATATTTGCTTTCAATCATTTGCTGATAATGGTCATGTTTAATTATTCATTTATTTTATGTATGCTGTATTAGTGTCACTATCTTTAATTATCCCTATTATTATCCCTATTATGTATACTTATGTTTGTCACTATTTCTACTTTTATAGAAAACCACAAGCACTCATAAACACCCCCATCTATAGCATCTGATACTTCTGAAAATCAGTCAGTTGAAAACGAGTGCTGACAATAAATGTGTTTTTTTTTTTTTCCAGAAAACAAGCGAGTCTTCATTCCGTATCTATCCGGACAGCCTTTGGTGTGTCAGCACCCTGAGCCGGCTGCTTGTCTCTGGTGAAGAGCTACTAAGAGCCAACAATGTTTTTTCTTAGCTTTTCAACAGGAATCATTTCATTAATTAAAGCCCTGTTGGTTTGATATCCATATTGATCAATGATCCAGCACTGATGCTTGGTGGTTATAGTTTGTTTGACAATAGAATGTTACTGTACGATTTCCACACACATTTATATACATTATAAGAACATGGTGCTAACCTCATGAATGAATATATAACGCAATCTGAGTCATTTTGTGTCATATCTAAAATACTGTCAGATTCTCAGACTCCTCACATCTGCTAAAGTCAAGTAGGTTTTTGGAAGATCTTTTGTGTGTTCATGTGAAAAACAAATTGTATGTAATCACAACAGCTGTGAATTTGTTTATGAAATTAATCTATGAATTTTATTATTGTAAATGAATGTGTACTGAACTATCACTGAATCATTTAAGACCTTTATCTTTAACATGTCAGGCTTCTGATATAAGGATTGATTAATAGCGTGTGTGTGTGTGTGTGTGTGTGTGTGTGTGTGTGTGGCTTCAAGAAAGCAAACGTACATCTGTGTTACTTCATGTATGCTGTTTATCTCTTTTAAATTGCTTTTTATATTTGCTCATTTCATTTTATATGATTTTATATTTTTGTTACTATCAAATCTTATGTTGTAATCTTCACCATTGACTTGGAGATGAGGGAAAGTCTCCATTTCTATGAATGTTTTCATTGTGATATAATGATACTTGTTGCATCTGCTCAAAGTCTGTATATATAAAGCAAGTTTGAGTTTGACATTTCATTTGATTTTATTTTTTATATATAAATACTTTGCAGCTCATTTTTCTGAAACAAGGAAATTAATTATAAATTTGATAAATGCCGATAAAAACAGATCTGATTTTCCCATATCGACTAGAGTTTGTCATGCAATTACTGAGTTTGTAATCAGAAATAACTCGTCATCTAATAAACTGTAATTTTAGCTTTTTAATATTATTATTATGAAACTAAGGTTACTATTGTAAATTAAAATGCTCTGTGATTTATACGTGCATAATTTTCTTTATGGTGAACATTTTCAATAATTCTAATATGCAGTATACAATAGTAATAGTGAACTGTTGCGCAAATAGCATTACAGAAGCATAATATTCTGTGGGAATAATGACCATCCCTCTAGTGGTCAAATGCTGCTATAGTTTCATTTCTGAAGGGGCTCTGCAGTAGCCTGGTTCTACCAGACTCTCGTACATTTCATTTGTACAGAGAGTCTGGCCTCTCTCCATTGAGAAACGTTTACTTCCTTGTAGGCGGGTTCTCTGTTAAAGTTCAAAACTATTGGATCTGCCCAGAGTCACTCAGGATCTGCCATAGCCAATCGCTAACATGTGGTCGTAACGTAATGTCATGCGCCGAAACCGGCCGGAAACAACAAGTCCGAATGATCAGAGGATTATGTTTAGAATAAGATGTCTGTCTTTTATAAAGTTTATAAAGCGACGAGAATACTTTTTGTGCGCAAAAACAAACAAAAATAACGACTTTATTCCACTATTCATTTCCTTCTCTCGATAGATAGAGCAGTTTGATAGAGCAGCGCGTCTGTGTTGTACGTCACACTATTGGCCGACGCCAGTCTATGGAACGCCGTTGGGGACAATACTTATTATATGCAACGCGTGAAATTTGGACGCATTAACACGCACAGTTTGTACGCGTAAATACGAAGTATATGTTCGGGTGTCGCGTCAGACCGCACAACAGCCAATAGCGTTGCTCTATTTAGGATTTCATTTGCATTTGTGATGTGATGGCACGTTGCTGTATACATATATAAACATCAGACGACATTTCTTTCCGTGAGGGATGATGTGCTGTTAGGTAAGCAAATACCTATGCAAACGTCACACGTAACATTTGTTCGTGAATGAGATCGTAATTTTACGTTGGCATGTACATAGGCAAGCGTAAAACTTTAGAGTCAATGATGCATTTATACGTTGGCTGTGATGTCAGTGCTGTGTCATGCTGTGGCATCTCATCCCGTTTGTACTCATGCAGGTTTTTTGTCTCCGGTAACGTGGAAAAGTGGATTGCTCTCTACGATGGCTCTTAGAATTTTTTTTATTAAACTGTCAAAGAACTTTTACAGACTGCATTCAGTTTGCATCCTCTTATAACAGGCTATATACACACATGTACAGTGCTTAATTTGTAAAGTGGGAGGTCCCGGAGCGCAGATCCGGCGACTCAAAACGGGGGTTGGAGGTAACGGAACAAAACAAACAAAAAAAAAAAATAAAAATAAAAATTACACTGCCTACGTAGCTTCTCTGCAGGGACAGCGCCAGAGAATTTTTAACGCATGTGCTGAGTGGGTGCTAGATTTGACGGAGAGCCGCGCAAAACTTGGCCACTAAATATTTAATATTCAGTTATGTTAATGATCACAATTAAAGTTTTATTTTTATTAAATTGAACAAGGGCAACTTTCAGCATTCAATCAAATAGGCCTATTCTAAAAGATGTAGGCTATTATTAATAATAATGTTATTTCAACACAATATCTCGTTATTTCGAAATAATATGTGTGCGTGCATCTGTAAATCCGGTGATGCGTGTATTGATTTTTATTAATAAACAAGTGTTTTCTCTAAAAGTGTCGACTCGGCTGCAAAGATGAAGTTGACGATCGCCATCTCCGTGTGAACGCGCTTATAGAGAGAAATGCACATACATAAGACTAATGGATTACATAATCAGAGAGTAGCCTTTTTCTTTTTTCGTTTTGAATTATTTCGTTTAAAGACATTTCAAGCTTTGTGTATTTGATGTATTTGTCATGTCTGTGTGAGGCATACACTGAGTTTCGTTAAGTTAGGGTGTGCTCTAGTTCACGTGCAATGGAAGTGAGCGCGCGGGCGCCTCCGTTATATTTGTTTCGTAGGCCTATACAGGCAATTGGTTGATGAAAAATTGATTAAAATTAAGATACAATTTATACAAAACGAAATTCACTTTAAAGAAAGGCTTTCTACAAAACAACTTCAACTTCAACGGTCAAAATCATGTCTGACCCGCTCCATGTCTCATATTGCGCATCCTATCTTACTCGGTCGTGCTGTTCACTTTTCATAAATCAACATAAATGGAAAAAAAAAATAACATTATAATATTTTAACAAATATGAAACTAAATGCGCTTTTTTAATGGCTAAAACAGTATAGTAGGCCTACATACTTTCTATTTGGACAAATTTCTGCACATTAATTTAATTCTGAATTGTGCACACAAGTTGAAAGGCATTTGTTCAAATCAAGTTCACGGATAATTGTGCGTGCATTTATTAATCATTATGATACTAAAATCCTAACAAATAGGCTATGCTATGTACAAAAATCAGAAAAGCCCAAATCAGAAAAACAAATCAAATGAGCCCAGAATATGAACGCAATTACACGTTAAGCATTTTCCTCCCATAGAAACCCATTATAAGAACGCTTAATGTGGCTTAATGCAGATTAGAATGTCCCCTTATTATGTCGAAATAACGAGATATTATGTCGATACTAGGCTACTGTGTCCACCGTGGTCTCCTTTTTGATCAGCGGAAACGATTTTTGCTTGTTTGGGATCTGACTGTCCAGCGTATTTGAAAAAGTTAAGCAAACTTTCCTGTCTTTTTGACATTTTTCCCCTGCGTGAAACGATCGAGGCTAACAGCAATCTCAACTCGTACAATAAGCGCGCAAGTCATGTGTCACAAACATTGAACACTACACAAACAGTATTTATTTATTTATTTATTTTTCATTTAGGCAATTAATTTTAGTGACACAGTAGGTGCCGGATCCAATAAAAAAAGGTGCCGGATCCAATGTCGGAGGTGACGGAACATGTTCCGGCGTGTTCAGGCTCAAATTAAGCCCTGTGTATAACATATGTTAACATATATACAACATACAACACTGGATACGGCCATATGGTTTAATAATTAGTGAGGTCCAGGGTGGGGTGTCAATAATTATACATAATAGTGCCAATAAATGCCATAAATCATTCAACTTTAATAAATACAATGAATAATAAAGTTAGCAAAGGCTAAATACTAAATACTGTGGCTATTGTTTTTTCAAAATGACTGGAGTAATCTCCGAGTGGGCCAGCATCAATCTGGTATGAGAGACTCTGGAATGCTCCTTGAAGTCGGGATGTCAGTTTGACTGGAAATAATTAATACACATATACTGTATGTATACTGTATATGTCAGATAAAAATAATCTAATAACAACAATATATTGTAACAATCACAAATTTAACAATTATATTATAACAATAAGGCAAATACAAAAGCAGAAAACAAAGCACCAGTAGCCTATGACAATTTACAAATCTTTATTCAACATTTAAACACAGACACAATCATACGACACATAAACATTACAGAATCACTACAGCAGGCGGACCACGTAAACTGTGGGGCAGCCAGTCCAAGTCCAAGTGTAAATAGCAACAGTTGTGGATTCAGTAGACATTTAGATGCTATTTACTTATAAATAGTGACAGATAACGTTACTATTTGCTCATCAGTATTGTTGTGCATTAAACATCCTGCAATTTAACTGACAGTAGATTATTAGATTTATAAAACAATATTAAAATCATGGCAACTTATTGAGATATTAAAGACTAGAGCCACCCCTAACCTTACCCTAAATGTAACTTTTATGAATTAAAATGAATTTTAAGTCAAATAAAAAGTCATTTTTATTGAAAACAATTTTGCGTTTAATAACTGTAAAGTTATAAAAAAAAAGCGCTGTCAGTGGGAATAGAACCCCGGTCTCCCTTTACACGTTACGCCACAGAAACCGCTGACTAAAGAGGTGACTTTTTCCACATATAGGGTAGACTGGCCTAGTGTAATTAGTTCTGCCAACAAGTAGGCTATTTGCAGTGGTCCAAATAGACACCTCGAATGCATTAACCAGGGGGGAAATAGGCTATGGTCGTTGGATCACAGAGACCACTCACTTTTCCTACAGGACAAATTCCTTTAACGTTACAAAAGAATATAATGTTAATTCATGCAGTCATTGAATGTATTTAATCATTGACTCTAAATTATCACCAGTTTAACTAAAACAGAAAAATTTGTATGTCGCACATCAAATAAGACTCAGAAATATTACACGTTCAAAAATGTCATGTTTACACGACGAAAACGTTCGTATAGAAACACGTAACAAAAAATACACGGCCAAAAATGTTGCGTTAAGGCGATACAAACGATCGTGTCTTTAAATAACATGACAAAAAACTTCGCGTTTAGACGTACAAAACGTTCGCGTTTACACGGACCAAAAAGACGCGTACAAACTGTGCGTGTTAATGCGTCCAAATTTCACGCGTTGCATATAATAGGTATTGTCCCCAACGGCGTTCCATACCAGTCATGTGTGTGATCACATCAACGTCATCGTTCTCAGCCACTCCCTCTGTTCGCTGATTGGTCCTACAAAAAATTGATTTCTGGAAACCTAAGAATATACAGCAGTCCCAGACGTAGTACTGAAGGAAAATGAAATTGAGCGGAAGTGCGTAGGAGGGCGCAGCCAGGCTAGCTCTGCAGCACATGTAGGAAGACAGTGAGGTAGTTGTAGATTTGAATATATATATAAAAATTGTGGGCTGGGTAAATATAGGACAGAACACATGTTGGGTTATTAACCTGTTAACCGTTGCCAGAGCGCGGACGCACTGAAGCGGTTTTATTTATATATAGTTCAAAGTTACTATCAGATTTAATGTTATACCTTGACAAACTATACATCATTAAAAAGATATAAGACTCAAGTTTCAGAATTTGACCACTATTGTATTCTGAGAAACTTATAGCGACAGTTATTTCTTAATTTGTTTCAGGAGTTATGAAATGAAAAAATTAGTCGATACCTTTGATATGAATTATGCGCGTCAGCCGCTTTCATTCATAAAAAAACTCCCGTGCCGTCGTCATGACAGCGATACACAAAACAACGTGCCTCAGGGCTTTAGCTCAAAAATGTGCAGATTTGGAGAAATATTGATATATTCTCATAGGTTTACATCAGATTTCTATAGACAGGAATAATATTTATTGAATTTATACCCAAATGCGTCGATGTAATCATTATGAGCGTTTGCATAACTCTGATACTGTGTTTTGAATTCATACCAATAGCCTGAGGGCGCCCTCGCCGCCCTGTGCACAGTATTAGAACATGAAGAAGTGCCATAATCATGTGACATTCCAGGAAGCCTCGAACACACACAAAGCTAACGAGATCGCGCTGTAACTATGGCTGTAACATGCAGTTTTGAAGACAATAAACATGTTTGCTATGATATTTGAGTTACCTGTGTTTTTCAATCCATGCCAGGTATTTCCATAATAATAGATTATATTTATAATGTAATGCTAATCTATATAGAATCGTTGTGCAGAACACTATCCAATAGTATATTTTCTGTCTGATTTTTTATCTGAAGCCAAATTAGATCACAAAAAATTATTTAAAATACTCGATTTGCTTTATAAAGTAAGTTTATAAGCACAAACATGGTTTTAATCTCATAAATTGTCGTGTATTGATGGTGTGCTAAGCTAACATGCTAGCTAGCCCTAGGTGCACCTGCCACCTAGAAGTTATATTTTTATTATTTTTTGAATGCTTACTGAAATGTTTCTTTATTCAAGAAATGCATTTGATACAGTTTAAAATGTAAGGGTGAACTTTAAGAAAAGAAATTAGTGACTGAAACCCTATGAATAGCCTGTGAATAGCCAGTCGTTAGTAACTATAATGCAGACAAAAGAAATGCATATTTAGAGCCATAACTAGGCTGGAGAGGTGTGAATGTGTGCAGGGGGAGACTGAGACTGAATGGGGCTCGTTTGCACCACAAAACAATAAAGACAATATACTGGATAGATGGTTAGAAGATGACAATAAACATCAGTAGCATTTTAGCGTCAAATCAAAATAAAGTCACATGACATGGTCTTGAAAAACATTTCACTAAATACAGAGTTTTGGACTTATTATCTTAAGATTTTAAACATAAAATGTTTAGACATGTGGCATTAGCTGTAGTGCATTTCTAGATTGCTCCAGTGCCAACTTCAATTTTTTTTTCATGAGGATGTTTCATAAAAAATAATTTCTAATAACTTTACAAAACTTTGAAGCTATTTATAACAATTTTTGTCATTATGACAATAATTAATTCTACATTTACAATAAACTGCCAGGTGTCAGCTTTCAAATGAGATCATACTTGTGCTTTTAGTACAAAGGGTTCATGAACTGTATCTGTTTCAGTTTGGGTATGTCATTTCTTGGGATTTTTCAAAAGTGGGGTTACAGCTTAACAGGTTAATGATTACGGATTAACTTCAGTCCTCTAAACGTTTTTTTTTTTTTAAATAATCCACAAAAAACTCTGATTTGCATGATAATTCCTTTATTTTCGATTTTTTTTTTACAGTATTGCATATTTCATATTTGTAATACAGATTGTTTCAGATCATTTAACAAATATTATAAGTAAAAATTAAACATTTAGGAGTAATTCAATAGCCTAATCGACCAGTCTCTGTTGTCCTGTTTCCACCGCAACAGCACATATGTTAATCAGTTTGGGTGACTACAAACAGCGTGATTATTGTTCATGAGTCCAACATTCAGCAACGCAAGAAAACATGCAATCTACCTGAGGGAAGACGTTATCAAAAAAAATGTCACTATTGTAAGTTCATGTTAAATAGAGAAAAATAATTTACATTAAAGTAACTTGTATCGTAGGCTACTTGGTTGGACCTCGTAACAAAACGTTTATTTCCGAAAACGTTTACTGATACTGAGATGTTTTAATATGATGTAGTGCCATTTTCGATCAATTTCATTTATTTTAAAAGCGAATGTTTATATCATGTGTTCATCACATCTCGCTGCGTGCCGCCATGTTCGCGTGACGTCACGCGCTCTCGCGTCTCGTAAACAAAGGTTATGGACTTCCGCGTGATGTAAATATGATTTAAGAGACTTTTCTTGTCAGAAGTTGGAAAGGATCACTTTGTAGGTGGACTACATTAAATCTTAAAAATAATATTGCACAGTTAGCCTACAATTTGCAAGTACAAGTGATCACATTTACCTGTTGGATGATAAACAGATGACAAATTCCTACAGACTTGGAATGAACGAAAGAGGGACCCGAGCAATATATAGTTGATTTGACTCTTTAGCATAGTAAACAACCACTAGCAACCACACGGACCACATTAGAGACCGCATAGCAAAACCTCAGACCGCCTTGACAGGTGATCGATTATTGCAGCTGGAGAAGGTGCAGATCTTCATCAGTCCCTCAGAAGTCTGGAGTTTGACGGCATCGGGATCCCTCAAGGTGAGATTAAGTTTGGTAAACGCCTTTTTCAGACACATTTTGGGATTTAATTCCATTTCCCTGAGACTGTTCTGACTACTTGAAATGTTATTGTTTCAAATTGATGATTGAATTACTTTTGAATACGATTTTAATTATGAAATTATTGTATATTTTAGATATGCAGAATTTGCAGAAATCGTTTGTAAAGGTTCTTACGTAAATCTATGACAGGCAATTTATACAAGAAAAGGGTTATGGACCCTTATGTAGATAGCAATTAATTGTAGCCTATTTATGTTTTATAAAAGAGGCCCTGTCTGTACACCGCAAATCACACTCATATTCTCTGTCGCCATTAAAAAAAAAAGTGTTTAACCCTATAACAGTTATATAAATTTATGTGTCCGGTATTTTCTGTCGGCTGTTTAGAATTAGAACCAATCCGATTCGTGAATGAATCGTTCTTTTGAGTCGGTTCTTTTCAATGAATTGGCCAAACGGGTTAGCAGAATGGTTTGAATCGAATCGCGATTCACTCTGAATGATTCATTAAAGGGGTAGGCCTAGTTCTCCCAAAAAATGTAATTCTGTCATCATTTACTCACTCTTGTGTTGTGCCAAATCTGTATGAATTTCTTTCTTCTGCTGAACACTAAATATTTATTTTGAAGAATGTGGGTAACCATTTGATGGGCCCATTGACTTCCATAAAATGTTAAATAAATTGTAGTGGGGAAAAAAAAATATCTGGTTACATTCAAAAGATCTTCTTTTGTGTTCAACATAAGAAATAAATTCATACGGGTTTGGAACGTCTTGAGGGTGAATACATTATTACAGATTTTTTTTTTTTTTTACTATCCCTTTAATGTCTGACCATGAATCTTTTGGAGCAGATTTTCACTAGCAACAATACAGAGAACCTAAAGAGCCCTGCATGAAGTGAATCTTTACTGACAGTCATTTGAAATCAAACTAATGCATTGTCTGTCAGTGTTGAAGGTCTTTATTAAGCTGAACGACTCTTTACTGCAGATCAAATTATTTAAGACCTGAATAAAAAATATATATAAAAAAAACATTAAAAAAATTAAAGTATCTGTGACTTATCAGTTTTTTTTTTTTTTTTTTGGTAAATGTTTTAATCATTTTCCTAAAATTAGATACAAACTTGATTTGTTGCTCTACTGTGAGATCTATTTATATTGCCCCATCTGTTAATAGTAGAGCTACAGTATTCTTGAACACTAGATAGCGCCAGTCTAATAATGTAAACGCGTAGTATTATGGCCCTCTAACTCCAGGGGCCAGTTGTTCAAAAGTAATATGATCGGATTTCAGCCATCGGATTGGATCAAGTCTTGAAAATGGGTTGTTCAAAAGAAAAAAGAAAAAAATTCAGAAATAAGATTAGATCAAACAATCCAATCTTGGTTTTGATCTGGATCAAATCAACAGTTTGTGTTGTTCAAAACTTTTTAGTAAAATTGGGATACTTTTAATCCTTTAATAAAAAAATCTGAGCCCGTATTCTTAAAGCTTCTAAGAATCCTCTCAGAAAACTCCTAATTTAGCTTAACAACATCTACGTAAGAGTCTTGGCTTAAGAGCGATTCGGGACCGATCTGAGAGCAACTCTGAGCAAGGCAAAGACAAAAACTCTCATCTTAGTGAGGAGGCGGGGCTGAGCCCGTTGCTACGTATGACACAATCTTTTGAAGACTGTGATTGGTTGGTTGTCCAAGAGGGAAAAAAAGAGCACTTGATTTTTTAAGTATAGGGTCTACTCACACACACACACACATTTTATATATATATATATATATATATATATATATGTGTGTGTGTGTGTGTGTGTTTGTGTGTATATATCAATCCTTTATTTATTTATTTATTTACCATGCTGTTAATGTATTTGATTGGCTTAGAATGATACAAATTGTTACACTCTTTCCAATTACACTGATTGCTGGCATGTCTATCAAACATGGAATCAAAAACAAGAAGGACGAGAAAGCCCAACTGGACAGAGGAACAATGTTTACTGTTAGCCCAGTTAGTGGATGAACACAAGGCCGGGCCGGGTGTCACAGCACGGGGCAAGAAGCAGACGTGGGAGCTTATAGCAGTTAATAATAATTTATTAACGGTTCATTCCCCCTGATTGTGCGCAACAGGAAAGCCTGCTATATTCATAAATGCCGTTTTTTGAGCCTGCAAGGTAAATGAAATGAACTGCGACACAATAAGAGGTTCTGAAAGTGCTGTGATTGTTAGTGTGATCTGCTTACAGAAGGTTGTGACTGACCCAAATCATCACTGCTGCATTGTTGCATTTTCCCAGTTGCCAAATATCTTATGTAGTGATTACTTTCTGCGCTGTGTCGGAGATGTTAGCATGTCTCTAATAAGATCAGTCACAAACATGATCCCTGCACGATCTAATCTATAGCGTCTTATTAACTCACTGTTATTCATTGTCTGCAACACATTTCTTCTCCCTCTTCGTCTTTCTGCCATTTTCTCCTCTGCTAAAGAAACTCTTAAGCCTCTTAAAAGTCCTCGTCCGTACTTCTAAAATGTTTGACCTTAAGACCTCTTTTAAGGGTTAAGATGCTTTCTGAATTACTTTTACTAGGATTTCAATTTAATTTTAAGAGTAAACGCCCACATTTATAAGAATTTCTTAGAATCGTGTCACTAGGAGCTACTCTTTGCATTAAGATGTTTTATGAATACGGGCCCTGGATTATACTGATCCCAGCAGAAAAGGGTGGATTTCAGGAACAAAGATATAATTAAACTTTAAAACTGGTCAAAAATAGAACATTTGTATCATGTAATATATACACACACACACACTCATATTTTTATTTTTATTTTGCTTTTGATTAGTTTAACTGTGTAAGTAATACATTAGAAGTAGACATTAGGCCTTTCGGTAGCCTACTGTAAAGTAAAAAGGAGATTTTGGCGCCATTAAATAATCTCCAAACAGCTTTAAAAATCAAACCAAAATATTATATTTAATTCAGAGTGTTTTATCACTGTTTCTAAACTACATTGGCACAATCATAAGAGATGAACCAGTCAAAATATCTTTGCGAGCGAACACAATGTTTTTTTGGTGAACGCTATACAAAACTTTTCTGAGAGAAAGCAAAAGCATTGACATTTTTTTTCCCCTAAACAGTGTAAAATAGACGCGTTTTTCACGGTCTGCTGAAAAAAGTTTTGATTTAGAGCGATCAGTCGCGTGACATGATTCATGCGGTTGGCGTCTGTCATGATACATTGCTATTGAAAAAAGTTTATTAATGTTTAAAACAACAATTATGCTAATGATAAATGTTATCACTTTAAGTAAGAAACTCCCCAAATTGATGAAAACAAAATAAATCACTTATGCATGATGCACTGAAAATCTTGCAAACACAGCAATATTGCAAATGGCAGTAAATAAGGCATTGCATTTATTTTTAAATTGATTTACTTGTTTGTGTCTTTGATACCTAGATGATAAGAATAGTGGGATCTTCTTAAAAACAATGAAGTGTTGCTGGAGGTGCAAATAACACTGAAACTAACACCTATTATCTGCAGGATCACAGCATGAGTATGAGGTCATGGAAATACAGAGATGCAAATGCTGCTAAATATCAATCTTATATTTCACATGCACATAGTGTATGATACATTTTAATATTTCTCATTCACACAGAAAAATCTCACAGAGAGTATATCTTTATCAAACATTTTCCATTCTGTACTTTATTTTGCAGTAAAACATTGTTTCTCAAAAAGAGAAAGTAAAACTGTGGAAGTTCTTCAACCCCTCAAGATTCACAGGAACACACACTCACACTATTCACACCTCAAGACGAGCAAACACTGATGCACATTAACCACAGATGTCCATTTATAAAACACATTATCATGCTCATAACAAATGAAAAAGCTGAGGCATTCTGTGGTTTGAGTCTGTTGAAGGCAACACTTTAAAAAATACACCAAAACATTTGTTTGCTGCTCATATTTATCATGAAATTAAATGTGTACTGTTATTCTGCAGATTTATGTATATCGATCAGTGACTTTTGATCTGAATGCATTGATAATGTGCTGTTAGGACATATAAAATGGATGTTTAACGTCAGCTGGGATTTCCTGAACACACACAGAGTAAAACTGAAAAATACTGTTCAAAATAAATACTTGTGAACAAATATCTGAGCCGTTCCCGTGTGAGCTTTAACATCAGGACCATAGAGATGGTGTTACTTATGTAACTTTGATACAATTTATACAAAACGAAATTCGTTTTAAAGAGGCCTTTTACAAAACGAAATTTATTGAAGTGGTCAAATCGTCTGACTCCCGATGCATCCCATCTTATTCGTGCTGTTCACTTTTCAAAATCAACAAAGATGGAAAAAATAACATTATAATATTTTAACAAATACGAAACTTAATGCACTTATTTAATGAACTCGAGAACAAAATGCATCCTGGCAGCAGTGAGTGGGGGTTGTTTCGGAGATGCGACATTAGGTTAGAGGTGTTTACATCTCTCGCAGTCACCTTTTTATTGCACAATTTACAAATTGCCTCGTCAGTATTTACCGCCTCTCCCTTCTCATTCAGTTGGAACCAGAAATATTGCCAAACTGCAACCACACATAAGCATTTTTTTAGGCAATAAATAAATTATATATATTATAGGCTATATAAGTGCCGGTAATGACGGTATTGAAACTGATACCGGTGCTATTTTAAGATCCCGCAGTATCCGATATTACCGTAATACCGCCCAACCCTACTTGTAGTGTGAGCATGTTTAAGATTTGAGGGAAGAGAAAATCAGTAAAGATTCTCCTTGAAGTGTGTGCTGCAACCAGATTTCACAATCGGTTAGGATTTTAAAACTCCTGTAGTGTGAGCTAGGCATTAACTGGCACACTTTTCTGGAAACACTTCTGGAGTTTCAAAGTCGTGATCTGATTGGTTGAATTCTACAGGATGGCCAGGAGACGTGTGTGTCTCGTTTTTTAACTGTCTGCCTGGAAACAAATGCTGAGAACGCCGTCGTGTCTACAACCGTGACAATGAGCGCTAACCGGGATCAAATAAACACTGGATTTTCAAAAGTATGTGAAGTTTGCGGCTCCGTTGTTAAACAGTAAACTTGCACAACATTCTTGAATGAATAATTTATTAGATGTATGCCGGTCTGTTATTGTAGGGACATCGACAAAAAGCAGAATTCTGCAGCTATTCTGGCGGTTTTCCGTAAGCAAGGATGGGCCATGTTTGAATTAACTTGTTTACTTATGATTTCTTATAATTATGATTATGATTAGTTTTAATTTAATAATAAAGAAAATCAGGAAGCATACGGTTTGGTTTAGTGTTTAGAACAGACATTATAAATGTAAATTATATAAAAAGTACAGTATGTAATCAGCTCCAGCGTGCAAGCATCTGTCAAATCCAATTCTATATATTCAGCTGTGTATCCTGTTGAGTTATGAATATTTCTGCGCTGTGAGGCTGGGCCGGTTCTGTGCAGTGTGGCAAAGTTAAGGAGTGCTCAAATTTATGCAAATGAGCAGAGACAAGATTTGACGACTACAAGTGGGAGTGTAGAAAGAGATCTTAGAAACTTAGAAACAACAGCGCTGTCAGTGAATGATCCTTAAGTCTTGTGCAATAAGAGATTAAGATATTTATTTAATAATTTTCTTTGAAATAACACATAAATTGTACCTACTAGCCAGCTATCACTGAAATTGATGTCCTTACACCTGTCTGTATGACAGCCTGTAAACAGCTAAAAAATATAATTTAATTTAACTTTAATCAGAAAACTTGAAAGCTCTCTTACCTGTCAATCATTTTGTGCATTCTGATTGGCTGACAGTTTTGGAGAGAGGGCGTGTGTTTGGAGGCAGGGGGTGTGGCCTAATTCGCTTCGGCTGAAGTTAACAGAGAAGTTTAAACTGTTAACAGCTTGTATCTACACATCTTCACAGCAGATGCTCTCAGGCTTTCACACTTAAGTGTAACTGTTTCAGACCACTGAACTGTTGAAGAAAATGTTTTACACATTTGTTTTTTGCTGTCTGTGCTGTTGCTGTCTGGTTGGTGAGTTATTGACATGTTTTATGATTTATAGTTGCATGTTATTTGTGTGGAGCTCTAATGAACTTCAGTTCCACCATCAATGAATAAAAATGGAGATATTATCTGTTTACTTATGGAACTTATAACACTAAACCAAAACATAAAATGTAGCCTAAACTATATATAGGTGAACTCAGATATCTGTGTTTTCCACCCTCCTATTTATTTCCCATGATGCTGTTTCTATCTTTCTACTTTCTCAAAGTTTGCAATAATTTCAAAACTACTTCAAACTTCAGTTAAAGCTTCATTAAAACAACTTTAAGTTGAATGTGTGACTGAGAGACTGTTTCTGTGTGTTCTTCAGGAGTGTTTGCTGACACCGATGCAGTGAAGTCAGTGTCAGTGATGGAGGGAGATTCAGTCACTCTAAACTCTAGTCTCAATGAAATACAGAGAGATGAAGAGATATTCTGGAGATTTGGAACTAACGGGTCTCTTATAGCCAAAACTGATGGAGTAAAAAATACGATCCCTGATAATCTTGATGAGAGATTCAGAGACAGACTGAAGCTGGACAAGAAGACTGGATCTCTGACCATCATGAACATCAGAACTGAACATGCTGGAGTTTATGAAGTTGAGATCAGCGGCAGCAGATCAGAGACTAAACACAGATTCACTGTTACTGTCTATGGTGAGTAGAGAAATACAGCTCACTCTATTATATATTACAGAAGTGCCATTTTATTGTTATAACTAAGATGATTCCACTTTATTGTTCATGTACAAGTATAGATCTTATGAAATATAAAAATGGGGGATGGGGTCTTGCATTGGACATAGCACACACAATGCAGTTTGTTAAAATGCTTTCAGTGGTGATCAGGATCTGAAAGGGATAGATCAGGTTTTGGTTTCCTCAATAAGTAAAGACACATTTGTGCATTTTTATTGTTCTTCCTTTGCCATGAGAGTCTGAAGCACCACAAAAAAAAATCATATGGATGAAAGCTGTGACATTTGGTGTGATGATTGATAAAGGTCTGAAAAGTCTCCAGACCAACTTTGGGGTCTGTGTGTCAGTCATATAACACCACAGACTCATCAGATTTCAAAGCTAATAACTCAGGATAGAAACATCGTCTTAATTACATTAAACCCCATTAATTTGTTGCCTTTTTTGGATGTTAATGTTTTTTTTTCCACTGGTCCTCTTTTGTCCAGTCTTTCCCATAAGTGGCTCCAAGCGGAAAGTTATTGGAAGTGTTGGTCAGTGGATAGATGTTGGCTCTTAATCATTGCGTTGTGGGTTTGAATCCCACACAGTGTTAAGATCTGCCTCTATTCATTTGATTCTTTGCATTGTGCTTTGTGGAATATAGGTTATGCAAGGCCTCATAATTTATTGATACCTTTGATACCAATCTTTCATTTGAAAGTCACGTGTCTAGTATCTGTAAAACTGCATTTTTCCATCTTAAAAATATATCTAAATTACGTCATATGGGACATTCTACCAGAAATGTACATTTCCAGAAAAAAAAAAATCTTGGGGGAAAAATATATATTTTTCTTAAATCTGAACGTTGAGACATATGGAGGACATGTTAAACCAGGGGTGGGCAAACTTTTTGGCTCAAGGGCCACACTGGGTTTTAAAATTTGACAGAGGGCCGGCCCAGTAGCAGATTATGAAACACGATCTCATGAAAGTGCGTATATATACCACAAATTAAATTTCTCGTACCATTTACGCCAAAAATATATTTTTTGCGTGCATTATGCTGCGCACTGTAAACCCATTAGTTAGGATTAGGGGTGCGGAGTGCAATTTTTAAAAAATATTTGAAATAATTTGAAAGATATTTTGAAAAATGTCAGTAACCAAACAGTTGATGGACCCCATTTACTTCCATAGTAGGAAAAAAAAAATACTATGGAAGTCAATGGGGTCCATCAACTGTTTGGTTACCGACATTTTTCAAAATATATTCTTTTGTGTTCAGCAGAAAAAAGAAATTCATACAGGTTTGAAACACCTTGAGGGTGAGTAAATGATGACCGTATTTTAATTTTTGGGCGAACTATCCCTTTAAGTGCGTATCATATGCACGCGAAAACTGCGTTTCATAAGAACTAAGTTACAAATACAATTCGTGGTATTCGAACTTTCATGAGATCGGGCTGAGCAAACACATTTATGTTGTGGCAACGTCTGCGCGAAATTCAACAACTGAGAGACGACATTCTGACAATACATTTTTTTATGCTAGATATCCCCCATTTAGCATGTTATGTTTTGAGGTTAATAAAACAAAACACCTAAGTGTACACTTAGAAGAGTAAAAATGACAGAAGGTTACGTTAATTCAACTTTATTAAAACTGCATGGCAATCAATTTGCACTTCCAAAAGTCATACATTTGTGGAAAAAAAAAACGAAATAAACGATTATACAAATTTATTTTAAGTATAATAAAATAAAACATAAAAAGCAAAGGCAGATCAGAACATTTAATGAACAAAACCGGGTTCTGTACACGGCAGACAGGGGAGCGTAAGGTTAGTCGAAAGCCGGGCGATAAAGGAGGATACATCCACAAATCCAGAGTAGCTGCTAGCAAAACTAAATAGCAGACAAATCAAAGGAAAAACTAAACGTGTGCAAGCGGTTACCGAACATTTTTTTCTCTGTGAGTTTTCAAAAAAAGAAATAAACATTAACGTGCACCAAGTCTATGAGCTTAAGTTGCGGTCTGTTTGGTTTCCATGGTGACGCGTCTAGCTTGTTACGTGACACACCGCAGCCACAACAGCGCTGAATGAATGATGATCTGCTTTTATGTCATTTTTCCTTTTTTACATTTGCTAGCTATGGCATGAAATATCTGATATTCCGATTGTCAAATATATGCAACGCAATATATATATATATATATATATATATATATATTGTATTTCAAGAAAAAGGCAAAATGAATGCGATCTTTAGACAATTTTTTAAATACCCGACGGGCCGGATTAAACAGCCTAACGGGCCGTATGTGGCCCGCGGGCCGTAGTTTGCCCACCCCTGTGTTAAACTATGAGAAACACATATCATGCCATCTCAGCATGTTTTTATGATTAAATAAAATAAATTTTTATACGCATTTCACCCCTAAAATGTCAGGCCCTGTCACAGACAAATTTGTATATGTCAGAATGGTTTCCTAATGAATTTCTTTGATACAAATAGCATTTTCTTATTGATCACATGTCCCTGATTGTATCTAACATGGTTTTATAATTCATTTAAGAAATATAAGTAACTTTTCGGTCAACTGTAGTACACAAAATCACAGAATACCCACCAGGCACTCATATAGTTGTAAAATAACTAACTTTACATAGGAGATTTTTATAAAAACATAGTAGTGGATATATACCCCCACCTTCATCTACACAGTTAAAGAGATTAATTAATTAATATTTCCTCAAATAGTACACTTTTGTCATATTTCCTGCGTGACAGGACTGACCATGGCGTGACAGGACTGACTTTATGGATTTTGATGATGCAGAAAAAGTTATGTTTTGTGTTCTTTATTTAAGTTTTGATTGGCATTTCTTTTTTAAATTATTATTATAATTTTAATGTTAATGTAATATTAGACTATGGTTAAATTCAGCCAAGGACATACATAATATTGCCAAAAGTATTGGGACAGCCCTCCAAATAATTGAATTCAGGTGTTTAAATCACTTCCATGGCCACAGTTGTATAAAAATCAAGCACCTTGGACTTCATTTTACTATTGCATGCGTTAAATACATAAAATATGCAATAAATGTAATAAAAAAGAACAATAACATTAATTTGTAAGGCCGTGTCACACAGGAATGTGACAGGGCCTGATGTGACAGGGCCTGACGGTTGGCCATTGTAAACTGCCATTACTCAGCCTGCTAGCATGCTAGCATAAAAACTGTTAACATGCAAGCAAGGAATTTCAATAACCTTTTTAGACATGTTTTGGATTTAAAACATTTTCATTATTTTCTGGAATGTTTAACCGTGACAGGGCCTGACCCTTTAGCTCGTCTTCCTAAAAAAAATATACAAAAACAAGCTTAAAATCATACAATTCAATGACAGAATTCAGCCTTAATCAATGTAAGCTTCACCTGGGTCAAATGATGTCACTTCCTCTGAGTGATACCCTTAAAGCCGTATTTCACACATTTTATGTAGAGTTTTATGTAAACGTGACAGGACTGACCATAACATGGGGACAGTTGTAAAATAGAATTTATTTGTAGAATGTATATATAATTTCATGTTTTTGATCAGTTGATGTGAATGATAACAGCTTAAACTTGTTATTGATGAGTTGTTTTTTATAAATAACAGTTTGTAGCATAACAAAACTATGAAAGCTGTAGCTCCAATTTGGCTGAGGACAAGGACATTGACAGGATTTGTAATTTTCAAAAGTGTTTTTAATAAAGAAAAAAATATCTGAGAACCTAATGAATGTCATATTCCTTTACAGAACAACTCACAGAAATCAACTATGAGCCAGTTTTAGAAATTTTTGGATGAAATACTTTTTTATTCACTGTAACAATTCAAGGACAGATAATGTATGTTTCTGGTAGAATGTCCCATATGCTCTCATTGACAAATGCAGAACAATTAGTCCATGCATTCATGACCTCAAGGCTAGATTATTGTAATGCTCTACTGGGTGGTTGCCCTGCACGCTTAATAAACAAACTACAGCTGGTTCAAAACGCAGCAGCTCGAGTTCTTACCAGAACCAGGAAGTATGACCATATTAGCCCAGTTCTGTCAAAACTGCACTGGCTCCCTATTAAACATTGTATACATTTTAAAATATTACTGATTACTTACAAAGCACTAAATGGTTTAGCTCCGCAGTGCTTGAGCGAGCTCTTAAAGCATTATAGTCCTTCACGTCTATTGCGATCTCAAAATTCCGTCAAGTTAATAATACCCAGAATATCAAAATCGACTGCTGGCGGTAGATCTTTCTCCTATTTAGCACCAAAACTTTGGAACAGTCTTCCTAACATTGTCCAGGAAGCAGACACACTCTGTCAGTTCAAAGCCAGATAAAAGACACATCTCTTTGACCTAGCATTCACACAATACATTATAGACTTCTATAATTCGATGTTAGGCTGCATAGATTAGGTCATCTGGAACCGGGAACACTTCCCATAAATCCTGATGTACTCGTTACGTCATGAGAAGAATGGCATCTACGCTAATTTTAGTGTCTTTGTTTATCCCGAGGTTTTCCCGAAGCCTGCTGGATCCAGGCCGTTTCCATATCTGACAAAGGACCTTTGCCTGGACCCGATGACAACGCAGTGCTGAAGTGCCAACTAGTCTCTCCCTATGGAGGATCTCTTTACCACTCTACAGATAAAGCGTTGTCAGGAAAATTCGTTTCGCGTATCTACCCCGAAGTGACAAAATAAAATACATTTCTGTATCAAAATTTATAAGGAAAGACCAGTACTTTGTTTAGGCTTGGCTTGTAGGGAATTCCAAACCTGCGCACATATATTCAAACACACATAACTATAGAACCCGTTCTTAATGCGCATGTGAACACCATCAGCGTTTCTCACAGGTTCGCGTTTAAAGTTTGTGTAGAGAGAATGGTGTCGTCTTAGCGGCCCCTAATTTAATAACAAATGATCGTTGCGACGGAAGCGAATGAATCAAAACTAACTTTAGCTGGAAAATAACTTAATTAAAGAACCGCTATAAAGCCAAAACAATCTCTGTTACCTTAAATTATACGTTTATCTCTGTAAAGCTGCTTTGAAACAATCTACATTGTTAAAAGCGCTATATAAATGAGGATGACTTGACTTGACTTAACTCTGTTCTTTCATGTTTTTCAGCTCCTCTGCCTGTCATTAGCAGTAACTCTTCAAACTGTTCATCATCATCAGTGTACAAATGTGTGCTGCTATGTTTAGTGTTCAATGTGAGTCATGTGACTCTCTCCTGGTACAAAGGAATCAGTGTATTGTCCAGCATCAGTGCGTCTGATCTCAGCATCAGTCTCTCTCTACCTCTGGAGATTGAGTGTCTGGATGATTCCTACAGCTGTGTGGTGGCTTCTTCATTCACCAACTGGACCACACATCTCAACTCTGAACTCTGCCAGACATGTCCAGGTACGTCAGCAGTGATATTACCAGTTATTTACTGAGTTTATGTGTTCCTTGTCACTGATTTAATGTATTTTTTATCAACAAAGTTATTGATGGATGTGTATATGTCCTCAGACACTGAACTCTTTATAGATTTTCGATGTCTTTCAGGAGAAATTCTATTTCAAAAAATCTTTTTAAACAAGTTTAACATCACTTTACTGTCAACTTATATTGGCTTTTCTATGTGCTGAGATGCTTTTATTGAAATAAAGGTGATAAAAGGTGATAAAAGTCTACATTGTTATTGCAGATGGAATATAACAAGGATAACATTATATAAAAAATGTTTTATCGGGTCTAAACCTCTCACCTTCGGTTGCGCATATCTGCCATGTTTTGTAGTTTTTTAACACTTTTTACTCGTGTTTGTAGTTCCCCTCCAAAGCGCAATGGATTCTGGGTACTATTAGCTGTTATAGTGAGCACGGATCCACACTTCGAAAATCGGCCGGAAATAGTAGACCATCCGAGGACTTCTGGCATACTCTTTTCAACATACTATGCTTTGGGACACACTTATTCTAATCTTGCTTACTGTTTAGGATGGATAGTATGAACATTGAGACGCAGGGAGGGAGTGTTCAGGAAACCATTTTGAAAACAGTAATTAATAATGCAATTCCATTTTATGCCACTAGTGGTGCAGAAATTACACACTTAATATTCAATGATAAATAAATGCAGTATTTAAAGGAACACTCCACCGTTTTTAGAATTTGGGCTTATTCACCTTCTTTCCTACATTTAGATAGGTGGGTAAATGCATTTTTGTGTCAGTGCATGCATTGTTTTAGTTTGACGGGGTCGGCGCTAGCTTAGCTTAGCTTAATGAATGGATTCCTTTGTTGCCAGCTAGCATGTCCTGAGTAAAAGTGATAACACGCCGACATCCGGGTGCGAACACGCCGACATCCGGGTACTTTAGCCAATAGTTCTAGGAACTGTGAAAAGGTTTCTCCGGTCGGAAAGCGGCTTATATCGCACAGTTCAGTTGAAGCAGAGCTACGAACCGATTGCACACCTGTTGCACCCACACGAACACTCAGTGTTTTTTCCCTCACTGCGCCTGCGCGAAAACAGTTTCATCTG
This sequence comes from Abramis brama, assembly GCF_963993115.1. Classification (NCBI taxonomy): domain Eukaryota; kingdom Metazoa; phylum Chordata; class Actinopteri; order Cypriniformes; family Leuciscidae; genus Abramis; species Abramis brama. Next base: position 36,790,298 of record NC_139968.1, read on the forward strand.
CAGCAAAAAAAGGGAGCTCTTTAAGTTCTGTAGTTCAAAGCTACAAATTACTGTTGCTTACCTCCAGTTCGTGTTGCAAAATGGATTAACCATTACCCACTTCTTCCAAGCCACCTGCAATGTACACTTTGCCTCTTTTATTGTTAAAAAATGTTTTTGAAATAAAGCTGTTTTTAATTTTCATTGATGAATTATTGCAGTGTTCGGACATATTATAGACTGTTAATAATTAATTATATGTATATAATTCATTGTAATCGACAAAAATGTTTTAGACAATTTTTAATGAGGAGAAGTTAGCTTCTATGTAATATTTTATTATCCTCACAGCGCGTTGGTTATGCGGTGATGCGCTATGAAATTGTTGCATGGCAATTTAATTAGCTTATCACTTTAATAATAAAAGTAGCCTTGTTGGCATCCTTCCTTCTATCTTCGAGAGACAATGGTTTAGAATCTGCACCCAGGTCAGTCTGTGATTTGGTTGCAGACTGCTATGACTGTAGAGTCCGATACGGGAGCGACAGCACCGTTGGCACTTGCTGCAGGTGTAAGCAGTGGTGGTGTCAGTGGGGGCAGACTGAATGCTTTGCTGCCGGCGGGTCCTCTCCTCCTCCCACTGCATTGCTCTTTTTTTCTTCGGCTAGAAGGACACCAGTCTTAACGGTGGATTGCCAATTTTCGCGGTCCGATGTCACTGCTTCCAAATCAGCTGGGCAGATGCTGCACGCTTTCAAGTCTCGCTTGCAGGCGTCCTTTGTAGCGCAGGGTTGGCCGTCCAGTTGGTCGTGTTCCTGTGGCAAGCTCCCCGTACAGAACGTCCTTTGGGATACGACCGTCATCCATCCTGCACAGGTGGCCAAGCCAGCGCAGTCGCCTCTGTGTGAGGATGGTGAACATACTTGGCATACCTGCCTGAACCAGGATGGCTCTGTTTGTGATACGATCCTGCCAGGTGATGTTCAGGAGTCGCCTAAGGCAGCGCATATGAAAGGCATTCAGTCTTTGCTCTTGGCGAGAATATAAAGTCCAAGCTTCACTGCCATAGAGGAGGGTGCTCAAGACACATGCTTGGTACACCTTCAGTTTTGTTTTCAGTGTCAACAGAGTATTGTCCCAAACCCTCTTTGCTAGTCGAGCCATGGCGGTGGCTGCTTTGCCTATCCTTATATTGAGCTCGGTATCCAGGGATAGGTTGCTGCAGATGGTGGAGCCAAGGTAGGCCTTCCCTAATAATAATACTACAATAATACTAGCCTACTAATAATTTAATATATAAATTGGAAATGCTAAATCTTCTTGATATTGATAGCTGATGCTTGTTTTGACAATATCTCTGGATAGGCTACATGATATCGTCCATAGGCGCAACCCGGCACGAGGATTTATCGCGCTGATTCGCGCATATTTCACACGTATAGTGTGAGCAGTGAAGTCGCAGCTCGACGTTCGGACCGTACAGTGTGAGCACATAAATCCTGAGCTTTGGCTTTGCATCGCATGCGATCTACTCGTTCAGTGTGAGTAGGTTCCATGCTGAAATCACACAGACATCGCACAGTGTTTGCGCGCCTCGTGATCCCATGTTTCAAACTTTAGTTAGTGTGTAATGTTGTTGTTAGAGTATAAATAATATCTGTACAATTATAAAGCTCAAAGTTCAATGCCAAGCGAGATATTTTATTTAACAGAAGTCGCCTACATCGAACGGCCGGTTTGGACTACATCCCTCTACTTCCTGCTTTAATGACGTCAGTAGAACAGTTTTTTGACTAACCTCCGCCCACAGGAATACACAACAAAAGGGGGCGTGGTCTTGTTGCGCTCCCACGGAGAAGAGGAAGAGTTGCGTTTGTAGAGTGTGTTTGTCGCCATGTCGTCGAGACGCTGTTATTTTCATCCCGGAGTCCAATCACCTTTGTTTGGCCTTCCCTGAGCGCATGCATCTCCACGTTATGGTAAGAGGCGTGACCTTTCCGGGCAACGTGCGCTAAGCTGCTGTTGAATCACAACACAGGAACCGCTGGCACAATCAGAACTCGTTACGTATTTCTGAAGGAGGGACTTCATAGAACAACGAAGTCATCAACCCGTTTTTAGGACAGTGAAAACAGCGGTATACAGATAAGTAAATTGTGTGAAAAATACTGTGTTTTTTTACACGCGAAACATGAACACATGTTATATTGCACACTGTAAACACAATCAAAGCTTCAAAAACACACGAAAAACGGGACCTTTAAGTGTTTAATCAGGTGTGGTCCACCGAATCAGCGTTTGATTGACACGGTCGGGAACAGACCACACAATCGCACATCTGTATAAAAGTGAAATCAATGCATATTGACCTCGTGGGTTTTTGTGAGAGGAGTTTGATTTTGAGATAGATTTTGATGATATAGTGACAGTGCGATTTGATTAGTTATAGGCTATTTAGGCTTACATTTAAATTTACACAACACATTGACTGATAGGCTAGAGACAGACAGAGTATACATATAGTGACACATTAATAGATACATAGATATAAATATATATAGACAGCTAGATTAATATATAGATACATATATAAATACATAGATAGATACATAGATTATATCTAGCTACATATCTAGGTACATATCTAGATACATATCTAGATACATAGATAGATTATAGATACATATCTAGATACATAGATTATAGATACATATCTAGATACATAGATTATAGTAACATATCTAGATACATAGATAGATTCATATAGATAGATACATAGATAGATAGATTTGGATAGATAGATAAAAGGAGGCTCCCCAGAAGAGATGCCGTACATCTGTGGTGTGGGAGCATTTCCGTTTAGAAATCCCAAATAAAGTGAGATGTGTGTATTGTGATCGGCAGCTAGCCTACTGCAACAGTACATCATCCATGATGTGCCATTTGAGGAGCGCTCATCCTGCCATTTTGCAGGGTGCAGAGGATGGCATTCCCCCTGTACCTAGGCCTGCTACTGACACTGCTGGGCCATCTAAGCAAGGTATGCATTGTTTGAAATATAATTATAATTGAAATATAATTATAAACTGTTGGGACACTTTTTAGAAAGTCCATAGGCCTGTGTCAACCTAAGCCCTACAACCTAACGTCCCAATCACAACTGCCAATCATGTTAAAAACAGCTTCATTGTGAATATAATATAATATGATTCATGTAATTTATACTTCATATATGCAGTCAGTTTAGGATTTGTTACTAACTGCTGTTTTCATTTTCATTCCGAGCCATAAATGTCAACATCAGGCCCATCATCATCATCATCATCAACATCAACACAGGACAGTTTATGGGAACTTTTTGATAATTGTAATCGTAATCGTGAAACCCAGATGATACACAATGCTACAGCTGATGCCACAGTGGAAGTGAAAAAATACCTCAACGATACGTTTTTGCCGTTTTGATCCCAAACTTGCTGGAAAGAGAGCAGTAATCTTTCCTCATTTGTATGTACTAGCTAAAAAATATCTTTGCATGCCAGCAACAAGTGTCCCTTGTGAGAGGATTTCTTCAAAGGCTGGAGAAATTATCTGTAAAAAAAGAAGTAGGCTAAGTCCTTTCACAGCAGAGAAATTAATATTTTTGAATAAAAATCTATAAAAAAGTGAGACATTGTGGCTTGATTTCTTTTATTAATATTAATTTTTCATGACCAAAATAACATTATGCACAGTGAGGAGCCTACAGGTTACAAGCTTCACATATTAAAAAAATGCAATAATAAAAAAAAAAAAAATTTTTAATGGCTCGTTGTCAAGGTTGTTTCAGATCAACACCTGCAAGTGACCACTAGGAGTCACCGTTGAGACGGGTGTCGGATTGTTTCGAAGCCTCGACAGTCGACACAATATGGCACATTTGATTCAACTGTTTCATTGCTCCACGAAGCCTCGATCTGCCCACCACTACTTGTCACCCTCTTCGTCTCTCACAAAATCAGCCATGTTCATCGCCATTCATGTACTGTAGGAAAAATAACCAGCCGTTCACTATTCACGCCGGTATGTTGACGGAAGTCATGGGATTTCATGTGTTGCGATATCTCTGCACCCAAGTAGCAGTGCTCCGCCTGTGCTTCCCCCTAATATAGTTGTTGTGTTTTCTGTGAAGTTCTGTTATTTGTGAAGTTTTATTTCTTATTTACATGTTTAATCAAATGTTTACCTTAAACCAGAGCTACAAATGTTGCAAGTAACACTTATGCAGAACCGTTTGAGGTTTAGCAGCCCAATAGTGTAGTGCCTCTTTAAGAGAGGAGAATGCTGTGAGTACATGTGACTGGTACGTGTTTACTACGTGAAAAGGAAGTGTGAGATTCATTTAGTTTGTAATGACTTTCAACCCGGTGTGCAGCCACTTGGTAAGCTCTCTTAATTTCAACATTTTTCTTGTCTGCTTTTATGATGTATGCTTCATGTTGTCTGTTGTCGCCATGCTATGTTGTTGTACTGTGTTTACGTCCGTTGCACGTTTAAGATAGCGCTATGCTCCAAAATTATAAGTCGACAGGGGGGCGAAGCCGTGGGATATAAAGCTAACATTTAGTCTTATAACACTGCTATACCATACGTGTCCATTCGTGTTTACTTTCTTTAGCTTTCTAAATGTATGAATCGCGGACCGGTATTTAATGTAAATAACGTTGTATTTCCTGGTTTAGCGCGGGGCATTTTGGGAGCTGTAGTTTCCAGCTGTAGTTTCCTGCTTCCAGAAAAGACAGCATGCATCTTGCATAGGTTTTGGTAGGACTTGAGTATGGAGTATGTTTGAAGTGTGAAGCGTGTAGGCCTACATGAAAATTATGAAATGATTATTATTATTATTATTATAATTTGTATTGTAGTAGGCTATATTAATATTATTATATATTTGTATTTTGATTAATGTTATTTATTGTTGCTTATTGTTATTGGGCTATTGAGGTAAAGAATTGGGGCTGTTTGTAGTATGCACATGAAAATTGAAACGTTGCATTTCTTATTATTTCAGGTTTATTACCTGGTTATCCTTTGTGAAAAAATAAACAAACAAATGTGGAATACCGAGTAATATCCTTTTCACACTGGGTTGCCCTTTCCGTGGGAAGAACACGGAACAATAGTCCCAAGTCAATATCTGCCTAGGAAATCGCCTAGTGTTAAACTGCGTTGCTATTTGTACTCGTTGTGAATACGCAGGCCACAAGAAGTAATTAGGTGGGTTTTTTAACTTTTTTTTATCACTTTTACTCAGGACATGCTAGCTGGCAACAAAGGATTCCATTCATTGTGCTAAGCTAAGCTAGCGCCGACCCTGTCAAACTAAAACAATGCATGCACTGAGACAAAAATGCATTTGCCCACCTATCTAAATGTAGGAAAGAAGGTGAATAAGTGTGAGTGTTCCTTTAAGGTTCCTTCTGTCACTCTCAGGTGAAATGCTGTTGTTGTCCACATTTTCTGTCCTGATTTGTATTGTTATTTATTTCCTCAGACTGTGTTTTCTGTTGTCATGTTTCTGAAGCTGTCACCCGATTGGTCATCTCTGCTCTGGTGGGTGTGGCTGCTGCCTGTATTGTGGTGTACGACATCACATCCAGAAAAATTGAACAGGAAAAGACATAACAGACATCATCATCATCATCATCATCATCATCATCAGACCCTCACAGATGAATCATATAATGTCACATTAGGAGGGGGAGGGGGAGGGGGAGGGGGAGGGGGAGGGGGAGGGGGGGAACGGGGCTTTGCCAGAATATTTTTACACAAACTGGCTATCAGTTGCTCTTGAATGAATTTACAGATTAAAGTTCAGTTCTCTCAATGATTCATCCTTTCCCTTTTAATAATTGTTACATTTAAAAATGATTGTTACACTTATTCTGTTATATAACTGAGAATAATGGGATTGCTGGCTTATTTTACTCCATGGTTTTCTCTGGTTTATGTTTTTCTTATTAACATAATTTATTATAAAGGATCAAGCAATTTTGTGAAGAGCGTGCATTAATCTGTTCATGTGGCAAAGCTTAACAATATTTAATACCAGGGAAGTTTTGCTGTTTTTAAAATAATGCAGCTGTTCAGTGTTTACAGTATTTTATTAAGTGAGGTACTGCTGACAAGGCTCTGTCTTTCTGCATGTGCCCAATTATTACCCTGTGCTCAGCTGCTGAAATTGTCATGTTTTCCATATATAAAAATTTATTTTTGAAGAAAAAAAAGCATGACCCATGTTTTTCTTCTTTTTTTTCCTCAATGATTTAAAGTGACAGTAGCAAAAAGTCCACTGAGAACCTGAGGACCTGGAATCTGCACTGGGACCTGGCATTTATAGCCATCCAGTTAATAGACAATTACATGGATATTTCTTTCTTTTTCTTTCTTTCTTTCTTTCTTTAATCAGTAAAAATATCAGTATATTATTTAGGGGGCACTTTAACTTTGAAGTGATTCAGGATGTCAGAGGCTGTGTCCCAAATGACACCCTAAACACTTGTGGTCTTCCTACGAGTCCACACTTTCGTGACATAATGCTGCTAGACTGTTCAATTCAATTCAAATTTATTTGTATAGCGCTTTTCACAATACATATTGTTTCAAAACTTTACAGAAAGTGCATTTCAGAAATGTACATAGAGAAATACAATTAGTTAATCATGTATTGATTTAGGGCATAAACATATCGCCAGCGTCGAGTCGTCTCTTCACAGGTGTTGAGTCGTCTCTGCATGGGTGTTGGGGCATCTGTAGTTTCCATGAGAGGCTGGATACAAACTGGAGCTGACGATCTGTATTTACCTAACAACAGAAAAGCAGATGGGAAATAATTAGCGTAGCTGCTGTTCATAATATTAATGCATTCAATCTGATTCAACTGTAGTATAAAAGGTAAGTATTATGTGAATGCTTGGCTAAAGAGATGCGTCTTTAATCTAGTTTTAAACTGGGACAGCGAGTCTGAGCCGTCCCAGTTTAAAACTAGATTAAAGACGCATCAGGAAGAAAAGTTTGAGAAACAGCCAGCATTTCTCATAAATTGCTTACTGCACCTTTAAAACTATCCCGTTCTCCTCTGTTTATGGGCGTGTTTGTTGAGCGTGAGGTGTTCGCTGGTGGGTGGCTGGAATACTTTAGGCGGGAAAAATCATCCATACTGGAATTCCGGAAGAAACGCTAGCACTAGCTCAGAAACGTGGCGCTGACCAACAGAGGTTTTATAACTACGGATCTACTATCCATCACTCATGTCTACATCAACATGAAGATCACACTTATACACGTTTTCTTATTTTTTCTAAGTAGTAAGTAGTTCTTTTTTTTTTTACTGCATCCCTCGTTTTCATCTTAGTCGGAGTAACAGTTTACATGTATAGCGGTAGTAGACACTGTGTTCACACAGGTCTTGTTGTTTTCAACGAAATTCCTATTAATCTGACTTCCGTTGTGTAGCCGCCGTCACACGTGTGTGTGTGTGTGTGTGTGTGTGTGTGTGTGTGTGTGTGCGCGCGCGCATATACACACATGATGGGCATAAACAGAACAGTGCAGACTCAGATTTAATGCAGACTGCTGCAATTCATGGGAGATTTATTAGTGCCACTGATCAGTCGGCAAGATTTATGTTTAACTTGTGTTTTACGTTTAATTTCTGACTGTCTGTTTCTGTTTGTTCTCCAGGTGTGTTTGGTGATGCAGATAAAGCAGAGACAGTATCAGTCATTGGGGGAAATTCTGTCACTTTACACACTGGTGTTACTGAAATACAGAGAGATGATGTGATAGAATGGAGGTTAAATGGAAATCGCATTGCTAAAATCAGTGGTGATAACTCCAGTACTGATGGGATATTCAGAGACAGACTGAAGCTGGACAAACAGACTGGAGATCTCAAGATCACAAACATCAACACCACAGACTCTGGAGAATATAAACTAAAGATCACCACTACCAGAGGGACCTCTGAGAAGACATTCAATGTCAGTGGTGAGTGTCTCACAGTTTTTTTATATAACAATTGCTATTTACATAATTAACACCTTATAAACAATTAAAATTATCCACAATGTTGTGTACAGATGTAAAATGTTACTGGCGAACTGCTGTTTACAAAGAATTTCTGTTTTATTTATAGATAAAATATTTCTCATTATTTGTCAAGAAAACTGACAAACAGACCCTTTAATATTTAATACAATTGCTTCTTTCTTGAACAACAGATTTCATATTCATTTTAAATCTATGGTAAAATGATCATATCAGTACAGTCACCAGTTTGACTTTGATTTTTTTTTAAAGACAATTAAAATATGTAATTGAAATTATTATATTTTTTTTATTATTGTTGAGATGTATTTAGACGAGTAGGTCTAGAGGTCTTCTGATCTTGGATTTCTCCAATATAGATAACTAAGTATTTCATCTCCTCTGTGCTGCACTCTGTGCAATGACAATTGAGTTGAATCTGATCTAGCACATTTCTGAATAATCAGTCAATAGTTACAGAAGTCTGTATGACATCTCAGATGCAGTTTATTGTGCAAACTAAAATCTCATTATTAAACAAGAAAAAAATCATTTTGTCTATAATGTCAGATTTCTAACTACAAATAATCCCAAATATACGAGAGCAGACCTTATTCATCTAAATAATAAAATCAAATTTTCATTTGCATAAAGTTGACATTTCTGAACTCTGTCTGAGTATTTAAAGAAAAGCCTCAAGAGGCTCAGCGTGATTTGTAGTTCAGATCCGCTCGTAATCCTGAATTTCCTCGGACACTCAGCATAATGTATTTTTTCTAATGTCAGGTATGCATTTTTACTCTTTACTTCAGAGTATTCGATATTTTGAATTATCTTTAAATTGATTCTGTAATTGTCATGATACATTTACCTGTCTATTAATGAATTGTTACATTTGGATTTAATCTGATTTACTCTGAAATGATTGATTCTAGTAGATTACGTTGCATCCACTGTTAATACCGCAAATCTGCATCAGGTTTGTAACGGAATAAAGTGATTTTAACAATTTTTTTTACATAATATACTAGAGCCTGTCCTACATGGTTACATTCACTATATTTGTTTTCATAGCCTTCAATGTGAACATTGTTTGTAGGACAACATGGGGCACATGTAAAATAATTTTTATATATATATATATATATATATATATATATATATATATATATATATATATATATATATTTGTGGTTAAAACGTTTATAATTTTTTTATTTTTTTAAATGACTGATCGTTTCACTAGATAAAACCCTTATTCCTCGGCTGGGATTGTGTAGAGCCTTTGAAGTTGCACTTAAACTGCAATTAGAACCTCCAACCCGTTGGACCGCATTGAAGTCACTATATGGAGAAACATCCTGGAATGCTTTCCTCTAAAACCTTAATTTCTTTTCGACTGAAGAAAGAAAGACATGAATATCTTGGATGATGTGAGGATGAGTAATTACCAGGACATATTTCATATACTCCAGAGCTCTAAACATGAACAAGAAGCACATATTTAATCATCTTCTCAATCTTCAAGTGAAATATACATGTGCAAAAAAAGGATACTGATACAGCCATACGTCTGATCATAAACACGACGGCATGACTTGTTCAGATAGACAGAAGACACTAATGTAGACTGAAAATTCAAAGAAGAATGGTGGTTCATGACACATTCAGCTGAGGTTGTTTCATACAGTAGTCAACATAGTGAGGGTCTGTTTCTCAAACTAGTTCCATTGAGTTTGCTTTCATTTTGTAAGGTTTGACTAACAAGTGTATTTAAGACTTAAGCAAGTAAAAACAAAATATCAAAAAAAGGTCTGGGCTTTGCCAGCACAGAGGATAATGGAAATTCTAGCTTTTAAAATGTTTTTTTTTAAATTTGTTTGTAGATTTAAACTTTAATATTATTAAATGCTGCCTTGATGAACATAAGTGTGTAGTATGTGTGTGCTTTCTCCATCTGCTTTGAACCAGATCAAACAAAAAACAGAAAAAAATCACTGAATTAATCAAATGAATTAATCAAATTTAAACTGCAGAAAGTCACACATGATGTTTATTACACAAGTGATATTCTGTAAATCTCTTTACCGACAGAGTTATAAAAGTGATAACTGACAGAAACTCTTCTGGTTTGTTCTTCAGCTGTGTATGATCCTAGGTCTGATGGAGTGACGGTTGTGTCAGTGGCAGAGGGAGATTCTGTTGCTCTGCACGCTGATACTGAAATACTGGAAGACGATGAGATACTGTGGAGGTTTAGAGGGAAATATGGTATTGCTAAAATCAAAAAAGATGAACACATCTTCTCTACATATGATGCTCCTGATGGGAGATTCAGACACAGACTGCACCTGAATCATCAGACTGGAAATCTCATTATCAGTGACATCAGATCCAACACCTCTGGACTTTATGAAGTTGATGTCAAGAAGAGCACATACACCATACACAAGGCATTCAATGTGACTATTACCGGTGAGTCGCTTCAGTATTTAAATGTAATAATGGTTGTATTCAAATCAGCACTGTAAATAATTTACATACTCTGATGTTTACACAAAAACATCAAGACAAAAATCTGTATCTGAAACTGTTACTTTAGTATTCATTGATAACCAAAGTTAACAAAATAAAATGTGTATAGAATTTATTATTATGGTTCTCTGTGAACGTTCTCATGAATTTTATTCTTGTATGTTTTATCGTGAGACAGACAGACTGAGCAGAGTGTCAGTGAAGGAGGGAGTCACTGTCATTCTAGAAGCTGGTGTTACTGAATTACACAGAGATGATCTGGTACGATGGAGATTTGAACATGAACTCTTAGCAGAAATAAATAAAACGTCTGGAATCTCCTCCACATATGATGATGTTCTTGATGGGAGATTCAGAGACAGACTGAAGCTGGACAATCAAACTGGATCTCTGACCATCACAAACACCAGAACTGAACATGCTGGACTCTATCATCTTGATATCACCGGTGTCAGACACGTCATATTCAGGAAATTCGATCTGTCTGTCTGTCGTGAGTATATCAAGTGTTTTAATTAAATAATATATATAATATGTATTTACATCAGCATTGTGTGAACCATTTTTGTGTTATAATATGATGTTTACTAAAATTAAACCAATTTTAATCACTAAAGGTGCAATCTTAAATTGATTTTAAGGAGTTCACTGCAAAATGATATTTCAATAAAGTATATTATTACTAACAACTACAACAACATATTTAAATAAAATTTATATTTATTTAAATTATTGGTAAAATCCATTTCACTAATTATCACATCATTATGGTTTATTGTAGAAACGAATCTAAAAGAAGTATACAAATGGATTTTAATGGTATTTGTTTCGAATCACCAGTTTCCTGAGGGACGCACGTAAGAAAAGAGGGGTTTATATAATAGAGAACCTCTAACTTCTAGACTAAACAGAGTCTCCCAGAGTCACACCTCCCTCTTAAATGCTCCATTTGTTCATTTAAGCAGCAACTCAATAAAAAGACCAAACTAATAAGCTTCAGGAGAGAGAAAAGGCCAAACCAAAAAACACAAGTACCTCCGGGGGTTAATAAAGGCCTTCTGAAGCGAAGTGATGTGTTTGTGTAAGATAAATATTAATATTTAATGATGAATAATAATGATGTTAATCATCATGAAATCTTTAATACGTTTCTTTAAACATTAACAAGTATGTTATCTCATAGCTGTTTGAATATATTTTAACTAACGATCCGTTAAGCATTATATAATGTTTGTTAATGATTTATTAATGAAGCTTTTTATCCTTGTAAACCATCTGTCTCAGGTTATATAGTGCTGATGTTTATAGTGTGTGTTATAGATCAGACACACTCACACTAATGACTGTCTTTATCATTACAGTATCAGATCTACACTCAGGTTATATAGTGCTGATGTTTATAGTGTGTGTTATAGATCAGACACACTCACACTAATGTCTGTCTTTATCATTACAGTATCAGATCTACACTCAGGTTATATAGTGCTGATGTTTATAGTGTGTGTTATAGATCAGACACACTCACACTAATGTCTGTCTTTATCATTACAGTATCAGATCTACACTCAGGTTATATAGTGCTGATGTTTATAGTGTGTGTTATAGATCAGACACACTCACACTAATGACTGTCTTTATCATTACAGTATCAGATCTACACTGATGTTTATAATGTTTGATATATAAGACACACTCACACTAATGACTGTCTTTATTATTACAGTATCAGATCTACACTGATGTTTATAATGTTTGATATATAAGACACATCACACTAATGACTGTCTTTATTATTACAGTATCAGATCTACACTGATGTTTATAATGTTTGATATATAAGACACATCACACTAATGACATTCACTCTATATCATTACAGGTTCAGATGATGCAACATGGATTGTTGCTGTTGCTGTTGGTTTTGTTGTTGGTGCTCTGGTGTCTGCAGCTGCTTGTGTGATTTACAGAAGATTTAAACGTACCCCCAAGGGTAAGTATCACACAATTCATATAATATGAAAACATAAAAGTCTGGTTCCCTTTAAAGGTGGGGTAAGTCGTTTTTGAAATATGCTGTTTGGATGTTAGTCGGTCAGACACAATAAAAAACGTTTAGCCAATCAGCATTAGGAGTCCATGGCAGTGAGGAGAGAGAACGATCAAGAGGGAGATTTGAAGAAAGACTGCAGAATTAGAGATGAGACACAATATAAAAGAGAAAAGCTAGAAAATGAAGGGTTATGTCTGGGCAAGAGCTTTAGGACCCATGTTAATATTAGGAAAGCTGTCCAGCGCTGGAGAGAGCGAAGCGGGAATGCCTGAAAACAGACACAGATGTTGCTTTGATTCGCTCCACACATGAGTCACACTGAGATTGAGTGTCATTGTGTGTCTGGAGCTGTTGGCAACTAACAACCAACTCTTGTTTGTAATTACTATTGTGTACTGTACACACACACACAGACCACGTATACTTCTAAACACCAGAGGGCGCTCTCTATGGAAGGCATTTTCTGCCCAATTTAAAGGAGCATTTCACCCGTAGGAACATTGATCTTTATTGAAAGTGGGTCATATATGTAGTCGAAATGTATTAAAATTTTCGAATTTGTTGCCTTTTTGACCGAGTTATGACAGAAAGTAACTTTAGGGCGCATTTGTATGGAAAACCACAACTCCCACAATGCAACACATTTGCACAGCTCCACAAGCCACTCCCATTAATCCAGAACACCGCCTATGAGAAATCCGCCTATCAGAGAAAGCACTAGACTAGCTACCGCTTGAGTTTGAAATTCATTTCACATAAAAAAAAATGTTGTTTGGCGAACTCATTATTGAATTATTCCTTGTTACTATTTATTTTGAAATGGTGAACTATTGCATAGTACCGGGATGTTCAGTCCCCCGACCCGCACCCGAAATAAAATCAGTTTAGCCAATCACATTAGACACAATTACAAAAATGTTTATTGCCAGGTCATACAGAAGTTATTAGACGACAATTAACACAAGGACAACTTCAGCCTAAGCTGTCAAAAGACAAGTACATGAAGAACATGGCTAACGTTACCACAAAACTGAGTAGCCTTATAACATTTTACCAATGAACAGACGCGACTACAACACTATGCCACGCAATTTCGTCTAGTCTACATCTGACAATTTTGGGTTCAAACACGCCCTGCGCACCACACATACTGAACAGTGTTAAGTTTGAAAAATACTGTTCGATAGAACTGCTTTGTTACCACAGTTATCTGCGTGCTTCCTCAGGGATGAAGTTCCACATTTGCGGCTATCCAACACGAAAACGTTTGCAGCAAAGCCTTTCACAATATTTTCTTCAGATAACTCCAAATTTCTCCCACACACTGGACTTGATTTTTGATGACGTACTGTCGACAACTTTACAATCTCCACTAGCTATTCTTTTCCAGCATCCATCTCGACGACTGCAAGATCGCACGTGCGGTTATGAGGAATTTTTAAAGGTGAAAGTAGCCTAGGTAATGTTATAGATTTCTGGGAGGGCGTGGCGCGTCGGCACAAATAAACTGATGTGGATTTAAAAAAAAATTTCTCAACTTAAACTACAGGCATATATTTGTAGATGTGTTCCTAAAATTATGCATATTTTTACGCCTGCATGTGATTGTTTTAAACCTGTGTTTAGACCCGTGTTTCTCCCGTATCCGACACAGTTGGATATTTTTCACCTGTTTGAGCAAAATTTGCGGATCACCCGTCCCACACAGGACTCTAAGCCCAGGCTCCTCGGTCGCGACAGGCAGGTCTCCTGCTTCGGCTGTAGCCGCCGCCTCCTGTTCCTCCATCAGCCTCAGCTGCTCTTCACTATATTGCGGCTCGTACAGATAGCCACGAACATCTGTTTCGAGCAACAGACTTTTTAAAATCCTCTTCCTCCATATCATGTGTAGTTCCTTCAGCCATTCTCGTAAATTCCCATCTGACTCCATAAGCGTTTATAAGTTTAGTCCCACCCACTGATCTGTAATAGGCCTGTATGGTGAGTGGGTCCCACCCCCTGGAATAATGAGGAGCTAGTGTTTGTAGTCTCATACACTATTCAATGAAATGTGACTTCCTGCTTATAATGACGCAAAATGACGATTTTTAAGCAGGAAGTGAAACACTTAAATTCTTATTTCTCCCATCTCAAGGAAAAATAAAGGAAAAATCCACGACCATTATAGGACTGGTTTTCTAACAATACAAAGCTTAATGCAAATGGGTGAAATGTCCCTTTAAATAAATAAATTAAATGATTAAAATGAAAATTATAACCAGATTAACGATTTCATTACAGAAAACTGTACGCAAAATATGTGACAAAATTGAGAATGAAATTAAATTATTTCATTTTCACGGTGACAGTGCAGCATCCCTGTCAAATTGAAAATTAAAATGCAATTGGTGATTTCACATTTCATTTTCACTACAGTCTCGAGGCAAGACTGCCAATATTAAAATGAAAAGCCAAAAGTGAAAAAGAAACTACAAATATAGTTTTTACAAAGCTCTTTATTAACGCTCACACAATAATAGTGACACAATTCAAATTCAAATGTAAATTTTAGTTTTCATTTTAATTCCTCTTTTATTTCACAGGTTTCATTTTCAAAGACAATCTGCATGCAAATTCTTTGTTAATGAGTGGGTGTGGCTTATTCAAGTAACAGCGCTAGAGACACGCCTTCTGTAAAGCGAAATCGTCGCTGTCCCGTGTGCATGAGTTGAATGTGTGAAACGAAATTATTTAAATGTGATTATATTGTAATCGAGATGACGAGATATGGCGAGCTTTTGCGGGAAGCAAAACGTGGAATTAGAACGTGGAAACAACCAGCCTGACCAGCATGCGTCAAACCCTCGGCGCACTGCAGTTCCTCGGCCTGAGTCACGGGCATCTTCAGGTGCGATGAGGTTCATTCATGTATTAGGCTGTTTTGGAAATTCAACTATTTGGGTGTACAAAAGTCTTAATAACACAATTTCTACAAAATAAAAAATAATTTAATTTCATTCTCAATTTTGTCACATATTTTGCGGACAGTTTTCTGTAATGAAATCGTTAATCTGGTTTTAATTTTCATTTTAATCATTTAATTTATTTATTTAAATTTGGCAGAAAATGCCTTCCATAGCTCTCACATATACACGCCGAATATGGCACGCCGCAGAAGTACAATAACACAAATTATTCCAGGAAATCCCTATGGGCATCATCACTGTAGCTGAATAAACAGAAGATTGAAACGCTTTGATTAAACATGACTCATAAACACACGACTGCCTTATTCTGTGTAAGAAGCCACATCATCTCACAGAAGTATGAGCGCAACTGTCATTATGAAGTGAGTTTGGAGTAAAAGCATGTTATTAAATGTTGTCTGTTGTTGGACAAGAGGTTCATAAATGCTTCTCGTTTTGGAAAGATGTTTGACGCGTGTTGTTTTTTCAAATGCATGTTATAAGTGACTCAAACTCGCAGTGCTTTCAGATGGAGCAGCGTTTACAGAGTAGTAGTAGTAGTAGTAGTAGTAGCTTTATTGGTCACTAGTCACAGGTACCAGCGAAATTCCGCCATCAACCTGTCCATACAAACATACATACAATATGACAAGGGGGAAGACAGGACAGGAAGACAGAGCATTGAGGAAAAAAATACAGCATAACATGAGGAGAGGTGAGGAGGAAAAAAAGGCAACCCCCAGACTATGCTCCTGTAAGGAGTACAGTTTGGGAACAGTAAAAAAACACCTCAGCAACATTAGCACATAATCAGTACACAACATGAACACACAAGACTTGCAACAGGGGAGGGGAGTGGGGGGTGGAGGTAACCCAGCACAGGCAAGCAGCCATCCGGTCCTGCAGCCATTTTCGGCGCTGGTCAGACCCGCCTGTCAGACTGGGGGTACAAAGCGTCGAAGGCGAGGGATGGGGGGTGGGGGAGGGTGATTGCATATCTGTGTATATGTAAGAGTCCGTGTATGTGTAGGCCTCGAGAGTCGCTACGCCTGACATCCTAATCTAGGTGCTTCAGTCCGCAGGATGTCATAGCGATACACAGCAGTTGCCATGGAGTCAACCTTGATCAGGTCCCAGACAGAGTCAACAATCAGCAGGTGTCAGTGGGGAGTGGGGGAGGGAAGGCAAGAGCGTCTCGCTGCAGTGCTCTCTCCAGAGGGAGTTGTTGTTGCAGCAGCAGCCTCGGCCAAGGCCAGTGCTGGTAGAGGGGGGCCGAAAGCAGATAAGATTGGGGTTGTTTGGTCTTGGGACGAGTAGCCGCATTCCAATTTAAACAGCTCCTGGTCCATTTGGGTCTCCGAAACGATCCATTTGCCTTTGCAAAGCTGTAAGCTTCTCCAAGATGTTATCAATATTTTGGTTCATAGTCACCAAAGTCACAGTCTGAGTGCTGACAGCTCTGCCCACTGCTTCAATCATGACGGGCAGCCTTGTGGGGTTTTGGACAGCTGTCACCGTCTTCTTAATTCCTCGATAAACCAGGGCAATGCCTAATCCAAACAGCAGAAAACCTGTTATCATGGTTCCGAAAAGGTAGATATCTTCAATGTCCTCCACGGAAAGAGCCGCCAGACACACGACCCGCCACCTCTCCCACGCGTCCATCGTGTAGCCAGCTGCGAACGTTCCGGCAGGGCAGTCAGGTTCCCCCGAACCCAAGCTTCTCGTCGAGAAGATGGTGTCAATTGCGTTGAGAGACCAGTTGATCAAATCCATAATTTCTTAGTTTGGAGAGCAGTGCGGAGAGAGTCTCTCAAAGTACAAGACAGTAGACTAGACGAGACGAGAGGAGCAAAGCAGGGGAGATAAGGGAGAGGAAGGGAAGAAAATGCGACCGCCTTCGTTGAGAGCCAAAGAGAAAAGTACATCAGTGACAAGCTGCACATAAAAAAATAATCGCAGCCTATGCAATTTCAAAATTACGATAAGCCAAATCGGTTTAAGTGCGATTAAATGAAAATTGTGATTAATCATGCAGCCCTAGTTAGTGCACTCGACTCGCTTGTAGAGGGATCGGCGTTCGAGAACGACTCGGATCAGGACTGTTAGGATTGGAGGCGGAGCAATGAAGAAGGGGTGTGTTTGTTTGTTTGTTTGTTTGTCAACATTGGCCAACATCATATTTCAAAAACTACTAATCTCACCTTGACAATAACAGATGAATGGCAGATACTGACCTACTGTGAACTCTATCTGTGTGTGTGAAACTCAAACACAGTTATTGCAGATATTATAGAGCTTGATCTCTGCAGCTTGTTTGTGTCTGTTTGTATATGACGTGCCTTCATCATAACGATGGTATTACAGATATTCAATATTAAACAGCATTACAAAAGAAACACCATTAATACAGAAATATGTAATTCAGCACTGATCTTGTGCTTTTAGTTTTAGACTAAAGAACAAACGGTGTATCATTCAGGGCCCGGTTTCCCGATAACGCTCACTCTTAGCCTGCTAAGAAGACTCGAAAGATATATCTTACCAAAGTAGTTTATGTTTTTAAGTGTGTTCCCCGAAGTGTCTCTTGGAAGCTTCTTAAATCGCTGCCGCTTAAGTTCAACTTAACAAAGGCGCTGTCCCAAGTGAAGGTGCTGAATTAGTTGGCATCGATTGCTCAGGAATCGATTTTACACTTCACACGGTGCATTACAGCGTTAAGAAAGACAACACGTTCTATCCAAATGAAACATTCCTCAAATTATTCCAGTAACTTTTATTTTAACATAGTGTAAGTTATCAGTAAAATATAGCCTATTAATTAAATGGTTAAATTGTCAGTAATATGTTCACACAATATGTTGTGACGGGTAGACGAACCGGGTATCCCTCGCTAATCATCCACCCTCCTTATCCCGTTGTGCCACTTGTGCAGCTTCTTTACATGGGTTTAACGACTTCTAAAAATTATGTAATTATGCTCTATCTATGAGATACCTTATTTATCCAGAAGGAAATTAAACAGTGTCATTCTAAGTGCACATTCAGATATAAAGTCTCATTTGAAGAGGCTGCGTAAAGACATTAGTTTGTAATGTACATTATCTGTGTGTTTGACGTAAAGCTATGCATGAGGCAAAGCAGTGGAAAGGGAATCCTCTGACAACCATGTGACCTGCGTTCAATGCCCTATAAATGAATGAAGATGAATCAGCTATGAGACGTGGTCATTTGGGCATATGTCAATTTTTGATGCAGAAATTCTAACGTGTACGCTCCTTTGTCAACATTAACCCTTAAAGAGTTTCTGTATCTTGGGGGATACAGTCATTTAACAGGCTGTGGGGGGAAGGGCCATGGGGGGAGGGGCATTGTGGTTGCAGTTGATGAGAAACACTGATGGGGTGATGGGTCATGTAATCAGGTCATGTGACTTTATGCCAACATTCCAAATATTTGTATCAAAATCCAAAATGGCAGCATACGTGGACAAAGACACTGGCTATGAGGGAAGTGTTTTTATATTTTTCACGATTATGATATTTTAGAGTGATTTTGTTTTAGAAAATAGTTTTTTAAGGATAGTTTTACATGTTCTTGTGGATATTTTTTAAATAATCTTCTCACAACTTTGATTATCAGACATTGAATGCCTGTATCCTGGGGGATACATTGCCCATATAAGGGTATTTAACAGGGCTGATCACTCACAGATATTCTTATGTTTTGAGGCCTGTTCTCTACAGATATTGAATATGATAAAGGTTTTTCTTTAACTTGTAGTGTAGTGTAGTGTAGTATAGTGTAATGTAGTGTAGTGTAGTGTAGTGTAGTGTAGTGTAGTGTAATGTGGTGTGGTGTAGTGTAGTGTAGTGTAGTGTAATGTAGTGTAGTGTAGTGTAATTTGGTGTAGTGTAGTGTAGTGTAGTGTAATGTGGTGTAGTGTGTAGTGTAGTGTAGTGTAGTGTGGTGTGGTGTAATGTAGTGTAGTGTAGTGTAATGTGGTGTAGTGTAGTGTGGTGTAATGTGGTGTAGTGTAGTGTAGTGTAGTGTAATGTAGTGTGGTGTAGTGTAATGTGGTGTAGTGTAGTGTAGTGTGGTGTAATGTAGTGTAGTGTAGTGTTGTAGTGTAGTGTAGTGTTGTAGTGTAGTGTAGTGTTGTAGTGTAGTGTTATAGTGTAGTGTAGTGTTATAGTGTAGTGTAGTGTTATAGTGTAGTGTAGTGTTATAGTGTAGTAGTGTTATAGTGTAGTAGTGTTATAGTGTAGTAGTGTTATAGTGTAGTAGTGTTATAGTGTAGTAGTGTAGTAGTGTTATAGTGTAGTAGTGTTATAGTGTAGTAGTGTAGTAGTGTTATAGTGTAGTAGTGTTATAGTGTAGTAGTGTAGCAATTAGAGGCAAATTGTTTGCCAGATTATAATTATCAAAAGTGAATGCCAATTATAGATTGACAATCATTAATGCTTTAATGACATTAGAAAATAGCCAAGGCTAATTAGCACCATTTTAGTTCTAATAACAAATAAAGTCAACTTCATAAATAGTCCTGTATCCATTGCGGACATTTTTTTTATTAGTATATATATCATTATATATAGCATAAAATCATTGTTGAGCCACAACATTGTCAACATACCATAGTTTGACTTGCAAACAACGCTAAGAGAGAGCTTACGAATGGTCTGGACCAACCTTACGAAAGTGTGACTTACAGAAGATATACTTAGCGTACGAACATGTCGGGAACCGTGCATTAAGGTTAAGAGAGAACTTAAGTACTAGGTTAAGAACTACTTAGAGATAAGAACGCTTTGGGAAACCGGGCCCTGAACAGTAAGTCATGTATTACACAAAGCTAACTTAAAGGAAACTTAGATGTTTAACTAATTATAAATATTATTAAACAAATATTAATAGTATAATTATAAATACAGCATGAAACATCTGCATGCTCATGCAACATAAACATCTGCACACTGCACAGTTTAAGAACAGTAAAAGGAAAAAGGTTTTAATCTGGTTAAATACAGGTTAATACAGTCAGCGCTCATGAGTATAAAATCATGACTGCATTTCTCAGAGTTTTCAAAGGTAGTCCTGCACATCAAATATGAGTTTTGTTAGTGGCACACATTAGCAACTAGATTGACCATGTGAACAGCTTTTTGTGAACAGAACTCTTGTGTTTGCTTTCAGCAAAGTATCCGATCTTCTCGTCACGATGAACACTGTGAGATGTTTGTGATTCATTCCTGTTGTCCATTCAGAAACCATTAAAATATTAACACTATTAATACAAATATATATATAAAAAAAACTGATTTAATGGTTTTTCTGACTGACTTTCTAATTTTCCTGACTACACTTTACAGAGAAGCTTTACAAATATGCTTACTATTTTCTACGGGTGTTTTCACGCCTGATCGTTTGTTTCGGGACCTGGTGCTTTCTCTCTTGGTTCGGTTCGTTTAGGCATGTGTGAACACAGCAATTGCGCTCGGATCCGAGACTGTGGGGCGGTTCGCTTGAGGTGTGAAAGTAATCCGACCAAATGGACCAACGAACCAAATGGCATTATAATTCATAACAGGAATTGTGCCATATAAGTAGCAGAAGTGTCTGATTCTGTGAGTGAGCACATCAGTTATCACAGCTGAAAATTAAAAGAGCTCCTGTTCACCTTTAAATGTTGTGTAATTGAGCTTCTCAGTGCTAGAATGCTGTCCTGAAGAAGCCTTGATTCCTGCTCTAACTGCTTTATAACATTCATATAGTGTTTGCGTGAGTCTTCACACAGTTCATCTCTAGACAGCGCTGCAGATCCAGAGGGAGCGCCTTAATTTGCTGCACTATTAATACAAATGTACAGTACATGTAGTATATATTTTAACAGGAGGAATGACGGCTACATTCATATAGGCCTAGTGTTTGTGTGTGTCTTGACACTGTTACAAATAAAGTTGTACAACTATAAAAGACAGTTGTACCACATTTCAGCACACTTTGAAATGTTGCCTTGCGGAAGCGAACCGAACCAAGAGTAAAATGCAACACTGTAACGAATGAAGTCCGTGTTTCGGAACAAAACAAACGATCTACAGGTGTGAAAACAGCCTCAGAAATACTGACCTTCATTCAGATATTAACTTATTTGAGAACAGATGTGTATGATGCTGTGGAAAATAATGGCACTTTTCCACTACACAGTACCAGCTCGCCTCGACTCGCCTCTGTTTGGTTTTCCACTGTGTAAAAGTTGTACCTGTACCTGCTTCCAGGTACTTTTTTCGTATCACCTCCGGCGAGGTTCTGAGCGAGCTGAGGCGATACTAAAATGTGACGTGAAAACACGGCAGACTGCTGATTGGTCAGAGAGTACCCGTCACCTACGAGAGTGAATATCATTGTGAGTGCAATCAGAAATACTTGACTGCGTTTTTCTGCATTTTAAATACTTAAATACATACTTATTTATAATGACATATTCAACCATTCAAAAAAGGATTTTTTTTAAATACCTTTATTCAGCAAGGATGCATTAACTTGCATTAATTTCTATTTATCAAAACATAATTTAAAAATGTAACATGGTTTACACAAAAATAACAAACAGCAAAACTGTTTTCAACTCTGATAATAAGAAAAGTAGAAGATTACGTCACGGCAGTTTCCTGCGGCGTCGCTATGACGACCAGGTACTATTGTGGAGGTACTATCTGCAATGGAAAACGGAGCGAAAAGCGAGCCGAGTCGAGTTGAGCTGGTACTGGTAATGGAAAAGTGCCATAAGATACTGCAATATAAAAGAAAGACATTTACTAGTTTTAACAAAATATATTTGATTACATCTAGAAATGGAAAGAGACTAGAGACTTTAGCAAGAGGAAACATCTCTATTTTGCTAAATAAGCATTTAATTGTTCGTGTGATTTATTTTTCAAATCAGTATATGGGAAGCAGCCGGTGAGGAGGGGTTCTGTATAAATTCCAGCCAGGAGGTAAGATAACTGTAGCTTTTCATTGTGGAAAACTCTTGATTACACATTTCTCTGATTTCACTCTGATGACGAAAGCATCTTTAAACATTTGAAATAATCCTATTCACTGATAGATGACAGATCTGAAATTTTAAATCACAGTGTTCATTTATTTCTCTTTACATTCTGTGATTGATTATTTTCTTACAGGTGAAATATGAAGGTCACATGATCTACAATGATCCCTCAGGATTGACATATAGCTACCACGTTATTTCCATTTTAATTAAATAGCTAAACAAAAATGCATATTACAACTGTTGAACTGTAACATATTGAAATACTTTGCAGACATTTCAGAATGTACCTTTACCAGTGGAAATGGTAAAATCAGCTGTTACTAGCATAGATCATTTTCACTGCGTAGTTTGTAATATTATGATCTAAGTGTCATGATTTTGTGTGTGAAGAAAGTTACGCAGGGCTTTTTCAACCCTTAAGTGTAAATAAAATAACTTTGGTTTAATTATGTGATATCCACAGCTTATAAACCTAAGTACATTTAGCAGCCAGCTTTATTCAAAGAGTTATTATAATAAGTGCCTTTTGTTGTTATTTTGATTAAAATTACGAGGGTGCATAAATTAAAGAAAATATGTACATGGATAAATCACTGCAATATTCCAAAGAAATTATAAATGTCCATTTTGATTTCATGGTGACTTAAATGTTTAAAAATTTACCTTTTTTCTTTCTGTTATTAGTATTCAAGTCACATATAGTGTACTTGTTGTATTGAGCCATATTGCTAAATGTATAGACCCCTTTTGCGCCGACGTCACAGTTACGTCACGGCGCTAGCTGGAGGCAAAACAAAAGGAAAACTGGAGGCGGCCAATACAAACCAGCACAGATTCGGCGACATAATAAGGAGCTTAAATTATTATTTTTATTATTAAATGTCATCTTGTTGTGTTGTTGGGTGCAAGAATCGATGAAAAATGAGTATGCTGTATCTGGAATTTTTATTTCTAGAAAATATTCATATCATTAAAATTGCACCGTAGTGTCACTCTTTACATTGTCGTCTTCTTGGCGCTGGCTAGGCAGAACTGCGGATCGTACCACACAAGTCTTTACATGACCATTCAGCACATAGTTATAGGCATTTAAATATGCCCTCAGTTTCTCTTTACCCTCGGTTTCTCTATCGGGTAGGTGTAGAAGTCAGGCCACTCAACCGGAGGTAGCGTTAACGTTAATCCTGTCAGATCGTCCATTGACTGAGCGTGTACGGTCATCTGGTTCCGTCCGTTAAAATTAACTTATGCAAATAGCAATCGCGGTCCTGGACAGTGAGTGACCTTGCACATTAAGACAAAATCGGATTTTCTCCAGTCATTGTTAAAAAGCCAGCTAACAAAACTTGCAAACTAGCGTTAGTGAAGCGGCCAGAGGGATCTTTCTGCCTCCAGCTAAGCCCCGTCCACACAAATACGTCACCGTGTTTACCAACTGTAAAAGGGTCTATACAACACATGTTTTCTGATATTCAGTTCAGTTCACTGATGCAGATTAATGAATGCGGTGACTGGCTGAACAATCCCAGCAAGAACTATTCTGAACTTTCACTTTCATATGGTCTCCAAACTTAATCCAAAACAGCCCTCTCAAAGTCCACAAAATGACAAGATGCGACAAAGGCATGCCTTATTTCAGTAATCTCTGTGAAATTGTTGCACTATTACATAGATCTTTGAACTGGAATATTTTCAAACTAGTATTGCAGCACTATTATCCTGGTTTAGTCCCAGACTAAATGCATGTTTGAGCTGTTTTAACTTGCACTAACAAATCTTGAAATATATCAGTGCTATTGTTTTGTCTCAAGATGCACACCAGTAATGTTTTTTTTCCGCTGTTTTTACTTTTATAAAAGATACTTAAATATCCTAATTGAACTAAGGCCTAATCCTGGTTTAATCTAAACCCTGTCTGTGGAACCGGGCCCTGATGTCATAAAGCTCAGCAGTCGGTGTCTGGAAGTTCAGATAAACCTTTCAAGAGCGATCACCTGTGAGCTTAGAAGATCATGCTTCTGTTGCAGACATGCACTGTGTATTTAATCCACAAAAAATATATTTAATACCCAAATTCCAGGAAAATAACTGCACTACCCATAATCCTGAATAAAAGGGTGGAAATCAGAATCATGGCAAACGTTGTTCTCAATTCCTAAAAAAGAAGTACATCTTTGTCTTTTTTTCTAATTTGCATAAAGTTTTTTGCTTTGAATCAAAGTTTGTATTAGTGTGATTCAGTTCATGGGTGGTGTGGTTCACGGCTTAAAACTGAGATGTGGAAAATTATAGGAAAAATACTTCCAGTACTAAAAACATCTAAAAATTTACACTCATTATGACTGAAAAATTATGAAATATTGCACTCTTTGTATGTTTGAACATTATATTATTTAATTCTTTATGACTAACCCATTGTTCAGAATAAAATACTGCATAGAGTGTAACAGTGTCGTTTTTAAATTGTTTAACTGATCACTGTTTTAATTTTCCTTGCTTTTATTTTTTGATTATTTGTATTATTTTCTATGTAAAGCACTTGCCATAGTGTGTGAAATGTGCAATATAAATAAACTTGGCTTGCCTAAATGCTATAAATGCAGGGGGTTTTTATCCACAAAATGAGTCAAATGTGAAGTTCTCCAAGCTTTATCCCAACAGCCCTCTCAAAGTGCACAAAATGACAAGATGCAACAAACGCATGCCTTATTTGTGTAATCTCTGTAAAATTGAATCTCTGTAAAATGTAATATTAGCTTAATAGTATTAAGCTAATTATGGTAATATGAATAATAGCTTTTATATCATTGCTGTGATTTCCCTCTACCTTTGCAGACATGGGCACAAATACATCAGAATGTATTTAAAAAAAATACAAAATAGTCTGTTTAAACAGATACAAATAAAATGCAAAACACTATTAGGAAAATTGTATTAAACACAAACACAGTATTTTGTGTTTTGAAAATACATGTAAAATTGGCCATTCAGTGAAGTATCAGCTGAAATTGATCTGGACCTCTTCTGAATGCAAAGAACATTTTACAACTGCTTTGAAACTTGTGTTTATTTCACGACCTCTTCCCTCCTCCTGTGTAATAGCAGGAGGATCAGTAATGTCTGCAGGATGTAACGGGTTGGGGGGGGAAGTGGACCACACTTGCGGTGTTGGCCACTTGAGAGCGTGTGTACGTGTCAGAAAATAAGTGTGCAAGACTGTCCCATGTCTAAAAAATGCCCAAGAGTAGTGCCCTGAACGCACACTAAACACACACTATCTTGAATACTAGGCGTATCCCATCATGCATTAGATTCGGGAAATCGCGTGCCACGAAATCATGAGATGTCAAGGAAAACATTCCACTGTAAGTTAAATTAATTAGATATTACTTGTAATTTTGTAGTAAAACAAATTGTTATACTGACCAGATATTTAGAAGTTTATTTTATAATGCAATCAAAATAAAGCTCTGTAAACACTTGCAATTTTGTCTCATCGGGTAATCAAAAGCTCAACACACACTTGCAGTCTCCACGCCAACTTGAACACTTGGGGCCAAATAGAGGAAATATGTCATGCAAGTGCAATGTGTGTGTGTGTGTGTGTGTGTGTGTGTGTGTGTGTGTGTGTGTGTGTGTGTGTGGCTCTGCCACTGAATAATTGTTAAATGTATAGTTCACCCATAAAATTTTAATTTTGTCATAATTTACTCACCCTCAAGTTGTTTCAAACCTGTATGAGTTTCTTTCTTCTGTTAGACACAAAATAAGATATTTTGAAGAATGTCAGTAACCGAACAGTTGACTGTATATACGTATAGTAGGAATAGTAGGAAAAACAAATTACTATGGACGTCAATGGGGTCCATTAACATTCTACAGAATATCTTCTTTTGTGTTCAGAAGAAGAAAGAAACTCATACAGGTTTGAAACAACTCTAGAGTAAATGATGATAGAATTTTAATTTTCTCTGTGAACTAACAATTCACTGAAAGATTGAGCAAAAGTTTGAAAGAAGTAAATCAGGGCTGGACATTGGATTGTTCTCCACATGAGGCTTTATCACACCCTGCACCGCACGGGTCTTTTCGCAGTATCACTGTTTTGATTTCCTCACTGTTGATACGCATTACACTGACTGGCGAGTGTATAGCTAACTTAACATTTGAATGGAAGTAAAAAAAAAAAAAAAAAACAGTTGTCAGCAATTATTATGTTTTTAGCAACAAGTAAAATCAACCATCTCATCGTCATCTTATATTAATTTTGGTATCAACTTTATTCCAGGTTAGATTCCATAAATTCCATGAATCGATTCTGAACCAAAATTTCCTATTTCTATTGAGTCAGAGATCATGTGTGATTACTATGGACTGGTTTCAGCTGAACTGTGCAAATTACTAAACAAATTGTGAAGAAAAATAAATAAATAAATAAATTGATAGTATCAATTAGCTTATACACATCAGTCAGATTAAGGAAGATAATACAAATATATAACCCTATAACTAATCAAATAACAGTTAATACTATTGTGCATGTGAACAATTGATGTCTCAATTAGCTTTGTGTGATAGTGAATTAGTTGAATATTGAAAACTGAATGAGTTCTTGATTCCCGGAGGCCGGTCGCACCAGCTGGACATACATCCGGTTCTAAGTCTAGGATTGACATACAATGCAACTTAAGTCCTGTCTAGAATAATACATGTTGCACTTTTATCCTTAGATCACGTCTGAGACAATCTTACGTCTAGTCAAAGGTGGAAAGTGAAAAGATTTGACTTGTTGATACAATGTTGATAAAATAGCACATCTAATATACAAGAAAAGAGTGATGAGAGACTGCAAGATCAATCCTCTAGATAGACACAGAGAATTTATTGAAAGATTTTGGTGCATATTTTTACATTTGTATTTGCGGGGTTGCTGCTTATTAAACAAATGGGGAAAAGGCAACATAACATAAATTAAGAAAAAAAAAAATTAAACTGATTAACAAAGTAATGTAAAATGGATGGCATTAAAGAATAAAATGAAATATTCCATAATATTCATCGTTTGGCCACCAGATGGCCCAATACACCAGATTCAGGTCATGAACCTATTAACTTTACGATCCAATTCATAGAGTAGAAGTAAAGGTATTTCTATTGGTAAGTAAAGCTTTGTTTCACATTTCTAAATAATTAGACCACAACCTATTGTTTCATTTTTACTAATATCACAATAATTATGACATCTGCTCTGTTTTCTCCTGTTAACCTCTTGCAGCTCTGACGTCATTGACCAGAAGAACAACAGCAGCGGCAGAAGCCACGCCCATCAGCGCAGTGACGACCAATCGCAGCACAGCTTCAACTGAATCACAACAGGGGGCGTGGCCTTCTGGAGAAACTAATGAAAAATAAAATAAAATAAATTTAGATTTTCAACAAGCTGACTTTAGTCTTTCTCGAATTTAAAAAGATCAAATGTTCTGCTTGACACAAGAAAAAAATTAATTAATTAAAAACATGAGGAGACAGAAGCTCATTCTTCATGCCTGGCATCTTAAGTTATAAGTCTCGATAAAATCCACACATTTGCGAATGAATGTGAATATCATCATCAGTGCTGTGGTACCTGCACATGTGTGACAGAGTGTGTTGATGTCCAGATGTGTGGTCTGGTTGCTGATGGGATTGTTCAGCACACAGCTGTAGGTGTTTTTATCCTGATATTCCACCTCCAGAGGTAGAGAGAGACTGATGCTGAGATCACACACACTGATGCTGGACAATACACTGATTCCTGCGTACCAGGAGAGAGTCGCATCACACACATTCAGCACTGATGAACACACCAATGAACATAATGATGATGATGATGAAGAACATTGTGAAGAGTTACTGCTGATGACAGGAACAGGCAGACGAGCTGAGAAACATTAGAAAAATCAGGATCAATCATATCAGTAAATATAAGACGGCTCTTTTTGACCATTTTAATATGTTGAGAGAGTTTCTGATGTCATTCACAAATAGACTACTGTGATTCCAGATTTTTTTTTTTTTTTTTTATAATCTTTGAGATGCCAGCTTCATAATAATTAATCAAAAGGAAAGTGTTCAATAGGCTGAAAAGAAAAGTCAGAAATATGTGTGCATCTCAATATTAAGATTGAAAAATCAACTATTTAGGATTAATGCAAAAATGATTTAACTCACCGTAAACGGTAATATACTAAAACTCTTGCTCACACGATCTTTAATCTCTAGTTGATAAACTCCAGCATGTTCAGTTCTGGTGTTTGTGATGATCAGAGATCCAGTTTGATCGTCCAGCTTCAGTCTGTCTCTGAATCTCCCATCAGGAACATCATCATATACAGTCATGCTGCCGGCCAGTACATTAATTTCAGCTATTACAGTGTTTTCATCTCCAAACCTCCAGTAAATCAGATCTTCGTCCATCATTTCAGTAAGATCAGAGTTTAGAGTGACTGAATCTCCCTCCATCACTGACACTGACTTCACTGCATCTGTGTCAGCACACACTCCTGGAGAACAGAGTTTATCACAGATTAAGGATCGAAGATAAATTAAATAGACCAGTTTTGTAACTGTAATGAAGAACAGCAGCACAGACACAGAAGTAGCCAGTGATTTAATTATTTTGTGATGTTATTTTTAGTTATCAATACACTGTTATCACAATACAGGCGATATGTGGGAGGAGCCACACGGGTGATCGTGTCTCATCTTAAATCTGATTGGCTCCCTCAGTGCCTCTGCTCTGGAGAATGAAGGATTATGGGAAGCCAAATAGAGCAAATCAGGAAAAGCAGATGAAAAACACTCCACTAATGTTTCACAGAGAAACATACTTGAAATAAAATACCCAAATGAACAGCCCTTAAAACCACTGACTTTACTCTGTACTTATTTGAACATATATAGTTGTATATTAGTATACAGTGTATATTTATTAAGAAACCAGTAAATGCAACAAACAGTAGGCTAAACTTCAGAGTAGCGAGATTCATCAATAATCACCTCATGTCATTGTTTAGGGTGATGAAGCATGAAATATTTTAAATAAAACAGGATCTGCTGTTTTTTAACCTGTCATATTTTTCTCTTGTGTATTAAAATAGATCTCACAAAACACAATCATAATTTAGTTTGAGCATCTTGTATCTGGGAAATCCTCTGGCTGATTAAAAAAATGTTTATGGCTCTGTATTAAATCTCTGTAAATAGTTTGTATTTAAACTAAAGCAAGAAGTGATGTGTTAAACTGAATTTGATTATAACTCACCGACCAGACGCCACACGCAGAACAACACACACATGTGAAGCATTTTCAGATAATAGCACTATATGTGAACACTTCAGAGACAGAGAGAGTGAACTAACAGGACAGTGTTAAACTGTGAGATAGTGTTACTGCGTCTGATTCTCCACCAATAATATTTGAGACCGCCCTCTTGCTGTACATGTACTACTACTCTTCCTCTGGTTATTAATATTCATCTGTATTAGTAATGCACTGTTGTAGGTGGCGGACCAGACACAATACCTTTTCAGTTTTTGTTTTTGCAAGCAGAAGTATAATTTAATATTTTATTGTAGGCCTATGATCAATATTTTGCAAATAATGTGTGAAGGTCTTAGGATGGTCACTAAGGGTTACTAACTAACACTAACTTTGTTTTCCATCAGTCGATTACACACTCACAAACCACACGTCTGAATATAGACACACTGATGCTGAAGGTTTATTTTCATCAACACATCAAACCACATCTCTGTACTGAAGTCAGTAGAGGTTTACTTTGAGCTATTCGAGTCTGAGTCAATCACACTCATGTACGGTCTGTGCTTCTTGTGTAAATTGCTATATTATAATATATGTGTTTCGCATTAGTTAAAGCTTCCTTCAAATGCTCTGTATTTGCTTTAAATCCTGCTGCTCATTATATCACATTCATTGATTAACAATGTAAATCCTCAGGCAGTTTAATCTGGAAACACACTGTTTTGTCATTTCTCTTTATCATGATAAAAAACAAAAGAAACAAAATATATTGTATTTACATGAGTCACATTGCAGAATATGTAAGACTCTTTACAAGACAAACACTGAGGCAGGAAATATTTACAAACACAGAATATTTATATATTTATAATTTATTTATTAATATAGGCTATACATGTTGAATCTGGCAAATCTGATTTAAAATAAAGTCACCAAGTGAAGACCTTTCAGAACAACTGATCTTCCTCATGCTGACTGCACTAGTCCTGTAGGAGGCGGTAAACTCCATCTGTCATAGAACACACAAACACTAGAAGAAGAAGAAGTATTGCATACGTCATTCATGGAGCAGCATCGCTTACTTGCTAAGTGAAAGTAGTAAAGGGTTTTGTTAACTGAAATATGTATTTATATTGACAGTATCAGAGACTCTGTGAATAAGAAAGCTGTAAGAACTTTGAAAATTTGTACATTTTACAATTTATTTATTTGATTTTATGCGTGTATAATACTTTCCTCCCCCGGGCAATTGTTTTGTTTGTTGTAATTTGTCTTTCCATCTTTTTCTGTTCCTTTTTTTTTTTTTTTTTTTTACTATTTTGTTTCTTGATAACATGTTGTATGTTATAGTTCTTCGAATAAAAAAACACTACAGTGTTTCCGTTTATACTACCTAGTTTTCATCCCTCCAAGTAGGCCTGCTTCCCCTTTGACAAACACTTTCATTCCAGCACACACGCTGTTTTTCGGTGCTCGCATGTATTACGGTCTCATTTCAAATTCAATCTTGCGCTGATCGTAATTTCGCATTTATTCCGTCAGAATCTGCCAACCGTGGCGCTAATCTTGGAATTATGAGTTCCTGGTTAGGACACTAGATGGCGCACTAGTATTTATACCAGTCAGTCACAAAAGCACACCGTGGGATTGTTCCTAATCTAAGGAAAATCTTACACTCTGAACATCACATATTAAACAATGATTTTAGAGTGAGAACCAAAAAAAGTTATTAATTTACTTAAATTATATATGGAGAAAACCGTGATGTCCTTGTCAGTTCAGTTCTCATATAATGGTGTCAATGCAGGCAGATCAATAATATTGTTGAATATTAAATTAAATGTCCCCAACTAAGCAAGCCAAAAGCCAATGGCAACAAATGTGACAAAAAGGCGACAGTGGCAAGGAACCAAAACTCCATCAGTGACAGAATGGAGAAAAAAACCTTGGAAGAAACTAGACTCAGTCGGGGGCCAATTCTCCTCTGGCCAATGAACGAACAGAGTATGATTATGATTCAGGCAGCATTACAGGTCAGAATTCTTAATAATAATAACTTTGCAAATAAATATTTGCCAATTGTATTAATTTCTCAAAAGTAATTTTCCTAATTAATTTAAGGATTAATAACACGACAGACTGCACGTTCAGCCGTGTTTGGTTTCCTGGATCGTTTTCCTCAGGAAGTGGTTTAAGAAGAGCAGATCTTCATCATCTCTGGACTCCATTAGGTTATAAGGTGAGATTTTCTGCGTCTTTAACATTTTGGGGTTCATCTTTGTCCTTCTCTTGAGAGCTAAAGCTGTTCAACTGTTGACCAAAACACCCGATTGTTGATGACATATTGTACAAAGTTTTTTTTATTATCATTTTTTTTTTACGCCTACTGAATTGGGATGAGTAGCCTATAAATGTGTTTTTTTTTTCCCAGAAAACAAGCGAGTCTTCATTCCGTATCTATCCGGACAGCCTTTGGTGTGTCAGCACCCTGAGCCGGCTGCTTGTCTCTGGTGAAGAGCTACTAAGAGCCAACAATTTCTTCTTAGCTTTTCATCAGGAATCATTTCATTATTTAAAGCCCTGTTGGTTTGATATCCATATTGATCAATGATCCAGCACTGATGCTTGGTGGTTATAGTTTGTTTGACAATATAATGTTACTGTACGATTTACACACACATTTATATACATTATTAGATCATGGTGCTAACCTCATGAATGAATATATAATGCAATCTGAGTCATTTTGTGTCTTATCTAAAATACTGTCAGATTCTCAGACTCCTCACATCTGCTAAACTTTTCTTTAGCAACCAAGGAAAAGACTGCTTTAAAGTCAAGTAGGTTTTTGGAAGATCTTTTGTGTGTTCATGTGAAAAACAAATTGTATTTAATCACAACAGCTGTGAATTTGTTTGTTATGAAATGATGTATGAGTTTATTATTATCATAAATATTATGTACTGAACTGTCACTGAATCATTTAAGACCTTCACTTTTAACATTTCAGGCATCTGATCTAAGGATTGATTAAAAGCGTGTGTGGCTTCAAGATAGCAAACATCTGCGTTATACTGTTTATCTCTTTTATATTGCTTTTTATATTTGCTTATTTCATTTTATATGATTTAATATTTTTCCATTACTTTCAAATCTTATGTTGTGCGCTGCATAATCTTCACAATTGATTTAGGGATGAGAGAATGGGAAAGGGAAACATATGCTTTCACTGTGACATAATAGTACTTGTTGCATTTACTCAAAGTCTTTTTTATTCATAAATTTGTTGAACATTAACAAAGTTTTTGGTCAAAGTCTGTATGTATATAAGGCAAGTTGGAGTTTGACATTTATTTTTGTATATACTATAAATACGTTACAGTCCCTTTTTCTGAAACAATGAAATTAACTTAAAAAGTTATTCATGTGTTCATGTGATTAATGCCAATAAAAAAAAAAATTCTTGATTTCCCAATAATGACTGGAATCTGACAGTTTGTCTTGAAATTTGTAATCAGAAATAACTCAAGTGACTGATACTTATCAACTGTAATTTTAGTAACAATTATTATGATTTGTATTATTGGATGGTGGCACTAATATTAGAATGTTAAATTCCCGGTTAGGACACTAGATGGCGCACTAGAAGTATAACATACCGGTACATGGTGCTACTATTTATAAATGAGTTACCAGACAGTCACAAAAGCATGCTGTGGGGTGCTGTTCCCAATCTAAGGGGAAAAAAAAAACATACACTCTGAATATGCGATATATTAAATAATGATTTTAAAGTGAGAGACATAACTATATTTACATTGACTTTTTTGGGTGAAACTATGGTTACTATGGTAAATTGCTTTGCTGTTTATCAGTTCATACTTTTCTTTGTGGTGAACCTTTTTAATAATTCTAATACAAGCAATAGTAATAGTGAACTGTTGCCTAACCAAATTGAACATTACAAACATAACTGATTCTGTAGGAATAATGACGCATCCCTCTAGTGGTCAAATGCTGTTATAGTTTCATTTCTGAGTGTGTTTACTACTTCTGCAGCACATGTAGGAAGAGCAGAAGTAGTAGATGAAACTAACACTTATAACATTACTGATATAGGCAATGCTAGCATACATGTTACAAGTGTACGAGTATCAACGGGACATAGTGTAGTGTAAGAACTGTAACTCATTTTATCCACTTTATTTGCTTAAAAAGAAATGTTTTTATGGACTGTAAACAACTCGCAGGGTGCCGCCATGTTCGCGTGACGCCATAAGCACGTCATCAACGTGTTGTGGACTTCCGCGTGAGTTTAAAATGTTGGACTCGAGCCATATATGTGGAGACCACAATATCAGAGACTTGAGGGGAAACTATTTAAACCTCTAAACAACCACATAAACACCCAGAGCACAATAATCGCATCAGGTAGGCTACTAAAAACCATGCAAACAAATATCTAAGTATTAAATTCTCAAATAAAGTTATTTTTTTATTATTTTTATTATTATTATTATTGATTAATAACACAACAGACTGCACGTTCAGACGTGTTTTGATTCCTGGATCGTTTTCCTCAGGAAGTGGTTTATGAAGAGCAGTAGCAGATCCATCTCTGGACTCCATCAGGTTCCAAGGTGAGATTTTCTGCATCTTTAATAGGTGGTTTGCAGTCACGTGATTGTGATGACGCGCTCATTCAGTCCCGAATGTATTTTGAAATTTTGACGACAAATATGAAACCGGACAATAGCCTATTGTAAACCTCCGAAATCATAAGTTGCCTTATTTCATTGTGCTATGGCTTTGCTGCTGTCTTTGACTGGTGATGAAATCTGTCTCACACAGAGACGCACCACGTGAGCGATTTCAGCCTATCCTAGATTTCTCCAGGATTTGCGCGCAACAGCAAACAATCTCACAGCAATTAAATTTGTTTTATAAATAACGCAGTCAGCAGCGCCGCACAGTCCTCTGTCAGATGAGATGTTGTCACGGTATATGTCCGAATATAAAACTCAGAAACACGAACTTTCCTGTCATGTCAGCCGTGCGCTCGAGGCGCACACTCTTCAATATCACGCACTAATGCAATCAATACATCTAGCCTAAATCGTTCATGACATTCTTTTAACTATAAGCAACCCAATTTGTCTAGATATGTAATATTATTTCCTTTGTATAATGAGCTTGTCTTTGTTTTAAATTATATTGTATTTTTATTGTGAGTGCATGTGAACTGCTGCACAGTCGTGTGATTTTAGTCAGCTTGATTAACATTATTACAATGTATTCCTATTTAACACAAATGCTCTTTGCTAATTATAGAAACTATAAGCAAAATTGAAAAGTTTGATCGATTTGAGCAACCATAAACGACGCAAAACATAGGCATTTTTAGTTTGTTATAGTGCTTCCTAAATATAGCACAACACTTCCTGCCCTCCATCTGCATTTCGCGCCATGGCAACGCAGTGACGTGACGTCATATGCAAACAAGCTATATTTTGGGGTTCATATTTGTCCTTCTTTGACAGCTGTTCAACTGCTGACTAAAACAATGTACAATGTTTTATTATTATTATTATTATTATTTATTACATGGCTTGGTTGAATTCTACTGTAGAATGCGGTCTGTTATGTATTTCTTGATAACAGCCGCTGCTAAGTATAACACACCGTTGCCATGAAAAACAGAGCGTTGCTATGGACGCAGGATTCTAACCGTAGAGACGGAACGGACTATTTTCTTTAGCGGAAGCAATGCAATCGTTTTTAAATCAATAAACTCCTTTTTAATCAATATTTTGTGTCAAATTATTGATTTATTTGGTAGGTAGCCATGTAATAAGTGGGATTTGAGTAAATCCATTGGGGCAATTTACTTTTAGAATGAATGTTTAGATGATACTATTATATTGCAACGTAATGTTTGTTAACTAACTGGACATCTGCCAGCAGAATTTTTTTTTTATAACCAGTTAGCGTCGCCAAATAGCTAATTATTTTATCTACGGGGGCCTATATGCTACCCATGTCAGATCCGGGGAAATAAATAAATATTTTTTTAATTATAAAATGTTCTAACATTCAGGCCCGGACTGGCCATCGGGAGCACCGGGAGAATTCCCGCCTGCTAATGATAATTTGGCCTGCTGCCAGCCAGCGTTTTTTTATTTATATATACTACTACCTTTACCAGTGATCATTTTCGAATTCGTCATTCAATAAAATTATTATTATAAAATAAAATCATGAATCTGTTAGTCTTAACTGGCAAGGCTACGATTCGACTTTAAGCCTCAGCCAAACGGTTAAACAGAAAATGCGAGCAGCACCCGATGATGAAGAGAAAACGGCAAGGTGTACGTAGCAGAGAGGGAAAGGACAACGAAAAAGAAAGCACTCAGAGCATCAAAATGTGGCAAAATGAATGACCTGTTCAGGGCTTCAAGTGCAGGTCAGTTTCATCTGTAAATACTGTACTTTTTTCTTCGTTAACTTAGTATTGAAATGCTAGCAAATGTAAGCGGTATAGCGCCCCTATTACTATCGTCACTCAAAATACTAAGGAGATTAATATTATTTAGTAGTGTAAAGTTACAATAGTAATTTAGCAGACAAATATTAACATTTATTAACAAAAAATAATGCAATATCATTTTATTACACAATTTAGAAAATTATGTCTGCCTATTTGTGAGGTTTAAAACTTTTTTCCTTTCCTTTATTTTCCTGTTTTTTGTTGTTTGTTTGTTTTTTTCAAATGAAGGTGGAGACAGTCAACCTAGCACTAGCTGTGGTGCAATGATCACACATTCAGCCAGGGACAGGGAGTGAGATGACATGTAGAAGCAAAATAGCAAAAATTAACATATTGTATGAAGTATAGTGTTGCTAAATGTTGGATATTTAAGTAATTTTAAGATAAAAACAACAACATTTTGTCATAAATATAATACTTAGATTTTTTACTAAAATAAATGTAGATTCTAGGCAAACAAATTACAATAAGGTGGTTGTTTTACACCAAGGTGGAGACAGTTCTGTTTGTAACATGAGGCCAGAAGAAGTGACAGGTGAAGAAGAGACAGGTACAAGAAAAATACGCACACTTCATATATACATACATACATATATATATATATGTATGTATATGAAGTGTGCGTATTTTTCTTGTACCTGTCTCTTCTTCAGATACTGGTGGAAGGGAGAGACAGAGAGATATTAGGGCAAATGAAGAGAAGGAAAAGGGAAGTGAGGATACCGTTCAAGAGAAAGTCTTTAATTATTTTACACAGCCCCAGCCTAAGGATTTAGACCAATAAATGTAATTTAGGAAAAAATAGGGTTGTCCGTGTTTCTAAATTTTATATGGGTGCATAGGATGGCCTGGGTGGGTATAGGATTTCCCGGCCTGAAATTGTGTCCCAGTCCGGCCCTGCTAACATTTATAATTATATTTATTTTAACAAATAATTATTTTAAATGTGATTTATTTTGTCATGCATTAGAACTATATACTAATATTAATAAGAATATGCTAATTCGTCTCTTCATTTACGTCACACCAGCAGTGATGTTATGTTCTTCTTCTCACCAAAATCCGTATTCCAACTAGCACCCTTTTTATGTTATTACAAAAATGGCTAAAGCGCTGTCTATGACACATTTAATTAAGAAACACATCAGACAAAGATGACAGGATGCTGTAACAACTTAACAGTTTTGTCTTTTGAAAGAGAACTAACAGATAATCATCAACATCTTAAATTGGAAACCCATCTGACTCTGTTTAGAACAGACATAAGCAATACAAGGTAAACTATAGCTAGGATTTGAGTCTGGCCGCCGTCGTGGCATTGGTTATATTTGCATGTAATAGGCTATTTGTGAACAAGGGGTTTTCTGAAATGTACATAAGCCACATGTACTGTATAAGCAATGGCAGGTGTCGATACAGGACTCAGACATTGTGATTTCTCTTCTTGATATATCAGGACTCGGGCTGGATCTCTCTCTCCTGCTTTGCTTTGTTCATGCATTGGCCCTTCACACTTCATCACACTGTGCAGCCGGCACTTCAGTGCTTAATGGTGAAGGAGCCTATGTAGTTTCTGCGGCACTAGTGGCACCTGGCGGAATTAAAAAAATAAAACAACCTTGCAAACTTTGCCCTTCCGCGCATCCCAGCTAAAGCCCAAAGTATACTTCGGTTGTCCGTGTGACATAATTTTGTCATCAGGAGGGTCCGCACACATAGATATCCATATAAGGCTAGATGTCTTAAGGCGGAGTCTCGAACGGCATCACCGGCGGCCATCTTGTCACAGGGAAGCTTTCTGGCGAGCTCTGTGGTATCTGAAGTAAGGTGAGTGATCAGCACGAACACAAATCCTCTTATCTCGCTGAAATCTTGATGGATTTACAAACGGTTTGGTTTCTTACAAACGTTATTAACGTGGCTATAATTCTTTCATATGGAAGTCCATTGTTATAATTATTCATATGTATGCAGTGTCATAACTACATCTCTGACGTTTATAACAAACCAAACCGTTTGAAAATCGGTAGAAAATTTTGCAAGTTATGGTTATTTAAAAGTACATGCACCATTAAAACACAATGTTACGAGTGAGCGAGCACCCTGTGGTAAGATGGCCGCCGTGTGCGGACGTCGACCTCCATTGGCTAGCAGGGCAGACGAGACATCTAGCCTTTATTATATGATATCTATGTCCACACACACCGCCCGCGTACAACAGCGCATGTGGGAGTGACTTGAGCGCTTGAAAACAAAATCCACTTGTTGTTAATGCGCATGTGCCGAACAGTGGGGATTTCTTTAAGAGTGCAAGGGAAGCTCGGCTTCTCCTATAATGTAAAAATAAAAGGTCAGATATGTACTATTGTGTTGACATTTTATTGACTAAAAATGCGTTAGATCACGTTCATCTCAAAGGCGAGTTCGTTCAGAATCAGTTATAGCAGGTCGGCTGACTCGATTTCCTTCTCATACATTCCTGTAGCGTCACAGTGCATTTCCCTGTTGAAGCCCAGCATCCATTGACCATTTTTGCGTCTCTGTAGTGAATGAGGAGTGGGCTGGCCTGGACTCCGGGCTTCTGCGTGATGATTGGAGGGTCTGTCGAAAGGCTGCATCTCCTTTTGATTGACAGCGATTTCATACAATGAAAAGTCGCTGATGCGTGGCGGGGTGGGCACGTGACAGGGCGGGGGATTGACAGGGGGGGGTGGGCACGTGATCGGTTCAGAAAACATTTTCAAATTGCACATTGAATTTTGCTACATTCATTGCGGGACACTTAATGGAAATGCAATCGCAAGTGTGAGTGTGAGTGTAAATGCAATTAAGAAAAAATAACATTTAAATTACAATTTTGCTACAGTTTTTGCTTGAACATGTTAAACATATCTAATATTTTCTGTAATACATTTTAATTTTAATTTTGCAAAATATGTATTCAATTTACGTATTAAAACTAGTGAATGAAATGGCAAATGTATATTTTATAATTGAATTTTCATTTTGCACCAAACGTTGCACAAATGTATGGGAAAATTTCAATTTAACCCATTTAATCCCACCGGTCACAATAGTGACCGTAAAAAAATGTTTCATTTCTAAGGCTATAAAAATGTTACTGAATGATCTATCAATGCATTTCCAGCAGATATTGAAATAATAAAGGGTCTCAATGAAATATGTGCAGTGTCGCATGTTTACTGTAAATTGTCACATGACCAGAGCTGTTTACTTCCTGTTTGCGCCAAGAGAAGAGGATGGCAGCAAGAAAGCTCCCAAAGAAAAGGTTATTAAAGTATGTTAACATAAAGATAGGACATAGATTTTTGGTACACATCATGTTTAAGGTGTCTAGTATTGATATATGCATTTGCAATTACTCAACTTTATTTAATGTGGTCATAGAACTCACAAACATGTCAACGGCAACAATAGTGACCGGTGGGATAACCCATTGTATCTACATGCTAATACACATAGGCTAACTGTTCTACCTTACTTTCTGCTGATACCTAACTTTCTACCTAATTTTACACACAGACACTATCCCGTGACCTCGAGACACTATCCCGCTATCCCGTGGCCTCGAGACACTATCCCGTGGCCTCGAGACACTATCCCGTGGCCTCGAGACACTATCCCGTGGCCTCCAGACACTATCCCGAGGCCTCCAGACACTATCCCGTGGGTCAGACACTATCCCGTGGCCTCCAGACACTATCCCGTGGCCTCCAGACACTATCCCGTGGCCTGCAGACACTATCCCGTGGCCTCCAGACACTATCCCGTGGCTTCCAGACACTATCCCGAGGCCTCCAGACACTATCCCGTGGCCCCGAGACACTATCCCGTGGCCTCGAGACACTATCCCGTGGCCTCGAGACACTATCCCGTGGCCTCGAGACACTATCCCGTGGCCTCGAGATAGTATCCCGTGGCCTCGAGATACTATCGCGTGGCCTCGAGATAGTATCCCGTGGCCTCGAGATACCATCTCGTGACCTCAGGATACCATCCCGTGGCCTCCAGACACTATCCCGTGGCCTCAAGATACTATCCCGTGGCCTCGATACACTATCCCGTGGCCTCCAGACACTATCCCGTGGCCTCCAGACACTATCCCGTGGCCTCCAGACACTATCCCGTGGCCTCGAGACACTATCCCGTGGCCTCGAGACACTATCTCGTGGCCTCGATACACTATCCCGTGGCCTCCAGACACTATCCCGTGGCTTCCAGACACTATCCCGTGGCCTCCAGACACTATCCCGTGGCCTCCAGACACTATCCCGTGGCCTCCAGACACTATCCCGAGGCCTCCAGACACTATCCCGTGGCCTCCAGACACTATCCCGTGGCCTCCAGACACTATCCCGTGGCCTCCAGACACTATCTCGTGGCCTCGAGACACTATCCCGTGGCCTCCAGACACTATCCCGTGGCCTCGAGACACTATCCCGTGGCCTCGAGACAGTATCCCGTGGCCTCGAGATACCATCTCGTGACCTCAGGATACCATCCCGTGGCCTCCAGACACTATCCCGTGGCCTCAAGATACTATCCCGTGGCCTCGATACACTATCCCGTGGCCTCCAGACACTATCCCGTGGCCTCCAGACACTATCCCGTGGCCTCCAGACACTATCCCGTGGCCTCCAGACACTATCCCGAGGCCTCCAGACACTATCCCGTGGCCTCGATACACTATCCCGTGGCCTCCAGACACTATCCCGTGGCCTCGAGACACTATCCCGTGGCCTCCAGACACTATCCCGTGGCCTCCAGACACTATCCCGAGGCCTCCAGACACTATCCCGAGGCCTCCAGACACTATCCCGCGGGCTCCAGACACTATCCCGTGGGCTCCAGACACTATCCCGAGGCCTCCAGACACTATCCCGTGGCCTCCAGACACTATCCCGAGGCCTCCAGACACTATCCCGTGGCCTCCAGACACTATACCGTGGCCACCAGACACTATCCCGTGGCCTGCAGACAATATCCCGTGGCCTCCAGACACTATCCCGTGGCCTCCAGACACTATCCCGTGGCCTCCAGACACTATCCCGTGGCCTCCAGACACTATCCCGTGGCCTCAAGATAGTTTCTCGTTGCCTCAAGATAGTATCTCGTGGCCTCAAGGATTTTATAAGGATTTTATACACTCTTATGCACACGCACACACACAGTCACACACACAAAAACACAAAAACACACACAAAAACACACACACACACACACATACACACACACACACACACACACACAAACACACACACACAAACACACACACAAACAAACACACAAACAAACGCACAGGTCAAATAGACCTATATTCAGTCTGTCCAATGGTTGATACAACACAGTATCCCACCGGTCACAATTGTGACCGATCATAAAACACACTTTTTCACATACTTTTCCATGAAAATTTAAAAAAATTATAATTGATTGTTTCAAAGGGATACTAATGACACATGATTTGGATATTTTTGTGTCTGAGAAAAATTTGGGATTAAATGGGTTAAATACAGAAATGCATTGTCATTTTGCATATTACATTTCAAATTGAAATTTGCTACCCATATCGCGGATTTTGCAAGTGTAGTCAAACTGCTGCAACCTGTTTCTTGGTATTTGCTTGTCGAAATTGCTAGCCAATTTTCATAATACATTTCACACAGTTATACATTTATATATTTCTTATATTATTACTTATTATATTTTTTATATTATTATTATTAGTAATAATTAAAAAATATGTATTAAAATAATAAAAAAAAATTGTTTATTGTTTATTTATACATAAATTCTGCCCTACGTTCCTTTTCAAGAAAATGCAGAGCTAGGTATAATTGTATAAATGTAATAATATAATAAAGGTATAAATAATAATATAATAAAGTATAATAATACTACTAACAATAATATTTTTTAAATATTTTAATAATTATTTTTTTAATTATTACTAATAATAATAATGTAAAAAATATAAGAAATAATAATATAAGAAATATATAAATGTATAATTGTGTGAAATGTATTATGAAAATTGGCTAGCAATTTCGACAAGCAAACACCAAGAAATATGTTGCAGCAGTTTGACTACACTTGCAAAATCCGCGATGGGACTGAGCTCGAATAGCCTCAGCGTCAGCGACTTTTTATTGTATGAAATCGCTGTCAATCAAAAGGAGATGCAGCCTTTCGACAGACCCTCCAATCATCACGCAGAAGCCCGGAGTCCAGGCCAGCCCACTCCTCATTCACCCCCAGAGACGCTGAGCGTCCGTGGGGGGGACATAATCGCAGCATTATATAATGAGCTTCCCCTCTTTGAAAGACCAGCAGCACCTATGAGCAGCACCGCCACTGGTGCCGAACTGGTCTTTCTGCGCTCACTGCCAAAGGAGTAGAGTTTGAAAGGCTCGAGCGCAACACGGAAAACAAAGTAATAATCAAATTAATAATATTTATCTTAAACGTTTCACAATGCCGCCTAAACATCTTCCAGGGCTCTCAAGTTTTGAAGACAGGCAAGAGTGACATTTCAAGACAGGCGGATTGGACGGGTCGCGGGAATGGGGGTGTTTCATTAATAATATTATTATTAGTGTTTTTGTTGTTGTTATTAATAATTGCTCAGACTTGCAAAAGAAAAGATTTGACACATGGCACTGACAATTCAACCAAATGCAAAGTATTTATTCAATTTCTGCGTGTGTGTGTGTGTGAGAGAGAGAGAGAGAGAGAGATTATGTGTTGTTTATTGTAAGTGTTGCCTTTTTGGACTCCTTTATCATTATGTGGTGTTGGCAACTTTCACCTCGGCTCTCCTTGTCTGCAACAAATGAAATAAATTTGAATGTTAACACTGATTTAACCCATATCTGCATGTCCATTAAAATCTATGAATTTCAGTAACGATACAAATACATTAGAGCATTATTCTGTCCATGTCATGGATGAATGTCTCATATATGCCAAACATAGAATTGGTTGTATTATTTAGGAAAAATGGTATTCATGAACATTGTAATCAACCTTTTGGATTTAATGTGCTATGTACCTTGAGCTCTTGCACACTCATTTCTGCAGTCACTGGCAAGTAAAAGTTTTTGACTGTGCTGGTTGACTTCAGTGACTGCTGTTTGGCCTGATGCCCCTTACTGTCTATGTGCTTTGTCACATCCAGCACACCTTGATGGTCACAGGAGTTATCTTGGCGGCAGATAGAGCACCAGTAATAGTAGCTGGTGCTTCCTACAGTAATAAATGGCCATCTAGAGGTCCATTCATTATTAAAAGAGCTCTTGTAGGTGGCTGTTCCTGGTACTTTTCTCTTGGTACTTCCCGTCTCTTCCTCTTCCACCTGCACCGTCTCCTCCTCTAATGGATCTACCCTTTTCAACCCCCTTCTCTGGGCCAGCATCCTCTAATCTGACCTTTTTAGGGGACTCTCCTCTCAGGGCGAATGAGAGGATGCTTAATTGCTTTTTACCTGACATCTTGAAAGACAGATGCAATGATTAATGCATCCATGGCCAGGATATAATTATAAAATATGACATGATTTTAAAAGTGACCTATAACATCGAATTTATTTAGCGCTACTAAAATGATTAAGCCTATTTGGAGAGAGAGATGTTTATTAT
Source organism: Abramis brama (assembly GCF_963993115.1). NCBI lineage: Eukaryota > Metazoa > Chordata > Actinopteri > Cypriniformes > Leuciscidae > Abramis > Abramis brama. The sequence continues at coordinate 36,834,439 of NC_139968.1, forward strand.
GTGACAATATATCAGTCATCGTGTGATAACGAAAATATGACTAGGCCTAGACTACTTGTTCTGAGCAGGTGTTGTCAGTGAACAGGCTGTAAAACTGTTGGCTAAGTTACAGACACTCATGAAAAACTGATGGAAATTATCTGGGAAACATTCTCTAACAGCAGTCAAGTTGTCACTGTTTGTGTCAAACAAGTTGTGAATTCGTTGTAACATTAAAACAGGAGATCATGACCTACTCTGTGCTCAAAGTGATGCTCGGAGCTCCAGTGGTTTCCTCTGTGGGTGAACAAAACTTTCGGGAGACTGTGTAGCAGAATCACGTGATCAATTCCCGGGTATGCTTTTTTTTCATTGGACCAGAAATGAGTGACTGTGATGTTCAATGCGTGAAGCTTGAGAGCCACTGATCTGCCTGCTGACCTTGCATGGTTCGGAAAAATGTGATTGGTTCAGACTGGTCCAATCAAGAGGTTGCAGGTCTTCATTTGTTTTATTAAAACCCATGCCTTGTCAATACGTGTGTTTGACTTCATGCGGCTCTGTGCAGACCAAATGGCATATGACTTCAAAATAACATGATTCGTGATGTCATATGCCAAACGGTCTGTGCATCACATTGGCTTTTTTAATTTGGCATTAGATTTACTTGGGCAGCGTTTTCATTTTCACGTCCTCCTGTTGTTTAAATAGCAGATGCATTTGCACCCATGGGCGTGTTGGTCTGAAAACCAGGTGTGTTGAGGCGCATTGTTGGCGCGTTGCTATTTTGAGGCAACTGAAATAGACTGTGCCATTGGCCAACTGAAACCTGGTCTAAAGTCAATGGCTGGTGCAGTTTTTTTTTTTTTTTTGAAGAGCGCGTTAGTAATATGCGCCTATAGGCGGGTCTTATAACATGCGTAACCTCGTGCACGAGTAGAGCAAAAGCTTGTATTATCGTATAAAATGAAATCCAAAAGGGTCAAGGTTTGTCTGGTTAACATGGTCTGTTCGCCCCTGCTGTTAGATGTAACTTCACCATTATGTGCACAAAAGCACCTTTTACTGTCATTCATTCATAGTATTATTATAGTTTAAAAGTCACAGATTTAAAATATTTTAAAAGAAACTTGTGTCTGAGAAGTTGTTATATAAAGTGAGTGATCAGTCACATGGTATTATGAGTCATGTGTCACGCTACACACACTCAAAGACAAAACGCTGTGACAACTGAGAAAAATGTTATTAAACTTGTTGAAAATGCCACTTTTTAATTGAATTTTGCTTTATTTGATTTTTCTAAATATGAGCATATTTGAGCCAAACTTATGTCACAGAACAGATCATGGACTTTACTACTACTTGTGTAAATGTGTAATGATACGCATAAAAAATGTGTAAATATCCTTTGATATTTTACTATAAATATATAGTTTGCATTATAGGAGAAATGTGTAGCAGTTTCAAGAAGTGATACAAACATAAAATGAATCATTAAAAATGTGTATAACAACAGTGAATCATACATTGTACTTGTTCTTAAAAATACTCTCAGACAGACAGACAGACAGACCAGTATGATGTTTATAAAAAAAGGTGTGATATCAAGAAAAGTTGTTTTTAGAAATGACTTCAGCTTCTCTTGCTCGAGCTGGAAATAACTGTAGACTTTAGCTCTGTTTATAGAGCACTAACAGACAAGACAGAGCAGGTTACTTTTGATATGAAACAGTCTCAGCTTTCATAGTACCGCTAGATGAGATTTTCATATTTTCTAGTAGTATCATTTTGATATGATAATAAAAAAAGTTTTTAAAAAAAGTTAAACTTCAGCATTGATGTGTATCTCGTGGTAAAGCTGTTCTGTGGAAAGCAGAAGTCACACTGTGAATGTCGTATGTGATGAAGTGGAAAAAACACCCTTAAACCACACGCTATAGAGACATCAGCATAAACTGACATCAACCACAGATGTCCCGATATAGACACATGCTCAAGCAGACCCTGTTTACCCTACACATCAAACCACATCTCTGTGGAGATATAAATTATTCAGACCACAGCAGATTATCTCATCTCACATAAATACAAATACACAAAAACCGCTATAGTTTAATAACATAATACTTTAATTATATTCCAATACTTTAATGCATTTAATATGTGTAATATAATAAATATATCCCACATTTCTGCCACAATACCATGGTTACCACAGTAAATCCATGGTAAATGTTGGTGATTTGTTGATTGAAAAGCCTTATTGTTGTGGAACAGAGATTATCCTGTTTTCCACATCTGAGCGCATTAACCCCTTTTCCTTTTTCAGAATAAATTAAAGGCCTAAAGGATAAACCAATATAAACCTGTATAATACGTATTATTCCATATTTAAGACATCAGAGTAGCAGTTTGTCCCATATAGATGGTAGCCTATATTATCATCATGCAAAAAACACGTTTGTTTCCTGATAATGGTTTGTTTTCCTCAGGTGGCGGTTTATGAAGAGCAGGAGCAGATCTTCTTCATCTCTCACAAGTTTGTATCTGGACTCCATCAGATTCCCTTAAAGTGAGATTTTCTGTCTACATCTTTATCTAACTCATCTTTAACATTTAGGGGTTCATTTTGTCCTTCCTTTGAGTGCTGCTGCTAAAACTGCTGACCAAAACAACCTATTGTTGATGATGTAATGAACAATGTTATTTATTTATTTATTGAATTAGGGACTGTTCATTTTTTTTATTTAAGGAGCTATCAGAGGAGTTTTGAGATATAGTCAAAATAGACTTAACCCCCATACAGCAGTGCAGCGATCGTTTCCGCACCGAGTCTATTTCTGCTGTGCTGCACGCGCTGAATTAAAGTGACAGCTCATGGTTGGTGGTCAAAATGAACACAGATTGACATGAAAATATAATAATCTCACCATAAACGCATTTAATTAAATAAAATGTAGTAATCTCACCATAAATGTATTTATTAAATACTACTATTTTTCACAGTCATCTTTATACTTTAAGAACGGGGTTAATCAAGGAAAACTACAATTTACCTTGACATAATGAACAACACTCGTCTCATTGGTGGAGGTGGAAAAACGAGTTCTTTGTGACATGCAAGATTAATTGTATTCAAATTTAAATGCAACAGAAAAGGCATGAGAGTCGGCTGTTTTTGTCAGTTTTAAGTTTTAATTTAAAATGTTTGAGATTTTAATATAAGTAGGCCTACATGGTTAAATATTTTACCACTTGCTTGAGCAAATTAATATATAAATCTATATAGAAGTAGCCTAATGCATTGAATAATACGTTGTTTAAATTGTGTTTAAACGTGAATACGTCTATTAAAGAGTGTATGTGTATAGAGAGAATCGCAATGCTGACAAAACTTTTTTTTATTTTTTATTAAAGTTGCTGACTTCTGGATTTGAAATAAAAATTGTGTGTATTCAAAGCTGAATTTTCAGCATCATTACTCCAGTCTTCAGTGTCACATGATCCTTCAGAAATCATTCTAATATGATGATCAGGGTTCGTACTGGTGCTTGAAATCCTTGAAAGTGCTTGAATTTTGATGTTGTGTTTTCAAGGTTTGAAAAGTGCTTGAATTTTGGATAAAATGCTTGAAAATGCTTGAATTTGTAACTGTATTTCTTTCACAAGAAATATCTTTCTGACGAAATAGTTCTTTATTAAATGGAGAAAAAAAATGTAGCCCTTCAGAATCAGATACAGATTGATATACAGATTGATTTGCGTTACGCTGGCAAGAGCAAAAGTAGGCGGAGTTTTCATTTTGATTTCCGCGGTTGTTTGGATGCACCGTTTTTACTGGCCACGCAGCGGCAACAGTTGAACTATTTTAAACTTTGACCGCGGCGTGCGCGCGAGCTCGCTGAGCTCCGCTTTGGTCCGAGTCGCACGGCGCAAGCCATTGAAATATATCGGTTTCATTTCATAGCGCAGCGCGGTCCGCGTCCTATCTGAAAGGGCCATTAGTGACTGAGAGTACTTGGTGTGACAATGTAATGTAAGTATTGCATGTCCGTTATGTCACGTTCATTTGTGGAATATGCAGTGAACATTGCCAAAATTACAGAACTGTAACGTGCAAATTAACCTGCAAACGTTAGCCCAGTGCATAACAACAGTCGTTGATTGCTGAACTGAAATCAGTCAGTGTCATAAGAAGTATACTGTTACTGTAAGGTTTAGGATGGCCCTGTGCAATATTTACACTGCTCTATTCCAGTAAATGTATTAGCTAACGTTATGTCTTGGCCCAAGACATCTTGGCAATGAAATACATTTATCAGGCAGGTGCCTGTGCACTCAGATATTGTTCAAACCTGGTCTATATCAAGAATGTGTCCCAAAACGGGAAGGCCTGTCAAATATTTCTGTTCAAATCTTCAAGTCTTCATATTTGAAATTAATTCAGTTTTACAGCCTATAAATCACATTATCTGGTAAGCACTATTTGGACATTAATATAATAAAAAGTATATTATTCATATGGCTATATACTTAGTGATACATTTTGAAGAATAACACTTGTGATTGGCTTAAATATTAGGGCTGCACAATATATCGAAATATTGCAAATGTATATATATTACAATATGCATAATTGCATATAGCAACGGCTTGCAATAACTGGTCATGAACAAAAGACAAAGAAAATCACTCACTGCTTTTGGCTGAATAGGCTAACTTTTGTAGCTTTAATAAGAATCAGTATATTTAATTCATGCAGTGAAAACTAAGCAGTGTTTATTTTTACATTTGATTAATCAGTTTCTGTTGTTAAATAAACCTAATGTAGGATAACCTGAACCCCTAAACCCCAGTGATGTTAAAATAACACTTCTTATGCTATAGTAAAACACTGATGTTCACTGTCTTGAAGTTGTAGGGATATTTTCTTATCACAAAAAGAATGTGAAACACGTATGTGTAGGTTATATCATTTTAAAGACATTTTAAAGATAATTTAAGTTAATTTGACACACTTTAAGCATTATCATATTGCATATTGAATATCGCATTATTTAATGAGTTATCGCATATCTCATTTTTCTTCAATATCGTGCAGCCCTCTGCTATTATGAAACATTTGGCTGTTTATCTCTTTTGATGTGATAAAAACACTAAATAATAATTTTAACTATGTATTGGTATGTAATTTACGGTAGTGTAAGGTGCTGGAAAAAGCTTTAAAATGGACCTGGAAAGTGCTTGAAAAGTGCTTGAATTTGACCTTGGAAAAAGTGTACGAACCCTGGATGATTTGTTGCTCAAGAAACATTCATTATTATTATCAATGTTGAAAACAGTTGTGTAAAATTTTTTTCTTTTTTTTTTTTCTTTGATGAATAGAAAGTTCTTCTTCAAAGTTATCATCTAAAAGAGACTCATGGTATTATGAGTCAAGTATTGCTTCACTCACATACAGACAAAATGCTACAACAACTGAGAATGTAATTTAAATTTAAATTCATTTAATTTAATTTTAATGAGCATATTTGAGCCAAACTTTTCTGTAACAGAACAGATCAAAGACTTAAAACTACTGCTTTGAGAAAATTATGTAATGATCCACGTGTGTAATGATACACATAAAGGAAATGTAAATATCTTTGGACAACAGAACTGTTATTTTACTGAAGAATATAGGCCTAGAAATGTAGAAGAAATGTATAGTATATGGATTGCAACTTTTAGTTAGTTACTCCCCAGAAGTGATGGGGAAAAAATAACCACTGAACATTTTATGATAATATAAATATTACAACAGTGAATCATGTATTTATTCTTAAAACGACTCTTAGACATTGACAGTCAAAAAATGGTGTGACATCAAGAAAGGTTGTTCTTAGAAATGACCATCTTCTCATGCTAGAGCTGGAAATAACTCTGATTCTAGCGCTGCTTATCTGCAGGATTGTTCCATTTAGTATTTTAAGGTCACTGTTTTCATGCAACACGTCCATTTCCTCATGCAGTGAAAAAACACAGACAGGCAAGACAAAGCAGGTTACTTCTGATGTGAACAGTCTCAGCTTTGTTAGTATATGATATTTTAATATTTTTCAGAAATATCACTGTTTGATTTTATATCTTTTTGTTTTTGAAAAGCATCAGCATTAAAGGCAGGGTAGGTAGGACTATATAAAAATAAAAGATCCAAATTTGTTAAAACTTTCTATATATATCAATACATAATTAAAATGTAAGTACTCTGAAAAAAAGAGTATAAAAATCAAGTGACTCTAGACCGTTTAATCTGTATTAAACACAGCTCATTATTTCGATTCGGGACGAATCAAAGGATTGGCTTAGGCGACTGTCACTCTCTCTCGCAACCATGGCAACCACCCTTTTGCCACGGGATCTGCCCACTTGCGCGCGCACGTTTGATTTGAGGAATTCGAGAGGCACGGAACCTAGGAATAGCAAAACAATGGCAGAGAAAGAGCAATCAAAATTCACATTACCGGCATGCAGTTAGTGAAGGCAAACAAGGCAAAAAAAGAAGACAGTACAAGAAAAGGTAATGAACAAAAAGTCTTTGGATAAACAAAGAAATAAAACGCGTGTCAATATCATCGTGGCTTTCCAGCGACCACCCCGTCCTCAGCCTCTACTTCCTCGGACCCTAGTTGCACGCCACGGCCTCTTGCACGACCTCCTCTGCTTCGCCCTAAAATTATTTTTATTTTACAAAAGGACATTTTACAAACCTACATTTTGCGCATGTGCTCCTGCATGCACTTTTCCAGTCACAACACAGCAATCAAAGGAGGACGCGCTGAAAACTGTAATGCTGTTCTCTTCCTTCATAACTCGTACTGAGAATGTTTGAGTTGCAGAGGAATTTGTGACTGTTTCAGCTGTTCAACCACATCAAAGTTTCGTAATTAGTAAGTCCGTGCTTTTTCTCTTTTTGTTCTTATGTGCTGAAGGGCTGCTGTGCCTTGGTGAAACGGTGTTTGTACGTACGTGAAGAGCTCTTTTCCAAAACGCCATAAACCTAAAAAGCTGCCTCAAAGAACCAGCAAAAGTAATGATTATGAATGTGTAAAATATTGCAATAAGACATTTTAATTGTTTATTAATTTCTGTGTCGGCTGCAAAGATGAAGTTGACGATATTTGACTCGCGATCTTCGCAGTAGGCTAGTGAACGCATGCACCGGAGAAATGCACATTTAGGCTACATAGTTTTATTTTGTTTTGGATGGTTTTGTTTAGAACCAGATTTCTGTAAATATATTCCACATTTTTTAGGCCTGTGAGGCGAGGCTACGGTTCGGTTCACGATGATATAATCTCCAGTTCAAGCACCTTATGTTGTGATTGATAGCCTATATTTACTTTATGTATTTAATCCAGGAATGAAAATATTAATGAATTAATGAAAAAAATATATATTAAAATTAAGATACAATTAATACAAAACGAAATTCGTTTTAAAGAAAGGCTTTGTGCTTTCTGTTTTGAGGTCTCTGTTAAAGTTTGAAAGTCTTAGTGCAGCTTTCAGAGCGCTCGCGTCCATAATGGAGAACTGTCAAGTAATATTGTTTTTTCCTCATAAATGCAAACACGAAAAATAAAAGACAAAAACTTTTTTAAAAAGACAAACCATAAATTTAGAAAAAAAAAAGAAAAAAAAGATGGATTTATAGCGTTTTGGGGGGAAAATGAATGGATTTATACCGTTTTGAAAATGTTATTTTTTTTTTACTTTGAATTGATCATCAACAATATTGTTGTTTGATTTAATAATCACTGTTGCAAGAAGTGCCTAGTTAAGTTTTTTTTTTTTTTTTTTTTTTTTAAGTGGAAAAAGTAGGGGCTGCCACAGATTATGTTTAGTTAGCTCCTTTATTGTTTTTTTCTATAGCCTAGAATAATATAGGTCAAATGCAGCAAGTCAAAAGACCAACTGGACCTTCTTTGCCAGTTTGCTCACATTTCTTTGAAGGATGGCAAAAATATCGCCTGAATATCGATATCTAGATATTGGAAAAAAATATCGAGATATTCATTTTTGTCAATATCTCCCACCCCTACATGCAGAACACCATATATGTTATGAATCTTACACGAAATTCATCTTCATCACAATATAACTGATGGTAATGTAAAAAAGTGTATCAATGCAACCTGTTTTTAGCTTATATAACTAGCTCGTTAGCGAATCAAAAAATATATATTTTAAATTTACCAATATCAATATGCAAGCTTGATAGTGAGTACTAAAATACATCTTATTTGTTTATATTCATAAGCAATTAGCGTTAGATTTTTTTATTACATGTGATTCTGACATGATGTCACTACATGCACTGTGCTCCTTCCTCTCTGCTTGTCTCAGGTAAATAATGCGTCTTCAGCTCAGCGGTTGGAGTCGCGCGTTCATGTGTTTTGGGGGCGTGGCTTTGGAAGGAGCCCAGAAGGGAGGGGGTGGAGTGAATGGAAATAATGAACTGTCTTTAAAACAGTCGTGAGAGGTCTACAGACACTCGATTTTTATACTTTCTTTTTCAGAGTACTTACATTTTAATTATGTATTGATATGTACATAAAGTTTAAACAAATTTGAAAAAGAAGTTTTTTAGACCATTCCTACCTACCCTGCCTTTAAGGGGTATTTCGTGGTAAAGTTGTTCTGTGTAAAGCAGAAGTCAAACTGTGAACATCGTATCTGAAGGAATAGAAAAACACCCTTAAACCACATGCTATTGACACATCAACACACACACACACACACACACAACCTGACATCAACCACAGATGTACAGTTATAGACTCATGCGCATGCAGACCCTTTATGTCTACCCAACAGATCAAACCACATCGCTGTAGAAGTAAATGATTCAGACCACAGCAGGTTATATTTTTGACACAAACTGAGCTGCTAGAGCCTCAAACTGCCAGGGGCCCCTAAAAGAAGTTCAAGGACATTTTAACAGAACAACAGCAAAATTACAGTACTAATGTGTATGGCCATCTTAATTTCTTTGCTTTCAAATGTTAAACCATCAAGCTTTTATTTTGGCAGAAAACATCAGGTAGACCTTAAAGCTTCTCTTTTGTTGACAACAGATTTACAACTAATGCTGGAGATGGTAGGTGCCTATTGCGTTTTAAAATGCATTTTATAAGCGACTCAAAGCTAGTGCACTTGAAGAGATGGAGTTTGTGTGAAGCAATATTTACATGAGTTTCTCATGTGTAAATGAACTCAGTGTAACACTTCACCATAAACACTCACTACGTCAGACTGTATTTATATAGTTAAATTGCAGCCTTTACAATTGATGGTCACACTAAGCCAAAGGGATGAAGTTATTCTGCTTATTGTACATATACAATACAACTAGTTTCATAATTGTGACCACACAGATAAAATAGAGGTCGACCGATAGTGGATTTACCAATAACGATATCTAGGTTGGACCACGCTGGTCGATAACTTATAGTTTTTAAAATGGGTACTGAATGAAAGCAAAAATAACTCTACAGTAAAATAGTGCTGAATTGTATTACAAAAATAAAAAAAAGCAGTACTGAACTATGAAAATGTACTGTATTTTTTTAATATTATTAATTTAATTATACCTTGATAATTTATGTTAGTTCATAGTACACTGCCTTGTTAACAGATTTGAGATGTAAAAATGTATTAGTAAATGATGAAATTAACAATCTAACAGTGAACAATATTCTACAGCATTTACTAATCTTAGTTATTGTTACAGATGGACTCTTATTGTAGAGTGTTACCATTTCATATAAATCCAAATATTCTTGCTTTAAAGATGGCCTTCACTAGCTTTAAATAGGCAACTTTGTTGGTTAACCAATGGTAACAATCGTGACATTAAACATTTGGGTTGGTCTTGCAAGGACTTTTGCTACACCATTTTAGCGTACAATAACGGGGCTAAAGGCACATCTTCAGAAAAATGTTCTTCTATACTAATCCTAATACACTAAAGTGTATGATTGCAGAAAAACAAATATATATATATATATATATTTGTTTTTCTGCAATCATACACTATGGGATTAGTATAGAAGAACATTTTTCTGAAGATGTTTATATTGAACATTGAAGGAGCAACAGATTTTGGGTGAAAATAAATCATAGAGGGGGTTCATTTTGTTTAAAAATCTTATAAATTTATGAGGTGGTAAAAGGGGCCTTTTGAACACATGTTCTTCCATTATTATAAAATTGTTGTTGTCCTGTCACACTGTGTTTTCAGGCATACTGATGAATAAAGTTCTCAACAAAGTTTAATAGATGAATAAAGTTCTCAACAAAGTTTAATAGCAAGTATACTCAAAAACATTGAACAGGCGTTAGCAAACACAACTAAACATGATCGTGAACAGACAAAGAGTAAAGACAGGGGTACAACTATATAGCGAACTAAACAATGTAACTAATAGAACAAATGAGTCCTTAAACTGAATTAAACTGAACATAATGATGACATCTCCACTAATGCAGCATCTAGCCAACAACAGTTATGTGTCTATATATAATACAAGTATCAGATCTGGACTCTGTATCGGCAGATACTCAATATTTAATGACTCTGAAAAATATCTAGCTGAAAATAGAAATATATATTTTATACACCGGTTAATGTTGTGATTCTCACCAATCCCAAATCTCAACCACAGACTCCCGGTGAAAGTGATCAGCTGGATCTTGCACTGAAGTGAAGACTGAAGTTTGATCATCTTCTGACATCTGCATACACTACTTCATCCTCCTCTTTAACATTCTGTACAAAACACAAGATATAATAACAATAAAACATTTGAAACCTGAACACTTAATGAGATTAAGTTTGAGTTCAGATATGTTTTTTCGTAAGACATTGATCAGGTCCAGATTCTTACTACTGCTAATGTGAAGCAGCTTGAGGAAACAGCATCAAACCTTTTGACATCTTGCTGATATACTTAATTTAGACATGCAAATATTTAAACAAATTCTATTACAGTGAATATTAATAACAAAAAAAAAATTCATAACTGAGGTGTTTAGAGATGGACAGAAATACTTATTATAATGCCGTGATATGACAATAAAATAGTGCCCGTCCCCTTTTTCAGCGGCGTTGGTTCCGGATGTATTTCTTAATTTTTTTTCCCCATATGGGATTTCTTCGTTAAAGAATTATAATAAGCCATGAACCAAGCCAATCAGCTACGATGTGAATCACAACATTACAAACTATGATTTGAAAATTGAAAATAGAAATCGGACAAAAAATTGGACAAAAACACAAAGGTACAAGACTGTGTACTTTACGGCTTTAGTGAGGGAAAGAACTGCAATCCCATGAAGAATTGAAAACAGCATAATCAAGTTTAAAACGATGTAACACATATAGACATGCAGAACATGCAGTGCATTTGTCACATTCAGTTTCCTGTTTATTTCAGCTGAATCTCGCTGAACTACAGCACGATTACTGGCTTAAGATTTTTTAGCACGTATTTGAAAGTAGAAAAGTCTAAAGTGTTGATGAAATTTAGAGATCCTGCACTCTTTCAGTGTTTCTTGGTTGCTTTAAAAACATATTGCAGTACAAATAACCTTCAGACAAGCTGTTCTGTAAAAATGTTGGACAGTGATGTCATCAGCTGACAGTAAATACAGCATTAGTGTCTATCGGTTGAACATGACAGAATCATCACTGAATGGTCCAATAACTTTCTTAAATATGTCATATGGTGCTGTTTTGTCTGTGTTTGTAAAATGATACATACAAGCACACAACTATAAATCTGACTGGTAAAATTATAAAGAGCACAGCATAAATTTAAGAATAAATGATCTCACCGATTTCTGTGGATTTCTTTTTAAGAACGTCGGATCAGCATAAGTGACCTCTTTAGCTGTTTAGACAAAAATGACAGATGAATTAAAACCTCAACACACAATCTCATCTAGATCTGTTTCATTATCATGAAAGGGGGAGGGGGGTTAGCTATTGTAAGAGAGAAAAAAAAAAAAAAAACACGAGTCGGAGATAGGAGAAATTAAGATTTTGTTCATATCTCCCACTCCTTAAATGTATTAAATAATCATGACCAAAATAATTATGATTATGATTTTTGCCATAATCAAGCAGCCCTACTGTAGATGATATAAACAAATCAGTCAATCAACAATCATAATCTAAGTTAATTGTTGAATGTTTAATTTAGTTAAATAATCTATAGAAATGTCACCCCTGAGTTAAATACAAACAGAGATGTTAATTTGATCACCATAGAGGGCTGCATCTTTACACGTGTAGGAATATGGTCATAAATTGTAGAGAAAGCTGAGTATTATTAAAATCATTTAGATGTGCATTTCTGAGTTTGTATTTCCGGTGTGTTTTGATGAGGTTTTGAGAAATATATATATATATATTAAAAAAAAAATTGTGCAAGTGAGATGAGTAAAGAGCACTGTCCAGTGTCATTATTACTACACCCAGTATGCATATAGTATATAATATTATTTTGGTCTGTTTATTTCAATAAAAAGGAACTAGACAGTATAAACTTAAAAATATATTTTTAAAATATATTTATGGCTATAAATTGGAAAACTAAAAATGGTAAATATATATATTTGTAAAGTGTTATTTGTTATAAAACTTGTTTGTAACACTTGCCTTCTTGATCAGTTTTTCTACATTTCTTGCAGATGCAGAAGATCCCAACGACTATAACAACAATCATCAGAGATCCAGCAGAGATCCACACTATCAGAGACAAGTGTGAAGAAGACTGTGTGTCCGGTGCTGTAATGATAAAGAAAGAAGTGAAAGCATCAGTCTGATCTTCATCAGAAGCCAGAGATCAGGTCAGTAAATACACACATATATCATCAGCGCTGTGGTACCTGCACATGTGTGACAGAGTGTGTTGATGTCCAGTTATCAGTCTCAATACAATCAACAAATTAATTAAGTGAATAAATGTGAATAATATCATTAGTGCTGTCGTACCTTGAGTTGAGTCTGGCTGTGAAGTAGACTGACCATCCAGCTCTGTAATGATAAAGAAAGAAGTGAACGCATCAGTCTGATTTCCAACAGAAGACAGAGATCAGGTCAGTAAACACACACATATATCATCAGTGCTGTGGTACCTGCACATGTGTGACAGAGTGTGTTGATGTCCAGATGTGTGGTCTGGTTGCTGATGGTATTGTTCAGCACACAGCTGTAGGTGTTTTTATCCTGATATTCCACCTCCAGAGGTAGAGAGAGACTGATGCTGAGATCACACACACTGATGCTGGACAATACACTGATTCCTGCGTACCAGGAGAGAGTCGCATCACACACATTCAACACTGATGAACACACCAGTGAACAATTTGATGAAGATGAAGAACATTTTGAAGAGTTACTGATGATGACAGGAACAGGCAGACGAGCTGAGAAAGATTAGAACAATCAGGATCAATCATGTCAGTAAATAAGACGGATCTTTTTGACCATTTTTATATGTTGAGAGAGTTTCTGATGTCATTCACAAACAGACTATGAGTCCAGATTTATAAAAAAAAGTTTGAGATGCCAGCTTCATAATAAATCAAAAGGAAAGTGTTCAATAGGCTGAAAAGGAAAGTCAAAAATATGTGTGTATCTCAATATTTTTTATTTATTTCAAGATTGAAAAATCATTAATTATTGTGTATCTGCTTTAATTATAACAAACAAAATATGTTACTCACCGTAGATGGTAAGACTGAAACTCTTGCTCACACGATCTTTAACCTCTAGTTTATAAACTCCAGCATGTTCAGTTGTGGTGTTTGTGATGGTCAGAGATCCAGTTTGATCGTCCAGCTTCAGTCTGTCTCTGAATCTCCCATCAAGATCATCATCATATACAGTCATTCTGTTGTCCATTACATTGATTTCAGCTATTAAAGTGTTTTCATCTCCAAACCTCCAGTAAATCAGATCATCATCCTTCATTTCAGTGAGATCAGAGTTTAGAGAGACTGAATCTCCCTCCATCACTGACACTGACTTCACTGCGTCTGTGACAGCAAACACTCCTGAAGAACAGAGATTATCACAGATTAAGGGTGCAAATAACTTTGCTGATTTACTTAAAAATACCATTTCTTGTAACTATAATGATGACTATAACTATAGCAGCACAGACACAGAAATAGCTGGCTATTAAATAGAGAAAAACAAAACGAAGAGCAGCACAGACAAAAAAAAAAAAAAATAGAAAGAAAAAAATACTGTTCAACAGACAAAGAAATGGGAAAGGTTTGAAAAAGAAAAGCACCATTCCACAAAAATAACAGCATCAGCATCAGCATCATTGCTAAAATACTAAAGCATGTACTAAATTACACTGATATAAAAAAAAATAAAATATATATATATATATATATATATATATATATATATATATATATATATATATGAAGAGTTCAGATGCAAAAGCCTCTAAGTGCCATCTGAAATTTTCTTCTAGAATGATCATTTTTATCAAGCTCGTAGATTTAAGTTCAGTAATTTCACTTAAATGGCAATGAAAATTACCTATTAATTGTCATTTAAGTGAAATTACTGAACTTAAATCTACGAGCTTGATAAAAATGATCATTCTAGAAGAAAATTTCAAATGGCACTTAGAGGCTTTTGCATCTGAACTCTTCATATATATATATATATATATATATATATATATATATATATATATATATATATATATATATATATAAAACATACATTTATAACTTACCAACCACTTGCCACAAACACGAGAGGAACAAAACAACAACGTGAACCATTTTCTTTAAAATATCATGAAAAAGACTGCTTTGAAATGACAGAACTCGTGTGCTTGTGAATCCTCCCCTAACAGGAACTGACCACCCTTCAGCTGAGGCACTCTAGCTGTGATCATATATATTACATATATACATATACACATATATCAAGTTTGCTGTATCTTTTCTTTAGATTTTTTTATTTTTTATCTTTCAGGTCATGAATTAAAAATGTAAAAAAAAAAAAATGTGTGAAGAGGAAAATTGTGAGGTTCAGCAAGAGAGGCAAAACTAATTATTGACTGATATACTGATGTCTGTCCAATAATATAAACAAAAACAACTAGTTTTATTAAAAATAACTGGAGGAACTGTAGTGCCTGCAGTGATATTTAATAGTCTAAATTGAACCTTGTTAATATTTGAGTGTGCATAATAATCTTCATTACAACCTTTATAATATGGACATACACTCATTTATTTGTTTTTTGTTTGCTGAACCGTTGATATAAGGCAGGATGATTAATGCTTTCATGTTGCTTACCCTTAACTGTCACCGTCCCACAGGTGGGACGTTTGCCCATATATATTTAGAACAATAATATCTATAGGTTGAAATCAAATCAAATACTGCCAAAACACCCATACTATTTCTGAATAGGATGTATACTTCATAAATTGTATGAAATTATGGAAATACATGGTTCAGATCACTCAAAACAATGGAGACGCCCTTATATGGTCAGTAAGGAAGCTGGCTGTCCATCTAGTGAAAAAGTGTGGTACTGCGCCCAAATCAAACTTACTGAAAGCTCATTTTTTGAGATATCAACCTAAAATTTGGAACACAACTTGTTTAGATTTTTGGCTTTAATTTTCTAGAAGTTTTAGTGTAAAATATATTTTGTAATATATATATTTTATATAAAATATAAATAATTATATTTTTATATTCTATATTTTCATAAACTCAAACTTATATAACTTTTTTTCTGTTTCACTTTCATAATTTATTTCACTTCTACAATAATCTGGCTAATGTCTTCTTAAAAACAAGACCAACCATATGTCTATATTCCAAAGCATTCTTGAATTACAACCATTTAAGTTTGTATAGTGATTTTTTTGTCTTTTTTGGGGGGGGGGGTGACAGTTAAAGGGCAAATTCTGACCCACCATCTGAATATCACAGCAGAAATTGAGGCACATCAGACTACTTTCACTTTCATTTGACCAGAATCAACCAATATGCAATATTGCCTTCGGGTTCTGTAATTTGACAGAGTAAATAATGATATTTCACTATTGTCCTGTTTTTAATTATCCATTTTTAACAATTTTATCTTTACACTAAATGTCAGGAACAGCTGTCGTGAAGTCAAATTATGCATTGAGGGCGGGGTTTTCCCGCTGAGACAGGAAGAGAAAGAGACCGTTGCAGATGCCATTTCTACACAGCAAAACACCAGCGGAGCGCCATTTGAATCTTCAGTAGCCTATATCTTATTCAATTTACCAGAGCCACAGCAGTTAAAATGATGGGAGAGTATATTATGTTCACTCTTTTTCTCTTGCTCGTTAATGGTAAGACATTTTTTTTTGTTTGTTTCTTTACTTTCAATCCTTTACATTTCAGCGAAGAAAAATGACGCAGTTTCATTTCGGAGAGCGGGGCAGAAACTAACACAGGGCTAGTTGTAACACACATGGTTTAAATACGTCCACATATGCTAGCATGATGAAACTTAGTGTTACTAGTTGCCATATCAACAGTGAAAAATCTTTGAAAAATCTGAAATCTTTGGAAGATATCATTTATTTAACAATAGAAAAAAAATCTTAAGTTCAAGTTTCATTTTTTGTTTATTTAACATTAGACTAATATTATTACAGTCTCCAATCTAGATAATTCTTTAATGCTTCACTAACTAGCAGAAGGCACTATCCGGGTTTAAAGTTGCTCATATTAGGAACGTTCTACACTGCATTAAAACGTTACGTTACCGATGCAATTAGCATAATTCATTTTTATGAATTTCTGTTGAGAAACCGCAAGACACAGAATAAAGACTGAGAGGAAGAACCTGAATATTCAGAAATTAGTATTTCAGGAAATTTACAGCATTCGCACTGGCTTGTCTATTTGTTTCCTGTTCTGTGAGAGCTATGTGTGAAGGGAGGGGGAGTGTTGTGTTCAGCTCTGTGTTTTTATGTTTATTCATCTAATTGCCTGCATTCTTTTGAACTATGTTGTATTGCTGTGTTTTGCAGTGTGTTCATTGTCAAAATTATTTAATTTTGAATATAAAACAATGCTTGTTATTTTCTACAAAAAAGATAATGATTGTATTTTATTGACAACATATTTGAGTTTGTCTTGTATATATTATTTTATTTATTGCATAACATTTTAATCTGTCATATGATCATGTTACAATGTGCTCCACCTATGGGGCATGTTGTCACATTTCACTTCCATTCTTTCAGGGTAAATCAAGAAAAAAGTATGCACTGTATCAATGAAACAAAACCACATAATGGTACTAGACATGTGTGAAACTAATGTGGGAAAAAATAAATACCCCAAGTAAATTTACACAAACTGAGAAAGTCAAAAAGTCTCAGGTTGTGCCCCTACATTATACCAAACATTTCCAACAATGTTTTAATCCAGAGAAATCAGCAATTTTACTTTAGCAGAAACCATAACACTAAATATGCTTTATTATATTATGTGTTTTATTAGACAGATGAGCAACTGTTTGGATACCGTTATCAACAGAAAACGAATCATTGTTATAGCTTAAAACGGTTAGGCTAGTCTAATTGTATGAATCTCTTGTTTTCTTGATTTACAGCGAGTAACATGTTTGTACCTCAAAGACAACACTGTTTTGTCAAGTGGCTAACATATCTTAATCAGAAAGAACTTTATCTATAGTAATACAGCATTTTCTCCATTATTTTTTTATTTATTATTAATTACATGCCCTTTAGCAACACAAGTCATTCAGTTTTTATTAATATGATATTCTAATATCAATCTAGTTCACTGCAATGCACATCAAGTTCCTCATACCAGCAACTGAGTGAACACAGAGTAATGTAACATTAAACACACTCAAATGTATTTTAGTATGATTATTTCCACCAAGAAAAACAGCGTTGCGTTACCCCACAATTTTACAAGTAACTTGACCAGTATTAGTAGTAATTCAGCCCTTGCGGCTGTTTTATTAGATTTAAATAAAATAATGTGAATTTACGGAATCAATTAAAAAAAATAAAAAATGAAAGGAGCTGCAGCGAAATTATTTACTATATTTTTATACCATTTTTACAAAGGAGGTTGTCCCCAAAGGAGATTGTAAGAGGCTTTGTCAGATTTATCTCACTTCTGGAGACACATGTGTCCTCAAATGTATACACACACTGTCTTTGTGGGGTCTTTTCTTTGGCACCTGTTGTTATATTTTGGTCCCCACAATATAGGTAAAATATGTACACACACCCACACTAATACTGTAACTGTTCATTTGTGTCTACAGGTGTGTACGGTGCGGAATCAGTTGAAGTGAAAGTGATGGAGGGAGATTCAGTCCCTCTAAAGACTAGTGTTACCAAAGGAGAAAATGACACGATGCTGTGGTATTTTGAAGACACTCGCATAGCTCTGATCAACGGACAGCCCAGTAATAGCTGTTTATATTATGGAGAAGACGGGAGATTCAGAGACAGACTGGAGATGGACTATAAGACCGGATCTCTGACCATCACAAACATCAGATCTGAACATGCTGGACGTTATGAAGCACAGCTCAACATAAAGAAGATTTCAGGAACCAGCACAAGCTTGAACAAAAATCCCAAGTGTAACAGCACAACCATCACCAGAAAGAGCAGCAGCACTCTTGATGACACCATAAAAACATTCAAAGTTTCTGTCACTGGTGAGTCACTTAATGTTATTAACCCTGAAGTATTTTACAGATTAAATACTGTAAATAAATTATTTTTCATTTGTACTTGTTTGAACGGTGACATTTAGACATGTTTGTTTATTGTCAGGAAAATACTGTATGTTATTATTCATATCTAAATAACCTTCTTTACAGCACAAACTGATTTCTGTCACAGTTTTCAACAGTCAGACATTAAACAGAACAAAATTATATTTTTAAAAACAAGTTCAATTTTCATTGACGCCATACTGCCATAATGACCTATTTCTTTAACATCAAAAGACCAATAAAGCACGTCAAATGGCACCAAATGAGCAGGAGACTGACATGAGTATATTTTATCCTACCTTCCTTTTTTATCTTTTTATAATTGCACAAAATATATTACAATGTATTTATAAATGTACATTGTTCTTGTGTGTCAGCAATGATAGTGTTGTTGTTGTTGCTATTATTTTTTATTATTTTTAGTGATTATTTTTAAACTGAGATATGTTAAATCCTACATTAAAATCTTTTGAGATTTTAAAAATGTTTTACAGTTTTTCTTTATGAGCAAGAAAATGAGCTTCACTTTATAGTCACCTCAATAAATCTGCTGTCATTCTTTCAAATGCATTAATTCCTTTGGAAAAATTATTTGATAATGTACACACATATTTCATAAGGCAAAGCTAGGCACGTTTATTTAAAACACATTTCATACAGCAGGTAATTGAAAGTGCTTTACGTTGTTTTTTTTTTTTTATGGAAATCAAAAAAAGTTTTTAAATATTTAAGAAATAAGATGACCTATAGAATGAAAATACATAAAGATTTACATTAAAATTAATATGAGGGACATAAAAGGACAAGAGTCTTAATGTAACCAGTACAGAAACAGTGTTCAGTCAGGGTGTTCACAGATAATAGAGATGATTTAAATCTGAACTTAAGAGTCGCTGCTGACAGACTCATCTGATGTCCTATAGAGTCCATCACAGCATGTTTTTGAATGAATCCCATGTGTTATTAGGCTTGTTCGACTTGAACCGGCGCTGCACAGACCGATCGGTGAATGACATCAAAGTACCGCGAGAGCGAATAGAAAGTAGACGGCTCCTTATGCTTTTGAATTGCTCTCGCGGTACTTTGATGTCATAAACCGATCGGTCTGTGCAGCGCCGGTTCAAGTCGAACAAGCCTAATATCTGGTTTGAGGCTTGCGATCTGAGAGCTCTGTTTGTTTTATAAACCATATCCAAAATGGAATAATCACTGTATATGTAAACAAAGTATTTTTCATCTCCACACTGGACCTGTAAAGGTGTTCATAGAGAGAATATATCTATGAATATGGTATAAACACACAGTCAGATTCACTCTCACTAATGTCTGTTTCTGTTTATCAGTTCCAGGATCAGGTCTGTCTTCAGGTGCTGTTGCAGGAATAGTCACTGTTCTGGTGGTGTGTGTTGCTGCAGCTGTTGCTGGTGTGATTCACTATCGCCGCAGGAGCTTTAGAAAGGGCAAGTATCACCTACAGACACTATAGTGAGAGGAAAACATCTTTATCTTGCAAAATAGAGTTTAATTGTGCGTGTGATCATATTTCAAAGCAGATGTGGAGAAAAAGAACCGAGAGTTTCTGTAAAAAGTCTGAAGTATGAGGTGAGTTACTGAACTAGTGTGTCTTTATTGATCTGTGTTTGATTTCACCTTTACTGACAAAATCATCCTGGCAACAAATAAACATTTTAAACAGAACCTCATTCACTGATTTGATGACAGATTTGCTGATTGTCTGAGTTTCCATAGCTGTTTATTTCACTCTCTTTATTTTCTGTGATTCGTTGTTTTCTTAGATGGAGAAAGATGAAGGTCACATGATTGGAGAGGATCGTAACCGCTTCCGCAAGGCAAAAAATACTTCCTCTACATAATACATAAGGGGAAAATGAGCTTGTGTTTTTGAGCTGAAACATGAAATGCTTTGCTGGCCTCTCATTAATGATAAAGCACTTACCTTCAGCTGTTATGCAAATATTAAACCAGCTGTTACTGGATAAAAGAGCTAATGTTACCTGTGTCATAATCATATTTTCTAGCTGGATGTTAATTTGTAATTTTATCATCTAAATGTCCTTTAATTATTTGCGTGACAAAGGTTACTGCAATAACATTTACGCTTTAAACTTGCAGTGAATTCAGCAGTTGCTTTTATCCAAAGAAATGTTTGGAGAAATATCAGGAGTTAATCTTAGTTTTGTTGTAGCAAGTATTTTTATAGTTGTGTATTAGTTAAGTGCTTGTTGAAGTAGTTTGAAACAGAAAGTGAAAGTGACTATGTAACTTGTTTCTCATTCATTTTCTTAAAGTGCATGAATTAAGTTTTCAGAAGTATTTGTATTTAAATCTCAAAGAACTTATAGAATTCGGCCTTTCTGCTAAATGTATACAACAAATGTTTTTTTTATTGTTAGAAGTGAATGAATCAGTGACTTTACCATCAAAACAAGGACACAAACTCACTGTTCAGAACTTTCACTTTTATTGTCCCTCAGAAGATGACATCATCTTCCAGTCTCTGTCCACAGAGAAAAGTAACTTTAAAAAAGCTATAATAACTTTAGAACTTGAATTGCAGCATATCTACTGTTATTTATTATGAAAGTTAGCATTGTCATTTTCTCCATAAAGAAAAAGGGGCTTTTGATGATTTAAACCTTTATAAATGAAGTTTGTGTATATGGTTCTGGCCTTCAGTCAGTATTAAACATGAGTAACCAAATGCATTTGATTGACAAATTGCATATTAAAAAATTACACAATCCAAGAAAAATCAACCACAGAATCATGGCAAATGTTGCATCATGGGATTGTAGTTCATTCTTTATTATGAAGATAAATAGGAAAAATACGTCCAGAACTACGACTAAAGAAAAAGTTGTCTGTGTTTGTTGCACTATAATATTGCCTTATAATGAACTTTACACTGTCTTCTTGTTTTTTGAATAAACTGTTTAATGCTGTAAGTGTGTTTTTATTCATCCATTATTCCATTTGATTCTGAATTCATAGTTTATTCTTATTTTGATGGAAATTGAAGTAAACACCTTCAGTTATAATACTGTATATATAATTATGTATATCGGTTGGGTAGGTAA
Organism: Abramis brama; assembly: GCF_963993115.1. NCBI lineage: Eukaryota > Metazoa > Chordata > Actinopteri > Cypriniformes > Leuciscidae > Abramis > Abramis brama. The sequence continues at coordinate 36,856,361 of NC_139968.1, forward strand.
TATTCAGTTGTTTTAAAAATATATATTTTTACATTTGTGTTGCTGCATGCATTTCTGAAAGAAAAGAAAAATAGCAACATAAATTAAGAACAAATTGTGTAATTAACAAATAATTGTAACGTGGATGACATTAAAGATTACAAAGAAATATAATAATAATAAAAAAAATCATCGTTTTAGCCACCAGGCTCCAACACCAAATTCATATAATCAACCTTTGCCGATACAGTTTAGGAGAGAATAGGTGAGCAAAGCTTATTTTCACCATCACTAAACAATCAGACCACACATATTTTTTCTAGGGCTGTGAAAAGGTTAATCGCGATTAATCACATCCAAAATAAAAGTTTGTGTTTACATAATAAATGTGTGTGTACTGTGTATAATTATTTTGTATATATAAATACGCACACTTGCATGTATATATTTAAGAAAAATGTGTTATTTATATATCAAGTATTTATATTTATATATAATATAAATTATATATAAATATATACAATATATAGATGCAAATATTTCTTAAATAAATACATGCATGTATGTGTATTTATATATATACAAAATAATTATACACAGTACACACACATTTATTATGTAAACACAAACTTTTATTTTGGATGCGATTAATCACGATTAATCTTTTCACAGCCCTAATTTTTTCATATTGTTCTTTTATCGTTACAGATTAAAACTGCAGTATATGTCACAATATTTATAATATCTGTTTTGTTTTGTTTTTTCATATTAACCTCTTGTAGATCTGACACCAGCAGCCACGCCCATCAGCCGCTGTGACGACCAATCGCAGCACAGCACAACTGAATCACAACAGTGGCCCTGCACTTCTGTAAAAACAAATAAGCAATTATACAATGAATTGTGATTTCAACAAGCTGACTCGGTCATGAACTCAAAAATATCACCTTTTACGCTCCACACAAGAAAAGACATGAGTATATGAGTAATGATAATGATGACAGAAGCTCATTCATAATATCTTAAGTTATCAGTCTCGTTAAAATCAACACATTAATTCAGTGAATGAATGTGAATAATATCAGTGCTGTAACATGATAAATAAACACACACATATATCATCAGAGCTGTAGTACCTGCACATGTGTGACAGAGTGTGTTGATGTCCAGATGTGTGGTCTGGTTGCTGATGGGATTGTTCAGCACACAGCTGTAGGTGTTTTTATCCTGATATTCCACCTCCAGAGGTAGAGAGAGACTGATGCTGAGATCACACACACTGATGCTGGACAATACACTGATTCCTGCGTACCAGGAGAGAGTCGCATCACACACATTCACCACTGAACACACCAGTGAACATGATGATGATGATGAAGAACAGTTTGAAGAGTTACTGCTGATGACAGGAACAGGCAGACGAGCTGAGAAAGATTAGAAAAATGATACATATCAGTAAATAAGACGGCTCTTTTTGACCATTGAGAGAGTTTCTGATGTCATTCACAAACAGTAGACTACTATGATTCAAGATTATAATTTTTTTTAATAATCTTTGAGATGCCAGATTCATCATAATTAATCAAAAGGAAAGTGTTCAATAGGCTGAAAAGGAAAGTCAGAAATATGTGTGTATCTCAATATTTATAATTTTAAGATTGAAAAATCAACTATTTAGGATTTATGCACTTTAATTATAAAAATATTTAACTCACCGTAGACAGTGAGACTGAAACTCTTGCTCACACGATCTTTGATCTCTAGTGTATAATCTCCAGTATGTTCAGTTGTGGTGTTTGTGATGGTCAGAGATCCAGTTTGATCGTCCAGCTTCAGTCTGTCTCTGAATCTCCCATCAGGAACATCTTTATATACAGTAACGCGGCTGGCCATTACATTGATTTCAGCTATTAATGTGTTTTCATCTCCAAACCTCCACAGAATCAGATCATCATCCATCATCTCAGTAAGATCAGAGTTTAGAGAGACTGAATCTCCCTCCATCACTGACACTGACTTCACTGCATCTGTGTCAGCAAACACTCCTGGAGAACAGAGTTTATCACAGATTAAAGGTCCTGAATAACTTAGATCAGTTTTGTAACGGTAATGAAGAACAGCAGCACAGACACAGAAGTAGCTGGGATTAATATTTTTTTGTGATGTTTTTTTTTAGTTATCAATACACTGTTATCACAATACAGGCGATCTGTGGGAGGAGCCACACGAGTGATTGTGTCTCATCTTAAATCTGATTGGCTCCTTCAGTGTCTCTGCTCTGGAGAATTTTCAGAGAAACATATGAACCAAAACACCAAATGTACAGCCCTTAAAGGCCTTGACTTTACTTTGAACTTATATGAAGATATATATTTTTATATTAGTATCCAGTGTATTTTTATTAAGAAACCAGTAAATGCAACAAAGCTATAAACTTCAGAGTAGTGAGATTCATCAATAATCATCTCATGTCATTGTTTCGGGTGATAAAGCATGAATTATTTTAAATAAAACAGGATCTGCTGTTTTTAACCTGTCATATTTTTCTCTTGTGGTTTAAAATAGATTTCACAAAACACAATCATAATTTAGTTCGAGCATCTTTTATCTGGGAAATCCTCTGGCTGATTAAAAAAAAAAATGTTTTATGGCTCTGTATTAAATCTCTATAAATAGTATTGAAACTAAAGCAAGAACCGATGTGTTAAACTGAATATGATTATAACTCACCGACCAGACGCCACACGCAGAACAACACACACATGTGAAGCATTTTCAGAGAATAGCACTATATGTGAACACTTCAGAGACAGAGAGACTGTGAACTAACAGGACAGTGTTAAACTGTGAGATAGTGTTACTGCGTCTGATTCCTCCACCAATAATATTTGAGACCACCCTCTTACTGTACACGCACTGCTACTCTTCCACTGGTTATTAATATTCATCTGTATTAGTATTACACTGTTGGAGGTGGCGGACCGGACACAATACCTTTTCAGTTTTTGTTTTTGCAAGTAGAAGTACATTTTAAATATTTTATTGTAGGTTTATGATCAATATTTTGCAAATAAAGTGTGAAGGTCTTAGGATAGTCATTAAGGGTTACTAACACTAACACTAACTTTATTTTCCATCAGCCGATCACACACTCACAAACCACACGTCTGAATATAGACACACTGATGATGAAGGTTTATTTTCATCAACACATCAAACCACATCTCTGTACTGAAGTCAGTAGAGGTTTACTTTGAGCTGCTCGAGTCTGAGTCAATCACGCTCATGTACGGTCTGTGCTTCTTGTGTAAATTGCTATATTATAATATATGTGTTTCGCATTAGTTAAAGCTTCCTTCAAATGCTCTGTATTTGCTTTGAATCCTGCTGCTCATTATATCACATTCATTGATTAACAATGTAAATCCACAGGCAGTTTAATCTGGAAACACACTGTTTTGTCATTTCTCTTTATCATGATAAAAAACAAAATAAACTAAATATATTGTATTTACATGAGTCACATTGCAGAATATCTAAGACTCTTTACAAGACAAACACTGAGGTAGGAAATATTTACAAACACAGAATATTTATATATTTATAATTTATTTATTAATATAGGCTATACATTTTGAATCTGGCACCTCTGATTTAAAATAAAGTAACCAATTGAAGAGCTTTCAGAACAACTGATCTTCCTCACGCTGACTGCACTAGTCCTGTAGGAGGCGGTAAACTCCTTCTGTCATAGAACACACAAACACAAGAAGAAGGAGTATTGCTGATACGTCACTCATGGAGCAGCATCGCTTACTTGCTAAGTGAAAGTAGTAAAGGGTTTTGTTAACTGAAATATGTATTTATATTGACAGTATCAGAGACTCTGTGAATAAGAAAGCTGTAAGAACTTTGAAAATTTGTAAATTTTACAATTTATTTATTTGATTTTATATATACGTATTATACTTTCCTCCCCCTGGCAATTGTTTTGTTTGTTGTAATTTGTCTTTCCATCTTTTTCTGTTCCTTTTTTTTTTTTTTTACTATTTTGTTTCTTGATAACATGTTGTATGTTATAGTTCTTCGAATAAAAAAAGAAACACTACAGTGTTTCCGTTTATACTACCTAGTTTTCATCCCTCCAAGTAGGCCTGCTTCCACTTTGACAAACACTTTCATTCCAGCACACACGTTGTTTTTCGGTGCTCGCATGTATTACGGTCTCATTTCAAATTAGATCTTGCGCTGATCGTAATTTCTCATTTATTCAGTCAGAATCTTCCAACCGTGGCGCTAATCTTGGAATTGTGAATTCCTGTTTAGGACACTAGATGGCGCACTAGTATATATAGGCTAAATGAGTTACAGTCAGTCACAAAAGCACACTGTGGGATTGTTCATAATCTAAGGAAAATACGCTAATTTTAGTGTCTGTGTTTATCCCGAGGTTTTCCCGCAGCCTGCCGGATCCAGGCCGTATACAGATCTGACGAAGGACCTTCGCCTGGACCCGATGACAACGCAGTGCTGAAGTGCCAACTAGTCTCTCCCTATGGAGGATCCCTTTCCCACTCTACAGATAAAGCGTCGTCGGGAAAACTCAATTTGCGTATCTACCCCGAATTGATAAAATAAAATAAAATTCTGAATCAAAACTATACGGAAACACCAGTAATTTGTTTAGGCTTGGTTTGTAGGGAATTCCAAACCTGCACACATTCAAACGCACATAACTATTGAACCCGTTCTTAATGCGCATGTGAACGCCATCAGCGTTTCTCACAGGATCGCGTTTAACCCTTGTATGGTGTTCGGGTCTGTTGGACCCGTTTTCATTTATCAAAAGAAAAATGATACAATTAATTATTTTTTCAAACTGAGACTCATTGGCCTTGGCTCATTTTCTGTGAGGAATATATATCAGAACACATTTTCAATGAAAATACACTGTACACCCCCCCTACACATTTATATTACACACAGGATGTTCGGGTCCACTGGACCCGGGGCTAATAAAAGTGTGGAAATTGTAGGTCCTGTGTACCTTTACTCTGTCCTCCTCCTGTCAGGGCTTGCTGTTATTTGTCCTCCTCCTGTCAGGGCTTGCTGTTATTGTGTGTGTGTGTGTGTGTGTTCTTGTATATGGTTTATGAGGACACAAATGTGTATAATGACATGGGTATTACAATGCAAACATGGTTTATGACGACATCTGTGTCCTCATACTAAAAACATACTAAATGGTGTTTTTTGAAATTCAAAAAATGCCAAATGTTTTCTGTGATTGGTAGGTTTAGGGGTAGGGTTAGTGTATGGGAATAGATTATACAGTTTGTACATTATAAAAACCATTACTCCTATGGAGAGTGACCGTACACCACATATCCAAGTAAGTGAGTGTGTGTGTGTGTGTGTGTGTGTTTTGTGTGTGTGTTGTGGGTGGGTGTGTGTATGTGTGTGCATGAGTGAGTGTGTGTGTGCGTGCGTGTGAGAGAGAGATTGTGTGTGTGTGCGTGCGTGTGAGAGAGAGATTGTGTGTAAGTGTGAAAGAGTGCAAGAGTGAGTTTTGTGTTTCTACTCCTGCCTGTCACCAATAGCGCCTCTGTGGCCCTTTCCGACCGAACACAGCGGGAACCATCACCCGAATATTAGTTCCGCCCGGACTCTTTTCTCACACGGACCCAGTACTTTTCCGTCTCAGCTGTGGCTCATCATCCCATTAGCAGAGCCCGTCTACGGAGAGCCTGCCCACTCCCTATTAAGCCCTGTTGTACCGAATTTTGGTTGTAGTTCCACCAGAATTCCACTGGGGGCGATCTCCATGAGTGCAAAATGAATGGGAGTCAATGGGGCTAGACGGCTAAATTTGTCTCTTTCACCCGATTGCCGTTGAGAAATCTCAGATCTGATTGTAGATTTTGCAAGTTCAACATGGGTTATAGGTTGAAAGTTGAATGAACGAGTACTTATGTCCTTTCGATTTCTTACAGGTTGAGTTGTTGTTGCCCATAACACGCTAGCATTCTGCTAATGAACGCTGATTGGTCAGTGAAGGACTGATTACGACCAGAGATCCCGCTTGATGGCTTCGTGTCATCCGAAGCGGGACCAGAAACAAACAATACAAAAACTCTTCTAGCACGTGTGTTTACCTGTGTCAGCTGTGTTGTCGATGCCTCGAGAGAAAAGAAAGTGCAGAGCGCGAAAGCACCAGTGTGACTGAAGGATTGCCGTAAAGCCGTATCTCTGGTCGTACATGTGTATGACGTCATTGACACTTTAAAAGACTTTTTAAAGCAAATAAGTGACTCTAAAAAATCTAACACCCAGCAATGTGTAATTTATTTGCATTTCCTTTCGAATACAACATTCAAATTACTAGACAAAAAATTATATCCTGAGAAAAGTGGATTTTTATGCACTCGTCCTGTGAGCGCCCTCATATGGAATCAGAGAGGAACTGCAACCAGTTCAGAAGCCGGAAGTGTAATGAGAGTGAAACTTTTCGCCATATTAGACATTCTCTGCCATTAGTGATCGCCTTTATAAGGCGCGGACTTTCTCTTGTTCATTGCGAAGTCTTATCGTTCCCTATGGTCGTAATTCTGAGCGTTTATTTCTGTGTTGGATTTTCTGTGTATGACTCTGGACTGTGTACCCCGTTGACGATTCCTGTAGGGTTGCCACCCGTCCCGGTTTTCCAGGGATTGTTCTCTTTTTTGAGCGACAGTCCCGGAAAATTAATATTCTTTCCCGGGACACGAATTGTCCCGGTTTTTTTGTTACAATGTACTTCTAAAGTAGAATTTCCTGGTTTCAAACCGTTTCCTTCTACTGTTACTGCAGAGCTGCCACGCGCAATTAACCCTTCTCACGCACAGAAAAATCGCGAAGCAAAGAGGACACGGAGACCGACAGACTAGTCAGAGCAGGTTACTTATGATATAAAAAAAATCTCAGCTCTCAGATTCTGTCAATTTTATTACGAAATTCAAACAATAAACACCGTTTTGGCGTTTGTAAATGTGACGTGAAAGATCCCTAGCGGCACGTGAACTGATCACCTCTAGCTAATAGTAAATAAACACGAATGAACAATGTTAAAATAAAACGTACAACTTACCGAAATGTATATTCATCATACATAATATCGATCAATCAGTGTTTTTCAACCGCGGAAAGGGTCAATAAAACAGCTGGAGAACAATTGTCACATAACATTTACCTCAGGAAAGCCATTTGATGACCATAATAGGCTATAGCACGTTAGTTAGCTAGAAAAAAAGAGCTATAGAGAGTATTTTGCTAAACATAGGCTACTATATTACATATTTATTATATTTACTTATCATTAAATAAAGTTGTTATTATAATAAAAAAATGCATTATATTTAATTTGTTAAATAAAGTTATTTTAACCTTAAATAATTTTACCCGCTGATAAGGCTCTCTGTATGTTTACAGCATTAGGTGAGATTTTTTTCTTGAGAAAAATTAATGCCTATCTTCTAATATTTATCCAAATCAGTCCAATAAAAAATCCAATCTTACCAGAAATGGTACCATATAAACATTGTAACATGTTGTCACTAAACCTAATACAATTCAGTTTAGTTACTAAAATGTTTTGACAATCACAATACACTTATTTGCAAGATCATTTTTTTTTAGAGTTAAAAATTTCAGTTAAATATAAAGGAAAAACAGCGCTGGAAAATCATGCAAAACCCCCCCCCCCCACCCCCCCCACCCCCAACAACAACAACAACAACAGAAAAAAAATCTGAGTGTCCCGGTTTTTCACAAATCAAAGGTGGCAACCCTAGATTCCTGCTGCCTGCCATTGTGACCATTGCCTGTCTATTGAACTGTGTTCCGGATTACCTACGTTGTTCCTGTTTTCTGGTGATTATTCCTGCCTGTTGACGATTCTAAATAAAGCCTTGCAGATGGATCCGAATGTCTCAGACTCCTTGTTACACTGCCATTCCCACACGAGGTTGCAATTCTTAAATGTGATCTAACAAAGGTAAAGAGAAAATATTAACCATATATGCTGTTTATATTGCTTGTAATTGGGTTGAAGTAAACATATGTTGAGTATTTTAAAGGTGCTCTAGGTAACTTTTTAACCTTAACTGAACAGCTTCGGAGTCAGTGGAATGGTTATATTACTTATTTCGGGTTGAATGGTGGTGGTTGCGCACCCCCCTGGTGCCCGAGAGCGGAAAAAACTCACTTGCAACTTTGGGACGCGGGTCGTGTTCCAGGAAGTATCGCGTGATATCAGGTCTCGCGATGTAACGAATTGCTTGACGGCACTGCACACGTACACGCCCCTATTCAAGCACCGGCGGGCTAGCTATAAGCAAAGGGCAACGATAGATTGAGTTATGGCTGAGGCTGAGCCTGTAAAAAAGAAGCAGAAAGCTAGGAAATCTTTGTCGGAGGACCAACGAAAGAGGAAACGGGAGACTGACCGAGCAAGAAGTCAGACTCGAGTAAATATATCGGACCGGCTTTTTCAGAATGGTGAGAACTGAGAGAAACAGAAGCCTGCAAAACGGATGCTGATCCTGCTGTTGCACTTGTAAGTGAAGTATCTTTGGAATAAACTGTGTTTAATATTTAAATTTCAAGTAATTGTGACCTCAGGATGTTTGCTATTGTCTGTAAAGGTTTTTATTATGATCGCTGTCTGTTAGGGGCTTACTAGTACGCTAGATACTATAACTTTGATGTTAGGCATTGTCATAGCAAACACGTTTGATTTCTGTAGTTGTTTGGCCGTTCCTCTGTCGGTTTTATTTGTGTAACTTACACTTTTATTTTATGTCACTAAGTCAACGCGTCTGATAGTAGGCAATATCAGACGCGCAAAATGTTGCACATATCATGATCGAGCTAGAAAAAACGTTCTGATGTTTTCTTAGACAAGCAAAGGTAAACCATCATTCTACCAGATGAACTTATAGACCTTGCTAATATAACTTTAGACAAATATTAGCCTCCGATATATATTTTTTTTTTTTATGCTCATGCCCATTCTCCCAAAAACAAACAAACAAACAAACACGAAAGCAGTAGTTCGCCTCGTTCATATCGTTCGTTCCCGGTAAAAAATACTAGTATGCATGACAACACAATAAATAAAAAAATCGCCATCAGTTGGAAAGAAAGTATTGCTTTACTTGCCTCGGTAGACATAACTGGTTTTGAAATAGCCGGTTCCTCTGCTCAGCTAGGTTGACAGCTGGGTTGCTCGTGGCGAGGGGGGAGGGACAACAGTTCGTTTTTACGACAGAGTGTTTGAAAGCATTATACTACCAGACACTAGGGGGAGCTCGTAGAGAAAAAACACTCAGACTTGCATAGTGTCCCTTTAACATAATATTTTTGATTGTGTTGAATTAAAAACCCAAAAATGCAGCGGGTCCACCAGACCCACGAACACTGGCTGAGTAACAAAAATATGAACACCACACAAGGGTTAAAGTCTGTGTAGAGAGAATGGTGTCGTCTTGGCGGCCCTAATTTAATAACAAATGATCGTTGCGACGGAAGCGAATCAATCAAAACTAACTTTAGCTGGAAAATAACTTTATTAAAGAACCGCTATATAAAGCCAAAACAATCTTACGTTAAATTATACGTTTATCTCTGTAAGCATACTAACAACATGCTAGCTATAACAAAGCAGCATAGATTTACATATAATTATGACAAAATTATAACATTTCTTTTGCATTTTTATAAAAAAAAATGTGTCACACCAAAAGACATCTGGAAGTGGGACTTTTGTCAGAGTGCCAACAAGATCTGATTTATTGTAAAAATAAAAATGATGACTCACCTCAGGTTGAACAGTAGCAATACACTGCTAGTTCTGTACAACATTGCTGAAGAAGGTCCTCTCCTTCCCAAGGGTGTCAAAACATTTGCCCGTTCAAATATCCCAAAATAGTGTCACACCATATAATTTGGATTTGTGTGACAAAATCTTTTTGATTAGAACTGACTCAAAACATTATGTTTGGACTTTGAAAAGAGTAGGCTCACAAATAGACATCTGTATTATTTTTCTTTTTTTTTTTTTTTTTTTTTTTTTTTGAGAATTTTTGCATTTATTTGTGCATTTTTAGTTTTATTCAAGTTCTCACTTTGAGAAACAAGTGCCGGACAGTCACACCATATGAGTTTTGTTATGTTTGGTTGAAAATTCTGAAAAAATTAGTGATGAACTGTTTTAATGTTGAATATGTTCACATAAAGCACAATATTGAGAAGGTTTTTGGCAAATCTATTTTGTATTCATACATGTTTGACACTGAAGACAGCAAAACTGCTATGTCACGTCACCCACCCATATATAGCCTACCTATTAGCCTACGGTGTTAAATTAAAAATCAAAATTAAAATTTGTCTAATCCAGTAATTCATTTTTTCTATTTTTGATCTGAGCACAATCAGAAAATCAGAAAACCCATTGTTATTCGTTTTTTCATTTTAGTTCAGGAAATAAATAATGGAAAAACAAATTGTTTTTCATCTTTTTATTTTTGGTTTTAATTTGAAAAAACGATTGAACGAATGATCCACGGACCGACGGTGACGGACCCATCATATTCCGCGATTATAGGCCTATGTAAGAATATTTAATTTGTATCCATAGGCCTACTCTGTGTAGCTGGCCCGCCATCTACTGGCTAAAAAAAAATTGGCCCGCGGCCAAAGTTACTTGCCGACCCCTGGCCTACAGGCTCCTAGACCACAACATATCGCCTGCAGCACAATCTCCAGTGAAATCCCAAGGCTTGTTTCGTTTTTCACTTAATGGCAAGAGAAGGTTCACTTTCTGTTTAGTGTTCAGTCGCGTTATTTTGCGCCGGATCTTTACGCCATAAAGCTAGCACAGTCAGACTAGTTGAATGTGTAATCTGAGATCCCCATTAAAATTTTGACTAGTCAATTAAAAGCACGCCTATTAACCCATTATCTTTAAATAGGCTAATAGAATATTGTTTTCATTCTAAAATAGTCAAAAGTACCATTGACCTGGATAGCCTATGACTTAATTATTGTTAAAATCCGGACACTGTGGCCATGCGTGCAGCAAAGAACACTCAGAAGCTTGCCGAAATAAGTTCATGAGCGAGTTCGCCTGCCCATCATTACTGTCACTGTCACCCAGTCACTGCTTTTGCACTCGAAAGAATGATTCACAGGACTAAATGATTAGGCTTTTCCCCGAACCTCATAACATAAGCCCTGCACAAACTTAAACTATTGAAATGAATGGGGCTCAAGCCCCTGCCCCTTTTGTCTCAAAATGTATTAGTGCCCCTCTCTGATAATTGTAAATAATAATTATTATTATAACCCAGCAAGCAATTTTGCGTCTAATAGACGTCTAAACATAGCCTAGACGTCTAGGCTAAAATCAGGCTAATTTTGGGCTGTCAGTGAAAATCTAATAGACGTCTAACCATAGCCCAAGAATAGACGTCTAACCATAGCCCAAGAATAGACGTCTAACCGTCTAACCATAGCCCAAGAATAGACGTCTAACCATAGCCCAAGAACTAGTCATTAATTAGACGGCTATTAAACGACTACATATATACGTCTAATAGACAGTCAATATGGGTCTAGGCTAAAACAAGGCTGAATTTGGGCTGTCAGTGAAAATCTAATAGACGTCTAACCATAGCCCAAGAATAGACGTCTAACCATAGCCCAAGAACTAGTCATTAATTAGACGGCTATTAAACGACTACATATATACGTCTAATAGACAGGCAATATGGGTCTAGGCTAAACCAAGGCTGAATTTGGGCTGTCAGTGAAAATCTAATAGACGTCTAACCATAGCCCAAGAATAGACATCAATTACACTACATATACATGTAATAGACAACAAAATGAGGCATAAGGATTTTCACTCAAATATAACAGGTTCTCATAAAGGAAAATCCATCCAAACTAATTGAATATAAAGGATTTATTTAGAACAATTATATTAACAACTTAGACAACATTCAAACATAAAAATTAACATAAAATATTGGAAAATTTGTAAAACGACTTAAGATACTAAAATTTTTAAGAATTAATTGTTAGCTTTATATTCATAACCACCACCCCCTGCTCTCCCTGGTGCTTGTTTAAAATGACCAGAAATTATTTTTTTTATTTCCCATTCAGTCGCCGAAGGAAAGTTGGTCATCACTGCGTCTGTCAAATAAGAAAAAGAAAAATATTATTGCTCAAGAAAAGCATTGTTGACAATCATTTTTAACTAATTACAGTCATTCACTTTTGCTAGGATGCACACTAGAGCTGGCCAATATAGAGTTAACGGAATATAGATTGAGACTATATAATTTATATCAATATTATTAATAAATTAATATCAATAATTGAATTTTTTTGCCTGCATAATGGTGATGCACTAATTATATATATATATATATATTTATTTTAGAGGTGTAACGATACACGTATTGAACGATTCTGTACGAGGCTTTTGGTTCGATTTCAGTATGGATTTTTAAACAGAACAGTTTATTAGACAATTTTTCCTGCTAACCAAAATTTTTTAATTACAAATGTAGGCACGTCAAAAAGCCTGCTCTTAATGTAAGAGAAATCATAACAAATCGTGACAACAATCGTGCTCTTTCAGGTAGTGACCATATAGACCTGCATTATATGACTGACTGACTGACAAGAACAGTTTGACCTAAAATATCAAAATTAAAACTACTGCGGAAACAAAGACACCTACATCTTGGATGCCCTTAAAGTAAGCTAAAACATACCAAAATTTAATTTCAAAGCAAACTATCCCTATAAATCATTCTTTATCACTTACTCATATAACTCTAATGAACATAAAAAGATACTTATAGGGGTAGTTCACTTAAAAAAAAAAAAAATGTAATCATTTACTCACTTTCACTTGGTTCCAAACCTGTATGGCTTTCTTCTGTTGAACACACACAAAAAATATATATTATGAAGAATGTTGGTAACAAGACATTTAATGATAGTCAGTGACAAGTGTTCTGTATATTCAATTGCTGTACTTTGTTGACTGATTGCTGGATAATTTGCGATAGTGTCTTTAAAGTGGATTACATCACTCCAGTTCTGATGTTTTTACACTGGCTATCTGTCTGTCAAAGAATTCATATCAAAATACTACAGTTAGTTATTAAATTAACATTTTAAGGCCAAAGTAAATTTCTAATCTTCTGATGCATTATGAACCATCCAGAGCAGACCTCTCAGGTCATCTGGGACAGTAGCCACTAGCCAGCTACTTTTATATCCCCAAAGTCAAAACAAAAACATGGAGAAGCAGCATTCAGTTTTTATGCACCATATATCTGAAACAAATTCACTGAAAACTGAATGTATGCTGCATATTTGAATTATTTTAAATCAAGTTTAAAGACTTTACTGTTTGCCACTACCTTTTATTAATTGGAAAGGAACAAATATTTTTTTATAATTTCTTTTCATGAATGCATATGTTGCTGTTAAGTTTTATGTAAAGTACTTTGAAAATTTGCATTAAATCAAAAACTATTATTACTTACTCTAATCTAATATAAAAACAAAAATATATTAGTATCTTTAATAATAAAATGATAAGTTTCATAGTTTCATGAAACTTCTCATTTTAAAAATAAAATAAGTTTCATAGTTTCATGCTTACCACCTTGAATTTAGATACATTTTAGATTAAGGGCACAGTTGCAATAACACGTGCAGGTAACGTTAACTTGTTGGAGAAAAATAGTAGGCTTACTCTGCAATGGTAATGTTAAAATGTCACGGTCTACACATTATAACAACTAACTACTTTAAACAATAAACATAACAAAAATAACACGCATACTTACAAGATCGAAGTAGAAATTTGAAGGTTTTCAGAGTGTCGCTCGCCCGTTGCTCTCCGACAGCGGCCTCGTGTAAAATAAAATTGAAAATGGAGGAAATGTGTATCGCGAGATCTGGCTAAAGTGATCTAGTCACGCAATGCCAGTAGTCCCAGTAGTGGTGTCTCAGTAGTGTTTCGATTGTGCCATCTAGCGGTTGAGAAATGCCATTGCATTTGATTTAATTTGAAATGATAGACAGCCATATCGTAGATTATGTATAAATGTTATGTTTATGTGTGACAGCAAACATTAAGCTGTGTGAGCGAAAACATTTTTAAGACTAATATTCTTATACTATATCGCTGGTCTGAATCATAGCCAAGCCGTACGTAGACTAGATTGCCTTCATTTCGCCAGGTGGGCTAAAGCAGACCGCATATAGCCCGTCCAATTCAGAGCTAAATCGTGACTACAGATCGACCATGTCTTGAAATGACACATTGAACCTTGTAGATATCATTACCAATGCGAACATGATGCAATATCAACCATCTCATGCACTGCCTGGCAAAAAACTACAATTAATCAGTTTTGACTAAAAGTGGGCTACAATAGCCGGGTCTGAATATGAGCTAAATCGTGGCTACGCATAGCCTACACACATATAACATGTAAAATAAAGCAAACCAAACAACTTGTAATCACAGTAGACTTTGCTTACATGATGGAATATCATACATCTCACAAGTTATTTTGGAAAAAAATACATTTATCCAGATTAAATGTTATTTGGGCTAAAAGTGGGTTACACATAGCCGGACTATATCGGGTCTATATTTAACCCAGACGTTGAAAAGACGGCTATTGCTTGCTGGGAAATATTATAATAGATAACACTACAATTATAGGCTACACTATTGCCACTAACAATATATATATATATATATATATATATATATATATATATTATAAAACTTTTTTTTTTTTGGCGGAGGTGAAGTTGTAGGCGGAGTTTTTCTTTTGCATCGCTACAGCAGTTCGCCGCGAGTCTTCAAACTACACGAACAGCAGGTAATACGGAAAAGTTACATTTATCCTACCATGCAAGGCTAGGCCTATAGTTGCGGCAGCATGCGAGTTATGCTTAACTAAAATAAAAGTATATTCTGCATTCTGAGTCTGACAATGTCATTCGTTTTTATCCAAGGCAAGTGTAATTAGCTTGAGGAAATAGCCTACACTGAAATGAAATCTTAAGTCCATTTCCAACTCTAAATTGTAAGGAATTTATATATTTGATTTCATAGTAACACTTTACAATAAGGTTCATTTGTTTATTATTCATCTATTAACTAACATGAACTTGAGCACATTTGCTACTGTATTTGTTAGTCTTAGTTAATAATAATACAACTGTTAATTGTTTGTTCATGTTATGTCACAGTCAGTGCATTAACTAATGTTAACAAATACAACTTTTGATTTAGATGTTTTAGTAAATACTGAAATTAATATTAACTAAGATTAATAAATGCTGTAGAAGTGCAGTTCATTATTAGTTCATTTTAACAAATTTAACTAATGAAAGCTTATTGTAAAGTGTTACTGATTTCATGATAGCTAACACTTTAATGCATATTATACATACATACAATTTACAACATCAACAAAATAAACATGAATTCCTCATAATTACTTTCTTGATTCTCACTGTTTTGTTTGGTAAAGTAAATAATATTTATATTATCATAATTTCCCTATATTCGTTTGACGTGTTATGCTTGTATCAACATCTTTTCATAGAATGCCAAGGAAATAAAGGATAAAAAGAAAACAAGAAACTCCTCTTTTTTTCTTCCCTGTGTTTTCCGGTGTGTTCATTGTCAAACTCAGAAATATTTTTAATTATTAAAAAATGCCATTATTTTATATGAAAAAGTTAATAATTGTATTTTATTGAGAAATATTTGAGTTTTTCTTGTGTATGTGTATATATATATATATATATATATATATATATATATATATATATATATATATATATATACACAGTATATATATATATATATATATATATATATATATATATATATATATATAATTTTATTTTATTTTATTTTTTTATTAGATCGAATCAGATAGCATTTTAATCTGTCATATGGTCATGTTACAATGTACCTCACCTATGTTGTCACATTTCACTTCCATTCTTTCGGGGTATATCAAGAAAAAAGTATACACTGTATTAATAAAACAAAACCACATAATTGTACTGGACATGACTGTGTGAAATGAATGAATGTGGGAGAAAATAAATACTCTGAACCCTAAGTAGATTTACACAAACTGAGAAAGTCAAAAAGTGTTAGGTTGTGCCCCGTTCTCCCCTAAATGTGGGTGAAGATGTATTTACACCTGCATTTATAGACAGACACTCCAAAAACAGTCCAATGCAACCGATTTTGCATTCAAAATGCACATTTTCAGTTCATTTATTCCTTGAATGTATTTGCAATAGAAAGCATTTGTAGCCTAAATCCAGCTTCAGCAATAAAGACAAAGCATGAACGCAATCGATGTTTAGAACTAATTACAAGGTAAGCAAATCACCCCAAAAATTTCATTTTTTTTTTCATTTCATTTCATTTCGTTTTTTTTTTTTTTTTTTTTTTTTTTTTTAGCTCAGAGAATGAACACAATTCAATGAATGTGACACCAGCAGCTCAGTTTGTGTCAAAGTGAAACCTCTGTGTTCTCATTTAGTTAAGAAATGTAGTTTGACCTGATGAGTGTGTGTATTGTTAGGCACATTTTGAGAAACAGTCATATAGTCACAGATAATACAGGATACTTACAGTCACGCATCACTCATCAACTCATATTTCACACACGCTGAGCATTATAAATGAAGATATATATTTATTCATGACACTTCTGGTGTGTATACACATATACAGAGACACTGTCTCAAAAAGAAAAACTGCATAAGAAATAAAAGATAAAATTCAGCAAATGTATGATCATTTTAATAACTGCCTGTTACAGAATGCGTCAATATATAGCAAGTCTTAATAAATGCTGTATATTGAGACAGTAATATCAGAAGTTGTCTCATCTCCATCAACAATCTGATTACTTTGCTTTTGAATATTTTCATAGCCGTCTTGCTTTCTTCTCTTGAGTTTCCTCAGCAGATGTTCCATATCTTCCTTCAGTGATGTGTCGTCAGAATAACTTTATTGTTTATCATATTTACATATAGATCATCACCACTCTTTGCTACCTTTCAGCCTGCAATAAAAAGACGCAGGCTACAAATCGGTGTTTACTGTATCCTACAATTGAATGACATTTTGAACTAATGGAATTGAAACTTTGAAATGAATTTAAATTTAAAGCAACAAAATACCACTAACTGATAAACTGATAATACCACTGTGTTCTCTTATCACTAGCTGACACTGCAAATCTCTCTCTCTCTCTCTCTCTCTCTCTCGTTCCAGTCTCAGTGTCTCTGATAGTGTTGATCTCTGCTGGATCTCTGATGATTGTTGCAGTCATTGGGATCTTCTGCATTGGCAAGAAATGTAGAAAAACTGATCAAGAAGACAGTTTAGCAGCATCCCTCCACCGCCCCTTCTCCATACTTCTAGTCTTAAACACTTACATACAGGGGAGTACTCTGGGTTCAGGCCGAACTCCGAGCTCGGAGCCCCAAATACACATTCAACTTTACTCCCTCTAATTGTATGTAAGCGTGAACTCGTGAATATACTTTAATAGTGTAGTTTCTTTTAACCCTCATGTTGTGTTGCAGTTATTATGACCTGAAGAGATTTTTATTTTTCCTGAAAATGCTATTTAACGTTATCGCATTGGACTAAAACTTACTGACTTTGCTCACACAGGGTATTACAACTTCCCCACAATTATTTGTATTTGTTACACTTCTGGTGTTCCTGTTCAAAAATTACCGGCCTCCAAAAATATGCTTTATGCTATGCTATATGCCATATTATTAGCAAATATGGGATTCAAACTAGTTTCTTTCAATTAGCACTGGTTTTATATTTCTATAACAGGTTGATCATTGGCCTCATTGATCTGTTGAGTGAACAATGCCAGTATTACCCATAAATAATGCTTTTTTCACTCAAAAACTGAGGAGCATAAGCTCAGATCAATGAGGCCAACAGCCCTAATAACATTATGTTGTAAAGAAACAGATCTAGTTACTGTTTAACAACATGACAGATGTTATATTGCTTTGGCACTAGGTGTCGCAGAGGGGAGATAGTGCAGTGAACAGAGAGAGTGCAGTGAAGAAGTGTTGGGTAGAGTTGAACACCTGGTTGTGCTGTTGCATGAGACTATTAAACATATCCTACATCATACTTTTCTGTGTATAATTTTATCTGTACAAGACACAACAATTGAGTTTCGTTGTTTTAATCAATCTATTTATTATATTACATCTTATTATTATTGAAACAGTTGAGACTCATGACAAAGAAATCATCTACGTCGAGCCATCGTTCCACAAAAGAAGAGCACAGAAACCGGTAAGATCATTTATTACTAATTCATGTCTGTATATCATTTCAGCAGTGAGTGTGTGTGTGTGTGTGTGTGTGTGTGATAGATCATTATACAGACAAAAACATGATTTCAAGGACATCCATGCATTAATTATAATATATTGTGTTTTTGACAGGATGATAAAGAGGAGGATCATGTGGTGTATGCACCGATCGCCAAGAGAAGATGATCAAACTTCAAGAACCAGACCAGCGGTGTGATCGCGTTCACAGGAACCGCTGTATTTCCTCTCAGACCTTTAGTTTTGAGTTTTGGGTAGTAACAAGCAACACATGAATGTTTCTATGTTACAATTAAGTGTAAGAAATATGCTTATATTCAGGGGGAAAAAATGAGTGTGAAAATTAAATTAAATCAAAATCCAATAAATTACATCTTTCAACAACTTGACTATAATTTGTTTCATTTGCAGTTGGTTAACAGAACATGACACTTAAATTGAATCAAATAAAACATAACATCCCACTATTAACTAGCGCCATCTAGTGTCCAAAATAAGACTCTTGAACAATAACAGCTTTACTTGTCAGATATAAATTCACTCTCCGGCTGCTTTATTAAATACTCCTTGTTAGTCTCGTGTTGGACACTTTTCCTTCAGAACTGCCTCAGTTCGTCATGGCATTGATTCAATAAGCTTCTAGAAACAGTCCTCAGAGATTCCTCCATATTGTCATGATTGTATCACACAGTTGCTGCAGATTCACTGGCTGCACGTCCATGATGTGAATCTCCCATTCCTCCACATCCCAAAACTGCTCTATTGGATTGTGTGAGTCACAGTGAAACAGTCAGTGGTCTGATCTATTTACAGCTGAACAGAGATGTGGTTTGAGCTGATGGCTGGACTAACAGCGTCTGCATTACAGAAAAATAGAGTAATTGTTGTTTAAAGTTGCTTAAAAAAAAAAAACCTTGACCCCTTGATCACTCAACAGTAATGTGTGGAAAATAAACAACAACTAGATACATTTTCTGAAGAGAATGTGAATGGATCTTGCTGTGTGCAACTACACTGAGTCCAAAAAGCTCACAAACATGTCTCTACGATAGTTCAGTAAAAATGTCACTATTAGCATGTAACTATTCACTGCTAGCATGTGTGGCATATGTAGCATGTTGGAAGTCCTGTTTGCTAACATAAGTCAAAAGAGCCAACCATCAAGTCTACAGGATGTTCTGATGCAGAGATAGAGACCCAGACGGCAACATAGTGTCGGCCCAGATCCGGCCCACATCCCACAGTACCAGATCTGAGTCGACACTATAGTGAAGGTGGTTCGTGATTTTGCTGTTTGCTGGCCCAAGTCAAACAAGCCTACTTTTATGATACTATGACACTTCTATACTTTTGATTTGAAAGGAACTCAATGGAACTTGTTTAGGAGCTCAAAATGTTTGCATGAGTGAAACAAGCTCATCCTCGTGAGCTTAACCCTCTGGGGTCCTTCGTGTAACAGTCACACTTTGGATTAATTTTGGAGTCACACACACGGGATTAATATATAGAAAAAAAAATCATAATATTTTTTTTTTTACTTGTTTTTTATAATATTTTTTCTTTTCTTTTTTGGTGTTTTGAAATAATTTTATGATTTATAATTAATATTTATGCAATAATTATGACCCATTTTTTCCCATTGAATATAATAGAATTTTTTTATATATATATAATTTTTATTTTATTTTTATTAAAGCTGTATTTCATTTTAGAGTCAAGCCTAGGCCTCATGAAAGCAATTTTTGAAATGAGATGGGCGCCAACTGGTGGACACACTGAGCATTTTTATCACGCAATAGCACATTTTTACCACTAGTGGATATACAGCTCTCTGTAGAAAGGCTTGCGAATTCTAGTGATTTTTGCCTGAACAGATTTAGTCTGTTTTGCACTCTTGATGTTTAAGAGATTCACCCCTTCACTGTTGAGTCCTTTTTTCTGCATCCTGGCTGATTTGTAGATTGTATGCACCAAAAAACTCTGTGTTTTCATATTTTTGGCAATTTCCCATTCATTTCCTATGGGGGTCATTTTTGACCAAAGAGCAGAAGTTTGATGACCACTTAGTATGCTTGGATCATGACCTCAATATTTTTTGTGTGTTCACATACCTAATACCATAAAAGTCACCTAGTTTCGTAACATTCCGATGAAGCTGTGATTTTTAAAAATTCAAAACAGATTTTTGTAATCTGAATTTATTAGTGTGTATGTGTATAAAAGTGTGTTTGTGTGTGTGTGTCTGTGTGTGGATGTGTCTGTTTTGCACTCTTGATGTTTTAGAGATTCACCCCTTCACTGTTGAGTCCTTTTTTTCTGCATCCTGGCTGATTTGTAGATTGTATGCACAAAAAAACCTCTGTGTTTTCATATTTTTGACAATTTCCCATTCATTTTCTATGGGGGTCATTTTTGACCAAAGAGCAGAAGTGTGACGACCACTTAGCATGCTTGGATCATGACCTCAATATTTTTTGTGTGTTCACATACCTAATACCATAAAAGTCACCTAGTTTCATAGCATTCCGATGAAGCTGTGATTTTTAAAAATTCAAAACAGATTTTTGTAATCTGAATTTATTAGTGTGTATGTGTATAAAAGTGTGTTTGTGTGTGTGTGTGTGTGTGTGGATGTGTCTGTTTTGCACTCTTGATGTTTTATAGATTCACCCCTTCACTGTTGTGTGCTTTTTTTCTGGATCATGGCTGATTTGTAGATTGTACGCAAAAAAAAACTCTGTATTGTCACATTTTTGCCAATTTCCCATTCATTTCCTATGGCGGGTCCATTTGGACCCGAAGGTCCTGAGTGTGACTATTTTTTTTACAACCGCTTAGACTATTCAAATCCTGTCCCCAATTTTTTTGGGTGTTCATATACCAAGTACCAACAAAGTCACCAAATTTCGGACCATTCCGATGAAGCTATGATTTTTTACATTTTTTTATTTAAACGCTTCGGGACCATATGGACCCGAAGGACCCCAGAGGGTTAAGAGATACCCATCTGGGCCCGGTTTCCCAAAGCGTTCTTATCTCTAAGTAGTTCTTAACCTATTCCTTAACCTCTCTCTTAACCTTATGGCACGATTCCCGAAATGTTCGTTCGCTAAGTATATCTTCTGTAAGTCACACTTTATAAGGTTGGTCTGGACCACTCTTAGCTTTACCTTATCACTTTTGCAGGTCTATATGAATATAATTCTGAAGTTTTAATACACCCAGACAGTATTCAGTTAGGCTAATTCAAGTGTTTTCATGCAAAGAATAAAATTGTCATTACACTGATTGTTGTTAGATTTTTAATTATATTATTATACAATATTATTAATTTAATTAAAACGCTCTTTTAAAGGCCAGTGAAAGCATAGGCTACTGTCAGTTAAGTCCTATTCGGACGCATATTGTTTCTCATGGGTTCGTCCGGTATTTTAAACATTTACAGGGGTAAGTCGGTGATTTTAGTGCCGTCCGAATCCATAATATCAGTGTTTTCTCACCCAACCCGCGTAAAAATCCCTGGCCAAATTAGTACCTTCTGTTTTTTGACAAACAGGTCGTGTCCCACATAGCAAATTTTCTCTGGCCCAGCTCCGGCCCACACAACCAGCTTTTGCTTGGCCCACATACCGCAATGAATGACGGTCCTAGTGTGGACCAGGTCTGGATTCCAGACAAGGGCCACACATGGGCCATAACTGGACCAAGTCTCAGCCAAGTTAATTATCCATAACTGGCCCAGAATTGGGCCAGATCAAAATGTAACATTGAAATCAAAACATAACCTTAAGTAAACCATATCAACACCAGTCTTTAACCAGAAAGCCCAAAACTGAGCCACACCTGAGCATGATCCAATTTTTCTGTGGCCCAGCTCTGGCCCACAAGACTTGGCCCACATACCGCAATGAATGACGGTCCTAGTGTGGACCAGGTCTGGATTCCAGACAAGGGCCACACATGGGCCATAACTGGACCAAGTCTCAACCAAGTTAATTACCCATAACTCCAATACGCTGGACCAGATGAGTTCCACGTCAGCCTCAACACCACCATAACCAAGTCACTTACACACCCCTCCCAGATGGATAGTCACACCAAGACAGTATTCTGAACAAATATTTAATTGTGTTAAACATCAAAGCATTGGCATCTGTTTTTTCATCATGACATTTTTCAGTTTTAGAAACTCTAAAATGACACTCCTCTGTCAGTTCAGCTAAAAATAAATAAAAAAAATAAAAAAAACAAGTGCCGTTTTTTTGGTTTATGACGTTTCCATTTAAATGTTACTTGATCATCCATGTTTCTGATCATTAAGTTTCATTGCTTTGCCTAATGCTTAAACGTCCATGTTTCTGGTCACGAACAAGATTCACTAAACATATAACACTAGAACATGTTTCATCAACAAGTTAGATACAGCCATCTTTTAACGGTGGAATCAATGTCTTTCTCTGTGGCATCAGATGTTAGACGGTTAGCCTACGTCTCACAGCCGCTGAAAAAGACAAGCACACATGATGTATAATTAACTTATGCATCATCAGGTAATGTGGATATTGAATATTGAATCAAATGCAATATTACAACAAAACCTGAACCCAGATTTAAATTCAAATTCTGACTTTCTACTACAGGTGAAAGATCCTTCAAGATCATGTTTATTTTTACTTTTTTTAATTCAGTGTATGTTTTTTGTTATGCAACCTGAGCTTGTATTGAGGCATAAAATGTTCTCTCCCTCCTTCACTTTCTTAATCTCTAATATAGTGCATTCATGCTCAACCATGCTGGTTCCAGATTTGTTTTTGTTTTCATTCATGCTTTAAGCATTTAAGTAAAGAGAGAAAGAGAGAAAAAAAAAACCTTTGTGGGGTCAATCTCCACACTGAACTTTGATTTGAAGGAACTTTTTTTTTTTGAAAACTGGACAAAAAGACAAAAGGTACAATACTGTGTAATTAAAAGGCTTTATAAAAAGAACTGCAATCCAATGAAGCACTACATAATCAAATTAAAAACAGCATGACAGTGTAGTTTTTCAAAAAAAATTCATTATCAAAATTGGAAACAGTTCTGCTGCTTAATATATTTTCATAACCTGTGATACCTTTTTAGGATACTTTGATGAATAAAAAGTAAAATAACATAAAAATAAAAATAAAAAAAGAAGCAAATGTTTTAAAAATAGAAATCTTTTGTAACAACAATATACACTACTGGTCAGTAATTTTTTTCTTTCTTTTTTTGAAATAAATAAATACTTTTATTCAGCAAGGATGTGTTAAATTGATAAAACGTGATGGTAAAGAAGATTTATATTACTAGAATAGTTTTTTTGTTTTTTTTAATAAATGCAGTTATTTTTAACATTTTATTCAGCAAATATATTAGGCAGCATAACTGTTTCCAACACTCATAATAAATCAGAACATTAGAATGATTTTTAAAGGATCATGTGATAGACTTGAGTAATGATCCTGAAAATTCAGCTTTGCATCACAGAAATAAATAATAATTTAAAGTATAATAAATTGAAAACCAATTATTTTAAATTGTAATAATATACTAAAATATTAAATATAAAAAAAAAATGTTCTGTATTTTTTATCAAATAAATGCAGGATTGATGAGGATAAGAAACTTATTTCAAAATAAATTAAAAATAGTAATGTTTTCAAACTTTTGGCCTGCACAGTTTTACAGATATTTGTTCCAACCACAACTTTTTGGACATGTTAGTTTATTGTATTTAAAACTGCGTTTAAACAATTGGCGTGCAAATTTTAATTAGAACAGTTTACTATAATTTCGATAGCATGTTCACACATCAATTAATTAAAACTTTACTTAAGTCCTTTTACGAACTTAATTAAACTTTAATGATACAAGTTTTCACTTACCAACTCTGCTGGCTTTTTCCCGGTTCAGTGCTTGACCGTTTCTGAATCTGAAGTCTGTGCAAGACTGCAGCGCCCGCCCACTTTTTCGACGTACTGGTTCCGGGAGTATTTTCATTCACTTTTCCTCTTTGGAGATTTGTTAGCGTTATAAGCCATGAATCATAACAACCAGCTAAAACTTGAATCACAACGTGTACAATATTCGATCCGAAATAAAAATATTTGTAAAAAATACACAAGTACGAGACTATGTGCCAACTGGGTAAATAAAACTACAATCCCATGAAGCACTGCATTTGATAATTGCGCCTTTCGGCCAATTTTGCTCTGATAGGTCAGCTTCGCATTTCCGGGGTTTTGAAATCCTGATTGGCGCGAGTTGGGCTAACTGACACTAATCCACTGATTCATGCGGAAGCTGTTTCTAGAAATATCTGTCATAAATGGCAACACGTTTCTATCATTTCTCAAATATATTGAATCTCTTTCAGTCACATATATGTTCAATTTGTGATCATCTTAATTAACCAACTGGTAACAGAATATAATATAATATAATATAATATAATATAATATAATATAATATAATATAATATTGAATGCAGGATTTAATCATATATCGCATATAAATGACAGTGGAAAAATGTTAAATTATGAAAAGTCCACTGGTGTACAGTACATGGCATAAAAAATTGTGGTCTAAATTTAGCAATGTGCAGGAACTGAAATCAAACAATTACAGTTGATTTTCATAATTCAGATAATTAAATATTTATTGTCGCCTGGATTAACTTGAAGGCATTAGACCCAGGATGTAAACAGGAAGATGAAAATATATTTGTGTATTAAAACACTGGAATTTTAATCAAAAATATTTGAAATGGATTTTAAATGTGGGTCAAGATCGGCTATACTTATGCCGCCCACATATCTATATTTGACATCTGGGCCATGTCTTGGGTGCCGTTTTTGACCCAGTGCCATCTCTACCAAACCCAGGCCATGTTTGGCCCACATGCGCCAGTTCCGGATGAATGCCAGCTGTGCCAGATGCATGCCAAATCTGGGCCAAATTTGTTTACTGAGTACATAAAGTCAAATAAAATGTCCTGAAACCTAATCATGTATTGTTTACGTGGATAGGGCTACATCAAACTGTACTGAATGAGAATATGAAAGCAGTGAATGTAAAACATTGTTTGAAGTCAGTCATATATAATATCAGGATATACTATTCTACAATATAAGATATATCATACATCATATAATCGCCTGTCATATATGAGGCATGAATATAATTTTACATATAAAGACACATAATTAAATATGCAATATGAGCTTATGTTATGCATTTTAAAAATATATTATCAAAATGTATTTCAATATATTTTACAGTGTTTCCCATATATGTGAATATATTAACTTTCTGTATGGGAAAACATTGGGATTTTACTCAAAAATACTTGAAAAGGATTTTAAATGTGGCTCAAGATCGGCCATACATATATGGCCCACATATCTATATTTGACATCTGGGCCAAATACTCCATTTAACATCTGGCCCATGTCTTGGGTGCCGTCTTAAATCCAGTGCCATCTCTGCCAAACCCGGGCCATGTTTGGCCCACATGCTGTATGCCAGTGCCGGATGAATGCCAGCTATGCCAGACACATGCCAAATCTGGGCCAAATTTGTTTGCTGACTGGGGTGGTGATTTAATTGCCATCTGAATCCACATCTCTGAGTTTACAAGAAGAGATTCAAAATCCACTGTTTAAATCCTTTTTGATCACTGCCGAGCACCGTACGTAAGATGTACACTTTTATTACTGAAATGCTGGAAAGTATTTACACAAGAACAATATTTCATCGCAGCTCCACCTCAGCGAACAAAAATGGGAAAGAGAAGAAGGCACGTAAATTTTTGAAAAGGTTATTGTGGCAGCAATATATGTTACAATTTTAAAATATGTAGGCTATAGGCTATTATAGGCTATTATAGTTTGGATTATTTTTTATAATATCCAATAATCATAATAAATCGCAATTTCAACTATTTCTGAAGTGCTTCATTCACAAAGATCACCGCTTTCTCACATAAACAGACCCTGCACGAGAGAATAATTGATTCTCGAGCCATCGATTTCAACCAATTCAGCACCATCGCCGCGGACAGCGCCGGGTAACGTCGCACGTAAGGTATATCTACGAAGGTATATCTTAAGCAGCTTCCTAAGGTATGGTTCAGGGAACACACTTAGGAACATAAACAACTTTGGTAAGATATATCTTTCGAGCTTTCTTAGCGCGCTAAGAGTGAGCGTTATCAGGAAACCGGGCCCAGGCTCTTTATGATGGTAGTTTATGGGATCAGTTGCTAGGGTGCTCTAAATGGTTGCTAGGGCGTGGCTTGATAGCCTCACAATGATCCGGAGAGACTGATTGGTTGCCTGAGTGAAATTTCAAGTTCAGAGCTATGACCCGTCAAAGTTCAAAGTCAAACATTGCGAACATCGTACCCCTGATCACTTATAAAAGTCAGAGCACACCTCATCCATGGGTCTACGACAAACACAAACACCACTAATAGAGTCATGCCAGAGGTCAGGTTGTGCTCGAATTGAGGGGGGGCTGGGGGGATCCGGGACCCCCCATAAGGTATTAGGGACCCCCCATAAGAAGTAAAAAATAGAATTAGGGGGGTCCCTCGGATATTTTTATTTTGGTAAAAATAATAATGACAAATCAAAATAAATGCATGCAAAGGATACAGTAAATATCGTGAATTGATTATTTACAATAATTTATTTTAAGTGTGTTTATAGGCTAGTTGTCATGTCTCTTTAAAAATGTAAACGCCCCGCCTAAAGAGCGCTGTGCGCGCGCATGACATCGTCGACTGACAGGACTGTTTGTTTGGCGCCGCTCCGGTGAAGCTAATTTTAGCTTTTAAAATATGGAGAAAAATAAACCTCCACTCGCAGTCGGGAAGAGAAAGCTTCTTACTGACTTTTTTGAGGGGTAATTGTCTCTCGCTATATATCTTTCTACTTTATATCCAACAGTTATCCACTCCATGTCGGGGCTTTTATATTCCTAGCATATATTGGAAACATTTAGGCTTACGTTACTATTTTTTTCATAATTAACAGTCCTGGTTCTACAGGAGTGCTAGTGCTAGAGATCTCGATGAAGATGGATAACAGATTTTTAGTAATTATAAAGGGAGCGCTCGTTGTGCGCTTTCTATGCTTTCTAATATCCATTCAGAATTTGTATTTATTTGTATATTACTTGTTTTTCATGCTGCTAGGACCAAAGGCTGTATAAACACGGCAAAGTTTTGGGAATTACATACGCATTTATGCGGGATTCACTCTTGAAATAGATGATTTGATTGCCATAGTATTGTTTGTTTATGAATAAAGCAGCCTTTTTCACTGAAATGGTTGAATAGTCTGCTGACTCACTCACTCATGACAGTGCTTTGCCGCCCGCCACCTACTGGACGTAACTATTTAAAAATCGTATGTGCTGAAATAGTTGAAAAATCCCAACCAACACACAGGCTGACAGCCTGTTTTGCCACAATTTATAATAAACAAGTTTCATGCATTTAATCAAGTCTTTTGGAACAAACATTATCACAGTGTCACATCAATCATGGACATCCCTATGTTAAACTTATAAACTATTCCAAAGACTGTATCCTGTTTGCCCAGTTGTCCTGCACTCTTTGAGTAAAACTCCCGCACCTGGGTTCATACTACATCATTACAGCCTGATAGTATTTTTCCATTCTTTTGCTACTGTTTAAGTAATAAAAAAGTTGTGAAGATAGATATCCTTTTGAAGTTACTGACCGCTCTCTTTTCACTGCTTTCGGAGACATTATGAAATAATTATCCCTGTGCCACTGTTGAATCTGACAGTGATACCATCCAGTGAGTCTGGAAGCCATCTGATTATTTTCTACTGTTTTTGAGACATTTCAATGTATTTTGAAGTCACTTACTTTTACGGGTGTTCAAGTGCCTTATATGTAGTGCCCTGGTATATTTGCCATAGCTGCCCTTTTGGGTCTGCTGCTTTGTCACCCTCTAAATCCATATTACTCAAGTAAGTAATTTAATTTATATATATGAATTCAAGCGTTTTTAATAAATAGTATATATTTATGCATATTATGATCAAATATATTGTATATTTTGTATAAAGTGTATATTGCGAGACTAACCAACTAACCAACAAAAAAACTTGGGGACCCCCCATAAGACTTGACTCAATTCGAGCACGTTAATAATCGAAATATAGAACATAAATGGTACAACTTGTAAAATAAACAATGCTACTAAGAGCAAGTCTTAAAAGGAGAAAGAACAACACATGTCAGAGTATCTCACACATGTGGTTAGTGTTTAAATCCGGTGGAGGAAACACACGCAACTCTACCTTAATATCACAGTTTAACACCATTGTGTCAGTTCACAATCTGTCTGTCACACAAGTGTTCACATATATCAAGCACTGTTATTTGAAGATGGTTCATCTGTTTATTTTCTGCTACATGTGCCATATTGCTGGTAAGTTATATTTCTTTTAAGACATTAAATTTTGTTTTAGTTTAAATAAAAAGCAATTGGCTGCTGTTTTAGTCAGCCAGAGGTTTTGCGTTCTCTGTTAATCCTATAGAAAAGATGCACAAGTAAAGCTGAAATAAAATTGATTCCACTCTTTTTGCATTTATTTTTCTCTTGTGCAACGACATTTTAGAATAAAAGTACTGTGATAATTTCAGTTTATTGCTTTACTCATTGCTCATCATTAATGATGAATCTGATATGCATATGATGACAGCTTCAGGCAGTCGAAAATTATAATCATCTGAAAGTCAGTGTTGTTTGTTGCACAGTTATGAAATGTTATTATGAGTTAAATCATGTTAATAGTGTTTTTATAGTAAAATACATTTTCCATTAGAAACATATAACTTAGACGGCGCTATAGAGTTTTTTTTAGTTGTGAAATACAAACAGAGCCATCCACCATTTTGTAACTGAGTGTCTGCAACTGTAGTTATACGCATGTATGAATATCTATATCTGCAATAGACTTCAGCTGATGATTTAGATAAACTAACACAGTACAAGACGAAGACGTCTGCTAACACAACATTAATGTGAAAATATTGAGTTAATATATAATAATAGATTACCTCTCCTGTGGCCTTATGGGATAGAAAAGTGTCCATTGTAAACTTCTGAATCTCGGCAGTAACTATGTCATCCGGGGACTTTTTGCCTCCTGTTTTTCGAATGTATTCAAACATACTATTTCATA
Source organism: Abramis brama (assembly GCF_963993115.1). Classification (NCBI taxonomy): domain Eukaryota; kingdom Metazoa; phylum Chordata; class Actinopteri; order Cypriniformes; family Leuciscidae; genus Abramis; species Abramis brama. The sequence continues at coordinate 36,886,079 of NC_139968.1, forward strand.
ATATATAGTAGAGAAGTGTTTGAATTCGGACGACTTCTGGCCATTATTTCAAAACCCTTTTCACACTGAAGCACCGCTGCTGAAAGTACAGCAAACACTGCTTGAATTTATATTTTTTACCAGGATAATTCTAGGGTGACAATACTTTTTCTAAGGATATCATTTGCCACCCGTGACTCTTGGCTACACAACGCATTCTTCACACACAAACAGAATCCACTGTCCAGTCATTATAGATGATCTTCAGTTTTGTTGAACTTGTCCCTCCTCCACACAACTCTCCTCCTTCCTCTGTGGTGAACGTGTGCTGACAGCCTAAAAAAGATGTTTGTTTTTTTGTTTTAGAACATCAGGACTGTCAGTGTCAGCACTGACCACACTTTGTTCCTATTAGATTCTTATTTCTCACATGTTTTCCAGTGGCCTGTTCCTGCATCAGCAGAGACTCTTTACAATGTTGTTTTTCTGCCTCTGTTCTTTAATCCACATTTTTATAAACAGAAACCTTAATTTGTAAAATATATATATATATATATATATATATATATATATATATATATATATATATACAGTACAGGCCAAAAGTTTGGACACATTACTATTTTCTGAAAATCCTGAAAATTCAGCTTTGCATCACTGAAATAAATGATAATTTAAAGTATAATAAATTGAAAACCAATTATTTTAAATTGTAATAATATATCACAATATTACATTTTTTTCTGTATTTTTGATCAAATAAATGCAGGCTTGATGAGCAGAAGAAACTTCTTTCAAAAACATTAAAAATAGTAATGTGTCCAAACTTTTGGCCTGTACTGTATATATATGTGTGTGTGTGTGTGTGTTTGTTCTCCAGGAGTGTTTGGTGATTCAGTGTCAGTGATGGAGGGAGATTCTGTTACTCTAAACACTGATGTTACTGAAATACATGAAGATGAAGACATTCTGTGGAAATATGGAGCTGAAAACTCTCTGATAGCTCAAATCAGTGGAGCTGCTGGAATCTTCTCCACATATGATGATGTTCTTGATGGGAGATTCAGAGACAGACTGAAGCTGGACGGTCAAACTGGATCTCTGACCATCACAAACACCACAACTGAACATACTGGAGTTTATCAACTAGAGATAAGGGCAGCGAAACGATCATCAAAAACATTCAGTGTTTCTGTCTATGGTGAGTAGAGATCATTTGTCTCGTCCTTCAGATATTATTTTATTTTCACATACTGAAATGTCATAATTTGAGAAACACTTACTGATCATACAAAACACATTGAATGGAACATAGATTGTGGATTAGATTCATCCATATTTCTTTTTATTCTCTCATGTTTTCCAGCTCGTCTGCCTGTTCCTGTCATCAGCAGAGACTGTTCATCATCATCACACCAGAATTGTACATTGCTGAGTTCAGTGGTGAATGTGTGTGATGTGACTCTCTCCTGGTACGCAGGAATCAGTGTATTGTCCAGCATCAGTGTGTGTGATCTCAGCATCAGTCTCTCTCTACCTCTGGAGGTGGAATATCAGGATAAAAACACCTACAGCTGTGTGCTGAACAATCCCATCAGCAACCAGACCACACATCTGGACATCAACACACTCTGTCACACATGTGCAGGTACCAGCACTGATGATATATGTGTATTCATTGAGTTATGTTGTTCATTTTAAGTTAAGATGCCAAATTATGAATTACTTTCTTTCTACATTTAGCCTACCCGTGTCTTCCTAAACAGAAGTTTTGCATTTTTTTTCTTCTTCTGTGGAGCACAAAAGAAAATATCTTTTTATTTTTAAGTTTTATCCTTTTGATTTCTTGACATAGACTAAACTCAGCTAAGTGAACATCTCAATTTTGTTTTATCATTGCTCAATTGTTTTTTCAGAACTTCACGTCCATTATTGTGATTCAGTTGAAGCTGTGCTGCGATTGGTTCTCACTGCGCTGATGGGCGTGGCTTCTGCGGCCGCTGCTGTTCTTCTGGTCAATGACGTCAGAGCTGCAAGAGGATAAATGGAGGAAACAGATATTATAAATATTGTAGACATATATTGTAGTTTTAATCTGTAAAGATCAAATATGTGTGCTGTAATTGTTCAGTCATGGCGAAACTAAGCTTTTCTCACCAATGCTCCCTAAAAGGTGCATTACCTGAATCTGGTGTTTCAGTGCCATCTGGTGGCCAAAACGATGAACAATCTTTAATCTTTCCTTTTTAATCTTTTAATGCCTTCCATTTTATGTATTTAATTAGGCCAATAGACCTACAATTTTTTCGCTGTGTAATTTTCTTATTTTTTATGTAATGTTGCTATTTTCATTTTGTCTTATAATTGTATGCAGCAACCCCTCACAAATGTAAAAATATTTGTCACGCCAATAAATCCCTGTAGAATTGAACAGAAAACTGAATATTACAGAACTGATATGCATCCTAGTCATACATATGTTTATATTATAAATAAAGGAGTGTCATAATGAGAATAAATTATGAATTAAGATTCAGATTGAATGATGGTTGAATAAAAACACATTTACAGCATTAAAAAGTTTTTTTTTTAAATTGTTTCTTGTTTCTTTACAAGAACTTTACTTTACAAAGACTTTAAGTTCCAGAACCAACAACAATAAAAGTGCATTTCGAGTACATTTATACCATTCAAGTTTCAAAGTTTACGTAAATATTATAGATAATAATATTACTTTTTTTAAAGAGAAAGTGAAAGTTCTGAACTGTGTCATGACAGGCAACAGTAAGTGATTCATCTTTAATAATCATGTTTCAGCTCATTTTTCCATTATTGATTTTTAGTGGAATATTATAGGATACTGTAAAGGGTTAACAGTTTAAGACCCAAAGACCAGATTTTTGAAAGGAGTCAGAATTATAAAAAATTGAAGAAAAGTTTTACTGAAGATAGTTTGCAGTTTCATCAGCAGAAGTTCAGCTTCAAGACTCACACGCTTACAGTTACAAAGATCACAGTTATAACCTACATCACACACACACACACACACACACACACACACACACACACACACACACACACACACACACAGCAGTTATACCTAGTATATACACATAGTAATTTCCCACACATATACAGATAGACTGAAGCACATCTCCATAGATTATGCATCTGACACTCGGACCCTGAAGTCAGACACAACGTTTCATAACAAAATAAAATCTCCAGAGAAGTAAATTAACTCATGTGATATTTAAAAGGAAAGATATTGATTAATGTCTTGATTATAATCACTCATTACATATACATTGAAGCAGCAGTGGATTCCAATCCACCCCCTTCACTACATTTGTTTCAGCTGATTTTATTCCATGGGAATAATGTTGCAGAAGCTGTTGCGATCCTCTCAGATCATGTGTCTTTCTCCGTCTAAGAAAGCAACAAATCACAGATGGTAAAAAATAAATGAACGGTGCTGTTTACAGCTACAGAAAATCAGCATATCTGTCATCAGTCTGAATGAGATCCTATTTGAAATGTTTATTTCCCTATCGGGATGAGTTTTTCAGTGCATGTGAAATAAACACAGATCTACATACACACTACAGTAGTGCAGTATTTTACCTCATACGTGGATTTTCTACAGAACCTCTGGTCTTCTTCTCTCCCCTTCTGCTTTGACAATTAAACACACACACACACACACACACACACACACACACACACACACACACACACACACACACACACACACATAAACATCAATTTTGCAACATTAACATTTACTCTCAATACAGTATCTGTAGGTGATACTTACCCTTACAAGTACGACTTCCTGTGGCGATAGTGAATCACACCAGCAGCAGCTGCAGCTACACAGACCAGCAGAACACCAACAACTATTCCTGCAACAGGACCTGGAGACAGACCTGAATCTGGAACAGATACAGACAAATAGAGACATTAGTGTGAGTGAGTTCTGACTGTGTTTATACCATTATCCCTGGAAATATTCTCTCTAAGGACACGTTTACAGGTCCTCCATTCAAAGCTTCTAGTCCAGATTGAAAACGTAACAGTGCATTGATTAGACACTGATTTTCTACTGTACTGTTTATTTTAAGCCTTTTCCCCCTCCAATTAATTTTAATGATATATACCTTCTTCTTTTAACATTCTTTTATCTTCTTTAATATTTTATTTTTAGCCATGAATCTTTTTGATTACTATTTAATGACTGTTTATGTAAAAACTTTGAATTATCTTTTGAAATGGTGGAAATATACTTGCCTTGCCTATAATATTTATTTTAATTGGGACAAAGGATGAATATAAATTACAAAAAAGGATGAAACATACTCTTGTCGGTCTCTGGCTCTGTGATGTCCTTTTGGGAATCTGCCTCACCAAGACCAGCAGCTGGAAAACACAAGACACAACAGATTAAAAATAAAGAAATACAAATCAACACAGAGTAAAAAGAAAATAAATTATGGATAATTATGGCAGTTCACTTCATTTGCAGCTGCATAAAAATCTGTAAAAATAAAAATAAAAAAAAAATACTGTGAACAAGCTCCCTGCAGTGGCTCATCACTAATATTAATATCACTCATCACTAGTTGCTGAAGAAGATAAAGAAACATCACAAGTCAGAATGATCTTATGATCTTATGATGACAAATGTTAAGCATTCAGAAAAAGGTTCTTAAAGAAACAATTACTCATATTATATTTTCAAAAACATTGTATGTTTAAGTATTTACAGAATATTTCTCCTAAATATGACTTAAGAGTGTCAGTTTATTTTTGACCAAATTAGAAATACAGTTTTTAACTATAGATGTTGCAATTAAACGAACACATGGCAATGAAAGTTGATTCTTATTGTTTGATATTGTTTAATGTCTGTTTAATGTTGTATACTGAGACAGAAATCAGCTTGTACAGCAAAACCAGTCATGTACATATGAGCAATAGCATACTGGGAAAGAGAGTAACCAGGGGCCTCATTTATAAACGTTGCGTACGCACAAAAGAAGGCGTACGCCGCTCTCTACGCAATAATTGGTATTTATAAAAAGCAAACTTGATGGGAAAATATGCGGTCCTTCACGCAAGCTCTGACCCAGGCGTACGCACAAAAACGGGTGAAATGAGAAATGGCGACACCGTCGGCAGAATGAAGAAACACGTGAAAGTGTGTGAAACTGTAGACCGTTGTGTAAAAGAAATGGCAATACTGCCTCTCATAATAACGTGAAGACTTCACAAGCAAGTCTTACAATTAACAGCCTACACGAACAGCCATTTGATCAATCTGCAGTGTAAAACAAACAAAATCAAACGAAGATTACAACAGAAATTCAAATTAACACATATTTGCAAAAAGAAAAGTGAAATATGTTCTGCAATAATACTGGCATGTTATGCAATTCATCCTCATAATCTGTAGCTTGTCAGATGCAATCAAATGGATGGTAATAAAATGCCATGATGCCGTCACAATGCGTAATGACGTGAGTGAAGTTACGTTTCTTGGTTTTCCTCTGTGTTTGCCATGATTTCGCAATCGATGAATATTAACTCTGGGCGTTTCACGGACTATTTATGGGCAACTATGGGCGTGACATGAAGCCGCAAAAGCTGCGCTACATTTAGAATTGATTGTGATTTATTAAGGGAAAACTGCGTAGGACGTGCGTGCGCACGGTTTTATAAATCCGAATATTTCTGTGCGTAGCTACGCACGTCCTATGTTTCATCCGTACGCCACTTCTGACGCAAATCCTATGCCAAGTTTAATAAATGAGGCCCCAGATCTGATAGTCCCTCTTAAAACAGTCCAAAATGAAAAAATCATTTATTTACAGTATTCAATCGGTAAAATACTTCAGAGTAAATTACATTAAATGACTCACCACTGACAGTCACGCTGAATATTTTTATGGTGTAACCCATGTTGCTGTTTTTATAGATGATTTTCGTGCTGTCACAATTGCTGTTTCTTTTCAAGCTTTGCCTTTTGCCTGAACTCTCGCTTCTGATAATCTCTGCTTCATAACGTCCAGCGTGTTCAGATCTGATGTTTGTGATGGTCAGAGATCCAGTCTCATAGTCCACCTCCAGTCTGCCTCTGAATCTCCCGTCTTCTCCATCATATAAACAATTCTTCTTGGAATTGATTTGAGAAATGAGTGTGTCATTAAAATACCACCGCATTATGTCATGTTGTTCTTTGTTAACACCGGTGTTTAGAGTGACTGATTCTCCCTCCATCACTGAGATCACTTCATCTGTATAAGGACTTAACACACCTGAAGACACAAATGAACAGTTACTAGTGCGCAAGTATACATCTTTCACCTATTGTGGCTATACCTAAATGTTGGCTATAAAAATATAAAAACAACAGAAGAATGTGCTTAAAGCCTGCCCAAACCTTCTTTTGGGAACAACCTCATTTATAAAACTGGTATAAAGTAAAAAGTAAAAAAAAAAAAAAATATATATATATATATATATATATATATATATATATATATATATATATATATATATATATATATATATATATATTTATAATAAATTATAAAATACATAAAGTGTTCTGTTAGGGTTGGGTTTGGGTTAGTAACTAGCTATATATAAAAACATATAGAAATCTATGCAATATCCTTATATAGATAGTGTATGGTATAGCCAAGTGTGTGTGTGTGTGTGTGTGTGTGTGTGTGTGTGTGTGTGTGTGTGTGTGTGTGTGTGTGTGTGTGTCTTAGTAGAGAAATATTTAGCCTACATCATCGGATATTTCAACCTTGGTGAATAGGTAAAAAAATAGAAAATAATATATATCTGTAAAGTTTTACCAGTAGTATCTTGTCTTAAAATGTTTTGCTGTTTTATGATAGAAGATGACAGATTTATGTAGTTTATGCAGTAGCCTATAGGCCTACTCATGCTATTATTTTGATGCAACAATGCATTAGACAACACAAAACTATAACAATGCAGTAGCCTACATTTTAAAATTGTATTAAAGGTGCATTTGATCAGGCAAATGACATTCAACTGTTGAATTACACCGCATTCTCTAATGATAAGTAAGTTTAATAAGATTCAGGCTAAGCGATCACGTGTTTTGAAAGAAAATGGAGGGATGCAATTCCTTTCAAAACACGTGATCGCCATTTCATCAGAGTCCTGGGGCCTCATTATGACCGCCGCTAGCGTAGCTAGCGAAAGCGGTCATATAGGGATTGTCAAAGTTTTTTTTTTTTTTTTTTTCGTCATCTACTGAATTTTCCGTCAACGATACCAGGGACACCGAAACACCGGGGAACATGAAATTTGGTGGGCATGTAGCCCCACTAGACTTTTACGGAAAAATTTCGTTTGGTCCCCGGGGGCCACTCCCCCCCCGAGCTGGGGCCCCCCAAACCCCAAAAATGCAGTTTTTCCTACATAACTACCTGAACCGTGGCACCGAGGATGACAAATTTGTTATGGTATGTTGGTCTTAAGGGCCCACATCAACCTAGCCCATAATCACTAATTTGTGATTTACGCCACTCCCATAAAAAATGAAAATGCAATATTATTCTACTTTACTCGCCCCTATCTTCAGTGGAGATGTTCAGAACTGCACCATATTTCATGTGTATGATTAACTTGACATCCTCTGGGGGTATGCTAAGTTTCGTAGAATTTCATCCATGGGGGGGTATAAAATAAATTCATTTATGTGCACATTTAGTGACTGTACACTCATCGGCCTGTAGATGGTGGTGTTGAGCGAAGGGTTGCTGGTTTAGGATGATACTGTCACACACACATGCAGGAATACAAACAAACGCAAGCATGCACACACACTGACATCCACACGCACAGACACACACACATACAAATCCACATGCACAGACACACACACACAAACACACACGCGCACACACATGTACGCAGGCACACATACACGCACAGACACACACAGACACACACATACACAAACACACACACATACACACAGACATGCACATACTACTACTTTTTTTAGGTAATATACATAAACACGCAATACAGCCAAATTGCTCCACGTCATTTATTTTTGTGGAAAGCCAGTGCAGGCCTGAGCGGCGGTCATATTTTGTACCGCCATGCGGTACATCTAGTTTATAAAACTTTGCGTAGGATTTGCGTCAGAAGTGGCGTACGGATGAAACATAGGACGTGCGTAGCTACGCACAGAAATATTCGGATTTATAAAACCGTGCGCACGCACGTCCTACGCAGTTTTCCCTTAATAAATCACAATCAATTCTAAATGTAGCGCAGCTTTTGCGGCTTCATGTCACGCCCATAGTTGCCCATAAATAGTCCGTGAAACGCCCACAAGTTAATATTCATCGATTGCGAAATCATGGCAAACACAGAGAGGAAAACCAAGAAACGTAACTTCACTCAATGTGAAGTAGAAATTAGCGTTGGCAAGGTGGATAGGAGGAGTAAAATGTTGTTTGGATAGGAGGAGTAAAATGTTGTTTGGAGGGCAAAGTGTGGGCATTACTAATGCCAAAAAGGCACTTGAGTGGCAAAAGGTTGCAGATGCCGTTAATGCTGCAGAGCCTCACAACCTCGGACCGTGGCCGAAATAAAAAAGAAATGGTCGGACATCAAAGTCGATGCAAAAAATCTTCTAGCGCTCCAACGCCAGAGTGTGTCTGCCACGGGTGGGGGAAAGGGGACACCGGAGATGACCCCTCTTGATGAGAGACTGGCGGCAATTATTGGGGAATCCTTATTAAGTGGAGTGGTGAAGGCGACTGAGGCGGGCACTGACGCGCCACATGCACCAGCTTTTTATTTCTATTTCACTTTTGTTTTTGAAAATATGTGTTAATTTGCATTTCTGTTGTAATCTTCGTTTGATTTTGTTTGTTTTACACTGCAGATTGATCAAACGGGTGTTCGTGTAGGCTGTTAATTGTAATACTTGCTTTGTGAAGTCTTCATGTTATTTATGAGAGGCAGTAGGCTATTGCCATTTCTTACACAACGGTCTACAGTTTCACACACTTTCACGTTTTTCTTCCTTCTGCCGACGGTGTCGACATTTCTCATTTCACCCGTTTTTGTGCGTACGCCTGGGTGAGAGCTTGCGTGAAGGACCGCACATTTTCCCGTCAAATTAGCTTTTTGCGCCTTCTTTTGTGCGTACGCAACGTTTATAAATGAGGCCCCAGAACAGGGAATAGACCTACTAAATAATTACCATATAATAATTATCATCCACGATATATAAAGTAGATGTATAGCGAAAACATTATATAAAGATATAATATTAAATTATTTAAAACAGCGCTGAATAAGATAAAGAGATTTGAATGCCAGACTTCACGAGAAATGCAGAGTTGATCAGCGAGTTGAAACTGCGGGTTGGAACTATAGAATAAAATAAATGTCTTACCATCAACGAGAATAGCAAGCAGAATGATAATTTTATAGCCTTCCATTTTGTTCACTGATTGTGTTGGAAACTCTAATGGAGTTTGAAACTCTTTCTTTCTCTTCCTGTTTCTCTTCCCCCGTCTTCAGTGCATGATGTCACTTCACTACAGAGTTTGACATTCAGTTTAAGGTAAAGTTTAAAAATAAATCGGATAATTAAAACAAGACAGATAGCTGATTTACCCAGATGAAATTACAATAATCGTTATTTCTTCCGTCTAATTAAAGCCTATATTCCATACTGGACGGTGGAGATTCGGATCAAATGAAAGTGAAAGTAACTCAGGCTTGACCAGTGTGATCTGAATCCCTTTATGAAGAATGAGGATTTACTTTTTATTTAGATAAGTTTAGCATTAGCAAGATGGTGATGCATCAGCCAATATGTTAAGATATTGGAAATAAACAGAAATATTTGCTAATTTAGTTGTTATATCTCAAAATGCCAAACATTTAAAGAGGTGCAAGATAGGGGTAAAATAATAATAACATTAGTACCAACATGCCATTTGGGACCTTCTGTGCCAATTTCGGTTGGCTCATCCTACCCCAAGGGTCTAATTTTACCTTTATACTTCAAAATAAAACTTTTTTACTCCATAAATCAATTCGTTAACAAATAGACACACAAAAAACGTTAATATTCAATAATACAAAGTTATAGATCAATATTTTCCAGAAACACCAAATTAGACAAATTACCCTCAAAACTGTTTCGGCTGACTAAATCCCTCAAATGTTGACATTCATATGAAATAAAAAAAACTAAAAATATCATAGCCATTCAACAAAAGTGCTGAGATGAGATTTTGTGCCATCTATGGTCAGGAGAAAAAAATAAACCCCCATCTGAACCTAATAAATGTCCTTATTTAATCATTGTGCCAGAGTTTAACAGGTAGCCTATAATCCGTATTATATCAAGTAGATTAGGCTATAATACACACAAAAATAATATCAGCGGTTGGTCTATTAAATTTCACTGGTGGCAGAATATTTCCCTACGCTGTATTTAATAAAATAAACGCGTTTTATATTTTTTATGGGCAAAAAGCTAAAGTGAATATATTGTGACTAATATACAGTGAGGAAAATAAGTATTTGAACACCCTGCTATTTTGCAAGTTCTCCCACTTGGAAATCATGGAGGGGTCTGAAATTGTCATCGTAGGTGCATGTCCACTGTGAGAGACAATCTAAAAAAAAAAAAATCCAGAAATCACAATATATGATTTTTTAACTATTTATTTGTATGATACAGCTGCAAATAAGTATTTGAACACCTTAGAAAATCAATGTTAATATTTGGTACAATAGCCTTTGTTTGCAATTACAGAGGTCAATCGTTTCCTGTAGTTTTTCACCAGGTTTGCACACACTGCAGGAGGGATTTTGGCCCACTCCTCCACACAGATCTTCTCTAGATCAGTCAGGTTTCTGGGCTGTCGCTGAGAAACACGGAGTTTGAGCTCCCTCCAAAGATTCTCTATTGGGTTTAGGTCTGGAGACTGGCTAGGCCATGCCATAACCTTGGTATGCTTCTTACAGAGCCACTCCTTGGTTATCCTGGCTGTGTGCTTCGGGTCATTGTCATGTTGGAAGACCCAGCCTCGACCCATCTTCAATGCTCTAACTGAGGGAAGGAGGTTGTTCCCCAAAATCTCGCAATACATGGCCCCGGTCATCCTCTCCTTAATACAGTGCAGTCGCCCTGTCCCATGTGCAGAAAAACACCCCCAAAGCATGATGCTACCACCCCCATGCTTCACAGTAGGGATGGTGTTCTTGGGATGGTACTCATCATTCTTCTTCCTCCAAACACGTTTAGTGGAATTATGACCAAAAAGTTCTATTTTGGTCTCATCTGACCACATGACTTTCTCCCATGACTCCTCTGGATCATCCAAATGGTCATTGGCAAACTTAAGACGGGCCTTGACATGTGCTGGTTTAAGCAGGGGAACCTTCCGTGCAATGCATGATTTCAAACCATGACGTCTTAGTGTATTACCAACAGTAACCTTGGAAACGGTGGTCCCAGCTCTTTTCAGGTCATTGACCAGCTCCTCCCGTGTAGTTCTGGGCTGATTTCTCACCTTTCTTAGGATCATTGAGACCCCACGAGGTGAGATCTTGCATGGAGCCCCAGTCCGAGGGAGATTGACAGTCATGTTTAGCTTCTTCCATTTTCTAATGATTGCTCCAACAGTGGACCTTTTTTCACCAAGCTGCTTGGCAATTTCCCCGTAGCCCCTTCCAGCCTTGTGGAGGTGTACAATTTTGTCTCTAGTGTCTTTGGACAGCTCTTTGGTCTTGGCCATGTTAGTAGTTGGATTCTTACTGATTGTATGGGGTGGACAGGTGTCTTTATGCAGCTAATGACCTCAAACAGGTGCATCTAATTTAGGATAATAAATGGAGTGGAGGTGGACATTTTAAAGGCAGACTAACAGGTCTTTGAGGGTCAGAATTCTAGCTGATAGACACAGGTGTTCAAATACTTATTTGCAGCTGTATCATACAAATAAATAGTTAAAAAATCATATATTGTGATTTCTGGAATTTTTTTTTAGATTATGTCTCTCACAGTGGACATGCACCTACGATGACAATTTCAAACCCCTCCATGATCTCTAAGTGGGAGAACTTGCAAAATAGCAGGGTGTTCAAATACTTATTTTCCTCACTGTATGTGGTCACACTGGTCACAGCTACTGCGCATGAACTGAAGGGTGTCCAGTTCCTGTTAGGGGTGGATATTCACATAGGCTACATGCTATTTCTGTCGCGTCAAAATATCAATTTTCATTGATTTATAGAACACCCACAGAAAATGGTTCATGTTGTTGTTTTGATCCTCTTGAGTTTGTTGCATCTACTTGGTAAGTTACAAATGTATGTTTTATATAAGCTCTTATTGTTATGTTTTTGCAAATTTTGAGGAGCTTAACTTCTAAATGGTGGTTTTCTCTGTATGTTGATCTATTTTTCATTCATTAAGGTTTGTGTCTGTGTTGCTCTTCATTTGACTTTTAAGTAGTTAAAAATACTATGATAATTTAATTTTTAATCTGTGACAAACTCTGTATGTTCTCCAGGTGTGTTTGCTGACACAGATGCAGTGAAGTCAGTGTCAGTGATGGAGGGAGATTCAGTCTCTCTAAACTCTGATCTCACTGAAATGAAGGATGATGATCTGATTCTGTGGAGGTTTGGAGCTGAAAACACTTTAATAGCTGAAATCAATGTAATGGACAACAGCATGACTGTATATGATGAAGTTCCTGATGGGAGATTCAGAGACAGACTGAAGCTGGACGATCAAACTGGATCTCTGACCATCACAAACACCAGAACTGAACATGCTGGAGATTATCAACTACAGACCAACAGTGTGAGCAAGAGTTTCAATCTTACTGTCTATGGTGAGTTAAATATCAGTTTCTTTTATTTGCTGCAGCTTTACAGTAAACATCCTAAATTTGAAAAAATAAAATAAAATAAAAAAACCCTTGAAATTATAAAACCTGAGATAACTATTTATTAGGGATGCACCAATACCATTTTTTCAGAATCGATCCGATACCAAAAATTCTGAGTATCGAATCAAGTAGAATTTCTATAAGTCTGTGTTGAACTTATAATCACTATTGTTAAACACAATCTACTTAATACAGACAACTTCACTGTAAAGAAAAACAACCAAAAAATATATGATCATAATCTGAGATAAATAACCTAGATTAGTGGATAATTCAGCAGTAAAATTTAGTTTAGAAAAATCACGAGTGTACAATAATTGTATAAAATCTGAACATTTTGTGAAAAAAAAAAAAAAAAAAACTTTAGTGGGTAACAAATAAGAGACACTAAGTGTAGCACTAAATCTGGTAAAACGTTACACATTGCATATTGTTGTAAAATACATTCTTGAAAAATAAGATAAAAATATAAATTATTTTATATATAGCCTAGGCTACTATAAAATTTAAACATTTTTTAAATGTATAACACTGCTTTTTAATGAGGTAGCAACATATGATAGATCGGATCATCGGACAGAACAAGAACGGCTATTAATAATCTTTCATTGTGTCACTGTATATGAAATGAAAGGCTCCAATACAGTGCGGCACAAAGCGCTTAGGCCGGCGACACACTGGCTGCGTCAGCCTGCGTGGCTGTCTGTTTTTATTTCGGCTCCCATCTATGGCGCGCGCCCCGTGCCAAAATTAAACATCCGAACGACCGACCGACCGATCGAACGTCAATCGTTTGGACGTTTGGTCTTGTAATTCTGAACGGGTGACCCACGTATGGCAAGCCAAAAGGCTCAGAAATACGCCATAGATTAATCGCGTTTAAAGCCAAACGCCGTCAAATACGGCGTTTTAAACCGTATTGGACGCCGTAAAATATGCCGTTGTAATTACAAACGCCGTAAAAGACGCGCGAAATACGTCAATGACGCTGTATTTGACGGCGTTTTAGTGTGCATGGAAAGCGCCGCGTTTTACGCCGTTCATCTCGCCATATGACGCCGTAAAAAACGCCGTTTTGGTTGCACAGAGCGCGCGCTATTTTACGGCATTTTGCTTATAGTATAATGAGACACGCCCACTGATTTCCACAGCCAGTAAGTTTGAACTGTTCTCTCCCAATCAATGATGAACTGAGTCAGACCAGACGAATTCAGCACGGATCATTTAATCCAATTCTTATGCTCATATATGAGGAGTTATTAAACAAGGTAGAGAATCCAGGTCGTATTGACTTAACTCGGCAAATTTCCATCTAAGTGCTGAATAACACAAAATATTGATATAACCCATATAATGCCCTATGAATTTGTGTTTTAAATAGGCCTATTTGAAAAAAAATAAAATAAAAAATAAGACGAATGTATTTTTTGCCATTTCTAAAAAAATGTGGCAGGTTTGTTGGTAGGTCTATAAGCTTCTCCTTCCAGAATTAAATAGTGTTCCGCTTTTTGTAGGCTAATTAAATTCGTGTTTTATTCATATTACATTGATTATATATTCATTAAATAGCCTAACATTATTACATTTCGTTATATCCAATATATTTTGTAAAATGAAGATTCAAATATTTTGCCCTTTCGATCGTCCAGTTCATAGTGAAATAAACGACTTGGGGAAAAAAGTCAACCGTTTGTGGATATAGAAGTTCAGTGAAAGCCGTTTTTAAAATACGAATTTTGAAATAATTTCCGTCATTTTAAAAGATAAAACATAAGGTGCAAGGGAGCAAACTCGGCAAAAGACAATAAATAAATAAATAAATAAATAAATAAATAAATAAATAAATAAATAAAAAGAACATAGCCTAGTTATTTCTTTCCCACATTTGAGTCATTATTCTTAAAATAAATGTAAATTATGCTTGCAACAATAGCTGTAGGTTAGTTGGCCTGGATGAGTGTGATTGGCCTAATATTGTGTCCCAGACCGGCATTATATAATTCGTGAATATTTGTAAAAATTCGTGGCTTGAAAGAGTTGAAAAATTGACAGTTCTGTCGATGTTTTGCCCAGGCAGGGTTAGTTAAGTAAATCTAAAACTATTAAAAACATTTAAATGCTAATCGAAATAAACCTGAAATAAAGGAAAATATAGCCTAACTATTAGTTGAAAAACTTAAACTAAACGGAAATGAGAAATGTTTTTTTTTTTTTTTATCAACAAACTGGATTCATTTCGGGGTTTTTTTCCTGCCACCTTCAACCGACGCGATCTTCCATTCATTAGCCGACAAGATTATGTTACGGTAAATTAAATTAAATTAAATTAAATTAGAATGAACAAGTGACTGACCCATTAAAAAAAATCCAGGGGTTTAGTTTTAGCCTGCATGTAAAATAGCAGCAATAGAATAGGTCATCGTCATCGTATTCACCTGTAGTGCTTCTGTGAACAGGTAAAAAACAGGATAACATCCATAACTCTATACTCTCTGTTTCTCAACTGGTTTTGTGACAGTGTTTAATTTGTAAAGTTGGAGGTTCCGGAGCACAGAGGGGGAGTGGATCCGGCTACTCAAAACGGCGGTTGGAGGTAACGGAACAAAAAAAAAATTACAAGTTTCTCTGCTGGGGCGGCGCCAGAGAATTTTTAACGCTTGTGCTGAGGGGGTGTAGTCCTGAGCGCGAAACTTCACGAAGATTGAAGCCTCTCAACACGTCTTATCTACTGTGTTCGCCACATTATGATAACTTTACAAAACAAAAAGTAATCTATACGCTTCAAAAATCACAAAATCAGTTTGCCGTGTGTGTCGTGTGTTCTGTGAAGTGACAGTGCTGCTGCTACGATCGATTATGTCAAACTTGACGTTCTTAAAATGAATAAAATGCCCCAGAAAAAAATAATATAAAAAAAAAACTGAATAAAACATGTGTCTGTAGTAACCATTGGCTATAAGGAGTTTACAAAATAGATATTTTAATATGTTATATTATCAAGGGCGCCGTAAAGGGGTGGAAGGTTAGGACGATTCTAAGGGCCCAGGCTGTTATAGGGCCCAGAAGAGCAGACCCCCTTTTTCTTTTCTTATTTCTTTTCTCTTTTTTATACATACATTAAATGTGCTAGGGCCCCTCATGCACTAAATGTGTATTTTGACCATAGATTTAATATTTAAAAAACAAATTATGTATTTACTGTTTCAGTCACACCCCTCCCCCTTACAATGGTTCATTCCACCTGCGCTGTCCGAGCTACGATCGCTAGTGTAGCGTCTCTTGCTTATTGCACTTGCTATGATGCAGCGCAGACAGTGACACACGCAGGCATGTCACATCAAAAGTTAGGGCATCAAAAAAGGAAAGGAAATAGAAGACAGAGAACGCCGACGTCGACAGTACGTCACACAGTTTTTCAAAAAGAAAGATAGCTTGCCCTATTCATTCCAAAACTTTCAGAGTTACTTATTTTTGTAGCTACATGACCTGCTTTTATCTTGCTAGCTTAGTAAAATAATTACTGAATTATGATTTACATCCAACAATAATAACATCTCTGGGTTATCATGTCTCTACACCATAGACTGTAAACAAATAGCTCTACACGGATTCAGCGGCTGCTGCACACCCACGTCCTCCTTCTCCCCCCCCCCCCCCTGCGAAATTCGCGTCCGATATTTTAGCACGTTAAAAAATAAATACAACCTCACGTTATGTCAATCACACTTGCACACTGCCTCCGAAACTTTCGCCCTTCAAAAAAAAAAAAAAAAAAAAAAAAAAAAAAAAATCGGATCGGGTTCGATTTTCTGCGTTTTTCGCATCCGTAACAAGGGTTTGAATGGTGTTTTGACAGTTGAAAGAGCCACAGAATGACGGATACGAAAAAACGCACGCGAAATTTTCGGATTCAGTGTGCAAGGACTCAGCTGAACAAGGTGGGACTCAGCTGAACAAGGTGAGCCTGAGCAGTGCCGCTGCTAGCCATTTTGGTGCCCTAAGCATAATTCCTTTATGATGCCCCCGACCCCGAGAAAAAAAACGTTTGTTTTTGCCAGTTTAACTTTTTATTACCAAACATAAAACTCAATACCAATAACACAATAGCAGCATCACAGTATAAAACTTAAGAACACTAAAAAGAGAAAGTAAAATCTTCACAGCTTTGCTGACTTTGTAAACATATGTAGAATAGCCAACACACAATACACATTTGAAAGTGCAAACTTTTCTTCAGTAAACAGAATAGCAAACTAAAAAAAAATCTCAAAATAATCCAGACATGTTTTTCCCAAATTCAATGTCACTTTGAATAAATTATTTTGTCTAATAAATGTATTCAAACAAAGAATCTCATACTGGAAAAAATTATAAACATTTAAAACTGAAAGCATGGCAGCCAAGGAGTTCTCCCCCTTTATTCCTTATGTATCAACTATTTGATAAATATAATATAATATAATATAATATAATATAATATAAAAGCATAGAATATAGAATGAGGTGCAATAATGCACACAATTAAAGAGTATTGTTTGCTTTATATCATTCATAATGACATTTTATATTTTTTATATATTTAACAGAAATTGTTAGCCTACCATGTGCACTGCACTGACTGCTAACGTTAACTGAGAAAGTATTAACCACCGTCATGTCAAAATAAACCATAAACTACAGCTCAATATCTAAAGAAAGTAAAGCAATAAAGTAACAGTTAGCTGGCGTCAGTTATTTGTAGGCTATTGCTTAATACAAATATGTATTGCTTTGTATAGGTAATGTTTAACAGTAAAATCTCAATTTAGCTTGCACCGAAGTTATAAGTTATAACAACATAGTTTGCTAACATTAACGTAAGCAAGTTCGAGGCGCGTTAAGCCTTGGTTATACTTTCGCCTGGCTCCGCAGCGCGAGTCTCCGCAGACTGCGCGCGCACCTCCGCAAACGGACGAGGCGTTTATACTTGACGCGCTCGCCGTTGTACTATTCTGTGAAACGACAGGGGGCGACTCGACTCGAGTCACTCGAGTAATTGTCCTCTAAACCATCAGGAATCAGCAGTGAGAAGAAGAAAGCTATACACACGTGACAATGTTTATTTTAGTACACCACCACCAATACCACACTACAAAAAGAATCGTGTAAAACCCAGTAAACCCTGAGATACTAGTGACAATAAAACAAAATATATGGATATGAGAATGTGTATAAAACATAACTAACTTATATTAACGATCTCTTACATATTTTTTAATTTCACTAAACATTTCATTAAGTTTCGTGAACATTTTTATTAAACATGGACCTTTATGTTCATTAAAAATACTTTTTATGCTATTGTATGCTCATTTTTTATATGTAAGCAACTCATTTAGACGTGCAAACTGGGTGCTGGTGTGGTGAGAAGTTCGAGCTCGGCCAGATTCGGCTCGAAGTCGTTCATCTTCGGATGCGGCGCCGCGCGCGTTGTTACAAAAAATGTCGCGCACACCGCCAGGCGAAATTGGGTCTTGCGAACCCAACGCGCACGACCGCCCACACCGCAATGACGTCATTTTTGCCGCGCGCACCTTCGAGCTCGTGCGGACGCGTCGAGTATAAACCAGGCTTTATGATTAGCAGCAGCACATGCAGCACATTTCCCGTATTTAAGAATGATTAAACATGGACTTACCTGCAAGTGATGCATGCACAGGTATCATCTCGCAGTTTCTTCTTCTTTCTTTTCTCAGATCCTAACTCCTGCTGTCTTTTAGGGGCCATTTCCAAAAAAGTTGCCTACTGTCTGTCTGTCTGTCTGTCAAACTTCGTCCGCGCGAACGCGTCCTTCGTAAAGGCGCCCGCGTGAACAACCGGCACGGACCATCCAACGCGGGGGGGGCGGTACTTTCTAGACTAGAGCAATTAAATTAACTTGTTCCCCCTTTTTTGTTACATATACATGGCTAAAATGTGCCTAGTAATATTTCTATAGGCTAATGAAATAATATCGGCATTATCATTTTTTTTCATTAGGCTACTTTTGGTGCCCCCTCAGCACTTGGTGCCCTACGCACAGCGCGTGATGCGCGTGGTGGGAGCGGCGGCGCTGGGGGAGAGGGAAGGAGATGTAGATTAGATGACTCGGGGGTGAGACTTTCGTCTCGATGGTGCATGAGAGCCAGTTCAAATGCTAATCTCCAGAGAGGTCCTTTTGTTCTCTCAGGGCCTGGTCACCGCCAAAACAGACCGTCTGGAATTCCCTAATTTATCAATTCTTACAGCTATTGTCTGTAAAGTTTTTTTTATTATGATCGCTGGCCGCTCTTAAGGAAACACACGCACGACTCTGCTTTCTACAGCATCACACAGAGAACCATCTGCAAGTATACCCAGCAAGCAATTTTGCGTCTAATAGACGTCTAATAGACGTCTAAACATAGCCTAGACGTCTAGGCTAAAATCAGGCTAATTTTGGGCTGTCAGTGAAAATCTAATAGACGTCTAACCATAGCCCAAGAAGAGACGTCTAACCATAGCCCAAGAAGAGACGTCTAACCATAGCCCAAGAAGAGACGTCTAACCATAGTCCTAGAATAGACGTCTAACCATAGCCCTAGAATATACGTCTAACCATAGCCCTAGAATAGACTAGTCATTAATTAGACGGCTATTAAACGACTACATATATACGTCTAATAGACAGGCAATATGGGTCTAGGCTAAAACAAGGCTGAATTTGGGCTGTCAGTGAAAATCTAATAGACGTCTAACCATAGCCCAAGAATAGACTAATCATCAATTACACAGCTATTGAAGGACTACATATACATGTAATAGACAACAAAATGAGGCTATAGTAAAAGATTATTTTCACTCAAATATAACAGTTTTTCATAAATGACAATTATCCAAACAAATGTAAAACAAAGGATTTATTAAAAAAAATAATATTAACAACTTAGACAACATACAAACATAAAAATGAGCAAATAAAATTAGAAAATATGGGAAAACAACTCAAGATAATAAAAATATAAAGAATTTAATTTTATAAAACAAATCACTGGATCCCTTTACTCCCATACCCACCACCCCCTGCCCTCCCTGGTGCCTGCTTAAAATGAGAAGAAATAGCATTTTTTATTTCCAATTCTTTTGTTGAAGGAAAATTGGTCATCACTGCATCTGCCAAACGAGAAAAATAAAAAAATAATTGTACAAGAAAAGCATTGTTGACCATAATTTTTAACTAATTACAGTAATTGTCACTTTTGCTTGGATGCACACTAGCTGGCCAAATTGGGCCAATATAGCGTTAAGATACATGTATATAATTTCCAACAGAATATAAATTGAGACTATATATTTTATATCCATATAGACAATAATTTACATCAATTAATATTAATAATTGAAAATCTTTGCCTGCACAATTGTGATGTATTGAACCGTTAGACCATTTTTCCTCCTGACTAAAATTTTATTTCAAATACAAGCACGCTCAATGTTAGAGATGCTGGCGCGACCACACCATTGACTAGCAAATGTAATGTAAGCGGAACGAAACTGAGCTACTCTTATTCTGTTTGTCTGGACCGTTTATCAGTTTGTACCTATAAACTATGAAGCGTGAGCCAGATCAAGCGACACTGTTAGTACGCTTATGATATGATATGTTATTTGGACTATTCAGATTAGTACCTGACAACTCTGGAAAAACATGTCCGTACTAACCATGGGGGTTTCTGCCTTGAGGAGTCCTGGCTGATTGGCTCTCAATCCTGGAAGCTGTAATGACATTAACATATATATTACTATTTTACCCCTGAAATTTTTTTTCTTTATGCTGTGTCCTGACTTATCAGTTTTGTTTTTTCCATTACCTGGGGTTGAGGTGCATGTTGGCAATTCTAAAAAACGACCCCTGAATGCCTGCTTAGTCCCTGATAAAAGCATATTTGGATTAGATATACATAAAGATCATATTGCATTCACTTTAGAAAAATTAAAGCTGCTGTTTTTGTGAATTAAAGAGAAGTAGTTTTTTTTAGAAATACAGAGCTCTATTGTTCAGAAATAATGTATCCTCGTTAATCTCTGAAGTGAATGCAATTTATTAATGCAGAATATTTAGAGTCAACAAATAACAATAATCAAAGCACATCTTACTTTTTGGCGTTTCAATTCTTGTGGAGTCCAGAGACTGTGGAGTGCCTTTATAGTCACAGAAAGCAACATGCATTAAAATTTAAAACAGCAATGGATGAAAAAATACAGTATGCAACTTAGGGCTATTCTGAAGGTGTCTGATGTCTTGAACTGTTATTTAGTTATCTTGTTGGTACACTACAATCATAACTACTTATACTTCATTTTAATGATTAAAACATCATTATTAAATTGGAATGTTTTTCTTTACTTTGTTCAAGAATTGGAGACAGGAGTTGTGGTGTTTGTTGAG
Organism: Abramis brama; assembly: GCF_963993115.1. Taxonomy (NCBI): domain Eukaryota; kingdom Metazoa; phylum Chordata; class Actinopteri; order Cypriniformes; family Leuciscidae; genus Abramis; species Abramis brama. The sequence goes on from NC_139968.1 coordinate 36,907,490, forward strand.
AATCTAAAAAAACAAAAACCAAAAACAACACAATAAACAATATTGGCCAATATGGCCTCTCAGAGTGTTGTACTCCTAACAGAGAACATTTGACTTCATATACAGTGCTCTGTCACCATCCATTAATTTCTCCATTCATCCAATAGAGTGTAAAATATCTCCATCCATGGTTTAATTTAAAAACAATATTGCTATTTTTTTTTTAGTACATGTATTTCTTGGGTTTATTGCAAGAAACACAGTCAGAAGAAGTCATTGGTAAGTGGTCAATACTAGTTTTGAAATACAATTTACACACTTCATGTTTGATGAATTGAGAAATGAGTAGAAGAAATACTTTACTGTTTTTCACTGCCTTTTATTAATTGTAAAGGAATAATGATTATTTATCATGTCTTTTCATATTGCATTATGTTGCTGTTAAGTTGTGAAGCACTTTGAAAACTTGCCTTAAATCAAAAACTCATATTTCACAATATTAATCTTCAATAATAATAAAAAATTAGTAATGGTAAGTTTCATGCTTACCAGTTTTAATTTAGATAAACTTTAGTTTAAGGGTAGTAAAGTTGCACGTGCAGTAAAGTTACACGTGAAGATAACGTTAACTTGTTGGAGAAAAAAAACTCTTTGCTAACGATATGTCACGGTTCCTACACATTCTAACAAATAATGAATTTAAATAATGAACATGTCAAAAAGACACTCATACTTACAAGATCGAAGTAGAAGTGTTACGAGTTTCGCTCGTCCATTGCTCTGCTCTTCTACAGGTGCAAAATGGCTGTATGGCTCGTGTAAAATAAAATTGAAAAGGGCGGAAATGTTTCTCGCGAGATCTGGCTAAAGTGATCTAGTCGCGCGATGCCAGTTAGTCCCAGTAGCAGCTATGAGCATGAGTAGCAGTAGTCATGTCTTAATAGGGCCAGGGCTTCGCTTGTGCCATCTAGCGGTTGAGAATTGGAATTGTATTTTTATTTATAAATAAATATTATTTTACGGGTATAACCGAGGCGGTGAAATGACGGCTATTGCATGCAGGGAAAATAGCCCGTCTTACTACGAGCTAAATCGTGGCTAAGCACAGCCTACATATAACATGTCAAATAAAGCAAACCAAACACCTCGTCATCACAGTTGACTTTGCTTACATGATGGAATATCATACATCTCGCAAGTTATTTTGGAAAAAAATACATTAAACCAGATTAAATGTTATTTGGGCTAAAAGTGGGTTACACGTAGCCGGACTATATCGGGTCTATATTTAACAGTGGTTTCTGTTGCCATCTAGCGGTTGTGAAATGTAATTGCATTTTATTTAAAAATGATAGACAGACAGTCAAATAATATCGTAGATTGTGTATGTATAGTATGAATGTTATGTTTATGTGTGACAGCAAACATTATGCTGTGTGTGTGAAAACAATTTTAATTTTATTCTTATACAATTGCTGGTCATACGTGGACCAGATTTCCTCGATTTCGCTGGGTGGGCTAAAGCAGGCTGCACATAGCCCGTCCACTTCAGAGCTAAATCGTGACCACATCGACCATGTCGTTAAATGACACATTGCACCTTGTAGATATTATTACCAATGCGAACATGATAGGATATCAACCATCTCATGCACTGTCTGGCACAAAAAATATACAATTAATTCGTTTTGACTAAAAGTGGGCTACAATAGCCGGGTCTAAATATGAGCTAAATCGTGGCTACGCACAGCCTACACTTATAATATGACAAATAAAGCAATCCAAACACCTTGTAATCACAGTTGACTTTGCTTATATGATGGAATATCATACATCTCGCAAGTTATTTTGGAAAAAAATACATTAAACCAGATTAAATATTATTTGGGCTAAAAGTGGGTTACACATAGCCGGTCTATATTAGGTCTATATTTAACCTAGACGTTGAAATGACGGCTATTGCTTGCTGGGTAGTCTCATCAAGCTGTTAGCCTGCCCTATTTAGGGTGATGCGATTCCTTGATCTCTCGCACACAAAAACCTAGAAAGTACCAAAAATAAATAAAACAAAAATAAAGACGGGAAAATCTCCAAAACGTATCCACAGTAAAAGGTTTGCTTGAGGCACTGCAGTTGCACTCTCGCTCTGACTTGGTTAACAAGTCCTGATTGTGAGTCTGGCCTCCCTTTTCATAGGCCAGACTCCGCCTTCTTTGGAAAAACCCCTTGAGAGGTAAAGATACATTTAAATTCTTACCAGTTACATTGTACCAACCAAAATGTTCATCAATTAAAGGTGGTATCAGTGATTTCAGGCCCAAAAATATTTTTATCACATTCATCTAATCTTTCCTAACGATCCGCTAGCTGCCCGCCCCATAAGCATGCCGTCAAAAAAAAACGCGTCTCTGTAGGCAGCCTAGGCTCTGAGATCTGCACACAAAAACAAATGGTTTAGCCAAACACTCAAAACCAAAACAAATAGTGTTCCAACCAATCACCGACAGGGGGAGGGTGTTGTGAGGTTTTGAGCCAGCTTTTTCTTCAGCTCTGACTTCGCGTGCAGCCGTGCATGAGCACAAAACCTCACAACACCCTCCCCCTGTCGGTGATTGGTTGGAACACTATTTGTTTTGGTTTTGAGTGTTTGGCTAAACCATTTGTTTTTGTGTGCAGATCTCAGAGCCTAGGCTGCCTACAGAGACGCGTTTTTTGACGGCATGCTTATGGGGCGGCCAGCTAGCGGATCGTTAGGAAAGATTAGATGAATGTGATAAAAATATTTTTGGGCCTGAAATCACTGATACCACCTTTAACATTAAACAATATTTTTCACTGGTAATTATCAAATAAATACATTGTAATAATACATCATTATTAACAACACAGAAACACATAAATACCAAACAATTAATTCACATATAATCCCTCCTAATCACAAGACAATGGTTTCACCGGCTTTGGCGTCACTGCACCGGCGCGACCCAACTATTACGTCATAAATATCCGCTCTTCGTCTGCTTGGTTTGGCCGATGCAGCGTTTACCCGCCAGAAGCCCGACTACTCCCATACAACAAACAAACAACCAAAGACATGCGAACAAAACACAAGACACGGACGGTGTGTGTGTGTGTGTGTGTGTGTGTGTGAAATGATCGGGTATGCTACTAGACTGAGGGGAAATGTGGTGTGGAGAAATGTCCGTGAGCCATCGGACCGGCGTGTGCACCCGCGCTGCCGATGGCAAAACAACAGGTGAGGACGGGACTGGAGAGTGAATTGGGTATGTATGCAAGTGCGTTTGTGTGTGCGTGCCAGTGCTGCTCCCTCAGTGGTGACGATCAGACAGATTTGTCACACTCATCCTTCCTCTCATTCTCTTACACTTTGGTTCATTCCCTTACTCTCTCTATCTCTCATCCTCTGTAAATTCGTTCTCGTAATGTCTTCCGTTTTGTTTGTTTCGAGTGTAGGCTATAGGCCAGGGTTCACCAATCTCGGTCCTGGAGGGCCGGTGTCCTGCAGAGTTTAGCTCCAACCCCAATTAAACACACCTGAACCAGCTAATCAAGGTCTCACTAGGCATACTAGAAACTTTCAAACAGGTGTGTTGGAGCTGGTTGGAGCTAAACTCTGCAGGACAGCGGCCCTCCAGGACCGACATTGGTGAACCCTGCTATAGGCTATACATTTATCCCGTGTGTAATTGTAGTATTAGTCTCATTGTTATTAAAACCATTATATCCTTGATTGCTTCTGTCTAAATGCTCATATTACAAGTCAATGAAATGTTTGATCTTAGCTACAAAGCTTTACGATTTGTTACTATTTCAGTAACCTAAATTTTTATAAGGACAGAAGAATAGTTTTCATGGCCAAAAAACTAGTTTCCTGAAATTATAAGAAGTGATAACTTTATTGAGAAGTTGATAAGTTAATCTTACGACCGTTTGCTGGACAAACAACTGTTTTATAATTACATTAATTTCCATTAAGGGTTATCTCATATAATCGATCTGAAATAAGACTATTGATATATGAATGAGGAATTATAATTCGTTGTGATTGATTATTCATATATATACAATCAATCGATTTCCAGCTTCGATAATTTAATTTAACTGTTATATGCTATATATATTAATCATATTCCTGATTGATTATTAAAAATTCCCTATAGATCATTTGAGCTAATGTTCAATACCTAATACGGTTACAAATTTAACAAAATAAGAAAACAATGTTGTAAAAAATAAACAACTTAGGCTATGTTCTGTTAGATGTGTTTCGACTACATTTTGTTTAATATCTCTAGGTAATAAAGATATAGCCTATTAACAAAAATAAATCTTATATATAATATATTATATATAAAAAAAAACGTATAGGCCTATATAAAATTTTTTTTTTTTAAAGGGCCTCATTGATTTATTTGTTTAATTTGATTAATTGTTCGCTCTGATTTGGGGCTGCTACTATTTGCTTAAGATTTTTGAACGTAGAAGTGTGATAAAGGCGTGATAGGATATCAATTTTATGTGACGATAAAGGCATATTTTGTACATGACTACACATGTACTTATAAGGTCAAGAAAATATGTCGTTTTAATGACATAACATCTCGTTATTACAGGAATTTTTTTTCTTTTTGTATAAAGTCCCTATTAATGAGCTGATCTAAATCAGATGATTCTGATTGAGGAGACATGCAGCAGCATATAGAACAGACAGAGAAACCCATAAAACATTACGTTTAACAGGTAAATTAAAATCAGTCAATGACCAGTGAAAAAATTAATTAATAGGCTACCTACTTAATTTTTTTTCTGTTTTTGATTTACAATATTACTTTTTAACATATAAATATATAAATTAATAAATATATAAACATATATAAATTAGATATATATTAATAATGTCTACACTGTTGTAGAACCCATAAAAACATGAAAACAGTGTTATGAATGATCATATCCCAAATTAAAAAGGTACAATATTAAAGATAATAGACTGTAGCCAGTTAATATCCAGACGTTTATCCACACGTATGTTATCCAGACGCATATGGTGTTCCGATAGGCTCTTTAATATGACTTTGCAGCACACACTCGTCTCAATGAACGTGACGTCTGCAGAACGTCTCGTCTGCGTTTGCCACATCACACGTTCGTCTGCCGAATGTCCCGTCTGCCACATCACTCCTTCATCTGCCGAACGTGACGTCTGCGTCTGCCGAACGTCTCGTCTGCCACATCACTCCTTCGTCTGCCGAACGTCTCGTCTGCGTTTGCCACATCACACGTTCGTCTGCCGAACGTGACGTCTGCGTCTGCCACATCACTTGTTTGTCTGCAGAATGTCTCGTCTGCTGCAAGAGGGTTTCCAGCACATTTCACACACTTATTCTTCTTTATTATTTTTCCCCACTGATCTTCAATTGTATTTTATTAGCAATTAAGTGATTTTACCTTGCTTATGTATAGCTCTATATTGGAGGAAAAAAACAAAACATATATTAGGCTACACCCTTAATTTATTTTACTAGCCTATATGTTTTTTTATGGAGGAATCAACCATTGTGAAAATTGAGGCGTATTCTCTGTATACTGTATTCTCTGAGGTATAATTGTAAATGTTGCAGAAAATACTTGCCTTTTTGATGTTGTTGATAGGCTACTTCCTCAATATAGATATTTTATTATTTCCCATTTGTGAATTAAACTGTTCTAAAATCATTTAACTCTGCATTTACACTATATTTTCCTGCACTAAATAACATGCTACTATCTCGCTGATTCTACACCCTTCACTAAGCCAATGAATATGCTAGTAGCCTATAGGCAGTCAAACTTGCATGTCTCAGACTAAATACATAGGCTACTTACTCTTTTCTCATACCTGCAAATTTTATTTAGTTTCCCAATTAATTCTGATCTGCATAATTTTGGTTTATGTCAAGTGAACAAGGGAAAAATGTTGTGTGACTAGACCCTTTTTGCCATTGAGATGACTTTGGGGGTGAATGATTGGGAAACTCAATGGCATCTCAGTGAAATAAGTTCAAATAGAAAGTGTCTGATTATGTAATCCGTATGAAAGGTTCATTTCTCTCTAAGGCGCATCCGCAGTGGAGATTGCGATATGTTTGCAGACACTGATTTGGAAAACACTATAAACAATTAAAATGCCTCTTTATTTTTTCAGACACATTTATTATATATAGCCTACTTTTGCCGGTGCTTTGCAGCAAGATTTATGCGTGCTTTATGCGTGCGCTTGAGCTATAACCTACTGTATATGCACCCATACCCAGTATTTAATTAATATAAATATGCGATTAGTCGACTAGTCAGAAGAGCTGAAGGCCACTATCAGAGCAACCTGGGCTCTCATAACACCTGAGCAGTGCCACAGACTGATGCCACGCCACATTGCTGCAGTAATTCAGGCAAAAGGAGCCCCAACTACTGTCACAACACGCACACGAAACGGCAATAGTCCAAGTGCAGTTTTATTTAGGGTAATCCGTATCATAATCCAGTAACAAGCAAAGGTCGAAATCCATATAGCAGTCCAAAACACAGAAAATAAACAGGTATGAAACAGAGAAGCGGGTGACACAATACAAGGATACCAGAACGAATGATACAACAGGCAGGGTATAAATACACAAATACTGACAAGGTAAGTGAGAAGAGCTGAGTGCAATGATAGTGATAAGTGCCGACAAAGGATTGTGGGAATTGCAGTTCATGAAGATGTGGTGACGGTATGGGGAGAGACCTCTAGAGGATAACCAGGGAACACCAACCAGACACTGTGACAACTACATGCTCATACTTTTCATGTTCATACTTTTCAGTCGGCCAGCATTTCTAAAAATACGTTTTTTTTAATTGGTCGTAAGTAATATTCTAATTTTCAAAGATACTGAATTTTGGGTTTTCATTAGTTGTCAGTTATAATCATCAAAATTAAAAGAAATAAACATCTGAAATATATCAATCTGTGTAGGCCTAATGAATGAATATAATATACAAGTTTCACTTTTTGAATGGAATTACTGAATTAAATCAACTTTTTCATGATATTCTAATTATATGACCATATATATATATATGAAACCCAAATCTAGTTGCAGCGCATGCCTCCATGGGAAAAGGGACAACGTCTGTTGCGCGGATCATTGTGCTTTTAATAGCTCTTTTTACTATCAAACACGTCCCGCAATTTAGAAACGGCAGACACTGCATTTTGCAACAATCTCCGATTGTGCTCAGTGCTGATTCTGACGTAAGTTTGGGGAGAAATGACAGCGTGCTGTGATGGGAAAGATGACGCGCTAGACGAACGTGGCTAGTTTTTAATAGTTTTACCTCACATATCTTCTTTTTATAATCCTTGGAAGCCGAAATCGAAAATACAATTAGATTAACTACCTAGATCAGATGTATATTTCATGGGCAGACTCTCTCGAAGCACTCGGCAGAGATCATGAACATCGTCAGATAGCTTTGTGAAATACTCAACAGTCAATTGGATGTGCATCAAACTAACATATTCCAACGAAATTGTAACATTGTAGCATCGGACCTCACTTTGTTTTGAGGGTTGATTTTAAGGCAAGAATAGCACTCCCCCTTGCTCCCTAAAGTTTTGGGACACCCTACCCCTACACAAGAATGCGCAAAAACAAGGGCTAGGGCAAAACTCTAGGGGAAGGGGAGGTATTGGGACAGGCCCATAATATCCTATAGGCAAGGCAAGGCAAGGCAAGTTTATTTATATAGCACATTTCATACACAATGGCAATTCAAAGTGCTTTACATAGAAGAAATTAAAATAATATATTATATATAAATAACAGACATAGTTATATAATAACATATATAGTTATATAAATAACTATATATAAATAACAGACGCAAGTGTTACGTTCATTGAGACGATTGCATGTTAAAAAGTCATATTAAAGAACCGATCGCTATGGCGTTCCGATCGGTTCTTTAATATGACTTTGCAACATTCACTCGTCTCAATGAACGTGACGTCTGCGTCTGCCGAACGTGACGTCTAAACTAAGCAATCATCGTGCGTGTGGATAAACGCCTGGATTAATACTTAGGCTATATTCTTTTATCTTAACTATTATACCTTTTTAATTTTGGATATGATCATAACACACACGTTTTCATGTTTTTGTGGGTTGGGAAACAGAGTAGACACTATTAGTAATCAGTATAGCCTAATAATTAGTATATTTATATTTATGCAAGGTTTAATATAGTACAGGACTGCAAAAAGTGTTAGCTAGCTATATATTACTAAGGCTGCCAGTTAGAAAAAGATAAATCAATTAATTAAATCTTGCAGTTGGTATTTGACAGATTTTAATGTAGCCTACAGCAATTTTATAAATCTATACATTTAGTAAACATGGCTAAATGAAATGCCTAGTTTAAAAAAAGTGTTAAAATCACCCTGAAGCTAACCCAGTGATGTGTGAATATCACTGACCTATTGCTATATGTTGTTGTGTTAGTAGTTTTGACCAATACATTTGTTTACACAAATATTAATCGTTGGATTATTTGGCTAAAATTTTGCATTAACCAGTATTGAGTTTGGCGACCAAAGTGCTGCAGCCTAGGCCTATCAAGAAATTAAGATAAAAACATAACAACCCCAAAAAGCTAGCCTATAAAAATGCAGCCTATATCAAAAATGTATACCCCCCATATTTCTATGTTTGTGGGGGCATTTGGCCCTCAAAATGTGGGTTAAACAAGAACAAACAAAAATATAACAGACGCAGACGTCACGCTATAAGATAGACGCAGATGTCACGTTCAGTGTGAGGAATGAATGGCGTTCCGATCGGGTCTTTAATGTAACGTCTCAATGAACGTCTCACAAGAACTGACACACTGCACTGAGCCGTGTCGAGTAGCGTGTTGCAGTATGTGTTAGAGAAAAAAAAACAATAAATAACTTCACTGCCACACGTGAATGACGCGTGACGTCTGACACTACACTTTACTGCCACACGTGATTTATGTGACGTCTGCCTGACGTCTGCGCCTCGTCTGTGCCTTAAATTTAATGGAATAAATAGCAGAAAAAAAAATGAAGACGTTGAGTGAGACGTTCATTGAGACGAGTGTGTGCTGCAAAGTTATATTAAAGAGACTTCAGCTGTCAGTCATGGACGCAGCTGTTCCGCAACAAATCCGGACCTGGTGGGAGCGACGGAGCACGGAGCCGACACGCATCGGAGCCAATCGCAGCCGTTCCGCAGTTGGTGGAAATCCGGGGTTACACAGCTACGTCGCCGCGCACTTTGAGCGCAGCTCCAACACGTGGCCGTGACGTCTCATATCTTACGTCTGACGCCTGATTACTATGGGATTTTGGCCAGACGACTGGCGAGCGTATACACGTTAGTTTACCTCTCAGTTTGCTTCGCGAATGCCAAAAAGTACACAAATCACATCTCATAAATCACACCTCATACGCAGCCAGTGTGTCGCCGGCGTTATGCGCATCCCGATTCCCGAGCGCAGAATGATGCGCTGGAAGCAACATGAGTCACAGCGCGCAGAGTACGCACTCGTCCGCATTGAAAAGTTTAAAGCACAAAGAAAATACATATTGATGCGTAGTGTATTATACAGTATAATATGCAATACACAGTATAGCTATGCAATAATTTACACAGCATTTTTAAATTTCAGTTACTGTGCGCGTGAAGAACAAATAGTGCTCTGAATTTACTCCAGTGTTGTGATCTAACAGACACCCGGTAGAAAGTAACGATTAAGTTACAGCAATAAAGTCCAGCAAAATAAAGTTGTTTTATGTGAAACCATAGACCTTTATCTGTAGATCAAGTAAAACTGTGAACTGAAAAGATCAAGTTAACTGTGGTAACCGAACGCAACGCGCTGTTTGAATGTTGAATTAATAATGATTGACAGCCGCAGCTGAGTGAAACGTTTAGGCTACGTGAGTACTTAGCCTAAATATTAATTTCCATCTCACATTATACTATATAATGGCTTCAGAACACTTACAATATTGTGCAAAAAAAACTTTATGGTGCTTTATAATGTTTGTGTGCCTTTTGTGGGGCTTAACAATAACACAGAATTAATACACGCACAATATCGGATTTGGATCTTTATGATTTATTTCTTGATTTTCCAAACTATTTAATGGCTTTCTCCTTCTTAATTATTCCAATAATCTTTCATATCTGAAATTAAAAAAATTGGTAACACAGCATGATTTATTCTGATCTTTCTAACCTTTTTCAGCTCGTCTGCCTGTTCCTGTCATCAGTATAAACTGTTCCTCATCATCATCATCTACATCATCAAATTGTTCACTGGTGTGTTTGTCAGTGTTGAAAGTGTGTGATGCGACTCTCTCCTGGTACTCAGGAATCAGTGTATTGTCCAGCATCAGTGTGTGTGATCTCAGCATCAGTCTCTCTCTACCTCTGGAGGTGGAATATCAGGATAAAAACACCTACAGCTGTGTGCTGAACAATCCCATCAGCAACCAGACCACACATCTGGACATCAACACACTCTGTCACACATGTGCAGGTACCAGCACTGATGATATATGTGTGTATTTACTGACCAGGGCCCGTATCCCTAAAGAATTTTTGTGCAAAAAGTGGCTCCTAGCGGCCAAATTCTAAGAAAATTCTCAGAGTCATGACGTTTTCTTAGAATTTCCGCTAAAAGTGACACGAAAATCCCAGTTAATATAAAAGCTATTCCTCAAGATTCCTAGCACTTAAAAGGGCTCCTAAGGCGAGATCTGCTAAGAGCAGGGAAGAGGACTTTTAGTGGCTTAGGAGTTCCCCTAAGCAGCTGCACAAAATGTGTTTGTAGGATATTTGTTAACAAGCCTTCATAAATAGACCAGCCAGCAATCACAGACATTGATAAAAGCTGAGCCGTGTTACCCTCGTTAAGACCACACTGAGTTGTACCGTTGCAATTTCTACTTCATTAAGGACAGCCCCTTGAGATAGGCCATCTTGTTTTCAATGGGGTCCATATGGGAGTGAAAGTACAAAATATGCCAGCTAGGATATTAATATGAGCAAATAAGACACGAATCATTATTTGAACAGGGTGTAATGAGCTTAAGTTTTCACATATTTTAGATTCTAATGTTAGGCTATAACCCCTACAGCTTACTATTCATTTTCCAGATATTTTCTTGAATGTGAAATATTATTTACAATTACAGTCTGCATAAGATTAGAGTGTATAATTATGTTTATTGATTTGAGGGTACATCCTTTGCTCATTATCACCAAAAGTTCATTTTCATCAAACTTGTGGGATCAACCAATCACGGCTTTTGAAATGATGACTCATACCTAGCAACGGGGTCAACCACACCTCCTCACTAAGATAGGATTTTTCATCCATTCCTTGCTCAGAGTTCACTGAAAATGTTCTGGAATCACTTCTAAGCTAAAACTCCTGGCAAGGAATTTTTAGGTTAAGTTAGGAGCTCTCTGAGAGGATTCTCAGAATCTTTAGGGATACGGGCCCTGATCTCTGTCTTCTGTTGTACTGACACATTCACTCACACTAATGACGGTCTCTCTTTTCCTCTCCTCCTCCTCCAGTCTCAGTGTCTCTGATAGTGTTGATCTCTGCTGGATCTCTGATGATTGTTGCTGCAGTCATTGGGATCTTCTGCATCTACAGGCGACTCAGAAAAACTGATGGAGATGGTAAGAATTATCTATTGCTTTTGACGATTATTACACCAAAAACTATACTTCAGAAATAAACTCAATATATATTTTTTGATTGGTAGCCCTAATATGCACCATAACCATATACTCGGTTACTTCCTGGTTTCCAATAAGCCAGTTTGGGCATTTCCGGTGAACTGTTAGCTGTCATTCTGTACATCGACACAAAACCATTAATGTTTGAATTTTTAATGTTGTATTTATATTTTAATGCAGTTATCACGCTTACATAATTTGCAAATAAACCAGTTTTATCGATTGCAATAAAGACTTGAAGCCATAGTGTCTGTAATTGGACATACAGTCACACATGCACTCAACATTTTTCCAGCACTTCAAATGTTATTTTAAAGTGATGACCAAAACATTATTTGTTCACCCTTCTGACATTGTCTCCATTTGTAAAACTTAAGGTTTCAAGATGTAGAAATCGACATTTGATAGAAAACACTTATATTTAAAAATAAAAAAACAGTAGATAACCAGTAGATGCGGAAGATGAGCATTTATTAGCTCATTAGCAATTTCCTATAATATCTTTTCACACATTTCACTTTTTAAATGAATATTAAACATAAAAAAAATCACTAGGTTTAAATACATTGTCAAGATGAAGTATGAAGTAAAAACAGTAACTTTTCTTGTGAATTAATTACACAGAAAGCGAGCACCGAATCCCAGAAGCTGTCAGTCAGTGAAGCGCAGGCTCACTGATTTCAGCACACTTGTGTAAACTCCTTTAATCTTTAATTTACAGTGTGTTTATGCTATTTTCCACACAAAAGTGTGAAAACTAATGTTCAAATTGAATTTTGCTGAGGAGGAACACTGAGGGAGGCATATTTTATGTCATCTTATGTTTGAATAGCTAACTTAATACTAGGCCTGACTATGTAAGTGACCAATTTACCAACAAGTGACATTTCACTGGAAGTTTTCCAGCTGGCTTATATTTTTGCGGAAGTTCTTCCGTGCATATGGTCAGTTATCATTTAATCTCAGTTATTCTAATAACTGTTTGCACCTTACATCCTTTACTCATCTCAATCACACAAAAAGCAGGTTCTGCATTTCTGAAACTAAAACACATTGAAAATCCCAAAACAAATTTGAATCTGCATCAGTTTAATAATAAATGAACATTCTCCACACTTTATGGCATGTAAAGATGTAGTCCTCAACTGGTTTTCAAATGAACTCTTCTACGAATGTTGTTTTACTTGTTGAGCTTCAATGATGACTAATATTTGTTTCACAGAAAAAAAAAAAGCTTTAAACATTCCTCTGGTTTTGATTCATAAATTATCTGCAAATGTCTCTGCAAAATATCTTTTCTAAATATACCTGCTAAATGTATGCTCTGCTAAGGATTTAATTTTGTTGAATTAATGTATCTGTTATTATAGATGAAACAGTTCAGACTCGTGATGAAGAGATCATTTATGCTGATCCAACATTCTGCAAAAGAAAAGCACATAAATTGGTAAGATTAATTATTTCTAATTTATGTTGTGCATATCTGTATTATTTCACCAGTGAGTCAGATTTAGATATGTGCAATTATGGCTGAAATTTAATTTCTGAACATTATTAAAAAAAAATAAATAATGTTTGTATTTATTGTGAGAAACACTACACTGACTCATATTGAATAACACTCATGGCTTAGACGGGCTTGTAGGTAGGTAGAAAGAACATAAAAGACAGCTACAACAGGTCTCCTATACAAACTATTAAAGAACTAGCTTTCTAAATTCTAGCTTTCTATGAGATCAATGAAGACTAAATACTTTGCTCACCTCATCAAAAGAAATTGTCAATCCAAGAGCTATTTATAAAATAATACTGTCATGAACCCTTCTTGTGTATTCCATCAGTGTGAGTCATCGGCCATGTGTGAAAATTTCATTGTCACCTGTGACAGAAGCATACTAAAGTAAACTTCACGTTTGCATTATTTTAATTCAGCTAAAACAGCTAAGCAGTCATGCTGTGAAATATCAAGTGTTTATGTGATACAAATTCACCAAACATGAAACTTTGAAATGCAGCAAATTTCGCATGAGCTTGCGATTCCTGTGTCCCACATTCACATGCGTATGGAAAGAAGTCAATGGAACGAAAATGTAGTGTGACCACCCCTTAATTGATCATTTCTGTTGTGCATCAGAAACCTTAAATGGCAAAATTTGGAATGAAGCAGCTCTACTAATCTGCTCCAAATGGACCATTTATCAACTTGGCCCAAAAGACATTGCGGCACAAGCTTACAGCAAAAAAGTAATAAATTTTTTTTTAAAAAAAGGCGGCAGCGGCAGATGTTATTTGGACCCTGCATCCTGAGTGGGTGCGTCTACTCTGGATTACTTTCCTCAAATCCTGTTTTCTCTCAGCGGAGAAGGACTACGAGTGGCGCCGCTCACCCATTGATTGGCCCTGTTTTTAGTCGCCATACTAAGACAGACCAAAGCCCCCTAGAGGCTTGGACCAGCAAGGTATATAGGTCTTAAAGGCCGCATGCCGCGCCTTCGCCCAGGGGTGTCAGACCGGGGGTAATGGTGGAATTGAGTAACAAGGGCCCCTGGCAAAGGGCCACCCCTTGGTTCTGTGACCGGGGCCAAACATTTGGTGCTAGGCTTTGCCTCTTTGAACTTTCTGACCACTGCCTCAACAGATGTGCCAAAAAGTGCTGAAACCAGCGCATCGAGGATAACGTTTCTCTCTTTTCCACCGATGTCTGCCAGGTTCAGAGATTACGATCGTGGAAGCAGTTTGTTAAGTGGCACGGAGAGCAAAATTTGTAGGCGCAAGTTCTGTAACCGCCTCAGGGGGAGTCCATGACCCTGATCCAGATCTTTCGACAGATTAGCCTGATACGCATTCAACTCAGCCATTGTGTGCAGAGTAGCCATGGCCTGACCCAGTAGTCAATGCCTCCCCCAGCGAGAGATAGCCATCAAGACAAGACTTTATAATAAATCTTTGTACTGTGTTTTTTATGCAGAACACAAAAGAAGAGAATGACGTGGTGTATGCTGGTATTGCCATGAGGAGTTGATCAAACTTCAGTTTACAGTACCAGATCCAGCCGTGTGATCGTTTCACTGGGAACCTTCGGCTCCACCCTGCACTGTAAAACCCAACAAGTTAACTCAACTCAAACCGATTAAGGAAACTAATTGCGGCAAACCATTTAAGTTTTAAAATAAATACATATGAGTATTGTGAACTTATATATATTGAGTCATATTCACTCATAATTTAGTGTTCGTTTAGTCATTCATTTTGAGTATATGTAACTTGAATATTTTAAGTTCATTCCATTAAACTTTTAAAGTAATTTAAACCATTTAAACTAACTGGTTTGAGTTCATTTAATAAATCTAATCAAGTCATAACAACTATATAGCTACTCAAATGGTTTTAGGAAACCGATTGCGGTAAATGATTTAAGTTGATTAAACTCAAATTAATAAAGTTTTATAAGACAAAGGAAAAACATTGGTATAAAGCAGGGTTCCTCAAACTCGGTCCTGGAGGGCCACTGTCCTGCACAGTTTAGCTCCAACCCTGATCAAACACACCTAGCTGTGAGTTTCTAGAGATCCTGAAGACATTGATTAGCTTGCTCAGGTGTGTTTGATCAGTGTTGGAGCTAAACTCTGCAGGACAGTGACCCTCCAGGACCGAGTTTGAGGAACCCTGGTATAAAGAAATGGTCAAAGAAAAGGATGCAGTTAATAATAGTATTTATTGAAAAATAATTTATTTTACAAAAGGTTCTCAGTGATGAATGTTGTGAAAGATGGTCAATCAGTCTCCTCACTGTCCAAAATACAAAACTGCACATGACTTCTGTCTGGCGAACTGTGAATAAACAAACAAACAAAAAAAAACATTAATCTTCCACTGACAAAACTGGTTTACTCACAGCATAAATGCTAGAATAGAGGTTATGCGTGACGTCACCGTCGACTAAGTGGCAAAAAGACTGAGCGGCAGCATTTGTTTTCACTATAAAAACACACAAACACATCTAAAATGGAAAAGAGCTTTGAGATTGACAGTACAACTAGATTTGACAAGATCCAAAATGACTTACATTGCATTTCAAGGTGCACATTTTACATTCTTATCAGTTCTCAGTTCTTGCTTTCCCTGGGAAATTACCTTTTTCTTTAGTTTTTGCCATGTGAATGACAGTCACTGGAGGATAGTCAGTCAGTCTTCTTACTGAAATAGATCCAAAAATGCGCAGGACACGTTTGTCTATTTTGAACTGTGAAAAAATAAAAAAAAATAAAAATTAATACATTTTCCACTGACAAAAATGTAATTTACTCACAGCATAATAAATAGAATAGGTCAGTTTGTAGTACCTTTTTCTTTCATTTTTGCCACGTGAATGACAGTCGATGTGGAGGATAGTCAGTCAGTCAGTCTCCTCACTAGACCCTAAATTGCACGGAACACGTTTGTCTATGCAAATACGTGAGAAAACACAAAAATATGAATTACTCTTACACTGACAAAACTGTAGTTTACTCATCATTATAAATGAGGAAATATGTCAGCTTGTATTACCTTTTTTTTTTTTCGTATGAATGACGGTCGGTGGTTGATAGTCTCCTCACCGATATCCAAAATTGTCCAAGGGACACATTTGTCTATGACAAAATGTGAGAAAAAACACAAAATATTAATTAGTTTTCCACTGTCAAAAAATTGGTTTACGTTACTCACAGCATAATAAATAAAGGAATAAGTCAGCTTGTATTACCTATTTTTGCAGTTGTTTCCATGTGAATGACGGGCGGTGGATGGTAAGTTAGTCTCAATCACTGATAATGATCCAAAATGGCTCGGGACACTTTTGTCTAAGCAAAAATGTGAGAAAACACACAGAAATTAATTAATCTTCCACTGAAAAAACTTAAGTTTACTCACAGCATTATAAATGAAGAAATAGGTCAGCTTGTATTACCTTTTTTTATTTAGTTTTAGCCGGGTAAATGTCGGTCGGTGGACGATAACGTTATAGCTGCTAGTCTCCTCACAATATCCAAAATTGCGCGGGACACGTTTGTTTACGCTAAAATGAGAAAACACAAAAAATATTAATTTTCCACTTCTGTGGTTTACTCACAACATAATAAATAAAAGAGTATGTCAGCTTGTATTAACGTTACCTATTTCTTTAGTTTTTGCCGTGTGAATGACGGTTAACGTTAGCACTAGTGGAGTCAGTCAGTTTCGTCCTCACTGATAAATATCCAAATTTGCGCGGGACACGCTCTGTAAAAATGTGACAAAACGCACACACATATAAATTACTGTTCCAGTGACAAAACTGTCGTGTACTCACAGTACAACTAACTTACTGCCGCTGATTAAAAAAAAAGTTAGTGCTAAATGCAATGTCGCGTTGGCTTGGCGTTTCTGTGACGTGACACAAATGGCATAACTTAGTCTTATTACAGTAGTTAGTAGCCTACGTTACTTTAGCTAGTCGGTCTTCTTAAGATGAAGAGTAACGACCAGGGGCGATTCTAGGATTTTCATTTTAGGGGTGCTCAGCCCCCAATGAGGGTATGATTGAAAAAAAAAAGAAGTTTTTTTTTGTTTTAATGCGCATTATTAACTAGTTTCATTCATTCATCCATTAACATGGATATGGCAGGGTTTTATAATCACTGAGGTACCGAATGTGAGGTATTTAGGGGGGTTCGGGGGCATGCTCCCCCGAGAAAATTTTGATTTCTCTGATCTACATATGTGCATTTTAAGATGTTTTGAAGGCCAAAAAAATTGAATAACAACAGCTTTAAAACCATGTGCGGGCAGCTGTTTATTTTTCACACCTCATCAGCATCACACTCTTTTTCTCTTTGTTTTTATCTTGCTCTGTCTTTTCCCCTCCTAAAGCTGAGCTTTGACTGATATAGGCTTTTCATTTTTGTCTGTCAGTGAAGAAAGTAAACATAGGGTCAACTGATAGGTTGATTCATGAATCATTTTCTCAGACAAAGCTACCAGGAAAGCTAGGTAACTAAGTTTATTAAATTCATTCACAATATGTACACATTCATTATTGATCTAGGCCTAATACATGGCCGTAGACAGGGCTTTATAATCAAAGAGGTCATAAATTTGAGGTTGTTATGGGGTTAAACATTTTTATTTCTCTGATATGTGCATTTCAAGACGTTTGAGGCCAAAAAAGGATAAGAAATAGATTTAAAACCTGCTCTCTCCTCATCTCCATTACTCTGTCTTTTTCTCTCAGTCTCCTGATCTTGCCCTGTCTCTTCCCCTCTAAAGCTGAACTTTTTTAATTTACTGAAGGCTACAAATTGTATTATATTAATTCTCAACATGTACACATGCATTATTAATCTTGTGCCTATGAAAACGGCTTTGTCAATGTTTCTTGTCCCCTCACAATGACATAATTACACGTTATAGGCCTATTTTCAGCTCAAAATGGCGAAATTAGACAAAGGTTTATTAGTTTTCTAATTATTTTTGTCATTCGTTTAACATTTATGACCTAAAAAACTGTCAAATATAAAATGTTTAGTTTAGCTACTTACATCTTCTTAACTCGCACTTGACCGTAAACTGAAGCGTCAGTCGTGCTGCTAAAATTCGCGCTCAGCAGCTTCTGTGAACATAAAGCCCGCCTACTTTGATTTGATTGGTCATCTCAAATATTCTGACATTGACGAGAAGTGAAAGACCAATGAGGCTCAGATGAACAAACACACACACACAACACGCGCCTCTGTTTCTGACCTGCGCTCTGCTTGGCGCTGCTGCGGATTGAAGATGAAGAACATTATTTAACCTTGTCAAAGACAAAAAAAATATATATATATTTTTTTAGAATAACAACATTTCTTACTCCAAGTTTTAGGGGTGCTGAGCTCCTTTTTAGGGGTGCTGAAGCACCCCTAAAAAGGGGCTAGCCTCGCCCATGGTAACGACAATACAACGTTAAACGTACAAGTGCTCTAAAGAGGACGAAGCATTTTGCCGTGCTTACCTGTTAAATCTGTCCATGGCCGCCATTCTGTTCCGACTCCGAGTTACTTCGTGTGTGAGCTGAGCTGTGGGGGATGGGCAGATTGAAATAAATACGCGGGGTTTTCCGGTGCGTGAGGGAGAACGCCGTAGAGAGACCTAAATGTAGGCTTCAAATGAAGCAGAAAATGTTAAATGTATTTATTTAAGTGTTTATTTCATCTCCTTATACAAAAGTAATTTCTTGAAAAATAAAATTTAAAAGCTAAAATAACAAATAGGTTATTCATAACTTATTCGGTTTAAGTTCTGCTTAATACATTGCAGTTTTTGAGTTAATATCACATATTTTATTAAGTTAAACTAACTTTTTTTAAAAAATAAGTTAAATGTACTCATTTAGTTTAGTAACTTTCAGTCTTAGGTTTTACAGTGTGCAGATCCTGAGTCTATGGTGGAGGTTTGGGATTGTGAGAATCACCACATGTAGCAACAGAAATTAGCACTAAAGGCCCGCTCACACCAAAGACGATAACTATAAATGATAAAGATATAGTTCAAAAATCATTCTCAATATTACAGAATAGCAGAGTTCACACCACAGCTATAACAATAACGCCACAGAAAATCGATGCTGTTGGAATCACCTTCAGAATGATTTTATCCAGCTGATGAACAATAAAAACATTGACAGCCAATCAGAATCCATCCTGTAATGAGCTTGAGCATTTAAAGCTTAGAATAAACAGAACGATATTGTCCGCTGGTGTGGAGGCTAATATAGTTATCTTTATAGTTATCGTTCTTGGTGTGAACAAGCCTTAATTCTGAAAGATATATTTCAGTTTGCTGTAGTTGTGCCCTGAGTATTATCAGAAAATCCCAGCAGAGATACAGCAGGACCTCTCTGAGGGGTTTGAAGTGTGATATTCAGTGATGGGCAAATAAAATGCTGTTAAAGTGCTTTGTTATACAGGGACTTGTGAACAGGGTTTGAAATTAACTTTGGCTATAGCATATGAAACAATGTTACTCAACACTTGGCTGGTAATGTTTTTATGAATTCTAGCAATGCATGGTTGTGATAATGCAATATGACTTAGTGTCTGCAATGTAATTATAAATATACAATCTGATGCACTGTGTTTGTGTTTTCTGTTGTTCTGAAAAAATGTCCTTGAGTTGAACTGTTTTTAGGGGCCCCTGGCAGTTTGAGGCTCGAGCACCTCAGTTTGTATGTCACAACTGAAACCTGCAGTGGTCTGATGTATTGCTATCTGTTCAGAGTTGTGGTTTGATCAGTTGGGTAGAACAACAAGTTCTGCACAAGGATCCGTCTATAACTGGACATCTGTGGTTGATGTCAGGTTGTGTGTGTGTGTGTGTGTGTGTGTGTGTGTGTGTGTGTGTGTGTGTGTGTGTGTGTGTGTGTGTGTGTGTGTGTGTGTGTGTATGTTTTGATGTCTCTATAGCGTGTGGTTTAAGGGTGTTTTTCCACTCCTTCACATCCGATGTTCACAGCAGTTTGACTTCTGCTTTACACAGAACGGCTTTTCCAGGAAATACTGAGCCAGTAATGCTGATGTTTGACAAAAAATACCACAATGATAATACAGCAAAATATGAATATATAATATTCTATGAAAGCGGAGACTTTGTTTCATATATAAAAAGTAACTCTGCTCTGTCTTGTCTGTCAGTGTCCTCTTTGCTCCACAATGTTTTCACTGCAACACAAATAGATGTGTTGCATGAAAACAGTGACCTTAAAATACCATGAAGTGAAGTGATAATACTAATAAATGAAGTGATCCTAAATAGTAGTTATTTCCAGCTCTAGCACAAGAAAATGAAGTAATTTCTAATAACATATTTTCTTGATATCGCACCTTTTTTATAAACATCATATCCTTTGACTGTCAATGTTTGAGAGTCATTTTAAGAATAAATACAATGTGGGATCCACTGTTGTAATGTTTATATTATCAAATAAATGTTTAGTGGTTAGTTTTTCTAACTAACTAAAAGTTGCAATGCAGCTACTATACATTTCTACTGTAATGCAAACTTTACATATTTTTATGTGTATCATAACACATGTTGATCATTACATTTTCACTAAGTAGTAGTTTTAAGGTCGTGATCTGTTACATAAGTTTAGCTAAAAAAATGCTTATATTCAGAAAAATAAAAATTCAGTGAAAAAGTGCAGATTTCAACAACTTTATTGACATTTTTCTTTGTGTGTGTGTGTGTGTGTGTGTGTGGCGTGACACTTGACTCATGATACCTCATGTGACTGATCACTTTATATTACAACTCCATCAGAGTCTCTTTTTAAAATGTTTTAAATCTGTGACTGAATGAATGGCTGTCAATGTGTAAAGATGCTTTGGCATATTATAACATAATAGTGTAATTACAATAACATTGGGGCGAAAAGACCTTGTTAACCGGATAAACTTTGACCCTTTGGGATTTCATATAGGCCGCATTTACACTGCAGGTCTTGATGCCAAATTCCGATTTCTTAACTATATCTGTTTTTTTGTGTGTTTTTTTGCACAACTATAAAGTGTTGCTGAAGACCTTAAAGGCACAGTATGTTAGTTTAACCATGTCGCTTATTTAAAACAATAACAAAGACGTAACTTGATGACAGTGTGAAAGAGTGTGGAATCATGGGAATTGTCATCTTCACCTCCACAGCCGATGGAAATCAATTCGTCAGGGCTAAGGCAGAAATCATGTTCATTGATGAGCGAATGTATTAGTCACATTAACGTTACAGTGCTGTGAAGCAGGACAAGGCCGTGAGCCGTCGGATATTTTACCTTACTGTTTTTATTGTGCTTATATGCACCAGTCGGCCGTTGTTGCTCCAATCGTTTTGTTGTTTATGTTTATTTTATGATTAAAGTTACGTCATTGACAGGTGACGCAATGACAGGGGCCGTTACACTGGTTAAAATCCTTGATTTCTCTGTATTTAAAAATCGTTGGGAAAATTTGGGATAATGCAAGTACACAAGTCCTATATCATATATAACATTGTTTTACTGGTTTGGGATATTTTAATCCAACAATCTTACATATTGTGCATTTAATAAGCTAGTTCAGGTGGTGTGAGAGTTAGAGCTGAACTTGCTGGACTTGGCAACCCTGCTCAAAACTATTCTTTCACTGGCTGAAGAATGGTCAAGGAATGCTGTCCTCTTTGCTAAATCAATCTACATCATTTAAAAGCTAACAACGCTAGCACTGAGCAAATGGTTTTTCAGAGAGTGGTCAAAGTCCCTTTCAAGGAAAATCCCTCTGTTAACTCTGCGGCCATCTTTGCAACACCTCCCAACTCAGAGTGGCCAACTCTCACACATTTGGTGTAAGACACACGCTTTCAGGCTCTATCTCACACTCTCACACTGCCCAATCTCACGACAAATTAACCCTTAAAAGTCAAGACCATTTTTGTTTATGTCCATGTTTTTCTACAGTGTTTGGATAGAGAGGGAGTAAGGTAAGAATTTCGTTGTTCATTTTGAATTTTATTTTGAAAGGTTATAAAAGTGTTAGTCTCAAAGTCAGGACTTTCTGTTTGTTATTTTGGCCTTCTCCCCTCCTGAAGCCTTTTTGACGCTTCCCTCTTTGTACTTTGAATCTGCCAAATAAATGTCACTTTTGAGAGTTTCAAAACTCTAAGTGATTTTAGTTGAGTGTAAAGACAGAAGATGAATACCTGATACCTGTACCTGATATTTATCCAAATTAATCGATATTGAATCAAGCTTGGAATCGTATCGCAAGTTTATGAATTGAAATCAAGTCTCAAGTCTAGTTTATTTAAAGAGCCCTTTCCACTACAAAGTAGACCAAAGGGCTGTACAAATTAAATGCAGTCTACAGATAATAACAAATAATATTAAACAATAAAACAAAAGACAAGTCAATAATAAAATTAAAAAAAATTTAAATTGTGAAATTTCTGTCAAGCATTAAAGCTGGGGTAGGTAGGAATGGTCTAAAAAACTTATTTTTCAAATTTGTTTAAACTTTATGTATATATCAATACATAATTAAAATGTAAGTATTCTGAAAAAGAAAGTATAAAAATCGAGTGTATGTAGACCTCTAACGACTGTTTTAAAGACAGCTCATTATTTCCATTCAGTCCACCCTCTCCCTTCTGGGCTCCTTCCAAAGCCACGCCCCCAAAACGCATGAACGCGCGACTCCGGCAGCTGAGCTGGAAGACGCATTATTATTTACCTGAGACGAGTGGAGAGGAAGGAGCGCAGTGCATGTAGCATCATGTCAGAATCACATGTAATAAAAAAATCTAACTTTATCCTTATGAATATAAACAAATAAGATGTATTTTAGTAGCCTACTCACTAAGCTAGTATATCGATATTGGTAAAGTTTAAAATATATATTTTTTGATTCGCTAACGAGCTAGTTATAGGCTAACTATAAGGCAAAGCTAAAAACAGGTTGCATTGATAGGCTACACGTTTTTCCATAGCTAGTAAGATAATATAACGGTAACTAACGTTGCAGTAGGCTATGTAAACAATTATTCTAGCCATATGTAAGTGCTAAATAAGGTTTGCTAGTACATTATTTCAGCAGCATGACAAGCCAGTGAATTAGCAGGTTTCAGTTGTTGCTTTGCACAGTGCGTGACATTTTATCTGTATGTTATGCGGCTAGAGTTTTAACACTCAATGGGCTCCGACGGGCTTGTTTATCGTCATCGGTCTTTTTCCGTTTACCTGTCTTTGTTGTATGAGCAGGTTCCACTCGAGAAATTGGCAGTTTTGGTTGTTTGTCCGCCATTAGCACAGCTGCTCGGCACACCGGCAATCTTGATTTTGAATGACGTACGCGCTGTGCGAGAGAGGGGCGATCAGCGCGTATGCGAACTTGATTGACAGTGCTAAGACACTCCTCCTGGCTCTGATTGGTTGTTTCTTACCGGGAGCGGTGTATTTCTGCAAATGGCAATAGGACCACTGGGAGGAGCTTGATTTTATCACAGATTATCTGTCTCATATTCTACTGTCAGGACATAATGACAGTTTTAACAAATATGTAAAAAATACATTTTTACAAAAGTTACCTACCCCAGCTTTAATAAAAACTGTAGGTTATCGAACTTTGTAAAATGTTTTCACTAAACTTAATGAAATACTGTTTAGCTACCAAATGTTTTGACAATCACAATACACTTATTGGGATGTAAGGTTTTTGTTTTCTTTTGCCCTTTTTTACACCTTTCCACACATTTATCAATCAGCGATTGGCTCTTTTAGTTAGAAGGCGGGACTTATTCCGCCATATTGCGCATTGCACTTTCTCTTATTCACAAGTAAAATGAGTGCACCATCTTTGTATATCTTAAATTCTGGAGCTGTATTTCAAATAAGTCGCTATTTGGCGACGCTGACTGGTTATAAACAAGATTTCTGGTGACAGATGAGAGTGATTTGCAGTCACTGCAGACACGAATGTCCACTGCATTCAGAGCCATTCACATCCTCGGACTGGGAATTGTGCATTACTATGGCAACACTATCAATGCCTAAATGAATCTGCAGAGGTCAAGTGATACAGCAGTCATGTGGTACATGAACAAAGTACAAACTGTCTGACAGGCAGCTGAAGACAAACACATATGCAAATATTCTGCTTGTTTGCTTGTCAACGTGTGAGAGAGCAAAAGCAGAACAGTCCATGAGAAAATGTGCTTTAAAAAAAGAAAAAAAGATTTTTAGGTGTGCATTTACACTGTCTATTTTGTGTTTGTTTTTGTTTTTTGTTTGTTTGTTTGTTTGTTTGTTTGTTTGTTTGTTTGTTTGTTTGTTTGGCAGAGAAAAATTATATTAAATGCCAAATTGGACATGTTTCTCAGAGTGAAGCAGCACTGTGTTCATTTGCACACAAGTAGCATATGATCCATTAGTGTCTCAAGAGCGTCTCTGTAACATCTTGTCTTGATTTAGTTATGTTTCATGTTCCTGTAAAAAATCTGTCACGTCTTGTTTTGGTTTTGTTTCATGTCAGTCATGTTTCATGTTAGTCATGTGATTCCCTGTGTTTCCTTGTCTGACGTGTCGTTGTCATTGGTTCATTGTTCACAGGTGTCCCTTGTCTTGTCATTAGTCTTGTGTGTATTTAAGCCCTCAAGTTTGCCATGTAACTGTAACCACTGTTTGGGAAAGCGTCATATTTTGTTCTAAGTTCATGCCATGCCATGCTTTTTTATGTTTGATCTTGTTATGTTTTTAAATAAACTGCACTTGGGTTCTCTACAACTTGCCTCCAGTGGATATACGTTACAGAAAACTTGTAGGTACCTGATTAAGGCCACAGAGGCTGTGCAGCGGAGGCGGTCTTGGGGGAGGGATAGAGGGCCAGGCCCGTGCAGGGGAACGGGACCAGGACATGGCAATGGCCCAGGTCCACCCACGCTCCACGGTCCAGGCCCGCCATTGCCATTGCCATGTCCTGGTCCCGTTCCCTCCCCAAGATCGCCTCCGCTGCACAGCCTCGGAGCCCGCCATAGAGGGGGGATATGTAACATCTTGTCTTGATTTGGTTATGTTTCATGTTCCTGTAAAAAATCTGTGACGTCTTGTTTTGGTTTTGTTTCATGTCAGTCATGTTTCATGTCTTTGTCATGTGATTCCCTGTTTGTCATGTGATCCTACCATGCGTTCCCGTGTCGTTGCCATTGGTTCATTGTTCACAGGTCCCTTGTCTTGTCTTTAGTGTTGTGTGTATTTAATCCCTCATGTTTGCCATGTGTCTTTTGTCAAGTTTTGTTCCATTGTAACCAATGTTTGGGTAAGCTTCATGTTTTGTTCTAAGTTCATGCCACGCCTTGCTTCTGTTTTGTTTGTTTTATGTTTGATCTTGTTATGTTTCTAAATAAACTGCACTTGGGTTCTCTACAACCTGCCTCCAGTGTATATACGTTACAGTGTCGGTTCACAGTAAAGGCCATAGAAAGAATATCAATGGTAAATGTTGCTCCAAAAGAACTGCATCTCTGTAATTGTGACTTTGATAATGTACATGTAAAAATGTAACACGCAACAACCATCTTCCCAAATGTGTAATGAGAATCAGTAATACATCTTTTATCAACAAAAGATAAGCTTTCAGGTCTCTCTGCAGTTTTTCGCCAAAATAATAGCTTGATGGTTTAACATTTGAAAGCAAAGAAATTAAGATATTAAGATATTAGCATACTAGATACTAGTATTCTGTCAAAACTTCCTTGAGTTCATCTTCTTTTAGAGGCCCCTGGCAGTTTGAGGCTCTAGTAGCTGTGTGTGTGAGTCAAAAATAAAACCTGCTGTGGTCTGAGTATTTTATAGGTAGGTAGGTTAACTTTATTGTCCCCAATGGGAAATTCTGCTTGGGCACAGTGCAAAGTTGCTTCATAAAAAACATCGCAAAAGACATCACAAATCACAAAACACATCGACATATTGTACTTCACAAGACAAAAAAAAAAGAAGAAAAAAAAACATTTTTTTCAACTGAAAAAAGGGCATTGTTGACAGCATAGTTCCATGGATTAAAGTGCAAGTGCTAAAGTGCTAGTGTGGTTGTTGCACATTGCTCCATTTATTGCACTGAAGTTTGTGTAAAGTGCATAAGTAAGCTGAGGTGCTAGTATGTTTATTGCACGTTGCCCTATTGCACCGGGATCATAAGTAAAGTGCATAAGTGCTCCATATTTATTCTACACAGCTCTATTTCACATCGTTCAGCAGCTTAATAGATACAGAGTGTATTTAGTCCACGCCCACACCAGGGGGGGGGGGGGGAACAATCCAACCGTCTCCATTTACTTTGCATTGCGAGAGGCCATTGTCATTGTCTTTGTCATTTCTGACTTATAACAAAAATCAAAACAATGTCGAAAAGCTGCTATGTGACAAGGTGTACAGCAAACAAGCTACTAAAACCCAGAAATAAGTTTTTATAATCTATTGACCCCAAAAAACAAGCATTTAAGGACACAAAAGTGGATAAAGGCAATTGAAACAGAGCGCACACAGAGTGCACACCACACTGTCTTGGTACACAGAGGAGTCTGCATCCTTGTACAAAAGGCTCAGGATCGCGGTATCATCAGCAAATTTCAGTCATTGGTGTACAATGTAAAGAGTATTGATGATACAACACAACCCTGAGGAACTCCTGTGTTACAGTATTTGATCTCCAATAGCGTCCTATTGACCTTCACTTGCTGTGCCCTGTTAGTTAAAAAAGAATAAAACCATTTACTTAAGATAGTATTAACATTCATATTTTTAAGCTTCTCTAAAAGCACATGAGTTTGCATCTGTATTAAAGACTGAACTAAAATCGACAAACAAGAGTCTAGCATAAGCTCTTATGTTTTCAAGGTGCTTAGAAATAAAGTATGAGATGCAAAGGATTGCATCATCAGTGCTGCGTTCTTGCTTATAGGTGAACTGGTACACATCTAGCTTTGACTCTACATCCTTCATGAGTATAGACACAACCAATTTTTCAAAACATTTTATTACTATCAAGGTTAAAGCTATGATACGAAAGTCATTATTCTCTGAGGCGCCTACTTTTTTTGGCAGTGGAGTTATAAGTGATTTCTTCCACAGAGCTGGGACAGTGTGAGTATATAATGACTGTTGGAAAATAGGGCACCATGCCATTGTTAGTTCTTCTGCATAACTTTTGAGCATAAAGGCTGGGAGGCAATCAGGGCCTGTGGCCTTGCCCATATTTACTTTGCTGAAAAGTCGTTGGATGCTAAATGGGTCCACTTCCAAAAAACAGGTAGAGTCAGTAGCTGGCTCAGTATAATTTAATAATACACGACTCAGTATAATTATGCCTCAGTAATTATACTGAGGCGTCTCTTAACGCCTCAGTATAATTACTATTGACTTCTCTACAGAGTTTTGATTGGGTGGACAAAAAGGGTCAGCATGAACATGAGTCTATAACTCCATCTGTGGTTGATCTTGATGTGTCAATAGGG
Source organism: Abramis brama (assembly GCF_963993115.1). NCBI lineage: Eukaryota > Metazoa > Chordata > Actinopteri > Cypriniformes > Leuciscidae > Abramis > Abramis brama. Next base: position 36,935,321 of record NC_139968.1, read on the forward strand.
GATGGTTTAAGGGTGTTTTTCCACTTCTTCACATACAATGTTGAAAGTTTGACTTCTGCTTTCCTACGAAATACACATCAATGCTGATGTGTAAAAAAAAAAAAATCACATCAAGCATATTACTGCAAAATATGAAAATGTCATATACCGGTACTATAAAAGCTGAGACTGTTTCATATCAAAAGTAACGTGCTCTGTCTTGTCTGTCGGTGTGCGAGACAAGATATCCTGCGGGTCATAAAGAACTTGTTTTTCCACCTCCCTGAAGAGATGAGTGCCATCCATTATGTTGCTTTTTGAAAAAGGTGTAGTTTTCCTCACTTTACCCTGGGCAAAAAAACTATATGTAACGCCTTAGGTCCTACTCGCTCTGTGTGGGCCTTGAACCCGGGTCTCTGGCATGGCGGGAGGGCGCTCTAACAAAAAGGCTAAATATCATAACCTCTAACATCAGTTGCTAGAGCACCAGGTTTACACGCACAGCTCTTACTAGCTGGCTTCTGCTACATAGTGGGCCGTACTTTAACAATCTAAGCACATGCTCTAAAGCGTTTTCGACAGAAAAAATGGTTGGCGTGCGCGGCTGCATGGTCTAAAAGGGTTGTCCCTATTCTCTTAATGAGTAATGGGTGTGTTTTGGGCGTAATGTGCAATAAACCAATCAGAGTCTCATGTCCCATTCCCTTTAAAAGCCAGTTGCGCTCGCGCCATGGCAGATTCGCTATTTACATGGTGTAATTTGCAAGTGGAAAAACTGAACGCTTCTCTAGCAAGGAAACGGATCTGCTCGTGCGGGAGGTTAAAGCGCACAAGCAGACCATCTACGGGACAAAGTGTACGTGCGTTGTGGACCCGTCTATAGCATATTACTAACGAGAACTAAAAGAACAAAAAAATATTGCGTCATTGACTTTAGACCAGGTTTCAGTTGGTCAATGGCTCAGTCTATTTCGGTTTCCTTAAAATAGCAACGCGCCAACAATGCGCCTGAACAGGTTTTCAGACCAACACGCCCATGGGTGCAAATGCATTTGCTATTTAAAAAACGTGGCGCGGGATGTGAAAATAAAAACTGCGTTGGGCTGAAACTAGCAAACAACACTTGTGTCGCGCCCGGTGCTGATAGAGCCCTTAGAGTATAATCATATGCATTTATGGTGAAATTTCTAAATTTTACTCAATCCATGTTTATTTTTATGCTAACAATCACTTTAATTCAGCGGATGCAGAATAGCAAAAAATAGACCCAGTGTGTGAACGATCGCTGCTGCAGACACATCGCTCCTGGAATGCATTGTTGTATGCAGTGTGAACGAAATTTGCACTGCAGACAGAGTATGTGTAAACCTGCCGTCACACTGCCCAAGTAAATCTAACACCAAATCAAAAATGCCAATGTGAAGTGCAGACCGTTTGGCATATGACATCACGAATCAGGTTATTTTGATGTCATAAGCTATTTGGTCTGCAGAGAGCCGCATGAAGTCAAACACATATTGACACATGCGCATTAACAAGTGGATTTTGTTTTCAAGCACTCAAGTCACTCGCACATGCTCTGTTGTACGCGGGCGGTGTGTGTGGACCCTCCTGATGACAAAATTATGTCACACAGACAACCGAAGTATACTTTGGGCTTTAGCAGGGACGCACGGAAGGGCAAGGTTTGCAAGGTTTCTTTATTTTTTTAATTCTACCAGGTGCCACTATTGTCGCAGAAACTACATGCTTCACCTTTAAGCACTGAAGTGCCGGCACAGTGCAATGAAGTGTGAGGGGCCAATGCATGAAAACAAAAACAAAGCAAAGCATGGAGAGAGAGATTCAACCCGAGTCCTGATAACAACTATATCAAGAAGAGAAATCACAATGTCTGAGTCCTGTATCGACACCTGCCATTGCTAATATATACAGTATCTCATGAAAGTGAGTACACCCCTCACATTTCAGCAAACATTTTAGTATATCTTCTCAAGGGACAATACTATAGAAAGAGGGTCTGGGGCTGCATGAGTGCTGCTGGTACTGGGGAGCTGAGCTTAATTGAGGGAAACATGGATTCCAACATGTACTGACATTCTGAAGCAGAACATGATGCCCTCCCTTCAGAAACTGACCAAGTATGTGTCCAGACCTGAACCCTATTGAGCACCTGTGGTGACCCTCAAGCGGAAAGTGGAGAAGCACCATGTGACTAACACCCAGCAGCTCTGTGATGTCATTATGAAGGAGTGGAAGAGGATCCCAGCAACAACCTGTGCAGCTCTGGTGAACTCCATGCCCAGGAGGATTAAGGCAGTGCTAGATAACAGTGGTGCCCACACAAAATATTGACACTTTGGACACAGTTTTGACATGTTCACTTAGGGTGTTCTCACTTTTGTTGCCAGCTATTCTGACAATAATGGCTGTATGTTGAGTTATTTTCAGAGGACAGTAAATATATTCTGCTATACAAGCAGCACATTGACTACTCTAAAATATATCCAAGTTTCATTTCTATAGTATTGTCCCTTGAGAAGATATACTAAAATGTTTGCAGAAATGTGAGGGGTGTACTCATAATATTACATGCAAATATTGGATAACCATACCACCACGGCAGGCCAGACTAAAATCCTACCCATAGTTTACCTTGTATTGTCTGTTCTAAACAGAGTCGGATGGGTTTTTCGAATTTAAGATGTTGATGATTATCTGTTAGTTCTCTTTCAAAAGACAAAACTGTCAAGTTGTTACAGAATCCTGTCATCTTTGTCTAGATGTGTTTCTTTATTAAATGTGTCATAGACAGCAGTTTAGCCATTTTTGTAATAACATAAAAAGGGTGCTAGCTGGAATACGGATATTGGTGTAAAGAAGAACATAACATCACTGCTGGTGTGACGTAACTGAAGAGACGAATTATTAGCATATTCTTATTAATATTAGTATATTCTAATGCATGACAAAATAAATCACACTTAGAATAATTATTGAAGAATTGTTAAACGTGACAAAATTGTATTATTTAAAAAAAGTTATGTATTTAACAAGCCTATAGGCCCCCGTAGATAAAATAAGTAGCTATTTGGCGACGCCAACTGGTTATAAAAAAGATTTTCTGCTGGCAGATATGAGTGTGATCTGCAGTCCAGTTAACAAACATTACGTTGTAATATAATATCATCTATTCATTCATTTTTCCGTAAATTTCCCCAGTGGATTTACTCAAAATGTCACACAGCCTAAAACATGAAAGGGTGCAAACGCCACAATTAAAAGGTTATTCATCCCAATTCAGTAGGCTTAAAAAAAAAATTAAAAATAATAAAAACCTTTGTACATTATGTCATTAACAATCGGGTGTTTTGGTCAACAGTTGAACAGCTTTAGCTCTCAAGAGGACAAAGATGAACCCCAAAATGTTAAAGATCCAGCAAATCTCACCTTAACCTGATGGAGTCCAGAGATGATGAAGATCTGCTCCTGCTCTTCATAAACCACTTCCTGAGGAAAACGATCCAGGAAACAAAACACGGCTGAACGTGCAGTCTGTCGTGTTATTAATCCTTAAATTAATTAAGAAAATTACTTTTGAGAAATTAATACAATTAGCAAATATTTATTTGCAAAGTTTTCTAGCCTACCTGATGCGAATACGGTGCTCTGGGTGTTTATGTGGTTGTTTAGAGGTTTAAACAGTTCCCCCTCAAGTCTCTGATATTGTGGTCTCACTCTCCAGTCCAAGGCTGCGTTCGAAACCGCATACTCAATGAGTAGGTACTTAATTTCAATGAGTACTTACTTAACGAGCGCTAAAAGAGTAGGTACTTTATAGCCAAATCTCGTTGAGTATGAATGAGAACCGGACATCTGCCATGTTGACGTTATCATGTGACCTACGACGCGTTATCACAAGCGCAACAACTTAAAAGATTTGAACGACACGTTTAATTCATCTGTCTGTAAATATTATGATATTGATTAAACTTGCTCATTTTGTGGTCTTTTTGAAGAAACTGCTGCCCATTTATTGTGTGAGTACATTTAGGGTTGATTTAAAGGCAGGGTAGGTAGGACTATATAAAAATAAAAGATCCAAATTTGTTAAAACTTTCTATATATATCAATACATAATTAAAATGTAAGTACTCTGAAAAAAAGAGTATAAAAATCAAGTGACTCTAGACCGTTTAATCTGTATTAAACACAGCTCATTATTTCGATTCGGGACGAATCAAAGGATTGGCTTAGGCGACTGTCACTCTCTCTCGCAACCATGGCAACCACCCTTTTGCCACGGGATCTGCCCACTTGCGCGCGCACGTTTGATTTGAGGAATTCGAGAGGCACGGAACCTAGGAATAGCAAAACAATGGCAGAGAAAGAGCAATCAAAATTCACATTACCGGCATGCAGTTAGTGAAGGCAAACAAGGCAAAAAAAGAAGACAGTACAAGAAAAGGTAATGAACAAAAAGTCTTTGGATAAACAAAGAAATAAAACGCGTGTCAATATCATCGTGGCTTTCCAGCGACCACCCCGTCCTCAGCCTCTACTTCCTCGGACCCTAGTTGCACGCCACGGCCTCTTGCACGACCTCCTCTGCTTCGCCCTAAAATTATTTTTATTTTACAAAAGGACATTTTACAAACCTACATTTTGCGCATGTGCTCCTGCATGCACTTTTCCAGTCACAACACAGCAATCAAAGGAGGACGCGCTGAAAACTGTAATGCTGTTCTCTTCCTTCATAACTCGTACTGAGAATGTTTGAGTTGCAGAGGAATTTGTGACTGTTTCAGCTGTTCAACCACATCAAAGTTTCGTAATTAGTAAGTCCGTGCTTTTTCTCTTTTTGTTCTTATGTGCTGAAGGGCTGCTGTGCCTTGGTGAAACGGTGTTTGTACGTACGTGAAGAGCTCTTTTCCAAAACGCCATAAACCTAAAAAGCTGCCTCAAAGAACCAGCAAAAGTAATGATTATGAATGTGTAAAATATTGCAATAAGACATTTTAATTGTTTATTAATTTCTGTGTCGGCTGCAAAGATGAAGTTGACGATATTTGACTCGCGATCTTCGCAGTAGGCTAGTGAACGCATGCACCGGAGAAATGCACATTTAGGCTACATAGTTTTATTTTGTTTTGGATGGTTTTGTTTAGAACCAGATTTCTGTAAATATATTCCACATTTTTTAGGCCTGTGAGGCGAGGCTACGGTTCGGTTCACGATGATATAATCTCCAGTTCAAGCACCTTATGTTGTGATTGATAGCCTATATTTACTTTATGTATTTAATCCAGGAATGAAAATATTAATGAATTAATGAAAAAAATATATATTAAAATTAAGATACAATTAATACAAAACGAAATTCGTTTTAAAGAAAGGCTTTGTGCTTTCTGTTTTGAGGTCTCTGTTAAAGTTTGAAAGTCTTAGTGCAGCTTTCAGAGCGCTCGCGTCCATAATGGAGAACTGTCAAGTAATATTGTTTTTTCCTCATAAATGCAAACACGAAAAATAAAAGACAAAAACTTTTTTAAAAAGACAAACCATAAATTTAGAAAAAAAAAAGAAAAAAAAGATGGATTTATAGCGTTTTGGGGGGAAAATGAATGGATTTATACCGTTTTGAAAATGTTATTTTTTTTTTACTTTGAATTGATCATCAACAATATTGTTGTTTGATTTAATAATCACTGTTGCAAGAAGTGCCTAGTTAAGTTTTTTTTTTTTTTTTTTTTTTTAAGTGGAAAAAGTAGGGGCTGCCACAGATTATGTTTAGTTAGCTCCTTTATTGTTTTTTTCTATAGCCTAGAATAATATAGGTCAAATGCAGCAAGTCAAAAGACCAACTGGACCTTCTTTGCCAGTTTGCTCACATTTCTTTGAAGGATGGCAAAAATATCGCCTGAATATCGATATCTAGATATTGGAAAAAAATATCGAGATATTCATTTTTGTCAATATCTCCCACCCCTACATGCAGAACACCATATATGTTATGAATCTTACACGAAATTCATCTTCATCACAATATAACTGATGGTAATGTAAAAAAGTGTATCAATGCAACCTGTTTTTAGCTTATATAACTAGCTCGTTAGCGAATCAAAAAATATATATTTTAAATTTACCAATATCAATATGCAAGCTTGATAGTGAGTACTAAAATACATCTTATTTGTTTATATTCATAAGCAATTAGCGTTAGATTTTTTTATTACATGTGATTCTGACATGATGTCACTACATGCACTGTGCTCCTTCCTCTCTGCTTGTCTCAGGTAAATAATGCGTCTTCAGCTCAGCGGTTGGAGTCGCGCGTTCATGTGTTTTGGGGGCGTGGCTTTGGAAGGAGCCCAGAAGGGAGGGGGTGGAGTGAATGGAAATAATGAACTGTCTTTAAAACAGTCGTGAGAGGTCTACAGACACTCGATTTTTATACTTTCTTTTTCAGAGTACTTACATTTTAATTATGTATTGATATGTACATAAAGTTTAAACAAATTTGAAAAAGAAGTTTTTTAGACCATTCCTACCTACCCTGCCTTTAAGTTCTTATATTTAACCCTACCCTACTAATGCGACCCACCGTTTTATCCTTAACGATATTTATTTTTATTACGAAATCCCAAAATTGTCATCTCTTGAATATGTTGTTAATTTCTGTAGCTATTTTATATCCAAACATTTTCATCCATAAGCAAAAGTGGCTTACTGCTTTGTTTTCCTCTTTTTCTTGTTAAATTTAACTCTCGTTTCATCCCTCAGGCCTATAAATAACAGAAAATGCATTTTTTAAAAATGTATTATATAATTAATTATTTAAGAAAATATATATTGATATTCAACCTTATAGGTTTTTTCCTGTGTATAAAATCTCATAATATGTTTGCAAACCCATGATATATATATATATATATATATATATATATATATATATATATGTATAAATACATACATACATACATTTACCTCACATTTACTCGACAGCCCTACCTAGAACGGTTTTCCTCAGCGTTTGTAATGTCTGCACAAAGGGAGATTCACCTTTGGAGAAAACTGTTGATTTTATACTCGAAAAATTTAAGTATCATTATTAAAAATTAATATTACCCCAGAATGAATTGCATTGCTATCCCAGCCCAAAACATACAATAATAACAACGATAAATGCTGATCAATTAATTATATTACTTTTTACTGTAAATTATATAATTCAATAAAACAAACAAAATGTCATGTATGTCATATGAAATATGCATGAATACACTCTAGATGTGTATATAGTGAACATCTACATTTTCATTCAAACAATAAATAAAGCATTAATTAATTGTATTTTATTTACTGACAACAATGAGAAATATTAATTAATTAGTAAAAGAATGAATCAAAGTCACCATCACACAATAAACAAATGCATATACAAGTCAACACATGAAACAAAGCTTTATTCAAACTACAATCATGTATGTAGACTACAGGCGCTAAACCCCACATCCTTCTGCCATCTCAACACAGCGGTTCCCTTTCTGCGGCTTTATTCTGATGAATCAGCTGACCGCCAGAGGTGAGCCGTTCCCTTGTGCCGGAGGTTGTTGTGTGATGTGTTGTGCTTCACAATCTGAGGCAATGAGGGCAGGTGGAGTGATGGTGGGTCTCATGAGGGCAGGTGGAGGGTCTCGTAAGGGCAGGTGGAGTGATGGAGGGTCTCATGAGGGCAGGTGGAGTGATGGTGGGTCTCATGAGGGCAGGTGGAGGGTCTCGTAAGGGCAGGTGGAGTGATGGAGGGTCTCATGAGGGCAGGTGGAGGTTCTCATAAGGGCAGGTGGAGTGATGGAGGGTCTCATAAGGGCAGGTGGAGTGATGGAGGGTCTCATCCATGGCACCATCACCAGGATTCAGCTCTGTGCTCTTCATCCTCAGTGCTCACACCAGTCTGCTGACATTTCAGATCCTACAAAATACACAAACATAACACAAAAGCAGTCATTTTAACAGCACAATGTCATTTGATTTCAGTATTATTTAAGACAACAAATGCCACCATCATCTTTCCTTGCAGGTCCTGCTCCACCACAAAAGCTGTGCAGCAAATGCATAGAAATCAAGAATCAGAAAAGTGCTGTAATAGCTCTGTTTGAAATTACAATAATTAAAATAAACTACAACTTAATATTTAAATAGTTGTTGTTATTCATTTCTGTAATGTCACAAAGCCTTTGATGGCAGCATTCAGCTTCTTCAGCCACTCTCCACCGGATAAACACACACGTGTTCATCTGTCCCTGTAACATCCAGACCAGACTCACATTACCTCTGTGATTTATGAACTCAACACTACATTTACATGTTGAGGTTGTTTTAACTTTTTATCCTACATAAATGTTCCTTAATTTATCAACAGTAGCCTACTAATGGACAAATAAAATAGATAACTTATGTTTAGTTACTTTATAGATTTGTTCTACATAATAGCACACATACATCACTCAGATGCCTATTTCATATAGTAATCTGCAATTCTTATAGAAGAGTTTCTTGCCAGATATTAAATAGACATTTAGTAATTGTATTTAAGATGTATACGGTTTAAAATGTATGCAAATCCACTTTGGAGACGTATGTGTCCTTACTGGAGCTTCTCTGTTAGCTATACATAATAAAATGTGATTTACAGCAAAATCACACATATATAGCGTCTTTACATCTTCAACAATTCAACAGTTTACTGTACAGTAAGGATGGCTGACGCGAAACAGTCGTTCCGAAGCTTTGCGAGATCCCGAAGCGCAGATGTTTCGAAACACTGATCCGAAGCGTGATTCAAAACACCTATGTCACGTAGTGATGGGCGATACTGCAAATTTCGGTACCGATCCGATACCAAGTAAATACAGGGCCAGTATCGCCGATATCGATACCGATACCAATACTTTTTCATTTTAAAAGCATGCACTTTAACTTGTATGCACTTTCCTGTGCTAGAGCAGTGTGTCATGATTTATGAGGTGGATGCATCATTAATATGTTAAATCTGAATACGTTTTCATGACTACTAGGCCTAAATATTTTGTGATTTGTGCTCTCAACTCGCCTGTAATTAGTCAGTGACTTTTACAAAACGACCCTAATTACAGTACTAGCCTACTGTTAAAAAATTTGGGGTCTGTAAGATTTTTAATTCTCTTCTGCATTTATTTGATCAAAAAATACAGTAAAAACTGTAATATTACAATTTAACATAGGCTATCTGTTTTCTAAGCCATAGTAAACTGTAATTTATTCATGTGATCAAAGCTGAATTTTCGGCATCATTACTCCAGTCATGATGATATTTCATTTTAATATGCTGATTTGCTGCTCAGGAAACATTTCTTATTATTATCAATGTTGAAAAGAGTTTCATATTTTTGTGGAAACCATGATACATTTTATGCAGAATTATTTGATGAACAAAGTTGAAAGAACAATTTATATGAAGTAGATTTTTTTTAACAGTGTAAAACCCTTGACTGTCACTTTTGATCAATTTAATGCATCGATCCTTGTTGAATAAAAATATTAATTTCATTAAAAAAAAAACTTACTGACGTCAACATTTTGAACCGTTATGCACACTTTTGGTTTGTTTATTGCGAAATAACTCCCGATTGTTTCTCTGTCATCTAAGCAAGGCTTCGTTTCCCAAACGCACTGGGCCTGCGAGCTCAGCGAAGCACCAGCATCGAACGCTCTCTGTGATTGATTGGTTTCGTCTTGTATCCAGATGACTAGGAGAAAAAGTTCTATCCTACACAATTATCCGCTAACATTTGCTTATTTTTCCACTTAGAAGCTTATTTTACACACTGAATTGCGTGCTAAATTAATAAAAAATTACTGGTAAAAAAACACACACATTTGGATCGATATTTTTATGTGAGGATCGATCCTTTTTGATACCACGTCAGTATCGAAGTATCGATACTTCAGGATCGATCCGCCCATCACTAATGTCACGTGACTATGGCCAAACGAAGCCTCGAAGTGTTTCACTAAGTGTTTCATCAGGTGTGGTCCGCCGAATCAGCGTTTGATTGACACGGTCGGGAACAGACCACACAGTCGCACATCTGTATAAAAGTGAAATCAACGCATCTTGACCTCGTGGGTTTTTGTGAGAGGAGTTTGATTTTGAGATAGCGGATTTTTGGTGATATAGTGACATAGTGCGATTTGATTAGTTATAGGCTATTTAGGCTTGCATTTAAATTTAACATGAATTTAAATGAAACTGGAAAGAGATAGCAGTAATCTTTCCTCATTTGTATGTGCTAGCTAAAAAAAATATCTTCGCCGTCGGCGTCAATGGCCTCGTGGTCAGTTCGCCGACATGTAGCGCTTTTGCACTCGGGCGTCCCGAGTTCGAGTCCCGGCTCGTGGACATTTCCCGCCTCGTTTTTTTTGTCATCTCTCTACTGTCCTGTCACAATAAAAGGAAAATCACCAAAACAATATATATATATATATATATATATATATATATATATATATATATATATATATATATATATATATATATATCTTTGCATGCCAGCAACAAGTGTCCCTTGTGAGAGGATTTTTTCAAAGGCTGGAGAAATTATCTGTAAAAAAAGAAGTAGTCTAAGTCCTTCCACAGCAGAGAAATGAATATTTTTGAATAAAAATCTCTAAAAAAGTGAGACATTGTGGCTTGATTTCTTTTATTAATATTCATTTTGCAAGACCAAAATGCACAGTGAGGAGCCTATAGGTTACAATCTTCACATATTAGAAAATTATAATAATAAAAAAACAACACATTTTTTTAATGGCTCGTCAAGGTTGTTTCAGATCAACACCTGCAAGTGACCACTAGGTGTCACCGTTGAGACGGGTGTCGGATTGATTCGAAGCCTCGAAACAATATGGCACATTTGGTTCAACTGTTTCAATTGCTTCACGAGGCCTCGATCTGGCCATCACTACTGTACAGTAGTTCAACACATGCGATCATTTGATTTGTAATACTCACATTTGAAAACAGTCTCGTCCGTCATCTATGGAAGGCCAAAAGGGCCAAAACGTGTGAAACTGTCGTGTTAACACGTAAATTATTAGACATTAGCACCACCTACTGGTTTGGTGCTCTTGCTCAAACACACAGAACCTAATTAGATTAAGGTTGTAAAAAGCCGTTTTTAATGTGAAAATACATGTTGAACAATGTATTTTCAGAATATAGGATACAACTACATATAATAATTATTTTAAATGGGCCTATTTAGACAGTTAAGTTAACTATAATCAAGCCCTGAAAGGCATGACCATTTTCACAATCACAATAGAAATTGTGTAAGGATAATTACACATTTCTCCAAACAGTATTTTCATGTACACTTATACCATATTTCTAAAGCATCTTTTTATAATTTAACCTCTATGCATTTGTTAGAGAGCCCCTTCTGATAACACCATTAAGCCTTATGAATCTGAGATAGTGCATTGTTTTGCTGTGTTTTTCGAAGTTAATATATATATATATATATATATATATATTGTATATACATATATATATATATATATATATATATTGTATATACATACATATATATATAACAAATAACAAAGTTATTTATATTACAACACACACACTACACTTTACGCATTGTATTACATTACACACACAAACACATATATTACAAAGTTATTTATATTACAACACGCACACTACACTTTACAAATTATACTACATTACACACACCACACACGTGATTTGCGTGCTGGCCAGAGCCGCCTTAACCTAATGTTAGGCCCCGGGGCTGAGAGGTTTTGTAGGCCCCCCATCCCCTCGATTTATAGAGTCTCATTTTAAAAAAGTGTAATCTAGTTAATCTACATTACAAAATGCATTAGTTTCTTTCGAGACCTACAACAGTGAGTTTTTTTATATTGTTTTTAATTTTAATATTGTTATTAACATATCACTGAGCACATAAACACAAGAAACTTTATTTAACAACCACACACAGCAACTAAATTTCAACTTTATGCAAATGAGAAGCGATTTTCGCGAGCGACAACCAATAGGAAAGAAGCCTTTCAATGGAGCTCAGCTCTCGTCACCGTCTCGAGTGCAGTGCAGGCAAGACAGAAGAGTTCAAGGGCTCAAGATAGCCATACCAGCCAGTAAAGTTCCATGGTTTCCAATGTGCCAGCAGTCGACCACCACAGAAGACCAATTTATTATTATTTTTCTATAGTAAAACTGTTAGCCTATATTCTAGGGTCTGTCTGTCATCTATCTATCTTGACTTATTTATTATTCAGTTTATAATGACGTTTATAATAACTGCATCCAATTTCTAAATTTTGTCATTTGATTAGTTGTGCTCATATTTTTATTTTAAGGACTTAAATTATTTTTTTACATAATTGATATCGATTATTTAATTATATGCTACCAAATGTCATCTCTGAGGAAAAAAAAAGAGAAATGGGTTAGGCTACGGACATTCACTTAGCCAACTCTTAATAGACATGGGGGGATAATTCGAAGTCGAAGATAAATAATTCATAACTCTGAAACAACATCAAATCGTATTGATTCCAAATGCAACGGTATTTTGATTGCATATAATGGCAGACTGTCGCGCTAATCGCGAAGCAACTCATGACAAACTTAAATAAAGTAAAAAAAGAACTATTTTCAACGTATACAACCCACCGTAATATGTTTAACAGTGTTTATTAAAACCGAAAGTAGCTATGTTTTGTGCTGTTTGTTTTCACGTCTCTGTATTTACTATACGATGCGCATCACGGGCGTGCACCAAACTGAAGATGCGTGACGTAGGCTCAACGTATCCATTAGGTAAGAGCTCGTTCACAATCTCATGAATAAATACAATACAACGAAGGTGTGCATCATCACATTAATAGTCATGAGAATGATTACAAACAGTTACGACAGGCAGTGTCAACGTGACACAACACCTTTATTTTATTTGAATTATTCATGATAGAGTGACGCAAGCACAACGCTGAGCATACCTCATCAGCCATCATAAGCCAACGACACTGACGGAAGGGTATAACTTGCAGGAAACTGAATAGATAGATCACGAGTGTAATCTCCAAATCTATCCAAACATTGGCGAGAATATAGCATAATCTCTTGTTCTGTGTAGTAATATTACAATTTATTTTAATAATTGTTGGTCTTATATTCACAGATTTCACATTTGAATATCCATTGTAAAATGTCATTTTATGGCAGGAATTCTGTCTCATTTCAATTATTAATAATTCAAGCCACTCTCGTCTTAGATTATTATTATGACATACGCATGTGTGTATAATATAAATAATATAAATAAGGGGGGGGGGGTGATGTAGTATAATTTGTAAAGTGTAGTGTGCGTGTTGTAATATAAATAACTTTGTAAAATATATGTGTTTGTGTGTGTAATGTAATATAATGTGCAAAGTGTAGTGTGTGTGTTGTAATATAAATAACTTTGTTATATATATATATATATATATATATATATATATATATATATATATATATATATATATATATATATATATATATATATATATTAACTTCGAAAAACACCGCAAAACAATGCACTATCTCAGATTCGGCTTAATGGTGTTATCAGAAGGGGCTCTCTAACAAATGCATAGAGGTTAAATTATAAAAAGATGCTTTAGAAATATGGTAAGTGTAGACCTACATGAAAATACTGTTTGGAGAAATGTGTAATTATCCTTACACAATTTCTATTGTGATTGTGAAAATGGTCATGCCTTTCAGGGCTTGATTATAGTTAACTTAACTGTCTAAATAGGCCCATTTAAAATAATTATTATATGTAGTTGTATCCTATATTCTGAAAATACATTGTTCAACATGTATTTTCACATTAAAAACGGCTTTTTACAACCTTAATCTAATTAGGTTCTGTGTGTTTGAGCAAGAGCACCAAACCAGTAGGTGGTGCTAATGTCTAATAATTTACGTGTTAACACGCAATTTACGTGTTAACACGTCATTTACGCGTTAACACGTAATGACGTGTTAACACGTAAATTGCGTGTTTACGCGTAATTTGCGTGTTAACACGTAATTACGTGTTTACACGACAGTTTCACACGTTTTGGACCTTTTGGCCTTCCATAGTCATCCTCTCCGTCACGTTCGAGTATGACCTATCCTTCTTGTTCTTTTTTATGACGTATCCTCTCGCGTGGCCTCCTGGGATAGAAGAGTATCCATCGTTGAACACTCAAAAATCTGGGCGGAAGCGAGTAAGCCATCCGGGAACTTCTCGCCTACTCTTTTATGAATACTGATGTTTCTAACGTACTGCTTCCTTCACGTACTGTTTTCGCCTACTATATAGTAGGAAAGTAGGCATATTCGAACGCACTTAAGTCCGAATCTCGCGATAATTAGTACGTCACCCAGGTAATTCTCGCCTACTCTTTTGGATTCGTACATACTTTTTCGCTCGCCTACTCTTTTTCCCATACTAAATAGTAGGGAAGTATGCGGTTTCGAACGCAGCCCAAGATTTAAAACTCACGCGGAAGTCCACAACACGTTAATGACGTGTCACGTGCATAATATGGCGTCACGCGAACATGGCGGCACCCTGTGAGTTGTTTACAGTCAGTAGTCTACAAATATTCCTTTTTGAGCAAATAAAGTGGATCAAATGAGTAACAGTTCTTACACTATATTATAATTAAACATGTTAGTAAACGTCTGACACTATGTTCCTATCTGTTGACAATCGCACACTTGAAACACTATATGAAACATGTATGCTAGCATATTGTGTTTATCCAAATTTACCCCCGGTTGTTTTCGTACATAATATCCCACATCAAATTTATTTTTTCCAAATGCGCCTGTTTTGTAAACATCAAATATTCTGTCAGTTCATACATAGCTCAGATAACTTACACAGAGCTCGATATAGCAGCATTAAAGTGTTACTTCCATCTACTATCTCAGCACTGTCTTCCTACATGAGCTGCAGATGTAAACACTCAGAAATGAAACTATAACAGCATTTGACCACTAGAGGGATGGGTCATACAGTATGTTCCTACAGGATAAATTATACTTGCTATTTGCTTAGGCAACAGTTCACTATTAGGGTTAGGGTACCATTGCTTATATTAGTATTAAAAATGTTCACCACAAATAAAATTATAGCCTACGTGCTATCCCGTGATGACTCCGGTCTTAAACCAGATGGAACTGGATAATATTCTGATTGTTCAGAACTAATCTGACTTCTGACCTGTAATGCTGCCTGAATCATTATCATACTCTGTTCGTTCATTGGCCAGAGGAAAACTGGCCCCCGACTGAGTAGTTTATCCCAAGGTTTTTTTCTCCATTCTGTCACTGATGGAGTTTCGGTTTGTCACTGTTGCCTTTTTTTCCACATTTGTTGCCATTGGCTTTTGGCTTGCTTAGTTGGGGACATTTAATTTAATATTTAACAATATTATCGATCTGCCTGCATTGAGACTATTATATGAGAACTGAACTGAGCAGGACATCACGGTTTTCTCCATATATAATTTAAGTAAATTAATAACTTTTTTTGGTTCTCACTTTAAAATCATTGTTTAATAGGCTATTGTAAGATTTTCAAGTCAAGTCAAGTCATCTTCATTTATATAGCGCTTTTAACAATGTAGATTGTTTCAAAGCAGCTTTAAAACACCTAGGCTATGCCCCGCCTATATAGGCGAGACTTACTCATGCTCATTCCTTATTTCCATTATACATCATTTAACAGGAAGCATAGCAACCAGTAATAAGTGTAGTAATTGTTCCTTGTTTGTTTATTTTTATTTATTTTTTTTTTAATTGTTTGCGGTTGTGTTTCTGTTTCCCTCTCTATACTTGTTTAGTCTTTAGTAAAAAAAAAACTACTTTCTGTGACATTTTCATTCGTCGAGATAAAGACGGACTAGAAGGAAGTAAAATCATCTGAATTCAGATTAGTTGATTCATCACGGGTACCTGTTGCGAGGAGTAAAGCCGCTTGTCCACCAGCGTCTCGATTTCTGACGCGACGCCAAAGTATGGAACGCCGTTGGGGACAATACCTATTATATGCAACGCGTGAAATTTGGACGCATTAACACGCACAGTTTGCACGCGTCTTTTTGGTCCGTGTAAACGCGAACGTTTTGTACGTCTAAACGCGAAGTTTTTTGTCATGTTATTTAAAGACACGATCGTTTGTATCGCCTTAACGCAACATTTATGGCCGTGTATTTTTTGTTACGTGTTTCTAGACGAACGTTTTCGTCGTGTAAACATGACATTTTTGAACGTGTAATATTTCTGAGTCTTATTTGATGTGCGACATGGGTGGGAGACGCCTGAAAAAAGTTTTTATTTTTTACTTCAAATATTAGGCATAAAAAATATTGAGTTGTGTTGTACTGACTCTTGCATTTCCCACAATATATGTGGTCTTTTAGATTTTGTATTTGAAATTGGATTTATTCACCAATTTGTTGCATTTGTGCCTAAAATTGTCATATGGTGTGACATAAAAGTTATTCTATATAAAATGAAAATGGGATATACTCTCCCTAAGTAACTACCTTCAACATACATTTTTTTTCATTACTATCTTAAGATTTAACATTTCTTTTGTGCAGATTAATTAGATTTTGTATTGTTTTTCTAAATCAGCATGCAAAGTAAGTCATCTCTCCTCAGCCTTTCCAGATATTTTAGATGAATTATGTTAAACCCGGTTATAAATCTATGAAAATGCTTGTGACTCTTGCTGATACTATTTCTCTTGTGTTCCGTTGACTTTTTTATGATTTATGATTAAGAAAGTATTTTTACTGGCACAATTCTGAATGTCACACCAAATTATATAGTGTCACGCTATATGAGGAACTGCAACACTCCACGATTTGTCAATGTAAAAAACCTGTTTTTTATTTGCATTCATCATTCAATTAATTCAATTCAGTTAACATTAATCAAAAAAACATACTAACATTGTTTTAAAACTTTTAAAATTATAATAAACTCATAAAAATTAGTAAATCAAACACCATCTCACTTCAAGAACATTAAATTAAGTATAAAACTGAAAAGAAATACATTAATTGTATAGGTAATTTAATGTTCACTATTAAACATTCACTATTATTATTGAATATGTTTTGAATAGTTATTTATTTATCATTAAAAAAGGTGTATGTAATAATGTGTGACAAATATATCATATGGTGTGACAGAAAAACACTCACACCGTATGATACAGTGTCACACCATCTGACGTTTTGTTCAGTCAAGCTAATCGCTTGGTTAACTAAAAACAGCTAGCTTATACTTAGCATGTAAATTGCCACATGGCAGGAATGATTTTTAAGAATTAATAAGTTAAATTTGTATAAAAGTGTTTAATTTTTTTGTAAATAATGTCACACCATAAGACACAAAACATTGACCACTAGTGAGCATATCAGATACAGAGCTTTTTAATTAAAAATGAAAATGCCAGAACTCAACTCTTGACCTTGCAAACCACTCCAGAGATGACACTGTAACTTCCTGGTTGAGTGTGGACCTCTTCATCATAATGATGTCCAAATTATTGCCCGTTAAAAATATAGATTGCAGTGTCACACCATTTGACGCATATTTTACGGACAAAATGTATTTGTCCAGAACTTGCTTTAAAATCATACACAGACATCAACACTTTCTGTGTCTGTTGAAATGGCCTAATTCTGTTACTTAAACTGTAAATCTATCAATTATTTATACTTTGCTGATATATATTGTCATATTAGTAAGGTCACACATATCCCGGACAGTCACACCACATGACAATTTTGATGTTAGATAAAAATTTGAAGTAGAGGTCTTTATACACCTACTACAGCTATGGTATGCTGTAATAATATCTTGTCAGAGGAACAACATGAAGATATATATTTTTAACAAATACCCATTTTTAATAGGTTATGACATCATGGATGGGTAGAATTGCATGTCATGTCTCCCACCCACATACAATTTTTTTCTGTTTTAGTTAAACTGGTGATAATTTAGAGTCAATGATTAAATACATTCAATTACTGCATGAATTTAACATTATATTCTTTTGTAACGTTAAAGGAATTTGTCCTGTAGGTAAAGTAAACGACCATATTTCCCTTCTGGTTAATACATTCGAGGTGTCTATTTGGACCACTGCAAATAGCCTACTTGTTGGCAGAACTAATTACACTAGGCCAGTCTACCCTATATGTGGAAAAAGTCACCTCTTTAGTCAGCGGTTGTGGCGTAACGTGTAAAGGGAGACCGGGGTTCTATTCCCACTGACAGCGCTTTTTTTTATATAACTTTACAGTTATTAAACACATTTGTTTTCAATAAAAATGATTTGAATTAAAATTCATTTTAATTCATAAAAGTTACATTTAGGGTAAGGTTCGGGGTAGCTAAATGTCTACTGAATGAAGGAGCATTCCAGAGTCATCATACCAGATTGATGCTGGCCCACTCGGAGATTACTCCAGTCATTTTGAAAAAACAATAGCCACAGTATTTAGTATTTAGCCTTTGCTAACTTTATTATTCATTGTATTTATTAAAGTTGAATGATTTATGGCATTTATTGGCACTATATGTATAATTATTGACACCCCACCGTGGACCTCACTAATTATTAAACCCTGGCTATGGCCGTATCCAGTGTTGTATGTTGTATATGTTAACATATGTTATACATATAGCCTGTTATAAGAGGATGCCAACTGAACGCAGTCTGTAAAAGTTCTTTGACAGTTTAATAAAAAAATTCTTAGAGCCATCGTAGAGAGTCAAGTCAAGTCAAGTATATTTATATAGCGCTTTTCACAATACAGATTGCATCAAAGCAGCTTCACAGCATAAACCAAAATAACACAACAAGGTTTGTTTCTAGTGTAAATTTATTGATTGATAAAATTAAATTAAATATTCCCAAAATATCCCCAACTGAGCAAGCCAAAGGCAACAGTGGCAAGGAACCGAAAACTCCATCAGCAATCCACTTTTCCACGTTCCCGGAGACAAAAAACCTGCATGAGTACAAACGGGATGAGATGCCACAGCATGACACAGCCCTGACATCACAACCAACGTATAAATGCATCATTGACTCTAAAGTTTTACGCTTGCCTACGTAAATGCCAACGTAAAATTACGATCTCATTCACGAACAAATGTTACGTGTGACGTTTGCATAGGTATTTGCTTACCTAACAGCACATCATCCCTCACGGAAAGAAATGTCGTCTGATGTTTATATATGTATACAGCAACGTGCCATCGCATCACAAATGCAAATGAAATCCTAAATAGAGCAACGCTATTGGCTGTTGTGCGGTCTGACGCGACACCCGAACATATACTTCGTATTTACGCGTACAAACTGTGCGTGTTAATGCGTCCAAATTTCACGCGTTGCATATAATAAGTATTGTCCCCAACGGCGTTCCATACCAAAGCCCATTCATTTCCTATGGAACTACGTCAGGCAGCAAAAACGCCCCCGCAAAGCATGATGGGTCGCGTCGAGTCGATTTGGTCAACAGCGGCGCTGCAAAAAAGTATCTCGGTGGATACTTTATGCAAATGAGAGCGTCAAAACGCGGGGCAGCAGCCAATGGAAACTCGGCGGCGAGAGTTTGTGTATGGCCGTTGCTATGGTTTCACATTTAAAGTACACACAAACCCCAACCCCAAGCAGCGAAAACGTCACAGGCGTCGCGTCGGAACAAAAATTGATCTGACGCTGGTGGACAAGCGGCTTGCTATGGGAGTCTATTTTGTGTTCACTCTGTCTATTTTTCTTGTCGGTAAGTCATTGACTTAATTATTTCCTGTTTTCAGCAAAGTTAAATTTCACTATTAGCTATAGGCTACACATGTTCCACTCCAGGGCTCTACAGTGCGAGTAATTCACTCGCATTTGCGCCTAAAAATAGTTATGTGCGAACTTGAAAAATTATTTACGAGCACAGTGCGCGAGTGACAGGCTGTTCTCAATACACTGAACAACAGCGCGATAAAGCGAAACATACCACTGATTTCATATGGAAAGCAAGCAAGACGAGGACGGGGCGCGACTGCGCGATGTGAACATGACGCGCTTAACTTTATTCAAATGAGAGCGACGATTCGCAACCAATGAGCCAATCACTGAAATAGTGTGGGAATGTGCGGGAACTGCTGGATTTTAAGTGAGAGAGTCAAGTGACTCCTCCCAACAGTGCTAAAAATAAACGTGTGAGAGCGTGTTATTGGCTATATGTTATAGCCAGATATGTTGACGCTACTGCAACACGCATCACGACAGATGAGCGATCTATTGATCAAGCCAACGCGCAAACTGCCGCAAATGAAAGTGAAAGTAAGTCGTAGACGCTCAGCGCTCAACACACAATCATAGATTCATTAATAGTAAAGAAACGAAATGATATGAGGCTACCAGTGCTGCTGTCGCGCTCTCCTATCGCTGATTTTGAAATGAGCTTATGATCAATAAAATGCAGCTCATATTTGTTGCCTTTGTTGACGTGAACTATGCATAGGCCTACATTAAATCTGCATATTGCGCGGGAATATCCGATTTATTTATTTATCAGTTTTGCGAAAACACACAATGGAATCGTTTTGCTTTTGATCAGTTAAAACGCATGAAGTGACCAGGTGTAAACAGGCCCCTACACCATAAAAGCAGGAAACACTAAGTGAGCTAGATACGCAACACAGTATGATGCCTATAGTCATTATCTCAAAAGACCAAGTGCAAAAAAAAAAAAAAAAACACAAGGAACTCCCGCACACTATACTTGCAAATGAGTATCAAAATTGTATTAGCAACGTTTAGGTCTCAAAAAAAGACCAAGTGCAGAAACTTAAGTTACGACCAAAACAGTCAACACTGAGGACAGGAAGACGACAAAAACTCATTTTTGAGGACAAATTAATGTAGCTTACTGCAAGTACTGCAAAGGAAAAAAGGCATTTGTTTTGTTTTTAGCACTTTATACTTTATTGAGGAGTTCATTCTTTTATATATTTTGAAGTAGGCTAAAACTAATAATTGCATAGCTAATTATTAAACAGGTAGTTCACCCAAAAAAGAGAAACCTGTCATTTATTACTCTCCATCATGTCGTTCCAAACCCGTAAGACTTTCACTCATCTTCGGAACACAAATGAAGAACTTTTTGATGAAATTGAGAGATTTCTTTCCCTCCATTGACAGCCTACACAACTACCACTTTAATGCTTCGAAAAAAAGTTCATAAAAAGATTATAAAATTAATCCATATGAACTGAGCAGTTTAATCAACTTTTTTCACTGTGCTCCTATATATTTCTTTGTGTGCTCCTAAATTTTTTCATTTAGGAGCACATGTGCTCCTTGGGAAAAAAGTTAGCGTAGAGCCCTGCACTCGTTCAGTCCGTGTAAGTGTTTTTTTTTTTTTTTTTGGTCCTTTGAAGGTTTTCCTAATTCAAGGGTGTTTTGTTTTTATTTAAAGGTGATCATGCAAATGTAGGCTATTTAATATAAAGTATCTAGACTCGTACAAAATATTGCCTCTCAATCATGACTCATGGCACACTAGGAGTGTGTGGTTACGTCTGTCTACAGAAACACTGCTGTGTGCCTGTATTTTTTTAGTTTCTTGTTTTGCTGCCGGCAGGTTTCTGAGGGCGGGACTTTATCGTCTGTGTCTAAGCTGTGTCGACACAGAAACAGTTCGCTAATGTTACTAATGCCTTCCTTTCTGTAACTCCCGACATGTTGTAACTATCATGCTTTTAGGATGACACATAATAATTGTTTATTAACGTGCGTTTCTGTCAGTGTTCCGCCCGGGAGGATCGAGGGTCCGAGTTTGAATGTTATTTTTACAAACAGCTACTTGACATGAATAGTCAAGGTTGTCAAGTCCGCTATTTTCTAGTATCGCGTAACCAGACCTTCAGAGTTTCAGAGTCAGACTGACAGCAGAAGGTCTGGACTCTATCGCAGCTTCTCTTGGCCAAGAACCGACCAAGAGGACGTTTGACTGATATGTAACGCAACCAATCACAGTTCGTTTTGTTTCTGCGTGACTGCGTCAGCTTTAGGGGCATGGAAATATAATTGTACCTAAATAAATTATTAATTCAAGAACGTTGTGCAAGTTTACTACAACAATGGTGCCCCTAAATTCACATACTTTTGAAAATCCAGTAGCCTAGTTGATCCTGGTAAGCGCGCATTACATTTTTAAACACAACGACTTTCTTCTTCCACGAGGGGTTTTGGTGTCACGGCATATGTTCCAGGCAGACCGACAAAGAACGCGACACACACACACACACACACACACACACACACACACACACACACACACACACACACACACACAGAGAGAGATGTAATTTAATAAATATTTAATTCATTAAAATGATATGTATTTTTTACCATCCTTCATTAAAAAGCGTTATATCATTAGGCACACAGTAGTTGGCACAACACGTGATTTATTTTAATTAAACAACATACAATATAACACAATATTTATAATTAAATTAATCATTTGGTCTTTATTCATTAAAGTGCATATAATAGTAGCGTCACATCATATGCATATGTAGTTATAATAGTCATTGCAATTCAAGTCTTATCATAATTGGTCAAACCTGAAAGCCAAAGAAAGAAAACATCTGTATTTTTTATTTTCTTTAGACAATATACAGTATCACTCAATATTACTATTAAATACTATGGTAATGTTGTAAATGAGTCCTGCCTGTCACAACATTATACCTTCTCTGCCTTTCCTTATAAAATAACCTTTTAACATATAGTAAAATCTACATATTGTGCACAACAAAAGTATTGTTTAGCGTAAAACATGTTGAAGATTAGCGAACAGGCTGTCGATTTCTTAAATGATGATGTGTTTCCTCACAAAACTGGTTTATTCAGTGTAGTGAAGCCTCCGCTCCATAGACATCAATTCATAAAAAATGGCCTCTGCTCTCCTTCCCTGCATACCAGCGTTAGCATTAGCCGTTATGCTTTTTTGGCTCAAGGTTGCATGCTTTTGACAAGATTGTAATCTAGTGGCTTTGACACACCTCTCCCAGACATCCTGTAGAATTCAACCAATCAGAACACGACTTTAAATTACCATGCGAACCATACACACGGATAGCCTAATTGTTCATGTGTGTCCTCAGGTGTGTTTGGTGATGAAGTGTCAGTGTCTGTGATGGAGGGAGATTCTGTTACTCTAAAGACTGGTGTTACCAAACAACAACGCGACAAGATGCTGTGGTATTTTAATGACATCCTCATAGCTCAGATCAACGGACATCACAATACGAGCTGTTTATATGATGGAGAAGACGGGAGATTCAGAGACAGACTGGAGGTGGACTATAAGACCGGATCTCTGACCATCAGAGACATCACAACTGAACATGCTGGACGTTTTGAAGCAAATTTCATCCAAAGCAAGAGCTCAGGAACCAGCGAAAGCTTGAACCAAAACAGCAAGTGTGACAGCACAAAAATCATCAGAAAAATGAGCAACATTGGCGACACCATAAAAATATTCATTGGTAAGTCCTTCTGACCTGGTCAGGATTAGAGACTGGCACTGTTCAATCTTGTTCAGTAGTCTTCTTTTGTGAGCTATTAAACATGATGATTATATGTTATGATTATAACATGATAAATGTGAGTTGAAGGTGCAAACCCTGCAGTTTATTTACAAGATGTGAACCAAGCGCAACACAGACAGAACTGGTAGTAAACGTGAAACTCACCCACAGAAATTTACATAAAATAAAGCTAGACAAAGGATGTGTCTGAAATCACATAGTCTCTTGAGTAGGCACTCATTTTGAATAAGTACTGTGCGACCATTAAAAAAGTAAGTTCGGCGCTTCACCTCCATTCATAAATCCTCTCCCGTGGCCTTATGGGATATTAAAGTGTCCATCATATGCACACTTCAGAATCTCACCAGAAGAAGTGGCTCATCCGGGGACTTTTTACCTACAGTTTTATGAGTTCTGTGAATTCAGACATACTTCTTTTGTCACTGTTTTTCGCCTGCTATATAATACGGAAGTATGTGATTTAATATAATAATAATAATAATAATAATTGCTGTGTGCTTTTTTAAACTTCTTTATTATTATTCTCTCGTCTTTTCCAGCTTCTGTGTCTAATAAGTCCAACAAGAGGGGGAATGAGCATGAATCTAAAAAATGTATGTTTCTCCTCCATATCTTATAATATAAATATGGAATGACCACACTGACAGATTCACTCTTTTTATCTGTTCCAGGTTCAGGTCTGTCTTTAGTTGTTGTAGCAGTAATAGCTGTTGCTGTTCTGCTGGCGTGTGTATTTGCAGCTGTAGCTGTTACTGGTGTGATTTACTATTGCTGCAGGAGCTCCAGAAAGGGTAAGCATCACTTACAGACACTATAGTGAGAGGAAAACATCATCTGTATTGCAACATGTTTAATTGTGTGTGTAATTGTTTCAAAGCAGATGTTGAGAAAAACAAGCAAGTTCTTCTAATGAAAGTCTAAGTATGAGGTAAGATGTCTTTGAAAGAAATTATGAATGTACATCAGAAAAATATACAGTATGGTGCACATGTCTCAGGCATATTAGAGCCTTTGCTAAAAATGTTTAAGACAGTTATTTATATCATTTAGTGCAGTGGTTTTCAATCCTGCATATTCAGTCTCCGCTCTGCACATTTTGTACTTCTCTTTTCTGACACATTCAGTGCAGTTCTGATGATCTGAATCAGATGTGTTAAATAATGGAGACATAAAATTTGCAGAGCCACACATGGGTTCCCATGATCAGGATTGAACCACTGATTAGTGTGCCAGTAGTTAATATATATATATATTTTTTTAAAAGTGCCATTAAAATGTAATAATACGATGAGATTTTTGCATGAACAAAGAGTCTGACAGCAGATGTTATCCACACAGATCTGATCTCAGTATCTTCTAGGACTACACGAAGAGTCAGACAGAAGATATGAATGGAATTCACATTTGTAATGTATCAATGTATGATTAAATATCAATGTAAATGTTTCAATTAATATAATCAATGAAATGTAATTGTACTTTTATTTTAAAAATGTTAAATTATACATATAATATTTATAGGGGGAGAGCGGGGCACAACCTAATGCTACAGTACATCAACACTATATAGAGAAACATTAAAAAATCTATGCTATTCTATGAGGTATGCGATGTTAGATCGGATGGATCTCCTCGTCAGAAATATCAGATATATTTGACCCCGGACGCCAGATCTTGTCAAAAGATATCCGTTTTGTCTGGTGTTCAAAACCAGTAAAATCTGTCAACATTGTGTTTGAAAATCATGTTCACATCTAAAACCAACGTTTGTTTAACATCAAACTCCAACGTCAGACAGACGTCGGATTTTGGTTGGTGTAAGCGCCGCAACCCAGCCAGCAATGACATGTGGGGCCCAGATGAGGGCTTCATGGGCGGCAAATGTGGGCCCCATTATGGGCTTGCACCCGGGATCCACATTGGGGCCAGCCGTGGAAGCCCAGACGTACTAAAAGTGGGACCTGTAAGGGTACTGCATGGGTCTTAATTGGGCAATTCATGTCAGACCCATTTGGGCCCCACCTGCCCAATGGGGTCCAAAGTGGGCTTTGCAGCATGGCTACACAGATGGGTTTTAAGTGGGATCTGTAAGGGTCTTATGTGGGTCTTAACTGGGCAATTCATGTCAGACCCATTTGGGGCCCACCTGCTTAAAGGGGTTTAAAATGGGCTTGCACCCGGGATCCACATGGGGGCCAGCCATGGATGCCCAGATGGGTTTTAAGTGGGATCTGTAAGGGTCTTATGTGGGTCTTAACTGGGCAATTCATGTCAGACCCATTTGGGGCCCACCTGCTTAAAGGGGTTTAAAATGGGCTTGCCCCGGGATCCACATGGGGGCCAGCCATGGATGCCCAGATGGGTTTTAAGTGGGATCTGTAAGGGTCTTATGTGGGTCTTAACTGGGCAATTCATGACAGACCCATTTGGGGCCCACCAGTCTGAAGGGGTTTAAAGTGGGTTTGCACCCGGGATCCACATGGGGGCCAGCCGTGGATGCCCAGATGGGTTTTAAGTGGGATCTGTAAGGGTCTTATGTGGGTCTTAACTGGGTAATTCATGTCAGACCCCTTTGGGCCCCACCTGCCTAAAGGGGTTTAAAGTGGGCTTGCACCAGGATTCAACCGTGAATGCCCCTATGGGCTTAAAGTGGGCTCTGTAAGGATCTTATGTGGGTCCTAACTGGGCAATTCATGCAAGGCCTATCTAAGCCCAACCATGCCAAATGGTTTAAAGGAGAACTCCGGTCAATTTTAACATTGACATTTTAATTTTTTTTTGTACATTTGGAGTGCTGTCAATACAGAGAACAACGACAAAAATCGGTGTTGCCTACACCAAGTTATCCTCTTTTTAAAATTTGCACCCTGTTGACTTCAATGGGGCAAGTTTTAAACCTGCTTTTTGTCTCTTAACATCCTTGATGTGTAATTACAAGTGCACAGGTAATGTGAGTGATTCCTTCAGAGTGAACGCGGGTCAATCTGACTGCAGTAGATGTGAAAGATATGAATAAAAGTGATGTTATTTCAGCAAGCGCACATACCTGTATTTACATCCTGTTTTCGGTCAAAGTCCATAGTAATCGATTGTCCTGTTCACGCGCATTGGTTTAGTACCTATGATCATGTGCGTTAACTCGACAATTGATTAGGAGAGAAACGAGGAGACAGTATTATCAGTTTCGAGCTCTCTGCAGTAATTTATTTTCTGAATTTTCTTCAGCAATCACATCTCTATTGTTAAGTATCATTGTGTGTTTCATATATTACATGTTCAGTGTCTTTTTAACATTACAGTTAATTTTCAGTGTCCATGTCAATGCAAAATCCATATTAAAATAAACCTCTTTCCACCAAATGCATGTTCACTTACTCTTCATGCTTGTATTTTATACTATTTATCAAAATGAAATGTAAAGACAATGGTAATATTCACCAGCTTTTTTTTTAGATACTTGGAATCTTCCATTCACAGTATTTTATCAGTATCATGTTAATACAGTACTGCAAAATCATGCTCAGAACTCATAAAGTGCTTAAAGTGTAACTTTTAACCTCATTTTAAACTGTAAACATTTTTGTATAAACTCATTGAGCAAAAAAACATTTCCAACAGATGGTGGGAATAAACATGAGCTAATACAGTGAGCTAAACATATCTGTTAACATTACAAGCTCAAAAAAATATCATATACACGGGGAAAGTGTGTGTTGAGCTGACTTGCTCGACCGTTACTCTGTAGGACTTTGCCCTCTCGTTTCAACTCATTTCAAACTAAATCAAAAACAGACCCTAACGAAACTCATTTCACTAAAAACAGTTCACTCATATCCCACATACATTCCAGCATAGATAAATGCTACTTCTGGGGTGTTTTTATACATTTACCCACCTGTAAAAAAGGAGAGAAACGAGGAGACAATGTTATCAGTTTCGAGCTCTCTGCAGTAATGAGAAACCCGCTACTCACGCAGCTACAGTAACTCGTCACTCTACACTGCCCCTACTGGCCTGGAGCAAACACTACACAATTCACTTTAAGTCACGAAAATTCACATTAAAAATAAAACAATTGGGATACTTGTTTTGTTTTTTTTTAAATACAATCTCTTGTTTCAAATAAAAGACAATAATTGTGAATATTCTTAAAACACAAATACAACACTTTTGTAGTCGTCACAACAATATACCGGTAAACAAATCAAAAATATATTTAAATTTAAAAAAAATCTCTGAAAAAAAAACAGCTCTCCAAAAAATACATTAATACAAAATTGTTACATCGAACAACAAACATAATCTTTAAAAAACAATTCAAATGTCACAACATACCGGTAAATAAATCAAATATATATTTTTATATATATTATCCCAGTTCAAACCCATGCCCACTTTGCCCATAAATGTACCATTCAAGACCCATATATGTGTTCCCAGTTCAAACCCATGCCCACTTGGCTCATAAAAATTCTATGCAGGACCCATATATGCATTCCCAGTTCAAACTGGGGTGGTGTGGCGCAATGGATAAGACACATGCCTTTGGTGTGAGAGACCCGGGTTCGAATCGACTGTGAGACACCAATGTGTCCCTGAGCAAGACACTTAACCCCTAGTTGCTCCAGAGGCGTGCGACCTCTGACATATATAGCAATTGTAAGTCGCTTTGGATAAAAGCGTCAGCTAAATGAATAAATGTAAATGTAAACCCATGCCCACTTGGACCATAAATATGCCATTCAAGACCCATATATGTGTTCCCAGTTCAAACCCATGCCCACTTGGACCATAAATATGCTATGCAGGACCCATATATGTGTTCCCAGTTCAAACCCATGGACACTTGGCCCATAAAAATTCTATGCAGGACCCATATATGTGTTCCCAGATCAAACCCATGCCCAATCGGCCCATAAATATGTCATGCAAGACCCATATATGTGTTCCCAGATCAAACACATGCCCCCTTGGCCGATAAATAAATGTAAATGTAAACCCATGCCCACTTGGACCATAAATATGCCATTCAAGACCCATGTATGTGTTCACAGATCAAACCCATGCCCACTTGGCCCATAAATATGCTATGCAGGACCCATATATGTGTTCCCAGTTCAAACCCATGGACACTTGGCCCATAAAAATTCTATGCAGGACCCATATATGTGTTCCCAGTTCAAACCCATGCCCACTCGGCCCATAAATATGTCATGCAAGACCCATATATGTGTTCCCAGATCAAACACATGCCCCCTTGGCCCATAAATAAACCATGCAGGACCCATATATGTGTTCCCAGATCAAACCCATGCCCACTTGGCCCATAAATATGCTATGCAGGACCCATATATGTGTTCCCAGTTCAAACCCATGGCCACTTGGCCCATAAAAATTCTATGCAGGACCCATATATGTGTTCCCAGATCAAACCCATGCCCACTCGGCCCATAAATAAACCATGCAGGACCCATATATGCGTTCTCAGTTCAGACCCATGGCCACTTGGCCCATAAAAATTCTATGCAGGACCCATATATGCATTCCCAGTTCAAACCCATGCCCACTTGGCCCATAAATATGTCATGCAAGACCCATATATGTGTTCCCAGATCAAACCCATTCCCACTTGGCCCATAAATATGTCATGCAAGACCCATATATGTGTTCCCAGATCAAACCCATTCCCACTTGGCCCATAAATATGTCATGCAAGACCCATATATGTGTTCCCAGATCAAACCCATGCCCACTTGGCCCATAAATATGTTATGCAAGACCCATATATGTGTTCCCAGATCAAACCCATGCCCACTTGGCCCATAAATATGTTATGCAAGACCCATATATGTGTTCCCAGATCAAACCCATGCCCACTTGGCCCATGCCTGTCCCTTATGGGGCCCATGTAATCAGCTCATATGGGCTTCCTATGTGGGACTCGTACTACAAAACCTACATGGGACCCGCTGATTTC
This sequence comes from Abramis brama, assembly GCF_963993115.1. Taxonomy (NCBI): domain Eukaryota; kingdom Metazoa; phylum Chordata; class Actinopteri; order Cypriniformes; family Leuciscidae; genus Abramis; species Abramis brama. The sequence continues at coordinate 36,965,041 of NC_139968.1, forward strand.
ACCCAGCCAAAGCCCATGCCCACACAGTACCCATGGAACCCGTAGTTAACCCATCTGGGCCCCACGTGTCATTGCTGGCTGGGAATGTAAACATTTGTAAAATTTAAAAAAAATCATAAAAAGGGTCAAACGGATGGCACATTAAATCTCTCAAGATCTAAACAGAGGAGGATTAAACAGCTCCACAAACAGCATTACCAGCTTTACTTATTACTAACCAGACTGGTTTATATGTTTTGTTTGCTTTAGTTGTGCAGTTTGACTTTTTAACATTAGTTTTAATGTTGAGTCTGGCGACTCTTACTGTGTTTGTTATGGCAAGAACAGCAAGAGAAGATGTGCTCAGATGATGTTGGCTACCTGTGGATGATAAAGATATAATCATCATATAGTGGTCTGAATCACTGATGTCATCCAGAATCTACTGGATGAACTCCAGCATTTATTAGACTCACTCAGACATCAATAATCAGCATATAAATCTCACCAATGGTGACATGCTTCATGCTGCAATGCAGTCTGGGAGCCATTGATGAGTCTTATATGATGCACCCAGAATGCATTGCAGCATGAAGCATGTCACCGTTAATGAGATTAATATGCTGATTCTACAATGTCTGTGTGTATATTTAAAACATTTTGGTGTACAATCTCTCAGATTAAGCGGCTGGATGGCAGACTATTATAATCAATAAGGTGAAATAAATAACATGATATCTATATAATCTCAAAGAATAGTCTCTGAATGTGATCTCTGAATCAAAAACATATCTTTATCAACATCAAAAGGACCAACACAATCTTATCACATTTTCTCTAGATGTTCTTGCCATAATAAACACTGTTACAGAAGCCAGAGAAAAAGTCAAGTCAAACTGCACAAATAAAGCTAACACTGATCATAATAATAATAATGGTAAAATAAAACAAAACATTGTCAACCAAACATTAACATCTAAACCTCTGTTGATTCTCAATAACAACTGCAGTAGATGTATGAGAGAAATGGTTAGTAAAGTGAAGTGTAATGATGTTTGTGGAGTTGTTTAATTAGTTGTTTAATCAGCAATTATATCATTACAGATTTCACTAAATTATTTAACCTGCTACTCAGATAATACAACTAAAATAAGCTATGAATGATGAGAATAAAGCTAATGAACTAATTACAATATAAAACAAATGACACTGAAAAATCCAAGATACTGTTGAAATGCACAAATATATAATGCACACAAAAATATACATACACGTCATATGTTGAGCTCACAGTGCTATAATGTTTGAGGTGCTATTCCTTTCATGGTAGAAGTCAATCTCCCAAGTAATAATTTCAAGTCTGTTTTTCTTTTATGTAACTGTTCAATCATCAATCCTGCTAATTTCATTCATTTTTACCTTCTGTGAATGTGTGTTGTCTTGAGAATGGTTTAGTAGAAGACGTCTACCCTATAGCTAATCTAATACAGTACTTTGATGGAGACTGACAATGGGTCATCAATTGATGTGAAGTGCTATTTTTGTAAATGTTTTCAAGAAAGTAATATCAGTGACAGTGTTGAGAGTTCCCATGGATCACATGACGTAGCCAGTCATGGATGGAGCTAAGTCTCCTCAGGTGCTCTTAATGATTGATAAATCACTCTTGTTTGGTGTGTTGGTGTGTGCCATATGCAATGGAAGCAGACTGTTATTTCTTTCTGTCCTAATGAGAGCCTTTGTGGAGTTGATGTGTTTCTGACAATGTAAGTTTGTGCTCTTTTGATTTGTTTCATAATGTTAATTCTTGAGATTCTGTTTGGGTCTAATTCTGAAATGTTCTATGTGATTGTTTGTTATGTTTCAGTGTTCTTATTATTTTGATGTTGAATTGTTTAGGATTGGATTATGTGATTAATGATTTATTAGTTGAAGTTCTATGGTGTTTATTATATTTAAGTATGGTGTTTGTTGTTTATTTGTTTATAGAAAGCACCATACAACTCTATATCTGATTCCCATTCTACTATATGGCCTGATTCACGATCTGTTACAATAAATGTGTATGGACTGAGTACTGGACCCCTGTGTTTTAATGGACACACCATCCTGGTAGCACATTTCCTGAACCAAACATTCCCAATATTTTACAGACAGCGCTAATACTGTGACACCAAAAACCCTCAAAGGATTTTTTTTATTATTTTACCTTCGTTTTAACATTCTAGAATGTGATTTCAACACTCTCTGAAACTCAACTTTCACCTTTTAAATTTTGGGATTCAACCTTTGACCTTTTATTAAATCTAACTAGCTGTGCAAATCAGTTCTGAACATCGTGTCTGATCAGCTGTCATTAGTGAAAAGATTGCATGGTAAGAGAAGCATGAACACTCACTCTCAGTGAAAATATGATTGGAAATCTTTAAGTCTTTAAATGTGTCCTTTAACACAGGGCCTGAAAAAAACAAACAAACAAAAAAAAAACAGTTAATGCAGGCTTAAAAAAATCTGAAAACCTGATCATATTTATGTGTGTATTGCTGAGAGTCCGGAGAGTAGAAAGGAAAGCTGAGTACACATAGGCAGTCACTTAAAGGAACACTCCACCGTTTTTTAAAATAGGGCTTATTCACTTTCTTTCCTACATTTAGATAGGTGGGCAAATGCATTTTTGTCTCAGTGCATGCATTGTTTTAGTTTGACACGGTCGGCGCTAGCTTAGCTTAGCATAATGAATGGAATCCTTTGTTGCCAGCTAGCATGTCCTGAGTAAAAGTGATATAAAAAATTAAAACAACCCACCTAATTACTTCTTGTGGCCTGCGTATTCACAGCAAGTACAAATAGCGATGCAGATTAACACTAGGCGATTTCCTAGGCAGATATTGACTTGTATATTAAGGACTATATTAGGGGGAAGCACAGGCGAAGCACTGCTACTTGGGCGTGATATCTCTGCGCCCAAGTAGCAGTGCTTCGCCTGTGCTTCCCCCTAATATAGTCCCAAGTCAATATCTGCATAGGAAATCGCCTAGTGTTAATCTGCATCGCTATTTGTACTTGTTGTGAATACGCAGGCCACAATAAGTAATTAGGTGGGTTTTTAAAAAAATTATATCACTTTTACTCAGGAAATGCTAGCTGGCAACAAAGGATTCCATTCATTATGCTAAGCTAAGCTAGCGCCGACCCTGTCAAACTAAAACAATGCATGCACTGAGACAAAAATGCATTTGCCCACCTATCTAAATGTAGGAAAGAAGGTGAATAAGCCCTGTTTCAAAAAACGGTGGAGTGTTCCTTTAAGGTGCCCCTATTATAGATGTTGTCAAAACAAAATGTAGGTCTATACATGCATGTATTTCAAGTAAAATGATAAATAAACACGTCTTTCATATGGAGATAAATAACAGTAGGCTTTGGGTATCTTCATATAAAAGCAACAGAACTTAAATTACATCCAGTTTATCATACTAGAAGACTTGCAACTGTCAGACAGGTTGCTTACGTCACATCTACGTCATCAAGCTCCGTTTGAGTCTGCACTACGCTCAGCCATCAGGAAGTGAGTGCTTCTAATTTGCTCTTATGGCAAGCCATTTTAACATTTAACAGCTAGACTGGATATGTGTTGCAGATATCTGTAATTCAGTTTTGCCTAGTCAAAAAGAACATTTCAGATATCCGCAACTACATTCTTCCTATCCATAATTGTAATTTCAGATATCCACAAAGACATTCTTCCTAGGACAAATGACGTCACTTTTGCCATTCATTTGTATGGGGTTTATAATTACAGATATCTAAAATTCAGTTGCAGATATCCACTATGTGAATTACGGATATCTGCAATTGAATTGTTGATATCTGTTATTCTAGTTTGAGATATCTTCAATTTGATTCTGACTAGTCATAACTCCAGTTCAAGATATCTTTAATTCACCTCAATTCAAGATATCTACATGTTCCTTTTCAGATATCTTAAATTAAGTTTTGACTAGGCGAAATTACGTTGTAGATATCTGTAACTGGAGTTATGACTAGTCAAAATGGCGTTGTAGATATCTCAAACTGGAGTTAGGGATAGTCATAATTTAATTGGATATATCTATTATCAAGTTATAGATATCTTGAAATTAATTTTGATTAGAGATATCTGAAATTTGAGATATCTGTAACTTTCATTCTGCCTAGTCAAAATGTAATTACAGATATCTGAAATTAGAGTTTTGACTAGGTGAAATGAGTTGCAGATATCTCTATGCAAATTAGGCCCGCATCACCAGAGCATGTTGTTCAAATCATCAAATCACATAGCACCTGTTAACTTGTAATTAGCACTGATTAGCACCATGTCGGAGCAACCAGAGTTTTTAATCGTCTTTTTAATGCTGTTAGATACTGTTTCAAATTGAAAAAAAAAATAAAAAATAAGAACTAATCTGAACCAAGAACTTTTTTTCTCATCTAAGGAAGTTAATGTTATTGTACTTCCATGGCAAGAATAGCATGCATGTCAGCATCTTTATTAAAGTGAATTAGTGTGAATCTCTTTCACGCATAAATCTTACGGCAACAATAACCTAAGTAATTTTAAGCATGATCATAAACATAGCATTGCAACATTTTTTTTTGTATATAAAATATTGTATATCTTTTTTTTTTATTTGTATATAAAAACATTTTCTGGTGTTTTTTTTTCGATTACAGCCAACGCCATGACTGCTTCTTTCTTCTTCCATTCATAGAAATAAGGAAATGAACCCACTTTTTCTTTGATTATGGCAGGGAGGGGAAATCGATATCTAAAATAGAGAAACGTCATGCACAATAATTTGCACTAGTCATAATGACGTTTGAGATATCTTTAAAGGGATAGTTCACCCAAAAATGAAAATTCTGTCAGTAATTACTCACCCTCATGTTGTTCCAACCCCGTAAGACCTTCGTTCATCTTCGGAACACAAATTAAGATATTTTTGATTAAATCTTAGAGTTGTCTAACTCCTCCATAGGCTTCTAAGTGATTGAAACTTGCTGGCCCAAAAAAGTTATTAAAGAGATCGTTAATATAGTCCAAGTGACTCCAGTGGCTCAATCTTAAGTTTATAAAGCGACGAGAATACTTTTTGTGCGCAAAAACAAACAAAAATAACGACTTTATTCCACTTTTCATTTCCTTCTCTCTGGGCCTCGGATCTTTTCGCGTAGTGTTTAAGCGTAGCGCGTCTGTCCAGAGAGAAGGAAATGAAAAGTGGAATAAAGTCGTTATTTTTGTTTGTTTTTGCGCACAAAAAGTATTCTCGTCGCTTTATAAACTTAAGATTGAGCCACTGGAGTCACTTGGACTATATTAAAGATGTCTTTAATACATTTTCTGGGCCAGCAAGTTTCAATCACTTAGAAGCCTACGGAGGAGTTAGACAACTCTAAGATTTCATCAAAAATATCTTAATTTGTGTCCCGAAGATGAACGAAGGTCTTACGGGGTTGGAACAACATGAGGGTGAGTAATTACTGACAGAATTTTCATTTTTGGGTGAACTATCCCTTTAACTTTAATTCTGCCTAGTCAAAACTGAATTATCTGCAATTGTCATTTAAGATGTGTGACGAGTTGAATGTCGTTTTTCAATGAGGTCATTGCAGATATCTGTAATTCAGTTTTGCCTAGTCTGTCGTTTCGACTAGTCACAATTACGTTACAGATATCTTGAATGACAATTCCAACTATCCAAAATGTAATTACGACTAGTCAGAAAGACATTGTTGATATCTACAATGTTAATTCCGGATAGTCAAAATTAGCTTTTAAATGTTAAAATGGCTTGCCATATGCTCTTCACTTTTCTCCGTTGAAGTCTATGGGGTCGCTGTGTCCATTTCTTTTACGGTCTATGGTTTTACCCAATGGTTTTACCCCACGATGACTTCGTCCCAACATAAGCCACACCCCGCCCACAGCTATGACACGTCACCGTCTATAGTCCCCATTATTGCGGAAGTGCGATTTAATCCGCATCAATTTTTCGGGCGGAAAGTGGTGAAAATGAAGCTCCTCGAAAATACAAATGAAGCTTCTCGAAAAGTGGTGAAAATGAAGCTTCTCTTTGTTTTGCTCTCATTTCTCTACGAAGGTAACGTTAACAGTCTGTCAGCAGGGCTGGACTGGGACAAAAAATCGGCCCTGGCATTTTGGCCCATACTGGCCCACGGCCACTACATATGATCAAAAACATAATGTAGCCTACTCCTTTTCCTTAAAACCACTAATGCCATGTATTGAGTGAGTAGGAACGAGCGAGAGTTAATATATGAAATAACCAAAAAAAGTCATTTATTAAAACAAGCATTAAAAAAAACTATACTCCACAGTGATGAATCCTAAAACAAGCTATAAGATGCACTGACATAGCAATACCAGTGTTTCTCACAGGTTTTTTAGTAAAACTGTGGATGGTCCTCAGGTTCTCTAGGGGGGTTCGGGGGCATGCTCCCCCGGAAGAAAATTTTGTGCATTTTAATGTTAAATTCATCAATCTGGTGCACTTTGAGAGTTCAAAATTAAAAGCTCTAACCCATATTCAGTGTGCAAATTGAACAAAGAAAAACTCAATCCTCTTTTAGTTAGTGTCTGTCTACATTGCACTAATAATAGTTATAATATTAATCCCATGGCAGTAATAGCCATATATTGTAAAACAAATGCACTGAGAAATAAAGGAAACTTTCATAATTAGTTTTGTACTTTTATTTTGATGGAAACTGCATTGAGCTTTTATTTTGGCGGAACAAAATCAAAATTGATTTTGGTTTACAAACGCGTCTCATTACAATTCGAGTCAAATTCGGTAATCGTTTAGGCGGCAGATAAGGCTTTTGCGGCGCTGCCTGTCACTTTAGGGGATTTTTTTCTCGATTGATTACATTCACTTATTCTCACCAAGAAAGTTATTTTGACAATTGTGTGTGAATTTATCTATTCGGGCGCAAAGAAGATGCAAAAGATAACTCACGCACTGTTTCATGCGCACAAAAACTAATCGAGTTATTTAGCAGTGAGATTATACAGTGGCAGCACTGATCTGATGTATATAAATGTAATTTATATAGATCAGTGAAAGGTGGCCTATTACAGCTGCAATTTCTTAACTTTGAAACAAAACAATGTTTTTTGCCGGCCTTCCAGCAAATAATTAATTTATTTTCATTTATTTGGTGATGGAATCTGTCTCAAGTGCTTGTCGTTTTTTCTCTCTCAACTTCTCGGTCCCTCCTTTACGTTTAGATATTTTGTATCGTTGCACATCATCACATGAATTCGCTCAAGTTGTAAAGCGGCCGCTTTGCAAGTCTATAACTTGATTCTGATTGGCCAATGCTCAGTGAACGTGCTCAGCACACGTTTAACCTACCTGTCAGTCTCGCAGCTCGCATCAGCTTCATGCGGCCAATGAGAGAGGCACATAAGCCCGGAATTGGACTATACAACAATATACTTACGAATATATTGACGATTAATAATGATTTAAAAACAAAATACATCACGCACGGCACCGGCCCACACAGACCGCGGCCCACCGGGAATCTCCCGGTAGTCCCGATGGCCAGTACATGCCTGTCTGTCAGTCTCTCTTACGAAGTCTCCCTTTCTGGTCTTACGTATACAAACAGAACGTGACGCAGTTTATTTTTTTTAGTCCAGCTTTGCTTTATAATCGATGTTTATCAACATTGTTTATCACGCTTGTTGTGTTCGTGTATGATAAAACATTAGACACAATCAAATTGTTTTGATCGACATGACGAACGTGACGCAGTTTAATTTTGTACCAGTATAGTCACCCAAAGTAACCTGTTTCTCTGAATTATTGCTGTTTTAAAGGAATTGAAATGAAATGTTTATTTATTAAACATAGTTTGTTATTATAAGTTTTTTTGTTTGTTTGAAAATCATATAGGCTGGGTAAAATATACCATATAGGCTCAATAAATATATTGAGGTGGTGATGGGGGGCCTTTACCCAACATTCTGGGGTAGCCTAAAATGACTACTTTAACTAAAGTAATATAATATAAATACATTTATACTAGTTCAAAACAATCACTTCAGCCAAGTTTGTACTATTTTACATAAGGAAAGTGCTGCAATTAGTTTAAGATGTGTCTATTGGTTCAGAGGAGAATAAAAATAAATGCACCTTTAACTTCCAGAGTAAGATGAAGTTTGCAACATATTCACATATTCTAACTTCCCGGATCAACAACTCATGAACTAAACGTTGTTAAAACACAAATGACATCTATTTCCAATCATAGTAGCAACAAGTACAGACTAAAGTTTCCTCAAAACGAGCTTTATAATATAAATTGATTCCTATGGGCAGGTGGCTGAGAGATATAGGGTGACCACCTGCCTATTGCATCAGTTGCAGGGCAGTAGATGTGATTTTGCGGGACACGAGTGAAACAAATAAATATACTTCATGCTATGTAAATGGGTGAATGACGGATAAGGATTTAAAATGTGAAAAAAAAAAAAAAAAACTGGCAAAAAATTTAAATTTGAGGACTTTCTATACTTATCAGAGTGTTGTGTATGTAATGCAATGATATGTACACATTTCAAGAATGTAATTAACCATTTTTTTGGTGAATCAGATCTTTTTTTAAAAGTAAATAAGACTTGTTTTATCATTAACTCAACAAAAAACAGAATTGTGTAATCTAACACACAAATATGGGTTAAATTAATTAGGACATTCTGCAATATTTTTCAGGATTACCATAAAAACCATCCTCAGTATCATTTTTCTTTCCAACACTCTAACTTGAAACAAAGTAAGAGACATTGACAAGTTTTTAATGATTTAAAAATCTGTAAAATTTACAGTAAATCTGTAAAATTATAATGCTTAATAAACAATGGTCATGGTTATAGTCCCAACACAGCTAAAACATAAAGGGCCCTATTTTAACGTTCTGAAATGCAAGTAACTTTGTGGGCGGGTCTTGGCGCTGTTGCTATTATACCGTCTGGAAAAATGACTCTTGCGCCTGACGCAAATCTAAAATGGGTTGGTCTGAAGTAGCTACCTTACTCATAGGTGTGGTTCGGGCGTAACGTGAAATAAACCAATCAGAGTGACATCTCACATTCCCTTTAAGAGCAGGCGCGCTTACACAAACGTGTAAGCTGGATCTATGCCTATTTTTTTCACATCTTCATGGACACCACAATGATGTCCCTCGTGTGGTAATATTTTCCTTGTAATTATGTATGGTTTGCAAAAATGTGAATTGCTGCATCTGTGTAGAGTAGAGAAGCAAAGTGTATGCGCGTTGTGCACACGCTACATTATGGCCAAGCATGTGCCCTTAAAATAGCATCTGACTTTAGACTAGGTTTCTCCTGGTCAGTGGCGGAATTGTTTTCTGAACATGCAAAATGGCACCAGGGAATGTTTGCGCCGAAACACGCCTCTTTTCGCTGAACCGCCCCCGGGAGCGCAAGTTCATTCCCTAGTTTACTGACTGTAGTGGGAAAAGTCCAAGATACTCAGCCCTAACTTCTCCATCTGTGTTTATCCTGGCTCTGAACCATCTCTGCCTCTCTTTATTAGACAGAGGCATCTGGAAGGACAGAATTGACCTTAAAACACCATAAGCTATACTAAAGCTTTAATAAAATGTTGATATATTAATAAATATGATTAGATTATTCATGAGTTGACCATTAACATTACAAAATTCAATTCAATGATAAGGACCCATGTGACTCATGAAATCATATGAAATCAAGATGAATGGCAGGAAAAATATGGCAACAAACATACAATTATTTAAATAATGTTAATGTTAATAATATAACTATAATAAGATTACAGATGTTAATTAAAAATATATATTGTTATGCATATGTCATTCTGGATAACGGATGACATGTCGTGGCTAACAGAGGTTTTTTGTTATCCAGGAATGACAAAACAAATATTTATTCTTTATAATCATGCACTAACTTAATCATCACTTAAGGTAACCTTTAAGATCAAATAGATCGTTTTTTTAATATAAAAACATTATAAATGTTTTATTAGTGTTATCCAAAAGGACACATGATATTGCTACAAAGTGCACCAGTGCAATTCGTGACCTTTGCACATGTTCTGGTGCTCCTTCAGGGTCTTCTTTTTGATACAAGATTATGTCACATGACATGCCAAAATGCATTATGGTATAAAATGGTCATTGACGTCTGTCAAAGTTTAAGTAACGCTTTTCGGGTTTTGCACTTTATAGACCGTCCCTTCAGACTGGTCTCTCAGCCACCTGCTCATAGAGATAAATGTATTTTGTCGAGTGCGGAGGAAGCTCGTTTTAAGGGAAATTATGCCTAGTATGTTGTCTATACGCTAGGCTACTACTACTATAGGAAAGAGATGTCATTGGTGTTTTAACAACGTTTAGCTCACAATGTGTTGATCCGGGAAGTTAGAATCTGTGAATAGCTAACTTTACCGAACTTTACTCCAGTGTGTAGTCCAGTTGTACCATGGGGATGCACCAAAATTTTAGCGCCGAAAGTTATCGGCGACGGCATTTTAGTTTTTTGGCCTAAAACATCAGAGCCGTTGAGAGAGAGAGAGAGAGTTTCGTCAACTCCGTTCACTCCAATGGTCAAGATCCCTGGATTTTGCTAGCCTTTCCTTGTTCCTTATTTTTTATTAAACCTTTAATGAACAACTTCCCAATGTTGTTTTTTTGTGAATAAGGGTTACACCCAGGTTTGATTAGCGCACAATTTAGCACACAATCTTTAGTTATATTCAACTTGATCCTGCAGACTTGAGAAGCCATTATTTTCTCCTGGGGAAACCACATTCACACTCCTTTCTCTGAGCAACTGATCATCCACTGCAAACCATAGTGGAGACTACAAGAACATGGAGGAAATGACAGACAAAATGCTTGACATGTTTATTATTAATTTAAAAATCTATTGCAGGGTCATTCTACAGAAACGTCCACTTTTGGTTTAAAATTGATTTATTTTTCTAACATTTAAACTTAGACCACATTATTAGATTACCCTTTGACGTTATGAATACACATAAATGACAGCTTAATGATTTTATATATATTTTTGTGCATTTATTTAAAGGCCGCATGTACCATTTTTTTGTCACTGGTGTTACCTTACTTCTTTGGCAATATTAAAGGTTTTTATTAAATATTATTTTTATTTTTTTTCAGCACATGTAGACAGTTATTGAAAAATAATAATAATGCAACAAATAAGGAGATTGTTTTATTTATTTTAATCATGTTTCCTAAAAGTGTGCTTGAATGAGGTTAGTTCATCTGCACTACCATCTATTTGCTATAACAATAAAAATATTTGAAAACCAGTTAAAATCAAGTAATGATGCAATCCTTTAAATCTTAACTTTTGAGTGTAGCAGGATTAAATGGATGTAAAATTAGCATCATGTCACATGTGACATTGTATTTAATGTGACAGAAAAAAAGACAGTAACACACGACCAATGACACAATGAATCACCAATGACATGCAAAAGACCAAATATAATTATTCTTCAACTATAATTAAGTAGATGATACTAAATTGTTACATTTGGCATACAATCTAAACGAATAGCTTTGAATAATCTATAAATGGGAGTCAATGGTGTTACACTTAATTTTCATGAAAAATTCATTTTACAAAATGGCTGCTGCAAGGTAACAAACCCCATGTTGTCAATCATGGTATACTCACTAAATTAAGTAGTTCAATCCATTTGTATTCTAGATTTTTACAATTCCCTAACAATAAATTAGGTCATACCAGTGAGTTCAACTAAAATCTTCATATGAAATCATGAGATAAATGAGAAGATTTCTGATAACTGAAAAGAGACAGTGGATCTACCATGGGATTTTCTTCATAGATATTCTGGAAATTGGAAGAAGGAAATCAAGTGATGTCATCAGTGTGATTTTTATTTCAAAACGGTAACACCAGTGACACAACTCAGGGGACCACTACTTTCATTATAAATTTTATAATATTTATTCTGCATTTTGTTTTTGTATGTCATTTACATAATATATTTGATGGTTATGTATACATTATTGTATTTTAAATGGTGTAAAAACCTGTTATTGACCTCAAAATAAAGCATTTTCCCTCTACATGACGGTGGGAATGAGCACTTCAGTGGTGCTTGGAATTATATAATTAATAAGCAATCAAATATTGCCACATTGATGGCTCAAGAAGGTGTAATTGTTAAAATAACATATTGTTTTATTTTAAATATAAAATTGTTTTGTAATTCTAAATTGTTTTTTAAGTGCAATATTTCTGTAAAGGCTAGAGACAGAAAAATGGACATTTCCATAGAATGACCCTGCACTAAATCAATTATGTCAAAATACATATTACATAGCCTGAATGATTATTTGTGCCAGCTTACTTAAACGAATGTTTTGTTTTATATTTGAATATATTATGCATTCATTAGTACACAAGTGCATACGAATTGTAAACATTAAGATTAATTACATTTTACATCTCACTTGTTTGGAATGGATTTTCTAAGACAATCACCTATCACCTGCAGATCTCCTGTTCTTAGTGAAACCGTGAACATGACGTGATTGCCCTAAACTAACATACACGTTTAATAACATAAAAAAAAAAAAAACCAAAAAACTTTTAAACATCTGCAACACGGTCTTTAACTAAGGTAAGGCTACGTTAGCCAGAAATATGTTAGCATGACTGACGACACTAATCTTCAAAGAAATAGCAGATAGATTTTAAAAACAACATTGCTGTAACTACATTCACATGTCGGTGTATTATAATAATCTTGTAAATCGATGCATTTATTGATTACATATAACCAAAAAGAATCACACTTCTCTCTAAAACTATCTATTTGAATAGCCACCAAAGGACTTCCTGGAACTATCTGAAGTCTATACGTGAATCACGTGACGATTGGTCTTCCGTTGACGCAAATCTCAATGGCTCTGGAAAATCTGCAATATGGCAAAAAAAAAAAAAAAAAAACTATATGCCTCCGTGTTTGGCGCTTAGGTTTGACTCTCGCGAAGTATTTTTTGTAACTTTGCCAGCGGCTCCGCTTCCTAAAATGCACAACTTCGACGCGACTGTGGTCGAGCAGGTAAGTGTAGCATAGCATAGGCTACCTGTGTCCTGACAGTTCACAGTTCACCCTACGTCACTCCAGGGGCGGTTCTAGAGGCGGGGCCACAGGGGCCCTGGCCCCTGCTGAAATCTGATTGGCCCCTGATTGGCCCCCGTTCCTAGGGGTGGGGGGAAAATCGGTTCTTAGATGCATCGCGATGCGGACGTGGACGATTCTGAATCGATTCACAAATGTCAAAAATCGATTTTCTAAAATAAAAAATATATTTTTTTCCTAATAACTTAATATTGACGGAACGCAAAAGGCGGAACTCTAAAGCGGACGTGCAGTGCGCGGACAGTCTGTGGCGCGCACATAACAGAGTCGCGCACATAACAGAAGCATGATGGCTGAGCGCCAAATTCGAACGGCACCCTCTTCGTTATAAGCTAAGAAAATTGGCAATTTCATTATTACCTATTTTGTATTTTTTTTGTATGAGAGCTGCTTTCTGTATTGTTTAGTTTTCACATCAATATGCTGTAAACCGATCTGTTATACGTACGTTATACACTGCCCTGCAATATGTGCAATGTCAGTCACAAAAAGTTACATTTTGACTGTGCTCTCTGCAGATGTTCATTCACTTTTTTTGTATTATAAGCTGTTTTTGATTGTGGTATACAGCAAACATTTCAAGTCATAACTATTATTTAGTTGTGAATAAGAGCGGCTTTGTATGTTACTAATTATTCAGAATATGCGTAAGTCCACAAGCATTATGTTAGTATGAGAGCTGCTGGTACATAATCCTATATTTTTGAACGAAAACTGTTTGTGAATTTGCTACAGCAAAATGTTTTTTTTTTGTCTGAAGGATTATATTGCTCATTGGAATTTGGAAATAACAAGAGGATGTTGGTTAGAAGTCTATTATTAAATGCTAGAGATTAAGAATATGCTGAAGTTTGTATCAATTTACTACAAGTATGCTGCTAGTACAGGCACACATTTATTTTCCTGTTGGTCCTTTGGAACAGTTGGGACATATGCTGGCAAATGTAACCTTACAGTTGACTTGCCAAATCACTTCCATTTGTTTTATTAATAAAATTAATATAGGAAGTATTGGAAGTAAGTTAGTTATGGGTCATCATAAATATTTGCTTGAAAAGTACCAAGTAGTAAAAAAAAAAAAAAAAAAAATCGTTAATAATCGATAATCGTTACCCTCTGAATCATAATCGAATCGTGAGGTGCCTAGAGATTCCCACCCATCAATCGTCGACAAGAAGAGCAACCGGATAATTCTTCTCAACGATCACAGATGCAATTCCACCCCCGAACAATTAACAATAATTTACTGTTTATAAGCGACGACATGATTATGATTATGAAACTTAAAAGATGGAATTCAGAAAGAAGTGCATTGTGTCCTTTATGCACAGTATAAATAAATGAAAAAAAATCATTAAGAACTTTACTGGCTCATAATTTTTTATTAGAGCGTTTGAAAAAGGAATGACTGCCGAAATGTATTTGCACCGTACTGAATAAATTATTTTGTGTTCTTGAATGTACCCTGTATTTGGCCCCTGAATGTAACATGTGGCCCCTTAATGGCCCCTGTTACAGAAAAATCCTAGAACCGCCACTGCGTCACTCCCTACCCGTCAGATTAGGGCATCAATATTTAATGTTTATTTAAAAAAAACATTTGCATTGTAGGTTCATGTAGGGTAGGTATGGATGTCAATAAAGCCTCAAACCACATGAATATGATGATGGAAGCGCAAGCTGATAAGTAGCCTACTAGCATTGTCGGATCTGGAGGTAACGTTAGCTAGGCAGGACCAATCGAAACACTTTGCCTGCTCCGTGAGTGCGCTTTCTGCTTATTGGCTCACGGCACAAACGAACACTCCACTCATGTAGGTTATGCTCACCGGAGTCTGATAAAATAACGTGCCTGACATGAAACTAATGTAAGGTAAAGTAACTAAAGTAAGAAATAGAAAAAAAGTTATTTTCGATTTCGTTTTTCGGTCCAAGTGCATCCCTAGTTGTACCCAAATATACAAAATTGGTATTCATGATAACATGAAAATACTTGGTTATATGAATGCAATAGCATTATGCATAGAGAAAGCGGGTAAAATATGAATCTGGATGTGTGTTGTATGATGTTGATCAACTTGTATAGATCATCCTTAAAGCTCATGTTTGATTGAAGAGTGAATGCTTAAATCTTATGCTGTATTTTTGCGTGTGTCATGAATTATATTCTGAATCCAGGCATTTTTTTTACTCCTAAGGCTGAATCTTTATGATCGTAAGTGAAAGGATTAACTTTTTCTTTTCTTTTTTCAGGTGCATCTTTTGCTGATTCAGTGGTAGTGTCTGTGAAGGAGGGAGATTCAGTCACTCTACACACTAATGCTAAAAAAAACCAAGAAGACAGAATTAAATAGTATTATAATGACACTCTCATCGCTCAGATCAATACAGATCAGAGTAAAACCTGTACAGATGTTCAGTGTAATGAAGATACTGAGAGATTCAGAGACAGACTGAAGCTGGATCATCAGACTGGATCTCTGACCATCATGAACATCAGAAACACAGACTCTGGAGAATATAATCTACTGATCACCAGCAACAACAGCGACAGTGAAAAGATCTACAACGTTTCTGTCCAAGGTAAGGCAATTAATGAATGTTTAAATAAAAGTGTTATGTGTTTAATCACATAATATCACACCAGAACAGTATAAATTAAATCTAAACTGTCTATCCACTGGCAAGCTGATAGTTTTAGCAGATCAATATCCTTGTGGACATCCCCCTCTTTCTACCACTTAACTTCCTGTCCACTCTCCGTACTGCTCCGTATAATAAATAAAGGCAAAAAGGGCTTCAATTGTTGGTGATGCCAGTTTCTCTACCATCTCTGATCACATTCTCTTATCATCTGTTTAAATGGGTCTAATATTTTATACTCATTGGGTTCCTAGTTAACCAGGAATCCAAAGTAAAAAAAAAAAAAAAGGTAATATATGAATAGAGTTTACAAACTGGGAGCAGCTGAATACTTCAATTCAATTAATTATTCAAAATAATTTGAATTTGACTTTAGACCTGCAAAAAGTGAATAACAGTAATCAACCTAGGTGTAATAAAGGCATGAATATCATACATAGAGAGAAATTATCTAATATGGTCAATATACCCAAGATGGGAAAAATCTATAGTAATATCAACTGTGCATCAAAAATATGACTCAAAATCCACACCTGCATATGGGGAGATTGGCCAATCTTCTACATGAGTTTAGATTCATTACCTGCAGTAACAGCAGTTGAAGAGCTAATTAACACAAAAAGTGATACATTGATAGTATATAATTTGTGTAAGGATTACACATTAATCATACGGTAATAAAGTGGTGTTTACTGTTATTTGACAGAAACAAAGCACACACATACTTATTCAGTCTCGTTTGTAACTGTTTATTTTTAATCAAATAGACAGCAGAATCAGAATCAAGGACTGTAACTAACCATTTATAAGCGGAGATAAAGATAGATATCAGGCAGTGCGGTATGAGATGAGACGTATTGACGAATAAAATATGTAACCAAATAAATACACTATTGTGATGTATGATTTGTCTGATTTCATCAAGCGGTGTCTGTTATTTAGTATGTTTACTATGGTAATTTGTAGTCTTTTGCATCGCATATAAATAATATATTTCGGCCTTAAAGGGTCATTCCACCCATTTGAACATTGTTTTTTATTTAAAGTGGGTCATATATGTAGTCGAAATGTAAAACAAATTTTGAATTTGGTGCCTTCGTGACCGAGGAAAGACAAAAAATAACTTCAGGACGCATTTGTATGAAAGACAACAACTCCCACAATGCACCACATTGCACGGCTCCGCAAGCCAATCCCACTAATCCAGAACAGCGCAAATCACTCTTCCGTCTACAAGGCTAGCTACCACCAGAGCTTGAAATTCATTTCACACAAAATGTCTAGTTAGTTGGCGAACTCATTAGTGCATTACTACTCGTTTGTATTTCTTTCGAAAAGGTGTATTATTGCATGGTACCTGGATGTTCAGTCAGAACATGCGGTGCGAAACTAGGATAGTTCTCAACACAAACGTCCGTGTCCTCGTCTGATTCAGAGATTTCGTCCAGGAGAAATTGTCATCGTGCCGCAGACAGACTCTATCTCTGTGTTCGTAGCGGTTCGTAGTTACATAGTGAGATCACCGGCGCCACCAGTCCGCCCTAACTCGAGCCAGTCCGGGCTCCTCCTCCGCGGCAGGCAGGTCTTCTGCCTCGGCTGCTCTTCGCTATAATGCGGCTTGTAAAGGTAGCCACAAACACCTGATTCAAGCATCAGCCTTCCGAAATCCTCTTCTTCTATATCATATTGAGCACTCTCCTCCGCTATTGTCATAACTTTACATCTGTCTCCACAGCGCCTGTTAGCTTAGCTTCAAACAAGATGGAGGATATTGCTTTCAGTTTCAGAGAGTAAAGTCCCACCCACTGATCTGTAATAGGTCTGTAGCGTGAGCGGGTCCCGCCCCCTGGGAAAGATGAGGAACGAGTGTTGTAGTCTCAACAGAAATCCCCCCCCTCTTACACTTCCTCCTACAATGACGCAAAATTACGATTTTTGCGTCATTGTAGGAGGAAGTGTAAGAGGTAAATAACGGATTTCTCCCGTCTCAGGGGAAAATGAGAGAGTGTTGCACGACCATTCAATAGTATGACTGGGTTTCTAACAATAATGCAAATGGGTGGAGTGTCCCTTTAAACTGTGATCAGAATCCACATCAGATCACAAACTGAAGTTATTTCAAACACCCGCTGCTCAGTTTTGAGCTGAAATGATTTTAAAAGTCTTTAATGCTGAAATGATTCACGGCACTGACCCTCTCCAGACTCACATAAACTGTATTGTGCACAATTAATTTCAGAATTTTTCTTGTTGTGGAGTTTCAAAGAATCAAGCTTAGGTTGGTTTGTGTTTCAGGTGTTTCTGCTGCTGGACGAGATGAAGTGAAGAGAAAGACAGTGATGGAGGGAGAATCTGTTTCTTTAGATTCAGATGTCAAAAGAAACCCTCATGATGTGATGACGTGGTATTCTGATGATACTCTTCTCGCTGAAATCACTGGAGATCAGAGGAAGATCTGTACAGATGTTCAGTGTAAAGAGAGATTCAGAGACAGACTGAAGCTGGATCATCAGACTGGATCTCTGACCATCACAAACACCAGAAACACAGACTCTGGAGAATATAAACTACAGATCAACAGCATCAGCCGCCGTCGCCGTCGCAGCATCAGCAGTGTAAAGAGATTTGAAGTTACTGTCGTTGGTGAGTGTAATTTAATCATTCAGGCATTTGACAGAGAAAACACCATTACATAGAAATATAAAGAAAGATGGTATAGTTACATCTCTTTATTTTAGTCCCTTGTCACTGATGAAACGATACTTCTGACATCACTTTATGAAACAAGTGATCACCTTTAAACAGAATCAGATTTAGATTTACTTTTTTAGACCGTCTGATGTCTCATTGTGTTTGGTATAGATCAATCTGACAGATTCATTCACACTAATGTCTGTTTCTCTTTATCTGATCCAGGTTCAGGTCTGTCTTCAGGTGCTGTTGCAGGAATAGTTGTAATTGTTCTGCTGGTGTCTGCACTAGCTGCAGCTGGTGTTTGTGTTGGTGTGATTTACTATCGCTACAGGAGCTCTAGTAAGGGCAAGTATCACCTACAGTTACTATAGTGAGAGGAAAACATTATCTTTATTGTACAAAATTAGTGTTTTATTGTGTGTGTGTGATTGTTTTTCAAAGCAGGCATACGTTTTGAAGCAGTTGTGGAGGAAAAAACACCCAAAGCTTCTGTACAACCCAGTCCAATCGATCAGGTAAGATACTGAACTACTGTAGTTTGTGCTTGTAGTTATTATGAAATTACTGTGTTTGATTTCACCTTCACTGATAAAATCATCCCGATAGGAAATAAACATTTCAAACAGAATCTCATTCACTGATTAATGACAGATGTGCTGATTTCTGGAGCTTGAAACGATGAGGGGCCGTATAGGCCATAATTGTTGAAAAGTCTCTCACAAACACTAGTGAAATGAAAACATTGATCAACCTTAGTGAAATTCATTCATCGCTTTACTGAAATTAGAAAAGATTTCAGTAGTTGATGAGAGCTAATGTCACTTGAAACGGAAGTTGTGTCCGCTCTTCCGTTTAAAGCGAAACTCTCGCCGAAATGCAACCTAGTGTCTTTTTGTTAATCTACCCAAGTCAAACTTTCGTTTAAAAGCATAATTTGGATGGAAACACCACTTTTAAGATTGACCGTATTTTCGTTTTAGGTCAAAATGTCTTTTAAATGGGAGTGCTTGGGGCACGACTATGATAGCATCAAAAATCGCGTATTTTAAAACACTAAGAAGGCTCGACACAACATGAAACTTTGCTCGAAGTATCACCAGAGGCTCTACACATGAACTCCAGCATTGAGAAAAAAAGAAAGGTTTTGAACAACTCACTGAAGCTGTTGTTGTTTCCGGCCGCCGGCATTTTGTCAGTCAAAAATATTCGATATGGCATCACAGGGAGGACGTGTTTGCACCGAAGTAGCCTGTCAAACACTGCTAATGTTCTACTATGAAAGATAAAAAGCAAAAGGAATGTAATAACTTTATGCTGTTCATATGTGCAGGGAAAAACAAAATTCTGCAGAGCAGTAATGAATTAAGTAATATGCTGCGCTGTTCATTCGTTGTCGCTAGCAAACATGTCCTCCCTGTGATGTCAAGTATGTTAGCGTGGCACAAGCTCTGTAACACCACACTGTTTCGTCCCACTTCAGGTGTGTTTGGCTTCCCGTACAACTCGTTACGACTAATCACCATTGCGTAAAAGAGTTTGTGACTTCCTTTTCAAGTGACATTAGCTCTCAACTACTGAAATCTTTTCTCATTTCAGTAAAGTGTATGAATGAATTTCACTAAGGTTGATCAATGTTTTCATTTCACTAGTGTTTGTGAGAGGCTTTTCAATATTTGTGGCCTATACGGCTCCAGTAAATTATGCTGTTCATTTCTCTCTTTCACCTTCTGTGATTTGTTGTTTCCTTACAGATGGAGACAGACAGAGGTCATGTGATATGAGAGGATCGCAGCAGCTTCTGCAACATTATTCCCATTAACTTAAATCATGTAAAAATGAGCCTAAACATGTTGAAATGCAGGCTTCTTATTAATGATAATAGTTATATTAATGATAAAGCACTTACCAGTAGTGGAGTGGCAATCGGGAGAGTCGGGATTTTTCCCAGTGGACCGGTAGTGTTTTGAGGCCGCGAGGTCCGGTCTGATAATAGTTAAACATTGCAAGTTCTTAGCAACACCATCCGGCGGCCTGGTGTGCGGCCGCTGGTCAAACTGTGGAGCCTCTCTGCTCAACCCGTACGGCAGGGCCTCAGCAGCCTCTTAGAAACACAGGCTAATCAGAAAGAACTAACGAAGTTCAGGTTCAACCATGTCTAGGATTTTCAAAAATATAGGGGGATCAGTGAGCGGCCCCTCCCCAAATGGCATAGCCTGTGACGTAAAGCCATCGAACACATTCTTTTTTTCCTCATCATGTTTTGGAAGTCTAACGTTAAAGGGATGGTTCGGAGTAATTTCAACCTAGGGTCCTTTGCACCGTGACCTCGAGCCAAACACCCCCCTCAGAAGTTTTTTTTTCCCCTTGGTCGAACATTATTAAAGTTAGAGCTTATTTAGAGATATCAGCCGGATGGCTTAGTGCAGGCGCTAATGGATCCAAAGGCTGTATCTCATAAATTACCCCACTAATAATGCCCAGAATGGTACCAAACTTCTACAGTATTACAAATAGGTTTTGCACTCATAAAATGAGGCATTGGAAAGTTTGTAAATACATCAGGAGTTTATTTAAATAACCTTTGCCTGATGGCTTATGCTACCGCTAACCCGGACCTTGAGGTCACTTTTGTGATTTGGGAAAAGCCTGTAAAAGTCCTGGCAGAAAGCGATGCATAAGGATGTAGTGTAACGACGCCAGTTCCAGGAATGCCACTAATATTCCAGTTTGCTAGAGTTATTAGTTAACACTAAGTTGTCAGTACTTTGGGAAAAATTATAATTTTTTTGGGATATAAAAAACTCAGGACTTTTACGATTTACATTGGAGGTTCATAGTTTGGTTAATGGCTTATAACTCTTTTAATTAAGTTCTTATGGAGAAAATAAACTGGAAAAATACTTCCAGACTGCTGGAAAATGGGTCTGTCACTTACACTGTATTTCCTCCTTATAAACTTTTGTTATGATGTATACTCTACATCTGTGTGTGTGTGTGTGTGTAACAGGTACAGAAAGTGTACTGTTAAAACATATATATGTATTGTTTATTATAATTCACACAAAATGGTTTATTTTCGTATATCTGGTGTACTTGCCTGAAGAATGAGTGTTTTTCTCCTTTAATTGCTGTGATGTCATCATGAGCCTACACAATTTCCTGTTTTGTCTCCTCCTCTTCCTCTTGTCATTGATAATGCACTGAAGAGGTGTGTTATTTTTTGGCTCCTGTTAATCTTAATTAATCTTTATTTTAATTGTTGCTTTTGTGTCTGTATCTTCACTGCAATTTATGTGTATTGTGTTATTTTACTCCTGTGTGGTTATATTTTTGTCTTTGGCCTATATATGTGGAGATGAAAGCACATGGTGATTAAATGTACATTACATTTGTTTTATAGAAGCAACATATGGGTGATTCACTCAGAGGCTGCTTTTATTTTTGTATATCAGATTAAATCCAGTGAAACCGCCGCCTTTTGTCCCTTGTCTGTCTCCACAACACAGACAAGTGTTTTTATAACTGGTGTCGCGAGCCACCGGTTACATGTGGTTTTAAATAAACAATATACTGAAAATGGGTTTCTAATCAACTGTCATTATTCATAAAAGTCATAGTTTATTTTCATTATGACTTGATTTGATTATGAGATGTAAAGCAGTTTATATTCAGAATTTAGTTAAATTCTACAGTGATTTATTGGCGTGACAAATAGTTTTACATTTGTATGTGGGGTTGCTGCTTATGAAACAAATGGAAAAAAAGCTAAATAACAATAATTAAGAAAAATGAAAACCGAAACCAAAGGAAAATAAAATGGATGGTGTAGCGACAAATGACCATCTCGTCACTTAGAGGTGTTTGTAAGGCTATCTGACGCGTGGCTCCAAACAAATATACTTCCTTCTGATGCTCAAACACATTGCAATCACCAGTTAATCACCAGATCTCCAGTGGAACTACAACAGACATTTAAATAGAGCATAATTGCTCTTAGATGGCATTAAAGGGCACCTATATGCAAAATCCACTTTTACATTGTTGATGGAACATAAATGTGTCTTGGCAGTGTGTACACAACCACCCTATAATGATAAAAATACACCCAGTGCTTTTTTATAAATTAGTAGATTAGTTTTATTCTGATGCATTATGTTTGCGCAAATCATTTTACATCAGACTAATTTTGTGA
The DNA here is from genome assembly GCF_963993115.1 of Abramis brama. Taxonomy (NCBI): domain Eukaryota; kingdom Metazoa; phylum Chordata; class Actinopteri; order Cypriniformes; family Leuciscidae; genus Abramis; species Abramis brama. The sequence continues at coordinate 36,987,829 of NC_139968.1, forward strand.
ACTAGGATCCAACAACAAAGCAGCCTTTGCTAAAAAGTTGTTACTCGAGGATCTATCTGCATCAACTGTTCGTGATCCAGCTTACAGTCTTCAGAACGATAGGCCTAACTTATCACGGCAGAAGGGTCTATGGAAATGTCCATTTTTCTGTCCCTAGCCTTTACAGAAATATTACACTTAAAAAACACTTTAGGGTTACAATTTCTTTACATTTTAAAATAAAACAATGTTATTTGAACAATTACACCTTCTTGAGCCATCAATGTGGCAATATTTGATTGTTTATTAATTATATAGAATTCCAAGCACCACAAAAGTGCTCGTCCCCACCGTCATGTACAGAGGGAAAATGCTTTATTTTGAGGTCAATAACAGATTTTTTCACAATTTTAAATACAATAATGTATACATAACTATCAAATATATTCTGTAAATGATATGCAGAATAAATATTATAAAATTTATAATGAAAGTAGTGGAGTTGTGTCACTGGTGTTATCGTTAAACAAATATCTCTTATTTTGAAATAAAAATCACACTGATGACCTCACACTTCCTTCTTCCAATTTTCAGAATATCTATGAAGAAAAGCCCATGGTAAAAAGCCCACTGTCTCTTTTCAGTTATCAGAAATCTTCTCATTTATCTCATGATTTCATATGAAGATTTTAGTTGAACTCACTGGTATGACCTACTTTATTGTTAGGGAATTGTAAAAATCTAGAATACAAATGGATTAAACTACTTAATTTAGTGAGTATACCATGAATGACAACATGTGATTTGTTACCTTGCAGCAGCCATTTTGTAAAATGAATTTTTCATGAAAATTGTCACTGGTGTTACTGTCACTGGTGTCACCTTTCTTATGGGTAACACCACAGTAACACCAGTGACTCCCATTTATAGATTATTCAAAGCTATTCGTTTAGATTATATGCCAAATGTAACAATTTAGTCTCATCTACTTAATTATAGTTGAAGAATAATTATATTTGGTCTTATGCATGTCATTGGTGATTCATTGTGTCATTGGTCGTGTGTTACTGTCTTTTTTTCTGTCACATTAAATACAATGATGATAATTTTACATCCATTTAATTCTGCTACACTCAAAAGTTAAGATTTAAGGGATTGCATCATTACTTGATTTTAACTGGTTTTCAAATATTTTCATTTTTATAGCAAATACATAGTGCAGATGAACTAACCTCATTCAAGCACACTTTTAACAAACATGATTAAAATAAATAAAACATAATCTTTCGGTAACTCTGTCTACATGTGCTGAAAAAAAAATAGAAATAATATTTCATAAAAACCTTTAATATTGTCAAAGAAGTAAGGTAACACCAGTGACAAAAAATGGTACATGCGGTATTTAAATAAATGCACAAAAAATATAAACAATCATTAAGCTGTCATTTATGCGTATTCATAAAGTCAAAGGGTAATCTAATAATGTGGTGTAAGTTTAAATGTTAGAAAAAGAAATCAATTTTAAGACATCTTGCCATACCAAAATTGGACGTTTCTGTAGAATGACCCAGAAATGAAAGTGAGAGCGCACACACAACAGAGTTGTTTTACGGATATAAAGTTTACCAGTCCCCCTGAAAAGGTCTGTATATATTTGTTTACTGTTAGAATTCGCTGTGTATGTTGATGATAAAACAAGGGGGAGAGAGTTTATGGATAAGACTTTAATGCGCACTTGTTGTACCACCACTTGTACACCAGATTCGGGTAATGAACCTAATTTTACTTTATGATCCATTTCAAAGTAAAGCACTGGTAAGCAAAGCCTCTTTTCGCCATCACTAAACAATTAGACCACACATATTTTACAGACCACATATATTTTACTTAATTATTTATTAAAAATCCAGTATATGTTACAATATTTATAATATCTGTTTTATCCTGTTAACCTCTTGAAGCTCTGACGTCATTGACCAGAAGAACAGCAGCAGCCGCAGCAGCCACGCCCATCAGCGCAGTGACGACCAATCGCAGCACAGCTTCAACTGAATCACAACAGGGGGCGTGGACCTCTGAAAAAATCAAATGAAACAAATGATAATAGTAGTATAGGTATGTCACTTTATAGGCCAACTACACTGGTTCGCTCTACAAAATTATCGCAAAAAAAAAAGAAGCTCTGTGATCAACAAAAGTTTATGATAGCCTATAACCTACTTGCATGTTTTATCCATCAAGATGTTATCAAAGGTGAGTACAACTTTTAAAATTTTGAAGCCTGCAGTCCCCAGAAGGAAAAAGCTAATGGTAACCTAAACCAGGGGTCACCAAACTTTTTTCTCTGGGGGCCACATTATCGTTCCTGACTGTGATGGGGGGGCCGGGTCAGCTATATAACATAGAATTGTATGGCCCAGACCAAAATGACCACCAGCAGGCCTCATTGTGTAGTAGAGATTACTAGCCTGGCACAGCCATCCCCACTAATATATCCACACTACTATATCAACACTTGATTCCTGGCACATATTTGTTATCTTTACTAGTGGTTTGCAAAAGTTGTAATCGAGTCTTCATACTTTGTTTTAATTAAAGTTATTCTTCACAAATAATCATTGGTCCACTGTTCTTTGAAAACTCTGCACTCTCTTTTAGGGGTGGAACGGTACACAGAAGTCACGGTTCGGTTCATACCTCGGTTCAGACATCACGGTTCGGTACGAGTTCGGTACAATGGAGGCAAAAGCAAAACAAAAATGCAGAAGACTTGTGCATGTCTTAGGCTGGACCACCAAAAGAAAAATAAATGTCTTAAGCCTTGTATTTTATTTTAAATAAGTTTTATTAATAAAGTAAAGGCATATAGAACCAGTTTATTTGTATTGCACTGACAATAGTTTTATATAATTAGTTCATTAATTCAATTCATAAAAATACCTGATATGTTTGGTAATTGTACCTGAATGAATTGAAAATTAATCTGCTACATTTCAGATTAATTTGTTTTCCTTAAAAATGTAATTAACAGTAACAAACACTTTGCAGTTTGAATGATGTCCTGCATAAACTAAATGACGGAGTATGTTTTTATGTTTCCACTGTTCGATCGCGGCCGCGCCTCACACACACACACACGCACGCACACGCACAAATATAAGTAAACACTTTACGACTTTTCGATCGCGCCCACACCTCTCTCTCAACATATTCCAGCATAGCAATCTTTACATCGCAGTCTGCTTCAGAGCTAAGGCGGAGCTACAGATTAGGTGTCCCTAAAGAACCCGCGTATCTAACAGTAGTTCCGCATTACATTAATTAAATTGCACGCGAGTTTTATTTATTTTTATACCGTGTATTCTCCTTGTAAATGTATGCACTAAACCGTGACGCCCGTACCATGACGTAATCTGATCAGATATTCCTGCTGTGTGTGGTGTGTTAAGACTGCTCTCGTCTGCTCGGAAGGACGTCGGGACCACTCCTATCTCAAATCGGGGATATCCAACATGTTGGATTTTTTTGGCCCGATTTCTCCTCGTGTGTGGTGTCCCCCGGGGACAAACGAGCACGCAGCCTGTGGACTGTGGCGTGTAGCCAATCAGTAAGCGAGGTGACGAGGCGGCGAGGAAGCACCGGGAAACAAAATCAAAACAGGCGGCGGTAGCTCGCGTTGTCTCCACTTCTTTGATCATCGCCTTTTCTTTTGATAATGTTTTTTTTGGGGGTTAAAAACAAACTACAAACCTGACCTGGGAATGCTCGGGAGTCAAATCGGTTTGTGTGAGATGTGTTGATTTTGCCATGTGGTTGCGCACCACACACTGTACGACCAAAACTATTAGACCCGTGATTTTTTATCGCCGTGTGTGGGGTCTCTCAAGTTTGGAAAATCGGCCAACAATTTTAAAATCGTCCCGTGTGGACCAGGCTTAAGCGCTAGCTGTGTCCCTCCATGTTCTTGTCCTATGTCAGAACTGGATAGGCCTACTGTTTTGTTTGTTTGGGGAAATGGGCATGGTGATTGCAAGCACAGTGGAATGTTTACGGTTAAAGTGCTTCGCGTTCGCTTTGTTTATTTCAAAGGGGTAGCTCCCACAATGATTGTGGGGCTCGCGTGTTGATCTGGCTGAGAAGCGAGAGATGGTGCGTCCCTGTCGCTCGCTCTCTCTCCAGATCACAATGTCCTTTTGCTTGACTACCGAAGCGTGCCTCTGCGCTTCTTCGGCTCGGGCAGACGACATTGATTCTCATGTGTTTGCCGCCTCCGAGCGTTTCTCCTGTGATAATAAAAGGAGAACTGCTTGGGGCGATCGCTCGTGCAGTGGCCAGATTATAGGCTACTGATCACAGCAAAAAGATTCCCATAAAACACTCACAGTTTATAAATAAAGATTGTAAATATATAAAAGATATATGTGTCTTGTGTCCTCGACATCGACCCATTCGACTATCACGGGTGCGAAGGCACGCGATTATATGATGCTGCCTCAGAGACACGCTAGTGGGCTATCTCTCCCCTGGGATCACATTATCAGACGCATTTTCAGCGGGTCAGGCTGGTACTGCGCTGCACACCATGGCTATTATAGGCATACCAGGCTGATCCTATGAAAGATTTTAAAACACAGCCTGTCATCCACATTTTTTGCTGGGGGACTCATATTGTATATATGTAATATTTTACATAATTATATATAATATGTATATTGTAGCCTATATAATATAATATTGTCTGGCTGTTCTTTGGCCACATTTAATTCTGAGGAATTAAAGCCGCCTCCGAGTACTCCTCTCGTTATGATAAAGCATGTGAGGGGTTACTTGAGGTGGTGTCTCGTGTAATGGCCAGATTACAGCTAGACTGCCCTCCTTGAGGATCTCCATGACGTTAATTTGTTAATGTGGAAAACCTTATTCTTTGTGCGTCTTTGTGCTCTCAAGGTCAACTTATTAAGAATATCGTGGGTGCATGGGCGTGTGGTTATACGATGATGGACCAGTCCGAAGAGATGCTTGCTTCTCTTCTCTGTGCTCATCGTCATTTGAGTCAGCACTCCCCACCAAGCCGTGTATAATAACATCCATGCTGGTGGTGGTCAGACTGGTGCTGCTCTGCACACTATGGCTCCTACCTGACACCCTCACGAAACCACTGTACATCCTCGCCACATCTGGTGATTCGGGGGGCAGCGGTTCCCAGCGAAATGTTAGATGTTCCATTGATTCCTGCTGTCATCCAGGACACGGAACATCTACGCAACATGGGGGTTGCGTTCAATCTTAGATCTTCAAGGCTTAAACCGTACAGTCAAAGCACTCAAGTTCAAGATGTTAACTGTAAAGACGACCGTGTCGCAAATTATACATCACATTTGGTTTGTCACGATCGATCTGAAGGACACATACTTTCATATAGAAATATTGCCACAACACAGGAGGTTCCGAAGGTTTGCTTTTGGGGGCGAAGCTTACCAATATCGGGTCCCTCCATTTGACCTAGCCATGTTACATAGACGATTGGCTGATACTGGCCCAGTCTCAAGAGGTTGCGCTTCGACATCAAGATCGATCCCCGCTCATCTTCTCTCTATGGGGCTGAGATGCAACGCCAATTAGAACGTTCTCTCTCCCGCCCAGAGAGTAACGTGCTTGGGGGTTAAATGGGACTCTGTCACCATCGGGGAAACAACTGTCTCCCGCTCGTGTCAAGACCAATTTTAAACACCCAAAGCAACATCTGGCTATGTCAGGACATTATATAGGTCTCATGGCAGCTGTGTCCACAGTGATCCCTCTGGGCCTTTTGCACATAAGACTACTTCAGTTGTGGCTCAAAGCAGGGGATTTCATCTATACAATCCCCAAGGGCAAATAAAGGCAAGAGTACTCGCTGAGTGCTTCATGTTGAAGGGGGTGGATTGGAATCCACTGCTGCTTCAATGTATATGTAATGAGTGATTATAATCAAGGTATTAATCAATATTTTTCCTTCTAAATATCAAATGAGAATGACTTCCTGGAGATTTTACTTTGTTATAGAAGTTACCAGTGTGATTACTGAAATGTTCATTTCATGTATTCTTTAATGTCTGTATTTGAAATCTGAATGCAGTAACGGTGCTTGCTTATTTAGCCCAGCTTCCAGAAATAAAATAGAAACTTGTTTTGTTTTTGAGAAAGGTCTTCAACATGTTAAAACATACATGAAGCCAATAATTTAAGGGACCATTTCTTTGTTAAAGCCTTACTTTCCTTTTAGACTAAACAAGTGTAGCTCTTCTTGAAAAAGAACGTATTATCTTCATGTTTTGAGAAGACTCTCCTGTTTATAGTTAGAGCCTGGCCAAATCCAACCTTGGGAAAGCTGTGTGTCGGTGTATGTGTTAGTTTTCTTGGTTAGGTTAAGGAACCACTGGCATTATTGGAAATTGACTGAGTTGTTGTTCTGGACATGTTGGCACCCAGTAACCCAAATCTCCGACCTGGAATGTCATGACGTGCCTAAACTCAGGGTCTGAGTGTCAGCTGCCTAAGCGATGGAGATATGCTTCTGTCTATCTGTATATCTGTGGAAAATTACTATGTTTATCTATTTCTTAGCTAATGAGAATGATTCAACCTGTAAGCAAGGACGTAGCTTAGACCTTGGAAATGGTATAACTGCTGTGATCTTTGTAACTGTAAAACGGGGTGGCATACAAACTCCTGTGTGAGTCTTGAAGCTGACTCCTGTTGATGAAACTGCAAACTATCCTCATTAAAACTTTTCTTCAATTTATTATAATTCTGACTCCGGGTTTTCTTTCAAACATCTGGTCCTTGGGTCCTAAACTGTTACCCCCTAACAATGTCCTTTCTAAAAATCCATGTTTATGGTAAGTCATGCGCTGAATGCTTCATGCACTTTATAAAATCAATGTTTATGGTAAGGGTTACGCGCTGTGGCTTCGTTCCCTTTCTACGTGGTTCAGACCCCAGTTCCTTGCCTTGGGTCCCACTCTAGGTGTGTCTTGCCGTCGCAGAATGCTAACGACAGACGCCTCTCTGATGGGCTGGGGAGCGGTCTTAAGTGGTCGTCCAGCTCAAGGGGAATGGGAGGGTCATCAGCTCGATTGGAACATCAACTGCCTCGAGCTGATGGCTGTATTTCTGGCCCTGAAATACTTTCTATCTCAGTTGAGAGACTGTCATGTCCTAGTGCAGGTGTCACAGCGGCAGTCTCTTACATATATCACCAGGGAGGTCTGCGCTCACGCAATCTGAACAATAGCGAGGCAGATTTTTCTCTGGGTCCAGGACAAGTTTCTGTCACTGTACATTAACAGGGCAGTGTACATCCCAGGGCATCTGAATGTGGGAGCGGATTTACTGTCCAGACAGAAACTACTGATAGGGGAATGGAAACTCCACCCAGAAGTAGTCAAACAGATTTAGACCAGATTTTACGAAGTGGAGGCGGACCTCTTCGCCTCTTATCAGACAGCGCAATGTCCCCTCTACTTCTCTCTGAGTCACCTAGCCCCCCTGGGTCTGGACGCGATGGCGCACACATGGCCCAAAATGCGCCTGTATGCGTTTCCTCCAGTATCTCTGCTCCTGGGAGTTCTAGCCAGAGTTCGCCAAGAAGGGTCTTGCCTCTTACTGATAGCACCATGTTGGCTGAACAGAGTTTGGTTCTCGGAGATAATATCTCTCTTCGACGGCTCGCAGTGGGCGATTTGCCGGAGAGGAGGGACCATCTGTCTCAGACGGAGGGCACGATATTCCATCCCAGGCCCGACCTGGGGGACACTGGGCTTTCGCCTGATGTTGGTGAGAACATTAGCACAGAGAAGTGCTAGGGCTTCCTCCACTAGAAAGAGTTATGCCAACAAATGGGGTGTTTTTGAAAGGTGGTGTGTTGTACGTAATCCAGATCTGGTCAACTGCCAGATTGCTTCAGTTCTGGACTCCCTGCAGGAAAAGTCGTCGACAGACACATGCCCCTCCACTCTCAGGGTTTATGTGGGCGCTCTTTCGGCTTGGAAGGGGCGCTACTCTGAATACATCCTCTGCTCGCTCGCTTCATTCGTGGGTCCAGACGACTGAGGCCGCCTGTAAGAACCAAGATCCCTTCATGGGACTTCGCTATAGTCCTCAAGGGTCTGGTTGAGACCCCTTTTGAACCTCTAGAGTCAGCGTCTGACAATCTTCTAAACCTTAAGATGTTTTTTTTCTAATGGCAATAACTTCTTTAAAAAGAATCAGGGTTATGCAGGCTCTGTCGATCTCGCCATCCTGCTTAGACTTTGCCCCAGGACTGGTGAAAGTGCTTTTGTATCCAGGCCTACGTCCACCACACTAGCCAGTGGCGTAAGTCAGAGTAACTGTTCGTCTGTTATGGGGGCTGTAACAAAGGGGCGGCCGCCACCAAGCAGGCCATGTCACATTGGGTCAGGGATGCTATTGCTCTTGCCTATGAGGCGCGCGGTCAAGTTTCGCTAATGGGTCTAAGGGTTCACTCCACCAGGGAGGTCGCCTCTTCAAGTGCTCTTGCAAGGGGTGCCTCTTACAACTTGTTTGTGATGCGGCAGGCTGGTTCTCTCCGCACACATTCATAAGATTTTATAGTTTGGATGTTCATGCCACTCCGGGCTCTCATGTCCTTGAGTCAACATCACAAGCTAACGCCGATGACATCATCAACCGAGGCTATATTACCTCCAGGTCAATTCTGTTGACGTGTTTACACACTATATTCACAGCTGGTCACGTTTAAAGACGTTCCCAATGCGCTAAGCAGTGCAGCATCTCATTCCGCTTTTTCAGGGAACAGGGTTATGGTCAAGTAACCCAGAACGTTTTCAACAAGCCGACTTTATCACTTTGTCACAAACTCAAAACAATAATAAAAAAAAAAGCCAAAACGTCTGCAGATATCTCCTATTGTGCTCCACAGAAGAAAACAAATCAAACCAGTCAAGCAAGGACATACCTGATGACAGAAGCTCATTATTAATTTCCGGAATCTTAAGTTATCAGTCACGATAAAATCAACAAATTTAATCAGTGAATATTATCATCAGTGCTGTGGTACCTGCACATGTGTGACAGAGTGTGTTGATGTCCAGATGTGTGGTCTGGTTACTGATGGGATTGTTCAGCACACAGCTGTAGGTGTTTTTATCCTGATATTCCACCTCCAGAGGTAGAGAGAGACTGATGCTGAGATCAGACGCACTGATGCTGGACAATACACTGATTCCTTTGTACCAGGAGAGAGTCGCATCACTCACATTCAACACTGATGAACACACCAATGAACAATTTGATGATGATGAAGAACAGTGTGAAGAGTTACTGATGATGACAGGAACAGGCAGACAAGCTGAGAAACATGAGAGAATAAACAAATCTGGATAAATATAATCAACAATCTATATGTTCAATTGTCTTTAGTAAGTGTTTCTGTGATCTCAAATGATAAGATTTCAGTATGTGAAAAATAAAATAAGAATATCTGAAGAACAAGACAAATGATCTCTACTCACCATAGACAGAAACACTGAATGTTTTTGATGATCGTTTCCCTCCCCTTATCTCTATTTTATAATCTCCAGTATGTTCAGTTCTGGTGTTTGTGACGGTCAGAGATCCAGTTTGATCGTCCAGCTTCAGTCTGTCTCTGAATCTCCCATCAGGACCATCAAATGTGGAGAAGATTCCAGCAGTTCTACTGATTTGAGCTATAAGAGACTTTTCAGCTCCATATTTCCACAATATATCTTTATCTTCGTGTATTTCAGTAAGATCTGAGTTTAGAGTAACCGAATCTCCCTCCATCACTGACACTGACTCACTAAACACACCTGGAGAACAAACAGATGAAGGTTTCCGTTTAATATAAATCCTAAAATTAGCTGTAGTTTGTAATCTTTAGATGTGAATTAAAGAACAGAGGCAGAAACACAAATTGTCTCTGCTGATGCAGGAACAGGCCGCTGGAAAACATGAGAGAAATAAGAATCTGATTGGAACAAAGTGTGGTCAATGCTGACACTGACAGTCCTTTTTTTTTTGAGCTGTCACCACACGTTCACCACAGAGGAAGGAGGAGAGCTGGGTGGAGGAGGGACATTTCCACTACAAGTTCAACAAAACTGAAGATCATCTATGTTTGTGCGTGAAGAATGCGTTGTGTACGAGTCGCAGGTGGCAAATGACACCCTAAGAAAAAGTATTGCCACCCTAGAATTATCCTTGTAAAAAAATATAAATTTAAGCAGTGTTTCCTGTACTTTCAGCAGCCGTGCTTCAGTGTGAAAAAGGTTGTGAAAAAATGGCCAGAAATCATACAAAATCGAACACTTCTCTAATATATATTATGAAATAGTATGTTTGAGTACATAGAATTCTATCATATTTTCATATCCCATAAGGCCACAGGAGAGGATTTATGAATGACAGTGAAGCGACGAAACTGTAGATCACATGACACTGACAACATGGTGGATGTAGTTTAGATTACTGTACACTCATGCTATATAGAACATACAATAGTATGTGACAGAGAAAAATAATCAGCTTCATTAAAGGTACACTATAGCTGAGTCCCAAATCAGAGGCTGCATCCTTCGAAGCCCGATTGCGTCACAGTGGTGCGACGACTGTCCCAATTCAAACGCTCCTTCACATGTGGCCTCCAAATGTGTCCTTCGTTTGTGAAGAAAAAGTACATACTTTTGAGTGTGTAGCAGTAGAGTAGACAAGCTTTGGCACCCTGAAGAAGGCAGCAGAGATGTATCTTTAACTTAATTTGATATCCCACAATCCTGTGCTTTCCAATGAGATAAAAAATAAAGATGCTGCTAAACTGTCAATGGATTGAGGTGAGACTGCTGAATCTATATATACAACTCTTATCATTGATTGCTGAGTGCTCTCCCGGACTTTGTTAATAAAACATCATATAGCTTATAAAGTTTTGGATTTCATACATTAATTTCTTATTCAAACAAAATCCTGTCATCCAGCCATCTCTTTCATCCTCATCCTTTTTACCAAAAATGTGTTTTAGGTGGACAGATCAATACAGTAGCCTACAAAGAACATAACAAATTTAAAGCTCTACTATGTAACTTTTGTATTTGACCACAAGAGGGCGCAGTTTCCAACAATAACAAAGGCGAAGCTTGATGACGCTATGAAGGACGATGGGAGATGTCGTTTTTAATGCGTTTTCACCATCTAGCGATTTATCTAAATGGAATTAATGAATCATGATCACGGATGAGGTAATTTATTCGTTTTTGTATTACCTGTATGTCTGATCGTATTATTTTATGTCATCATAATTAATGAACTGCAAGGAACATGAAATGCTATGCTATATTATCCCGTTACAACATACAGCTATTTGTCAAATGTTTTGTTTGGTTTATGTTGTGCAGTTTTACGTTTTTATGGTTAATGCCGTGTTGTTTAACGTGTTCAAACCAATATCTAAAAGTAAATTTGAACGAACATTTGCAAGTAATGACTAAATATATTTTTAACAACATATCCGATTGTATTTAATTGTACTGCCATAATCTCGGTCACCACACGTGATAAAAAGCCTTACCGAAGTACAAAGAGCAATATAACTTTGTTTATAAGTGCTATTATTGACAGTTGCATGTCTTACCTGTCTATCAGTACACTCGCGAGAGCAGAGTCTCTGTCAAGTCCAAGAATGTCGCGCAGCTCTCTCCATCTCGAAAACGCCTGACGATATTTATCCGGGTTTTATTCCTCCGTTTGTCACACAGTCCGCGACTCCGCGTGTATCCGAATATGGACGCTTTCGTTTTGTTGGCACTTCAATACTCGCCAATCAGTAATCGTGATGCATAACAGCTAACCATACAGACTATGGCTATAACGCTTTAACCACCACTTCCGCATTTGACCATGCGATATTCCGGTGTGGTGGGTCATATTTTTTATTTTATTCTTTTTTTATTCTTTGTCAGACGTCTTTATTGTTTATTGTGATAAGAAAAAAAACTCAATAAAGTTGTTGTAAAAAAAAAAAAAAAAAAATCCGGTGGGGGAATATCCTATCACATGTTCCAGACCGGAAAAAAGGATAGAGCGGACATTGCGTCACTGAGGCGCGACATTTCTTTTCCGGGACGGACAGTTATTTAAAATCGGAATTTCTCTGAAATAAAAAATCTTTGGAGACTTTTAAGATATTGTAAGTACACAACTGGAGGAAATATATCACACTGTGCAAGTTATTTTTGGAAATTTTATTACAAAAATCCTGCATATTGGAGCTTTAAGATGTTGGAAAAAACTATTTCTTTTCTGTTAACCAAATGCTTTTTAATCTTCGCTATTGCTTCAATGTAAATAAACAAGTGCACCGTTGTTGTGTCGTGACAAGTATGTTCAAGTCAGATATGCACAGATTCTGTGCAATACGCTGTTTAATATCATGATGACTCACAAATTGAGTAGCCTACGCTAAATCTTCGCAGATTTGGCTTAGGCTACACGAACTTCCCCAGCAAAAAGAGTAAACATAATAACACACCAACTTGGCATTGGCAAGTGATTTGACAGCGTTACCCACATTTGGCAAGAGTTAATTTCAAACACTGGATAGATACCACATTCCACCGCTCCCAAACAAATCGGCACGACCGCCATCTTAGAACGGTCAGCGTGTCATGCACAGTAAGAATCATGACACAACAATCTGCAGCTTCTGGTTGTGAAACCACCAAGATTTTAATCCCGGAAGGAATGGGATAACCTTTCACAGGTGAGAATGTGTTGGTGTTTTTATCTACAGTATCAACTCATATTAGTTTTTATACTATGGTAACTCTTTAATTTCGTGTTAGCTGACGCTTTCGTCTTGTATTGTGTATGTTTGTATGCCTTCGTCTATAGTAGGCTTTTGTGTTAGTTTGCAAAATCATCTGCTAAAGTCTATTCCAAATATAAATATTCATAAATACGTCTGACTACAGTTGCAGACACTCAGTTGCAAAATGGTGGATGGCTCTGTTTGTATTTCACAACCAAAAAAACTCTATAGCGGCATTTAAGTTATATATTTCTAATGGAAAATGTATTTTACTATTTATAAAAACAATAATAACATGATTTAATGAATAATAACATTTCATAACTGTGCAAAAAACAACACTGACTTTTAGATGATTATACTTTTCGACTGCCTGCAGAAGCTGTCATCATTTACACATCAGATTCATCATTAACGATGGGCAATGAGTAAAGCCATGAACTCTGAAATTATCGCAATACTTTTATTCTAAAATGTTGTTGCACAATAGAAAAAATAAATGCAAAAAGAGCAGAATCAATTTTATTTCAGCTTAACTTGTGCATCTTTTCTATAGGATTAACAGAGAATGCAAATCCTCTGACTGATTAAAAAAGCAGCCAATTGCTTTGTATAAAAACTAAAGCAAGATTTAATGACTTAAAATAAATATAACTTACCAATATGCCACATGTAGCACAAAATAAACAGATGAACCATCTTCAAATAACAGTGCTTGAAATATGTGAACACTTGTGTGACAGACAGATTGTGCAACGCATTCTCATCCTTGGACGTCACATACTGACCCTTGTGACATTTCGTCTACATCGAACGCACATGGCACCCTTTAGCGTCAATATGACACGCACAGGATATGGGTAGGTTTAGTTCTGGGGTAGGTTTAGGGTTAGACCGCTAGGAGGCGCCTTCTGGCTCATATCTATCTGCGTCTCATATTGACGATAAAGGGTGCCATGTGCGTTTGATGCAGACGAAATGTCAACAGCGTCAGTACTATGACGCCTTGGGATGAGAACGGGCTGGATTGTGAACTGACTCAACGGTGTTAAACTGTGATATTAAGGTAGAGTTGCGTGTGTTTCCTCCTCCACCGGATTTGAACACTAACCACATGTGTGAGTTACTCTGGCATGTGGTGATTCTTTCTCCTTTTAAGACTTGTTCTTATGCCGCGTTCCAGGCAACCTGTAACCCGTGTTTTTCCAACTCGTAACTGGGAGTACATCGATCTAGTACGAGTTCACGGGTGGGAAGTCACGGGTTTGACTGCCGTTCCAGTGCACTTTCAGGGTATAAGGTTGGAAAAACACGGGTTACAGGTTGCCTGGAACGCTACAAAGTCGTGAGTCGTGGTTTGAAGTCGTGATTTACGTGCTCAAAAACCTGCCTGGAACGCAGCATTAGTAGCATTGTTTATTTTACAAGTTGTACCATTTTAGTTTTATATTGTTTTCGACTATTAACCTGAACTCTGGCCTGACTCTATTAGTGGTGTTTTTCATATACTAGATGAGGTGTGCTTTGACTTTTATAAGCGATCAGGTGACGATGTTCGCATTCAAAAGATTGCATTGACTTAACATGGGGATGAACTTTGATAGGTCATAGCTCCTCCGAACAAGGATTTTGTGGAAATGTGTGGGTTTCCACATCTGAAGAGGATATCAAGTTCTGTAAGAACAGAACCTCGCAATGGGGTGTAAGTTGTAGCCCTGGGTCGCAAGCAGTAACGTGCGGTGAAATCTTGTCATGGGTAGGCTGTGACCTATCAATGTGGCATGTTCATATTCATTCAATTAATGAAGCAACCCAAGTTCATATCAGGCATCATCACATCGCTGCCTGCATACAGCAAAGTCATATGTAAGGCTAATGCACAATCAAATCTAATAATCAAATTAATGGACAAATCTATCTTATGATAGATATATATTATACAACAAACAAATGTTTTATGCGGGACACAGTAAGAGAGGGAGGCGGCGCGGTGTCAGCGAACCGACAAGCAGCCTAGTCACTATTGTGTAGTTTGTATTAATGCCATGGTTCAAAAAATAATGTAAAGGTTAAATAATAATTCACTTAGACTTCGTAAGAAGCAATTGCGACTTTATTTCACACAATTCTGACTTTATATCTTGCAATTCTGACTTTATAACATGCAATTGCGACTTTATTTCACACAATTCTGAGAAATAATGACAGAATTGCGAGATGTAAACTCGCAATTGTGAGATAAAAAGTTGCAATTATCTTTTAAAATGTTTTATTCTGTGGCGGAAACAAGCTTCCATACCTCCTGGCCTCTTCCTCCCATCCATCCTCCCTGACGCATAGCTACCGGGCCGGCCCAGCTATCGGTAGGCGCCGGCGGTGCCGCGGTAGTTACCTGAGAAAACGTTTTGGAAAAGACGGGCTATGGACCCAACCAACTCTATAGGAGGGGAGGGGAGAACTCCCTCACATGGTACAACCAGAGAATGTCTAATAGGAAGAGAATTGGCACTCTCTGCTTACTTCCGGTTTCTGGACTGGCTGCAGAAACATGTCTCTGTCCATGCGGGGGCGCTCGCAGGCGAGTGCAGAATGAATGGAGGTCTATGGCGAAAAACCCTCAAAATCCACTTTTCTCAGGATATAATTTTTTGTCTAGTAATTTGAATGTTGTATTCGAAAGGAGATGCAAAGAAATTACACATTGCTGGGTGTTAGATTTTTTAGAGTCACTTATTTGCTTTAAAAAGTCTTTTAAAATGTCAATGATGTCAGAATACTGACATCATTAGCAGAATGCTAGCGTGTTATGGGCAACAACAACTCAACCTGTAAGAAATCGAAAATAAATAAGTACTCGTTCATTCAACTTTCGACCTATAACCCATGTTGAACTTGCAATAAATAAAATCTGAGATTTCTCAACGGCAATCGGGTGAAAGAGACACATTTAGCCGTCTAGCCCCATAGACTCCCATTCAGTCTGCACTCGCCCGCGATCACCTCCAGTGGAATTCTAATGGAACTGCAACCAAGATCGATACAATGGGGCTAATAGGAAGTGCCAAGGCTCTCCTTAGACGGGCTCTGGTACAACCTATGCAGAGGCTGTGCGCTCAGTGTCAGAATGCGGAACGTGTGTAGCCTAATGTAACTAACGTGACAAATGTGAAAAAACAAAAATCCTCGACCGGTCTCGGTCTCTGCCTCAATGTTGATAATTCAAGACAGCATGAGAACTGACTGCGCATGCGCAAACCTACGTAAACAACGTTCTATGGACCAAAGAGGCACTGCTAACCTCTGCCTCAATGGCCATGGCCTTGAATTTCCTGCATGAAACAATGGTTTTAGGAGCAAACAATGGCAAAATGAGTATATTATATGTGTATTCCTGAAAATTTTTGTTACAAAAATTAGTATTGGAATAAAATAAATGCAATTAATAATGTGGTGAATTAATAAAGTTCTTGGAATTAATAAATGTAATGTCAACATTTCCTTTGGTGAGGCACTGCCTACCCTGCCTACCCTGACCGCACGTCCCTGGTCGCAAGAGCTGCCCAGATTTACATAGACATATTATGGTTAAGCATAACTCTGGATCACAGTGTCACAGAGACATATGGGTGGGCTCATTTCACTCAGGCAACCAATCAGTCTCTCCGGATCATTGTGACGCTATCAAGCCACGTCCTAGCAACCATTTAGAGCACCCTAGCAATTGATCCCATAAACTGCCATTATAAAGGCCAGGATGGATATCTTTGCAGCACATGAGGGTGGGCTTGTTTCACTCATGCAAACATTCAGTCTTAAGATTCTTCTTGGACACTCTGTATCAACACCCTAGCAACAAATTTCCCAAGAAACAAGTTCCATAGAGTTCCATTCAAATAGATAAAAAGGGATATCTTTGGATAGAAGTGTAATAGAAACATGAGAGTGGGCTTGTGTAGTTGCACACAACAAGCACCATTCACATTCTCTTCAGAAAATCGGTTTAGTTTTTGTTGTTTTTCCACACATTACTGTTGATGGATTAAGGAATCAAGTTTCTTTTCTTTTTTTTAAAGCAACTTATAAATTATAATTGCTCTATTTTTCTGTAAGCTCTATTTGTCGGTCCAGCCATCAGCTCAAACCACATCTCTGTTCAGATGTCACCAGATCAGACCACTGGCGGTTTCACTGTGACTCACAAACTGAGCTTGAGTGTCTTATGGATTCAGTGAATCATGTACCGTGCGTTTCATTCGGCATGAAAAAACAAACAAACCACTTTGAGGCCTTTCTGTGACTATTGTGGAATTTGCTATTATTATAATATATATGTTTTTGCATGATAGTTAAAGATTAATTTAAATGACATGCTTCGAAACCTGCTGCTTTTAAGGTCACAGATTATTCACAGATTATTCACATGCAAAACACTGTTTTGGCATTTACCTTCTGCACTTGATAACAATGAGTGTTTGGTTGAAATGATGGCACCTTTTACTGAAAAAAGCTATATGAAGTCCACTAGTCCTGTAGTTGTTGTTATACACCATCCTTCATAACACTAAAACACAGGAAGAGTTATTAGCTACGTCACCCTGTGTGTGTGTGTGTGTGTGTGTGTGTGTGTCATTTCTTTGGGCCTGACCCAGTTCACACATTTGTGTTGTTTGCTACTTGAACACTGGAGCCTAATACTGAAAATATACGACATATAGGAAGTGGTCAAATGGTCCAAGACCTCAAGTGTAGGAAAGAGTGGAGGAGAGAGAGTGAGTTGTTTGGCCTTAACGCTTTTTTTCACAACCTGAGGTAAATATTGGTATCTTTTATATTATCACAGATGGATTCAAGTGGTAAAATTTAAAGTAAAAGGCATATGTTGAATAAAATAGTATTACTCAAGTCCTAAAGTATAGTGGAAAATTACAATAAATGAATTGATTTTCCACCCCTCTGAAGGAGTGATATTTATCTGTAAAGGTCTGTGAAAATACGCTGAAATCACTACTTTATTTGTATGAATGCACAAATATATGATATATGCACTGAAATATGTGCACTTATCCGTGACACATATGTTAGGGGTCGAGCTTACAGCTGTGATGCTGTTCTTCATAAATCCACCAGATGACTCCATTTATCAGTTAAATCAATATCATACCACTGATCAGAGGAGACATATGCAAATATCAGTCAAAAACATCAGTAAACTCAACAGGTTTCAGCACATACAGTAACAGTGAATGAAGTGATGCGTGAAAAGACATCATACATCATGTAAAAGTGCTGATTCATAAGTTACAATAAGATAACAAGGTCGCTGTCCAGAACTCTGAAGATTGCAACCTTAAAGGGATAGTTCACTTTGAAATAAAATTTTGGTATGTTTTAGCTTACCTCAAGGGCATCCAAGATGTAGGTGTCTTTTTTTCCGCAGTAGTTTCAATTTTGATATTTTTAGGTCAAACCGTTCTTGTCTGTCAGTCATATAATGCAGGTCTATGGTCACTGTCTCAAAGAGCATGCACAAAGTCCAAATTAAAACAATTCCCCATCGTCCAAATGAAACAATTCCCCATCGTAAGTACACATTGATGGCCTAAGACACGAAACGAGCGGTTTGTGTGAGAAAACGAACAGTATTTTTATCGTTGTTACCTCTTGAACACAGCTGCATCCAAATGATCTGAGGGCGCTGGCGGGTATAGATATATACACTAGATGTCGCTTGGCTACGGTTTCGTTCCAATGAAGTGCAGTAGCGAAGGCGAAATCTAGTGTATATATCTATACCCGCCCGCGCCATCAGATCATTTGGATGCGGCTGTGTTCAAGAGGTAACAACGATAAAAATACTGTTCGTTTTCTCACACAAACCGCTCGTTTCGTGTCTTAGGCCATCAATGTGTACTTACGATGGGGAATTGTTTCATTTGGACGATGGGGAATTGTTTTAATTTGGACTTTGTGCATGCTCTTTGAGACAGTGACCATAGACCTGCATTATATGACGGTTTCAAGAACGGTTTGACCTAAAAATATCAAAATTGAAACTACTGCGGAAAAAAAGACACCTACATCTTGGATGCCCTTGAGGTAAGCTAAAACATACCAAAATTTTATTTCAAAGTGAACTATCCCTTTAAGTCCCTTACTCAATAAAAAAAAATATATATATAAATTATAATAATGTTGCACTGTTACAATTTACTGTACATCAGTTTACTGACTGGATACTTTTGCAACTTTTGCAAATTGCAGCACTTCTGTTACTGTATAAAGCATAAAGACTGTTAATGAGGAAAGACTTCAAAGTTCATGACACTGCAGTGTGACATTAAAAACAGATCTGATTTTCTCACACACAGAGCAATCGCATAAATATACTAAAAACCGTGGAGGGGAGAGCGGGGCACAACCGTGTAACCATAGACTGTAAAAACTTGTAAATACTTCCACACATTCAAACGTAGTGTATTTACTAGTTGCAATATCAACACTATTGTAGAAAATTAGCTCTATTAAATATTAATAATCAATAATAACTGGTTATAATTGATTATGAATATTTGGATCAGTTAATATAATTAATATATAAATTAATATTACAATCAATTAACCTGTTTGTCCCGTGAACACTCTGTGTTAATTGTTTATTAATTCTAAGAAATGTGCATTTCCGTGGTATGGGAAATGTCTTTCTTACTTTACACTACTTCTAAAAGCAAGTAGTCAAGATCTATGATTAGAGACTCCAGATATGAGCTTGAGACATGGACAACTTTATGTGCGACATGAACAAGACTTTATTAACTAGTCTAAACACTTAAACTACTCTAACATACACACACATACATGCATACAGTTTACAAGGGAAAGAGAGCTGAAGCAGAATACAGGAAAGCAAGAAGTTATAGCATTGTTTGGAGTTCAGCAGATCAACAGCCTTGAGCTAACCATCAGTTTAGTTCTAACACGCCCTTCTTTAAAGGGGTAAGGATACTTAATGTATCAAATAATGAGACCAAGTTTGATACTTGCATGTCTCGCCCATTTGGCCCACCATAGCCCCACACAGCTGCACCAAATAGCCTGACAACTTGATGGATTTCATGAAATCAGATAACAATCTGGAAAAAGGTTATTAACCTGTTACTTTAATTCGGCTGACACTTCCAGCTCAAAGCTGGAGCCAGTCCTGTGCTCAAATATTTGTACAGTGTTTGCAAAATTATTAGGAACGTAGATTTTCTGATCATATTTTTTTTCCAGGCACATTTTACCAATTCCAAACCAAATTGATCTTAATAATTTTGTATTTAATCAAAAAAACATGTAATTTTCCTTTCACATACACATATGAAACCAAATTCATTTACATACTATCATAGCCGCGGGAACATATTTTATCAGGGGGGTGATGGGGGCGGGGCTTAATGGGCGAGGCTTGAGATTGCGGGGCGGTGCTATGGTAGTCTTTTTTAAACAAAATCTTAATATTAAACAGCCCAAACAAAAAGATGATCATACAAATGAATGAGCACAGAGTTGTGACAACGCTCAGAACTCATGATACATTTTAAAAAGCACAGCACACAAATCTGCATATTACCTTATGATACTCACTCAGGAGTGCCAGTTCAACACAGAAAGTATAATCTTTTAAAGCGAAAACGCAAGACGCAAGACGTCAAACGCGGGCAGTGGAACGAACGGAGGAAAACGCAAGGTCTCGAGGACAACATTTAAACAACGAGTAGCCTAGGCCCTAGTGCGTTCACACTGAAAAGCAATGGAAAAGTAGCAGAGTGGAATGGTTGACGTTCTGTGTGAACAGCCACTAATGCCAATGAATGCTTTAATCAATACATCTCTATATTTAATTTTTTCACATGCATTAAATGAGTGTCAAATCAGTTCTGATGCTGGTCCTCAACCAGTGTCACGTCACTCACTCCATGCGAGATTGGCTTATTTCCTTATGATAGTCTGGCTATTCATTTATTTTAAACATAAAACCCTATTCGACAACATATAAAAACGAAATAATCTTTAGAGTAATTTTATAAAGGTTGAGGGTGTTCTTAAAAAACATGCTGAAAAACAAAAAGTTATTTAAAAGTTTCAGTTGTGTGAGTGAGAGCGTTTCAGTTGTGTTTGTAAAAGCATTTCACTTGTATGTGTGTGAGCATTTCATTATAGTATGTGAATGAATTTGGTTTCATATGTGTATGTGAGAGGAAAAGTACATTTATATGCATGGTAATTCGACTAATGTCCCTAGGGGCACCTCATATATTAAGTTATCAGTCTTGATACAATCAACAAATTAATTAAGTGAATAAATGTGAATAATATCATTAGCGCTGTCGTACCTTGAGTTGAGTCTGGCTGTGAAGTAGACTGAACATCCAGCTCTGTAATGATAAAGAAAGAAGTGAACACATCAGTCTGATCTACAACAGAAGACAGAGATCAAGTCAGTAAACACACACACATATCATCAGTGCTGTGGTACCTGCACATGTGTGACAGAGTGTGTTGATGTCCAGATGTGTGGTCTGGTTGCTGATGGGATTGTTCAGCACACAGCTGTAGGTGTTTTTATCCTGATATTCCACCTCCAGAGGTAGAGAGAGACTGATGCTGAGATCACACACACTGATGCTGGACAATACACTGATTCCTGCGTACCAGGAGAGAGTCGCATCACTCACATTCAACACTGATGAACACACCAATGAACATGATGATGATGATGATGAACAGTGTGAAGAGTTACTGATGATGACAGGAACAGGCAGACGAGCTGAGAAACATTAGAGAATAAACAGAAATAGGTAGATCTAATCAACAATCTCATTTTCATTTCATTGTGTTGAGTGAGTGTTTATAACGTCTGTCTTCTCAATCTACAAAATCTGTAAACTTTACAGTATGTAAAAATGAAAATAAGAATGTGTAAAGGACAAATGATGTCTACTGACCATAGATAGAAACACTGAATGTTTTTGATGTTATTTTCACTCCCCTCATCACTAGTTGATAATCTCCAGTATGTTCAGTTGTGGTGTTTGTGATGGTCAGAGATCCAGTTTGATCGTCCAGCTTCAGTCTGTCTCTGAATCTCCCATCAGGAACATCATCATATGTGGAGAAGACTCGATTCTCTTTGCTGAATTTAGCTATCAGAGAGTTTTCAGCTCCATATTTCCACAGTATGTCGTCGTCTTCATGTATTTCAGTAAGATCAATGTTTAGAGTGACAGAATCTCCCTCCATCACTGACACTGACTGTTTTTCAGTTGTCTTAGTGCCAAACACACCTGGAGAACATAAAGAGGTTTTGTTGGTTTAAATCCTAAATCATCTGTATAGTTTTTATTATTTTCATGTGAACTGAAGAACATTCACAACAGCAGCAGAAACACAAAATGAAAGGTGAGATATGACAGATGTGTGTGTGTGTGTGTGTGTGTGTGTGTGTGTGTGTGTGTGTGTGTGTGTGTGTGTGTGTGTGTGTGTGTGTGAGATGCTTTGATCTTTATTTGTTTTAAATGCATCTGCTGTACAGCAAAATCAAGTTTAAAAAGTTTACTTTTTCATAAGATAGATATTTCATAAGACACTTAGACGAGTATAAAACAAACTCCCTTTGTATCATCATCTCTCATACTCTCGGGGTCCCTGCACATTTTGGCTTTCTGAGCCTCCATGCAGATCATAAACTTAGACATTTACATTCACTAGAGATTTCCATTACTTTCCATACTTTCCAATGACTTTTAACATTTTATTTTTTATTATATTTGTAGACCTGGAAATTTCATTGTCTTCAACAGAGACCTGAATTCAAAGAAATAAT
The DNA here is from genome assembly GCF_963993115.1 of Abramis brama. Lineage (NCBI taxonomy): Eukaryota > Metazoa > Chordata > Actinopteri > Cypriniformes > Leuciscidae > Abramis > Abramis brama. Next base: position 37,010,520 of record NC_139968.1, read on the forward strand.
AATATTCATAATATTCATGATCCATTTGTACAGCTATAGCCATCGAAAATAGCAGCTTTTTCACTAAACTAAACCAAAAAATAAATGTATAACTTACCGATCAGACGGCACCAGCACAAACAGAACAAAGCAAACACGTGAAACATTTTCTTCCGTTTTTCAGCTACTGATGAAACTATGTGCTCTAACACTCAGTCTGATGTGAATCCTCCCACAACAGTTTGACCCTCCTAGTTTCACACACTGAATTTACACATGATATAATGTTATAGATCATCTGGCCCATATCAAGACTTTAACGCTTCTTAATGGATTATTTTTGTAATTTAAAAAACTCTTTGTAACTGTCCGACTGTTCAATGGCTAAAAGTAGAATAATATTGTTAATTGTGTTTAAGCAACATTTCATGGTAAAATAGAGCCTAACTAAACTGATTTAAAAATTGTGTTTATTTGCATATTTATTCAATTCTCAGTGTACAGAATAATGAAAATAAATAGTTAAACCCGTCTGCCATCTCACAGTATCAGTTTTACTGAAGTTCATGGTCAGAGTCAAACTGAAACCTCTTGCCGTCTGATTCCTGTCATCAGACACTCTTCACACTGTTCAACATTATCTGCTTCACTGGTCAGTGTTGAATTATTAACTGTTTATTCCAGAATAATACTACACATGAATCTACAGGGGTTTTGTAGATATACATAGAAGTGTGTAAGGGAACACAGAACGATAAATTCATATTTTGTAAATACAAAAAAAAAAAAAAAAAAGAAAATGCATAAACTCAGCAGCAAAAACATGAATCAGCATCTTTATAAAATGCTTCACAAAAGACACAATGTTACAGGTTACAACACATTTGTTACAAGAAAATACAGAGAAAAACTAGGGCTGTGACATTAACGCGTTAATTTCGATTAATTAATCTGAGAAAAAATAACGCGTTAAAAAAAATAACGCAGATTAATCCATTCCATATTGACCTTTGAACCTGGAGCCGTTATAGCCACCATTCGACTGTAAAATGAAGGAGGGAGACGAGAACTAGTGATGGGCGATACTGCAAATTTCGGTACCGATCCGATACCAAGTAAATACAGGGCCAGTATCGCCGATATCGATACCGATACCAATACTTTTTCATTTTAAAAGCATGCACTTTAACTTGTATGCACTTTCCTGTGCTAGAGCAGTGTGTCATGATTTATGAGGTGGATGCATCATTAATATGTTAAATCTGAATACGTTTTCATGACTACTAGGCCTAAATATTTTGTGATTTGTGCTCTCAACTCGCCTGTAATTAGTCAGTGACTTTTACAAAACGACCCTAATTACAGTACTAGCCTACTGTTAAAAAATTTGGGGTCTGTAAGATTTTTAATTCTCTTCTGCATTTATTTGATCAAAAAATACAGTAAAAACTGTAATATTACAATTTAACATAGGCTATCTGTTTTCTAAGCCATAGTAAACTGTAATTTATTCATGTGATCAAAGCTGAATTTTCGGCATCATTACTCCAGTCATGATGATATTTCATTTTAATATGCTGATTTGCTGCTCAGGAAACATTTCTTATTATTATCAATGTTGAAAAGAGTTTCATATTTTTGTGGAAACCATGATACATTTTATGCAGAATTATTTGATGAACAAAGTTGAAAGAACAATTTATATGAAGTAGATTTTTTTTAACAGTGTAAAACCCTTGACTGTCACTTTTGATCAATTTAATGCATCGATCCTTGTTGAATAAAAATATTAATTTCATTAAAAAAAAAACTTACTGACGTCAACATTTTGAACCGTTATGCACACTTTTGGTTTGTTTATTGCGAAATAACTCCCGATTGTTTCTCTGTCATCTAAGCAAGGCTTCGTTTCCCAAACGCACTGGGCCTGCGAGCTCAGCGAAGCACCAGCATCGAACGCTCTCTGTGATTGATTGGTTTCGTCTTGTATCCAGATGACTAGGAGAAAAAGTTCTATCCTACACAATTATCCGCTAACATTTGCTTATTTTTCCACTTAGAAGCTTATTTTACACACTGAATTGCGTGCTAAATTAATAAAAAATTACTGGTAAAAAAACACACACATTTGGATCGATATTTTTATGTGAGGATCGATCCTTTTTGATACCACGTCAGTATCGAAGTATCGATACTTCAGGATCGATCCGCCCATCACTAACGAGAACGCGCTGGCGCTGCCTGGATCATTGATTGGAACATTTACTTATAAAAAAAAAACAGCCGGCATTTCAACGTTAATTCACCGGTGAACGTAAGGGACCAAGGTCGAATCAGTGTTGGATTATGTTTCGATTGTGCAAAACGAATCAACATTGAAATCGTGACGTTGTTTCACCGTTGATGTCGTGACGTTGTTTCACCGTCTCTTCTTTCAATATGGGTGAATAAAGATTATATGTCGACGTTGAACCAATGTTGAATTATGCTTCGGTTTTGCAAATTGAATCAACGTTGATATCGTGACGTTGTTTCACCGTCTTACCTTTCATCATGGGATAATGAGTCATGACAATGCTGACTGAATTTGTGATTAACGTTAACTGTACACTAAAATATTGTTAACTGTCAAATTACTTGCAGCAATGGCTTAATTAAACACATTTAATAAAAATATAACACATGCTCAAGATTGTAAAACAAGTTTTATTCTGAAAAAACAAAAGTCTAAAAATACTTTCTAAAACAGATGAAAAACATCTCAAACTTTAAATTGCAGCATTTTCGAAGTAATGTTAAAAACCTGTAATAAAGCAAGTGTAAATAATGTTTATAATTTAATGTTTAATATTAAATGTATAATTTAATAATGTTCAATAATTTAATAATGTTCAATTGTATTGTATTGATTATTTGCTAGGCACAATTATTTCAATGCTCACCCTTTGAACATTTGAACATTATTTCAATAACATGTTCAACACAATTATTTTTAATTGATTGACAGCCCTAATTTATATGCGATTAAAATGCGATTAATTCGATTAATTAATTACAAATCCTCTAATTAATTAGATTAATTTTTTTAATCGAGTCCCGGCCCTAAGAAAAACATTAAGGACATTGAGTAGCCTGTAAAGGGCCGGCCCAGACTCTATTAGAGCCCTAAGCGAGATGTTAGATCAATAAATATGTATATTTAATATGAACTGCAATTTACTATGATATGAATATGCAATAACAGGCATAAATTTGAAGTAAATGGAAATCTTACAAATCTGTAAAAAAGAATCACAAAAATTAAACCACAAATCAACATAAAACTGCAATAAACTAGCCTCTTTCCTTTCATCCCCATTTTTGAACAACACTGGAAAATGACATACAGTAGGCTGAGTAAACATAAATGACTGCAATTCATGACAACAGTCCTAGTCATGGTTTCTTATAAAAGAAGACACTTAGGAGTTTGTTGGTCAAGCAAAAAAAAAAAAAAAAAAAAACACACACAGATATCTATATTTATTTAAAAAAAAATACACTGCGATTAACTTGCAGCTTAACACAAGCATGGCCCACAGTGTTTGCGTCGCCAGTAAAGAGGTTTTAATACAGCTATTTCAGAATAGCACACACACATCTGCCATGAAGAGTCGGTAACTTCTGATTTCACCTTTCTAAAGGATAGTTTAAGTGGCAAATGCTAATAATACTAATAGTAACTAATCATGCATAATTAGCATGTTATGGTAATGTATTATAATTGCATCATGATGCAGACAGTGTTTATTAGTCCAACATAACATGCTGTCAACTATTATTATTTTTTTCACATTCTTGTGAACTGTTATTGTAAACATTGTAATCCAAAATACATCATTTAAAATCTCTAAAAGGCCGTCACTCACTCTCAGTTCATCGCAATCTCACAAATCTTCATTACAATCATCAAAGCTGTCTACACTGCACAATTAATCTCTTATTTATATCATGTCTGCACTTTGTTATAATGAGTAGATCTGCGAGCGTGAAGAACTCGGCACTGAACAAAAACTCCAGCGTTTAAGCAGATTCTGACTAACTTACACCCCTGAGTGGTTTTCCCAATACTGGGAGATAAAATGATCCTGCACTGTTCCTGTCTGGATCCTTTAGCAGCTGTAATAATCCCTCCACCATTACATACTGGAAATCCTCAAGCTCAAGTAAATAAGGTTTTACTGCTGCTAATGTCATGTAGTGTCTCAGTCCCATCAGCAACACCCGTCGCCAGAGGCTCGGTACAATTATTCGACGCCTTGTCAGGGACACCCGTCTGAGGAGTCTTAGTTTGATTAAGGGACGTCCTTTTAGCAGCATCTGTCTGAGGATTCTCAGGCTGATCAGTGACATCCTTCATTAAATTCTTCTGGGATTCATTGAGTTCTGGGACACAAATCACCTGAAATGAAGAAAATAAATTAACAGAAAGTAAAACAAATGTTCAGGATTGATTCAGTTACACAAACACTTTATTAAAGTGAAGTTATGTAAAGGATTACATTTGATTACATTTTGGCTTATAGATGAATATGTATGAATAAACGCTCAACAAAAATGACAGTGTTGAGAAAACAGTCTTTATCTCCCGTGTACCTCCAGCGATCATCTCCTACGTTCTTCTCCAGCGTCTGTGTCTTGTGCTCTCCTCTCCCTTGTGTTGGCCATTTTCCTGTTTGTACCCATTGCTGCAAAATTAAACTCTATCACTTGTCCTTCTGTCTCCGGGTCCTCTGTTCAGTAACATAGAGCCAGTAGATGCGCTCTCGCTCTATACAACTTACCTAATGTACATGTATATGGGGAGAAGGGTATGAATTAGGATGTAGGTTGAAAGGTGTGCATTAAAGTTAGACATCCATGAGACACATGTACTGTAGGTTTGGTGAATGTGTTTGTGTCGCCGCAATCACAGTTCGGTTCCTAATTCCTGTTGCAATTGTTAAGGAATTTTGAAATTAATTATAACTAACATTTTTCTTTCTTGTAGGATTAACATGCTTTTGAACACTAAGTCCCCAACAGAGCCAGAGTTAGTGTGTCTGAATATAACAAAAGTGGAAACGGAACTAGACAGTCTAGTTTTGTTATATCTAACCTCATGAGCTTAACAACAAGCGGAAGTATCAAGGAATCCTAACTTGCTTTTACCTAATAACAGAGAATTATACATGTGAAGAACAAATCATTTTGGAGAAAAATGATGAAATGAAACATGTGCTGTGGTGTCGGAGTGCTTAAAGTGAGCTTTAAGTAACAAATGTAAAGCAAAGTTACCCCCCTTAAATGTTTAAGATAGAATGAGAAATGACATCATCATTTACTGTCCCAGTGTGTGAATTTGTATTTGATCTTGATCAGCTCTTCTGGATCTGATGTCATAAAGTAGAACAATCACAGTAGCCACGCCCACCAGAGCAGAGAGGACCAATCGGATCACAGCTTCAGTAGATCCACAACAGTGGACAGAGTCTGAGGAATAAAAACATCAAAGTGAGATCAGCTCAGTCAATAAATGCTAATATCAGCGCTGACATTAGTTGATGTGGTACCTGCACATGTGTGACAGAGTGTGTTGATGTCCAGATGTGTGGTCTGGTTGCTGATGGGATTGTTCAGCACACAGCTGTAGGTGTTTTTATCCTGATATTCCACCTCCAGAGGTAGAGAGAGACTGATGCTGAGATCACACACACTGATGCTGGACAATACACTGATTCCTGCGTACCAGGAGAGAGTCGCATCACACACATTCAACACTGATGAACACACCAATGAACATGATGATGGTGATGATGATGAAGAACATTGTGAAGAGTTACTGATGATGACAGGAACAGGCAGACAAGCTGGAAAACATGAAAGAATAAAGAGAAATATGGATAAATATAATCAACAATCTATATGTTCAATTGTCTTTAGTAAGTATTTCTGTGATCTCAAATTATAAGATTTCAGTATGTGAAAAATTATGGAGCTAGAATTGTCTTTATTACATGCGAGAAAATAAATGATCTGACTGAGAGAAAAAAAAAAGTTATCACACTGATAGCAAAAAAGCAATTCATGAGAGAAAAAATAATATTTGAGAGAAAAAGTTTTCATACCAATAGCAAAAAATAATAATATTTGAGACTAAAAAAAGTTTTGAGAGAAAGTATTTTCTCATAGAACATAAAAAATATAAATTTGTCATTTTTAAAATTATTTCTGAGAAAAAAAATCTCTCTCAAAATACTTTGAAAAAACTCTCAAATATATATTTTTTGCTATCAGTGTGAAAACATTTTCTCTCTAAAAAAAGTGTGTTTCTTTCAAAACGCTTTTCTTTGCTCTCGATGCAATTTTGCTCTGGTGTCAGGATTTTGCTTTCACTGTGAAAATTGTGTCATGGGCGGGGCCACGTTCCTATTGGCCAGTCGGGTGAGCATCGTCTTGTCTTGGGAGTCGAACTGAATCATTATACCATTGTTCGGTTCACCGGCATAGATGCCGCCTCTGCCTTAGTTGAGCACAGACACTCCAATGTTTGGGTAAGATGATTCACGGTGATCTTAGATGATCACGGACGTATCGCCTGCGATAATTATCAAATCAAATCAAATCAAGTATATTTGTATAGCGCTTTTCACAATACAGATTGTATCAAAGCAGCTTCACAGTATAATAAAATAATACAACAAAGTTTGTTTCTAGTGGAATTTATTGATTGATAGAATAAAATTAAATATCCCCAAAATATCCCCAACTGAGCAAGCCAAAGGCAACAGTGGCAAGGAACCGAAAAACTCCATCAAGTGACCTAATGGTGTCCTAAAACTCCATCAGGTGACCTAATGGAGAAAAAAAAACCTTGGGAGAACCCAGGCTCAGTCGGGGGCCAGTTCTCCTCTGGCATTTATGAACTAGAGGCCGGATTGTAGTTTGAAACTGTGAGATTAACAATATTATATGAATGCCTGGCTGAAAAGATGCGTCTTTAATCTAGTTTTAAACTGGGAGAGTGAATCCGAGCAACGAACAGTATCAGGAAGACTATTCCAGAGTTTTGGAGCCAAATGTGAAAATGCTCTCCCTCCTTTGGTTGATCTGGATATCCTAGGTATGACCAAAAGCCTCAAATTTATTGATCTTAAAGAGCGCGATGGATTATAGGGTGATAGAAGATCCGTTAAATAGACTGGAGCTAAGCCGTTTAGGGCTTTATAAGTCAGTAGCAATACCTTATAATTAATACGGAACTTTATAGGTAGCCAATGTAGTGATGATAAAATCGGTGTTATATGATCATATTTTCTTGATCTAGTAAGAACTCTAGCGGCTGCATTTTGGACTAACTGTAGCTTGTTTATTGAGGATGCAGGACAACCGGCTAATAAAGCATTACAGTAATCTAGTCTCGAGGTCATGAACGCATGAACTAACTTTTCTGCATCAGAAACTGATAGCATATTACGTAGCTTAGCAATGTTTCTAAGGTGGAAAAAGGCTGTTTTTGTAACATACGAAATATGATTTTCAAAAGACAGGTTACCGTCGAGTATAACACCCAGGTCTTTTACTGTAGAGGATAAAGTAACAGGACATCCTACGATGTCAAAGTTGTATTGTGAGAGGTTCTGTGGGCGGTTTTTTGAACCGATAAGTATTACCTCTGTCTTGTCTGGATTTAATAAAAGAAAATTACGCGTCATCCAATCTTTTATATCTTTAACACACTCTGTCAATTTGGATAATTTAGCGTTTTCATCCGGCCGTGATGAAATATATATTTGAGTGTCATCAGCATAACAATGGAAACTAATTCCATGTTTCCTTATAATATTTCCAAGTGGCAGCATATATATTGAGAATAACAGAGGGCCCAACACAGATCCCTGTGGCACTCCATAGTTTACTGGAATTATGATCAATTTTTCTCCATTTAAATAGACAAAATGGTAGCGGTCTGATAAGTATGATCTAAACCAGCTTAATGCTTGTCCTTGAACACCAGTATAATTTTGTAGTCGATCTAAGAGTATTGTATGATCTATAGTATCGAACGCAGCACTTAGATCAAGCAAAACTAGTATTGAGATACAGCCTTGGTCAGAAGCTAAAAGTAAATCATTTGTGATTTTAACGAGCGCAGTTTCAGTGCTATGATGCGGCCTGAATCCTGACTGAAACTTTTCATAGATATCATTTTCTTGCAAGAAAGAGCCCAGTTGAGTGGACACAACTTTTTCTAGTATTTTAGACATAAAAGGTAGATTTGAAATGGGTCTATAATTTGCTAGATTATGCGGGTCTAATTGTGGTTTCTTAATGAGAGGTTTTATCATTGCCAGTTTAAATGTTCTTGGAACATGACCTAAAGATAAAGACGAGTTAATAATATTGAGGAGAGGCTCTTCCACTACAGGTAACACTTCTTTCAGTAGTTTAGTTGGTATAGGATCTAATAAACATGTTGTTGTTTTAGATGAAGTGATAAGTTTATTTAACTCTTTTTGCGATTAATGCGAATTAATGCGATATGGCTCAGCTTGTCAGTTAACTACGGCTCAGTGTAGCCTAGTAAATGCCGCTCCATCTGAAAGCAGGTGATGGCGATTTACTACAAATCAAGGAACAGACTAGATGCGCATAACAATGTCATCCGATATATCGCCCAGCCCTAGTTCATCATATACAACCTCCTGTATAGTTTTACCCGGACTCAGAATATACTATTTTGTTTTAAGGTCAATATGATACATTTCCTGTTTGAACCTATAACTGAACTATAACCTAAAATGATTGTTATTAATGTGTTTAGCATCTGTATCTCTCACTATAGGTAGGCTATAGAGCACTATACGCTCTAAAATCTTTGCCTTAGGCTATGCAATTTAAATGAAGGAAATACAGATAAGTTGACATGAACTCTATGCATATGTGAAATATATAAATATATACATTTACTACACAGAGACAAGTTCACTGACAAGCTGAGCCATATCGCATTATATCGCAGGCGATATGTCCGTGATCATCTAAGATCACCGTGAATCATCTTACCTAAACATTGGAGTGTCCGTGCTCAACCAAGGCAGAGGCGGCCATAGATATCCATATAAGGCTAGATGGCTTAAGGCGGAGTAACTTCCGGCATCACCGGCAGCCATCTTGCCACAGGGAAGCTGTGAATTAAGGTGAGTGATCAACAGCACACAAATCCTCTTATCTCGCTGAAATCTTGACGGATTTACAAACGTTATTAACGTGGCTATAATTCTTTCATATGGAAGTCCATTGTTATAATTATTCATGTATGCAATGTCATAACTACATCTCTGACGTTTATAACAAACCAAACCGTTTGAAAATCGGTAGAAAATTGAGCAAGTTATGGTTATTTAAAAGTACATGCACCATTCGAGTGAGCGAGCTCCCTGTGGCAAGATGGTCGTCGTGTGCAGACGTCGACCTCCATTGGCCAGCAGCGCGCATGAGACATCTAGCCTTTATGATATGATATCTATGGAGGCGGCATCTATTCCGGTGAACCGAACAATGGTGTAATGATTCAGTTCGACTCCCTAGACAAGACGATGCTCACCCGACTGGCCAATAGGAACGTGGCCCCGCCCATGACACGATTTTCACAGCGAAAGCAAAATCCTGACACGAGAGCAAGAAATTGCATCGAGAACAAAGAAAAGCGTTTTGAGAGATTTTTCAAAGTATTTTGAGAGAGATTTTTTTTCTCAGAAATAATTAAAAAAAATTCTAATTTATATTTTTTTATGTTCTATGAGAAAATTCTTTCTCTCAAAACTTTTTTTTAGTCTCAAATATTATTTTTTTTTTTGCTATTGGTATGAAAACGTTTTCTCTCAAATATTCTTTTTTCTCTCATGAAATGCTTTTTTGCTATCAGTGTGATAACTTTTTCCCTCAAACTTTTTTTTTTCTCTCAGATCATTTATTTTCTCATAATAATCATAATAATTTTTAATATTATTAAGACACAATTCTAGCTCCATAAAAAATAAAATAAGAATATCTGAAGGATGAGACAAATGATCTCTACTCACCATAGACAGAAACACTGAATGTTTTTGATGTCAGTTTCACTCTTCTCATCATCTCTAGTTTATAAACTTCAGCATGTTCATTTGTGGTGTTTGTGATGGTCAGAGATCCAGTTTTTCAAGTGGAAAAGCGTTGCCTTGTCTGATGAGTCTCCATTTCTGCTGTGACTTCTATAGGATCTGAATTTGGCGTAAATAACATGAAAGCATGGATCATCCTGCCTTGTATCAGTGGTTCAGTGATGTGGAGGATATTCTCTTGCCACACTTTGGGCACCTTTTTAAATCAAATCAAATCAAATCAAGTATATTTGTATAGCGCTTTTTACAATACAGATTGTATCAAAGCAGCTTCACAGTATTAAAATAAAATAATACAACAAAGTTTGTTTCTAGTGGAATTTATTGATTGATAGAATAAAATTAAATATCCCCAAAATATCCCCAACTGAGCAAGCCAAAGGCAACAGTGGCAAGGAACCGAAAAACTCCATCAAGTGACCTAATGGTGTCCTAAAACTCCATCAGGTGACCTAATGGAGAAAAAAAAAACCTTGGGAGAACCCAGGCTCAGTCGGGGGCCAGTTCTCCTCTGGCATTTATGAACTAGAGGCCGGATTGTAGTTTGAAACTGTGAGATTAACAATATTATATGAATGCCTGGCTGAAAAGATGCGTCTTTAATCTAGTTTTAAACTGGGAGAGTGAGTCCGAGTAACGAACAGTATCAGGAAGGCTATTCCAGAGTTTTGGAGCCAAATGTGAAAATGCTCTCCCTCCTTTGGTTGATCTGGATATCCTAGGTATGACCAAAAGCCTCGAATTTATTGATCTTAAAGAGCGCGATGGATTATAGGGTGATAGAAGATCCGTTAAATAGACTGGAGCTAAGCCGTTTAGGGCTTTATAAGTCAGTAGCAATACCTTATAATTAATACGGAACTTTATAGGTAGCCAATGTAGTGATGATAAAATCGGTGTTATATGATCATATTTTCTTGATCTAGTAAGAACTCTAGCGGCTGCATTTTGGACTAACTGTAGCTTGTTTATTGAGGATGCAGGACAACCGGCAAATAAAGCATTACAGTAATCTAGTCTCGAGGTCATGAATGCATGAACTAACTTTTCTGCATCAGAAACTGATAGCATATTACGTAGCTTAGCAATGTTTCTAAGGTGGAAAAAGGCAGTTTTTGTAACATACGAAATATGATTTTCAAAAGACAGGTTACAATCGAGTATAACACCCAGGTCTTTTACTGTAGAGGATAAAGTAACAGGACATCCTACGATGTCAAAGTTGTATTGTGAGAGGTTCTGTGGGCGGTTTTTTGAACCGATAAGTATTACCTCTGTCTTGTCTGGATTTAATAAAAGAAAATTACACGTCATCCAATCTTTTATATCTTTAACACACTCTGTCAATTTGGATAAATTAGCGTTTTCATCCGGCCGTGATGAAATATATAATTGAGTGTCGTCAGCATAACAATGGAAACTAATTCCATGTTTCCTTATAATATTTCCAAGTGGCATCATATATATTGAGAATAACAGAGGGCCTAACACAGATCCCTGCGGCACTCCATAGTTTACTGGAGTTATGATCGATTTTTCTCCATTTAAATAGACAAAATGGTAGCGGTCAGATAAGTATGATCTAAACCAGCTTAATGCTTGTCCTTGAACACCAGTATAATTTTGTAGTCAATCTAAGAGTATTGTATGATCTATAGTATCGAACGCAGCACTTAGATCAAGTAAAACTAGTATTGAGATACAGCCTTGGTCAGAAGCTAAGAGTAAATCATTTGTGATTTTAATGAGCGCAGTTTCAGTGCTATGATGCGGCCTGAATCCAGACTGAAACTTTTCATAAATATCATTTTCTTGCAAGAAAGAGCCCAGTTGAGTGGACACAACTTTTTCTAGTATTTTAGACATAAAAGGTAGATTTGAAATGGGTCTATAATTTGCTAGATTATTATGATCTAATTGTGGTTTCTTAATGAGAGGTTTTATAACTGCCAGTTTAAATGTTCTTGGAACATGACCTAAAGATAAAGACGAGTTAATAATATTGAGGAGAGGCTCTTCCACTACAGGTAACACTTCCTTCAGTAGTTTAGTTGGTATAGGATCTAATAAACATGTTGTTGTTTTAGATGAAGTGATAAGTTTATTTAACTCTTTTTGTTCTATAGTTGTAAAGCACTGTAATTGTTCTTGCGGGGGGAAAATTGAGGCTGAATTATAAGGCGCGATTGAGGATTGAACGTTTACAATTGTGGTTCTGATGTTTTCTATTTTCTCAGTGAAGAAGTTCATGAAATCATTACTACTAAACTGTAACGGGATATTTTGTTCAGGTGACGTCTGTTTATTTGTTAGTCTAGCCACGGTGTTAAATAAAAACCTAGGATTGTTTTGGTTGTTTTCTATTAGTTTGCGGAGATGCTCAGCCCTGGCCGCTTTTAGGGCCTTTTTATAACGTGACATACTGTCTTTCCACGCGATTCTAAAGACCTCTAAATTAGTTTGTTTCCATTTACGCTCTAAATTACGGGTTTCTCTCTTTAGAACATGCGTAGTATTATTGTACCATGGTGCTTTAATTTTCTCTGTAACCTTTTTTAATCTAACGGGTGCAACAACATCCAATGTTCTAGAGAGAATGGTGCTCATAGTGCTAGTTAGTTCTTCTAGTTCATCTGTTTGTTTGGGTTCAGGCAGCAGCTGAGACAGATCAGACAAGCAACTCGAGAAATTATCTATGGTGGATGGAAGGATTGTTCTGCCTGGTCGAAAACGCGGCGCCGCATGACATATTACAGCAGTACGTAATATGCAAGTTACCAAGTAATGGTCAGTGACATCATCACTTTGTGGAATGATATCTATATCGGTTGGATCGGTTCCATATGATATAATTAAATCGAGTGTATGATTAAGACGATGAGTTGGTCCGGTGACGTTTTGTTTGACCCCAAAGGAATTTAATAAATCTATAAACGCAGCCCCTAACGCATCATTTGGATTATCTACGTGTATGTTAAAATCTCCAACAATTAATGCTTTATCTACATTGACCAATAGATCTGAGAGAAAATCTGCAAACTCTTTTAGGAAATCAGCGTAAGGCCCAGGCGGTCTATATACGGTAGCCAAGGCTAGAGATAATATGGATTTTTTTCTAACATCTAAGAGCGTAACATTTAGTACAAGTATTTCAAACGAAATAAACTTATAACCCGTTTTCTGAGTAACATTGAGAATATCTCTATAGACCGCTGCAACACCGCCGCCACGACCAATCAGACGGGGTTCGTGCTTATAGGAGTATCCTAATGGAGTAGACTCATTTAGACCGAAATAATCATTAGGTTTAAGCCAAGTTTCAGTAAGGCAAAGTACATCGAAGCTATTATCCGTGACTATTTCATTTACAATAACTGCCTTAGGTGTGAGTGATCTAATGTTTAGAAGACCTAGCTTTAGAAATTGTTTTTGGTTACTAATAGCAACATTTTCTGGTTTAATAACAATTAGATTTTTTCTAGATCCTGCAGTAGATTTATTATTTGATCTCACTAAACGAGGAATAGACACAGTTTCTATGCAATATTCTACACTATTTATATCAGTTAATTTGGTGCAGCAGAGACTATGATTTGAACTTTTGGTTACTAGTCAAAAGGTATTTAACATTTTGGAGATGTTATCTGACAGAAGATCCGATCCGAATCTGCTTGGGTGTAAGCCATCAGCACGGTAAAGCCTAGGACGCTCCCAAAACAGATTCCAATTATTTACAAAGAGCAGTTTCTGCTCATTGCACCATGATATTAACCATTCATTTAGCGCGAATAATCTACTAAACTTTTCATGACCTAGTCGGTACGTGGGAAGCGGTCCTGACACAATGATCGTTATATCAGGCGATGTGCTGCGTACCGTATCGATCAGATTCCTGAAGTCTTTCTTCAGAACCTCTGTCTGTCGCAGCCTGATGTCGGCCCCTCCCGCGTGCAGGACCACAGTTCCGACGCGCTCGTTCAGAATCTCGGGAACGTGAGCAGCGATTTCAGAAACACGAGCACAAGGAAAGCAGTGACTATGCACCTTACTTTTATTTAACGTAGCTTGTACGTGTCGAACGATGGAATCACCGATGATCACAGCATCGCGTTCTGTTTCGCTAAGAGGGGAGAAGCGGTTTTGTGTGGATATCTCGAAAACCGGGAGGGTCGGAGAGAGTTTTCTTGGTCTAGACCTGACTCGCGTCTTCCGCTGCGGAAATATCCAGGCTTCGTGGTGGTATGTTGGAGCCGGCGTAAACGAGACCATAGCTGATCGCGGCCTCGACGCTCGTGACCGATGCTGAGTAACGCACGGAGTAGACGAGGTCGGAGTCAGCGGGTTAGTAACGTTGATCATTGATTTGTGTGCAATTGCATCGGCGCGTGATGTTTCAAGAGCTAACCGCCGGTCTATCAGCTCGGCTTTTCTCACTAAAAGGTCGTGGATCTGTTTCTCAACAGCTTCCAGCTCAGACTGCAACGCGTGTAGCTCAAATGTATTCTCACCTGCACCAAAAGGTAGACTACTTACATCTGATATATTCGCCATTTTAACAGATGGACAGTAAGTTAAGTTAGCAACGACGCTACCAGTGATGCTATCAATATTAATACTAATTTATAGCTTAAGTCTTGGATATAATCCGTCTTTTTAGTGGTACGGGTGTGGAGTAGACGCACGATAGGCGAAAAAAAAAATGTTTGTTTATAAATGAGTGCGGAGAAGACGCGTTCAGCCGTGATCCACGGACGTAACCTATAAGAGTATCCAGCCTTGGATTTTACCAACTGAGTATCATTTAAACCATCTCAAACCATCTCAAACTGGTTCCTTGAACATTAACGGTGAGTTCACTAAACTCAAACGGCCTCCGCAGTCACCCAGATCTCAATCCTATAGAGCAGTTTTGGGATGTGGAGGAATGGGAGATTCACATCATGGACGTGAAGCCAGTAAACCTGCAGCAACTGTGTGATTCTTTCATGACAATATGGAGGAATCTCTGATGAATGTTTCTAGCAGCTTACTGAATCAATGCCATGAGGAACTGAGGCAGTTCTGAAGGAAAAGGGGTCCAACACGAGACTAACAAGGTGTATTTAATAAAGCAGCCGGAGAGTGAATTTATATCTGACAGGTAAAGCTGTTATTGTTCGAGAGTCTTATTTTGGACACTAGATGGCGCTAGTTAATAGTGGGATGTTATGTTTTATTTGATTAAATTTAAGTGTCATGTTCTGTTAACCATCTGCAAATTATACAAATTATAGTCAAGTTGTTGAAAGATGTATTTTTTTTATTGGATTTTGATTTAATTTAATTTTTTTCCCCTGAATAATAAGCATATTTCTTACACTTAATTGTAACATAGAAACATTCATGTGTTGCTTGTTACTACCCCCCCAAACAGAAAATAAAGAAATTATTAACAACCATCGACCATTTGCACACATAAATAACAATATTTCAACACTAAATCATACATATGCATTCTTAACATGACAGCTAAACATTGACACACAAGTAAGCTTACTATAGCTTTAACTTTTGTATAACAAATCTTGACTGCTAAAGCTAAAGTGAGACTGTGAGTCTTCATATGAGCAGGAATGGAAATAAAGCCCTTCAAAAACACAGTAATAAATGACACCTCAGTGCGTCTGTCAAACATTGAACACAAACATCCAGCAGGAGAAGATCATGCCAATCAAACCAGCAACAAATTAAACCACTTTTCTGAGCAGATGTAAATCACACCAGCTCAAACTGGCAGGAGCTCCAGAGGAAGCCGAACACAGCAGGCTTTATTCAACAGCCACATAGATTCATATATTTCTCAAATGAAGAGGCAAAATGTTTCTTGTTTGTTGTTGTTTTGTGGATTTGTTAAAAAGGAAAACATATAGGCTTTAAAAAGTCAGATCATTTGTTAAAAGTGCTTGTACATTCTTAAAGGGGGAGTTTCATTAGTCCGTCACTGAATATCACGCTTCAAAAACCTCAAAACTCAAACTAAAGAGCTGAGAGGAAACTACAGCGGTTCCTGTGAACGCGATCACACCGCTGGTCTGGTGCTTGAAGTCTGATCATCTTCTCTTGGCGATCGGCGCATACACCACATGATCCTCCTCTTTAGCATCCTGTCAAAAACACAATAGGCTATATTAAAATAAATCATGTTACAATATGCAGATATAAAACCAAATGTGTATCATAAAACTTCCAGAGACTCGCATTGTTTCCTTGCATTTGTTTTTTAATGCTTGAAAAATAATACTTGCTATAAAAATGTATTCCAGTACAAATGTCATATAGACAGAATTGTGTTGATTTCCCAAAAGCCAAGTAAGAATCACAAACGCACGTACAGTGTGTGAAACTGACAGGAAATACTTCATCAGAGGCTCATTATGAACACTGGAAATATTAACTAATGTTGATCTGATGGTAGAATGAGTGTCGGCAGTATTATGGCATATGTTTCCCGCATTGAATGTTGATCTTTATACATATTTAATATGGTGGTGTTTTGTGTTTTTGTCTGTATAATGATCTATCACACACTGGCACACTCACTGCTATAATCATACACAGATATAAATTAGTAATAAATGATCTTACCAATGTCTGTGCATTTCTTTTGTGAAACGTTGGCTCGACGTAGATGATTTCTTCTTCATGAGTCTCAACTGTTTCAATGACAGTATGTAATATAATAAATAGATGGATTAAAACTCAATGTTGTTAACTAGATCTGTTTCTTTATAACATAATGTAATTAAGGCTGCTGGCCTCATTGATCTGAGATTTTGCTCCTCAGTTTTTGAGTGAATAATCCAGTGCTAATTAAAAGAAAACAAGTTTGAATCCCATATTTGGTAATAATATAGCATAAAGAGAAAATTATAAACACATTTTTGGAGGCTGGTCATTTTTGAACAGGAACACCATAAGTGTAACAAGTACAAAAAGTATAATTTTTTTGGGCAGACGTTGTTATATCTTGTGTGAGCAAAGTTTTGGTCCAATGTGATAACATTAACATTTTCAGGAAAAAGAAAATCCTCTTCAGGTCAAAATGACCACAACTCAACATGAGGGTTAAAAGGAACTACACTATTAAAGAATATTATTAACACTCATTACTTTTACAAATTCAATAGCATTTATAATTTAACACTTGCCTTTTTTATCAGTTTTTCTACATTTCTTGTAGACTAAGAAGATCCCGACGACTGCAACAATCATAAGAGATCCAGCAGAGATCAACACTATCAGAGACACTGACACTGGAGGAACTATAGAGAGATAGAGACAGTTATTAGTGTGAGCTAGTGATAAGAGAACATCACAGTTAGTAGTATTTTGCTGATTTACATTTAAATTCATATCAAAATTTTAGTTTATTACATTTTACTGTGTGTTAGAGTAAAAAATAAAATGCTTGTGTTTTTATTTCAAGCTGAAAGGCGAGGTGAGTGGTGATGATATATATGTAAATATGAGTAACAGTCTGAGGTACGTATCAATAATCCATATAACAGAGATGTTTATGTTGAGTAAAAACAAAAGGAGGAACATAGTTCAACAATTAGGAATCAATGTTAAGCAATAAAATACTGGGCATTTGTTTTATCACCAATAATTGAAACAGCTCCAGTCTTTATAATCAGGTCAGTAAACACACACATATATCATCAGTGCTGTGGTACCTGCACATGTGTGACAGAGTGTGTTGATGTCCAGATGTGTGGTCTGGTTGCTGATGGGATTGTTCAGCACACAGCTGTAGGTGTTTTTATCCTGATATTCCACCTCCAGAGGTAGAGAGAGACTGATGCTGAGATCACACACACTGATGCTGGACAATACACTGATTCCTGCGTACCAGGAGAGAGTCGCATCACACACCTTCACCACTGATGAACACAGCAGTGAACAGTTCTGGTGTGATGATGATGAACAGTTTCTGCTGATGACAGGAACAGGTAGACGAGCTGAGAATGATTAGAAACAGCAGAATAAATCATAATATTAAATTCCTGTACCAGAAAAATTTATCTTGTGTATCTGATTCACGAGTTCCTTTTCCCATATAATCTTTAAGCTAATAAGGTTAAGCGTATTTGGCTTGCTGTCCGCAGTGGAGGGGCTCGAGGAAGCAGCTTCAACTCGAGTTTAGATAAACCCCTCAGTGGGACTACTATTGCTCAGATGATGAGTATGGTAGCAAGATGCCTATATTATGTTGGTGGAGTTAGAGAGGTGGAGGGACACCAGAACAGCTGATGCCAGAGTAAAGTCAGCGGCTGCTTATATGATCTGCAGTTCATTGAAAGGTTAGATAGGTTCACTCCTCCTGAAATTACGTTGTGAACTTCACTAATAATGAGGAATATAGAGATTGTTTATCTTAGATTTTACTATTTTAAAACTGAAAAATTATATATCTAGGAAAGGTCTACTTCAAACCGATTAAGAAATTAAGGAAACCAATATTTAACTCACCAAAGACAGTGAGACTGAAACTCTTGATCACACTGCTCATCTGTAGTTGATAATCCCCAGCATGTTCAGTTCTGGTGTTTGTGATGGTCAGAGATCCAGTTTGATTGTCCAGCTTCAGTCTGTCTCTGAATCTCCCATCAGGAACATCATCATATACAGTGATTCTGTCGTCCATTACATTGATTTCAGCTATTAATGTGTTTTCATCTCCAAACCTCCACAGAATCAGATCATCATCCTTCATTTCAGTAAGATCAGAGTTTAGAGTGACTGAATCTCCCTCCATCACTGACACTGACTTCACTGCATCTGTGTCAGCACACACTCCTGGAGAACACACAGAGGTAAACAATTTTACACAAAAAAAAGGCCATTTGCAGTCAGAGATTCTGATTGTTCCAAAATGTTTGCTCACTGATTTTGCTAAACACAAAAAACATCTAAAACTTTTTTTAATTATTTAAATTTCGAATTATGTCCTACATTGAGATTGTAAAACTATATTTTCTTCAAATACGTTAATGTGATATTCACATGTCGTTTTTTTTTATTAATTTAGTGAGCTTATTAATAAGCTAACTGAATCTGTCCATTACGTGATCTGTAATGCCTGAATCCAAAAGATCATGAATCTAACTTATTATTTTGAATATAAAACAAAGCATGAACTAAATCAGTAAAAACATTGCTTCAAAAATGCATTAAAAATACATTTGTATCTTACCATCCAGATGCCACAAACACAAGCTGAGCAAAACACCAACATGAACCATTTTCTTTGATCGCTGTAACATTATAATGTAAATCTTTGAAAGCTGTCTGTCTTGAACTGTGAATTGTGTGTGTGTGTGTGTGTGTGTGTGTGTGTGGATCCTCCCCCATCAGGACTCGACCACCCTTTACTGACCACACACTGGAATTCACTTTAAAATTACACATCAAGAATCACTGTATAGCGGCAGAAAACATGCTATACCACAGGAAGCTGATACATGATTTGGGCAGGTTATTATTTTAGTATTTTGTTATTCTCTCTCTCTCTCTCTCTCTCTCTCTCTCTCTCTCTCTCTCTCTCTCTCTCTCTCTCTCTGTGTGTGTGTGTGTGTGTGTGTGTGTGTGTGTGTGTGAGTAGGAAGAATACATGTATGGATGTAAATATAACTTCATATGTGATGTGTTACATATTTAAGTGTCTATAAGTGATGAATGATATGAGTCAGATTAATGTTCCCTGTGACTCTTATTTGACTGTTTCTGAAACATCAGTGTCTTTTATCAGTATCAGTTTTCGTGAAAAAGGAAGTCTGATGGTGAGGTTCATTAACAGGAGAGAAAATAAAGGCACTCTTCTTTGCCCACAAACATCTGAAACACACACATCAGTGTGCCTAACATTAACACACAAAGATTTTCCATCCATCGGGTCAATCTACTTTTTCTTTTTTAAATAAATGAGACCGCAGAAGTTTCACTTTGACTCGGTTGCTGGTGTCACATTCGGTGAACCGTGTTCATTCTCAGCGCTAGAAAAGGACATGCGCTGTTTTCTGTGAAGCTGTGGTTAAAACATGTGTATATGTTCGAATGCTACCATAGTGGGGGAGTGTGGGGGTGTGGGGGGTCTTTCTCACTGAAGCTGTCTTGACTTGTGTAGCAAATGCATGTAAAACATGCATGAATTGAAAATGTGTACCTTATGTGATAAGTTGCTTTAGACAAATGTCTCATGCATCATCACACACATTTACAGGATAAAGTTAGGTTACTATTGCATCCTAACATCCTAAGTACATGTAGTTAATTAATATTACTCAGTACTTATTTTAATAAGTAGACAACAATGTAACTACGTCACCTTAAAATAAAGTGTAACCAAACTGATTGCTCACCATCTAATCTCCCCAGACCATAAGATTTAGCCGTGTGAGGAGACGATCAACGATTTGACTGGTCATGATGTTTTGGCTCATCGGTGCACACCATACTGGGAATGAAGCCCTGTAAAGCTCTGAGGTTGAGCTGGAAACAGCGCCATCTACTTTTGCATGTGAGGCAGTGTGTTGTATCAAGTACTGAGGGCAATTTAAACTATTCCGTATGTATCGTTTCTGAAAAAATCTGATGGAAGGCAATTAAGTTTCGTTATCTGTTAAAATAACGTTAAAATCTATTAAAATAAATAATAATAAGTTTTAATGTGGTTGGTTGAAAATCTTGAAATATGTGGAGTTTTGGGTACTTTGAAAGTTTTCAAAGCAGAATGTTATGTTTAATTTATCAATAAAAAAGAAATGTTTTTGTAATAAATACACACACACACACACACACACACACACACACACACACACACAATCTGTGTGTCAGGAAATAAAAAAATAAACGATACACTATAAAGTAGAATTATTTTTATTGATAAATGAATCATAACATACTGCTTTGAAAACATCCTGCATATTTCAACCAACCTAATAAAACTTACAACTTACGCAATTTAACAGAAAACGAAACTTCATTTGAAGGGGCGTGATTTTCTCAGAAACGATACAAACCTGGATGCGGAATTAAGTAAAAAAATAAATAATAATACTCGATATAACACACTGCCTCACAGGCATCACTAATAAATGGTATTACATAAATTTCCACATATAGGCTACAATATACAAAAGTGTATTTAAGGCCTATATCTTAACTGTGATATCATGATCCAACACTTTGCAACTCCGCCTAC
Organism: Abramis brama; assembly: GCF_963993115.1. Classification (NCBI taxonomy): domain Eukaryota; kingdom Metazoa; phylum Chordata; class Actinopteri; order Cypriniformes; family Leuciscidae; genus Abramis; species Abramis brama. Next base: position 37,031,922 of record NC_139968.1, read on the forward strand.
AGAGTAAGAAATAAAGGCACAGTGTTTACTATCGCTTTCTTTACTCTGGAACATCTCTGCCACTCCTGAACTGCTGCTCCGTGTCCTGCTGCTGTCCTCCACCATCAGGACTTGCACACACTCCGGGGATACGACGATGCAGCAAAATATAACAGCAATAATAAAATCCAAATAAAAAATGGGAGGTTATCGTGTGCTCACTCTGTTTGTTTTTCTCGTTGATGGTAAGTCGCTTGACTTTGTTTTTTAATTTTTGATAGGCAATGCATTGACATGCTTCTAGCAAATGCATTAATGTTGAAAATGCATGAATTGAAAGTGATAGGCTATGTGTGATGTCAGTTGCTTTGGATAAATGTCTCTGCCGAATGCATAGGTGTCGATGCATCACACACATGCACAAGTCACTCCATGAATTGCATCCTAATTCAGTGTTTAAGGTCGCGCAATGCTTAAGTTTTTTTTTTTTTTTTTTTTTTTTGGCGAGCTTAGTGACAGAATCAGTCAGCACTCCAGTCAGCACTCCCTTTGTTCTCTGTCTTAACCCGTTTGACCAGTTCTGCCACATAACCAATTTAACACATTAAATGCTTTTAATGTATTATGTAAAGAAATTATTCCCTATCTCCCCTTGTTCTGTGCCCGCAAGTGATTGAACAAAATAGCAAACTTATAGTTTGCTTTTGATCACGTGGTTGTCCTCGATACTTTTCTTAATATAGCCTACAGATGAACTCGAGCCTCTGTTTCACACCACTAATAAATGGTCTTCACTGGTTTAGACCTGAATAACCAAACTTAAGTGTTTAAACTCTTTCAAAAGCAAACAGAGCTGGCTGCGCAGTATAGGCCTAAACCAGGAAACAAGTCAGGCTGGTTTATGATGTTTATCAGTATATAAGTCCAATATGTTCACCTTGAATCATGACTGGACGGAAAGACATTGATATCTTACTTGTTAATCATTATGAGTTGACATATGCATAGGTTTGCCCCAACTTCAGAAATAGTAGGCCTATTTAATACAGAAGAGGATTAGGGCCAAGCAACAATTAAAAAAACAATAAAAAAAAACATTATAGTCAGTCATTATAATTATAGTGAATTATTCTCATTATAATATATTAGTTATCATAATTATAAAAATAAACCATCAAGTTTAAAGTCATTATAATCCGAGATTAAACTCATTACATTTCTAGAACAAAAGTCGAAATACAATGTTGAGGAAAAAAAAACTAATCAAATTTTGAGAATAAAGCCATTGTTTTGAGAAAAAATACTATAATGATGACATAATGACTTTAATCTCAAGATGGCTTTATTTATTTTTTTATTATTGCTTGATCCTAATTTTCTTCAGTAATAGTAATAGTTCTGTATGAAGGATTTTAATATGAGGCTGTAAAAATCTACATTTCTTTATACACAGATATCTTTATGATATAAGATCATCTGTCATTGGCTTTCTCCTAATCAAACACATTGCTGTGTTTTGATGTGTTTAAGTAATTTTTGTTCATCTTTCTCTCCAGGTGTGCTTGCTGACACCTCTGGATTGTACTTGGTGTCAGTGACGGAGGGAGATTCAGTTCCTCTAAACACTGGTGTTATCAAACAACAACGCGACAAGATGCTGTGGTATTTCAACGACACTCTCATAGCCCTGATCAACGGAGAGCCCGGTACTAGTTGTCTGTATGATGGAGAAGACGGGAGATTCAGAGACAGAGTAGAGGTGGACTATGAGACCGGATCTCTGACCATCAGAGACATCACAACTGAACATGCTGGACGATTTGAAGCAAATTTCATCCAAAGCAAGAGCTCAGGAACCAGCCAAAGCTTGAACCGAAACAGCAAGTGTGACAGCACAAAAATCACCAAAAAAATTAGCAACATCGGCGACACCATACAAACATTCATCGTCTCCGTCAGCAGTGAGTCTCTCAGTCATTTTCCTGCAGCACTCTTGACATCTGTGATTGTTTGAATGTCAAAACTGTCACATTGTGTCGCATTTCTGGTTTGGCAAGTTTAGACTGACGCTGTTCACAAACCTTCTTAATAATCCAACATTAAAAATATTATAATTAGTCCTAAAAGGCTCTTTTTCTGACTGCCAATTTATATCAAACACTATTATAGTTGATCACTATGGCTGGTAATGTTTCTTATACATCATATTAATAATGAGACACTGCAGGGAGTATCTTCCTTGTTTTTAAATTTGTAAGATATTTTAAAATCAATTGTTGTGTGCTTTTATTAATTTCGTTACTTTTATTCTCTTGTATTTTCCAGCTCTGTCTGTTCCTGCCAAAATCGATGACAGATCGTACGAGACAGGGGAGGAAAAAGAGTGTGACAGGAGTATGTTTCCGTCTCCCTTCATTGTTTCCAGTCATGTGAAAAAGTTGGTGTGTTTGTGCTGAAAAGCTGTTTTCGGATAAAATGTGGCGCTGTGCGTTATGGTCAAACACCTCCACTTTGGTCTTGTCTGTCCAAAAGACATTGTTCAAGAAGTCTTGAGGCTTCTCCTGGCAACCCTCCCAAACATGCCTTACTTGTCCAGTCATTTTCCAATTGCACTGTCATGAACTTCATCAGTTCACATGCTAACTGAGGCCTGTAGAGTCTGAGGTGTTGCTCTTGGGTGTTTTGCAATTTCTCTGATCTTTGGGTGAATTTCCTGGAACGTCCACTCTTGAGAAGATTGGCAACTGCCTTAAATGTTTTCTACTTGTGAATAATCTTCCTTACTGTATAGAATAATGGACTTCAAATTGTTTGGCAATGGCCTTGTAACATATCATAGATTAATGGCAGCAACATTTATTTCTCTAAGGCTATGTTCAGACTGTAGGTAAATGTGGCCCAAATCCATATTTTTATGGCACATGTGACTCATTCATGCGACTTTTACGCCACTCTAGAGCAACATTCATTGCATTTCTGTGTTCATGGGAGTCACTTAAAAAAAATGTACATACCTGAAGTATTACAGTGATAGCTGTAGATACAAGCAAAACTTTATAAATGTTTCGAAACTCTCCCCTCTTTTTTCATATCCTCGTCTTTGTTTTTTTTTAATTCGCTGGCTTCCTTGGCAGATCATGCTATACATAACTGCATAATCGCTTACTTTAATGTCCTCTGTGTTTCCGTATGACAGCATGCTGCGTGACGTCTTTTTATCGTTACTTTTTGATAACCAGTTCCTGAATGATACCCACTTCATTTCTATGGAAGGGTTTAAGGGTATATCCTTGGTTTTGCATTTATTATGTCCCAACACATAAAACCACAGAATTCAATGAGGGTGTCATTAATTTTTTTCAATTACTGTATCAGATTCACTCCCACTAATGACTGTCTGTGTTTATCTGTTCCAGGTTCAGGTCTGAATACAGTTTATGTAGCAGTGATATGTGCTGTTGCTGTTCTGATGTCTGTAGCTGTAGCTGTTGGTGTGATATATCTTCGTCGCAGGAGGTCCACAAATGGCAAGTGTCACCTACATATACTATAGTAAAAGGAAAACAACAACTTTATTATGCAAAATTAGCATTTAATTGTGTGTGTGTTTTCCTCTTACAGCAGAAGCCGAGAAAAGCAAGCTTCAGCAACTTTTGAAAGTCTAAATATGAGGTAAGATACTAAACTACTGTAGTAGAACATTCTCATAAAAATACAGTATGGTGCAAATGTCTTGGCATGTTACAACATTCACAAAAATGTACCATTTAAAAATAAAAAAAGTTATGTAATGAGACAGACAAAATAATGTGAATTAATGCTTTAAAATCAACTGTTGTACTTGAAATTGACTTGTTGTGCATTAAATAAATATATATCTGCAGAGGATCTGTGAAAGAGCAGACGCGACTCTTCGTTCTTCTCATTTCATCCTGTTTTACAGGTTAACAGTAATCTGTCAGCCGTGGCCTGCAACAAATACAGTATGCACATCAAACACCACAGACGATCATGGAATCTGAGTGAAATGCATAATCTGGAGTGAAAAATATACACATATCTGAACAACAATCCAAACAGAATGAGCAGTAGTGTAAAAATGAAGTAACCAGAGTAGTCACCAGCAGGAATCACAAACATTTTATGAATTTTATGAGCGTGTGAAACATTTTTAACAACAATACAGACAAAAAGCACAGAAGTAACATGACAAAATAGTAAACAGTTAAAAAAATAGTAAAACATTATTAATAATAATATTAAAAAATATGTAAAGCAATGGTTGGGTTTGTCCATATTTTACCCAATATTTGACCCATATTTGAGTTGAAACAACCCAGTATGCAGATGACACACAGATCTACTTAGCTATATCACCTAACACTGCAGCCCCATTGACTCCCTGTGCAAATGCATTGATGAAATTAACCACTGGATATGGGATTTTAGGTAATATAATCAGACTAATTTTTGGATTACTTTAGACCTATCTTGTTTATAACATTGATTTAAAAAGTATAATCTTCTACCATGGTGAAAATAATTAGAAGAGAAAGAACATTTATGAAGTTAAAAATGTAATCATAAAAACTTTACTTATAGTTAATAAAAATAGAAAAAAGTTATTTAAATATGTTATTTGTTTATGCTGTAGCCTACTCTATTTTCTATTTAATTAGTCACCTGACTGTTCTTCTGAGTGTGCAATTTCATAAATCTTTTGAGAACAGAAACGGAGAATCAATTAATTCTGAATAATCCCCTGGCATTTTGAGAAAAATAAGTAACCATAGTTAATTTCAAAATTATTGTATTCTAATTATGTGCATCTAAAAAGTATTACAATGTAATTACAAGTGCTTCATTTTTGGAATCTGATTACATTGTAAAAACATTTGTGTAATTTTAACTGTAACATATTGTTAAATTGTACAAAAACAAAACAACCCTGTTTATAAGTTCAAAAACTGTAAAATATCAGACATTTCATGTAATCTTTACAGTTAAATTCTGTTAAATGTACAGTTTTTAGAAGTAAAAAAGGAAAAGCAAATAATAATTTACAGCGAAAAACTGTAAACTGGCATTCCCAGAATTCCCTGTGTAAAAGTTTCTTTTAAAGAATTATGGTTCTTTACAGTTTTTGTTATCAGTTATGGACTGTTGGGATTTATGTTATTTCTTCTGTTGTTTAATGCATTATTCAAGTGTTACCATGATTGTGTTTTGTGTTTGCGTGAATGACCTTCTACTGTACACACTAGTGTAATTCAGCTTGTTGAAAAGCTACTTCTTCATGAGGCTTCCTCTTTCACCACCTGCATTATTATCTATCAGTATGTGTTAAAGCTAAAAAATAGTTTTTATTAGCAGTGTGCGTTGTTGGATTTACCGATTTAATTTGCAATTTGCTTTAATTACAATTTATACTGTCGAATTTACAGGTTGTTCTGTAAATATGTTTACATTTTTACTGCATTTTTTACAGAATTATTCAGACAACCACAGCTTAACCACAACTTCAATACATTTGACCTCAATACATTGCAGATGTTCTCACTGATAAACCGACTGAATATAAACAGATCACTTATATCATCAGAATCAAGTCATTTAGAGATACCAAGGGTTTACTCAAAGCAAGGAGAGTCTGCTTTTATTATGCCAGCTGCAGCTGAATCCAGCTTCCAGAAGAGATCAGATGTGCTCCTACAGTATCACATTCAAATCCAGACTCAAAACACTACTGTATGTCCGACTGATTGCACTTTATCTTATCTATGTATCCTTCTCGTCATTTTTAACTGTTTTGATGCATTTTAAAATTGTACACATAAAATATCTACACCATTCCCACTGACCAAATAGAAATCTCATTCATAGATGACAGATGTGCTGATTTTCAGAGATTCTGAAACCGCAAACAACGCTGTTTGTTTCTCATTTTACCAGCTGTGATTTCTGGTTTTCTTTCAGATGAGAACCCAACAACATCAAAATCACATTTATTGATTTGGCGGAGTATAAGAAGCGTATAAAAGGTTGGTTTTGGGTTAGTTAAGGTTGTGTGGAAGTTAGCAGCTCAGTTTACTCATTTCATTTTTACTATTTTATGTGACAAAGGTGCAAAATGTTCAATTCATTTCATACAATGTCGTACAAAAATGGCAACTCATGTTATTGGGTTGAAAAGAACCGCAGAATCTGCCAAGAAATGAATCTGTCACTGTGACACTGTTTTCTTCTAAATAACATATTATAAATACTGCAGATTATGTGACTACTTTTAAGTCCAGATTGATAAAGTATCTGTTTAGCTGAGCAGTGATAACTAAACTGAAAGGAAACTCAATACAATGAAACATAACATGTGACAGCATTGCTAGCATTAAAAAACAAAATTACTGGTCAACTGGTGAGTAGCCATGTTTCATACACTGAGCAATGCTGTTTTTACTCACATTTGCTACTTATTAATATTAGGCAGATTTTTCTTAAAATTCCCTGTAATACAAAGCTATTTTTTAGGACAGCATTTTATTATTCTTTCTCTGAATGTCACTTCAGTTTTTTGGGATGATTGGTCATACAGGGTAAAACTAGAGCAAACCTGAAAAATATCTTGCTGAAAATAAAAACACACTTTTATATACATGTTAATGGTAATATTCTAGTTATTCTCACCAATCCCAAATCTCAAGCACAGACTCCTGGTGAAAGTGATCACACAGCTGGATCTTGAAGACATCTTCTGACATCGGCATACACCACTTCATCCTCCTCTTTAACATTCTGTTCAAAACACAAGATAATAATAATAATAATAATAATAATACAACATTTGAAACCATTAAATGATGTTAAGTTTGAGTTCAGTTTTTTCTAATATCTGATCAGGTCCAGCTTCTTGCTACTCTTAACGTGAAGCAGCTTGAGATGTCTGTTTCATCGACATACTACATTTATACATGCAAATATCTAAAATTCTATTACAGTGGATATTAATGACAGACTGAAGTGTTTAGAGGCTGTCAGAAATCAAATTCTTATAATGCCATATGACAGTAATACCAATTTTTTTTTAAATACCAATTTCAAATGTCATGAAAAATCTGTTCTGATTTGTTTTTGTGTAAATGTAGCCTTATTAAAGCTAGTTTGACTATTAAAACTAGTTTAAAAGCAGCAGAAATACAATGCATTTTTGTCACATTCATTTCCTTTTTTGTCAGAAAAAAAAAAATCAGTATACACAACTCCATGAAACAGTTTTAAAGAATGCAAGTTGTGGAAATGACATGATCTAGGACCTTTACAGTGCGTGCCATTGCAAAGACTTCACTTCTATCCTTCACAGCCTCGTTTCAATCTGCATGGCATCTAACCTGACTAAGGTCTATTAGGGCTAAACATATACATTTTTAGCATTACTTGTAATAATACTTGTTTAAAACTCTTGCCTTGATCAGTTTTTCTACATTTCCTGCAGATGCAGAAGATCACGACTGCAGCGACAATCATCAGAGATCCAGCAGAGATCAACACTATCAGAGACACTGAGACTGGAGGAACTGAAGGAGAGGAAAAGAGAGACAGTCATTAATGTGAGTGAATGTGTCTGATCTCCAACAGAAGACAGAGATCAGGTCAGTAAACACACACATATATCATCAGAGCTGTGGTACCTGCACATGTGTGACAGAGTGTGTTGATGTCCAGATGTGTGGTCTGGTTGCTGATGGGATTGTTCAGCACACAGCTGTAGGTGTTTTTATCCTGATATTCCACCTCCAGAGGTAGAGAGAGACTGATGCTGAGATCACACACACTGATGCTGGACAATACACTGATTCCTGCGTACCAGGAGAGAGTCGCATCACTCACATTCAACACTGATGAACACACCAATGAACATGATGATGAAGAACAGTGTGAAGAGTTACTGATGATGACAGGAACAGGCAGACGAGCTGAGAAAGATTAGAAAAATCAGGATCAATCATATCAGTAAATAAGACGGCTCTTTTTGACAATTTTAATATGTTGAGAGAGTTTCTGATGTCATTTACAATCAATAGACTACTGTGATTCCAGATTTTAAAAAACTAAAATATTTGAGATGCCAACTTCATGATAATTAATCAAAAAGAAAGTGTTCAATAGGCTGAAAAGGAAAGTCAAAAATATGTGTGTATCTCAATATTTATAATTTTAAGATTGAAAAATCAACTATTTAGGATTTATGCACTTTAATTATAAAAATGATTTAACTCACCGTAGACGGTAAGACTGAAACTCTTGCTCACACGATCTTTGATCTCTAGTTGATAAACTCCAGTATGTTCAGTTGTGGTGTTTGTGATGGTCAGAGATCCAGTTTGATCATCCAGCTTCAGTCTGTCTCTGAATCTCCCATCAGGAACATCATCATATACAGTGATGCTGTCGTCCAGTACACTGATTTCAGCTATTAAAGTGTTTTCATCTCCAAACCTCCACAGAATCAGATCATCATCTATTTCAGTAAGATCAGAGTTTAGAGAGACTGAATCTCCCTCCATCACTGACACTGACTTCACTGCATCTGTGTCAGCAAACACTCCTGGAGAACAGAGTCACAGATTAAGGATCCCAGATAAATTAAATAGACCAGTTTTTAACTCCAATGAAGAACAGCAGCACAGAGACAAAACTAGCTGAGATTAATATTTTTTGTGATGTTATTTTTAGTTATCAATACACTGTTATCACAATACAGGCGATATGTGGGAGGAGCCACACGGGTGATCGTGTCTCATCTTAAATCTGATTGGCTCCTTCAGTGTCTCTGCTCTGGAGAATGAAGGGTTATGGGAAGCCAAATAGTGCAAATCAGGAAAAGTGATTGAAAAACACTCCACTAATGTTTCATAGAGAAACATACTTGAACTAAAAGACCCAAATGAACAGCCCTTAAAGCCCTTGACTTTACTTTGTACTTGCACATATGAAAATATAAAGTTCTCTCTCAGTTTCAAAATTTAGTATTAATGTTTCATTGTCATTTTTTTAATTAAGAAACGTCTCGGTTGCGTATGCAACCCTCGTTCCCTGAATAGTTAGGGAAAGTTAGGCTTTTTTTTTTTGCCAATCTGCAAAAAAATGTCTTACCAATAGCTTTTTTTACCATGTGTTCCTATAGGTGTCTAACACCTCCCAATTTATCCATGGCCAAATCCTCGGGGAAACGCCTGGAGAGGCAATCAAAGTTGGGGTGCCCAGACGGCCTGGGTAAAAATAATGAATTTTTTTTTAACCAATATTACCTTTTGAGATGTCCAACTAGGGTTTTTTAGGAGTGCTGAATCTATCCCAGCCATTAGTTTTGAGTAAAATGACTCAAAGTCCATACAAAAATCCATAAAAAGTTGTTTTATTGAACAATTACAAAACAAAACTTACTAAATAAGTTTAAAATTTAACAAACCTCATCCAACTCCCCTTCATCTTCCTCACTCCTGTTATCATCTGGCTGGTTGATGTTCTGGCAAGAGTTACCATGACAGTTCCCACAAACAGAAATACGCTTAACGCCTTACGCTTGCATCAGGAACTGGTGCATAACCTTGTTCTCCTTGTTTCCATCCATACTCAAGGACATCCAGTGATGGACTTTGTAGCAGTAGCCGATCTCTGGTCTGGAGATATGCCCGCAGAGAGTGCTGTGCTGCAGCTCCTGTAGTCAGAGGCAGTTTCTCAGGCTTGATGCTCCCGGCTGCGGCCCACTTGCTGAAGATATCAAATCTTAAGTCTTCCAAATCTTCAGGTGGATTTCCGCAGAATGTGAGCTTGAACAGTTCGCAGCCAGCTTTGATGATGTCACTTTTCTTGGCTCTGATGTCATTGAACACATCCATGGCCCCCTCTGCTTTGTCAGAGCTTGGTGAGCAAAGTTGGTTTGCTAAACCCAGAAATTGCTGACACGGTATCGCATCCAGAGAAGCTGTGTAGGAAGATCAGGTATTTACGGTATCTCTCAAGGAGGGCCTCCTGGATCTTTCCGACATCTTAAGATGTGTCGTACAGAAGGGGAAGCGAGAGATTAACTGGTTTTGATGTATTAGAATATTGTGCAAAAGTTCATTTATTTCAGTAATCAGATATTCTAATTTTTCGAGTTTCACATTGGTTCTTTAAGGTTTGCATAAATTCCATTCTGCTGTTCTCATATTTGATTTCAGTGTCATTTGCTATAACAGGCATGAACTAATAAGTGAATTCTTAATTTGGTTGTAAAAATTTGCAATATTTCTATAACCACTTAGAAAGAAAGTTTAAATTTATTTTTTTATATCGAAGGGGTAACTAAATACAGTGCATAAGTGCAGTTTGGAGTCCCATTAAAGAAAGTGATAAAAAGTCTGTTTTGGCATTTTAGTTTAAGTATAGATGCTCCCTTATACGTTTATTATAGCAGAACCATGATTATTGATTACCATTTGTGTAACAGAAATACCAGAGTTAAACTGTTTTTTTTTATAGCAAAACCATGGTTAATTTGTGTGTACTATGGCTTTTTGGAACAATAATCCGTATGATCAGTGAAGTTTAATAGCCGTAAATCTGTTGTGTTCTTCCGCATTCCAAAGCCTGCCAAAGTGTCACACTTCCCTGCACCAATAATCTGTTATAGCATCACACCTCTCTACACCAATTATCATCTTTATTATAAACCAATAAACGTTAAGGTGGGCGGGGCGGCACGTGTCACTCAGCCCAAAAGTGACGTCACACTTGGATGTGGGCCGGGTTGGATCTATGGTTGGATGTCCACCGCAGGATGCAGCGAGCTGTACTTGTCCTCCCCTTTCCTCTTCTCACACAGCTTCTGTGCACAGCATCTTCTCAGCAAGCAGGGGCGCCTGCAGCTGCAGCTGGGGGCTCCAATTTGCCAATTCCCCACACAGTGAAATGATAGATAGCTTTTTTTTTTCTTTTTCTTTTTTGTTTAACTGCTCGTGCCGCCCCCCATGTGTCATGAAAAAATTCGCTCGTGCCAAAAACCGCTACTACTCTTTGGAGAGATGAGTCAGTATATCTGTAATTCGGACAGCCTGAGCTGCAGGGGCATGTCTAGAGCATTTTCAGTGGGGGGGCCATGCTGGGGCACTGCCTCCAAACGGGGTGGCCGCAAGTGACCCAAAAAAAAAAGCTAAATTCTACAGTACATTACGTAAATCCTATTGATTTTTTTTTTTTTTACTTGATTACTTACTTGTAAACTTGTAAATTACTTGTAAGTTACTTGTAAACAAATCAGCACATTTTTGATTAATTTAGTTTTTTTGTCACCCCTGTAATCCATTAAGTTAAATTTGAGAACCAGTGTTTATTATTTTTTGTGTTTTCATAAAACTAACAAGTTTATAAAATAAAAGCAATTTTAATAATGAGCAATTTTAAAAACCTTTTCTTTTAAAGTTTGGCCATTACAATACAGTAGTTTTATTCACAATCTCTTTCAAATAATAATAAATAAATAAATCCCCCCACTGTAATAATTCAAATGGTTTGGCCAAAACATCATAGTGTTTCATTCAACATTTCTTTCAAGTTAATTTACAAAAAAGCTGAGTAACACAGAGTTAAAGTTTTAGCACTGTAACAGTTCAAATGAAAACACCACAGTTTAAAAATAAAATATAGAACCATTACATTGTGCTCTGCTAGTCTTTAGTTTAGAAACAATAAACAGTCGAAAAAGAAAGAAGGCAGACCTCAACTAAAACAGCTGGATTTGTCTGTTTCGGTGGTGACTGGCAAACCGTCTAACAAAATTACGGTGCTTACGGTGCGTGTCCACTGGCACGGTGCGAGTGGAGCGGAGCGAACGTTTTCAATTCATTCCTATGGAAGTCGAGCTTCACGCTCGCGCAGTTGCATTTTGAGATTGACAGCGGACCGGAGAAAGCGTTGAGAGCGACCGAGAGCGTCAAAAGGTTGGACAGTTCTCGACAAAGCTTGTCTATTTCTAAATGTAATCGCGTGCATCGCTGATGATACTGTCCGTGTGTTGAAAAATACTTCGATTAAACACCCTCGCAACAGACACACCCCAGAGCGGAGACGTTACAGCGTTGCCAGCGGCACTGAGCGGACTTTTGCCGCTGTAGTGGACACGCACCGTGACTCCAAGATTACTGTGTCTGTCATGAGTCATGGTAGTGCGTAAATGTGTTTTTATGAGCTTAAGTGCAGAGAAGCTGCGCTCACAACTTGCAACCGTTGTCTCCCTGGCGCTGCACTTCTTTGAATCGCGAACTTCATTAGTCTATAAACTGAATGGCCGTAAAATGAACCAATCACAAGACATCTTATAGGGGGGGCCAATCAAATTTCAGGGGGGGCCGGTGCCCCCCCTGGCCACCACGTAGACACGCCCCTGCTGAGCTGTCCTGCCAGTCCTCTGATCACTTCGACTTTTTAGTTGACAAAAATATAGTAGGCTAGCCCAGGGGTTTTCAAAGTGGGGGCCGCGGCCCCCTGGGGGGCCGCCAGGGGGCGCCAGGGGGGCCGCAGCAAGTTGAAAAAAAGTGAAAAAAAAAAAGAAGTAAAAAAACGTTAAAAAATAAATATTTGCTAATATGAGTATTGTTATCAAATAACATAATTTGTTGCATAGCCTATCTGAACATTATACTTTCAATGCTAATCTTTTAGAGATGAACTGATTAATCGGCTAGTGACAAGAATTGGCCGATTTTCACGTGATTTTCAGTCTGACATATGCCGATTCAAATGCACTCGGGCGCGCATGAATAACATCGCGCAACATCAGCATCACACATGCACACAGAACGCACATGTAGGAAATCTTGTGAATTACGGCCGTTTCAGACCGCGAGCGGCGCGTGAGCAGCGCGAATTTTTTTCGGCGTGCATGTTCAGTGAGTGCATTCACACCGCGAGCAGGAGCAGCGCGTGAGCGTCAAGCAGGAGCGTCGCGTGAGCAGTAATGAAGCGGAGGGTTTCGGCGCCGAGTCTATTTTTGCTGCGCTGCTCACACTCAATTAAAGTGAAAGCACACTTTTGATGGACAAAATAAATATGATTTCACACAAAAAGTAGCCTACCTAAAATGCACATAATTTGCATGTATAGTGTGTTTGAACAAGAACTGGATTAGGCTATGTCAGAAAAGAAAATGAAGACAAAAATATTTATAGAAAATGTATCCATTTAAACTTGTTTTTATTAATCAGTTTGAGTAAAAGTCGTGTTTTAATATATATATATATATATATATATATATATATATATATATATATATATATATATATAAAATATTTGTGTGTGCTGTAAAGTGGTTAGAAAAAATTAAATCAGAATCGGCTAAAATCTGTGTCGACAGGTCAAACTCAATGAAAAATCGGAATCTGCCTTGAAAATTGTAATTGGTGCATCTCTATAATCTTTCTGATTGGCTGGTATCAAACACCATCACATCCCACTGCGCAATGTGACGTCGTATTGACGTCATTTTCATGTAATTTTTGGACGTCCAAATTTGGTCCATTGAAGGGGTTGTTTTGTAACGCCAGGCGACGTCTTTTTTCGACGTCCATCCACAAAAGTTTGTTTACAATAAATCGCGCTCAGTGCTCACACACACACACACACACACACACACACACACACACACACACACACACACACACACACACACACACACACACACACACACACACACACACACACACACACACACACACACACACACACACACACACACACACACCTTGCTTTACCTGGGACTCGAACTCGTGATCATCTGCTCCACGTGCCAACGCTCTACTGTTTGAGCTACAGAGAGAGTGAGATAATTTAAGATAATTTAAAAATAGGTTCGGCGCTTGGATCACGAGCATCTTGCAGTACATTTAAAATATTTTAAATATAATATTTTAAATATTTTAAAAATTTATTACATTTTAAATATAGCGATTTGGAAACGTGGATGGAGCAGTGAATAGGTTCATTACACAGCAAAATGACACGACAAACTCTCGTTTTGGAAAAGAGCTCTTCATTTGTAAATTAAAAAAATTATAATAATCATGTAAATTTCCTGCACCTGTCATAGACGTCCAAAAAATTACCCAGTTCAGGTCCAATGTTGAACGTAAATATGACGTCCAAGTTGGGTCATGGTTGGACGTCCAAATAGTGGACCTAGTTTGGACGTCGAAAAAAATCACCCAGTTCAAAGGTCCAATGTTGAACGTCAATATGACGTCCAAGTTGGGTCATGGTTGGACGTCCAAATAGTGGACCTAGTTTGGACGTCGAAAAAAATTACCCAGTTCAAAGGTCCAATGTTGAACGTCTATATGACGTCCAAGTTGGGTCATGGTTGGACGTCCAAATAGTGGACCTAGTTTGGACGTCGAAAAAAATGACCCAGTTCAAAGGTCCAATGTTGAACGTCTATATGACGTCCAAGTTGGGTCATGGTTGGACGTCCAAATAGTGGACCTAGTTTGGACGTCGAAAAAAATTACCCAGTTCAAAGGTCCAATGTTGAACGTCTATATGACGTCCAAGTTGGGTCATGGTTGGACGTCCAAATAGTGGACCTAGTTTGGACGTCGAATAGATGTCCAGAATTGGTCATGGACCGACGGACCCAATATAGACATGATCTGCACGTCTATCCGACGTCCAATGTTTAGTGGGATAATCTGATGTTCACCTAGATGTTTTATTTATTTATTTCTACACGTGCCGTAGTATTGTCGATGGGTTCAATAACACATCCTAAGGGGGGCCTTGGCCAGAACCTAGTGGTATTTAGGGGGCCTTGGCATGGAAAAGTTTGGGAACCCCTGGGCTAGCCTACCTATATTCAGATTTCAGCAGTTCTCAGCTCAGCACACTTACACATTCTGCTTCAGTTCAGCGGTTCTCGAATCGCTATAGCCAACAGAACCGAGAACTGTTTCTTTCGGACACGTTCGATACAGAGAACCGATGAGCTGGAGATTCAGTCTCTGAACCGAACTTTCTTTCGGCCAACTGATGCTGTGCTGAAACACGATGAGCGCGGGTGAACCGAGGACTAGGCTATGAGGGGACGAATTTGGCGAAATGTAGGCTACGTTTATTTAATAACAAATAAAACGAACTGGAAAATGCAATAATGCAAGTTAAACATTTTAACACGATGAATATGCAACTGTTCAGTCAAAACATAGACCTTAATGCATTTTACTATTTTGTATGCAGTCTAATTTTTAAGCTTCATGAGCTGGATCCTGATTTCTGTAAAAAGTTGATTAAGACTTTTAAGACACGTGCTTCTAGGTTTTGGGGTTAATTTGCAAAACGTAAATGTAGGAAACCAATCCAAGACGATTAATATTATTTAACTTAAGTTATGATTAAAAATGACTTTATTTAGGTTAAATGTATTTTTATCCGCCGGGATGAATGACGTCATTACGTGGTGTCTCGAGACGAACTGTCCGAAAGAACCGGTTCGCGGAAAAAAACCGGACTTTCCAGCGGCCAATGAGGCGTCTATATTTATTATTTCTATGATCACTGCAGTGCAACCAACATGGTTAATCGATACTAACTTCTCGCTCCCCTAATATAAAAAAAGAGCTGACATATCCAGCTGGAGAGAGAAAAGATGATGGCAAGCTATTTTGTCCTCACAGTCACAGCATGTTTTATCGCGGCTGGTACGTATTGATACAGTTTAGTTTATGGACTCATCGATGACAGATGCAATTCAGTTACTTTATTTCTATTTTTATAAAACGATTTTGTTTGTTATTTAACAGTGTTTAAAATGAATTATGCACTAAATGTAGGCTTAAGGGCAGTTTTACATTTGGCTGATACCCTTACAAGTCCACTTGTTATTTTGTTTAAATGTAAAAAGACTGAAAACTCAAGAGAAAATTACTTTTTCCACAACAATTGCACGTTTGTTGGTCTGTCATTTACTTTTTATTTCCAGCCTATGAATGTTTGTGTTCGTGTGTTGACATAGGCCTATCTGTAAAATAAATTACCAAACGTTCGTGTAATACACGTTTGGCTGTGACGGTGAAAAAAAGTTCCCTAACCGGCTAATCGACCTGTGACAACACCGGTAATGAATGCCGTGCGCACTTCCAATTAGGCTACTTGAATGGTGGGTTCATTATTATTTTTTTAATGAAAAACACGACAGCAATGACAAACTCGCTTATTAAAACAAACTTTTTTAACAAAACGAATAAGCAGCACCATGCTGTAGCTTAATGAAAAATGAATCTCGCTCGGCTCACGCTGAATTTGAGTTATTAATTGTAGTATGTTCTCTAAAAATAGTGAAGTATGATTTTATCCACACCCATTCAGGTATTGCAGTAGCCTATATACTAATGAGCTCGTGCGATAGATGAGGGAGACCTTAAATGTGCAGGGCTGGTGGTAGGCTACTCCCGGTAAGGTTTACTGCTCTAACTGCACAAAATAATTTGTAGCCTATAAAAAATTAAATAAAAATAAAAACTACGATGGGGGCGGTGCCGCGGTGGGCAGGTGATGGTAACACCGACTATTGCAGCAAGCTAATATAATGTTTACATAATATAAATATCAATATATAGCCTATTAATTATTAACTTAATTCATATAGAGTAAATTGTCATTTTAAAATGTGAAACCGAGTGACTGGTAGGCTACTAACTGAAAAATGGTGAAACATCAACTTCTTTTCGCCTCGTTTATTTTACTCGTGAGTCTGGCTTTCGTTATTACAGCACATGAGGAAGTTGGAAACAACACGAAAGCCTCAACAAAACAAAATAATTGAACAATAAATCCAAATGACTACATCTGAATTAAAAATGATGAAAAATATTAATTTCTATCACTTAGTAGGCTATGCCTACTCACCTCACCAGCGCAATGTTTCAAATCAACACAACACTTTTTTTTATTATTTCAATTTTTTAAATGCTTGAAGAAAAGAAAGGGGAAAAAACATTAACAACAATTATTGTAATTGTCATAAAATAATACAACAATATTCCAGAGTTCTTCAGTCCAGAATAAGTTCCTCCAGTCTTTCAGTCCAGATTAAGTGCCAAGTCCTTAAACACAGCACTGTTCTTATAGCTTTTAATTTTTTAGAGAACTCAATAGATTCAGTTTAAATCTTAAAAAAAGGAGGATTGAATGTAGAAAATTTACATTTGTGAATGTGATATTTAGCTAACAGAGAAATAAGGTTTATAAAATAAATATCACTTTTCTTTTCACATTCATGAAAACCAAAAATTACATTTCTATATGTTAATTCAAAGTTAGGATTCACATAACATTTGGTAAAATCACAAATGTCACACAAAAATGTCGCTTAGAAAGAGCAGTTCCAAAATAAATGTAAATTAGTTTCAGGTTTCTCTAAACAGAAAGAACAGATGATATTTATATCATTCTTAAACCTTTTGAGACAACACTTATCACAGGGTAAAACCTATGAATTAACTTAAAGGTAATTTCTCTCATTTTGTTAGTATAGATATGTCACATTCCACTGCTCTAGACATGTAGGCTCGCCCGCCACCTTACAACGGCCAGCGTGTCGTCACTCACAGTGGGAATGTGGTTTCTGGTAGTGAAACTGCCGATATTTAAATTCCTGAAGAAATAGGATAACCTTTCACAGGTGAGAATGTGTTGGTTTGTGTTTTTATATATTAGCTCAATATTACGTTTTTACTATGGCAGGCAACATTTAATATTTTTCATTTTAACTTTTTAATGTTGTGTCAGCTGACACTTTTGTCTTTTTGTCTTGTTTACGTTTAGCAAAATCATCTGCTGAAGTCTATATTCATGCGTCTATATACTGAACTGCTCCAATATGGCCGACGGCTTACATATGGTTATTTTACTTTGTAACATGTTAAATATGAAGTTGTGTGGAGCACTTTTATGATGGATAGATGCACTTTTATGGACTACAGAAAACAGCACAACAGAAACAGCCATTCACTGACATTATAAAGCTTGGAAGAGCCAGGACATTTTTTAATATAACTCCGATTGTATTTGTCTGACAGAAGAAAGTCATATACACCTGACTTGAGGGTGAGTACATCATGGGCTAATTTTAATTTTTGGGTGAACTATCCCTTTAACTCTGGTTAAGGAAGACATAACTAATTGCCAATTGCCTAAGTCATCACGTCGCTACAGCTGATGTTCAAAGCTCCAGTTCCCATTGAATCAGTGTCCTGAGATTCACGCATAGAACCGCACATAATCAAACTGTATGCTATTTTAACGCCATGTTCATTGACCCCTATTATTCTGTAAAGCAACATAGTTTCGCCCAGATCCGGCGCACATCTGGTACGCGTGGATTCCACATGTACCAGATCTGGGCCAACACTATGTTGCTGTCTGGTACCAGTTTTGTCAAGATCCATTTTGTGTCAGCACAAAAATAAAGTAACTGTTTATTTGTGTCTTCAGGTGTGTTTGGTGTTACAGATGAAGAGAAGTCTGTTATGGAAGAAGATTCTGTTACTCTAAACTCTGGTGTTACCATACAACAATGTGAAGAGATGCTGTGGTATTGTAATGATATTCTCATAGCTCAGATCAACGGAGAGGCCAGTAAGAGCTGTTTATATGATGGAGAAGACGGGAGATTCAGAGACAGACTGGATGTGGACTATGAGACTGGATCTCTGACCATCATAAACATCAGATCTGAACATGCTGGACGTTATGAAGCAGAGCTGATCAGAAGCGAGAGTTCAGGCAAAAGGCAAAGCTTGAACAGAAACCCCAAGTGTGACAGCACAAAAATCACCAGAAAAATCAGCAGCACTCATGATGACACCATAAAAACATTCAGTGTGACCGTCAGCGGTGAGTCACTCAATGTTATTAACCCTGAAGTCTTTTTTTACAAATTGAATATTATAATCAAGTGCTTTTTCAATATAGTCTGTTTAAATAGTGACATTTATAATTGTTTATTCTTTTCCCCTGTGTATTAATGTTCATATTTATATAATCTATTTCAGAGCACATTAACTGCACACTGACTTCTGTCAGTTTTCATCATTTAAACATTAAAAAGAACTGAGTAATGTGTAAAACTAAATTTAAGTCCCATTGTCATGCACTTAGTGAGACACTGCAGGGAGTTTTTGTCCCTGTTTTTAATGGTTTTCCTGCAGCTACAAATGAGCAGAACTGCCATAATGAACAGTTTTCATCTTTTCATCTTGAATATCAGGTCTAGCCAAACCCGAAGAAAAAATGAGCCAAATATGGCCGAAAAAAGTTGAGGGTAAGTTTTCATCCTTTATTTCATTTTTTATTTCATTTTTTATAATAGATTGCACAAATATTTTCCAATTTATCTGTGAATACACATTATTCTTAAGGGTGGAGTCTTCCCCCATATTGATCTCTGTCTGTCAATTTCAGATGTGTCAGTGGTGATATTAGTTAGATATTGGTCACAACCCCCTCTTTCTTCTCAAAAGAGCACAGATGTTATTAACTTTCTAATCGTCACACCTTTAGTACTGGCACCTGTGATCTACTGATGGGTCAGTCTGAATGAACATATGGGTTTAGTCACATGATGTGACATGTTCTCTCTTTTTTTCGAGCTGCACTTCCTTACCTTAGCTCTGCCTTCCTGGACAGCGGGGTTAAAGGTCATCAGGCCAGACTCAAGTTCTCAGTGGCATCCCTCTTTCTGTCCTCTCTTTCCTGAAGCTGCACTTTCTCTAACCTTCATTCTCTAACACTAAGGTAATATTTCACACACATGCTGGCTACCATACATGGGTCATTCCGTGTCAAATTTTTTTATTAGTTTTTTTTTTTCTAGTGAAAGACATGAATAAAGAAGAAAGGCAAAATATGAAATGTCATGGATAAATATTTATTGAGTTATCCACTGTTTTGTAGTATGGGGTAAAAATGGCCATTTTCACCTGAGATTGAGTCAAATTACAGGGGGGTAAAAATGACTTTAAAAAGATGACAGCATCATAGTTTTATTTTTTTACACGAGATTGGTAGGTCTATTATAAAAATTTGTTGAATTTAGCAATCCAAATTGTTGAATTCTACCCATTTTCAAAGGTTGAAAACCAAATGTGATGTTGTGTTTATCCAGTCCTGACTGTTGAAGTCACATAAATGCACATCAGAACAGTAACCCAGGGTTTAGGAATGTATAGTGTGAGTGTGACACGTCAGATTATGAATAGTGTAAGGCCCGTTATATATTGGTCCAATCTGCCGGTCCGCCAATACACGGGGAAGGTTATCACGTGTTCTGTCCTCATTTATGCAAAGTATTGGTTGGTTAAATTTACAATATATTTAGTTATGTATTCTCTCATTTATTTCATCTGACTCCATAAATGAAAAGGTTTTAATGATATCTGTGGATCATTAATCCATTGTTATTGTGGATCAATAAGATGAGTGAATGTTTGACTATTCCGTTTAACTCTTCAATAAAAATAATTTCAAAGTCAGTTAGAATAATCAAATGTAACAATTTATTATGTCAGGTAAATGTATCATGCCAATTTCATAATCAATTCAAAGATAATCGATACAAAACATCAAATGCTCTGGAATAGAGAGAAGATGCGAACCCAACTTTAAGAAATACGTGAGGCTAAGAGATATCTCTCAGCCTAACGGACCGATCTGAAGTACAGAAAAGGCCCCGTTCTCCCTGCTGTACTCCATTAAATAGCCAGACCTCTTTCACATGGAAACATGTGCTAACAATAGTAAATTTGCATTCAGAGATCACACCTTCATGGGGGTGGGAGACCATTTGCTTGAGAGACTATCTCTCTTTGTGTGTAAACTCTTAAAACCTTATTACCTTTTGTTTTACTTATTCTGAAATGAGAGAATTGTACCAGTCGCACTGTGACATTTTAAATGATACCAAACATGAAAATACTCTGTGATAATCATTCACATTAAACTATACATTTTCTTGGGTAAATTCAGGTGATCATCTGAGCCTGAGAGAGAGGGGGTGAGGGGAGAGGGAAAGAGATGTAGATTAGGATGACTCAGAGGTGAGACTTTCGTCTCGATTGTGCACGAGGGCCAGTTCAAATGCTAATCTCCAGAGAGGTCCTTTTGTCCTCTCAGGGCCTGGCCACCCCCGAAACAGACTGTCTGGAATTTCCTAATTTAGCAATTCTTACAATAGTCATTAGTCAGCATTAATTGTTTACTCCAGGTAAAGTGTGAACAGTGTGAAACATAAAATGAGATAACCCAGGATTACCTGAGGTTTAGAAATACCCATTGTTAATAATTTCAAGTGTCAGAGCTTTTAAATGTTTAGCAGTGGATACTCGATCTGTGACTATGCTTCACATGTTATAACAATAGAAAATTGTAATACTTCAGCAATTCAGGTGATGAGAATCTTAGTCAATTTCTGTTAGTTAACAGGTTTTTATCACTCACCTACTTAATTAATTTTAGGCTCTGTGACAGTTTTATATGAAAATGAGTTTGACTTTAATGAAATAATTCACACAAAAATAATCCTCATATCATTAAAAACACATATGGCTTCTGTCAAACATAAAAAAGGAAATGTTTTGAAGGTCCTTGCATCAAAAGTAATATGCCAAAATTCTCAAGAAAAAGTCTCTCTGTTAAAGTGAGCATGAACCGGAACATACGCCTGACTTTACTTCAGTATGACACACTTTTCTGAATGAATCAGAATATTGAATGAGAAAAAATAGAGGGTGGGGCTTAGTTTTAAAGCACGGTTGGATTACGTTTGTTCCGCCCGAACCGCCAAACTAATGAACGCCATTTCAGATGGAAAGCATATTTTGTCTAAAGATTACAAAGACAAACCATTTTTTTTATCCTCCTGTGAATTAACTTACATGGATTAATTGTTCACCTCAACACTAGTCTGTGCGCTAACTAAGTTAATGGGGTCGGTTTTGTTTTCATGAAGACCTTAACAAAGGACAAAGTTCTCCACATCTTTACTTTGGACCTCTAATGTTTAAAGAGAATACATCCAGTGGAAATCGAATAAACACACTGTAAGATTCACTCACACTAATGACTTTTTCTCTTTATGTGTTCCAGTTAATCTGTGGCCTCCTGTAGCTGCTGCAGTATTCATTTTTGTTTTTGTTTTCAGTCACTCTTACTTCTGGAAGAATCGTAAGTATCATCATCAGATACAATAGTGAGAGGAAGAGAATATATCCAGTGGATATGGAATTAACACTCTGACACATTCACTCACACTAATGTCTTTATCTGTTTCAGGTGATTTTAAAATTGCAGTAGTACTTGCATTAATGGTGAGTTTGATTTATTTTCTTTGGAGACTGAAGCAGAAAGCTTTAGACTGGCTGTTTCTGAACTATTGACGGCATCTGACTTCATTGGGATCATCACGGGGCATCGGTAAGAATGCACAAAAGTCCAATCACTGTTGTTTAATAGTATCAACATACAATGCGGTGCATTAACAGATGTATGTGATATTAAGGTTGTGTGTGTGTGGTCTCTACAGTAATAACAGAAAGATAAATAATCAGTTTACAGTAATAAATGATTAACTCAAGAAGAATAAACACGTGACGTGAGGATGGCTATAAATGTAAACAATTGATGATTAATACACGTGACTATCGTCTTAACCATATCTCAATCGAGAGTAATCTTCACAATCTACATATGGATTAATGGCAACTTTACTGTAAACACTAAAGTAAACATATGGAAAATATGAGTCGTCATCATCTTATCGCTGACATTAGCTTCACGGAAATACGAATACATTTAACATCAGAACGTTTCAACACATAATACAACAAATAGCAATATGCACAAGATTAAAGACGGTATATGTGTGAAATTAAACTTACTTTCAAAGTTACGCACACTCATATGGCTTGAATACACACGAGCCCTCAACGAGCCCACCAATAAGAATGCACTTACTGAGCCTTTTCAACAATGGCAAGTATAACCTACAGTTTTAATTGTGTGTAATTGTTCAAAGCACATGGTAAACAATTTAATTGGAAAATAAGTAAGGTAATATATTATGCAGTATATATTTGAAGAAAACTATGAATGTACAGCAGATTAGGTTTGATTTTACCTGTGTTTATTGAGTGTTCAATAAACAACAACAACAACAACAACAAAAAAAAACAGCAACAATAATGTTTTCAGTATATATAACTTTTTTTGTATTAATTGTTTGGTTGTTTAATGTCTGAATAATTGCCTTAAAATAATCAATTTTTATTTAACATTTTGATTATATATAATGTACAAGATCTACACCGTTCCCTCTGTCCAAATAGAAATCACAGCACAATCATTCCAGTGGAAAATAAGAAGAAACTCATTCAAGTGCTGATTTTCTGACAACGCTGTTCATTTCTCATTTTACAATCTGTGATTACTTGTTTTCTTTCAGATGAGAACCGTACAGCATCAAAATCACATTTATTGATTTAGCAGAGTAAACAAAGTGTATAAAAGGTTGTGTGTGGGTTAGTTAAGGTTGTGTGTGGGTTAGTTAATGTTGTGTGTTGGTTAGTTAAGGTTGTGAGTGGGTTAGTTAAGGTTGTGGGTTAGTTAAGTTTGTGTGTGGGTTAGTTAAGGTTGTGTTAACCGCTCGTTTCACCACAGAGGAACAGTGAAGGTTAGAGATGATGATTTTGTGCCTCGTGAGGGAACCAACACACTTGGTCTTCAAATTTTGTAATGATTTTATGTAGTGGCAAATGTGCAAAATGTAAATTTTCTCATGAGTCAGTTCATACAGTTTTATACAAAAATAGCAATTCATAAAATTGTTATGTTTTCTAATGTTATTAAGTTGGAAAGAACCGCCAAATCTGCAGAGAAATTAATCTGTCACTGTGACACTGTTTTCTTCTAATTAACATATTATAAATACTGCTGATTATGTGGCTACTTTTCAGACCAGATTGATAAAGTAGACCCCTTTCTAATGTGTACTTTTTATTGCGTTTTAATGAATGTATCCATTTTACTGATTTTTACATTTTTGTTTCTAACCTTTATTTTGTTAAATGACAAGCATTTTAAATTAAAACTGTGTGGGAAATGGGCTATGGGAGTTAACTTGCCTTGCATGTTTTTAAAGATGAAGATGAAAGAACAAAGCTTTTTAAATGAAATAGCTTTTTTCTTTTGAAGAACAAAACATATAAGCCCCCACAATAACACTCACAGTTAATGTAGGCCTAATGTGTGTCATAAAAACTCTTGATCATATTTGCTGCTGTCCTTTAAGTAGAGAAACATCGGTTTACTGCTGTGCTGTCTTGCTAAGACTGTTAACTAACACCCTGAAAGTCTTATTACCCTTTACCTTTACCATTTTTACCCAGCCTTTCCTGATAATGACTCGTTTTCACTTAAACTGCTGAATAATTTGAGTTAAAAAGCCTTTTTTTATTGTGGAGTTTGTGCATTTTCTTGTCTATTTGGGGATTATGAAACAGACAGAACAATTTTCTGTAAGCATTTATCTGTTCACCTAGGCCTCTTTTATTTATGGACAAAACTACAAAGAAATCTGTTTTACTGTTGTTAGTGTCCGTAAACTGGACTGCAATGATTGTAAATCAGTTAGTCATACTCGACCACCAGCAGCATATGTTTGGTTTAATTTGTCCCCGCAAATTTGTCACCCTCTGGCAAGTGTATTTATTTACATAAAGGTTTTCATGGGCCAGTGTGAATAAAACTAGTTTTAAATCCAAAGAGACAAGATAGTCTGCATGACCTGATGTTTTATTCATATCCAAAATGAGGCTAACTGAACATCATGGAGCACTAAACACTCATGTGATGTCTGTTTTATACATTCTGAAAGCCAGAGGGAGCCCTTGTGGAAAAGTAAGACTCACAGAAGTCATTACACTTATGACGTTGCAGGAAATCCCTTATATAGACAAAGTCATCCAGAGTTTGCTGTGACTTAATTAAAAAGCAGAGACATTTGACTGATGAATTGTTAAGAGAAACGCTGCATCCAAGTGTAGGTATTACGACAGTTAAAAAACTACACTTTTCTATTTTATGTAAATGGTTAGTATGAATGAAATTCGATCATACTACATCCGCCCTGTTGTTACTGTCACATGACCAACATCGTTTCACTTCCATTCATAAATTCCCTACCACGGCCTCATGGTGGAAGTGTCCATCTAATGCGCACAGCTGAATCTCGGCAGAAGTAGTGGCTTATCCGGGGACTTTTGCTGCATTCACACCATGCCGTAATTACCGTAGTCTCGAGATTACAACCCATGACATATGCAGAGCTGTTCACGTCCCCGTACTGGGAATTGTGCATTTCTATGAAAACACTATCAACACATAAATTAATCTGCAGCAGTCAGGTGGTAAAGCAGTCACACTCTCCGAAAATTCCCATGAGTACAAGCTCTACAATGACATGAACGCTTTTACGAGTTGAAATCTTGAAATTATGGTAATTTAAACATGCTTTTGAAATTGATCGATTTTTCCCTAAACCTAACTATCTGGGATGTTTCCAATCGACGTTCCCTAAAGTCTCCTATCGACGTTTAATATATAGTCTACTTAACTAACTTGTTTCCCTAACTAGCTTTCTTCCTGCACAGGAATAATTGACAAACAGACTTTAGCAAATGTCCTTTAAATGCTTTAATCACGGCCGGAGGATCTCTTGAGCAGTTCTTAGAGAATCTCCGCCAAGAAGAAGCAAGGCCGAAGGATCTCAGACAAATTCCATTGAGAATCCCACCAGCTAACACGAATACAACACTTTTTATAGAATAAGAAGGTATGGCAAAAATGTCATGCTGCATTACATAATTTCAGTACAATTTGATTGGTTTTCATAGACAAACCCTTCTGATACAAGGTAAAGCAAACTTTGTTTTAATGATTACTTAATTGTTAATTACGAAGTTCAAACTTAGTCACCTGTCTAGTTTCATTTCCTAAATTTGTTATTTATACACTCACACAACCAAAGTCAAAGGGGTATGGCAACACAACATACAACATTTAAAAACACAGTACAGAACGTTTTAGTACATTGTGTTTCAAAGTGTTATGGCAGGCCTGAAAAAGGAAGTAAGGTTAGATGTTAGTAACATGGTTCATTTAATATACAGTTTACTATTTTATCTATTAAAAATCCACAGCAGGTCCTGGCAGGACAGGGTGACACCGACACACGACATTGTCATAGAAAACATCTCATAAAATTCATATTTCTTACAGATAACATTGTCAGATTTGAAACAAAGCATGACCAAACAGTAGTCTATATGGGGGACTATGTGTCAAAAATGATTTATGACCCTTGATTTATGACCCTTCATGACATTGTTTATGACAGGAAGTCCTTATATGGGGGTTTTATGACCAACAGGTGGTATGTGAAATTTGACCCATGTGTGGATCCGGTGGGGAGGGGTTTTTGACTGTGTGTTTTATGACTGCAGTAATGCTTGGTGTGACAGTGAATGTTTTTTCAGGGGATGTTTTTTTTTATTATTGGTGGAATTAATAATTAAGTCCACAGATTGGTGAAATGGAAGTGAATGTTTTTTTGCAGGGATGTTTTTTTCTTATTGGGGGATAATGTCCACAGAATGACGAAATTATGAACATGACGAAATCTGTCATGGATTTGTTTTTCAGATTTCATGGCCGCGTCCATAATGTCTGTGGGGCGAGAATGAAAACGGGTTTAAGAAATAGCATTGACAAACACATAAAATAAAATAAGATGACATTTATTTAAGTATATGCATTTAAAAGTAAGTTTTAACCTTTTAAACACCACATTATATGAGTTAAGAATGCAAATGTCTGTCTGATAGTCTCTCAGGAGTGTATAAATAGCCGATCGTGGAATTTAAGGAGCAGAAGAAAATATGTCAGAGTGAATTGTTTTCAGATTACACAGTCACATCCATAAGTAAAACCATGTTGATTATATGAAACAAGATGTTAAATGATCAAGTATAAATATTTTAATCTAATACACAACAAAACACTGACTTAAATAGATAAAACATAAAATAGTGAATAATAGTTCATATTATTTTAAATTTTAAATAATCAAGTATAAATATTTTAATCTAATATACAGCGAAAGACTGCCTTACATAGATAAAACATAAAATAGTGAATAATATATTTGAAATGTTAAATTATCAAGTATAAGTATTTTAATAGTGAATATTAGTTCATATTATTTGAAATGTTAAATTATAAAGTGTAAGTATTTTAATCTAATACACAACAAAACACTGACTTGCATAGATAAAACAAAAATAGTGAACAATATTGCATATTATTTTAAATGTAAAATTTTAAAGTATAAGTATTTGAATCTAATACACAACAAAACACTGACCTTACATATATAAAACATAAAATAGGGAATAATATTTCATATTATTTTAAATGTTAAATTATCAAGTATAAGTATTTGAATCTAATACACAACAAAACACTGACTTACATAAAACATAAAATAGTGAATATTAGTTCATGTTATTTTACATTTTAAATTATTAAGTATAAATATTTTAAGCTAATACACAGCGAAAGACAGCCTTACAAAACATAAATAGTGAATAAAGTTCATATTATTTTAAATGTTATATTATCAAGTATAAATATTTTAATCTAATACACAACAAAACACTGACTTACATAATAAAACATAAAATAGTGAATAATATTTCATATTATTTTAAATGTTAAATTATCAAGTATAAGTATTTTAATCTAATACACAAAACACTGACTTACATAGATAAAACATAAAATAGTGAATATTAGTACATATTATTTTATATTTTAAATGATCAAATATAAATATTTGAATCTAATATACAGCGAAAGACTGCCTTACATAGATAAAACATAAATAGTGAATAATAGATCATATTATTTGAAATGTTAAATTATCAAGTATAAGCACTTTAGTGAATATTATATCATATTATTTGAAATGTTAAATTATCAAGTATAAATATTTTAATCTAATACACAGCGAAAGACTGCCTTACATAGATAAAACATAAATAGTGAATAAAGTTCATATTATTTTAAATGTAATATTATCAAGTATAAATATTTTAATCTAATACACAGCGAAACACTACCTTACATAGATAAAACATAAAATAGTGTATAATAGTTTGTTTTGTTTGAAATAAGATGTTAAATTATTAAAGTATTTTAAAGGTAGTTTTAAACATGTGTTGAAGTGAACTTACCATCGGTGAAATTAGGAGGTCTTATTGTCTCTGGATAAAATCATAGATGCTTAAATTTAGAATCCTTAAGCAGAAGAGATGTTTGCTCTCCGTTTGCTAAATTGTAAATGAGGATTGTTTCCATCATGGCAGGGGCACAGGCCCTCCCCTTCTTCTCTGCGTAGTTGCTATATTAGCATATGCAGTTTGTTTCAGAAAACATCAAGCAATTAAAAGATAGGCCGGACACCTGGTGTTTTACAATCAAAGATGCCACAGTCTCCTATCATAAAATCTCCTGATCTGAGCATTCCTGTCAGGAAGGGAGACCCCAAAATGTGCCCATTCTGACACTTCACAGGGACCAGGCTGTAACATCAGTATAATTAGATGTATACCAGTGTCTTCAGGAAAAGTCAGGGGTCAAAACAAAAGAGCCAGGAATTTACATTTTATATAGCCTACTCTTATGGGATTTTTATGATAAGCTAAATCATCCTTCCTTCCTGGGGGTGCTGTCCCCTAACCTGTTGTTCTAGGAGAACGCGTGAAAGAAAGATAAAACCCAAAATGACACCTCAATTCTGACACCTTTTGAAGATCAGATTTCTTTTTCTAACATTTAAACTTGGAACACATTATAGAACACCCTTTGACTTTATGAATACGCAAAAATGACAGCTTAATGATTTTTATATTTTGTGCATTTATTTAAAGACTGCATGTAGGCCTACCATTTTGACGCAATATTAAAGGTTTTATGAAATATTATTTCTATTTTTCAGCACATGCAGTCAGAGTTACAGAACATATTAGTAGTGCAACAAATAAGGAGATTATGTTTTATTTATTTTAATCAGGTATGTTAAAAGTATGCTTGAATGATGATAGTTCATCTGCGCTAACATGTATTTGCTATATCCATGAAAATATCTGAAAAACCTGTTAAAATCTAATGATGCAATCCTTTAAATCTTAACTTTGAGTGCATCAGAATTAATTGGATGTAAAATTATTATCATGTGACATTTTACTTAACGTGACAGAAAACGACAGTGACACCAATGACACAATGAATCACCAATGAATGACCCACATACGACCAAAGATCATTATTCTTCAACCATAATTAAGTAGATGAGACTAAATTGTTACATTTGGCATACAATCTAAATGAATAGCTTCAGTAGAAGTTTATCTATAAATGGGAGTCACTGGTGTCACTGGGGTTCTCCCATAAGAAAAGAGACACCAGTGACAGCAACACCAGTAACAGTTTTCATGAAAAATACCACATCTTGTCAATCATGGTATACTAACTAAATGAAGTTGTTTATGCCATAAGTATTCTAGTTTATTTTTATTATTTTTTACAACTCCCTAACAGTAAAGCAGGTCATACCAGTGAGTTCAACTAAAGCTTCATATGAAACCATGAGATAAATGAGAAGATTTTGATACCTGAAAAGAGGCCATGGGCCTCTCTTCATAGATATTCATGAATTTGGAAGAAGGAAGTTGAGTGATGTCATCAGTATGATTTTTATTTTAAAAAACATTAGATTTTTGTTTAACGGTAACACCAGTGACACAACTCCAGGGGACCACTACTTTCAAATATTAAAAATCAAATATTGCCACATAGAAGGCTCAAGACGACATAATTGTTCAAATAACATATTGTTTTATTTTAAAATGTAAAGAAATTGTAACCCTAAAGTATTTTTCAAGTGCGATATTTCTGTAAAGGCTAGGGACAGAAAATGGACAATGCCATAAAATGACCCAGAAATGATTTTGCATAAATTTTACCCAAGCTATTATTTTACACAACAGCATCTGTTGAAAACATTACAATTTTAAAGCAAAAACTGTGCTTAGTCGTCTTAAATCTTATTTATCCAAAGATATTCAAACAGTATTTTGTCCACCGACACATACCAGATGTATCCGTGGAGTGCGTATGTAACGTTATGTATGTATTTGTATATGTGTGCGTGTATGAAAAAGTATCCTAAATGAAAACTATGCAGCCCAGAAACTTTTCTAAACTATAGCAAAACAAAACATTAAACATTACTAAATCACCCACTTAACATTAATCTGGTACAAAACAATTTTAGCATTTACTCTCCCCCTTTAAGTGTCATGGCAAAGCATGCGGGGGAGTAGAGATCCCAGCCCAGTTTCAGTTCAATTTAAGTTTGTCAAATAAAAAGAAACAAGTTCATAGAACTCAAATCAATTAAACAGTTCAACACAATTAAAATGTGTAAGTTTTGTGAACTCAAAAGAAAAGAAAGTTCTTAATACTCATAAAAGTTAATTTGATTGAACTAATTTGTACAGTACAATTTAAGTTGGCCCTACTCAACCAAGTCATTATTTTGAGTTTTTGTAATTATTACAGTGTATCTTTAGAAAATCAGCACACATAAGCCTCTGTGGTCCATGACGTAGCATAAGTAAAGTTGTCTTGAGTGGATATTTAATTGTGCTCGTCTTAAGGTCTTCAGAAGACATTACTTCAGGGTTCAGTGGGGATCCCGAGAATATTTAATTTCCCTTAAAACCAAAGATTAAGCTAAAAGACACTAGTTTCCAGTGTTCCCTACCAAAATCAGATAGTGTATACAATTTGTATTACACTTTTTGTTGTGTTATGACACAATGTCATTAATTGGTACTTTTTATTTTATAAAATGTACTTTTCTAACGTCTACACTGTTTCAATGTCAATTAATATCCTAGCAAGTATAAAATATAAATAAAATATTATAAATATGCCTGACGCAATGTTTTTAAGAAATAGCTTCACACAGTTCCTCACACAATGACATCCCCCCCAAAACAAAGACTGTATGTTTTGTATTACACTTTTCAAAGAATAATCTAGCTTTAAAGTTAGAATAAAACAGTAAAAAACAATCATGCTGTAGCTTCATACCTGTTGTGTTCTGACACAAAGCCATTAACTGGTTATTTTTGTGTTATAAATGTAGCCTACTTATCTAATTTCTACAAATTTCAATCGGATAAATATAGAGTTAACACACGATGAAACAAGTGAATAATGCTACCAAATACATCTGACACAATGTTTTAAGAAAAGCAGTGTTTAAAATACAGATGATTTTTCTTTTGACAATCAAATAATACCCCTGTGGGTTTAACATCCAATAAGTAGTAATTTATGCAAAGGTTATATGTTTTATTAAGTTGTCATAAACAAAACACACCCAGATCCTCCCATAGTTGTAGTAAACATTTACAATATGTAAATGGATCAGTTTTCAGATTTGTTAAAGTGCCTGTACCACATTATTGTGAGGCAATCACATTTGAGGAATAATGTGATTTATATATTTTTCCCCACTAGCGGATGACACTGTTTACATCTTGTTTCTTTCACAGTTTTTAGACGAAGACTACACTTTGAGCACTGTCAAACATGTTCATATAGGATTAATGAACAAATACAGCATAAGAAAATTATATAAATTTTAAAATTTAAACTGTGATATTCTTTTAGGTCTGTCTACGAAGCGGTCACAGGACACATAACAGGCCCAATGTGAAAAGTGAGGCCTGATGGTTTTTCTATCACACATACGGCTGTTACACTTAAAACAAAGCCATCAATTAAGTTATGCATAAAAGTGTCAAGGTGTCACAGATAGACAATTTGTCATGTTTGTCTTCACAGTGTGTGTTTCTTTAAGAAAAACAGTCTTTGTCCCACATCAGCAGCATACCAAAATTGTTTAACATATCTTAATTTTTCACGATTATAAATATTGATTGGCATCAGCTCACAGCTCAATTGTTACCAAATGCTAATGAAGAGATAATCTACAGAATGTCACTGTCACATTAGTTTGCTATTACCAAAGTTTTGACTATGAAGCAAAAAAACTAAAACAGCAATTAGTTGTAGCAGTATGGAGATTGAGTTTTATGCTTCTTTGATTTTGTTCTCATTTTTCTAAAACAGACTGTTTTAAACTGTTTACCACGGTTTCATTCTTAACATCACCATTCTTGTTGTAATGCCGGGTGTGATTGTAATGTTTGTGTAGTGTTTTCTTTACACTTTTCCCTGGATATCTGTTTCCTATGTAATGTTAGTGAACTCGAGGTCTTCTCGTCTTCTATTTGTTCATATACGACAGTATTATGAATTTGCTTGATTTAATAACTTCCAATGCTGTGTATTATATCCATATATGTGTTACATAACGCCAACATGTATTTAAAGGACCATTGTGTTACAGCAAAACCACTATTTGTAGAATGATATTGTAATGTATCGAGTTTTTGCCTCTGTTTTTCTGTTACTCGACATTATCTCAGTGTTTCTTGCTATGTTTATTTTGTTTTTGTTTAACCGTGATCCAATTTTCACACCTCAAATCTTACAGACGTAATGTGTTTTTCAGAATTTAGACTACTGTTTAAAAGTGAACGTGTAGGGTTATATACAAACGGTACATTGTTTTTAATCTCACTATAGAGACAATTTAATAAACGCTTCAGGGACTGAACTTTAACATTTTAATCTTTGGTAAAAGTTAACTTAAAGTTGGCACAAAAAGAAAATTCCATCCTATCTATCCTTTCTAAATGTATGTTATGGATATATTGCGAACAATTCAGGCATATGTTTTGACCGTGTAATGTTTAATCAAAATTCTGCTGGAAACTTAAAAATATATGGTGGATTTACTTGTGGAATTTAATTAACATTGTTTATTTCAGTAGACTTAAGTTTATTACATAAGGTTAATTCAGTGCCATTTAGATTCAGGTTAACATTCTTAATTTCGTCCAAAACTATTAAGTTCAATTATCCTAAAATTAATATCAAACAAAAATTAAAACAAATAATCCAATTGTTTAATTGATTCTTTTATTTAGTGAATGCGTTCAACAATTTTACAACTTTTGCAAATGTCATCTAATAAGAAAACCTTTTAAAAAATCTTTACTCCGTAGTAAAGACTCTTAATGTTAAGCATTTGCTAGAAAACGGTTATGTTGCATCCAATGTATGTCTGAAGTAGTTGTTTTTATTATTATTAAAACCACTTTAATTGTTGTTAGCACGTCCTCACCCAAGCACATGGTCTACACTTCATCACAATGGTAACCTCCAAAAACACTAACATATCAGAAACTCTTTTAAATATAAACATTAAAGAACATTAATCATTAACAAGTCACCAATTTTTTATCACGATGATGAAAAAACACATAAAATAAAGTTTTATTTTAAATTTACACCCCTATCCAGTCCTGTGCAAAGCATGATGGGGAGGGGGAAATCCTGTTCCTAGTTTTCTATATTGCTATTTTAACACAACTAAACTCATTTATGTAATCTCAACTCAAATGGATTAAGTAAAACGGTTGAAAAGAATCGTGTTGAATTAACTCCATTTACTTAAGTAAATTGAGAAAGCGTCAAATGTTATTTTTGGTCTACTTAACTGAAACATGTTCTTTCGACATGAAAATATTGAGTTAAGCCAAACGCAACTGTTTCAAGTCAGTTTAACGCAATGCATTGTGTTTGAATGAGAAAGCTAATACAACGGTGTTAAATGAAAATTATTTTTAAATAAACTGTTCAGTTTATTTAAAAATCATTTTTGAGCGAAAACAAAAACTTCTCTCTGGTGACATGCAGGACTCGTTGTTTATGCAGGACCTAGTTATTTATGGCGTGCTGATGACGACCCCCAAACACAACAGGAGGGCGAGGGTGGACCTCAAATGCTGTCCTGATAAACTCAGAGCTCACAGAGCTTACAGAGCTTACAGAGCTCAGCCTCAGTTATCGCACGCAAGCCGCTTTCCTAACTGATGCGTGTGTGGTGGTAACGATTCCGCAGCT
This sequence comes from Abramis brama, assembly GCF_963993115.1. Classification (NCBI taxonomy): domain Eukaryota; kingdom Metazoa; phylum Chordata; class Actinopteri; order Cypriniformes; family Leuciscidae; genus Abramis; species Abramis brama. The sequence goes on from NC_139968.1 coordinate 37,066,149, forward strand.
AAACCCGGTTTCGACGCTACAGATGGCTGCTTCAGCACCGTTGGATTCTTCTGGATACACTTCTGACCCAAAACCCAAACTTCAGAACGTTAACGCACAAGGCCTGGACAACCGCAAGGACTCACTCAGGAGATTCAAGGACCTAACCGAATCTTTCATCATCAAACAGGGGCCTATTCGACAATTGAAAAATCTAGAAACTTCTGAAATGGAGAGCGACTGCCCGTCAAGTTCTAGCGATGCGGGGCACCAGTATCATCCGGAGTGTGAGTGCGCCACGGGCAATGAGTGTCGTTTAAGAGCTACGATAGACTGTATGTTTAAAGATTATTTTAGAGGCCAGATGGTTAGCTTGATGCGTAGGATCATCGATGCTGCATGTGATATGAAAAAAGATTGTGTGTTGGATACCAAACGTATAACAAATCTCAAAAATGAAATGGATGTTGTAAGAGGCCTGACAAATTCATGGACAGATGTGACCCCCATGTTTTTTAACACCAAAGAGCCGATTGGTGTAATCCTCAGAAAAGTTCTGGATGTGTTGTGTGAATGTGGTGGTGAACTAGAAGTCACTCAAATATTGTGTATGTATACATTTGTAACAGATCTCTGTGTGTCACTGGTGTCAAAAAATGCAAAAACTGACCTTGCTGAAATAGTTGAAAGTCTGGTCAACTATACCCTTGACCAAAACATGATAGCCTGCCGCGATTTCCTATTCTGGCTAGACCACCTGTAAATGGCATTATTGTTTTCATATTGTTTTCATATTGTTTTCGGACAATCATATTTTTGTAAAGAAAAATATTGTTGAAATAAAAGGTTGAGTCACTTAACTCGTCATTCATTTGTCTGAGCTAGTAAAAATGGTATTATGCATCTTGATTCTTACAAATTAATAATTTAATAATCTTCATTCATTGTTTTGCGGCATTTTAAAACATACTACAAGATTTAAAAGATTAAATATTTCAGAGAACCTATGTCACCAGAGAGAAGTTTTTGTTTTCGCTCAAAAATGATTTTTAAATAAACTGAACAGTTTATTTAAAAATAATTTTCATTTAACACCGTTGTATTAGCTTTCTCATTCAAACACAATGCATTGCGTTAAACTGACTTGAAACAGTTGCGTTTGGCTTAACTCAATATTTTCATGTCGAAAGAACATGTTTCAGTTAAGTAGACCAAAAATAACATTTGACGCTTTCTCAATTTACTTAAGTAAATGGAGTTAATTCAACACGATTCTTTTCAACCGTTTTACTTAATCCATTTGAGTTGAGATTACATAAATGAGTTTAGTTGTGTTAAAATAGCAATATAGAAAACTAGGAACAGGATTTCCCCCTCCCCATCATGCTTTGCACAGGACTGGATAGGGGTGTAAATTTAAAATAAAACTTTATTTTATGTGTTTTTTCATCATCGTGATAAAAAATTGGTGACTTGTTAATGATTAATGTTCTTTAATGTTTATATTTAAAAGAGTTTCTGATATGTTAGTGTTTTTGGAGGTTACCATTGTGATGAAGTGTAGACCATGTGCTTGGGTGAGGACGTGCTAACAACAATTAAAGTGGTTTTAATAATAATAAAAACAACTACTTCAGACATACATTGGATGCAACATAACCGTTTTCTAGCAAATGCTTAACATTAAGAGTCTTTACTACGGAGTAAAGATTTTTTAAAAGGTTTTCTTATTAGATGACATTTGCAAAAGTTGTAAAATTGTTGAACGCATTCACTAAATAAAAGAATCAATTAAACAATTGGATTATTTGTTTTAATTTTTGTTTGATATTAATTTTAGGATAATTGAACTTAATAGTTTTGGACGAAATTAAGAATGTTAACCTGAATCTAAATGGCACTGAATTAACCTTATGTAATAAACTTAAGTCTACTGAAATAAACAATGTTAATTAAATTCCACAAGTAAATCCACCATATATTTTTAAGTTTCCAGCAGAATTTTGATTAAACATTACACGGTCAAAACATATGCCTGAATTGTTCGCAATATATCCATAACATACATTTAGAAAGGATAGATAGGATGGAATTTTCTTTTTGTGCCAACTTTAAGTTAACTTTTACCAAAGATTAAAATGTTAAAGTTCAGTCCCTGAAGCGTTTATTAAATTGTCTCTATAGTGAGATTAAAAACAATGTACCGTTTGTATATAACCCTACACGTTCACTTTTAAACAGTAGTCTAAATTCTGAAAAACACATTACGTCTGTAAGATTTGAGGTGTGAAAATTGGATCACGGTTAAACAAAAACAAAATAAACATAGCAAGAAACACTGAGATAATGTCGAGTAACAGAAAAACAGAGGCAAAAACTCGATACATTACAATATCATTCTACAAATAGTGGTTTTGCTGTAACACAATGGTCCTTTAAATACATGTTGGCGTTATGTAACACATATATGGATATAATACACAGCATTGGAAGTTATTAAATCAAGCAAATTCATAATACTGTCGTATATGAACAAATAGAAGACGAGAAGACCTCGAGTTCACTAACATTACATAGGAAACAGATATCCAGGGAAAAGTGTAAAGAAAACACTACACAAACATTACAATCACACCCGGCATTACAACAAGAATGGTGATGTTAAGAATGAAACCGTGGTAAACAGTTTAAAACAGTCTGTTTTAGAAAAATGAGAACAAAATCAAAGAAGCATAAAACTCAATCTCCATACTGCTACAACTAATTGCTGTTTTAGTTTTTTTGCTTCATAGTCAAAACTTTGGTAATAGCAAACTAATGTGACAGTGACATTCTGTAGATTATCTCTTCATTAGCATTTGGTAACAATTGAGCTGTGAGCTGATGCCAATCAATATTTATAATCGTGAAAAATTAAGATATGTTAAACAATTTTGGTATGCTGCTGATGTGGGACAAAGACTGTTTTTCTTAAAGAAACACACACTGTGAAGACAAACATGACAAATTGTCTATCTGTGACACCTTGACACTTTTATGCATAACTTAATTGATGGCTTTGTTTTAAGTGTAACAGCCGTATGTGTGATAGAAAAACCATCAGGCCTCACTTTTCACATTGGGCCTGTTATGTGTCCTGTGACCGCTTCGTAGACAGACCTAAAAGAATATCACAGTTTAAATTTTAAAATTTATATAATTTTCTTATGCTGTATTTGTTCATTAATCCTATATGAACATGTTTGACAGTGCTCAAAGTGTAGTCTTCGTCTAAAAACTGTGAAAGAAACAAGATGTAAACAGTGTCATCCGCTAGTGGGGAAAAATATATAAATCACATTATTCCTCAAATGTGATTGCCTCACAATAATGTGGTACAGGCACTTTAACAAATCTGAAAACTGATCCATTTACATATTGTAAATGTTTACTACAACTATGGGAGGATCTGGGTGTGTTTTGTTTATGACAACTTAATAAAACATATAACCTTTGCATAAATTACTACTTATTGGATGTTAAACCCACAGGGGTATTATTTGATTGTCAAAAGAAAAATCATCTGTATTTTAAACACTGCTTTTCTTAAAACATTGTGTCAGATGTATTTGGTAGCATTATTCACTTGTTTCATCGTGTGTTAACTCTATATTTATCCGATTGAAATTTGTAGAAATTAGATAAGTAGGCTACATTTATAACACAAAAATAACCAGTTAATGGCTTTGTGTCAGAACACAACAGGTATGAAGCTACAGCATGATTGTTTTTTACTGTTTTATTCTAACTTTAAAGCTAGATTATTCTTTGAAAAGTGTAATACAAAACATACAGTCTTTGTTTTGGGGGGGATGTCATTGTGTGAGGAACTGTGTGAAGCTATTTCTTAAAAACATTGCGTCAGGCATATTTATAATATTTTATTTATATTTTATACTTGCTAGGATATTAATTGACATTGAAACAGTGTAGACGTTAGAAAAGTACATTTTATAAAATAAAAAGTACCAATTAATGACATTGTGTCATAACACAACAAAAAGTGTAATACAAATTGTATACACTATCTGATTTTGGTAGGGAACACTGGAAACTAGTGTCTTTTAGCTTAATCTTTGGTTTTAAGGGAAATTAAATATTCTCGGGATCCCCACTGAACCCTGAAGTAATGTCTTCTGAAGACCTTAAGACGAGCACAATTAAATATCCACTCAAGACAACTTTACTTATGCTACGTCATGGACCACAGAGGCTTATGTGTGCTGATTTTCTAAAGATACACTGTAATAATTACAAAAACTCAAAATAATGACTTGGTTGAGTAGGGCCAACTTAAATTGTACTGTACAAATTAGTTCAATCAAATTAACTTTTATGAGTATTAAGAACTTTCTTTTCTTTTGAGTTCACAAAACTTACACATTTTAATTGTGTTGAACTGTTTAATTGATTTGAGTTCTATGAACTTGTTTCTTTTTATTTGACAAACTTAAATTGAACTGAAACTGGGCTGGGATCTCTACTCCCCCGCATGCTTTGCCATGACACTTAAAGGGGGAGAGTAAATGCTAAAATTGTTTTGTACCAGATTAATGTTAAGTGGGTGATTTAGTAATGTTTAATGTTTTGTTTTGCTATAGTTTAGAAAAGTTTCTGGGCTGCATAGTTTTCATTTAGGATACTTTTTCATACACGCACACATATACAAATACATACATAACGTTACATACGCACTCCACGGATACATCTGGTATGTGTCGGTGGACAAAATACTGTTTGAATATCTTTGGATAAATAAGATTTAAGACGACTAAGCACAGTTTTTGCTTTAAAATTGTAATGTTTTCAACAGATGCTGTTGTGTAAAATAATAGCTTGGGTAAAATTTATGCAAAATCATTTCTGGGTCATTTTATGGCATTGTCCATTTTCTGTCCCTAGCCTTTACAGAAATATCGCACTTGAAAAATACTTTAGGGTTACAATTTCTTTACATTTTAAAATAAAACAATATGTTATTTGAACAATTATGTCGTCTTGAGCCTTCTATGTGGCAATATTTGATTTTTAATATTTGAAAGTAGTGGTCCCCTGGAGTTGTGTCACTGGTGTTACCGTTAAACAAAAATCTAATGTTTTTTAAAATAAAAATCATACTGATGACATCACTCAACTTCCTTCTTCCAAATTCATGAATATCTATGAAGAGAGGCCCATGGCCTCTTTTCAGGTATCAAAATCTTCTCATTTATCTCATGGTTTCATATGAAGCTTTAGTTGAACTCACTGGTATGACCTGCTTTACTGTTAGGGAGTTGTAAAAAATAATAAAAATAAACTAGAATACTTATGGCATAAACAACTTCATTTAGTTAGTATACCATGATTGACAAGATGTGGTATTTTTCATGAAAACTGTTACTGGTGTTGCTGTCACTGGTGTCTCTTTTCTTATGGGAGAACCCCAGTGACACCAGTGACTCCCATTTATAGATAAACTTCTACTGAAGCTATTCATTTAGATTGTATGCCAAATGTAACAATTTAGTCTCATCTACTTAATTATGGTTGAAGAATAATGATCTTTGGTCGTATGTGGGTCATTCATTGGTGATTCATTGTGTCATTGGTGTCACTGTCGTTTTCTGTCACGTTAAGTAAAATGTCACATGATAATAATTTTACATCCAATTAATTCTGATGCACTCAAAGTTAAGATTTAAAGGATTGCATCATTAGATTTTAACAGGTTTTTCAGATATTTTCATGGATATAGCAAATACATGTTAGCGCAGATGAACTATCATCATTCAAGCATACTTTTAACATACCTGATTAAAATAAATAAAACATAATCTCCTTATTTGTTGCACTACTAATATGTTCTGTAACTCTGACTGCATGTGCTGAAAAATAGAAATAATATTTCATAAAACCTTTAATATTGCGTCAAAATGGTAGGCCTACATGCAGTCTTTAAATAAATGCACAAAATATAAAAATCATTAAGCTGTCATTTTTGCGTATTCATAAAGTCAAAGGGTGTTCTATAATGTGTTCCAAGTTTAAATGTTAGAAAAAGAAATCTGATCTTCAAAAGGTGTCAGAATTGAGGTGTCATTTTGGGTTTTATCTTTCTTTCACGCGTTCTCCTAGAACAACAGGTTAGGGGACAGCACCCCCAGGAAGGAAGGATGATTTAGCTTATCATAAAAATCCCATAAGAGTAGGCTATATAAAATGTAAATTCCTGGCTCTTTTGTTTTGACCCCTGACTTTTCCTGAAGACACTGGTATACATCTAATTATACTGATGTTACAGCCTGGTCCCTGTGAAGTGTCAGAATGGGCACATTTTGGGGTCTCCCTTCCTGACAGGAATGCTCAGATCAGGAGATTTTATGATAGGAGACTGTGGCATCTTTGATTGTAAAACACCAGGTGTCCGGCCTATCTTTTAATTGCTTGATGTTTTCTGAAACAAACTGCATATGCTAATATAGCAACTACGCAGAGAAGAAGGGGAGGGCCTGTGCCCCTGCCATGATGGAAACAATCCTCATTTACAATTTAGCAAACGGAGAGCAAACATCTCTTCTGCTTAAGGATTCTAAATTTAAGCATCTATGATTTTATCCAGAGACAATAAGACCTCCTAATTTCACCGATGGTAAGTTCACTTCAACACATGTTTAAAACTACCTTTAAAATACTTTAATAATTTAACATCTTATTTCAAACAAAACAAACTATTATACACTATTTTATGTTTTATCTATGTAAGGTAGTGTTTCGCTGTGTATTAGATTAAAATATTTATACTTGATAATATTACATTTAAAATAATATGAACTTTATTCACTATTTATGTTTTATCTATGTAAGGCAGTCTTTCGCTGTGTATTAGATTAAAATATTTATACTTGATAATTTAACATTTCAAATAATATGATATAATATTCACTAAAGTGCTTATACTTGATAATTTAACATTTCAAATAATATGATCTATTATTCACTATTTATGTTTTATCTATGTAAGGCAGTCTTTCGCTGTATATTAGATTCAAATATTTATATTTGATCATTTAAAATATAAAATAATATGTACTAATATTCACTATTTTATGTTTTATCTATGTAAGTCAGTGTTTTGTGTATTAGATTAAAATACTTATACTTGATAATTTAACATTTAAAATAATATGAAATATTATTCACTATTTTATGTTTTATTATGTAAGTCAGTGTTTTGTTGTGTATTAGATTAAAATATTTATACTTGATAATATAACATTTAAAATAATATGAACTTTATTCACTATTTATGTTTTGTAAGGCTGTCTTTCGCTGTGTATTAGCTTAAAATATTTATACTTAATAATTTAAAATGTAAAATAACATGAACTAATATTCACTATTTTATGTTTTATGTAAGTCAGTGTTTTGTTGTGTATTAGATTCAAATACTTATACTTGATAATTTAACATTTAAAATAATATGAAATATTATTCCCTATTTTATGTTTTATATATGTAAGGTCAGTGTTTTGTTGTGTATTAGATTCAAATACTTATACTTTAAAATTTTACATTTAAAATAATATGCAATATTGTTCACTATTTTTGTTTTATCTATGCAAGTCAGTGTTTTGTTGTGTATTAGATTAAAATACTTACACTTTATAATTTAACATTTCAAATAATATGAACTAATATTCACTATTAAAATACTTATACTTGATAATTTAACATTTCAAATATATTATTCACTATTTTATGTTTTATCTATGTAAGGCAGTCTTTCGCTGTATATTAGATTAAAATATTTATACTTGATTATTTAAAATTTAAAATAATATGAACTATTATTCACTATTTTATGTTTTATCTATTTAAGTCAGTGTTTTGTTGTGTATTAGATTAAAATATTTATACTTGATCATTTAACATCTTGTTTCATATAATCAACATGGTTTTACTTATGGATGTGACTGTGTAATCTGAAAACAATTCACTCTGACATATTTTCTTCTGCTCCTTAAATTCCACGATCGGCTATTTATACACTCCTGAGAGACTATCAGACAGACATTTGCATTCTTAACTCATATAATGTGGTGTTTAAAAGGTTAAAACTTACTTTTAAATGCATATACTTAAATAAATGTCATCTTATTTTATTTTATGTGTTTGTCAATGCTATTTCTTAAACCCGTTTTCATTCTCGCCCCACAGACATTATGGACGCGGCCATGAAATCTGAAAAACAAATCCATGACAGATTTCGTCATGTTCATAATTTCGTCATTCTGTGGACATTATCCCCCAATAAGAAAAAAACATCCCTGCAAAAAAACATTCACTTCCATTTCACCAATCTGTGGACTTAATTATTAATTCCACCAATAATAAAAAAAAACATCCCCTGAAAAAACATTCACTGTCACACCAAGCATTACTGCAGTCATAAAACACACAGTCAAAAACCCCTCCCCACCGGATCCACACATGGGTCAAATTTCACATACCACCTGTTGGTCATAAAACCCCCATATAAGGACTTCCTGTCATAAACAATGTCATGAAGGGTCATAAATCAAGGGTCATAAATCATTTTTGACACATAGTCCCCCATATAGACTACTCCAAACTTGTGGCTTCATCATCGTGTTTCTAAGTTTCTACACTACAACCACATCATTTTTTTTTTTATTGAAATATATATTGTTAATATTTTGATTTTTGAGATTCTAAATCTTTATATTAATAACAGTAGGAGTCTCAAGTGTTGGCTTTCTAAATTCATACAGTATGTTGGTTATGTGTCTGTCAGAATGACATATTTATTTTGTGTATGCCATTTATGGCCCACTTACCAAAATGGGGGATGCAGGAGCAAGGGTTAATAAACACCAAGAGAATAATCACACTATATCTTGACAAGCACCAACAGAGGATTGAACAAAATAGTACTTAAACACAGAGAACAAAACTAAATACAGATGTGATTCATCAGTAACATACAGTAGGTAACTAACAGGGAGAATTTAGTGATTATGGCAATGAGAAATTAACTGAAAGGAAACACAGGAACATGAACAAAAATGCAATGAAACATAACATGTGACAGCATTGCTAGTGTAAGGCTGATGCCAGTAAGTCTGGTCGACCTCTCGAGAAAACAAAAGGCACTCCTGGGAATTAAAATTTGAACTCTCTCTTGCATAACAGCAACATCCGATACGCACCACACAGTGCAGCTCGCACCTCACTTATACAGTCTCATTATCTCCCCTGCTCCCCCCTTCTCCTCCTCACCTAAAACTCACTGAAAACCTATGCAATGTTAAGTGTGTACAAAAAGTAACTATACATGTTTGGTATCATTTAAAATGTCTCAGTGGGTGTGGTAAAATGGTATCATCCTCCCAGCCATAATGAAAAGCTCCAAAAAGTTCTAGAATATGAGATATTGTGTGCCTCTTAAAGGTGGCACACATTCAATTATAAATTCTGATCCCCCATTTCTGAACCCCTGAACAGGGGAACAAAATTGAATTATAATGACAGACACCACCATTTGGTAAGCATTTTTAATTATCTGGGTTTATAAGGAAAATTGGCAAAAGGTTTGAGGTTATTATATGAATTAGTGTTTTATTATCTGGTCTATAAATTGTAAAAAATAGATTTTATTCTGACTGACACTAACATTGTTTCCCCAAGTAGATTAAACGGGTTCGTATGTTACCGCAAGTCTGAGTCAGATTAGTGACGACTAATATTTGGCACTAAATTTAAGTGTACTTGATTTGCAAAGACAAGAAGTGAATTTCCGTTTAGAACAGCAAATGCTGCTTGACCAATCTATATCTGGGTGTGTCTTACCTCTGTTTTAATTTAATGTTACTTTAGATAAGTGTATGTCGGAAACCACGGCATGGCCAATCTAAAGCTATTATAAGACAAGTGAAGTTGGTTGACATATATCTGTAGTAGTGGCCATACCTCCACTGAAGTAAACGTTACATTAAATTCAAGTGTATGCAAAAAAACACTGGGGCTATACCAAAGTATCTTTGATTGTGTAAGCGTGAATGCAACAAATCTGATCTAATCTGATCTAATCTGAACGGATGAAATATACTTAAAGAGTTAAAAATAATAATCAAACGTTCGCTCACATTTAATGATGCTCAAATATAATTTAAACCGTTTTCATTTATGGAGTCAGATGAAATAACAAGGTAATACATATGAGAAAATGTATTTCGTTTAATCTTAAATTAAATTAATTAAATTACACACTTTAAAGTGTTGGGTAAAAGGAAAGACAGTTGCAGAGATCGGATACCGCCATTGGGCCGATCTAGACGGGCTTACACAATAATTCATGAGAAGTCTTGGTCAATTGAGTAGCACTGTTTCATACACTGAGCAAAGCCGTTTTTACTCACATGCTACTTGGATGGTGTTAATATTAGGTAGATTTTTCTTAAAAAACCTCTGTATTACAAAGCAATTTTTAGGACAGCATTTTATTAATCTTTCTCTGAATTTTACTTCAGTTCGCTGGGATGGTCATAGAGTGTAAAACTAGAGCAGAACTCAAAATAAAAGTGCACTTTTATGTACATGTTAATGTTAATATTCTAGTTATTCTCAACAATCCCAAATCTCAAGCACAGACTCCTGGTGAAAGTGATCACACTGCTGGATCTTGAAGACATCTTCTGACATCGGCATACACCACTTCATCCTCCTCTTTAACATTCTGTACAAAACACAAGATAATAATAATAATACATTTGAAATCTGCCCTTTAAATGATGTTAAGTTTGAGTTCAGTTTTTTCTAATATCTGATCAGGTCCAACTCCTTGCTACTCTTAACGTGAAGCAGCTTGAGATGTATATCTCATCGATATACTACATTTAGACATGCAAATATTAAAAATTATTTTACAGTGGATATTAATGACAGACTGAAGTGTTAAAGGCTGTCAGAAATCAAATACTTATTATAATGCCATATGACAGTAATACCAATTTTTTAAATAATACTAATTTCAAATGTCATGAAAAATCTGTTCTGATTTGTGTTGTGTAAATGTAGCCTTATTAAAGCTAGCTTGACAATTAAAGCTAGTTTAAAAGCTAATTTGAATTTGTATTTAAAAAAATAAATGAAAATAACTCTGATTCCGATTATGTTCTGATACATACAGAGAACAGCAGAAATACATGCATTTTTGTCACATTCATTTCCTTTTTTGTCAGACAAAAAAACGTTCAATATTCAAAACTCAATGAAACAGTTTTAAAGGATGCAAGTTGTAAAAATGACATGATAGGACCTTTACAGTGCGTGCCATTGTAAAGACTTTACTTCTATCCTTCACAGCCTCATTTCAATCTGCATGGCATCTAACCTGACTGAGGTCTATTAGGGCTAAACATATACATTTTTAGCATTACTTGTAATAATACTTGATTAAAACTCTTGCCTTGATCAGTTTTTCTACATTTCCTGCAGATGCAGAAGATCACGACTGCAGCGACAATCATCAGAGATCCAGCAGAGATCAACACTATCAGAGACACTGAGACTGGAGGAACTGAAGGAGAGGAAAAGAGAGACAGTCATTAGTGTGAGTGAATGTGTCTGATCTACATCAGAAGACAGAGATCAGGTCAGTAAACACACACATATATCATCAGTGCTGTGGTACCTGCACATGTGTGACAGAGTGTGTTGATGTCCAGATGTGTGGTCTGGTTGCTGATGGGATTGTTCAGCACACAGCTGTAGGTGTTTTTATCCTGATATTCCACCTCCAGAGGTAGAGAGAGACTGAGGTTCACCGGCGTCAGAATGAACCCTGAACATCCAAATCTCTAACCTTTTATATAGTAAGTTTATCACTCTCAATGTAAATTAAGTTGCTCTTGTTGTAACAGCTGTGCTCTGTATGTTAATGAAGTTGAGACACATCACTGTCTGAGAAGGTTCTCTGTGTTTCACACTCATTCCTATTCTACAATTGATGATCATTTGCTCAGGATGTGATCAGTGGTGAAGAAACAGTATAACTTGACTTCCTTCTTGATAATTAAGCCATTTTGGGGTTGAGCTCATTCTAAAATATACTTTGGAGTGAATTTGGGTCAAGCCAAACAACAATTTTTTTCATGATCAAAGTGTTTATTGCAGCGTCAGTCAGTCAGGGAGTGTCTCTTATGAACTTCACTACTCTATCTACATTTCTAAAAGATTATTATTCAAACATATTGAGAGAAAAAATATGGTTAATTAAAATGATTTTGTAATTTTAAGAATCAAAATAATCACTATGTTCAGATAGATCTACTTTAAAGGTAAAAACAGGTGAAACTAATTCTAAACTCACCATAGACAGTGAGACTGAAACTCGTGCTCAGATTTCTGATCATCTACTTCATAACGTGTTTGTGATGATGACTTGCTTTTAAATATAATGACTCACACTTACCATAAACAGCGACACTGAATATGATTCTCTCGCTGAAGCTGTTGATCTGTATTTTATAAACTCCAGCATGTTCAGTTGTGGTGTTTGTGATGGTCAGAGATCCAGTTTGATGATCCAGCTTTAGTCTGTCTCTGAATCTCCCATCAAGAACATCGTCATATACAGTGATTCTGTCGGTCCGTTTATTGATTTCAGCTATTAAAGAGTTACCAAACATCCACTGACTCCACTGAATCAGATCATCATCCATTATTTCAGTGAGATCAGAGTTTAGTGTGACTGAATCTCCCTCCATCACTGACACTGACTTCACTGCATCTGTACCAGCAAACACACCTGGAGAACATATTAAGTGTCCCATATAAATTAGCTGATTTACTTAAAAAGTCCAATTTGTGTACCTATAATGAAGAACAGACAGAATTACATGCAAATTTGTCCAAAAGACAAAGAAATAGGAAAGCTTGAAGTTGAGCTCCACAAAAATAACAGCCTCAGCTCTGTAGATAAAATACTTGTAATAAAAACTAAAGCATGAACAGTAAAAGCACTAAAATAAAAAAATATAAAGCATACATTTATAACTTACCAACCACTTGCCACAAACAGAGGAGTATCAAAACAACATGAATCATTTTCTTTGAGCGCTGCAAAAATATATAACACATGAGATCTTGTCCTCGTGTTCTTGTGGATCCACCCAAACTGACCACCTTCAGCTGACCCACACTAGCAGTGATCATATTTTCCAGAGGTGTAGTTTATTATATAATAAAGGTTGTGAAATAATTGCCTAATACTAACTCTACTTTTGTGCTGCGCAGATATTATTGCACAAAGCCAGGATAACAGACCTTCTGTCTGTCAGTTATCCAACGCCGCTCATCAACATGTTTGAGTTGACCAATCAAATTAAAGTAGGCGGGCTTTATGTTGTAAACGCTCATAAAGTGTGAGATAAACTAAACATTTAATGTTTGACAGATGTATTACAATAGAAATTTAAAACGACCAACATAAATATTTAGGCATGCAAATTAAAAAAAACTTTTGTCGAATTTTTAATTGAAAATATAGGCTATAATTTACGTGATTCGTTGCAATTCGTAACTGTCAATGTAACGAGACAATAAACATTAACGAAGCCGTTTACATCAGGCATAACTGCAGAGAGTTAACTAGTTTAATTAAATGTATAAGACAAAATTTAAAATTAAAATAAATCATTTGAAAATAATATAAATGACAACAAAATGTGTTTGAAAGAATTTGTTAAATTTTAATGAAATTATTTCTGTTTACACTTTCGCCTGGCTCCGAGAGAGAGTGCGAGCGCGCGCGCGACCGGGTCTCTCTCTCTGCTCGTTCTTTCAGTCAAACATGCACCACAACCGCGGCAGTTCATCTACATTAGACGGTATAATGAAGCGTGTGGGTTACTACATCCAACAACCGAACATTTTAACTTACCATCTAGTAACTTCTGCATCCTTTAGCTTGGACTACAAAATTGCAGCGAGAAATAATAATGGCGGATGGCTCGAAGTGTTGGGGCCGTATTTGGCAGTTCCGTTGCAAATACTGTGACGTGATAGTTTAAAAAACGTCATAGATAACAGAAAAATCGGAACAGGTTGAAAAATATGACCAAAACAGAATATAAAGATATCAACGAAGCACCTGAAGAGAATAATTTCATCTTTTCTGTACTTCTAAACACTCCAAATATACAACAAAATGCATTTAAGGGCTAAAAAAGTGCATTTGTCATTATATGTCCACTTTAAAAATAGAATAACTCGGTGTAGGCAACACCGATTTTGTCGTTGTTCTCTGTATTGACAGCACTCCAAATGTACAAAAAAATGAGCTCAATGTTAAAATTGACCGGAGTTCTCCTTTAAGAGTTCTCCTAAATGGCAATAAAAGTTCTTATTTAAGAGTTTCCTCTTAAAACCTATTCACAAAACTGCTGAGATCAACTTTTACTAAGGAATATTCAAATAAAGTTTTTAAAATGTTTTGGTTTTTAAACTGTCAAAAGTAACTTGGTGAGTTGGCTCTCGGCTATATATGCCTCCTCTCGAGCTGATTAGACCATTTGAACATGCTTTGAATATGGCAACATGATACCTCGTTCTACAATATTTCTATCACTGAGAGACTCCTCCCCCATCAGCCAATCAATGTGATCATAGTTAGTTATTCACCCACAAGTTGTTTCAAACCTGTATGAATTTCTTTCTTCTGCTGAACACAAAGGAAAATATTTTGAAGAATGTTGGTAACCAGACAGTTGATGAACCCATTGACTTCCATAGTAGGAAAAAAAAAAACTATGGAAGTCAATGGGGTCCATCAACTATATATCAGCTTGTGAGCGTGAGGCACAAACATGAGCCCAGCACTTCCCTTAATGAAATAAAAACTTTTGAATGTTTTGTTCATCAGTAACTTCACGCATTCAGTCGCTATGTGATCTCAATGTGAAAACTGCGTTAATGATAAATCGGCTGATTTTCTGACACAGTTTGAGTCCTGTGACAAGTATTTTATTCCCGTTTTTGTTAAACAAACTTTTGCCATTGCAAGTAATGAAATCTCTTATGTTTTCATCTTTACATTAATACCAGCATCATGTAGTGCAAATGTTTAATTGTAATGGACGTATTGCATAGGCTTTTTGAATCGACGAACAGCTCCATCTGTTTATTTGGCAGTATAAAACTTCAGGTCGGGTTTTTTTTTAAAGATATTAGAGGTGCAGAAGGCCAAGCAAAACTCATAATCATTACAAAGAGTAAAGATCAAGTGCTTATAAGGTCTGCGTGTGTTGATTCGAATAGCTTGTTTTCCCTCACGACATAAACAGATTTTTCCCATTAATCCCGACCAGCTGTGTCCGAAATCATCCTCTATACCTTTAAATAGGGTATGGATTGCTGCTTTCACTACTAGCAGTTCAGCTAATCCCGCCTTTTTGCCCATTTTCGTTTATCCCGGAGTGACGCGATAAGATGGCGACGACTGGCTCCGCCCACTTTCGGCTTAAAAAATGCTCTTCAGAAACCTACGGGTGACGTCACGGACACTACGTCCATATTTTTTTACTGTCTATGAACACTTTTTACTGAACCACTGATTCAAAACAAAAGTTTTGTAAATGTTTCGAAGCTTCATGAAGCAGTGTTTTGAAAATGCCCATCATCATACAGATTAATGAATGTGGTTACTCTGTACCTTCAAAACAAGGTCAAAAGTCTCAGAAGTTGAAATGCTCTTCCAGTCTTTGATCCGGTCTTTAAAGATGTAATATCTGTAATGTTTACAATGATCAACTTGGACTCTTTTATTATACCCTTAAATTATCATTTAGGCATATGTATGATTCATCTTTTTATCAGTTCAATAAGCAATATTCAGTTTTCTGTTCAATTCTACAGGGATTTATTGGTGTGACATAGTTTTACACTTGTATTTGTGGGGTCGCTGCATACAATTATAGCATACAACAAAATGAAAACAGCAACATAACATAAATTAAGAAAAAAAAACAAAAAAACACTGCAGTTAAAAAAGAAATGTAAAATGGATGACATTAAAGAATAAAATGAAATATTCAAGAATACTTATCGTATCGTTTTGGCCACCAGATGGCCCAATACACCAGATTTGAGTAATAAACCCTTTACAATCCAGTTCAGAATAAAACATTTCAAACACTAAACAATTAGACCACACTCATTTTAAAACAATATTTGCAATATATGTCACACTATTTATAATGTCTGTTCTGTTTTCTCCTGTTATCCTCTTGCAGCTCTGACGTCATTAACCAGAAGAACAACAGCAGCCGCAGAAGCCACGCCCATCAGCGCAGTGACGACCAATCGCAGCACAGCTTCAACAGAATCACAACAGGGGGCGTGGCCTTCTGGAGAAACTAATGAAACAAATGATAAATTAAAAATTAAGATTTTCAACAAGCTGACTTTAGTCTCTGTCATGACCTAAAAAAGATCTTATTTTGTGCTCCACACATAAAAACTGTTCAGAAAGACACAAGTAAATGATGACAGAAGCTCCTTCATTCTTTAAGTCATCCTAAGTTATCAGTCTCGAATCAACAAATTAATTCATTGAATAAATCATCAGAGCTGTGGTACCTGCACATGTGTGACAGAGTGTGTTGATGTCCAGATTTGTGGTCTGGTTGCTGATGGGATTGTTCAGCACACAGCTGTAGGTGTTTTTATCCTGATATTCCACCTCCAGAGGTAGAGAGAGACTGATGCTGAGATCACACACACTGATGCTGGACAATACACTGATTCCTGCGTACCAGGAGAGAGTCGCATCACTCACATTCAACACTGATGAACACACCAATGAACATGATGATGATGATGATGAACAGTTTCTACTGATGACAGGAACGGGCAGACGAGCTGAGAAAGAGAAAAAAGTGAATAGTTTAGAATATAGAATGGAATAGAATAAATGATTATTATTTACATTGAGAAATATCAGAGAGGAAAATGATGCTTAATTGAAATGATTTCGTCATTTTAATAATTAAGATACACCCATTTGATGCTAAAAACAGACATTTAACTCACCAAAGACAGTGAGACTGAAACTCTTGATCACACTGCTCATCTCTAGTTTATAAACTCCAGTATGTTCAGTTGTGGTGTTTGTGATGGTCAGAGATCCAGTTTGATGATCCAGCTTTAGTCTGTCTCTGAATCTCCCATCAGGAACATCATCATATACAGTGATGCTGTCGTCCAGTACACTGATTTCAGCTATTACAGTGTTTTCATCTCCAAACCTCCACAGAATCAGATCATCATCCATCATTTCAGTAAGATCAGAGTTTAGAGTGACTGAATCTCCCTCCATCACTGACACTGACTTCACTGCATCTGTGTCAGCAAACACTCCTGGAGAACAGAGTTTATCACAGATTAAGTGTCCCAAATAACTTAAATACCGGTAGATCAGTTTTGTAACTGTAATAAATGAAGAACAGCAGCACAGACACAGAAGTAGTTGAGATTAATATTTTTTGTGATGTTATTTTTAGTTATCAATACACTGTTATTACAATACAGGTGATCTGTGGGAGGAGCCACAGGGGTGATTGTGTCTCATCTTAAATCTGATTGGCTCCTTCAGTGCCTCTGCTCTGGAGAATGAAGGGTTAAGGGAAGTCGAATAGAGCAAATCAGGAAAAGAGATTGAAAGACACTCCACTAATGTTTCACAAAGAAACATAAGACCCAAATGCACATATGAAAATATAGATCTCTCTTAATATCCAAATTTCATTGTATTTTTTATTAAGAAACCAGAAACTATACACAACAAACAGTAAAATAAACTTCAGAGTACCAAGATTAACCAAAAATCATTTGATGTCATTGTTTACAAACTGATTCTGCTGTTTTTGCCCTGTGATTTAAATTAGATTTTTGGTTAGTTTCAGTTTAGGTTGAGCATATTTTATCTGAAATCTGATCAAAAGTGCTTTATGGCTCTGTATTAAATCTCTGTAAATATAATGCATTAAAACTAAAGTCTTAAAATGAATATGATTATAACTCACCGACCAGACGCCACACGCAGAACAACACACACATGTGAAGCATTTTCAGATAATAGCACTATATGTGAACACTTCAGATACAGAGAGACTGTGAACTAACAGGACAGTGTTAAACTGTGAGATAGTGTTACTGCGTCTGATTCTCCACCAATAATATTTGAGACCGCCCTCTTACTGTACATACTGCTACTCTTCATCTGTATTAGTATTGCACTGTTGTAGGTGGCGGACCGGACACAATACCTTTTCAGTTTTTGTTTTTGTTTGTTTGTTTATTTTGCAAGTATCCATACATTTCTAATATTTTATTGTAGGCTTATAATCAATATTTTGCTATTAAAAGTGTGGAATGGTCTTAGGACGGTCACTAAGGGATTAAAACCACGAGAAGTTCCCTCAGTCGATCACACGCACACAAACCACACGTCTGAAGACACACTGAAGGGGAAGAAGCTGTTTATTTTCATCAACACATCAAACCACAACTCTGTACTGAAGTCAGTAGAGGTTTACTTTGAGCTGCTCGAGTCTGCAGTGAATCACATTCATGTACAGTCTGTGCTTCTTGTGTGCTTTGCTATATTAATATTAATATGTAAAAAAAAAATGTATTAGTTAAATATAAAATTTCTTTGAATCCTTCTGCTCGTGATCATTCATTGATTAACAACTTGAATCCACATGCAGTTTAATCTAAAAACATTCTGTTCTGTCATTTCTTCTGCATGATAAAAAAAAAAATCATGTTTACTACTGAAAATACTGTGCAGAACATTTACTGTTTTTACAGGACAGATCAATAAAACAAAAATATATATAAATTACAAGCACTTTTTATTTATTTGTATAGCGCTTTTCACAATACACATCATTTCATCAGCTACTAGAAGACAGACGGGTTGCTCACGTCACATCTACGTCGTCAAGCTCAGTTTGAGTCTGCAGTACGCTCGACCATCAGGAAGTGAGTGCTTTTACTTCACTTTTCTCCCTTGAAGTCTATGGGTTCGCTGTGTCCATTTCTTTTACTGTCTATGATCATCGCTTACTTTCTAGTAAGTGAAAGTAGTAAAGTCCAAAAGGATGGATTCAAAGGAATCAATATTTGTAATTAAGAATATCCTTGATCGCTCAAGCATCACTTAAAGCTGCAGTCCGCAGTTTTTCTTCTTTTTCGCCATCTCTGTTCGAAATCTGCAATTGCAGTTATTCGCGGAATTATCAACTTTACATGGGTTGTGTCTCGGCATGGCACAGCGCGGATGAACCAGTGTTCGAATTGAGGGGGGGCTGGGGGGCTGGGGGGGTCCGGGACCCCCCATAAGCATCAAGGGACCCCCCATAAGGCCCAAAAAAATTACCTCGGGGGTCCCCTGGTTTTTCATTAAAACTAAAATAATAGAAACATAATTTATTATGTAATATATATATTTTAATCAAAGTATTGCGCTGCCGCTCCCATTAGAAAGTAATTCAAATTAGATTTGCGTCTGAAAAGACGCTCAAGTGCGCCACACGCTGTTTTCTGAAGGAATTTACAGACTGTTGAATTTATAAACAGATACATTTTATTTATCGTGCCATTTATACGCCAAAAATAGGTTGTTTGTTTTTTTTAAACCCCTTGGGTAGGATTAGGGGTGTGGAGTACGTGCGTATTACACACCATAAAGTGCGTATGCATGCAAAAACTATTTTTTGCGAATAAATGGTACGAGAAATAAATTTCGTGCTATAGATAAGCACTTTCACGAGAGTCTGGCAGAGTGGATCCTCATTTTCACCCATGGACAGTATATAAACGTTTTCACCTCACGATGACGGTAAGATAATATTTCTTTCTTTTATGATTGTTTGGTAATTTACTGATCTGAATAGAATTTCGACATTAACGCTTGTCCGGGACACGTGCGTGTGTTTTTTAAGGGACAAGTGAAAGAGAATTGTACCCAACCGGACAAATGCCCTGATTAAAACAATTTTCAATATCAAAAAAATAAAATAAGAAATAACGTACTCGGTTAATAACGTAACCTCAGTTCCCTGAGAGTAGGGAAAGAGTATAGAGAGTAAAAATTAGGGAAAGAAATGTCCTTTATAAAGCTAAAAGAATTATTCTGATAAGTGTTTTCCAACAGTGATGTAATGAAACATTGACAATTTAAGTTTGAAGGGAGTAAAGCCTCTGTTTAGGCTGGAAATGTAATTTTGACAAAAGAAGAACTTTTATTTTAAATCAATCTTAATTTTAAATCAGCCAACTTCAGTGTGATATTTTATCATATTATCATGCTTAACACTGAGAATTTGAATAATTGAAATGTGATGATCAGATGCAGATATCTAAATCAGAGAATATCATATAGGTTCGGGAGGTTGGCGGGTGGATTATTTATTTTTAACAGCAGATTCGGGGGACTCAAAGTGCACCAGATTAATGAATTTATCTTTAAAATGTACAAAATTTTCTTGCGGGGGGGGCATGCCCCCGGACCCCCCTAGAGGTACCGAGCTCAACCCACAAAAATACTGTGGGAAAAACAGTAGGCTATATGATGGTCTACAAAAAATACACATTTAATTATCTTATTAAAATACATGATCGGGATTTTAGCACCTACGCTTCATTTCGAGCCAGGAAAAACACGGATTATTACATAGATTTTGGGTGGATAAAAGTCTTTGTTCATCAATTATGCACAGAGTTAATGCTCAGCTGCAAAAACGTTCAGTAAATGAAATTATAGTATTATATGAAATAAATAAATGAATATATATATTATCACGTTTTTTTTTTTTTTTTTTTTTTTGGGGGGGGATAACGACGAGCCGCATGACGACCAGACAGACATCGCCGGCACACGAGTCGCCATCAAACCAGGCCACAGATCAAGGTTCAAAGATGGAAAACTTATTATCCGAAATAAGTAGAATGAACACTACTCTGCAGGTAGTAGCGACGGATGTGTCATCAATAAAAGAGGTTGTCACTGACGTTAAAAACTCGGTGAGTGCAATCCAAGAAAGGCTGGACGAAGCGGAGGGCCGCATCTCCAATATGGAAGACGTCACCTCGAAGCTCGTCGGTGATGGCGAGCGACATGATAAACGCCTGGAAGTTATGTGGAATCGTATAGAGGATTTAGAAAACAGGAGCCGCCGCAACAACGTAAGGATGATCGGTCTAAAAGAAGGGTTGGAAGCAGGTGGATTGATCAAGTGCGTGTGTAAAATCTTATCTGAGGGACTGGGTATTGATGCGGATGGAGAATTCGAGATTGAGAGGGCACATCGCGCACTCGCTCCCAGGCCCAGTGCTGATCAACCACCAAGAATAATTCTGATTAAGTTTCTGCGTTCTTCAGCCAAAGAAAAAGTGCTACAAGCGGCTAAAGAAAAAGGAACGACGGAATGGGAGGGATGTAGGATCTCGTTTTTCCCCGACATGTCAAGAGAGTTGGCCAGGAAACGGAGGGATTTCACCGCGTCGCGGAAGATGCTGAGAAGCATTAATGTGAAATATACGCTGGCATATCCAGCCTCACTTCGTTTCACATGGCAAGGGAAGAACAAGGTGTTTGCATTGAGTACGGATGCAGAGCAATTCATCAAGGAGCATTGTGGGGCAAAAGAGTGACGGGACCAAATATTCTTGCAAGATATCCAAAGTGGAGCATATCACGGGTCAAATGGGCGGATGGGCGGGATAACTATGCTGTCTCGGAACAGTTTTGACAGTCAAGTGAAGACTAGATAGCTGATTCGGCATCTCACGGACCGCAGTCTCGAGGTGTTTGAACGAGTACGGTCTTCAATGTTCGGTATGACTGTGCCTTTTTTGTTGTTTTTGGTTTTGTTTTTTTCTGATATTAAGTCTGGGTTTGGGCTTGTTACAATTTGTTATGTTTTGTTAAGCAACAGAGTTTTGCAGAAAATAGTTTTGGGGTTTGAAATGTTCAACTGCAGTTTGTTAAATTTAAATAAATGTGCATCACAGCTTACTACGCCATTCCCCAATAGGGGGCAGTCACTCAACATATTTGGTTACGCGTGCGCGATTGATTTGTATTATACATAGGTAGTCGCATCAGGTTTATAACATGGAATATTAACGGATGTGGAAGTCCTATTAAGAGAAAAAAGGTCCTGTCATATCTCAAACATAAACAAGTGGATGTTGCTTTTGTGCAGGAGAGTCATGTAACAGATAATGAAGCGCTCAAATTCAAAAGAGACTGGGTGGGACATGTATTTTAATCATCATTTACAAGCAAACAAAATGGGGTTATGATTTTAATAAATAAGAAGCTGAATTTTGTAATGTTAACGGAAACTAAAGACGATGTTGGGAGGATTATATGTATAGAAGCCCTCATTAATGGAGTTAAAGTGATATTATGCAATGTATACGCCCCAAATAAATCGGATCCGGGTTTTATAAATAAAGTAAACAAAATTCTTGGTGACAAAGAGGGACAAACCATTTTGGCTGGGGACTTTAACCAGGTCATGGATAGGGTTCTAGATAAGAGTAAATATCAGGGACCCTCAATACCAAGGGATAGAGCTGTTGTTAACAGAAGATATTGGATTGACGGACATATGGCGCTTAGTAAATCCAACAGAAAGAGAATATACTTTTTTTTCGCATTGCCATAAGTCTCACTCTAGGATAGATTTTTTCTTGCTTTCAAATTCAATTACGGATCAGGTAGTAGATTGTAAAATTGGAGCAATAGCATTATCAGATCATGCAACTGTGGAATTGGATATAGCTCTAAATGGAGAAGCTGGTAGAAAGGGAAGATGGCGTTTAAATACTGCATTATTACTAGATGAGGAGTTTGGCACATTATTGGCTGATGATCTGACCTCCTTTTTTGAATTGAATGTAGGAAGCACTGATAAGTTGGCATCTGTATGGGAGGCCTCAAAAGCATACATTAGAGGGAAATTGATTGCACAGGCAGCCAGAAAGAAAAAGGAAGGAAGAGACTTGGTTAAGAATTTGGAAGCAACCATTTGTACACTGGAGAAGGAGCTTGCTAAACATTACTCTAATGATTTATATCAGGATATTTGCAAATACAAATTTCGATTGCATGAGATTTATAATAAAAAAGCAGAATATGCTCTATTTAGACTACGAACAAGGTTTTATGAAGGAGGTGAAAAAGCGGGCAAACTCCTGTCCAGACAGTTAAAACAGCAAAATGCTGCTAACATTATTCCGGCAATTAGGAAAGGAAACTCTATGGTATCATTGACAAAAGATATAAACGAGGTTTTTATGAAGTTCTATAAACATCTGTATACATCTTCAGGTAGTGTAGATGGGGAAAAACTGAAGCAATTTTTTTCTAAAATAGAGTTACCTAAATTAAATATATTGCAATCCGAGTCTCTAGACCTTCCCATTACACAAGAGGAGGTTAAAACGGCAATCATTTCTTTGAAATCTGGCAAATCGCCGGGGGTAGACGGCTTTCCAGCTGAATATTATAGAAAGTATGCTGACATAGTGGCCCCAATTCTAACAGAAGTCTATATAGAGGCATTTGATGCTAGGGTATTGCCTAATACTTTTATGGAAGCATTGATAACACTGATACCTAAAAAAGATAGGGATTTGACAGATCCGGCTAATTTTAGGCCAGTAAGTCTTATCAATGTGGATTGCAAGGTGTTGGCAAAAATTTTAGCTTCAAGGTTAGAAAAGGTTCTACCAAGTATAATTCACAAGGACCAAGTAGGTTTCATTAAAAAAAGGTCATCAGCCGATAATATGAGAAGGCTAATTCATCTGATGTGGCTAAACTCCTCAGAAAGCACTCCGATCGCAGCTTTATCCCTAGACGCCGAAAAGGCTTTCGACAGGGTGGAGTGGGACTTTTTGGCTGCAGCCCTGTCAAATTTTGGATTTGGTCATATTTTTAGGTCCTGGGTTAGTTTATTATATAAAGATCCTAGAGCGGCAGTGATGACTAATGGCATGACTTCCTCATTTTTTACAATTTCAAAAGGAACCCGTCAAGGATGCCCATTGTCCCCATTGCTATTCACAATAGTCTTAGAACCGCTAGCCATTATGATCAGGGCAGACTCAAACATTATGGGAGTAAGGGGGGCAGAGGAGGGGATAGAGCATAAATTAATGTTGTATGCGGATGATATTTTGTTGTTATCTCGTGATCCTCTCAAATCTTTACCTCCATTAATGAGTGTTATCCAATTATATTCAAGTGTGTCAGGGTACAAAATAAATTGGGAGAAGTCGGAAGCTATGCCAATATCTAGTACATGTCATTCCCATACAGTGACCCAATTTGGCTTCAAATGGATCCCAAAAGGTATGAAGTATCTTGGGGTCAAATTAACGCAGAATTTGGAAGATATAATGCTGTTGAATTATGAACCATTGTTGTCAAAGATAAAAAATAATGCGGATAAATGGGAACAATTGAAACTCTCTCTGTGGGGTAAAGTAAATATTGTTAAAATGGTTATTGCTCCACAGTTTAATTATATATCTATGATGATACCTGTGAACATTCCAGACCCTATCTTTAAAAGATATGACAAAGTTATCAAGGACTTTTTATGGGAAGGAAAAAGACCGAGGATTAAAATGAGCAAGTTGACCTCCCCAAGAGACAAAGGGGGCCTGGGGCTACCTGATGTGAGGATGTATAATATATCTTTTGAAATGGCCAAACTGGCTAAACATTGGGACGAGACAGACTCTGAGTTAGACTGGATCAAGATAGAACAGAAACTGGCCTCACCATTTCACCCCATTAGTATTCTTTCACAACGCTCTGGAGCTAAATGGGACTCAAATCCAGTGACAGTACATTCAAGACATGTTTGGAGCAAAGTTCATAAAGTGTGCAGGACATCACATTATAAACAGTCATATGCATCAGTGTGGAATAACCCTGAAATTTGTATAGGTAAAGCAGTGGTATTTTGGAAACAATGGCAGCTTAAAGGGATAACTGTAATTGGTGATTTGTATGAGAACAACATTTTTATGTCATACTCTGAATTAATGAAAAAATATAATATTGAGGGTCAAGGAAATTTTTGGAAGTATCTGCAGATTAGACATTGTGTCAAGAACAAATTTAATGCAAGTGATAACCCTGTTTATGATTATCTTAAGTTGCCATGTGAAGCTCAGACTGCTTCTATGTGTTACAAATCAATGATGAGTGTAACTGCTGATACTTGTAACAACCTGAAAACAATATGGCAGAAGGATTTGGGGATTACTATTCATGATCATGACTGGCAGTACATCCTATCTAATGTGGGTAAAAACATACGGGAAGCTAGGGGGAAATTCATTCAGTACAAAATAGTGCATAGATATTATTATACGCCATCCAGGCTTTACAGGATGGGGATAGCTAGGAATAATTTATGCTGGAAATGTAATGAAGAAGAGGGTACTTATTTACATATGATTTGGGAATGTTCTTTAGTTCGCCCATTCTGGAGTAAAATTCTAGCGGTACTTGAAGAGTGGATGGGGTCTAATTTACCTGTGGAACCACGATTATGCCTTCTTGGAGATAAATCAGTGATACCTAACATAACAAAAAATAAATTTACCCTTATCAAGAGTGGTTGTATTACAGCTGCCAGGATGATTTTACGGAATTGGAAATGTCCCAAAACCCCAGACCTTAAAGATTGGGTTGATGGGATGATTGAAATTGCTTCCTATGAGAGTATGTTGGGGAGACTGCATAATGAAGGAGAGATGAAAAAAACATGGGATCATTTTTGGCAGCATATAAAAATGGTGTGAATGAATAGGATTTCTGAATTGTCTCATTCACATGTGCTTTTGTTTTGGACATAATCCACTGATGGTGACTAATGTGGCTGAGTATGTAATGGCGAAGGTGATTACTAAACTATGTGATGATGTACTCCTAAGTTTTGTTCGTTGAACAATAAAAAATTTGAATTACAAAAAAAAAAAAGAAGTAAATATAGTAGAAAATAGATAATCATGACACGGAGGCGCGGGCGAGTGAACTGGACTCTCTCAGCGTAAGGTATACTTGCCTCACAGACCTGAGAAATATATAGAAAGCTTGAAATGTCTACTTTTAAACAGAACAATTCATAGCGAAGGAAAACAGACTGCTTTCTGCTTATGAAATGTGCATTTCTCTCTGGCGCGTTCCGGTTCATTTTAGAAGATCGCGACGCATCGTCAACTTCATCTTTGCAGTCCACACAGAAAACACTTGTTTATTAATAAACAATTAAAATGTATCCTTGCTATATTTGACATATTAATAATCATTACTTTTGCCGGTTCTTTGTGACAGCTTTTAGATGCTTTGTTGGCAGCGCCACCCACATGTTGAACGAGTCACACCACATCAGCACCGAAAATCTAAATAAAAAAATTCTAATCTAAAATCAAAAATCGTGATACGAACCGAATCGTAGGTTTGGTCTATCGTTACAGCCCTAGTAAGATGAGAAAGAGTTTATGGTTTCAAAAAACAAAAAAACAATGTCTATCTGAACATCTTTGCCAAGCGCAAACCAGTACAGAAGGAGGCTAATCAATAAATTATCGGGGAGGGTCATGCCTTTTTTCACAATCATTTTGGAGGGTCATAGAAAAATTTATTGCTGGCGAAGGGAGGGTCATGTATTTTTTGACAACAGATCTCAAAACTCCTCCGGTGGCCCCTTAACTAAATAACGAACAGTCCCTTATGTTGAACTTTATTCTTGTTCAAACAGACGCTGTATGAAGCAGTATAAAGTATTGAATAAAAATGTATCTGAAAAATCTGTGTATTATTTGTCAAATATTGCATTTATTTCACTTCAGCTGTGGTAAAGTATGCAAATACCACGTGAGCAGTCACTACGGGAACCAGAAAGTGTCCGACTTCACGTCTCCGTTTGCAGCTCCTCCCCGCCTGCACGCGGCTACTCTCGCCGATCGGTTGCATCCAGCCGCAGCCGATGTCGAACACACCTTTTGTGTTAAATGTATGGGTTATGCAATGTAAAAAAAAAGGGGGGGGGGGGGGGGGGAAATTTGTCTGTATTAAAGAAA
Source organism: Abramis brama (assembly GCF_963993115.1). NCBI lineage: Eukaryota > Metazoa > Chordata > Actinopteri > Cypriniformes > Leuciscidae > Abramis > Abramis brama. The sequence goes on from NC_139968.1 coordinate 37,093,350, forward strand.
AAAAATGATTGATAAACATGTATTTGGAATGGAATTAAATAAGTAGAACTTTGGGTGTCTTGTTTATTAAGATATATTTATTTTCATATAAAAGCAACAGAACATAAATTCCATCCAGTTTATTAGCAACACTGTGCACGAGCGTGAATCCCGCAATATCCATCTTTGATCTCGCAGGTGTCAGATCCACTACGAGAAGAGAGAACTGTCTGGCTTGCCTTCACTTTTTTTACTCCTCCTCTCACTGCAGCCGCCTACTCTCGACTACATTTCAGGCGAGGCGAGGCAAGGCGCATCTCAAACAAGCCTATTCTTTTGATCAGTGCAGTCTGTGGAGAGGAACGGCAGAATCCGACACGTCCGCCTCGTCTTCGCGAGAGTTTTTTGACACACGTCAGCATGACATCAGAGCAAGGCGGATAACAGGTGTGTTCGACATCGGCTGCGGCTGGCTGGATGTAACCGATCTGCGAGAGTAGCCGCGGCGCGTGCAGGCGGGGAGGAGCTGCAAACGGAGACGTGAAGTCGGGCACTTTCTGGTTCCCGTAATGATCGCTCACGTGGTGTTTGCATACTTTACCACAGCTGAAGTGAAATAAATGCAATATTTGCCAAATAATACACAGATGTTTCAGAGACATTTTCATTCAATACTTTATACAGCTTCATACAGAGTCTGTTTGAACAAGAATAAAGTACAAGCTACTATCAATGAAGTGGAGTCTACGTTTTTTAACCAGTTTTAATTTGATAAACATGACACAATATAACATCGCAACTACAAGAAAAGTGTTTATTGTTATAAAAAGCTGATTTGTGAGCTTTAGAGGAACTAAAGGTGTCAGAAAGTCCGTCCCGGAACGGAAAATATGCAGTGATTCATGACGGACTGATTTAAGAGTTGCTATTTCCTTCCAGCAGACTGATGCAATAGTCAGATCCAGCCGTGCTTCCTGATATTGTTCAATGTTGTGCGTTCATGCAATAAATGTGAGTAGTTATTTAAACATTGTTTAGTCAACGCTTTGTATTTGTTATATTTGTCAGATGTTTAGCAAATGGCGATTGAGATATGCAAATGACGATCGCGGCGCGATCGCGGATAGCCGCTAATCATATGATCAGACACCTGCTGTTGTCATTATATGCTGCTTTATGCTGTATATTGGAGTTTATCGTAGAATTTAATGTTTATTGTTATCTGACAGTTGAGTATTCAATTATGATGACCGTTTAGTCATTTGTAGATACTTGGTGAGGTAATTTGTGTACAGTTACATTGTATTCATAATTATATTCCTGTATTTATGTATCTACAGACCACAACACAACGTGATAGTCACTTACTGCCTGACAAGTTATTAAAGAGAAGTTTATGAAGATACTTCCATTGTCCTTGATTCTCTTACCGGAATCACTGTCCATAATTGTCCGCCTACCGAACTGTAAATTACAAACGGTTGCCAGAGGTGCGACTCTGCAACAAAAGGTGTTCGAATAAACACGAAACACACGTGATCGTTGTCATGTGGTGAATCCGGCCAATCGTGGAGCAGCTGTGTCGTCATCAACCCATATGTGCAGCCCAGTGCAGCCACTCTTGAGAAGCTGCGCTGGCTGAGTTCTCCGGCTACTCTCGAATCGCTCTCGCGGTACTTTGATGGCATACGTCACAGTCACGTGGTGTCGGCGCTGCATCAAGTCGGACAAAATTTCTTACCGGCATGCACTGCTTTAAGTCAGCCGCCGATCGGTCTGCGCTAGTGATGGGTCGTTCGCGAATGAGCCGGATCTAAGAGCCGGCTCTTGTAGGTGAACGACGGGAGCCGGCTCGCATATCTGAAGAGCCGACTCTATTTTTAAAAATATAGCCTATAGAAATTAAATCATTATGTAGGCTAATAATGAAATAATGAATGATTTTAATTGCATTTAAAATAATTGACTAATTCAAAAACCAACAAAAACATAATTATATAGGCCTAAAGGCGCACACACATTTGTTTCGACTGTCTGATCAGCCTCACATTCTGTTCCTGTCAATCGTACACGCGATGTCAACCAATTAAACTGCATGAGGGAGTGCCGAGCAAACTCACACACACACTAGAGATGCGGATAAACCGCGGATCAGGCGGATGACGTGACGAAAAATAATATTTTAATTAAATTCGGGCGGGTGGCGGTTGAACCAAACAAATGAAAAAAGTTTGCTACTAAGCAAACCTGCAAGCTATGCCCAGCTGTCAGTACTATTGGAGGAGGCCTAAACGTCTCTTAGATGAGACCGCCTGGGTTATTTTGTTTCGATATTAATTATATTTTAAAACAGCCAATCGTAGCCTACTACCACTGTGGAATATGCATTTAAAAGAGAGACAGATAATGGTCTGATATGACTCAGAAATGACATCGGGCAATTGCAGCGAAAGATGTTCAGAAGAACGCAAGAGCTAAACTTCTACAAGCTCAATAATATCCACATTAAAAAGTTAAAAAAAGAAGGTAAGAAAAATAGTCAGTCATAACTTTGCCCATTAATTAGATGTGCAAGGCAAGCAGGCTAGTTTTTGGGTTGTTATGGACAATTAAATATGTGAATAGTCACGTTGCACAGTTGTGTGGTGGACTTTCAGCGAGTTAAAACATATTTTTTAAAGAGCCGTTTGTGAGTCAAAAAGAGCCGGCTCTTTTCAGTGAGCCGAGTCAAACGAGCCGGCTCACGGAAAAGAGCCGGAATGCCCATCACTAGTCTGCGCAGAGCTGTATGAAGTCGAACAAGCCTTCAGACACATTTCTAACTGTCATGCATCTCACGGTGATCACCGGTGATCGGTTTTGCGCAGATTTTGATCTCAAATAAGCCTAATGTTGGCATGCTGATGCCAATTATTTTGGTTCATGAACGAATATGATTTTGGATCCAAGAATCAATTCACTGATTAACTTGCATGTACTAACTCATATGTTTGCTCACTGAAATCACCCACATTTCGAAGATAATAAATTGGGGAAATAATTGTGCAAGTGTAAGATTAACTGATGACCATGTACAAATAAAATGAAGTATGATATTAAAACTAGTTGAATCAAATCAAAATAGGCCTAAACCAAAACCAATTTGCTGCCTTGAAAATACCATTTTGATGCAGATCGCTGAATTAAAATGATTTTCATCGTTTAAAAATTTTGCGAAACCATATCGATCTGGGGGCGTCGCTGGACTCTTTTTGAAAAACACACTGTGCCCCAGTAAAATATTGCTGATAAATCCTTCTCTAATGTTGGAGATTACTTTCGACACGAGAATAATGTCCTTTGTGGTTTTTTTTTTTTATCAGCTGTTTAGAATCAGAACTAGCAACGCCAGAATATAGTGAATGAATCACTATTGATCTAATTAAACAGGTTTAGAAAATGGTCTGATATTGTTCAGTTGATTCGTTCAAACGGTTCACTCAATCTCTGATTTGTCAATCTCAGGTTTCTCACACCGAAATAATGCGATATTTTATAAGACAGAAAACAAAAAGTGCCCTGGCTGGATGAGTTCTATATTTGCTTATAATCCAGGAAACAAACATGCAGATGTCTTCTTTGCCAGTGATGAAGCATGTGTGCAGCTCCAGCATGCTGAAACCCCGCCCCTGATGATGACATCATTTAATGCCATTCTAATAACCATATCTTGCTACACAATATACTTATATTTTTACATACAGGAATTTGATTGTCCACAATGCACAATTTTCTTTTTTAATGATTTTATTAATTTGAGGAGTGTTTCAGAGAAGATATTGAAAAGAGATTAAAGTTTAGAAGAGATTTGATTTCAGAATAACATAATAAAAAAATAATATCTGAAAAATGTTGTAAATGTAGTTCAATCAAAGTAACTGTGGCGCAGCATGACGGTCTCACAGGGTCTTAACACAGATATAGGGCATTGAGCTTGAACAGCGCCTGTCGTTCCAGCAACGTTGAGCTGTAAGGTGGAACAATGAAATAAGTTATTCTGATCATTATAGTGGTGTTAGAATCAAAATGAAATGGAATATTTAACTTAAGGCACTTTGTGAAATCCAAATTGAGTCATTAAACAGACTGCATTCTTACAGGAGTAGTTGATCTCCAAACAGTTCTCGGGAACATGTAAATTGTTAGGTTCTCCAGTGCACCAGTGGGTATACAAAAAAAGAGTTCCATCAGTCCACATCCAATGTCCATCCTAAAGAGTGAAGAGAGTGAATACAAAGAGTGCACTACTGTTGTCAGACTTCAGGAAGAAGCGGATTAAGTTCAGATTTGCAGTCAAACCATCTTCATTAGAAACTTTGCCTTTACTGTTTAAAGCAGAATTTTTAGTTTAGACAAATAGGTCTCTTTACACTCTAAAAAGAATGTTGGGTTCTTTTTTTCTACCCAGATCCTGGGTTGAGCCTTTTGGGTAATTTTTTGGGGGGTTATTTTTTCAGCATGTGGGTAGTTGTCTTGTGTTACCCAGAGCTTGGGTCAGACCTAACAAACCAGGGAGTGAGTTATTTATCGTATATAGGCTTTTGTCACAGGTCACTTCAGGAGAGAGCGCAGCACCGTCAAAATGGCGTAGGCCTATGTCTTCTGTAAAATACAGGTTTGAGTCAGGCCCGGATTGGGTAATCGGGAGAATCGGGAGAATTCCCGGTGGGCCGCTTCACTTTTGGGCCGGTCGAGGATTTTTTTTGTTTGTTTGTTTCACATTTCAATGTCACGTTAGTAACATTACACGTTCCGCCTTCTGACACTGCAGCGCGCAGCCTCTGCATGGGTTGTACCATGTGAGGGAGTTCTCCCCTCCCCTACTAAAGAGTTGGTTGGGTCCATAGCCCGTCTTTTCCAAAACGTTTTAGGTAGGCTAAAACCCGCGGCATCGCCGGCGCCTACCGATAGCTGGGCCTGCCCTACCGTAACGGTACGCGTCAGGGAGGATGGATGGGAGGAAGAGGCCAGGAGGTATGGAAGCTTGTTTCCGCCACAGAATAAAACATTTTAAAAGATAATTGCGACTTTTTATCTCACAATTGCGAGTTCACATCTCGGAATACATCAGAATTGCGTGAAATAAAGTCTCAATTGCGTGTTATAAAGTCAGAATTGCGAGATATAAAGTCAGAATTGCCTGAAATAAAGTTGCAATTGCGTGTTATAAAGTCAGCATTGCGAGATGGTCAGAATTGCGTGATATTAAGTCGCAATTGCGTGTTATAAAGTCAGAATTGCGAGATATAAAGTCAGAATTGCCTGAAATAAAGTTGCAATTGCGTGTTATAAAGTCAGCATTGCGAGGTGGTCAAAATTGTGAGATATAAAGTCGCAATTGCGTGTTATAAAGTCAGAATTGTGTGAATTAAAGTCGCAATTGCTTCTTATAGTCAGAAATTGCAAGATATAAAGTCAGAACTGCGTGAAATAAAGTTGCAACTGCTTCTTTTAAAGTCAGAAATTCAGAATTGCGAGATATAGTCAGAATTGTGAGATATAAAGTCGCAATTGCGTGTTATAAAGTCAGAATTGTGTGATATAAAGTCGCAATTGCTTCTTATAAAGTCTAAGTGAATTATTATTTAACCTTTACATTATTTGTTGAACTATGGTATTAATACAAACTACACAATAGTAACAGCTGAACTGTTGCTTCATTTATCCAAATTGGAAAAAGTGCTAATTTGGAATTCCACCATGGAAAAAGTGGGCCGGTCTTGGGCCTGAACTCCAGGGCTGAAAAGTGGCCCCACTCCGGCCCTGGTTTGAGTACATTTAATTTTATCTTTAAATTCGTTATTGTGCTGTATATTGTTTACATTTTATGCAAAGCAACATACAGGGGCGCGATGCGAGTCACCTTCTACACGAGTGTCGCGTGACTCGCGTCGGTCTTTTCGCCTGACGGAAACATCTGATACCTTGCATACAATTTTATTCAAAAATATACAGAACATTAATACGTATGATGTTAAAATATGTTCTCAGAACTGTGCACTGATTGTTTATGGACATGTTATGGAGTCAGTCAAAGCATAGGCTATTTAAGTTACGAGTGAAACGCAGGGTGGCGGTCTAAAGTTCTCCCGCTGAACATGACACAAGCTGTGGAAATGGGACAACATAGATGGGTCGATTACACTTGAATTACTTATAAATGTTTAATTTTCACTTCTAATATTTCTTAAACGATCTTAAATGTTGGCAATATGTATTAAAAATTATATATACTGTATTGTAAAATATGATTGAAAATGAAGGAAATTATCATGCAAGCCAGTGCTGTATCGAGTGTTTTAAAAACGTTTATAGGATTTAAGTTAATCCGTAGACATTAATTAATGTATGAAGGAAAGAAATAATAATAAAAAAGAATCAACTCTAATGGGTTAATCAACTCATTATGCTGGGTTAAATAAACAACCCAATTTGCTGTAAAATTAACCCTGCATGAGTTCTGTCCTTTATTTACCCAGCCCTTGGGTTGTTTTTAACCCAGTGTTTTTTAAAAGTGTAGGACAGACAATTGAACTTACTTGTACACCATCATGAGCACCAATCCAAGTACGTGTGGAAGAAGAAGGCAGTCGACTCAGCAGGAAATCATTTTCTTGTTTATTACGCACAGATGCGAGATTCGCACCAAGACTTTGACAGTTTCTCTAAAGAGACAGATTTTTTTTTATTGTCAATACAAAATCAATTTTTTTTTAGCATAAAGCAAAAGTGACAACATTTTAGACATTTGCAAACAAAGTCTGCTCTAATTGATTATTTGCTCAGTCACAAATTTCTTTATTTATTTGCAGAAAATAAAGTGTTACTAAAAAAAAAAAAAAAAAAAAAAAACACTTTATAGTAAGTATCTTTAACTATCACTGAAAACAATTACTTGGCCAATTCCACGCAAAACTGTCACATCCATAACGCCAACACAATGCCATGGTATTTAGTTGGCGTTATGGATGTGACAGTTTTGCGCGGAATTGCCCACTTGTAGGATTTACTTGGTAAAATCCTTCACCAAGCTTCACATTTAAAGTGTATGCTTTACTTAGAAACATCTAAATAATACAATAGATATTGTATAAATGCCATACTGTAAGTAAAATAAGTATCAAGGTATATGAACACAGAGACCTCAATACACAATACACAATGACTGTAACATTCGATAGATCGTTTTTGAGTATGACTGTGTGATTTTGAGTGGACAATTAATCCAGATATCACAAAATGGCAAGTTACTAAACCTAACAACAAAAGCAAATACAGGTGTAAAAGGTGTAAATACAGCTGGAAAACAGTGAAAAATCAACCTTATGAACTATTCATGATCCTGTGCATGATGGGAACACCAGTATTATAAAAGTTGAGTAGGTTTTACTTAATTTTATATCATTTATATTTACGGTTTAATTTCTACACTCTTGAATTGAGTACTAATATATAATTTACTTTGTTTTTTAAATTCTTGCCTGAACTAGCTTTTTTTTTCTGTAGTATTTACTTCACCACAGAATCATTTTTATTAGTTTAAATGAATCATTTGACAACGCACTTATTATGTACATGCATGTCTTTACATGTAAAAGTTAAAGACACCTAATATAAAGTGTGACCAAATCATCTTGTTGTTACACATTACCTCTGCTCTAATCCAGTTAGTCGGATGAGAAATGTACTTGTAGCATCGGAGTCCAAATTGTATCCACGTAGCGGGGCATTTTCTGGCTAAATCAACTGTGTCCAGTCCAACATTTCTTGTAACATTCACTGCAAAGAATGTTTTCATTTTCATTTATGTATCTTATTTTATGTTTTTATGATTATGTGCCGAAAATATGTGTACTTAATACACTGTAAACCCCTTAACCATGCAGATATTAGTCAATGCAATATTGTACATTTACAAAATGTTTTTAAATAGCAAGGGTTTTTACAAATAAATGTCTTGGTTACCTTCTGTATTCCCCATGGAGAAGATGATGAAAAGAAGCAGACAACTTTTCAGCATTGCCATGATGAACCTGAAAGTAATAAGCAGGAAAAGTGAAATGTCTGCATGCACTCATATGCTGCACACTGCGATTCTCAATGCATTTAAACACAAAGCACAAAAATACTTCAGGAAGAACATTTATTCAGAACTCACTTTGGTTTTTAAATTGTTGCCGTCAGAATCTCAGAGGAAGATTTTGTGAAGAGCCAGAGCCTGTGTAACACCATAACATTCTCATATCTATTGAATGAAGATGGGTCATATTTATACACATACTATCAGGCAATAACATCCGGGTGTCCTGGGCAAAGATCAAACTTTACCATTCCTGGCATATTAGTTATAGATTTATAGTAACAATTAAGAGATGTCAAATGTTCAAATGTGCGTATCTTGAGTTCCTGTTTGTGTGCGAGACCAGTGTTCAAGGTCTAGTTCTTTACTGAAAAAAAACAAAACAAAAAACAGTAAGTCAAATCTATTCATTTTTCTTTTGCAAGTTTTTGCACTCATATTCTTTTAAGTAAATGTCACATGTATGGAATTAACTAAATTAGGTCACATTAACAAAGAGCATAAGTAAATTTAACTTGGCCAGTTAGAGTTTGTGGTGTAATTTCTACTTACTCATATGAAGTTTACTTTGCAATACTCTGTTTCAAGTACATTTCACTCACTCTTTGTTTGTAAATTTTACTCAATGTAGCACTGATTTCCTCAAAGGAAATCCACTTCCAGGAAATCCATTCTATGTGTCATAAAACCACAAGTTACTGATCATAACAACGATAACAACAGCAGTGATAAGATAAGATAGACTAGATGACCTAGATAGATATATATCTTTAAAACTATTCTAACTATCTATTCTTTAAGAGTTCTCCTAAATAGCAATAAAAATTCTTATTTAAGAGTTTCCTCTTAAAACCTATTCACAAAGCTGCTTAGACCAACCTTTAGTCATGAATACCATATTCACATGAAGTTTTTAAAATGTTTTGGTTTTAAACTGTCAAAGGTAACTTGGTGAGTTGGCTCTCGGCTGTGTATATGCATCCTCTCGAGCTGATTAGACCGTTTGAACAGGCTCCTCCTGAAATTTGCTTATATGTTTTGCTTGAATTCTGCAATCTCAAGATGCAGACATTTAAGAGGCACTTAGCCTACATTATTAAACCTTTATTTGAATATGGAAACATTTTTATTTTAAAATATTAATTTGAATATGGCAACATGATACCTCGTTCTACAATATTTCTATCACTGAGAGACTCCTCCCTCATCAGCCAATCACTGTGGTCATAGTTAGTTATTCACCCTCAAGTTGTTTCAAACCAGTATGAATTTCTTTCTTCTGTTGAACACAAAGGGAAATATTTTGAAGAATGTTGGTAACCAGACAGTTGATGAACCCCACTGACTTCCATAGTAGGAAAAAAAAATTACTATGGAAGTCAATGGGGTCCATCAACTATATATCAGCTTGTGAGCGTGAGGCACAAACATGAGCCCAGCACTTCACATGATGAAATAAAATACTTTTGAATGTTTTGTTCATCAGTAACTTCACGCATTCAGTCGCTATGATAGCTCAACGTGGAAAACTGCGTTAATGATAAATCGACTGATTTTCTGACACAGTTTGAGTCCTGTGACAAGTATTTTATTCCCGTTTTTGTTAAACAAACTTTTGCCATTGCAAGTAATGAAATCTCTTATGTTTTCATCTTTATATTAATACCAGCATCATGTAGTGTAAATGTTTAATGTTTAACAGCTCCATCTGTTTATTTGGCAGTATAAAACTTCAGGTCGGGTTTTTTTTAAAGATATTAAAGGTGCAGAAGGCCAAGCAAAACCCATAATCATTACAAAGAGTAAAGATCAAGCGCTTAATAAGCATGTGTTGATTCGAATAGCTTGTTTTCCCCCATGGCATAAACGGATTTTTCCCAGTTATCCCGACCAGCTGTGTCCAAAATCGTCCCCTATACCTTTAAATAGGGTATGGATTGCCGCTGCTTTTACTACTAGACGTTCAGCTAATCCCGCCTTTTTGCCATTTTCGTTTATCCAGGAGTGACGCAATACCAAGATGGCGACGGCTGGCTCCGCCCACTTGGAAACCTACGGGTGATGTCAAAAACACTACGTCCATATGTTTTTTACTGTCTATGGCTCTGAACCACTGATACAAAACAAAAGTTTTGTAAATGTTTCGAAGCTTCATGAAGCAGTGTTTTGAAAATGCCCATCACCATACAGATTAATGAATGTGGTTACTCTGTACCTTCAAAACAAGGTCAAAAGTCTCAGAAATTGAAATGCTCTTCCAGTCTTTGATCCGGTCTTTAAAGATGTAATATCTGTAATGTTTATGATGAACAACTTTGACTCTTTTATTATACCCTTAAATGATCATTTAGGTCTATGTATGATTCATAGCTGTTTATCAGCTCAATAAGCAATATTCAGTTTTCTGTTTAATTCTACAGGGATTTATTGGTGTGACATAGTTTTACACTTGTATTTGTGGGGTCGCTGCATACAATTATAGCCTACAATAAAATGAAAACAGCAACAACTAACATGAAACATAAAATTAAATATTCAAGAATACTTATCATATCGTTTTGGCCACCAGATGGCCCAATACACCAGATTTGAGTAATAAACCCTTTACAATCCAGTTCAGAGTAAAGCATTTCAAACACTAAACAATTAGACCACACTCATTTTAAAACAATATATGCAATATATGTCACACTATTTATAATGTTTGTTCTGTTTTCTCCTGTTATCCTCTTGCAGCTCTGACGTCATTGACCAAAAGAACAACAGCAGCCGCAGAAGCCACGCCCATCAGTGCAGTGACGACCAATCGCAGCACAGCTTCAACAGAATCACAACAGGGGGCGTGGCCTTCTGGAGAAACTAATGAAACAAATGATAAATTAAATTAAGATTTTCAACAAGCTGACATTAGTCTCTGTCATGACCTAAAAAAGATCTTGTTTTGTGCTCCACACATAAAAACTGTTCAGAAAGACACAAGTAAATGATGACAGAAGCTCCTTCATTCTTTAAATTAATTCAGTGAATAAATGCCTTGAAATCAGTGTTGATATCAACTAATATCATCAGTGCTGTGGTACCTGCACATGTGTGACAGAGTGTGTTGATGTCCAGATGTGTGGTCTGGTTGCTGATGGGATTGTTCAGCACACAGCTGTAGGTGTTTTTATCCTGATATTCCACCTCCAGAGGTAGAGAGAGACTGATGCTGAGATCACACACACTGATGCTGGACAATACACTGATTCCTGCGTACCAGGAGAGAGTCGCATCACACACATTCAACACTGATGAACACACCAATGAACATGATGATGATCAGTGGTGTAGTCTAGTTTTTTGTAGTGAGTATACTCTAATATACCCCCCCCCCCCCCCCCCCCCCCCCCCCGCCGCCGCCGCCGCCGCCGCATACTCACCCATCCCAGAGCGTCACCCCATAAGCACCACCACACTCACTAATGCATACAGTATGCATCGACAATTGAGAGCATTATAAAATACTAAGTGTTATCACCATGTCAATTTATTATAAGCAACAAGACTTTAACAGCCAATGACATTTACAGCTGGGGAGACTGGACTGATTTTCTACTGTTTAGTGTTAATCACCATCTAACTCAGTCAGTTAAGAGCTACCTTTAGCCTTAGATGTTATATGAATATGGTCCCTGAAGCACAGGTTTTATCAGTTGACAATTTTCAACAATTTTTTTTAAAAAACATTATAGGCACAAATACAAATTTACTTTTAGAAATGGTGTTTTTGAAAAAATTTTTTTTTTTAAATACATTTTACTGTGCAATTTCTATCTAATTAATTTGAGTTAGACCGAACTTTTATTTTGGTGGGTTGTAGACATTTGAGTTTCTGTGTGTTTTAATAAACTATTATTATTATTATTATTATTATTATTATTATTAGGCCTGAAGTATACTCTGTGCAATAGCAATATATTTCTGTTATAATTTCTTCAAGTTATACAGAACTTTTATTTTGACAGGTTGTCGTAAAGACATAACAGTTTCTGTGTGTATATGAAACGAATGAATGACGATAGTTTTATCAAATGAAATGGTAAAATTCTCATCAAGTGACTCTCATAGCAGCTCTGCGATGAAATGCACATGTGTAGCTTACATCATGTCTCAATACAGTAAAACGCTGAAAACACCACGAGCGTGAGTCACGCGTGCTTCTGTGTGTGTGTGTGTGTAGTGGAGCACACACTGAGCGCTCATTCCCAGAGACGCGAAGAACAATTGCAGTCTCTTTTAGCTTTAATATTCATAGACGCTAGTCCATATCGAGATTTGATTCATTGTACAGCAGCTACTTTTGATTTATTCATTCAAAAATAGCCAAATTCCGTGACGTTCTGCTTTATATAGCAAGTTCCATTTGTGACTGGATTCCTCGATTCGATCCGTCGCTTCGCAAACACTGACGGGGTGAATTTATGAATGAAAGTGTGAAAGTTCTGACACAAAACGAAGTTGATACGTATCCTCACGCTTTTTTTAAGTGGGTATACGCAAATCCTTGGCCTTTTCTAGTGGGTATACGGCGTATACCTGCGTATCACGTAGACTACACCACTGATGATGATGATGATGATGGTGATGAAGAACGGTGTGAACAGTCTCTGCTGATGACAGGAACAGGCAGACGAGCTGGAAAAGAGAAAAAAGTGAATAGTTTAGAAAGTGTTTATTGCAGCAGCAGTGTCAGTGTCTCGTGTGATCTTCATTCCTCTCCATATACATATAAACGATTATTATTTACACATATTGAGAAATATCAGAGAGGAAAATGATGCTTAATTGAAATGATTTTGTCATTTTAATAATTAAGATACACCCACTTTGATGCTAAAACCAGACATTTAACTCACTAAAGACAGTGAGACTGAAACTCTTGATCACACTGTTGGTCTGTAGTTGATAAACTCCAGTATGTTCAGTTCTGGTGTTTGTGATGGTCAGAGATCCTGTTTGATGATCCAGCTTCAGTCTGTCTCTGAATCTCCCATCAGGATCATCATCATATACAGTCATGCTGCCGGCCAGTACATTGATTTCAGCTATTAAAGTGTTTTCATCTCCAAACCTCCACAGAATCAGATAATCCATCATTTCAGTAAGATCAGAGTTTAGAGTGACTGAATCTCCCTCCATCACTGACACTGACTTCACTGCATCTGTGTCAGCACACACTCCTGGCAATGGCGCCACCAGGGGGTGGCCAGGGGTGGCCGTGGCCACCCTTGGCCGACTCCTGGCCACCCCGCTGGCCAGTATAAATTTTAGTAGCATCAGTTATGCATTTCATCCCTAATGCACAGCCAGGCAGGAAGGCTGCTCTAGACCTTCGATCGCACACAGTAGCCAGTACTTCCCCGCCCATAGACTGTAAAAAAAATAGCCCCCGCCCCTCCGTCAATGCCGCTGTTGCGCGCTCAGACAGCAACAGCTCAGCGCGTGCCCGTCGGTCAACAATTTCAAAAGAAGTTAAGAAAGAAGAAGAAGACTACCGCGTCAGTTTGGGTGACAAAGTCATCTGAAGTCATTCCATAGCTTAATGTGAGGGACAGAAGTCTATTTACATCATTAAAGTTTATGGAAACTCGTTTTCCCTCCTCTGTGGCGGTCAATCATTCTCCATTCAGTATTCAAACAGCGCGCGCGCCTCTTCCGGCTGGATGCACGGTAAAACTCTCTCCAATATGATATATTCACATTATAATGCATATCTGTAGATAAAAGGTTGTGGATTTGCATAAAATGACTTTATTTTGTTGGAGTTTGTTGCTGTTTTTAAACGACTCACTACCGTGTGCTTGTTAGATCACACACATCACAAGGACTATGAATCGGCATCAAACGCACAATAACTGGAATTTAAAACTGTGAAACAAATGATCAATAAACTGTTGGACAGATAGACACTAGGATTTATGCGCTCGACATTTCTTTGCTTTGTGCCGTGAACTTTTAAATGCTCACTTGTTCAGCGCAGCGCTGCGCACTGTGACTCCATGTTGCTTTGAGCACATCATTCTGCGCCCGCGCTGCGCATACGCGCTTTGTGCGCTCTGTTTTGAAGCATTTCATATTATCATGGTTTTGCGCACTGAAAGATTATTAAAAGCCTATATTTTTTTATACCTAGCCTGCTCAATACATTTAAAATAAGCATAATTTAATTGTATATTATTTCTTTGTAGTGTAGGCTATATACACTTCTGAATTCTTGACATTAATATATAAATATAATATATTTGTATCTGCCAGTATCTGCTTTTCCCCAGTAACTGTTTTGTTTGCAATAAATGTACACCTTATGCCAAATATAATTGCAAAATAAAACAGAATTGTTGTGCAACTCAAAATGTTAACTGTACTGTTATTAGTCTATGCATATTATATCATTAGTAACATTAAATATAACACAATAAACCATCATATAGTATATCAGTAGGAGTTTCCTTAAGTCTTTCTGATAGTTTTCTACAGGCCGGTTTACTACAACAGTAGAAAAATATTCTGAAATTATGGTTTATAGTTTTGGTGTGCCACCCCAAGATTTTAAGTGGCCCCATCTGGCCACCCCCATGAAAAATTTCTGGAGGCGCCACTGACTCCTGGAGAACAGAGTCACATATTAATAACTTTGCTGATTTTCTTAAATAGACCATTTTTTCTAACGGTAATGAAGAACAGCAGCACAGACACAGAAGTAGCCAGTGATTAAATTATTTTGTGATGTTATTTTTAGTTATCAATACACTGTTATTACAATACAGGTGATCTGTGGGAGGAGCCACACGGGTGATCGTGTCTCATCTTAAATCTGATTGGCTCCTTCAGTGCCTCTGCTCTGGAGAATGAAGGGTTAAGGGAAGCCAAACAGAGCAAATCAGGAAAAGCAGATGAAAAACACTCCACTAATGCACTGTAAAAAATGATCGTAATTTTAACGGTAAAAGACTGTTAAAATGCTACAGTGAAAAACTGTTAATTGGTTAACAAAGTTTCCGTACTATATACGGTAAATAACTGTGATAGATCTAACGGTACATTTAATGTAATTTTACTGTAACATACCGTTAAATTTACAGTTTTTGAAAGTGAAAAAACAACTCATTGTATAATTTACAGTGAAAAACTGTAAATTGACATTCCCACAATTCCCTGTGACACTTCACATTTGATGTATTTTTGTTGAAATAACTATGTTTGTTTCTTCATAGTTTTCTTCGTTTTTTCTAATCAGTTATGTACTTTAGGGGTTTATGTTACATTTAATGTTGTTAAAATGTTTATTGCATTTTTAAAATTTCATGTGTTACCATGATGGTGTTTAATGTTTGTGTGAATGACACTGTGCAGCTTCTATATATATTAGTATTAACTTTCGTGTGGAAGAACTGCTTGTGTTGAGCTTTGATTGATCATGTGACTCTCATCACTGCTGTGATTGGTGGTTATCAGTGTACAAAACAGATATTAATACTTCAATAGGACGGTAAATTAACTTTATATCATATTACTGAAATTTACTGTTATATTTACTGGATTATACTGTAAAATTGACATGTTGTTGTTCAGAATAGCACGTACATTTTACAGTTTAAACCAGTAAATATAACAGAACTCCAGTGTGTTATATGCTGGTTTAAACTGTAAAATGTACATGTTATTCGGTAAAAGCAATTACTGTTTTGTTGTATATTTTACGGAATTGTTCTGGTAACCCCAGCTGCCAGTTTTTTTCCGTAAAAACTACGGGATTTTTTTTACAGTGTGTTTCATAGAGAAACATACTTGAACTAAAAGACCCAAATGAACAGCCCTTAAAGCCCTCGACTTTACTTAGTACTTGCACATATGAAAAGATATAGTTCTCTCTTAGTTTCAAAATTTAGTATTAATGTTCATTGTCATTTTTTTTTAAATTAAGAAACCAGAAAATACACAACAAACAGTCAAATAAACTTCAGAGTAGCACGATTAACCAGTAATCATTTGATGTTATTGTTTACAAACTGATTCTACTGTTTTTGCACCTGCCCCGTGATTTAAATTAGATTTTTGGTTAGTTTCATCAAAAGTACTTATGGCTCTTTATTACATGGCTTGGTTGAATTCTAATGTAGAATGTGGTGTGTTATTTCTTGATAACAGACCGTTGCTAAGTATAACACACCGTTGCCATGAAAAACAGAGCGTTGCTATGGACGCAGGATTCTAACCATAGAGACGGAACGGACTATTTTCTTTAGCGGAAGCAATACAATCATTTTTAAATCAATAAACTCGTTTTTAAATCAATATTTTGTGTCAAATTATTGATTTATTTGGTAGGTAGCCATGTAATAAGCGGAATAATGTAGTGCGAGGTGGTTATTATATAGAGAATACAACCCCTTCAGGCTGATCGGGACCCCGACTGTATTCGCTATAACAACCGCCTCGCTCTACATTATCCCTAATGTATTAAATCTGTAAATATAATGCATTAAAACTAAAGTCTTAAACTGAATATGATTATAACTCACCGACCAGATGGCACAAGCAGAACAACACAAACATGTGAAGCATTTTCAGATAATAGCACTATATGTGAACACTTCAGAGACAGAGAGACTGTGAACTAACAGGACAGTGTTAAACTGTGAGATAGTGTTACTGCGTCTGATTCTCCACCAATAATATTTGAGACCGCCCTCTTACTGTACATGTACTGCTACTCTTGCACTGGTTATTAATATTCATCTGTATTAGTATTGCACTGTTGTTGGTGGCAGACCGGAAGTATTACCTTTTAAGTTTTTGTTTGTTTGTTTGTTTATTTTGCAAGCAAACATATTTCTTCTGTATGCCTAATCAATATTTTGCTGTTAAAAGTATGGAATGGTCGGATGGTCAGTAAGGGTTTAAAACCACGAGAAGTTCCATCAGTTGATCACACACACACAAACCACACGTCTGAATATAGACACACTGATGCGGAAGCTGTTTATT
The DNA here is from genome assembly GCF_963993115.1 of Abramis brama. Lineage (NCBI taxonomy): Eukaryota > Metazoa > Chordata > Actinopteri > Cypriniformes > Leuciscidae > Abramis > Abramis brama. The sequence continues at coordinate 37,110,475 of NC_139968.1, forward strand.
TTCCTATCAACAGATCAAACCACATCTCTGTACAGAAGTCAGTAGAGGTTTACTTTGAACTGCTCAAGTCTGCAGTGAATCACATTCATGTGCTTCTAGTGTAAACTGCTATATTATAATATATGTGTTTGTGCGTAAGTTAAATATCAATTCCCTTTTGTCAGCAGGGAACTCCGACGCCTCGTCGGGGGAGTTCCCCTGACGAATTGGGATCACGCTAGGGAGACCAATTGCCTTCGAGTGAATTAAAACGAGCCAATGAACATTGGCATGCAACATTTGCATTCCGCAGCCCGCCTACTAGTGCGGGTATAAAGGCGGAAGGAAGCGCATACACAAATGCTTTTTGCTTCGGAGCCGACCGGTTGTGTCCTCTCTGAGTGAATGAGCTTAAGATTGTATCTTTCTTATACTCTAAGAGTCTGCTGTTTCAGGAGGGGGTCTCTCTGTGTTGGTGAGATGGCGCTTCAGCGACCACGCGATTCCTGTCTGCCGGCTGCGTCTACACTGTTAATTCAAAAGCTGTTTTCACAGCTGGTAAACGGTTGAGTGCGCACAGCGGGCTTGCAGTTTCCCCGCTGTGTTGCCGCGTTGGATCCCTGTGTGCTTCAGCACAATAAAGAGAGTACTTTCTTCCTGAAAGAGCAACACGAGTGAAGATCGTTTCACTCGTGTGTTTCTGGATGCGATCGTTTCCTGTCCTCATTGACGGCCACGACCGCTGTTTCACATGCCTAATCAGTGTGTTGAAGCTGCGTTCGTGGGTGGTTCATGTTCTCTCATGAGTGCATGACCACGTCGGCACGTTGTTCGTCTCCCCTTTTTAAAGGATCGAGCCGTTCAGCGTGCCGTGTGCCGTCGAGCGCCGGCTGACAGCGCGGGTTGTCACGGCAACTCAGGCCGCGTCATTCGGCACTCTAGATGCGCGGCCGAGACTCGTGTACCTCTACGAGGTTGAGTCCCAATTGCTTGTTCCCCAATTTAGTTCCTTTTCTAAAAAGAGGACTACTTTGGTTAATGAGCATTTGGTGGTCTGAGGGTTACAGTGCGGAACATCTCGCCAGGTGAAAGACCCTCACGAGCTTCCTACTCCTCTAGCGCATCGCAAACATGCTGAGACTGTGTTCGTGGGTGGTTTATGCTTTCTTATGAGAGCATGACCACGTCGGCACGTTGTTCGCCTTGCCTGCAGGCTTGAGCGCTCAGCGCGCCGTGTGTCATCGAGGCGATGGCCACGTTCACTGTCTTGCATGCCTGGTTGACGGCCACGATCACTGTTTCACATGCCTTATCAGTGTGTTGAGACTGTGTTCGTGGGTGGTTCATGTTCTCTCATGAGTGCATGTCCACGTCGGCACGTTGTTCGTCTCGTCTTTCTCGTAAAGACTTCAGCCGCTCAGCGTGCCGTGTGCCGTCGAGGCTTTCGGATGGGGTTCTGGTCCTTCTCATGAGGGACCGAGCATTTCATTCGGGGCTCCAGGGAGGACAGATATTGATTGCTACATCAGAGAGAGGGCTGTTATACTGTGAAAATGATGCTGAGTTCCTACTATAATGGTGTGTTCTCATGCTGAAGGTTCAGACTTGACAGCCACACTTTCCTGGGCTATTCTAAAGTGCCTGGATGTGTGTGAAAAATTTTGGCAGTACGGAAGCTTTTTGGTGCCAATATGGCAAGCCAAACATGCCTAAATCTGCAGAAGTTTTTCCTCTCTCACTACCCCTGCACTTTCACTGCACGTGGGTAGTTCTGACTCGGGGTGGAGCTGCGCTTAGTGACTGACCGTGATTAGTCACAACGCTCGCCCTCGGTCAGACGATGTCCACACTAGTGGTCCAGGAGCGCCTCAAAACCAGCCCGCTCAAAATTGTTTCCCCCTAGCAAAAGGTAGGGAAATAACTCTGAAAGAAGCGACCAGAGTATGTGACGTTCTGCTCTTCGGGAGTGCGTGTCATCACCACTCCTTCCCCCGGGGGAGGGCCGGGTGGAGAATTTTGTTTCTGTTCCGCCGCTGGTCATCCAGTCAGCGGTACCCAGTTTCAGCAGTCCACTTCCTCTAAGTCGCTCACGGGCCCCAGCGCTCAGATGGCAGTGAGGGCTTCGGCCTCGTCACTCTCGTTTCTCGCTGGGTGAGGCGGAAACCAGGACTCGATGCCCCCGGGCCTCGCTCCTCGTTTACCCTCACGGTCGAGACTGGCAGTAAAATAAGACCAGTCTCCTCTGTCCGAGAGGGTCAGAATGGCAGTGCGCGCCGCCCCCGAGCTGCGCCGCTCTCGTTCCCCTCTCCCCAGCTCTCAGATAGCAGTGGCGCCACCCCGGTCACGTCACTCCTGTCTGCCGCTGGGCGGGAAGGTACGGAGACCAGCAGCCGCCCTTGGGCCTCGCTCCTCGTCTCCTCCCCTTCTCTTGCCAGGCGACAGCCCGCAGCAGAACACTCTAGGGTCTTCTCTGCTTCTCTGCCGTCTGTCCAGGTAGGTGTTGTCCAAGCACACACCCAGGCCCCGCTCTCGGCCGCTACAATGCCACCGGAGCCGTGTCCCTGCCTTCCGCCTCGCTGCCCCTCCGCGGGTACGCCGGTGGTGCGGGTGGGCTCGTTGCGGCAGTTTCTCGGAGCCTGGCTAGCGCTCCCGAGGCCGTCGCACTGGCTCATCCACACCATCCGGCTCGGCTATGCAATTCAGTTTGCACACCGGCCTCCCAACTTCAAGGGCATCCACTTCACCCGTGTGCGTCCAGTGGATGCTCCTATCTTGCGGAAAGAGATCGACGCCCTACTGGCGAAGGACGCGATCGAGCCGGTCCCTCCAGCCGATATGAGGTCAGGGTTTTACAGCCCTTACTTCATTGTACCCAAGAAAGGCGGTGGGTTATGGCCAGTCCTGGATCTGCGAGTATTGAATTGGGCCCTGCACAAGCTCCCGTTCAAAATGCTCATGCAGAAAGGCATTTTCGAATGCATTCGTCCCCGGGATTGGTTTGCAGCGATCGACCTGAAGGACGCGTACTTTCATGTCTCGATTCTTCCCCGACACAGACCATTTCTTCGGTTTGCTTTCGAGGGTCGGTCATATCAGTACAAGGTCCTACCCTTTGGGCTGGCCCTGTCGCCCCGTGTCTTCACGAGAGTCGCGGAGGCGGCCATTGTTTCCTTGAGAGAACAAGGCGTTCGCATTCTCAACTATCTCGACGACTGGCTCATTCTGGCACACTCGCGAGATGTGTTGTGCGATCACAGGGACATGGTGCTCCGGCACCTCAGCCAGTTGGGGCTTCAGGTCAACTGGGAGAAGAGCAAACTCTGCCCCGTGCAGAGGATCTCTTATCTCGGTATGGAACTGGACTTGGTCGCCCAGACTGCGCGCCTCACGGAGGAACGCGTCCAGTCGGTGCTCAACTGCCTCAAGTCTTTTCGAGGCAGGTCAGCGGTTCCACTGAAACAGTTTCAGAGGCTCCTGGGGCATATGGCAGCCGCAGTAACGCAGCTCGGTCTGTTGTATATGAGACCGCTCCAGCACTGGCTTCGCGATCGAGTCCCGAGGTGGGCGTGGCAGAGCGGCACGTTCCGGGTCAAAGTCACCCCGCACTGTCGCTAAACCTTCACCCCTTGGTCGGATCCTGTGTTTCTACGGGCCGGAGTGCCCCTAGTCCAGGTTTCCAGGCATGCTGTGGTGTTCACAGATGCTTCTGCCAAGGGTTGGGGGGCCACGTACAAAGGGCATGCAGTCTCGGGTCTGTGGACGAGGCCCCAGCTGCATTGGCACATCAACTGCCTAGAGTTGCAAGCAGTACGCTTAGCCTTGTGTCGCCTCAAGGGGCTTCTCAAACACAAGCACGTACTGGTCCGTCGGACAGCACTGCGACCATTGCGTACATCAACCGACAAGGTGGTCTGCGCTCCCGTCGTATGTCACGACTCGCCTCCCACCTCCTCCTATGGAGTCAGAAGCATCTGAGGTCGCTTCGTGCCGTTCATGTCCCAGGGGAGTTCAATTGTGTGGCCGACGAGCTTTCACGTCAGCCTCCCCTTCCGGGAGAATGGCGACTCCATCCCCAGGTGGTCCAGCTAATTTGGCGAATCTTCGGAGCCGCACAGGTAGACCTGTTTGCCTCTCCGGACACGACCCATTGCCAGTGGGATTACTCCCTGACCGAAGGAACTCTCGGCACGGATCCCCTGGCACACAGCTGGCCCCGGGACTTACGCAAATATGCGTTTCCCCCAGTGAGCCTTCTTGCACAGACCCTGTGCAAGGTCAGGGAGGACGAGGAGCAGGTCCTTTTGGTGGCCCCGTATTGGCCAACCCGGACTTGGTTCCCAGAACTCATGCTCCTCGCGACAGCCCCTCCTTGGCCGATTCCTCTGAGGAGGGACCTACTTTCTCAGAGAAGGGGCACCCTAGTGCACCCGCGTTCAGACCTTTGGAAACTCCATGTCTGGTCCCTGGATGGGACGCGGAGGTTCTAGATGGCCTGCCACAGGCAGTGGTAGATACCATCTCTTCAGCTAGAGCCCCCTCTACGAGGCGCCTCTACGCTCTGAAGTGGAACCTGTTCGTCGGCTGGTGTTCTTCCCACGGGGAGAACCCACGAACTTGCCCGGTCAGAGTCGTGCTCTCTTTCCTACAAGAGGGGTTGGAGCGAAGGCTGTCTCCCTCCACTCTCAAAAGTGTATGTTGCCGCAATAGCCGCACATCACGATGTAGTTGACGGTAAGTCTGTGGGGAAGCACGACCTGGTCATCAGATTCCTCAAGGGTGCCAGGAGGCTAAATCCACCTCGCGATTTGCACCCTGTACCCTCTTCGGACTTAACTTGAGTGCTTAGAGCGCTCCAAAGTCCTCCTTTTGAGCCTTTGACGACAGTTGAGCTTAATATCCTGTCCATTAAGACAGCGCTCCTGTTAGCATTGGCTTCCTTCAAGAGGGTAGGGGATCTGCAGGCTTTTTCGGTCGACGAATCATGCCTAGAGTTCGGGCCTGGCCTTTCATGTTATATTGAGACCCCGGCTCGGATATGTGCCCAAGGTTCCTACCACTCCCTTTGCGGACCAGGTAGTGAACCTGCAAGCGCTGCCCCAGGAGGAGGCAGACCCAGCCCTAGCTTTTCTCTGTCCCGTCCGGGCCCTCCGGGTTTATATAGACAGAACGCAAAGCTTCAGGACCTCAGACCAGCTCCTTGTTTGTTATGGAGGCCAGCAGAAGGGGAAGGCTGTCTCCAAGCAGAGGTTAGCCCACAGGCTAGTGGATGCTATCACCAGGGCTTATGAGTCCCAGGGTGAGCCCTGCCCACCCAGGTTGCGGGCTCACTCCACTAGGAGTGTTGCCACTTCCTGGGCTCTGGCACAAGGCGCCTCGCTAACAGACATTTGTAGAGCTGCGGGCTGGGCGACACCGAACACGTTCGCTAGGTTTTATAGCCTACGTGTGGAACCTGTTTCCTCCCGAGTACTTGCTACGGCCAGTATTTAGAGGGAATAGGTGTGTCGGCTTGCGACGCCATTCCGTGAGCGGATACGTGCGTCTTTTTGCTCCGTTTGGTTACCCAACAAACGGCTAACCTCGTGAGTTCCTCCATCACCCCCTCCGGTGCCAGGCGTTGCGGACCGCCCCGGCACCAGGTCTGCTACCTTCAGTAAGGAGTTGCTAGTAGACTGGGTGCTTTTTCCAGTGGTCCCTGCAGCGACCCGTGATTGCCACGTGCAGTTCAGCCGTGTCTTCCCCTTGACAGACTCACTCTGTCGTCCCTGTTAAGTACGCTCCTCACTCCTCCGGACTGGGACTACCTTCATGGACTGCCATATGTTTCACTACCCTACGTGGTTAGTACATGTGTGTATTTGACGGCCTTCCTCTAAGCTGCCTCAGCTTCCGCAGCGTTCCCCCCCCCCCATTATTTCCTTGGGGTCGGGCACGCTTTCCCAGTGTTATCCAATATCCACTGATTGGGTCTTGCGGAACACCAGTGTGATTCCCTAGCTAGCTCCCGCAAAATTTCTGAAACTGCTGCAGGGCTGTAGCTTAGCTGGGCGCTGGAAGGGGCCAGCACCATGGCGTTTTGGTAGGGATCCCAATTCGTCAGGGGAACTCCCCCGACGAGGCGTCGGAGTTCCCTGCTGACGAAAGGGAACGTCTCGGTTACGTATGGTAACCCTCGTTCCCTGAGTCCAGGGAACGGAGACGCCTCGTCCCGTCGCCATGCTGCTCTACCTTCGCGGAGGACTGGACACCGTCTGGCTCCTCAGCGAAAAGCATTTGTGTATGCGCTTGCTTCCGCCTTTATACCCGCACTAGTAGGCGGGCTGCGGAATGCAAATGTTGCATGCCAATGTTCATTGGCTCGTTTTAATTCACTCGAAGGCAATTGGTCTCCCTAGCGTGATCCCAATTCGTCAGGGGAACTCCCCCGACGAGGCGTCTCCGTTCCCTGGACTCAGGGAACGAGGGTTACCATACGTAACCGAGATGTTTTCTTTGAATCCTGCTCATGATCACATTCAATGATTAAAAACTTGAATCCACATGCAGTTTAATCTAAAAACATTCGGTTCTGTCATTTCTTCTGCATGATAACTAAGTAAATCATGTTTACATACTGAAAACACTGTGCACATTTTCTGTACACATTAGAGCGTTTGGATCTGGATATTAATAACAATTAGAAATAATATTTCATAAAAACCTTTAATATTGCCAAAGAAGTAAGGTAACACCAGTGACAAAAAAATGGTACATGCGGTCTTTAAATAAATGTACAAAAAATATAACAAATCATTAAGCTGTCATTTATGCATATTCATAAAGTCAAAGGCTAGTCTAATAATGTGGTGTAAGTTTAAATGTTAGAAAAAGAAATACATTTTAAGACATAAATTTTAACCATAACAAAAGTGGACGTTTCTGTAGAATGACCCTATTATTATTATTGTTGTGTTTCAATTTATACTTACAAAATGTGAAAATGTGTCACAAACTTGCTATTGAATTTTGTAATTTTGAAAATTTAATAAAAATGAACAAATAATAGCCTAAAAAAGGATGGAATCAAATGAATCAATATTTGTAAATAAGAATATCCTTGATCGATCAAGCATCACTTAATGTAGCAGTGAGAAAACTGGGATAAATGCAATAAACCCAAAATATATTGTTGTTATATATAATCAACATTTTTAAATGAGTAGTTTAAATTAATATTTCCATTGTTTTTAATTCGATCATTATGTTTGCAATGCTTCATGGGATTGTAGTTCTTTCAATCCCTAAGGCTGTTGTTAAGTTCACAATCTTGTACCTTTGTGTTTGTGTCTGATTTTTAAAAATGTTTTTTTTTTTTTTTTTTGCCTTTTTTTTAATCCATTTGGGAAAAAATTATGGAAAAAATATTACCGGAACCGCAGCGCTGCTGAAAAAGGGGGCATGAACTGTTGCACTCTATAGACCATAGATTTATACACATAGACGCCTCATTAGTGCCTGTTTATATGGCCGCTATGTAGCGACAATGCCTGACATGCGGTCACATGCTGTTCCAATTAGTAATTCCTTGTCTCTAAAACACATCCTTCGTTGTCTTTTCAGACAACGGGTCTGTCCACGGCGTCGCTAAGTCTGCTTGGACATGTCAAAATTGCAATCTGTTGTTCCCAGAGGAACATTTTAGTCAAATGGACAATCCCTTGTAAAACCCCCAATTTGCCAGCACCGACCTTCTCCCCAACTTTTACAGCCTCCTGGCATTCCAGAAGACACACACACACACACACACACACACACACACACACACTCGTGGACTTTCAACCAGAAACCCACCACGAGATGCAACTGAAGCACATTTCCATATATGGACTTCCACATAGTAAAATTTCATTTTACCATTCATTACAAATTTATAATAGAGGTGTGGTTTGCTAGAGTAAAATCTTTAATTCCGAAGATTCATTGAAAGAAAATCACTCCATAGTGTCTTGTAACTCGAACCTGGTCATAAACTTTTATGACCTCAAGACGGCAGCTCATCCAGCTCCTTTGCAAGCCAACATTCCAACACCTTAACACACATGGAACATTTCAGAGAAAACTCTTCAAATGTTTGATATGTATTCCTGTGTTTCTCAAGTGTCTTCACATACCATAACGGAAATACTGACCATTTTATTGTATGTTTAATCAAGCTTTATTTGTGTGTAATGATGCATATGAACATAATGTTATGTGTGTCCAATATCTACCTGTAATTCTTGGTATCTGTCTGACCGTCCTGTTTTAATTCAACCAGTCCCGCACATAGTAACACTGTATTGTAAGATGTATTGTTCCATGTGTACAATCTTAAGAAGAAATATGAATTCTTTCTCTCATAAGACATATGGTGAAAGTAGGCGTTTTTTTTTTTCACACAAAGAGAATTTTCCCGCGTCAGAAAAGACAATCTGATTCGCTGTCGTTCCAAAACAGGGCGTAAAACAGATGTCTGTTAAAAGGACGAGACCCCCACTTCTCGCTCTCTTCCCTCTCTGGCTCTTCTCTTCCTTCTTCGATCTCCCTCTTCTCCGGTCGCCCTCATCCCGGACCTCATCCACGTGTAGCGCAGCTCCATGGCAACCAGCTGAACAGGCCTCGCCGTGGCCTCTGGGACACAAACCCCCGCGCCATGTAAAAGCCTGCTGCCTTACGCCGGTTTCACACCGCAAGCGTCAGCGGCGCGTGAGCAGCACGTATTTTTTTCGGCGTCCATGTTATTCAATGAGTGCATTCACACCGCACGCAGAAGCGGCGCGGCAGCGCGTAGCAGGAGCAGAGCAGGAACAGCAGTGCCGCGATAGTTTCGGCGCCCAGTCTATTTTTAACGCGCCGCTTACGCTGAATTAAAGTGACAAGCATTGATCAAGGCCAAAATACACCGCAGTTTTACCCCAAAAGCGCATTGATGATATCTATTGTGTTTTAAACAGTCACTCAAATGACCAACAGCAATTTAAAAAGAAAACAAATGTCCAAAAACAAACTTGTTGCCCGAACAATAAAAACAAAGACGAACCAAAAGTTATATAAATGAAATGATTAATAACATAAGCTTCTTGACAAGTCATTTCTCTTAAATGTATTTATAAACGAAATAAAGCAATGCCAACTTACCCTGATTATAGAGTACTCTGTATACACACGCCTCGGTTCAGCCGCGCGTGACAAACGCTGCTAGTGTGAAAGCAAAACGCGCGTGTCCTGCTCCTGCTCACCATATGCACTGCTCCTGCGCTGCTTACGCTCTGCTAATGCGTGCAGTGTGAAACCGGCGTTAGAAACCAAGATTTCTAGCCTCTTCCGCACGGAAGACGAACTTTCTCGGTAATGTACATCCAGTGAGCCTTTAAACTTCGCGGCACCTGAAGACGCAACAGAAACAGGACACCATCCGCGCTGTCCTGCCAGTTTCAGCATCACCCGAACAAAAGACAAAATCGCAAGTATATTGAGTTGATAAAACTGCTTTCCAGGTTGTCTCGTGAATCTAGGTTTCTGTATGTAATAATTACTAGCTTTTCTTTCTTTCTTTCTTTCTTTCATTTCATGTTATCCTGATCACGTATTTTCTTGTTTGGTTAAATGTGTGTTTGTTTTATTGTTTTGTATTTTTACGTACGTTTATATTCGTAACTCATATAATCTCTAGTTTTGCATTTATTAAAATTCATAAATACTCTTCACTGTCTCTGTATTTGAAAGCCCACCATTCTAAAGTCACTGAAACAAAAGATCTTAAGCTACAAGCTCGATATTAGACTACATTCAGTAGTTTTAATTAATAAACTCAATAAAGTTTAATGTTCGTGGCCAGGACCTGAACTTTAGTGGAGTTTGTGAATACCCCTTCTTAACTGTACTGACCTTACATTTACTCGCTGGACGAATTAAATGTTGGTCAGACCAGTTACAGAACGAGGTAATCTCGATAATTGATAAAATAAATGTACATGCGACTTATGAATTATGACCATGAGTCATAAATATTAATATTCCCAAGATTCCCCATATTCTTGAGCTAATTCATATTTACCCAGAGTCGTATTCGTTACAGCTATGTAACCATAGACAGTAAAAGAAATGGACACAGCGACCCCATTGGATTCAACGGAGAAAAGTGAAGTCAATTAGAAGCACTCACTTCCTGATGGCTGACAGTACTGCGCAGACTCAAACTGAGCTTGATGACGTAGCTTGACTGAGCTTGTGACGTGAGCAACCCGTCTGTCTTCTAGTTGCTGTGCCAAGAGAAATCTGAATCATTCCCTTCTGAAACTTGCAGAGACGGAGAGTGTGAGTAGGAGGTGTCCATGAGCTAGGAGCAGGAGAAACTTTTGCTAGGTATTCTGATTAATTATTTTGTCATTTTGCCTCCACGTCCCCCGGATTGCGCGCAAGCTTCTCCTCCTGTCCATACGGTAATCTCTCTACTGTGCGACAGAGAGTCGCGTGGGTATGACGCAATCGTTAGCCTATTTTTACAAAAACTGCTTCTACGGGGCCATAACGTAAGATACAAGGTAATGGAGCCTTTTATACATTTTCGTGTTTCTTTAGAAATAAATAATGGACAAATGGAGTCTTTAAACGCCTCAGATGTAAAGTTATTCGCTGTCAAAGTGACACCAAAATGAATGGGAGTCAATGGAATGCTAACAGCAGGTGGGGTCCGCTAATCAATGGCGGCGCCTGGGGAAGCTTCAATGTTTTCATATGTGGTGCAGGTATGATGTCAATTAGTAGGCCAATCAGCAGTTCGCATAACACTGGTTCCCTCAACAAAAACCTAAGAGGATTTTTCCATTGGATTTGGATTATCGCAAAAAAACAAGGTCTGTGATCTACAAGAGTTTATGATACTTGCATGTCTTTTCCATCAAGATAGTTATCACAAATAAACACAACTTTTATGAATTTTGAAGCCTTAACGCAGTCGCCAGAAGAACAAAAGTAAAGGTAGGCTATAAATGAACTAACCCACGGTCCCACGACTTCAACCTCACCATCACTAAGCTTTCGACAACTCTCTCAGTTTTTAGAGCGTTTGAGTTATAATAGTTTAATGAGCACAATTATAATCATAACGATGCTGTAAAAGTGGACTGAGTGTGATGACGTTTAATCTCCTCGATGTTGTCCCATTTAGCCAAATGTTAGCAACCAACTTTTTCAAGACATGTAACAGCTTAAAAAACTCGCCTGTTTGCTAATACTGATGTATTTTAAGTCATAGAATAAAAAGTAGAAAGTGTCTTGAGCTTGTGTTCACCACAGATCTTATTTCAGCCATTTAGAAAAAGTTAGTGAAAGTAATCATGCACATGAGCATTTTAGTACAGACAAGACAACTGACCGTATTCTATGTCATGCTTATGAACTAGCAACAAAATATTGATTGTGTCATCTATGAACATGATTAATTTAGTAGAATATTGCTTATTGTACATCATTATATCTTATGAATTGAAAAATGACTTTACTTAAAAGTATTGTTATTAACACTATAAGCTCCGCCCCTCACTTCTATCCCGCTGGTCTGAAACTGCTGGCTCTGCGGTTCTGCAGCTGGAGATCTCTCAATGACGGCTAATATATGAGCTTGAAATGATGATTGACAAGACTGAATGATCAGGCTCCTCCCCAAACCTATGTTTGGACCTTCATAACATGTGCCCCATGCACAATTTACTACTATTGTAATGAATTAGGATGCAATTCATGGAGTAACTTTAGCCTGTGAATGTAGGTGATGATGAATTTACCCCCATGCATACACCCCCGAAAAATTGCATTCAAGTTGCACATTTCCAATTCATGCTTTCATGTATGTATTTGGTATAGAAAGCATGTAAATCCAGCTTCAGTGAGAAAGACAAATCATGTTCACAACTGATGTGCAAACAGGCTTGAATATGTCGGACTAGAACTAATTACAAGGTAAACAAATCACCCAAACATTTTCAAAAACTTTTTTTTTTTTTTCTTTTTTAAAACCACATTCTACTTAGAGGAACCACAGCACATGTTCTTTTCTAGCTCAGAGAATGAACACGATTCAGTGACACCAGAAACTCAGTTTGTGTGTCAAAGCGAAACCTCTGCGGTCTCATTTATTTACAGAGAACTTCGACCTGATGTGTGGAAAACCTGTGTGTATTATTGTTAGGCACATTGATGTGTGTGTCAGTTGTTTGTGGGTAAAGATTGTCTTTATTTCCTATTTTCTTTATTTTCTTTATATTCTAAGAAATAAAAGATAGAATTCTGCAAATGTATCATTTTAATAACTGCCTGTTACAGAATGTTGTATTAAGTGAGTCTTAATAAATGCTGTATTGAGACAGTAATATCTAGTGTGTGGTCTCTGATAGGTGGTCCTGATGGGGGAGGATCCACACACACACACACACACACACACGCACACACACACGCACGCACGCACGCACGCACGCACACACACACACAATATTAATATCACACATCTGTGATATTTACATTATAATGTTACAGTGCTCAATGAAAATGGTTCATGTTGGTGTTTTGTTCAGCTTGTGTTTGTGGCAACGGTTCGGTAAGTGTTTTTATATCATTGTTTTACTGATTTAGTTTATGCTCTGCTTTTCATACAGGGTAATATGATGGATTTGTATTCGTTTTTTTTCCAAATAAAAGATACTCTGAAGAAGAGCAGATAAATTACTGTAAGATCTCGTTTGGATTCAAATCTTTCATCATAGATCATCACATTATGAACAGATTCAATCAGAAACAAACACATTGCTGAATATCCCAGTAAAATATTTGAAGCAAATTTACAACTAAAGTCTTTAGGCAGAAAATCTTCTAAATTGTTATTTCTGTAGTTCAACATCAGTAAACAAGTAATTCATAATCTCTAAATACAAAGGCCAGGAGTTTTGTACTGAATATAAATATTGTTTTCCTAAACGTATGTGCTACTCGTCTGTTTGTTCTTCACTTCTCTTTGAAATAGTTACAAACTACTGATACCAACATAAATTTAGCTTTAATCTGTGACTCTGTTCTTCAGGAGTGTGTGCTGACACAGATGCAGTGATGTCAGTGTCAGTGATGGAGGGAGATTCAGTCTCTCTAAACTCTGATCTCACTGAAATTATGGATGATGATCTGATTCTGTGGAGGTTTGGAGATGAAAACACTTAGCTATAAATCACAATAGCTGAAATCAATGCACCAGCCGGCAGCATGACTGTTTATGATGATGTTCCTGATGGGAGATTCAGAGACAGACTGAAGCTGGACGATCAAACTGGATCTCTGACCATCACAAACACCACAACTGAACATACTGGAGTTTATCAACTAGAGATGATCAGAAATCTGAGCAAGAGTTTCAATCTCATTGTCTATTGTGAGTTTAATATTCGTTTCTTTAATTTGTTATATTGTAAAACAATTTGACAGAAAAAAAATACAGTAATTTTCTTTCATTTAAATTGTACTCAAAACTCTCTCTCTTTTTTTTTTTTACTAACTGTATTATTTCTACAGTATTATTTCTGTTTTCTTAAACAAATGTAGCCTATGTAAAATTACAAAAATAATCATGATAATAATTCGTGAATTCACCACTAGATGGTACGGACCCCTAAAGGGACATGGTAGAAGAAAACAAATATGAGATGGGAGGAAAAATAATAAGTCAGTGTTTTTGTGTTCTCTCCTAAATGTTTTACAATCCACCAAGAAACTTTGCATTAACTAGAAAGTTTTGATCTCTTTGTGAACGAATGTAAAGATTCTCAGTGGAACACAAAAATATTTGTAATGGAACGCAATATTTTTCCTCCATCTCACTATTTCCTTCACTATATTTGTATATAAATTTACAAGTTTTGTATGGTCAGTCATTTGACCATTTCTTTCTTTTTTCTTCTTTTTATTTACAATTTTGTTTTACAGTGTAGCTCTGAAGTAGATGTATCTTAGTATTGATAGTGATTTATTCTAATCTTTCTCAGCTCGTCTGCCTGTTCCTGTCATCTTCAGTAACTCTTCACACTGTTCTTTATCATCATCATGTTCATTGGTGTGTTCATCAGTGTTGAATGTGTGTGATGCGACTCTCTCCTGGTACGCAGGAATCAGTGTATTGTCCAGCATCAGTGTGTGTGATCTCAGCATCAGTCTCTCTCTACCTCTGGAGGTGGAATATCAGGATAAAAACACCTACAGCTGTGTGCTGAACAATCCCATCAGCAACCAGACCACAAATCTGGACATCAACACACTCTGTCACACATGTGCAGGTACCACAGCTCTGATGATATGTGATGTTTCTCTCTCTCTCTCTCTCTCTCTCTCTCTCTCTCTCTCTCTCTCTCTCTTTCATAAAATGAAAGTTGCTGTTGATTCGCATTTTGTGTGCCCCAAATAAATCCACGATATTTTTCTTTTTTTTCTTTCAATATCGTTGTTTTTACCATATTTACAGTTCCTGTGATTGTGCAGTTTGGAGTTCCTGAAACAGACTATTGTCAGCTCACTAAAATCACTATTTTATCATTGGTTATTTAGAAGTCCACTGCTGTGGATCTACTGAAGCTGTGATCCGATTGGTCGTCTCTGCTGTGGCGGGCGTGGCTACTGTCATTCTTCTGGTTTATGACATCAGATCCACAAGAGGAGGAGACTAGTGGAAGATCAGTTGAAGAATCAACAGCTTATGATAGTTTCTTATGAATGAGAACTCAGTGTGTCACAGATATGTCTTTAAATAACCACATTTGCATAAAGAACCAAACAACATGTTCGTACGTTGCTAGAATTATCTGACTGTTGATCTATCAGAACCTGTAGAAATGACATCAACTGACCATCCATGTTCGTGAAATACTGTGTGTTTGTTTTTAGTGTCCTTAGTTCGAGGCTGGGTCCTCATTTTCTAAAGCCGCTGGAAGTATAGAAGATCTCTTCAGTAAACTGTGAACTAACTGAACTTCAAAGAGGACCTATTATGCCTTTTTACATGATCAGCTTTCATTCAGCTTCATTTTTTTGGATTTTACTATTTTAAACTACAATTTTAAAATTGTTGGCGTAAGAATTTCTTTAATAATCCCTCTGATTTAACAATATCCTCTTCACAGTATTATCCCTAATCATATATTTTCTACAGTTGGTTACAGTTGAATGTTCTCTTTGTAATTACAGTCACAAAGAAAAAAAGCAAACTGAGTAAAAACTAAGTGAAATTGAAACAGTATGTTGTACTGACAAATGCGTAGTTAGTGAAGTGTACTTTCATTAGAGTTCAAGTAAAAAATACAGATAGCCTACTTGATAATTTATAGGTTTCCTATATGATTTCTTATAGCTACTCAGAATTACTATTTTCAACAACTAAATAATTTCAAATGAAATGTGTACTACTGTGTATTATGCTGACTCCCAGAGTGCACCTCGACATGAATACATTAAGCAATTGCTTTGTTTTACTAATTTTTTTTTTTTTTTTTTTTTTTTTTTTACAATTGTATTTGTTGTCTTGTGTCAGTAGCCTAGTAGCACAACCAAGACAGAAATTTGTTTTATTGAAATTAATTTAGTCTTATTAAAAGTAATTTAATTGTTACCATTTGTTGTGTTTTACAGGCATGACATTCAGGTTTGAAACAAATAATTTGCAAATGTTTCGCAACTTCACGACTGTCAGTTGCCTTCTATCCAACAATGTCAATAAAGAGTCATTTCTGAATAATCAACCAATTTATTTTTTAAACCGGATTCTGTTTCATATTTTCCATAATGTAAATTGGAGCAAATCTTGAAACATTTAATTTCCTGGTTAGGACACTATGTGGCGCTTTAGTAGTGTACAATTACAATATGCGTACTCATCCCTCTAGTGGTCAAAAGCTGTTATTATAGTTTCATTTGTTTATAGTTTCACATCATCTGTTGGGTTCCACTTCCAGTACACGAAGCAGAGGAAGGTATGAGGTAGTAGACAAAATATATCGCTTATGAACCCATGTTTAAGATACAGAAGCATAAGTTGGAAACATAACGTTGTATGTTGAATATTTCCACTTGATAAGACCGTCATCCTTCCGTTCAGACCAAAAAGGCGGTCCGTTGCTCGATGACGTGTAAGGAAAAACATTTACAGTTGTTCATTTGTTCAACGCAAAAGTCTCCTAGCAGCCGATTCGCAAGAGATAAACACTGCTCTAGCACTTAAATTGTGCTAATAATACTGTAATATACAAATATACAAAGAAAGAAATTAGGCGCGTTTCAATCATCTGCTGCTGCTTGTTGTACATCTCCCTATAACAGCGTCATGTTCGCGTGGTGTCGTCCAATGATTTTCAACGTTGTAAACTGATTTTATATTACACTTTTCTTAGTAGATGTAGGAAATTACGATCCCGAATAGTGTTCTGAGGAACTATAAGGTTGTAAATAGCATTGCAAAGAAAGTCATAGTCCTGCGGTCCAGAAACGATTGATTCCTGGGCTCATTTGGACAAGAAGCCTAAACATCCACCAGTTATTAACACCACACTGAACTCCTTATCCGCACTAAAGTCACTAAAACAGCTCAGAATACATTGGCAGGTGAAGATCTACACCAATCTGTCTCTCACAAGTCTGTGTCCAGAGTTTGCTGCAATTATCATAAAGGTAAGATTTGTGTTTCCATACATTGTTTATTAGTGAGCACTTTCACATTCATGCGGTTCAGAAATGATGAATCTGCAATATATCTGTCATAAATACTAAATGTATAAATTATAATAATAATAATAATAATAATATATTTTATTTGTAAAGCACTTTTCATAGTTAAAAACAATCCCAAAGTGCTACACATAAACAAAATTAAAAACAGCAAGAACACTTAAAAAGTTAGCAAAAAGTAAAAAATGCTTGTTTAAAAAGAAATGTTTTGAGTTCTATCTTAAAAGAGTCCATGGCTTGAGGAGCCCTTAGGTTTTCTGGAAGGGAATTCCAGAGACGCGGCGCGGCTGAGCAGAAGGCTCGATCCCCCATAGTGCGGAGCTTAGTTCTGGGTGGTTGCAGAAGGGCTTTGTTTCCAGAGCGGAGGTTGCGTGAAGAGTTTTGTGTTGCAAGTAGTTCCTTTAAGTAGGGGGGTGCGTTTCCGTGGATGCATTGATGGGTAAGTAAGATGATTTTATAGTTAATCCTGTATGAGACAGGGAGCCAGTGGAGTGAGTGAAGGATGGGTGTGATATGGTCATATTTCCTTATCCTCATTAGGATCCTGGCAGCACTGTTCTGAATGTATTGTAATTTTTGTAGACTTTTGCTAGGAATCCCAAAAAGGAGAGCGTTGCTGTAGTCCAGCCTGGAGGATACAAAAGCATGGACAAGTTTTTCAGCATCTGACAGACCAAGTGTGGGACGGAGTTTAGCAATGTTCCTAAGATGATAGAAGGAGGTTTTACATAGATGTTGTATGTGGGCGTCAAATGTGAGTTGAGCATCAAATCTTACTCCCAGGTTGGTGACTGTCGATGATAGTGGAATGTTTTGACCAGAGAAGGTGATGTGCGTTATAGGTGATGACTGGACCTGATGTGGTGTACCAACTAAAATAGCTTCTGTTTTGGAGCTATTTAGCTGTAGGAAGTTTGCCTTCATCCATGCCTCAATCTCCTCAAGACAGGAGCTCAGAGATGACAGAGTGGCTGTAGATGAAGTGAGGTTGGTTTTTATATATAGCTGAGTGTCATCGGCATAGCAATGAAATGATATTCCATGCCTGTTGATTATGTGGCCAAGGGGAAGAGTATAGATGGTGAACAGAATCGGGCCGAGAACCGACCCTTGAGGGACACCACAAGTGACTGTATGCGTCTGAGACTTTACACCTCCCAAGGAAACATACTCTGTTCTTCCAGACAGGTAGGACTGGAACCAGCTCAAAGCAGTGTCAGAGAGTCGGATAGAATGATGGAGGCGCTGAAGGAGGATATTGTGATCAACCGTGTCAAAAGCTGCAGATAGATCCAGTAGGATGAGGAGCGATGGTGTGCCGGTATCAGCCGCCATCAACAGGTCATTTGTGACCCTGATCAGGGCTGTTTCAGAACTGTGAGCGGAACGGAAACCGGACTGAAATTTTTCAAAAAGGGAGTTTGAATTTAGATGATCCTGAAGATGGGCAGCAACAACTTTTTCTAGAACTTTGGACAAGAATGGAAGGTTGGAAATAGGCCTGTAGTTTGCAAGAACTTCAGGGTCTGAAGTGGGGTTTTTTAGAAGGGGTTTGATGACAGCAGTTTTTAGAGCAGATGGAACATGACCAGTGTGTAGAGAATGGTTGATGACTTTGGTTATTAAGGGACTAAGAGAGCTGATGTGTGTTTTCACCAAAGCTGTAGGAAAAGGGTCCAGCATACAGGTGGAAGCTTTCATCCTGCTGATGATGTCCTCAACTTGTTGCTTAGAGATTTCAGGAAAACAACAGAAGGGCTGGAAGGTCCCAGGCTGTGGGTCGGCAGTGGGGACAGACAGAGCAGGGGTGCTGGAAAGGAGGGAGCGGATGGTCTCAACTTTTTTCCTGAAGAAGGTGATGAAGCTGTTGCATTTCTCTTCTGATATGTCATTGTGTGAAGTAGTTTGTGGCTTGATAAGATGATTTATTGTGGAGAAAAGCTGCTTGGAGTTTCCCTGATTTTTACTAATGATGTTTGAGTAGAACTGTGTCCGTGCTGTTTTTAGTGACATTGAGTAGGCCTTTTGATGTTCTTGATAGGCTATTTTGTGAACAGTAAGTCCAGTTTTTGAAACACGCCGCTCAAGTACACGCCCCGCTGTTTTCATTTTCCGTAGTTCTGGAGTGAACCAGGGGGATGTACGAGAGAAAGTGACTATTCGTGTTTTTTCAGGTGCATGGAGGTCCAAAATACTGCTCAGAGTGCTATTATAAAAGTCCACTGATTCATTTACAGATGTGAAATTTGCTGATGGGATTTTTAGGAGGTCCAAAGCCAAAGTGTCTGGGTTGATATTTTTTATGTTTCTGAAATTGATTTGACGTTTTGGTTTGATGTAATGAGAAAAGTTCACCTCCATTGAGATGACTTTGTGATCGGACACTCCAAGATCATATACCAATAGATTTTCAATTGGGGCAGAGTCAGTAATGACCAGGTCAAGTGTATGTCCTCTGTTGTGTGTTGGGACATCAACATGCTGTTTGAGATTTAGACCGTCCAATAGCTGTAAAAAATCAACTGCTGGATGACAGGAGGGGGTGTCAACGTGAATATTCAAATCTCCAAGTATAACAATGTTAGCAGATGTGGTACAGAGTGAAGAGAGAAATTCATTTATCTCTGACATAAAAGCTGGATTTTGCTTAGGAGGCCGGTAAATGAGAAGAATAGTCACAGTGAGAGGTGGTTTACATCTGAAGGCAAGGCATTCAAAAGTGGACTGTTCAGGCAGAGACAGCGGGGTGAGTTTTAAGTCACTGCGATGTAGTACTGCTAGGCCACCACCGCGACCGGAGTGGCGGGCTTTCT
The DNA here is from genome assembly GCF_963993115.1 of Abramis brama. Lineage (NCBI taxonomy): Eukaryota > Metazoa > Chordata > Actinopteri > Cypriniformes > Leuciscidae > Abramis > Abramis brama. The sequence continues at coordinate 37,130,037 of NC_139968.1, forward strand.
CCAAGTATTGATAACCAGGAGGACATGCTTCATTTAATGCAAAATATCCCTCTGGCTGATGCCAGGTCTCAGTAAGACACATGATATCAATATTCCTGTCCAATATGTGGCTGTGTATAAGACAAGATTTATTTGTGAGAGACTGTGTGTTAAACAGTTCTATTTTGATGTTTGATGGAGTAGTGTACTGTAGAGAACGAAGTAGACTGAAATCCACTCCACGTTTTATGTTCCGCTTTGTAGTTCCGCTATTTGTTCCAGGTAGAGAGGCGTTCTGATGACGTAGATGCCGTGCGACAATGCGCTCACTTGACCAAAGTGATGGAATGGAGTTACCAGACTGAGAAAAAACAAACTTTCTACGGCAGCTTCTATGGATGTAGCGGGGTCGGCTTTGAAGTTGAAGCTGTTTAATGGCTGGAATGTATATTGGACTGATGTTATTCCTTAACTTAAGCAGTTGCGGGATGGAGTACTTTAGCGTCATGTCGCTTTAAAGAGAAGATCCGAAGATTATCCAGCCGGCTGGCAAGTGGCTACTCGCTAAGCCGGGGAGATGTTGCCTTATCCAGTGAGGGCTAACTTGGCAGTGAAGTGTTGTCCGTTTAGATGCTATTGATGCTGGTGTCGATGAGTGATATCAAGACCACAGGGCCAGTAAGCAGTAATAAAAACTCTTCATGCAACGGCTCAGGTACAGGCAGCACGAAGAAGATTGCCAGCAACAACAGGTATGATGCAAGAATCCATACATCCATATAATCCAAAAAAACTACCTGGTAGATAGCAGATAGTGACTTTGTAGAAAGTAGGTTCTAGAGTGCAAAAAATTATACACAAAGATGTTTTCTTAAGGGAGAAGCGGCAACAGACAGTGCCAGCGTCCTCTCACATTCACAAACTGATACATGATTCAGAATGCAAATTATAGACACATTTTGGTTAAATTGTTTATTTTATTTGAGTTTTACTTTCACTTTCGCTATTGTGTTGTTTTCAAGCTGCATGGTAAACTGAAAAATGTGCTTCATTCGAGATATGTTTTGCTTTGGAGCAGTTATGACAGTTCATAACACAGCGTTCACCAATAATGTGATTGTGGATTATGAGCATGTGCATTGAAAAGCAAATGCATGGCTTATAAGTAATTATTAAAAATAATATAAATGTAACTATTACTGTTCTTATAATGCAGTATAGGTCTTAATGACTATTTATAAATATATTTATACAGTAGTAATACTCATTTATAAATAAGTATAAATGGAGCTATAATTCATTATAAGCATGGACTTCACAGAAAGTGTTACCATGTGTTTTTAACTGTAAAATACAAGTTTTAACATCTACCTCCACTAATACTCAGTCTATAATGTAGTGTCTGTGTCCTAAAGTCCCAGAATGCATTGTGTTGCTGACGTCACACTGAACACAGTGAGATTGTTTAGAAATCAGGAATGGTGATAAAGTTTAAATCCAGACTGGCTGGTGTACTTCCCATAAGGTTTACGCATTAGGTCACATTCAACTATATGAGCATTTACAGTACAAAAGCAATTCGGCTGAATGTGTTTTTCGTCTACCTCTGGAAGTGGTTGAAAGTGGGCAAGCTCAAAATGTTTTAGACCCCGTTTACACCTGTATTTAGTGTCATCCACTTGTAATCCGAACAATCAAAATGCATAGGTGTAAACAGGGCCTGAGATGAAGTGAAGCTTTACCTGCAAACCTAGAAATATACTCTATTGTATGTGAGCTATAAAACAAAAAGTCTAGTTAAGTTGATATACTACTCTACAGCAACTGCAGTTGAAACCATTTTTAGAGCATTTGTTCAGATTTTTTTCTTTCGATCAACCCATTTTTTAAAGATTTGATTTTAAGATTGAAGGCTGTTAAATAGAGTATTGTTTTTTGGAGGCATGAGTGTATAAGGTCATATAGAGATGCAAATGCCCTCTAATATCAATCTCAATACTTCAATCACAAATGATATATTTTTATGTAGTTGTTTTGTGTAGAGTAGAAGACGGATTGTGAACTTCAACTGAGCAGGAATTGAGAAAAAAAGCCCACGGTTCAACGACATCCAATTCCTGCGAACTCACAAAAATACAAAATTCACACCTCACATATTTGCTAATGCGCCTCTAACATTAACGTCCAGTAATAGACACACACTCTTGCAAAAGCTGTTTGTGACCATCACATCAAACCACATTTCTTTCCGATCTGAAGAAAGAAGACCACCTCCACAGTTTTCAGTCTGACTCACACGTTGAGCTGCTGGAGTGTTTTAATTGCATGCATTTACTGAGTTGCATTTAAGACAAAAACATTGTAATATGAGATTTAAATATAATCATACAAGAGCATATTATTCTGTTTTGATATTCAGACATGTGACTAATGTTGTGCGCTTGACAAAATTACCATGAATTACAGTTACAATTACAAATGCATTTAATGCCGCATAATCAGGTCTGTGTATGATGATGCTTGCCCTTTTGAATTGTATTAGAACAAATCACACATTAATAGTCCAGTCATTTTATGAAAAAAGGTTGAACAAGTTGCAACAGAAGCAAACTCAACAGATTTTGTATCCTTAATAAGTTCTGAGTAAGGAAAAAAAGCCCCGAAGAATCCCATTAGGGGAAAGTTTTGAAAAAGACCCAAATATAGCCTATTCATACGCCACCACATATGTGCTAATTTGCATAAATACCACAACAGATCTAAACAGTGGGTATAGCCAGGTGAAAATGTCTTGTTGAATCTTGTTGACATATAACAGTAAAATATTTAATGTTAAGGTCTGAATGTAACCCATTTAGGCTACCCATGAGCATGAATACATAAAGGCAGGAAGAAGAACTTTAAACCGCCCTTTATTAATTATTATTGCAGAGATTGGGTTTGGGGTTGGGTCCGTGGGACTGTTTCTGGGGGACGAGTCTGAGGGAAGAACAGGAGACAATGATAAGGAGAATGCAGAGGACAAAAGGTAGGTAAAATAAAAAGTGAACCCCCAGAATTAGCACATATGCAATTAGATTATGCACCGTTTGTCCATGTTAACAAACAATTAAAATAATAATAAATACTTGTAATAAATACCCTATTCACGTGAGTAAAATAATGAATAAGCGTATGAATAGGCTATATTTGGGTCTTTTTCGAAACTTTCCCCTAATGGGATTCTTCGGGGCGTTTTTTTCCTTACTCAGGACATAGGGAGGATACAAAATCAGTTGAGTTTACTTCTGTTGCAATTTGTTCAAGGTTGACCCCATTTTGGCTTAAAATGACTGGACTATAAGATCACAGTAAACTGACTAGCCTATTACTTAGAAAACAGCTGGTAACACTTTATTTGTATAGTCTGCTTTAGACATTCTAATAACTATAAGTAACTTTACAACTACATGTCAACTAACTGTCATTAGAGTATTAGTAGACTGTCTGCTTAATATCTGCTAACACTTTATTGAGATGATGATGGTCCTCCAACAGACATTCAACTGGCTATAAGTAACTACGTCATCTTATTCTACTAACCCGAACCTAACAGTCTACTGATACTCTAATGAGAGTTAGGCCCTGTCCCAAAAGGCACCCTAACCACTTCATCTTTCGTCATGGGGTGTCCTACGGTCTCATGGACTTAACGGACACGTGTACACAGCAGCCATTGTAAGTCCACGAGACCGAAAGTGCGTATAAGTGTGCCATTTGGGACAGGGCTTTAGTTGACGTAGTTGCAAAGTTACTTAAAGTTAGTAGAATGTCTAAAGTGGACAATCGAAATAAAGTGTTACCAAACATCACATAACACAAATAGGGCCTGATAGAAATGTAAGAATTGATTAAATAATCTATTAATTCTCTAGAACAAAAGTTTTCACAATGGACCCGAAGAAACGTCTCAGGTTATGACTGTAACCTATGTTCCCTGAGAACAGGGAACGAGACACTACGTCAGAATGACGCTATGGGGAACGCCTCAGGCGTGACAGGTGTCTGAAATCAAATATCAACTCACGTCAATCATGTTGACCGGCGACAGCCTGTGAATCATCAGCTTGATTGATTAACGCGCGACCTGGATGTATAAAGGGGAGCCTTGCACACATGACAACATCCTATCGTCTGAAGGGACTGTTGCAGGCAGGCCCCGAGGCATGGCAGAAAGACGTAGTGTCTCGTTCCCTGTTCTCAGGGAACATAGGTTACAGTCGTAACCTGAGACGTTCCCTTTCGAAAGGGAACTCTACACTACGTCAGAATGACGCTATGGGGAACGATATACCAACGCCACCATGCTGAGGGGAGTGCATGCCCAAAGGCAGTGACAACTGTCCGAACCAGTAATTCAGAAACACTGGAACCACTCACCCTTAGGTCACATCGGGCTGTCAGTGACAGCACTCCCTACCGGTCATAGCCCAAGCTAATGAACCAAGAAACCGCCAGAACATAGTAAATAGGGGGTATATCTGGGCCAGCTCAAAGGCTTAGGACATCAGCTTCCAAAAGAAGGGGTCCCTTCTAGGGAGTGTGGCTAGGGGACCCAAGGGACTCCCAGCCAGTCACTATTCAGGGGAGCGTGCCACCTGAAATGCCACCAGGCAGGCCTGACCTGGTGTCACTACATAAGACACTACAGTCTGGCCACTTCCTGTCTGTCCGAAGACAGAGCCTCTGGACACTTGCCTTAGGAAGGCATCCAACCCGAGGGACTGCGGAGCAGGCAGTGAACCACTCAGCCCGGATCTCAGAGACTGGACATCCTGGAGAGTATGACTCAGCATAGTGCTTTACAACCCTTGCCAGCGAGGGGAGTTTCTCTACTCGATCCATGGATCTAACCAGTGTTTATGTTTCAAAACAGTGAGGAGGCCTGTGAGGGCCTAAAGGGAGCTACCTCCAGGAAGGCCTGGTAGGACCTCTAACCTGGCGACCACAACATGGGGGAGCTTGTATTCAACCACAAAATGTGGGAGCTTACCTTCAGGAAGGCCGGTGAGGCCTCTAACCTGGCGACCACAGCATGTGGGAGTTTACTTTCAGAAAGGCCCTAGAACCGAAGTCTGGGCCACGTAAAAAGGGAATGAAGCGGACAGTGCATAACCCTTACCATAAATATGGATTTTAGAAAGTACACGAAACGAAAGTGCGTGTACTTAGCCATTCTGAATCCAGGAAGGCCTGGTGAGGCCTCTAACCTGGTGACCACAGCGTGTGGGAGCTCATACTCAGGAAGGCCTGTGAGGCCTGAGACCTGGCGACCACAGTAAGTGGGAGCTCGTATTCAGGAAGGCTGGAGAGGCCTGTAACCTGACAGCCACACAATGTGGGGCTACCTTCAGAAAGGCCTAATGAGGCCTGTAACCACAGAATGTGGGAGATAGCTTGAAAGAGAAGCGCCTGTCGTAAAACATTGCGACAGAAGATGCATCTAGAGTGGAACCCAAGGTGAAGAACCGGAGTCTGAGCCACGTAACAAAGGGAATGAAGTGGACAGCGCATAACCCTTACCATAAATGTGGATTTTAGAAGGTACACAAAACGAAAGTGCGTGTACTTAGCCAGTCCAAATCCAGGAAGGCCTGGTAAGGCCTCTAACCTGGCGACCACAGTATGTGGGAGCTCATACTCAGGAAGGCCTGTGAGGCCTAAACCTGGCGACCACAATAAGTGGGAGCTCGTATTCAGGAAGGCCGGAGAGGCCTGTAACCTGACAGCCACACAATGTGGGGCTACCTTCAGAAAGGCCTAATGAGGCCTGTAACCACAGAATATGGGAGATAGCTTGAAAGGGAAGCGCCTGTCGAAAAACATTGCGACAGAAGACGCATCTAGAGTGGGACCCAAGGTGAAGAACCGGAGTCTGAGCCACGTAAAAAAGGGAATTAAGCGTACAGCGCACAACCCTTACCATAAATATGGATTATAGAAAGTACATGAAAGAAAGTGCATGTATTTAGCCATTCTGAATCCAAGAAGGCCTGATGAGGCCTGTAACCTGGCGACCACAGCATGTGGGAGCTCATACTCGGGAAGGCCGGTGAGGCCTGTAACGCGGTGACCACAGTGTGTGGGAGCTCATCAGAATGTGGAAGTAGCTAGAGAAAGGCGTCTGTCGTAATATACGTGACGACGGGACGCATCTAGAGTGGGACCCGAGGTGAAAGACTAGGGTCTGAGCCACATAGGAAGGGACCGAAGTGTACAGCCCATGACCCTTACCACAAAAATGGATTTTAGAAAGTACACAGGACGTTAGTCGTGTGACTTACCATAAGCATGGGTTTAAGAAAAATAGATGAAGTAAAGGTGCATGTACTTCATCACTCTATATTCAGGAAGGCCTAGTGAGGCCTATAACCTGACGACCACAGCATGTGGGAGCTCATACTCGGGAAGGCCGGTGAGGCCTGTAACGCGGCGACCACAGTGTGTGGGAGCTCATCAGAATGTGTAAGTAGCTAGAGAAAGGCGTCTGTTGTAATATACGTGACGACAGGACGCATCTAGAGTGGGACCCGAGGTGAAAGACCAGGGTCTGAGCCACATAGGAAGGGACCGAAGCGTACAGCGCATGACCCTTACCACAAAAATGGATTTTAGAAAGTACACAGGACGTTAGTCGTGTGACTTACCATAAGCATGGGTTTAAGAAAAATAGATGAAGTAAAGGTGCATGTACTTCATCACTCTATATTCAGGAAGGCCTAGTGAGGCCTATAACCTGACGACCACAGACTGTGGGAGCTCGTATCCAGGAAGGCCGGTGAGGCCTGTAACCTGGCAACCACAGCATGTGCGAACCCATGATCAGGAAGGCCAGATGAGGCCTATAACCTGATGGACACAATGCGTGGGAGCTCACATTCAGGAAGGCCTGATGAGGCCTGCAACCTGACATGTGGAAGCTCACAACTAGTGAGGCCTAAACCCTAGCGACCACAGCGAGTGGGAGTTCACATTCAGGAAGGCCTGGAGAGGCCTGTAACCTGACATGTGAAAACTCATAACCAGGAAGGCCTTTAGGAAGCCTGAAGCCTGGTGACCACTGAATGTGGGAGCTTAACACTCAGAAAGGCCTGTGAGGCCTGAAACCTGGCGACCACAGTATGTGGGAGCTCATACTCAGGAAGGCCTGTGAGGCCTGTAACCTGGCGACCACAGTATGTGGGATACTCAGGAAGGCCTATGAGGCCTGAAACCTGGTGACCACAGTAAGTGGGAACTCACATTCAGGAAGGCCGGATGAGGCCTATAACCTGACATCAGGGAAGCTCATAACTAGGAAGACCTGCGACCACGGTGTGTGGAAGCTCACATTCAGGAAGGCCAGGTGAGGCCTGTAACCTGACATGTAGAAGACCATCACCAGGAAGGCCAGATGAGGCCTGTAACCTGGCGACCACCATGTGTGGGAGCTCATTTTCAGGAAGGCCTAGTAAGGCCTGTAATCTGACGACCACAGTATGTGGGAGCTCATAACCAGGAAGGCCGGATGAGGCCTGTAACCTGATGACCACAGTATGTGGGAGCTCACATTCAGGAAGGCCGGGTGAGGCCTGCAACCTGACATGTAGAAGCCCATCACCAGGAAGGCCGGTGAGGCCTGTAACCTGGCGCCACAGTATGTGGGAGCTCATAACCAGGAAGGCCTGGCGAGGCCTGTAAACTGGCGACCACCGTGTATGGGAGCTCATATTCAGGAAGGCCTAGTAAGGCCTGTAACCTGATATCCCAGTATGTGGGAGCTCATAACCAGGAAGGCCGGATGAGGCCTGTAACCTGATGACCACAGTATGTGGGAGCTCACATTCAGGAAGGCCGGTGAGGCCTGTAACCTGACATGTGGAAGCTCATAACCAGGAAGCCCTGGTGAGGCCTATAACCTGGCAACTACAGTATGTGGGAGCTCATATTCAACCACAGTATGTGGAAGCTCATACTCAGGAAGGCCTAGTGAGGCCTATGACCTGATAACCACAGTATGTGGGAGCTCATATTCAAGAAGGCCTGGTGAGGCCTATAACTTGATAACCACAGTATGTGGGAGCTCAAATTCAACCACAGTAAGTGGGAGCTCATACTCAGGAGGGCCTAGTGAGGCCTCTGACCTGCTAACCACAGTATGTGGGAGCTCAAATTCAACCACAGTAAGTGGGAGCTCATACTCAGGAAGGCCTAGTGAGGCCTATGACCTGATAACCACAGTATGTGGGAGCTCATACTCAGGAAGGCCTGGTGAGGCCTATGACCTGATAACCACAGTATGTGGGAGCTCATATTCGAGAAGGCCTGGTGAAGCCTATAACTTGATAACCGCAGAATGTGGGAGCTCATATTGAACCACAGTATGTGGGAGCTCATTTTCAGGAAGGCCTAGTGAGGCCTATGACCTGATAACCACAGTATGTGGGAGCTCATATTCAAGAAGGCCTGGTGAGGCCTATAACTTGATAACCACAGTATGTGGGAGCTCATATTCAGGAAGGCCTAGTGAGGCCTACGACCTGATAACCATAATATGTGGGAGCTCATTCAACCATAGTATGTGGAAGCTCATATTCAGGAAGGCCTAGTGAGGCCTATAACCTGATAACCACATTACTCCTTGACAGTCAATTCCTGGGAGCTCACCTCAGGGAGGCCCAAGCACTGTCCGGTTGCAAAATGGGGACTGTCTGGTCAAGGAGGCCTGTTAAGACCTACTACCTGACCATCGAAAAAATCTTTAGATTTACTTTCTTACCCATAACATTTTGCCCCAGACTCTAAAACAGGAGACGTGGTCTGAAAAGAAACAGAAATATGTTAATTTCACATTTTACAAAAAGACCAGTGTTATGACCCCTCTAAGATTTGTCTAGGAGCAAGAGGAGTAACACTAAAACATATGGCAAAATCTGTAAGAATGATAGGAGGTGGCAAGAAACAATGCAAAAGACACAAACTGCCAATGAAAATGATTTATTATACAAAAAAGAAAAGAAACCATTAAACTATAAAGTAGATTTACAAAAGTATTAATTATTATTACGCCACAACCAATATGTACAAATTTACAAAAATAAATAAATAAATAAATAAATAAATAAATAAATAGAAAAAAATGACCAAGAGAGGAAAAAAAAAAACCTAAACAAATCAACCCAAAAGAAAGGGGACTCTAGTGACGCCAAAAGAAAAAAAGAAACAAAACAAAACCAATCCTACCTTGTTTAACCTCTAACCTAACTAAAGAAAAGAAAAGAAAACAATCAAATCTTCAGCGCCAAGCGCCGTATACTTCCCTCCTCTCGACTAACAAAACAAAAACATACAGTGGGTGGCGTTCACCTCTTACCTGGGGTTTCTATACACAGAGTTACCTAAATGTTGCACAATGGAAGTCGTACGACATCTTCCCTATCCTCCTTCCTCTTTGGTAAAGAGTAAACATCAGAGAGCGTAAGCTCAGCAAAGATCAAAACCCAACGCCAAGTAAAAGGAAATAAACAAACAAAAATAGTAAATCAAAACTATAACAAAACAACAGGTATTGGCATAAACAAATGACAAATAAAGCGAGGCAAAAAGAAAAAGAAAACAAAACCGAGTAACAATGACAGCAGAAATCAGAAAACAACAGAGCCTCCATTCATTCCTTTCCAGCTTCCTTTTATCTGCCAGCGGGAACATCACTGGCAGCGGATAGGTCGACGTCACATCTCTTAATGATGATTGACAGCCTCGTGAGCCAATCTGCAGTCAAGGAAGACGGCCTAAGAAATCGACAGAGAGAGAGAGAGAGAGAGAGAGAGAGCGCAGGAGAGAAAGCAAACACAGGCACTCCCACAAAACACCTATGAACGTAACAACCAGAATTATACCTGCTCTTTTTGTTCACTGCTCATCATTTTAATTCCTCAATTAAAATGCAGCCAAAAACACTGGATAACGCGATCTGGATTATAGGCCGAATTACTAAATATCTAACTTCTTAATGCAGATAATATTCCACCATTTTAATTCATAGAATTAAATGCAGCCATAATCACCAGACAATACTGTTTTAACATTTATACGTTCTCGTAATCTACGCACTGCCTCGGCAAGCGCGAGAAACGAGCCGTTAAAAAATATTTGGCTTCCATCCCTCGAGAAGAAAGTCAACAGGTGCGAGGTTGAAACATCCGACAGCGCACAGATTTTTTCTTTCTCACGCGCGCCGAGATATTTTTAATGAACACTGCCAGCACCCTCAGGAACTGACTGTGAACGCCTCGTACCCAAACAGTATTGTTTCACAGATCGCACACACCACAGCTCAGATGCTGAACCCTCCTCCCTCGAGAAAAGGGTCCGACGAGAGCGGAGCATTTTTAAATAAAAAAACACTTACAGTTTGCACAAGAGGCTCTCTCGAGAGCCTCCCGCGCGCTTCAGCGATATTCTCAAAACAGACAAACAGTCCCTGAAGACGAAAAGATGTTGTAGCAACAATGGGTTGTACATTAATATTAATATTAGCTCAAATGATCTATAGGGAATTTTAATAATTAATCATGAATATGATTAATATTTTGTATGTTACATTTAAATTAATTTATCGCAGCTGAACTAGATTGATATATGAATGATTACCATAACGGGCTATGGTTCGTCATTAATACATCAAATAGTCTTATTTCAGCTCGAAGTAATGGGATAACCTTAATGGAATTAATTTAGTTATCAAACAATCTGTTTGTCCAGCAAACATTGAACGTAAGATTAACTTAATTCTCAAGGAAAATTATCCTTCTTACAAACACGAGAAAGAGTATCTTTTCCAGGCCTTGAAAAGACAACTTTCTATGTTTGTAAAATTATCTTACTTAAATCGTACCAAGATAAAGCATATAGCTAAGATCGAACATTTCAGGGACTAAGTAACATGGGCAATTAAAACAGAGTCAGTCAAGGACATATGGAATTTAATAATTAGACTAATACTACATCGAAACTACGAGTATACACAGAGTAAATACATATTTACAACAGAAACATACGGATGAAAACATTACAAGACCAAACGGATAACAGATGAGAGAGGGAGAGGATGAAAGGGAGAAAATGAAACTAAAGTTCAGGATGAGAGAGATCACCGAGATGATCTCTGCATGGCAAAATCACAGGCAATGTAACCTTTTGAGAGACAGCAAGGAATCAAATCACATTAAAAGTTCAATAAACTTATCTTGCAAAATGGTTCTCTTTGTTGCTGAAGAACGCAGAGTTCATGCGTGTGTCCTAAGACCAGCGTGCGTGTGTTTCTTTAAGAAAGCAGGGCTCGCGCTCTCGTGTCTTCTGGTGAGCGCGGTAGCGGGGTTTTCGAAAGAGTCTTTCTCTTTGAGTTGAAGTTGTCTGCTGCGTTTGCTTCATGGAGTCCGAAGACGAAAATAAAGAAAAGACTTAAAGAAATTGAAAACGCTCCCAAAAGGGAGCCATAAGGTCTTCTCGCTGACGAGGCGGGTTCATGAAAGTGCAGGAACAAAGCAAGACGAAAGGAAATACAGAACAGAACTGAGCGGAACGCGGAGTGTAACCGCTTTTCTAGGGCACAGGAATTTCACTCCTCCCTGGGCTTGAGCCAATTGGAATGCGAAATTCCAGGCGGGAGAAAAGTTCTTTGTCTCACTATGAGTTTGATTCGCATGTTTTATGTCAGTCTTAGGATCATGCCATTTCTACGTTAAACAATTATAACTGCAGTAAAATGCATTTTATCATAATTTGGTATCCATATCTTTCCTACGGGTATATGGAGGTTTAATTCAAGACCAAATTTGGTATGTTTAAAAGCTACGGCCTAGAAGTACCTTCTTACTCTGTAAGATAAGTATTAAAAGTTCGATTAACAAACTGGGAATAAGACTAACCTAAAATGTGATGTGCATTTACAAGTGGGAATGAAAATTGGACTTTTAAAAAGACCACATGACATATACCTATGAATTCGCAACAGTGTGCACCTCTGAAACATTATTCCTTTAAGGTTTACAATAATACAAAAAACATATCACAGAGAAGAACAATCGTGGAAAAGAGAAATTACATTCAGGTTTGCATATTTCTTCAAAGGTTATACATATAAAATATCTAGGATGAACACTTTAATTCTGCTCCTCTGCCAGAATCTCAGTGAGATTCCTGGGTTGTCGACATTCCGTTAGGGTTATAAAAATCTTTATCAACCTAACCAAAGTGGGGAGGGGGTCTGATTACCCGAGGATGCCGGCGAACATTCTTAAACTAGAACATTTATAATTCAAGGCTATGCATTAGAAAGTCACACCTCTATTATAAAGCAAAACTAATCACACATGCATAATGGCATTGTACTTATATGAAAATTATATTTCTAAGTTCTAATACCAAAGGTGTGGGTGTGTGTGTGTGTGTGTGTGTGTGTGTGTGTGTAACATAGAAAGTTTCGTTATCTCTCTGTGGTCCAGAGAGGGGAAGGGGGTTTGGAATGTCTCTGAGGTGCAATTAGTGTCGTAAAAGTCCATTTGTCGCCGACTAGCTGGAGCCGAAGCATGATTTGCACTCACGAGTTCAAAGTGCACCAGCTTTTGTATTCAGGAAGAAATGTTTTTAGCAACACAGAGTATTTGAATTTGTTAATTCAAACCAACGACGAATGATTCGATAGCCAATGTTGTTACAATGTTGTCATGTGTGCAAGGCTCCCCTTTATACATCCAGGTCGCGCGTTAATCAATCAAGCTGATGATTCACGGGCTGTCGCCGGTCAACATGATTGACCTGAGTTGATATTTGATTTCAGACACCTGTCACGCCTGAGGCGTTCCCCATAGCGTCATTCTGACGTAGTGTAGAGTTCCCTTTCGAAAGGGAACTATTATAACAGTGTCATTTTAAAGCTACACTGTGTAATTTTTACCCCCATCTAGCGGTGAAAAGGTATATGACCATCCAGTGAATATTAGTTTCTGTTCCTCTCAATTCCGATTTCGTTTCAACTCCTATGGTGGCCGATTTAGTCCAAGATTAACATGGCTTCCAGTTCGACCTCGTCCATGAGTGTTCCTTCAAGTGATGAGGTTACTTTAGAAAACTATTATAATTTGCAGTTATTTAATTTGTCAGTTAACATGTAGGTTATGACATCTATGTAAAATGAATAATAGTTTTATGTTTTCGTTATTTTTTTACCAATTCATTGCTAACATCATCTATCATGTTCCCAGGCGAATGCAAGCTAATCTTAGTAAAGTAACTTTTATCAGTGCTATCGTTATTCTGTATATTGTACGACATCACTAGCGTAAGGCAAAGTTTACATTATAGGCTATATCAATTTCTCCGTGAGCAGAGATCAGTTGATGTGACGGAGGTGCGAGGGAGAGGTAGAGGGAAAGGGAAAGGAAAAAATAAAAACAGGGCCGGTGCCAGTGAATTGCGGAGACATCCACCAAGGCAAAGAAAAGCACTTTCCAAAGATGATGAGGAGAGAGTGAAAGTGAAGGTGAAAGTATCGCTTAGAAACAGCTAACTTACACCTGCATTATCAGATTAGGCTACATTAATTGTGTATAAAGTAAAATAAATGAAAAATAACTCAAATTTAAAGTGCCTACATATATAGCCTACAAGTTATAGCGCCATTAAAATATTAATAACATGTTATCCGTCATAGAACACGGATTTATGTTACAAGGTAAACAATACTTATCATCATTGACGCGGGGAAAACTATCCTAGATGTCGTTCTAGCGTTATGCACAACACACCATGATATAATTAGCCAAGCAACAATAAACCTTCCAATATTCACAAATAGGCTGAATTAACGTTACCTGTCGAGAAGAAAGCAGGCAACGTCGGCGTCCTTTTTAAAATCGTTGCTCCTCATGAGCTCTTTCCATCTTGGAAAGGCCACTCCAATATTCACTTTTGTCTTGTTGATTTGCCTGTTGCGTTGCCGTCTTAATTCTCTTTTTCGCTTCCTTGGCGACTCTGATACATATCCTCGAGAATAAGAGTGATCCTCCATCAGCAACAGACTTTCCAATAGGCTTTCAGGTTTTTATATAGCAGTCTCAAGCAATCCCCCTCTTCACATTCGACACGGTAACATCGAGTGTTAAAACGCGAAAGGTGAAGCGTGAATTTACGGGTATGTCCCTCTTTGGCTAATGTACTTTCAAGATGGAGGGGCAACATGGCGACCGGCATTCGAACCCCTCACCCGTATGTATTTTCAATGGCATATTATACACTCACGAGAATACTTTATTACTTGAAAGAAGTAAATATACATTAATGAGCACATATATTTTTGAAAGAACTAAGTGTTTTTAGATAAGAATAAACTAAAAAAGTTACACAGTGTAGCTTTAATGAACCTCATCTGTCGACTTGATGTCGTTGAATAACGTTCAGTTTTGTCCAAGACTCACTTGCGTCACAATGGAGTGTGTGCACGAAAAAATCATTCAAGTCTCAAAAAAAAAAATATATATTTTTTTTTTTGACTTATTGACTACAGAGCTGTCATTCTCATGTCTGTGGTCGTGAAGTATTACATTTAAATGTTATTGTTTATTCTTTATTACTGTGTTATATTTCTTTTTGCTGCCTTATCCGTATATATGTTTGCAGTTTTTCTGCTCTGGATGCTCCTGTCACCAAGAGATATATTTGTAATATCACATAATATTTTTCTCATAGAGAATACGTGAGTAAATGAGTAAAAGATGGTCTTTTGCAAAGGGATCATCATATTTTGTGAAAATCTTGCAAAAACATTTGAAACTCAGCACTACAGTGACATAGGAACATCATTATTGAAAAAAGAAGAGAACTACAATGAGTTTGATCAACAGCTCATGGTGACGCCTGAATACACCACCTCATCCCCACCCTCTTTAAACCTCTGTAAGAAATAATAAAGACAGAAGATGTTTGATTATTATTTTCCTCATCTATTTACACTCTTAAAAATGCTGGGTTGTTTCAATCCAACTTTGGGTCACATATGGACCAACTCAAACGTTTGGTTTGACCCAAAGTTGGGTTGAAACAATCCAGCATTTTTTTAGAGTCTTTTCTTGTTTTTTATTCATTAACATTCTACGCTTTCTTATAAATGCATATAATGACACTGAGACATCAAAATGGAAAGCACACAACACACAGTCATTAGTTATCTTACCCTTTTATGTGAATTTTGCTTGCGGTGTGTTGGTTTAGCATATATTACCTCTTCTTTGTGGGTTTGAACTGTTAAAACAATTGGGAAAGCATCATTGGGAAATGTATGCATGCACCATGTTATCAACGATCAGTCTTTATTAGATATATATGATTTTTCACAAAATGTAGATGTTTTGTCTATTTTTTCACTGCAGCAATAGGTAACTTGCCCTCTTCGGCTGTTTTTCTCAGTCTCTTGCAGATGCAGAAGATCCCAAACACAGCAACAATCAACAGAGACCCAGAAGCAGCAGTCGAGATCAACACTGGATTTACACGCGTAATGCCTGCAGAGATACATTAATGTAAGTCAAGTCTGATCGATGTATAGGAGGCTATAAGTGTCATGGAAAAAAAACTATCAAGGGATCACAATGTTCAGATAGATCTACTTTAAAGGTAAAAACAGGTGAAACTAATAATAAACTCACCATAAACAGTGAGATTGAAACTCTTGCTCAGATTTCTGATCATCTACTTCATAACGTCCAGTATGTTCAGTTATGGTGTTTGTGATGATGACTTGCTTTTAAATATAATGACTCACACTTACCATAAACAGCGACACTGAATATGATTCTCTCGCTGAAGCTGTTGATCAGTAGTTTATAATCTCCAGCATGTTCAGTTGTGGTGATTGTGGTGGTCAGAGATCCAGTTTGGTGATCCAGCTTCAGTCTGTCTCTGAATCTCCCATCAAGAACATCATCTTATATAGTGATTCTGTCGGTCCGTTTATTGATTTCAGCTATTAAAGAGTTACCAAACATCCACTGACTCAGTCAATCAGATCATCATCCATTATTTCAGTGAGATCAGAGTTTAGAGTGACTGAATCTCCCTCCATCACTGACACTGACTTCACTGTATCTGTACCAGCAAACACACCTGGAGAACATATTAAGTGTCCCATATAAATTAGCTGATTTACTTAAAAAGTCCAATTTGTGTAACTATAATAAAGAACAGACAGAATTACATGCAAATTTGTCCAACAGACAAATAAATAGGAAAGCTTGAAGTTGAGCTCCACAAAAATAACAGCCTCCGCAGATAAAATACTTGTAATAAAAACTAAAGCATGAACAGTAAAAGCACTTCTATAAAAAAATATAAAGCATACATTTATAACTTACCAACCACTTGCCACAAACAGAGGAGTATCAAAACAACACGAACCATTTTCTTTGAGCGCTGCAAAAATATATAACACATGAGATCTTGTCCTCGTGTTCTTGTGGATCCACCCTAACTGGCCACCTTCAGCTGACCCACACTAGCAGTTATCATATTTTCCCGAGGTGTAGTTTATTATATAATAAAGGTTGTGAAATAATTGCCTAATACTAACTCTACTTTTGTGCTGCGCAGATATTATTGCACAAAGCCAGGATAACAGACCTTCTGCCTGTCAGTTATCCAACGCCGCTCATCAACATGTGTGAGTTGACCAATCAAATTAAAGTAGGCGGGCTTTATGTTGTAAACGCTCATAAAGTGTGAGATAAACTAAACATTTAATGTTTGACAGATGTATTACAATAGAAATTTAAAACGACCAACATAAATATTTAGGCATGCAAATTAAAAGAACTTTTGTCGAATTTCACTATTTTTTAATTGAAAATATATAGGCTATAATTTACGTGATTCGTTGCAATTCGTAACTGTCAATGTAACGAGACAATAAACATTAACAAAGCCGTTTACATCAGGCATAACTGCAGAGAGTTAACTAGTTTAAATATATAATAAGACATCATTTAAAATTAAATTAAATAATTTTAAAATTATAAAAATGACAATAAAAATGTGTTTGAAAGAAATGTTTTTGTAAAATTTTAATAAAATTATTACTGTGTAGAGAAGACTACTCTTGTAAGAAAGTAGCAGTGTCTAGGACAGATTTTAAGTATCACTTCATGAAATCTTTTTTTATAATTTTTTTTAATTATTATTTTATTTCAAGCATACAATGAAAAAGTGTACAGTATGTACAACATAAGACAATAATCGAAAAAACACTGATGATCAAACAAATAAAATTCACCGCTGCTTGAAAAGGAGTGGGATGAAGTTTAACACTTTGTTAATTCCCACCCCCTCTTTCAAACTCTTTATACATTAGTTTACTTCCTTTGGTATTATCCATTTTTTTTACAAAACACAAGCACATAAATCTTCATACATTTCTACAATATGTTAGCAACAAAATTTCTGGCTTAACCAACTCATTTTCCTTAATTTTTATAACGTTCAAAAATCATTTCTTTAAATCTTTTCCTGAATTGTTTTATATTTGGACATTGCTTAAGCTTCTCATTTAAGTTGTTCCACAGTTTCACCCCTTGTATGGAAACACAAAAACTTTTCTTCCTACTGTGTACCATAGGTTATATGAAATTTAATTTTCCTCTCAACACATACCCTCCTTCTCTCCGAGTAAATAACTTTTGTACATTTTGTCATTACGCTTTGCCCTACATGGAATTTGCACAGTCTGTAAATCCACCAAATCTTTCAATTTTAGTAATTTGGACTCCATAATATATATATATATATATATATATATATATATATATATATATATATATATATATATATATATATATATATATATATGTTCCCTATAACCCGCCCCATTAATGATCCTTAAAGCTCTCTTCTGTAAAATGACAAGTGGCTGAACTGTTGTTGTGTAATTGTTTCCCCACATTTCTACACAATAAGTGAAATATGACAAAACTAATGAACAATAAAGCATACGTAAAGACTTCTGATTTAAAACTTGCCTTGCTCTACCAATTATTGCTATACTCATTGAAACCTTACTCCTAACATGACTAATGTGAGGTTTCCAGTTCGCTTTGTCAATTATGACTCCTAAAATGTTTTATTTCATTAACCTTTTCAGTGTTCACTCCATCCAGCTTAATTTCAATTTTCAAATTATTTCGACCATTGCCAAACATCATTAATTTTGTTTTCTTTAAATTTAGTGATCATTTGTTTGTATCAAACCATAATTTAATCTTCTCTAATTCCTTATTTGTCTCCTGCACTAGCAACTGAAGACCACTGCCTGAACAAAAACTATTAGTGTCATCAGCAAACAACACTAATTTCAATACTTCTGACACTTGGCATAAATCATTAATATAAATAAGAAACAATTTCTGGCCTAACACTGCCCCCTGTGGGACTCCACAAGAAATTTCCAGGCATTCAGAAAAATAATCTCCCAGTTTCACAAACTGCTTTCGCTGAGTCAAATAACTTTTTATCCAGTCAAATACCTTTCCTCGGATCCCATATCGCTCTAATTTTCCTAACAAAATTTCATGATTGATGGTATCAAATGCCTTCTGTAGATCAGTAAATATTCCAATAGTATGCATTTTGTTATTTACTGAACTTGATATTTCTTCTATAAATCTAATCCTGTTTCCATGAAATAATTAAGCTGCTCCAGAGCAGGTTTGAGTTTACGGACCTGTTTCTATATGACAGCAACTCCAGGATGAGCTTTGAAGAACCCAACAATCCTGGATCATGTCAACAGTGAAAACCAGATAACTGAGTAATTCACGTATGAAGACCGGGCCCCAGGTTCAGTTCAGCTTCACTGATCAATGTTTATATGTGAATAAAAGCCTAAATTCAATCGAGCGATCGAGTCTCTTCAAAATCAAAACTGAAATAATCCACTTTATCCATATGGATTAGCTTTACGATCTCTTTATGAACTTTTTGAAGTGTCAAAGTGGTAGTTGCGTAGCTGTCAATGGAGAGACAGTAATACTGTTTTGTTAAAGTGCATGAATTAATTTCCCTTTCTAAGTTATTTGTATTTAAGTCACAAATAACTTGCTTGTAAGATTCGGCCTTTCTTGTAATTAGGCATTAGAAGGATGAAAACCCCTCGATAGGCGACTTAACAGATACAATGAGGCCTAACTGGTTGCATTGTGTTCCTCCTGCCATTAGTGATGGGAGAAATGAATCTTTTCAAAGCATTGAATCAATTGAACCAAATGTTTCGCAAAATGATTCAATGTTTTGAAGTGTTCAAAACACCACACTCTGGCAGACCCGGTCAGAACAGTGGTGTAACAAAATAATCAGGCTAAACACGGATAAAAACAGCTTTTCCAACCCACTGCAAATGCTTTATTGAAAGTAAAACCTATCAGATGCAATTAACTAATCATCTAATACCATTAAATATTAAGTGTCCGAATGTGTTCTTTTATCAATTTTTGTTTTGTTTGTTTCATGGATTGCTCAGCTAAACAGGACAATAAGAGACTTTTAACTATTATTCCTTTTAATTATACTAATGTCTCATTAAACCTGTACAAATGTATAAAACTGATCAGAGATCATGTAAAACCATAGACATTTGTTCAGTCTCAGTGAACCCAGGGTGCTTCTCAATATCCCTCCTCGTCTCCTCGCTCCTCCATCCTACAGCTGCCAACTTTTGAGTTTAGCTTTTAGGTTAAAAATTACAACTCAAATAAATATAATGCATTTTTTTATTTTTATTTTTTTATTATTATACTCTAATAACAACATTATAGTATTTTTACATACATGAATTTGAGTAATTTGAGGAGTGTTTCAGAGAAGATGTGGAAAAGAGATCAAAGGTTAGAAGAGATTTGATTTCAGAATAACATTTTTGTAATATTGGAAAGATGTAATAAATGTAGTTCAATCAAAGTAACAGTGAAGCAGCATGACGGTCTCACAGGTCCTTAACACAGATATAGGAGAATGAGTTTGAACAGTGATTGTCGTTCCAGCAACGGTTAGCTGTAAGGTGGAATAATGAAATCAGTTATTCTGATCATTAAAGTGGTGTTAGAATCAAAACAAAATAGATAATTAAACTGAAGGCACTTTGTGAAATCCAAATGAGTCATTTCATGTTACTGTATGATGTGAAATTGGATTGTAAATTATAACTGAAAGTATTAAAAAAAAATCAGACTGCATTCTTACAGGGATGGTTGATCTCCAAACAGTTCTCGGCACGATTTAAATGGTTATTGTCAGGTTGTCCAGCGCACCAGTGGGTATACAAAAACACAGTTCCGTCACTCCACAACCAGTGTCCTTCCTAAAGAGTGAAGGGAGTGAATACAAAGAGTGCACTACTGTTGTCAGACTAAATTTTTATTAAATTCAGATTTGAAGTCAAACTATCTTCATTAGAAACTTTGCCTTTACTGTTTAAAGCAGAATTTTTAGTTTAGACAAACGAATAGGTCTCTTTAGGACACACAGTTGAACTTACTTGTACAGCATCATTAGCACCAATCCAAGTACGTGTGGAAGAAGGCAACAGACTCAGCAGGAAATCATTTTCCAGTTTATTATGCACAGATGCAAGATTCGCACCAAGACTTTGACAGTTTCTCTAAAGAGACAGATTTTTTTTTTTTATTGTCAATACAAAATGTTTTTTTTTTTTTTTTTTTTTTTTTTTAGCATAAAGCAAAAGTGGCAACATTTTAGGCATTTGCAAACAAAGTCTACTCTGATTGATTATTTGCTCAGGACCAGTTTTGTTCTGTATAATTTATTTGCAGAAAATAATTTTTTACTATAAAAAATAGCATTCCCACTTTATAGTAAGTGTCTTTAACTAATATCACTGAAATAAAATGACTTGTAGGATTTACGTGATAAAATCCTCATGACAATTTACACAGTTTAAGTACATTGTACTGCTTCTGCTCTGTACTTACCTGTTATAGTGTTGTTAGAATCAAAATAAATTCTAACTTTTATTTTTATTATCAAAAGACAGATGTAAAGACATGTATGTACACAATAAGTGCATTGTCAAATGATTCATTTAAACTGTTAGAAATGATACTGTGGTGAAGTAAACAATATTTTACTTGTTATTATCAAGTAAAATCTACTTACTCTTGGACTTAAAATTAGTTTGACAATTAATTGACACTTAACATTTAATTGAAGTATTAAGGATATATTACCTAGTAATATTTAATTTATTTAATTTCACATATAGAATTAAGTAACATTTACTTAAATTTAACAAAATTAACTTTTTCCTCAGACAATATAACACTGAATTAATCCACACTTTTAAAGTGTATGCTTTACTTAGAAACTGTCACGGTGTCAGGTGTAACTTTTTCCTCAGACAATATAACACTGAATTAATCCACACTTTTTAAGTGTATGCTTTACTTAGAAACTGTCACGGTGTCAGGTTGTGTTCTCCAGGTGTCCACTAGATGTCCTCCTTCCCCACGGTGTCTGTCACATTTTGAACTACATTCCCCACGATCCTTGTCTCTTCATTGCACTCAGCTGTCCCTTGTCACTAATTATTGCACACAACCAATTCCCCATTAGCATGGTCATTTCCCTGTGTACATAACCCTGTCTGTTTTAGTATGTGTCACAGAGTCCTTGTTGTATCATGCCACTTCAGAGTTCTGTTCTTGTCTGTTTGTATTGTTCTTGTTGGAGTGCTACTTTGGTTTTGACCCCTGCCTGGACTGTTTATGAGATTGGATTACCCTTTAATTAATAAAGAACTGCTATTGGATCTTACCTTTCCTGTGTTTGTGGATCTTGACAGAAACATCTACATAAAATAATACAATAGATATTGAATAGAATACATACTGTATATATATATAAGTAACATGGCACCTGAACACCTCAATACTTGGTACAAAATACACAATGACCTTAACATTTGATAGATCTTTTTGAGTGATTGTGTCATTTTGAGTATAAAATCAATCCAGATGTCATAAAATGACAAGTTACTAAACCTACCAACAAAAGCAATGATAAAACAGTGTAAATGCAGCTGGAAAACAGTGAAAAATCTACATTATTAATTATTAATGCCCCAGTGCATGATGGGAATACCAGTATAATAAAAGTTGAGTAGGTTTTACTTAATTTTATATCGTTGATATTTACGGTTTAATTTCCACAAGCTTGAATTTAGTACTAGTATATAATTCTTGCCTGAACTAGCTTTTTCATGTAGAAATTACATTTGTTTTTTTTCTGCAGCATTTACTTCACCACAGAATCATTTTTATCAGTTCAAATGAATCATTTGACAATGCACTTACTGCGTACATAAATATCTTTACATTTGTCTTTACAAAATTTAAAGACACCTAATAAAGTGTGACCAAATCATCTTGTTGTAACACATTACCTCTGCTGTGATCCAGGTAGTCGGATGAGAAAAGTACTTGTAACATCGGAGTCCAAATTGTTTCCATCTATCAGGGCATTTTCTGTCTAAATCAACTGTGTCCAGTCCATTAACATTTCTTGTAACATTCACTGCAAAGAATGTTTTAATTTTCATTTATGTAGCTTATTTTATGTTTTTGTGATTTTGTGCAGAAAATATAGTGTACTTTACACTGTTAACCCCTTATTAACCATGCAGATATTAGTCAATGGAATATTGTACATTTCCAAAATGTTTTTAAATAGCAAGGTTAAAAAATAAAAATAAAAATAAAAATGTCTTGGTTACCTTCTGCATCCCCCATGGAGAAGATAATGAAAAGAAGCAGACAACTTTTCAGCATTGCCATGATGAACCTGAAATGAATAAGCAGGAAAAGTAAAATGTCTGCATGCACTCATATGCTGCACACTGCGATTCTCAACGCATTTAAACACAAAGCACAAAAATACTTCAGGAAGAACATTTATTAAGAACTCACTTTGGTTTTTAAATTGGTGCCGTCAACAGAGCCAGAGCCTGTGTAACACCAGAACATTCTCATATCTACTGAATGAAGATGGTTCATATTTATACATAATATCAGGCAATAACATCCGGGTGTCCTGGGCAAAGATCAAACTTTATCATTTCTAGCATATAGTTATAGATTTATAGTAGTAATTAAGAGAGGTCAAATGTTCAAATGTATGTGCGTGTCTTGAGTTCCTGTTCGTGTGCGAGACCAGTGTTCAAGTTCTTCACTGAAAAAACAAAACAAAAAACAGTAAGTCAAATCTATTCATTTTTCTTTTGCAAGTTTTTGCACTCATATTTTTTAAGGAAATGTCACATGTATGGAATTAACTAAGTTAGGTCAAATTAACAAAGTAAATTTAACTTGGCCAGTTAGAGTTTGTGGAGTAATTTCTACTTACTCATTTGAAGTTTAATTTGCAATACTCTGTTTCAAGTACATTTCACTCACTCTTTGTTTGTACATTTTACTCAATGTAGCACTGATTTCCTCAAAGGGCGTCACTTCGAGGAAATCCATTCTATATGTCATAAAACCACAAGTTACTGATCATAACAACGATAACATAATAACAACAATAAGGTAAGATAGACTAGATGGCCTTGATAGATAGATTTCTTGAAAACTATTTTAACTCTCTATTCTTTAAGAGTTCTCCTAAATGGCAATAAAAGTTCTTATTTAAGAGTTTCCTCTTAAAACCTATTCACAAAACTGCTGAGATCAACTTTTACTAAGGAATACCATATTCAAATAAAGTTTTTAAAATGTTTTGGTTTTTAAACTGTCAAAGGTAACTTGGTGAGTTGGCTCGTGGCTGTGTGTATATGCCTCCTCTCGAGCTGATTAGACCATTTGAACATGCTTTGAATATGGCAACATGATACCTCGTTCTGCAATATTTCTATCACTGAGAGACTCCTCCCCCATCAGCCAATCACTGTGATCATAGTTAGTTATTCACCCACAAGTTGTTTCAAACCTGTATGAATTTCTTTCTTCTGCTGAACACAAAGGAAAATATTTTGAAGAATGTTGGTAACCAGACAGTTGATGAACCCATTGACTTCCATAGTAGGAAAAAAAAAAACTATGGAAGTCAATGGGGTCCATCAACTATATATCAGCTTGTGAGCGTGAGGCACAAACATGAGCCCAGCACTTCCCTTAATGAAATAAAGACTTTTGAATGTTTTGTTCATCAATATCTTCACGTATTAAGTTGCTATATGCTCAACGTGAAAAACTGCGTTAATGATAAATCGGCTGATTTTCTGAAGCAGTTTGAGTTCCATGACAAGTATTTTATTGCCGTTTTTGTTAAACAAACTTTTGCCATTGCAAGTAATGATATCTCTTAAGTTTTCATCTTTACATTAATACAAGCATCATGTAGTGCAAATGTTTAATTGCACAGGCTTTTTGAATCGACAAACATCTCCATCTGTTTATTTGGCAGTATAAAGGCAGACTTCAGTTTTTTTTAAGATATTTGAGGTGCAGAAGGCCAAGCAAAACTCAAAATCATTACAAAGAGTAAAGATCAAGCGCCTAAAAGGTCTACGTGCGTTGATTTGAATAGCGTCCCCCACGGCATAAATAGATATGACGTTTTTGTGGGCATTCCAATCCCAATCAGCTGTGTCCGAAATCGTCCCCTATACCTTTAAAAAGGGTATGTATTGCCGCTGCTTTCACTACTAGCCGTTCAGCTAATCCCGCCTTTTTGCCCATTTTCGTTTATCCGGGAGTGACGCGATACCAAGATGGCGCGGGTGGCTCCGCTCACTTCGGCTTAAAAAATTGTTCATCAGAAACCGTCTCGGGTTACGACTGTAACCCTTGTTCCCCGAGAAGGGAACGAGACATTGCGTCGTCATCGTGACGACACTTTGGGGAATGCCCCCAGCGTAGCACATCTGAAGTATGAATGAAATCTGTCCAATCCTGATTGGTGCTGCGTCATGACGTAGTAGATCACATTCCACTTCAGGCTGTACAGTCCTGGTAGAAGGAGCCCTGGAGCTGAGTAGGGTCTCGACAACACCTGCTGACAGGCCAGCCTCTAGGTACCGAGCCCCCTCAGGGGCCAGACCCAGAGGTTCCACAGCTCTGGCCGGGGGTGAAATATTGAGCCCCCTGCCTGCAACAGCAGATCCCTCCTCAGAGGGACCTGCCATGGGAGGCCGTCCAGCAGTGCTACAATGTCCGAGAACCATACCCGGGTCGGCCAGCGGGGTGCTACTAAAAGTAGACTGATCCCCTCCCGGCGGACCCACTTCAGGACTCCCGGGAGCAGAGCGATCGGGGGAAATGCGTACAGACGCAGCCTCGGCCACGTCTGCATCATGGCGTCCAGCCCCAGCGGAGCTGGATGCCTGAGAGAGAACCACAGTGGACAGTGGGACGTCTCTTGAGACGCGAAAAGATCCACTTCCACTGGGCTGAATCTCATGCACATGGCTTCCACCACCACTGGGTGGAGTCGCCACTCCCCGGGCCTCAGCCCCTGCCTTGACAGGATGTCTGCTCCCTGATTTTGGTCCCCGGGGACGTACATCGCTCTGAGAGACGACAGTTTCCCCTGGGACCACCTAACCCCCTGATGATTCAGATACGCGACTACAGAAGTGTTGGTCCGGGAAAAAGCTCCTCAGAGCTTTGTAGACCGCCAACATTTCCAGGCAGTTGATGTGCCAGGAAGAATGCCGGGTCTCCCACAGACCTCTCGCAAAGCGGCCGTCTATGCCCGCGCCCCAACCAGTGAGGGAGGCATCTGTTGAAACGGTTTTCCAGCAACATGATGCTCCCAGCACCGGTCCCTGGGACAGGAACCAAGGTTTCCTCCATATGACAAGAGAACGAAGGCATCTGCGCGTTACCCTGATCATACGGAACGGATTTCCCCTTGGGGAAAACCCCTTGGCTCTCAACCATCACTGTAGGGGTCTCATGTGTAGCAGGCCAAAAGGTATGACGTTGGACGCTGCTGCCATGAGCCCCAGCAGTCTCTGAAACTGCTTCACAGTGAGGTTGTGGCCTAGCTTCGCTCTGGAGACCATCGCCCGTATGGACTCCGCACGCGCAGGAGACATTTGTGCCCGCATCGTTGTGGAGTCCCATACAACTCCCAGGAACGTAGTCCTCTGGGAGGGCGTCAACACACTCTTTTTTGTGTTGAGTCTCAACCCCAGGCACCTGATATGGGCCAGAACGACATCTCGATGTCGAACTGCCATCTCGCGCGACCTGGCTAATATTAGCCAGTCGTCGATGTAATAGAGTACACGGATGTCCTGGAGTCTCAGCGGAGCCAGCGCTGCATCCATGCACTTGGTGAAGGTGCGAGGGGAGAGAGCTAGGCCAAAGGGAAGAACCCGATATTGGTACGCTTCGCCCCCGAAAGCGAACCTCAGGAACTTCCTGTGACATGGAAGGATGGATATATGGAAGTATGCGTCCTTCAGATCTATCGTGACGAACCAGTCCTCGAACTGGATCTGACTCACGATGGCTGGAGCGAGAGCGCAAACGCTGTCCCAAACGTGGCCGCGCTGTCCGCTCTACGCTTTTCCCCCCGTCTCTCTCCTGCCTCAGGTGATAGAACGGATCAGGGAAACAAAATGCTCAGTACTGCTTGTAGCACCGCTCTGGAAGAACCAACCGTGGTTCCCAGCTCTGATGCAGTTAGCAGACACTGCCCCATGGCCAGTGCCATCGAGGAGGGACCTCCTCTCTCAGGCCAGGGGTTCGATTTGGCATCCTCACCCGGAATTGTGGTCCCTCCACGTGTGGGTGCTCAACGGGTACCCGCTGACCTCTCAGTGGGAGTGCTAAATACTATCACTCAGGCTAGAGCTCCGTCTACTAGACGGCTCTATGCCTCGAAGTGGTCGGTATTCTCCAGCTGGTGCACAGCTCGGGGTTTTTCACCCTTAGATTGTGGGGTGACGGAGGTTCTCTCCTTCCTACAGGAGCAGTTGGATAAGGGCAGAGCCCCTTCCACGCTCAAAGTCTATGTGGCGGCTATCGCAGCGTTCTCTAAGACAACGCTCGGTCAGTCAATAGGAAGGAACGATTTAGTCATCCGCTTCCTCAGGGGAGCTAGGAGGCTTAATCCTCCCAGACCTCCTTCAGTCCCTATGTGGGACCTCTCTACGGTTTTGGAAGCCATGAAAGGTGACCCTTTCGAGCCTATCCAAACGATTAGCCTCAAACATCTGTCTTTCAAAACAGTGTTTTTACTGGCTCTCGCTTCAGTGAAGCGCGTAGGTGACCTGCACGCGCTCTCGGTGAGCACGGCGTGCTTAGAGTTTGGGCCAAGCGACTCAAGAGTCATACTCAAACCTAGGCATGGTTACGTTCCAAAATCCCTCAACACACCGTTTCGGGCTCAGGTCATTTCCCTGTCTGCCCTGCTGGTGTCGGGCGAGGAAGGAGACGCAAGCTTTCTTTGTCCAGTTAGGGCGCTAAGAGCTTATGTGTCTCGCTCGTCTGTTTTTCGACAGACTGAGCAGCTATTTGTCTCGTTCAGCGGACATTCCAAGGGACTGGCTGTTTCAAAACAGAGCCTATCCAGATGGATAGTTGACGCCATAGCGCTGGCGTACACTGCCAAGGGCCTTCAGTGCCCATTGGGTGTCAGAGCGCACTCCACGAGAGGCGTCGCCTCTTCGTGGGCTTGGTCTAGCGGGATTTCCTTACAAGACATATGTATGGCGGCGGGCTGGGCCTCGCCGTCTACATTTATAAGGTTCAATAACCTGGAGGTACCCGCCTTGCAGGCTAAGCTGCTATCGGTATAGACGAATCAGTCTGATTAGGACACTGAGATCGTGAGCGCTGCGCGCCGCCGACTGTTTATGCTATGGGCAGTATTGCATAAGACCCGCATTTCCCACATTAGTTCAGGCTTCCCGCCTTGTCTATGTGATGTCTTGTTAGCATTGCGTCTACGCACGCTGCTGTATATGGGCAGAGGGATTCCCCTCCTTTTCCCAGGACTCTCTGTGAGTCCCTCTGTTGATTGTGCACTGTAAATCCTGGGCTTCGCTTCCAGGTTTATTGGTGTTTGATCCCAGCACGCACGGCGCTTTACAATGGGTCCCCATAGCGTTTTAGCAAAAACGCAGTACGAGAGACCTCTCGTAAGAGAACGTACTCGGTTACTAATGTAACCTCGGTTCTCTCTAGAAGAGGGAACGAGTACTGCGTTCCCTGCCGTGCATGCGATTCACTCTGGTTCGCTTCGGCGATGAAAAATCAGAGAATCGGCCTCCCTTTATAGGGCTAGGCCACGCCCGTTTCGGCGGGAAGTGGCACGGAGGGCGCGAAGGCCTGACGTCACCCGTCTCGCCTATGGCCGCGTGCTGCTGCAACGCGCTTTACAATAATACAAAATTATAAGGATAATTTTTTGCTTCAGTATCTCGTGGAAAAGAG
Organism: Abramis brama; assembly: GCF_963993115.1. Lineage (NCBI taxonomy): Eukaryota > Metazoa > Chordata > Actinopteri > Cypriniformes > Leuciscidae > Abramis > Abramis brama. Next base: position 37,158,533 of record NC_139968.1, read on the forward strand.
GTTTTCCCTATAGCGTTTTAGCAAAAACGCAGTACTCGTTCCCTCTTCTAGAGCGAACCGAGGTTACGTTAGTAACAGAGTACATTTTATTCTGTAAAGATAAAGACTTGTTAATGTTTAATGTTCATTTAACTTTGAACAAACTGTTGCCAGTAAATAACATCAATTTAAATCTACAGTAAGTTACTGGCAAGCAGCTGCAAGTAATACTGTAATTTCTACAGATTTTTTTACAGTGTAGCTGTTTATCAGCTCAATAAGCAATATTCAGTTTTCTGTTCAATTCTACAGGGATTTATTGGTGTGACATAGTTATACACTAATTTGTGGGGTCGCTGCATACAATTATAGCCTACTACAAAACGAAAACAGCAACAAAACTGACACGAAACATAAAATTAAATATTCAAGAATACTTATCGTATCGTTTTGGTCACCAGATGGCTCAATACACCAGATTTGAGTAATAAACCTTTTACAATCCAGTTCAGAGTAAAACATTTCAAACACTAAAGAATTAGACCACACTCATTTTAAAACAATATATGCAATATATGTCTTCTCTTATCGTCTTGAAGCTCTGACATCATTGACCAGAAGAACAACAGCAAGCGCAGAAGCCACGCCCATCAGCGCAGTGACGACCAATCGCAGCACAGCTTCAACTGAATTACAACTGGGGGCGTGGCCTTCTGGGGAAACTAATGAAACAAATGATACATTAAATTAAGATTTTCAACAAGCTGACATTAGTCTCTGTCATGACCTAAAATGATCTTGTTTTGTGCTCCACACAAGAAAAAGAAGGTAAAAACTGTTCAGAAAGACACAAATAAATGATGACAGAAGCTCCCTTATTCTTTAAGGCATCCTAAGTTATCAGTCTCGATAAAATCAACAAATTAATTAAGTCAATAAATGCTATGAAATCAGGGTTGATATCAATTACAGTAATATCATCAGTGCTGTGGTACCTGCACATGTGTGACAGAGTGTGTTGATGTCCAGATGTGTGGTCTGGTTGCTGATGGGATTGTTCAGCACACAGCTGTAGGTGTTTTTATCCTGATATTCCACCTCCAGAGGTAGAGAGAGACTGATGCTGAGATCACACACACTGATGCTGGACAATACACTGATTCCTTTGTACCAGGAGAGAGTCACATCACACACATTCAACACTGATGAACACACCAATGAACATGATGATGATGATGATGATGATGATGATGATGGTGATGAAGAACAGTGTGAAGAGTCTCTGCTGATGACAGGAACAGGCAGACGAGCTGAGAAAGAGAAAAAAGTGAATAGTTTAGAAAGTGTTATTGCAGCAGCAGTGTCAGTCAGTGTCTCGTGTGATCTTCATTCCTCTCCATATACATATAAAAGATTATTATTTACACATATTGAGAAATATCAGAGAGGAAAATGATGCTTAACTGAAATGATTTTGTCATTTTAATAATTAAGATACGCCCACTTTGATGCAAAAAACAGATGAAACAAATATTTAACTCACCAAAGACAGTGAGACTGAAACTCTTTCTCACATTATTGGTCTGTAGTTGATAATCTCCAGCATGTTCAGTTGTGGTGTTTGTGATGGTCAGAGATCCAGTTTGATCGTCCAGCTTCAGTCTGTCTCTGAATCTCCCATCAGGAACATCATCATATACAGTGATTCTGTCGGCCAGTACATCGATTTCAGCTATTAAAGTGTTTTTATTTCCAATCCTCCACAAAATCAGATCTTCATCCTTCATTTCAGTAAGATCAGAGTTTAGAGTGACTGAATCTCCCTCCGTCACTGACACTGACTTCACTGCACCTGTTTTAGCAAACACTCCTGAAGAACAGAGTCACAGATTAATAACTTTGCTGATTTTCTTAAATAGACCAATTTTTCTAATGGTAAAGAACAGCAGCACAGACACAGAAGTAGCCAGTGATTAAATTATTTCATGATATTATTTTTAGTTATCAATACACTGTTATTACGATACAGGTGATCTGTGGGAATAGCCACACGGGTGATTGTGTATCATCTTAAATCTGATTGGCTCCTTCAGTGCCACTGCTCTGGAGAATGAAGGGTTATGGGAAGCCAAATTGAGCAAATCAGGAAAAGTGATTGAGTGATTGAAAACATTTCAATAATGTTTCATAGAGAAACATACTTGAACTAAAAGACCCAAAGGAACAGCCCTTAAAACCTTTGACCTAACTTTGTACTTGCACATATGAAAATATAAAGTTCTCTCTTCATTTAAAAAAGTAATATTAATGTTTCAATGTGTTTTTTTTTTATTAAGAAACCAGAAACTACACAACAAACAGTAAAATAAACTTCAGAGTAGCAAGATTAACCAAAAATCATTTGATGTTATTGTTTACAAACTGATTCTACTGTTTTTGCACATGCCCCATGATTTAAATGAGATTTTTGGTTAGTTTCAGTTTGGGTTGAACTGGTTGCTTTTATCTGAAATCTGATCAGAAGTACGTATGGCTCTGTATTAAATCTCTGTAAATATAATGTATTAAAACTAAAGTCTTAAAATGAATATGATTATAACTCACCGACCAGACGGCACAAGCAGAACAACACACACATGTGAAGCATTTTCAGATAATAGCACTATATGTGAACACTTCAGAGACAGAGAGATTGTGAACTATTGGACAGTGTTAAACTGTGAGATAGTGTTACTGCGTCTGATTCTCCACCAATAATATTTGAGACCGCCCTCTTACTTTGTACTGTTACGATTCATGTCTGTTCCCCTGTCCCATCCTATGTTTAGCAGTTCCCTGTTATGTTGATTAGTCTTCCCAGGTGTTTTTTATTAGCCACGCCCCCTTGTTATCTCGTTTATCTTGTCTGTCTGTGTATTTAAGCCCTGTGTCTTGTTTCAGTCTTTGTGAGTTCTTGACGTTGTATGTTGGCTGTTCCTGTTCCTGTTCCTGTTCCTGTTCCTGTTCCTGTTCCTGTTCCTGTTCCTGTTCCTGTTCCTGTTCCTGTTCCTGTTCCCGATCCAGAGACTGTTCACGTCACGTCTGCCAATCCAGAGACTGTTCACGTCACGTCTGCCGATCCAGTGTCTCCGGACAAGATGGTGTCCGTCGAGCCAGTGTCTCCGGACAAGATGGCCGCCTCCGAGCCAGTGTCTCCGGACAAGATGGCCGCCTCCGAGCCAGTGTCTCCGGACAAGATGGCCGCCTCCGAGCCAGTGTCTCTGGACAAGATGACTGCCGCCATGTCGCCTGAGCCCTCAGCAGAGATGGCCGCCGCCAAGCCTGAACCTGAGTCCTCAGCAGAGATGGCCGCCACCACGCCTGTTCCTGAACCGGTGTCTGTTCCTGAACCGGTGTCTGTTTCTGAACCAGTGTCTGTTCCGTCGGTTTCTGAGCCGGTGCCTGCTCCAGCCTATGAACCTGTAGCTGCCCCCAAGAAAATTTTGGGGTGGGGGGGGGTGGTAGTAGGTCCCGCTATGGGACCATGGAGGCCGCCCCGGCATCGTCTCCTGAACTACCGTCTCCACCGTGGCTGCCCGAAGGGTCGTCTCCGCCATGGCCGCCTGAAGGGTCGTCTCCTCCCTGGCCGCCTGAAGGAATGTCTCCGCCCTGGCCGCCCAAAGGGTCTTCTCCTCCCTGGCCGCCTGAAGGGTCGTCTCCACCCTGGCCGCCTGCACAGCCTGATCCGCCCTGGCCTCCCGTCGTGCCACAGTCTCCAGGCCCCATGCCACTCCATGGGCCTGGCCCTCCATCCCGCCCCCGGGTTTGCCTCCGCTCCACCACCCTCCTGAACTATTGTTTTTTTTTTGTTTTCCTGAGCGTCTGGAATCCGCTCCTTAAAGGACAAGTTCGGTATTTTACACTTAAAGCCCTTTTCACAGATAGTTTCTGATGAAATAGAACGGTTAAGATTAAAATTTGGACACATGCTGCTGTCCCAAGAATTTTTTCCAACAGGTTTTATCGTAGTTTTTGTCAAACACACACACAAAAAAAAACTTGGAGAAAACTACGATAAAACCTGTTGGAAAGCATCTTTTGCAGCGATTTTTGTGTGAGCATATCAGTGAACACCCCTGACCACTCGTGAGTTTCACGTCTTTGTAAACGAAAGTTCAATGCGTTTTTTGGAAGGATTGTTCCAGTGCCCATAGGCAGACATTCTGTAGGTGGGTGGGAGAAGCGAAAGAAACCTAAAATTCTCGGGACAGCAGCATGTATCCAAATTTTAAACTTAACCGTTCTATTTCATCAGAAACGATCTGTAAACAGGGCTTTAAGTGTAAAATACCGAACTTGCCCTTTAAAGGGGGGGGGGCTATGTTACGATTCATGTCTGTCTGTGTATTTAAGCCCTGTGTCTTGTTTCAGTCTTTGTGAGTTCTTGACATTGTATGTTGGCTGTTCCTGTTCCTGTTCCTGTTTCTGTTCCCGAGTCTCTGTCTAGTCTTTGTTTGAGTTTGTTACCGTTTCAGTTTCTTTAATAAATTCTGCTGCACTTGGATTCTGCTTTTGCATCTGCATCTGCTTCAGCCGCCGTCATAGCATGTACAAGCATGCACTGGTTATTAATATTCCTCTTTATTAGTATTGCACTGTTGTAGGTGGCGGACCGGACACAATACCTTTTAAGTTTTGTTTTGCTTTGTTTTTTAAAGCAGCAGTACATTTCTAATATTTTATTGTAGGCCTATAATCAGTATTTAGCTATTAAAAGTGTGGAATGGTCGGTTGGTCACTGAGGGTTTAAGACTACATGTTCTCGTGGTTCCATCAGCCGATCAAACGCACACAAACCACACGTCACATTAGGATGCAATTCATTGAGTAACTTTAGCCTGTGAATGTAGGTGATGATGAATTTACCCTCCATGCATACACCCCCCAAAAAATGCATTCAAGCTTCACATTTTCAATTCATGCTTTCCATTGTCGTAGATTTTTCCCTAAACTAAGTCCTATCTCATCTGACCTAAGCCTACCTGGGCCTATAATATTTATACTCTAGCGTGTCTACACATCGACGGCAGCTGAGTCTAATCCTATAGTCTAATTTACTTGCTGCGCAGCAGAAATGACAGACAGACTTCAGCAGATGTCCTTTAAATGCTTTAATCACGGCCTGGAGAGTATTCGAGCAATTCTCAGAGAATCTCACCCAAGCAAAAGAATACATCAGGTTTTATAGGATAAAGACAGACACATCAAAATAAGATCAGCGTGACTAACATGTCACCTTCTATCAATATGATTGGTTCAATTGGTAAAGCAAGCCCCTCCCTTCTTTACCCTCTGTTACTGGCATAAGGAAAATCATCAAAAAAAACATTGTAAAGGGTTAACAGTCAGTTGATTACTCAGTACATATCATGACATAATACAGGCAAAGAACAGAACTTTTTGGTGACATTGTGTTCAACCTTTATCAAAAGGTTAGTAATACCTAAAAGAAGAAGTCAAATTGTGTTTGTTATATTGTTAGAACTAGAAGAGGAAGTCAGGTAAAAGTTAGTTATAATGTTAGACCCAAAGGAGAAGTTTACACAGGTTAGCTCTAAAAAATTTGTTTACTATCTTATTTAATAAAAATCCACCACAGCATACATGTATGTATTTGCTAGAAAGCATGTAAATCCAGCCTTAGTGAGAAAGACAAATCATGTTCACAACTGATGTGCAAACAGGCTTGAATATGTCGGACCAGAACTAATTACAAGGCAAACAAATCACCCAAACATTTTCAAAAACATTTTTTTACACCACATTCTATTTAAACAGACAAACCACAGCACATGTTCTTTTCTAGCTCAGAGAATGAACACGATTCAGTGACACCAGAAGCTCAGTTTGTGTGTCAAAGCAAAACCTCTGCGGTCTCATTTATTTACAGAGAACCTCGACCTGATGTGTGGAAAACCTGTGTGTGTTATTGTTAGGCACATTGATGTGTGTGTCAGTTGTTTTTGTGGGTAAAGAGTGTCTTTATTTCCTATTTCCTATTTCCTTTTATTTTATTTATAGTCTAAGAAAGACTGCATAAGATATAAAATATAAAATTCTGCAAATGTATCATTTTAATAACTGCCTGTGTTACAGAATGTTGTATTAAGTGAGTCTTAATAAATGCTGTACTGAGACAGTAATATCTACAGTGTGGTCTCTAATAGGTGGTCTTGATGGGGGAGGATCCACACACACACACACACACACACACACACACACACACTATATTAATATCACACTTCTGTCAGAGATTTACATTATAATGTTACAGTGCTCAATGATAATGGTTCAAGTTGGCGTTTTGTTCAGCTTGTGTTTGTGGCAACGGTTCGGTAAGTGTTTTTATATCATTGTTTTTACTGATTTAGTTTATGCTCTGCTTTTCATAAAGGGTAATATGATGGATTTGTATTAATTATTTCCAGATAAAAGATACTCTGAAGAAGAGCAGATAAATTACTGAAATATCTTGTTTGGATTCAAATCTTTCATCATAGATCGACACATTATGAACAGATTCAATCAGAAACACACACTCTTCATTTCTAAATATCCCTGTAAAATATTTGAAGCAAATATACAACTACATTTAAAGTCTTGAGGCAGAAAAATCTTCTAAACTGTTATTTCTGTAGTGCAACATCAGTAAACAAAGAATTCATAATGTCTAAATACAAAGGCCAGGAGTTTTGTACTGAATATAAATATTGTTTTCCTAAACGGTAATCAACAGTTATTCCCATTTCTTCCTCTGTCTGTTGATTTTTCTTTTAATTTAGTTTTTTTTTTCTGTGCCACTCGTCTGTTTGTTCTTCACTTCTCTTTGAAATAGTTACAAACTACTGACATAAATGTAGCTTTAATCTACAAACTCTCTGTTCTTCAGGAGTGTTTGCTGACACAGATGCAGTGAAGTCAGTGTCAGTGACGGAGGGAGATTCTGTCACTCTAAACTCTGATCTCACTGAAATGATGGATGAAGATCTGATTTACTGGAGGTTTAGAGATGAAAACACTTTAATAGCCGAAATCGATGTATTAGCCGGCAGAATCACTGTATATGATGATGTTCCTGATGGGAGATTCAGAGACAGACTGAAGCTGGACGATCAAACTGGATCTCTGACCATCACAAACACCACAACTGAACATACTGGAGATTATAAACTAGAGATGATCAGAAATCTGAGCAAGAGTTTCAATCTCACTGTCTATTGTGAGTTTAATATTTGTTTCTTTAATTTGTTGCATTGTAAAACAAATCAAATTTTACAGAAAAAAATTTCTTTCATTTTAAATTGTACTCAAAGCTCTTTTACTCTAATTATCTTTTTTTAATGACTGTATTTTTTCTGTATTTTTTTCTGTTTTCTTAAACATACAAATGTAGCTTATGTAAATTTACAAACATAATCGTGATAATAATTTGTGAATTCACCACCAACTGGTGTGGTGCCTTGGTAGAAGAAAACAAATATGAGATGGGAGGAAAAATAAGTCGTCAATGCTTTTGCGTTCTCTCCTAAACTTAGGTAAAGTTGGTTTTATATTCGCATATTCGCACATTCGCGGACTTCCGCGTTCAATAACTCGTGAACTAAACGTCGTTGCTACACAAAACACCTATCACATATAACTACAGATTAAACATCAGAAGCTACAACATAATTTTCCTCAAAACGATCTTTCCTTCTCACTGGACAAAATACATTGATCTCTATGCGCAGGCTGCTAAGAAGGGACCATCTGCAAAGTGCAAACCCGAAGGAAAGCTCATTTTAAGAAGAAGATTTAAATATTAAAACAATGTTATTTGTGAAGTAACAATATTCAGCTCACAAGATATTGAACGCAGAACACCACAAATATACTAAGCAAATATAAAAAGCAATACCCAAGTTGCAGACTTGATCATGTAAGACCTTCACTATGAACATAGTCAAGTTTAAAAAAAAAAAAAATAGTTTCAGGTTTGATATTTGCTGTGTATTCACCTAGACTGCTTTAGTGTACTTTTGTGTAGGCTATTGTACATACAGTACGCAAAAATGTTTTATGTAAAAGTTACAATTATTCACCAAAGAGATTTTTTCATGTTCCAAAGGTTGTAGTATGTTCCTACTGACCAGACTGACTTACTACAGGTGGAATTTTCACAGTATCTCCCTTACTGTACGTTCAGTATACAAATATTAATTTTAAAAAAATTACAGTAATTCCCCTAAAGTATTTTTCCTGTTCCAAAGCCTGTAGTGCTTTCTTATTGACTTACACTATCCCACACTGACTTACTACAGGTGAAATTTTGACAATACCTCCCTTACTGTACGTACTGAAAGGTTGGGGTCAGAACCCCCTGTTTCTTCAATTAAATTATATATATCCTTTTGAATGATTACTTTATTCTTATTAAAAATTCAACAATCAAGTAGTATCCTTATCATTTCTGTATTCATTTTCTTTTAGGTGCATTCCAGTGTGTGCCCTTGGGTTGTGTTCACATGCAAGGGGCCTTTTGATGACAATTGTCTTGGGATTGTCTTGGGACTCCTGGAAACTCCATCTGCATACATTCAGTGTTTTACAGCCAATTGGTCAAACACAAAATCTTGAACTGTCATTATTTCTGGAAGACCCCTTAGGACTTTCACATATAAAACTCTTCGTCTCTTTGTCCTCTTTTTCTGGACCTTTCCATCATGGCTGTATCTTCTGTATCTCGTCCGCAACACATAGACGGTAATGATGGCATTTTTCTCCTTTCTTTTGCAAAGCTCTTTCTAATACATTTTCAATTCCTCTCTACTCTGCCACCATCATCTGCTTAATAAATGCTTACAACCTTCAGTGTGGTATGCTTTTCTTTAAAAAACATTTTCATAATAAAAATATTTATAAAACAAGTTACAGTGTTTTCCTTAAACCAGCTTCATAATAAAAATCTTTATAAAACAAGTTCAGGTGTTTTTCTTAATAAACTATTTTCTCAATATATGGTTACAATGATTATTAATACAAGTGTTTTACACACTGTAAAAAAAAGTTGACTAAACTTAAAATTCTAAGGCAACTTGCTGCACAGATTTTTTGAGTTGACTCAACTAATAGAGTTTACTCAACTGGAGATGTTATAGTCGAGTCAACTCAACTATAGAGATGTTTTAGTTGAGTCAACTCAAAAAATCTGCAGCAAGTTGCCTTATAATTTTATAAGTCAACTTTTCTTTTTTTACAGTGCAGTAAACACTTTCTTAATACATTGTTTAACAACTACTTATGGTACCTTTCATTATAAAACCACTTTTTTATTAGTTACAATTGTGGTTTACTATAACCCATAAATACTTCATATACAACAAGCCATTATTACAATAGAATAATTGCATATTTCACAACAATATCCACATATCTTCATTTATATATCTGTCTTAGTTGACTTGTATAAGTTTGAGGGTCAATTTATACATAATTTCACCTTATTTTCATCAAGTGAACATCTCATGTGTATTTCTTTAGGGAGTGGAGTAAAGGGGCATATTATCGTTCCTGCTTTCCTGGAGTGAAATGTTTTATCAGCCTGTTTAGGTGGACTGCTCTTCTGATAATGAGCTCAGGCCTTCTTCAGCCTCAAAGAGAACTGTTGTTTGTCAGGCAGTGTTGTGTGTGTGTGTGCATTTTTTATTCTTTGCAGGTTCAGAACTTTGTGATATACAACATTCTTGGACCCTGGAAGAAGGTCACCACGGACTTAAATCTCGGAAATGGACGACAAATATTCTGATTAACGGCGATATACCCACTTAGCTATCAAAAATGTATTATTGTTTAGACTTTATGTTCTCTTAGCCAATCAGAAGTAAACGATTATGTAATGCATGTCCTTGAAAAAGGTATAATTGTGTGAGATTTGTTTGTAAGGTAGAGTTGGCTTGCGACCTGCTCGTGACTTTGACGCTGGCTCTACCAATTTAACTGCAAACTATTCTTCAGTAAAATTGTACTTATTTGATTGAATTTCACGACTCCTGGTCTTCTGTCATCATATCTGGTCTTGGGTCTTACAACTGTACCCCCCCCCCCCCCCAAACAGTACAATAATCAAATAATTTTTTCCTGTTCCAAAGGCTGTAGTGCTTTCCTTGTGACCACACTGACTTACTCCAGGTGAAATTTGGACAATAACTCCCTTACTGTATGTACAATAAACAAATACGTTTCCAAAAAAATTACTGTAATTCCCCTAAACTATTTTTTCCTGTTTCAAAGGCTGTAGTGCTTTCCTAGTGACCACACTGACTTACTCCAGGTGAAATTTGGACAATAAATCCCTTGCTGTACGTACAATAAACAAATACGTTTCCAAAAAAATGACTGTAATTCCCCTAAACTATTTTTTCCTGTTTTAAAGGCTGTAGTGCTTTCCTAGTGACCTGACTGACTTACTCCAGGTGAAATTTGGACAATAACTCCCTTACTGTACGTACAATAAACAAATAAGTCCAAGAAAAAATTACTGTAATTCCCCTAAACTATTTTTTCCTGTTTCAAAGGCTGTAGTGCTTTCCTAGTGACCACACTGACTTACTCCAGGTGAAATTTGGACAATAACTCACTTACTGTACGTACAATAAACAAATAAGTTTAAGAAAAAATTACAGTAATTCCCCTAAAGTATTTTTTCATGTTCCAAAAGGCTGTAGTGCTTTCCTAGTGACCACACTGACTTACTACAGGTGGAATTTTGACAATACTTCCTTTACTGTACGTACAATAAACAAATAAGTTTAAGAAAAAATTACAGTAATTCCCCTAAAGTATTTTTTCATGTTCCAAAGGCTGTAGTGCTTTCCTAGTGACCACACTGACTTACTACAGGTGGAATTTTGACAATACCTCCTTTACTGTACGTACAATAAACAAATAAGTCCAAGAAAAAAATGCTGTAATTCCCCTAAACTATTTTTTCCTGTTTCAAAGGCTGTAGTGCTTTCCTAGTGACCACACTGACTTACTCCAGGTGAAATTTGGACAACAACTCCTTTACTGTACGTACAATAAACAAATAAGTCCAAGAAAAAATTACTGTAATTCCCCTAAACTATTTTTTCCTGTTTCAAAGGCTGTAGTGCTTTCCTAGTGACCACACTGACTTACTCCAGGTGAAATTTGGACAATAACTCCCTTACTGTACGTACAATAAACAAATAAGTCCAAGAAAAAATTACTGTAATTCCCCTAAACTATTTTTTCCTGTTTCAAAGGCTGTAGTGCTTTCCTAGTGACCACACTGACTTACTACAGGTGGAATTTTGACAATACCTCCTTTACTGTACGTACAATAAACAAATACGTTTAAGAAAAAATTACAGTAATTCCCCTAAAGTATTTTTTCATGTTCCAAAGGCTGTAGTGCTTTCCTAGTGATCAGACCGACTTACTACAGGTGGAATTTTGACAATACCTCCTTTACTGTACGTACAATAAACAAATAAGTTTAAGAAAAAATTACAGTAATTCCCCTAAAGTATTTTTCCATGTTCCAAAGGCTGTAGTGCTTCCCTAGTGATCAGACCGACTTACTACAGGTGGAATTTTGACAATACCTCCCTTACTGTACGTTCAATAAACAAATAAGTTTAAGAAAAAATTACAGTAATTCCCCTAAAGTATTTTTTCCTGTTCCAAAGGCTGTAGTGCTTTCCTAGTGACCACACTGACTTACTACAGGTGAAATTTGGACAATAACTCCCTTACTGTACGTACAATAAACAAATAAGTCCAAGAAAAAATTACTGTAATTCCCCTAAACTATTTTTTCATGTTCCAAAGGCTGTAGTGCTTCCCTAGTGATCAGACCGACTTACTACAGGTGGAATTTTGACAATACCTCCTTTACTGTACGTACAATAAACAAATACATTTAAGAAAAAATTACCGTAATTCCCCTAAAGTATTTTTTCCTGTTCCAAATGCTGTAGTGCTTTCCTAGTGACCACACCGACTTACTACAGGTGGAATTTTGACAATACCTCCTTTACTGTACGTACAATAAACAAATACGTTTAAGAAAAAATTACAGTAATTCCCCTAAAGTATTTTTTCCTGTTCCAAATGCTGTAGTGCTTTCCTAGTGACCACACTGACTTACTACAGGTGGAATTTTGACAATACCTCCTTTACTGTACGTACAATAAACAAATACGTTTAAGAAAAATTTACAGTAATTCCCCTAAAGTATTTTTTCATGTTCCAAAGGCTGTAGTGCTTTCCTAGTGATCAGACCGACTTACTACAGGTGGAATTTTGACAATACCTCCTTTACTGTACGTACAATAAACAAAGAAGTTTAAGAAAAAATTACAGTAATTCCCCTAAAGTATTTTTCCATGTTCCAAAGGCTGTAGTGCTTCCCTAGTGATCAGACCGACTTACTACAGGTGGAATTTTGACAATACCTCCCTTACTGTACGTTCAATAAACAAATACGTTTAAGAAAAAATTACAGTAATTCCCCTAAAGTATTTTTTCATGTTCCAAAGGCTGTAGTGCTTTCCTAGTGACCACACTGACTTACTACAGGTGGAATTTTGACAATACCTCCTTTACTGTACGTACAATAAACAAATAAGTCCAAGAAAAAATTGCTGTAATTCCCCTAAACTATTTTTTCCTGTTTCAAAGGCTGTAGTTCTTTCCTAGTGACCACACTGACTTACTCCAGGTGAAATTTGGACAATAACTCCCTTACTGTACGTACAATAAACAAATAAGTTTAAGAAAAAATTACAGTAATTCCCCTAAAGTATTTTTTCATGTTCCAAAGGCTGTAGTGCTTTCCTAGTGACCACACTGACTTACTACAGGTGGAATTTTGACAATACCTCCTTTACTGTACGTACAATAAACAAATACGTTTAAGAAAAAATTACAGTAATTCCCCTAAAGTATTTTTTCATGTTCCAAAGGCTGTAGTGTTTTCCTACAGACCAGGCTGACTTACTACAGGTGAAATTTTGACAAAAAGTCCCTTACTGTACGTACAGTTGACAAATATGTTTTTTTTAAAATTACTGTAATTCACCCTAAGTATTTTTTCGTGTTCCAAAGGGTGTAGTGCTTTCCTAGTGACCACACCGACTTACTACAGGTGAAATTTTGACAATACCTCCTTTACTGTACAATTATCAAATATTTGTATGTAATAAACATTATTACATGTGTTTATTACATATGCTTATGTAATAAACTGTAATTCACCTATAGTGTTTTTTATATATATATATTCCAAAGATTGTAGTGCTTTCCTAGTGACCACACTGACTTACTCCAGGTGAAATTTTGACAATATCTAATAATACTGTTTTACATAATAATATATATAATAACTGTAATTCACTAAAGGGGGTTTTGTTTGTTTAAGGTTGTAGTACATTAATAGGGGCTACATTATTATTAACAGTAGTGACTGAACCTGTATGCATTGGTGCAGCAAATCTGACAGATAACGAACAGCAAGATCATGGAGGCATTCAAGATACTGTACAGTGCACTGTTTTATTTCTATTATCTTTCTAATTGTTCCACTGAGATTATACATAAAAGTTGTAATTAATTCCTTGTGGTTAGAGTAAAATTTCAATATCACCTCTTTAAAATTTTGCTGTTGTTGATCCTCTCTTGGTTTAAGTTGTTCTTATATTATCATAAACCCTTTAACTGATTGTTTTGTCAAGTACTTTTTACTTTACTATATTTTCTTTTAGAGAAGTGACATAAAAGTTTAAGTAAAACAAATGTGTGTGTTTGAATACAATTTTTTCAAATGTTTCCAGTCAGGACTACTTTGGGTAAACAAAAATATTTAAGCAATTGAACATTTTATTCAATATTTATTCATTGCATTATGTAATTGGTTAACACACATAACTATAACTGTTAGTGGTTTGTTACATAATTAATCCTTGTCATGTTTACCAACGTGAACAGTGCCAAAGATGGTACCCAATGTATGCTGCATTGGGCTATCACCAGACAAGCTACCTGAAAAAAGATGCCCAATGGTTGTGCTCACTGTGTACCTTAAACAGTGGAACATCAAAAGAATATCTGCTGAAACTTCTGCTTTATTGTCCTTGTTTCAATATGGATTACCACTGTATATCTGTATTTTGGGACTTACAGTTAAAGACCCAAGGACCAGATATGATTTATTAGGACCAGGAGTTAGAAGTGCACTCAATTTAAGACAAGAGTCAGAATTATAATAAATTAAAGGAAATTTTACTGAAGAATGTTTGCAGTTTCATCAGGCAGAAGTCAAGAATCAGAACCAGTGATCAAAAGTAGGCCGCTTCCCCTTACATTTACAAAAATCACAGCAATTATACCCTTCACCAAGGTCTAAGCTTTGTCATATATCTTATATTAAGACTCTGCCGATTACAGTAGTGGCCATTTTGAAATGTACAGTGTTAATTTTTTTGTGCTACTCCTCATTCAAATTTTGTTAAATGTTTACAAAAATTGGCTCAGATGATCTTTGGACCAAGCCACACTGAAGTGACTGAACAGATTTTTTATTTTTGCTATCGTTCCTGATATACATTTCTCCAAATTTGACCTGTATTTGTTGCCTTATGGTAGTTAGCTTTGCATGCTAATTGGTTAGCATGCTAACCTGATGCCATTCTTTCTAATGTGGCTCTTCAGCTATAAGGATAACCATAAACTACATTAGCATTAAGCTAACTTAACTTGCTAACTTAACTAATCTGGTTAACATGCCTTTGTGTGCTCATTCTTACACTTAAGCCTCTCCTTGGCAGCTTAGTAAGACAGCGTCTTCTGAGTGGTGCAAGCTGCTAAACCACATGCCACGAGCCCTGAACCATTCCGGTTGTGGGTTTGAATCCTGTGTGGCTCATTCCCAGACCGCAAGAGGTATTGTGGTGTAAAAGTTGCTTCTGTTCCAGACATGGTGTCTATATGTGAGTGAACTCAATAAATACAGCATGCAGTAAATTTATACAAAAATTATTCATTTTGAATTGCTTCTCACTTGAACTACTGGACCTTCTTCATCTTGCCAAAGACGCAACTTCCCAGTGGCGCAATGATATGAGTGACAGGTATCTGACCCAGAGATAATGGGTTCGAGCCCCGCGTGGGATGATTTAAAAACAATTGTGTGTAATGTTGTGTCATGTCGATTCCTTTATTATTCAACGTTGTATTAATCTTTCTTCCTTTTGGATTAATATATATATCTTCTTCATTATATGTTTATTCTCATCTGAACTTCTGTTCATTATGAGTTCATTTTCACCTATACTTCTAAACCAGCTCTTTTTTCTTCAATTTCTGCTGTTTTTACTATTACTGCTCTTGATGCTGCTTCAGGGGCTTGGCCCCGTATCGCTGCTTGCAGCTATATTTCCACTTGTTCCTTAACATGTAACCAAGAATACTAACACACACAGACACAGTTTCTTCAAGATTGGATTTGGTGAGGAGGAGAGTCTTCTCAAAACATTAATATAACATGTCATTTATCTCAAGGTGAGGATACTTTAAATCTAACTGTAAAGTAAAGACTTTAACTAAGAAATGGTCTCTCAACTATAGGTTTCAGTGACTCCTGAGACCATTGCTATCAGGGTAGCCTAGAAAAGCAGATGGATGTAGTGACACCTGTTAAAGAAGTCCATATTTCATCTCTGGAAGCCAGGCTAAATGAGCAAGCACTGTTACTGCATTCCGGGCATGGGCCAGACCCTTACGTTACACCTCAGATATCAAATACAGACTTATATTTAAATGATACATGAAATAACATTTTCGATAATCACACTGATAATTTATATAACAAAGTAAAATCTCATAAGCCTAGAGAAGTCATTCAACTCATTTGATATATAGAAGGAAAACTATTGATTAATACCTTGATTATAATCACTCATTAGATATACATTGAAGCAGCAGTGTGTTCCAGAATCCACTTCTTCAGGACTTCATAACAAAAACGTAACTTGAATAATTACAATAAGGGCGTTGCTTATTTATAACATTGAAAATATTATTAACCTAAAATATCTGCTATTTTTAATCAATGAAAGAATTGTGTTGTACAAGGAACAGCAGTTTTAATACATACTTTTACCTAATACATTTATCAAAGTTAATTGAGTCGAGCGATCACTGGGAACATACTATAACCTTTGGAACATGAAAAAAGGAGAAATTACAGTAACTTTTTAATAATAATATGTTTGTACTATACTTACAGTAAGGTATTGGCAGTATTTAACAAGTAGTAAGTCAGTCTGATCACTAAGAAAGCACTACAACCTTTGGAATATCTAAAAAACACTATAGGTGAATTACTGTAATTTATTTTTAATTAATATTTGTATACTGAACGTACAGTAAGGGAGGTATTGTCAAAATTTCACCTGGAGTAATTCAGTGTGGTCACTAGGAAAGCACTACAGCCTTTGGAACATGAAAAAATACTTTAGGGGAATTACTGTATTTTTTTCTTGAACTTATTTGTTTATTGTACGTACAGTAAAGGAGGTATTGTCAAAAATTCATGTGTAATAACTCAGTCTGGTCACTAGGAAAGCACTACAGCCTTTGGAACAGGAAAAAATACTTTAGGTGAATTACAGTAAATTTTTTATAAACATATTTGATTATTGTACGTACAGTAAAGGAGGTATTGTCAAAATTTCACCTGTAGAAAGTCAGTCTGGTCATTAGGAAAGCACTACAGCCTTTGGAACAGGAAAAAATACTTTAGGTGAATTACTGTAATTTTTTCTTAAACTTATTTGTTTATTGTACGTACAGTAAAGGAGATATTGTCAAAATTCCACCTGGAGTAAGTCAGTCTGGTCACTAGGAAAGCACTACAGCCTTTGGAACAGGAAAAAATACTTTAGGTGAATTACAGTAAATTTTTTATAAACATATTTGATTATTGTACATACAGTAAAGGAGATATTGTCAAAATTCCACCTGTAGTAAGTCAGTGTGGTCACTAGGAAAGCACTACAGCCTTTGGAACAGGAAAAAATACTTTAGGGGAATTACTGTAATTTTTTCTTAAATGTATTTGTTTATTGTACGTACAGTAAAAGAGGTATTGTCAAAATTCCACCTGTAGTATGTCAGTCTGATCACTAGGAAAGCACTACAGCCTTTGGAACATGAAAAAATACTTTAGGGGAATTACTGTAATTTTTTCTTAAACTTATTGGTTTATTGTACGTACAGTAAAGGAGATATTGTCAAAATTCCACCTGTAGTAAGTCAGTGTGGTCACTAGGAAAGCACTACAGCCTTTGGAACATGAAAAAATACTTTAGGGGAATTACTGTAATTTTTTCTTGAACTTATTTGTTTATTGTACGTACAGTAAAGGAGGTATTGTCAAAATTCCACCTGTAGTAAGTCAGTGTGGTCACTAGGAAAGCACTACAGCCTTTGAAACAGGAAAAAATAGTTTAGGGGAATTACAGTATTTTTTTCTTGGACTTATTTGTTTATTGTACGTACAGTAAGGGAGTTATTGTCCAAATTTCACCTGTAGTAAGTCAGTGTGGTCACTAGGAAAGCACTACAGCCTTTGGAACAGGAAAAAATACTTTAGGGGAATTACTGTAATTTTTTCTTAAACTTATTTGTTTATTGTACGTACAGTAAAGGAGGTATTGTCAAAATACCACCTGTAGTAAGTCAGTGTGGTCACTAGGAAAGCACTAAAGCCTTTGGAACAGGAAAAAATACTTTGGGTGAATTACTGTAATTTTTTCTTAAACTTATTTGTTTATTGTACGTACAGTAAAGGAGGTATTGTCAAAATTCCACTTGGAGTAAGTCAGTCTGCACTGTTAAAAATGTTCGTAATTTTAACTGTAAAAAACTGTAAAAAATCAACGAAAAAAAAATGTTAATTCCTTAACGGTATGTACCCTAACTATATACAGTGAAAAACTGTAATAGCTCTCACGGGACATTTCATGTAATTTTACATTAATATACTGTTAAATGTACGGATTTTGGAAGTACACTGTAAAAAAAAAACTTACCGTTGCATTTACCGTACCTTACCGTAAAAAATACGGTAGCAAATGTTTACTAATTTTACAAAGTTTAAAGTTTTACATCATCGAACTAAAAATTACGGTGAAAAACTGCCAGCTGGTTGACAGTACTTTACCGTAAAAATACGGTATAAATATTTATGTTTTACGGCATTGAACTAAAGTTTACGGTAAAAAACTGGCAGCTGGTTGAAAGCGATTTACCGTAAAAAATACGGTAGTAATATTTTAGGTTTTACGGCAGTGATCTAAATATTACGGAAAAAAACTGGCAGCTGTGGTTGCCAGTACTTTACCGTAAAAAATACGGTAAAATTTTTTTGCTTTTACGGCACTGAACTAAAGTTTACGGTAAAAAACTAGCAGCTTGCAAGTGCTTTACCATAAAAAATACGGTAGTAATATTTTAGGTTTTATGGCATTGAACATTGAACTGAACTTTTATATAAAAAATAAAAAATAAAAACCTGCCAGCTGTGGTTTCCTGTAATCTAATTATTGAGAATTACCAGAGGTTTAGACGTTGATGTTTTACTGAAAATAATAAAGTTTGAAGTTACCATTATGGAGATGAGTGTTTGCTTTAGTTGGGCTCTCTGACTTTTTAGCTTTAGATTTACTCTGACTGCCTTAACTGTGTGGTTATATAACACAAACGTTATGGCATGAAAATCAGAGAGAAAATGTGATCAGGTGATGTATCTCATTACTCATCATATTGTGGTCAGATTCACTGATCTCATAAAGAGTCTTATCTCTCACTTTGAGCAAGTGATAATATTAATTATAATATTAAAAGTAAATATTTAATATTATTGAGTATAATAAGTGAGCAACAGATAATCTGAAGAACTTTAAAAAATACATGGTGTAGAAAAAAGGTTTTGAACTACTGCTTGATTTAAACCAGCACAGACATCAAGATTCAGCGTATGAATCTCAACAACGGTGACAATCAACTAGGGCTGGGCGATTTAAATCGCGATATTGTCATGCGCATCTCGTCAGTAAAGCCGGTTCCTTGATTAGAAGTAAATCGCCTTCACCTGCTTTCAGATGGAGCGGCATTTACTACAAAGAGCCGTAGTTAACTGACAAGCTGAGCCATATCGCATTAATATCGCGGACGTATCGCCAGCGATAATTAATGCGATATGGCTCAGCTTGTCAGTTAACTACGGCTCTTTGTACACAGCAAAAACTCAGTGTATGAGTCCACACTCAAGAGTGTTTAAGTTAATGAGATAATTAAGTGATTAATTTAGTGATGATTGAACATTATTGAAGACACCTGATGTTAACAAGCAGAATCACTGAAGGAGAAAATCACAAATTGTAAGTTACCGTTATGACGATCAATGGTTGCTTTAGTTGGACTCTTGACCCATATTATTAACTTTAGATTTTGTTTGTCTGTTGTTTCTGAATTAAAATCACCAGTTGAACAAAGAAAAAAAGTGATCTGATGGTGTTGGTTATGTTATGACAATCATCATTTGAACTTGATCACTGAACTCATTAAAATCCTTCTTTCTGACTTCGATTTATGTCGTTGGTTAGTGAATCTGCATAAATGCCCAGAATTTTTGATATAATATAAAGGATTTCTTAAAAGTTGTTTAAAAAAAAAATCATTCTTTTAGGCACACACAGATGTCAAGATTCAGTCTATGCATCTCAACAATGGTGAGGAGCAGAATATTCAATTAGGAAAAGTAAATTACATAGACAATTCAGATCATAATTTATTCATACCGCAATGCATGATGGGAGCCATTAATGAGTTGATTGGTGGCAGCCACTGCAACATGCTTTATTATTGTCACCATTGTTGAGATTCACAGGCTGATTATTTATGTCTGTGTTTTAAATGAATTTATCCGAATGTCTTTTGATCAGAACAATGTTTATTAAATATTTAGAATTATAAGTACTGATAATCATAGGCTGAAAAATCACTAAACTGCTGCTAACAAGTTAAACCAAACTATCTCAATAAGTTTCCTTTTTCAGATCACAGCATGATTATGTCAAAACATAACCAACACTATAAGATAACATTTTACTTTGTTCATTTAACTGTTATAAAACAATAACAGCAAACAAACAACTGTAAATATTAAAGTAAACATATAATGGTCTAGAGCCCAACTAAAGCAAACACCCATCACCTTAATGGTAACTTACAATTTGTGATTTTCTTCTTCAGTGATTCTGCTTGTTAACATCAGGTGTCTTCAATAATGCTCAATCATCACTAAATTAATCACTTAATTATCTCCTCAGCCCTAAATGCCGCTCCATCTGAAAGCAGGTGATGGTGATTTACTACTAATCAAGGAACCGGCTTTACTGAAAAGATGCGCATAACAATATCGCGATTTAAATCGCCCAGCCCTACAATCAACACAATAATCAGATAAAACTCTGAACATCACAAAACAAGCTACTAAAAAGCTGCAACAAAACAACATCAAAAATAAAAGCAGATATAATGATAAAAGAAAATACTAAGGCAATTCAGCATAATGTATTCCTGCTGCAATGCATGCTGGGAGATACTGATGTGTTTTGATTGGAGGCTCCATCAAGTGCACTGCACTTTTAT
The DNA here is from genome assembly GCF_963993115.1 of Abramis brama. Taxonomy (NCBI): domain Eukaryota; kingdom Metazoa; phylum Chordata; class Actinopteri; order Cypriniformes; family Leuciscidae; genus Abramis; species Abramis brama. The sequence continues at coordinate 37,179,269 of NC_139968.1, forward strand.
CATCACCATTGTTGAGATTCATACGCTGATTCTTGATGTCTGTGTGTGTCTAAAAGACGCAGCTGTTCAAACCGTTATTGTACACAATGTTTTAAAAATTCTTCTGATTATCACAGCAATGATAGATCACATGCTATAGAATCATAGGGCTACTGAAATCAATTATGTACAAATTAATAACACATATAAATAAAGATAAGAGTTCAGTGAATCAAACATGGTGATTGCCATCACTCATACACAACCGCCATCACATGATTCTTTTTCTCTCTGATTTCCTGGCCATAATCAACATGTCTTATAAACACAGAGTTACAGCAGGCAGAGAAAAACTAATGTCAGAAAGTCAAGGGTCAAGAGCCCAACTAAAGCAGTCACTGATCTCCATCATGGTGACTTCAAATGAAACAATAAATCATCAACATCTAAACCTCTGTTAATTCTCAAACAGAACTGTAGACGTGTGACAGAAATAAAGTCAGTCTGGTTAGTAATAAGTGAAGCTGGTAATGCTGTTTGTGGAGTTGTTTAATCCTCCTTTGCTGAGATCTTCACAGATTTAATGTTTTTTATCTTCAGTTGATTTCATCTGAGGCTGTGGCTGAAGTCAGTTGTAGTTCTTGTGTTTCTGCTCATCTCTTTTTTCTGTTCCTGTTGTTTCTCTAAATGGACATTCCCAGAATTCCCTGTGTGACACTTCACATTTGATGCTATTTCATTTAAATAATTATGTTTCTTCTTGGTTTTTGTTATCAGTTTTATACATTTGGGGTTTATATTACATCATATATTGTTTAATGAATGTTTATGAGATTATTTGGAGTCATGTGTATGTGTCACCATGATGGTGTTTTGTGTTTGTGTGTATGACACTGTGCACCTTCTCAATATTAACATGTGCCTCGGTTTGTGGAAAACTAATGGTATACTTAAATCATTGTGTGCTATTCTTTTTTACCACTTGTGTTATTATGATGGTTATAAGTATATTACAAAGACATAAAGCAGACTTTAATACTTCAGTGAAATTTAATGATAACTTTTATTGGTTTATGTAATATAATGGTTGCCCGTGAAAACTAAAAGGTTCTTACTGTATTTTTTATGGTAAAGTACTGGGAACCACAGCTGATTTTTTTTTTTTTTACCACACATTTAAATCCTGCTGAATGATTTATTTATTTAGTTTTTTCAAAGTAAGGTTGCTACCATATTCTTTACGGTAAAATACTGCCAACCAAGCTGACGTTTTTTACCGTAAATTTCACAGTTTTTTTTACATTGTGTTGTTTTGCCCGTAAATTTAAATCCCGTAAAAACATAAATGGTTGCCACCATATTTTTTACGGTAAAATACTGGCAACCACAGCTGTAAATTTCACAGTTTTTTTTAACAGTGTGGTCACTAGGAAAGCACTACAGCCTTTTGAACATGAAAAAATACTTTAGGGGAATTACTGTAATTTTTTCTTGAACATTTGTTTATTGTACGTACAGTAAAGGAGGTATTGTCAAAATTCCACCTGTAGTAAGTCAATCTGATCACTAGGGAAGCACTACAGCCTTTGGAACAGGAAAAAATACTTTAGGGGAATAACAGTACATTTTGTATAAACATATTTAATTATTATACATACAGTAAAGGAGATATTGTCAAAATTCCACCTGTAGTATGTCAGTCTGATCACTAGGGAGGCACTACAGCCTTTGGAACATGAAAAAATACTTTAGGGGAATTACTGTAAGTTTTTCTTAAACTTATTTGTTTATTGTACGTACAGTAAAAGAGATATTGTCAAAATTCCACCTGGAGTAAGTCAGTCTGGTCACTAGGAAAGCACTACAGCCTTTTGAACATGAAAAAATACTTTAGGGGAATTACTGTAATTTTTTCTTAAACTTATTTGTTTATTGTACGTACCGTGAAGGAGATATTGTCAAAATTCCACCTGTAGTAAGTCAGTCTGATCACTAGGGAAGCACTACAGCCTTTGGAACAGGAAAAAATACTTTAGGGGAATAACAGTCATTTTTTCATAAACATATTTGATTATTGTACGTACAGTAAAGGAGGTATTGTCAAAAATTCATGTGTAGTAACTCAGTCTGGTCACTAGGAAAGCACTACAGCCTTTGGAACAGGAAAAAATACTTTAGGTGAATTACAGTAAATTTTTTATAAACATATTTGATTATTGTATGTACAGTAAAGGAGGTATTGTCAAAATTTCACCTGTAGAAAGTCAGTCTGGTCATTAGGAAAGCACTACAGCCTTTGGAACATGAACAAATACTTTAGGTGAATTACAGTAATTTTTTCATAAACTTATTTGATAATTGTACGTACAGTAAGGCAGTTATATTTAAAATTTCACCTGTAGTAAGTCAGTCTGGTCTGTAGGAAAGTACTACAACCTTTGGGATATATATAAAAAACACTATAGGTGATTTACAGTTTATTTCATAAACATGTAATAAACATATGTAATAATATGCTCATTACATAAACATATTTGATAATTGTACACTGTTGTCAAAATTTCACCTGTAGTAAGTCGGTGTGGTCACTAGGAAAGCACTACACCCTTTGGAACACGAAAAAATACTTAGGGTGAATTACAGTAATTTAAAAAAAAAATTGTCAACTGTACGTACAGTAAGGGACTTTTTGTCTAAATTTCAGCTGTATTAGGTCAGTGTGTTCTGTAGGAAAACACTACAGCCTTTGGAACACGAAAAAATACTTAGGGTGAATTACAGTAATTTAAAAAAAAAACATTTGTCAACTGTATGTACAGTAAGGGACTTTTTGTCAAAATTTCACCTGTAGCAAGTCAGTGTGGTCACTAGGAACATGCTACAACCTTCGGATAGTAAAAAATCCCTTTGGTGAATTAATGTAATTTTATTCTAAAAATATTTATGTACATTATGTAAAGTGAGGCAGGTTTCCTAAATACAATCATTATAATGCATTTTTTATTGTTGCTAAAGTGCAATCAATAGCATTAGAACACATAATGTGAGAGAGATTTGCTGGTACATCTGTACTTTGCAAAAATGTAGTTGTCTGTTTGCACACAATGGAAAAAAATAGACCTTTTTAGACGGTCCCTAATCTTCTTTACCACACACATTGAATGTTCAGTGAACAGTCGCAACTTTGTATGCCATTAAAACAATATTTGCCCGTTTTGATTGATTGTGGAGAGTGTTGTAGTTCACCATCTTTGTCCTAAAGATCATGTAGCTGCTTTTATTTAGCAAAAATGTGCTTTTTTGGGCTTGTTATTGAGACGTGAAAGTGCGAATGTGCGAATATAAAACCAACTTTACCTAAGTCTCTCCACAATGTTTAACAATCCACCAAGAAACTTTGTATTAAAGCTCCAATATGTAGGAATTTTGTAATAAAATTTCCAAAAATAACTTGCACAGTGTGATATATTTCCTCCAGTTGTGTACTTACAATATCTCAAAAGTCTCCAAAGATTTTTATTTCAGAGAAATTCCGATTTTAAATAACTGGCCGTCCCGGAAAAGAAATGTCGCGCCTCAGTGACGCAATATCCCTTTTTTTCCGTGTGGACCATGTGATAGGATATTCCACCACACCGGATTTTTTTTTTTTTTTTTTTTTTTTTACAACAACTTTATTGAGGTTTTTTTTCTTATCACAATAAACAATAAAGACGTCTGACAAAGAATAAAAAAAGAATAAAATAAAAAATATGACCCACCACACCGGAATATCGCATGGTCAAATGCGGAAGTGGTGGTTAAAGCGTTATAGCCATAGACTGTATGGTTATAGCTGTTATGGATCACGAACTCTTTGGCGAGTATTGCAGTGCCAACAAAACGAAAGCGTCCATATTCGGATACACTCAGACTGTGTGACAAACGGAGGAATAAAACCCAGATAAATATCGGCAGGCGTTTTCGAGATGGAGAGAGCTGCGCGTTAAGCCTTGGTTATACTTTCGCCTGGCTCCGCAGCGCGAGTCTCCGCAGACTGCGCGCGCACCTCCGCAAACGGACGAGGCGTTTATACTTGACGCGCTCGCCGTTGTACTATTCTTTGAAACGACAGGGGGCGACTCGAGTAATTGTCCTCTAAACCATCAGGAATCAGCGGTGAGAAGAAGAAAGCTATACACACGTGACAATGTTTATTTTACACCACTACCAATACCACACTACAAAAAGAATCGTGTAAAACCCAGTAAACCCTGAGATTATTACTTGTGACAATAAAACAAAATATATGGATATGAGAACTAAATTAACAATCTCTTACATATTTTCTAATTTCACTAAACATTTCATTAAGTTTCGTGAACATTTTTATTAAACATGGACCTTTATGTTCATTAAAAATACTTTTTATGCTATTGTATGCTCATTTTTTAAATGTAATCAACTCATTTAGACGTGCAAACTGGGTGCCGGTGTGGTGAGAAGTTCGAGCTCGGCCAGATTCGGCTCGAAGTCGTTCATCTTCGGATGCGCGCCGCGCGCGTTGTTACAAAAAATATCGCGCACACCGCCAGGCGAAATTGGGTCTTGCGAACCCAACGCGCACGACCGCCCACACCGCAATGACGTCATTTTTGCCGCGCGCACCTTCGCGCTCGTGTGGACGCGTCGAGTATAAACCAGGCTTCACTCGCGAGTGTATTGAGACAGGTAAGACATGCAACTGTCAATAATAGCACTTATAAACAAAGTTATATTGCTCTTTGTACTTTGGTAAGGCTTATGAGCTTATGGCAGTACAATTAAATACAATCGGATATGATGTTAAAAAAATATATTTAGTCATTACTTGCAAATGTTCGTTCAAATTTACTTTTAGATATTGGTTTGAACACGTTAAACAACACGGCATTAACCATAAAAACGTAAAACTGCACAACATTAACCAAACAAATCATTTGACAAATAGCTGTATGTTGTAACGGGATAATATAGCATAACATTTCACGTTCCTTGCAGTTCATTAATTATGATGAAATAAAATAGTACGATCAGACATACAGGTAATACAAAAACGAATAAATTACCTCATCCGTGATCATGATTCATTAATTCCATGTAGATATATCGCTAGATGGTGAAAACGCATTAAAAACGACATCTCCCATCGTCACCTCCTTCATAGCGTCATCAAGCTTCGCCTTTGTTATTGTTGAAACTGCGCCCTCTTGTGGTCAAATACCAAAGTCGCATACTGGAGCTTTAACTAGAAAGTTTTGAACGAATGCAAAGATTCTCAGTGGAACGCAAAAGTATTTGTGAGGGAACGCAATATTTTTCCTCCATCTCACTATTTCCTTCACTATGTAAATTTACAGGTTTTGTTTGGTCAGTCGTTTGACCATTTCTTTCTTATTTTTTTATTTTATTTTTTTACATTTTTGTTTTACAGTGTAGCTCTGAAGTAGATGTATCTTGGTATTGATAGTGATTTATTCTAATCTTTCTCAGCTCGTCTGCCTGTTCCTGTCATCTTCAGTAACTCTTCACACTGTTCTTCATCATCAAATTGTTCACTGGTGTGTTCATCAGTGTTGAATGTGAGTGATGCGACTCTCTCCTGGTACGCAGGAATCAGTGTATTGTCCAGCATCAGTGTGTGTGATCTCAGCATCAGTCTCTCTCTACCTCTGGAAGTGGAATATCAGGATAAAAACACCTACAGCTGTGTGCTGAACAATCCCATCAGCAACCAGACCACACATCTGGACTTCAACACACTCTGTCACACATGTGCAGGTACCACAGCTCTGATGATATGTGATGTGTTTTTTCTCTCTCTCTTTCATAAAATGAAAGTTGCTGTTGATTCACATTTTGTGTGCCCCAAATAAATCTCCTAGATTTTTCTTTTTTTCTTTCAATATCGCTGTTTTTACCATATTTACAGTGTGATTGTGCAGTTTGGAGTTTCTGAAACAGACTAATGACGGCTCACTAAAATCACTATTTTATCATTGGTTATTTAGAAGTCCACTGCTGTGGATCTACTGAAGCTGTGATCCGATTGGTCGTCTCTGCTGTGGTGGGCGTGGCTACTGTCATTCTTCTGGTTTATGACATCAGATCCACAAGAGGAGGAGACTAATGGAAGATCAGTTGAAGAATCAACAGCTTATGATAGTTTCTTATAAATGAGAGAACTCTGTGTCACAGATATATCTTTAAATAACCACATTTGCGTAAAGAACCAATCAACATGTTTGTACGTTGCTAGAATTATCTGCACTGTTGATCTATCAGAACCTGTAGAAATGACATCAGCTGCATGTTCTTGAAATATTATATGTTTGTTTTTGGTGTCCTTAGTTAGTTCGAGGCTGGGTCCTCATTTTCTAAAGCCGCTGGAAGTATAGAAGATCTCTTCAGTAAACTGTGAACTGATTGAACTTCAAAGAGGACGTATTATATGGGGCGCCGTTTGTAAAGCGGCTCATGCTGAAAATAACAGCAACATTTTGTCACATTTAGCTTCAAACAATGTTTAAAAAACTGGTATGAATTTTTGACGGTCACTTTTTACCACATTTACAACTATATTTGTCAACTTAGAGATATTTAAAAAAGTTAAATCTAAATATTAAATGTTACACCTAAATGTTAAATATTAAATCTAAATGCTAAATATAAATCTAAATGTTAAAGGAACCGTATGTAGGATTGTGGTCAAAACTGGTACTGCAATCACTTTAAAAATACTGTAGAGCGGTGTATCTCCTCCCCCTATCCCCTGACTCGAGGTTGCCAGATAAGCTGCAGGATTCAGCAGAAATGTAGGCTGCTTCAATGAGCTTCCAATGGCAAGTGACGACGAGACGTACACAGTAAGTTTTTTTTTTTATTTAGCAATTATAACGCGGGACAAATTCAATATCACCAATGGCTATCACAGGGTTGTTTTCAGTCCCATCAGAAAATATTGTTAGAGTAACTAAATTACATTAGCAATGGTCATACAGGTCAACTTGCAGCATGTGTAACTTAGTCCACGATATACTGTACGTGAAGAAAGAATGACGAATCATTTTTTCTGAGGTAAAGTTAGGCTTCTGTCTCAATTACGTTTCAAATTGCCATAATGGGCGTGCTAATGTTGTTTTCCTCAGCGTCTCAGCAAAATGACAGAGAAACGGGCTCCTATAATGCATTGCTAATGTTAGCATACGTCCATGTGAGCTAATGTTACGTTACTTTGCACGAACATGCATAACTTTGTTCGACTGTCATGAATATATGAAATGTCCATTGACATCAAGTACAAGTTAGCCAAGCATAGATGAATCTTGCCTGTCCAGGAGAAAATTAGCAACGTTGGCGTCTGTGTTCAAATTCTTCTCCGTTTTCAGCCGTCTCCATCTTTCAAAAGCATCTCCAATACAAATTCTGGTTTTATTTCGGACTTTGTCACGACGAATTTCTGAATTATAACGAGGTATTTTTGATTTAGTAACCTTAGACATTTTTATCCGACTAGAGTTAGGGTAGGTTAGAGCAAAGCTGGCAACCCGGATCCAGAAACACTACTGACTTCGTGATTGGTAGATAGGTGGAGGGATGCGCGTCAGGCCAAAACACAAGATGACAACATCAACATCAGTTGAGGGCAGCTGAGGGCTGCAAGTCCACTTTTTAAATGACAATATCCTAGCCATACCACTGTTGTCAGTGATATAAGTATTTGAAATTAACATGATTTCTTAATGTCTAGTGACACATCAGGGCCATTTTATGATTAATTGAAATAGATTTCTTACATACAGCTCCTTTAAATCTAAATCTAAATGTTAAATATAAATGTTAAATATAAATATAAATCTAAATGTTAAATCTAAATATTAAATCTAAATCTAAATGTTAAATCTAAATGTTAAATGTTAAATATAAATCTAAATGTTAAATCTAAATATTAAATCTAAATCTAAATGTTAAATCTAAATGTTAAATCTAAATCTAAATGTTAAATCTAAATGTTAAATCTAAATCTAAATGTTAAATCTAAATCTAAATCTAAATGTTGAATCTAAATGTTTTGGGTGAAACTAAATATTTAACTAATATGCAAATTCAAAATGCCGGAAACCGGAAGTGCCAAAATAAAAGCTCGAGGTGGTCAGTGTGTGTTTATAGCATGGTTTATAGTGTCAAATAACGAATAAAACCATCTCATAATAATAACTATAATATAACGATAATAACTACCTAAAATAATAAACACGTTTGGAGAAACTGTAGAGTTTCGTGATGAGAGTAATGACATGACATTCAGTCAAAGTGAGCCCCCTAGTGGCTGGCTATTATGGCTACAGGTCATAAGTCCCGCACTTTTCATAAAAGTGACACTAGCCTACTCTTCAAATAAAGTTTCTCCAAACGTGTTTATTATTTTAGGTAGTTATTATCACGATAATCCATGCCCAAGAGTCAATTTCCTCGGATGAGATGGTTTTTATTCGTTATTTGACACTATAAACCATGCTATAAACACACACTGACCACCTCGAGCTTTTATTTTGGCACTTCCTGTTACCGGCATTTTGAATTTGCATATTAGTTAAATATTTAGTTTCACCCGAAACATTTAGATTCAACATTTAGATTTAGATTTAACATTTAGATTTAAATTCAACATTTAGATTTCGATTTAACATTTCGATTTAACATTTCGATTTAGATTTAATATTTAGATTTAACATTTAGATTTAGATTTAGATTTAATATTTAGATTTAACATTTAGATTTAGATTTAACATTTATATTTATATTTAGCATTTAGATTTAACATTTAACATTTAGGTGTAACATTTAATATTTAGACTATTTAACTATTTAAAATATTTAAACTATTTAAAATATCTCTAAGTTGACAAATATTGTTGTAAATGTGGTAAAAAGTGACCGTCAAAAATTTATACCAGTTTTTTAAACATTGTTTGAAGCTAAATGTGACAAAATGTAGCTGTTATTTTCAGCGTGAGCCACTTTACAAACGGCGCCCCATAGTATTATGCTTTTTTTTTTTACATGATCAGCTTTCATTCAGCTTAATTTTGGGGGGATTTTACTATTTTAAACTACAATTTAAAAATTTTTGGTGTAAGAATTTCTTTAATAATCCCTCTGATTTAACAATATCCTCTTCACAGTATTATCCCTAATCATATATTTTCTACAGTTGGTTACAGTTGAGTTTTCTCTGTTTTTACAGCAAACTGAGTAAAAACTAAGTAAAGCGAAATAGAAATAGTATGTTGTACTGACAAATGCATAGTTAGTGAAGTTTACTTTCATTAGAGTTCAAGTAACTAAAAAATACAGATAGACTTGATCATAGGTTTCCTATAGGATTTCTTGATAGGCTATGACTACTCAGAATTACTATTTTCAACAACTAAATAATTCAAAGTGAAATGTGAACTACTGTGTATATGCTGACTCCCAGAGTACACATCGACATGCATAAATTAAGCAATTGCTTTGTTTGACTTTTTTTTTACTTTTTTTTTTTTTTACAATTTTATTATTATTTGTCTTGTGTCAGTAGCCTATTAGTAGCCTACAACAAAGACAGCAATTTGTTTAATTAAAATGAATTTAGTCTTATTAAAATTAATTTAATTGTTACCATTTGTTGTGTTTTGCCCACAGACATCAACATTCAGGTTTGAATAATTTTCAAAGGTTTCGCAACTTCACGACTGTCAGTTGTCAGTGGCCTTCTATCCAACAATGTCAATAAAGAGTCGTTTATGAATAATCAACCTTTGATTTATTTTTTAAACCAATTCTATTTAATATTTTTCATATTGGAGCAAATCTTGAAAAATGTATATGGTTAGGACACTAGGTGGCGCTTTAGTAGTATACAATAGGCTATGTGCACAAGCGTCGCGACGAACTTCCGCTATTGTCAGTTGTCGGCATATCAGTTTCCGGTTTACGGCCGCTTCATCGGCATCCGCTGTAAACAAACAAGATGAGTGCTGCTGTTGTACGAAATAAAGAGATACTACTATGTGCGTGACACATCTAAGTTTCTAAAAACTGTAGGTGGATCTTACGGCCGTTTCCCACATACTCCGTGTGCAGTGTGTGTGTGTGTGTGTGTGTGTGTGTGCGGTGCAGGAGCAGTAGCAGCACGCGCTATAGTGCTTCATATATGATGCGTTTGCAATGAATAACTGATTCACGGCTGTACCACAAACACTTACTATTTTTATTTAAAATCCAGAAGTTACGCTGCAACTTTTATTTAATAAAATGTTTTTTCAGCATTGCGATTCTCTTTGTACACATATAACCTACACTCTTTAATGGACGCATGCACGTTTAAACACAATTTAAACAACGTAGGGCTATTATTCCATGCATTACTTAAGTTGCTCAAGCAAGTGGTCAAATATTTAACTGTAAATTGACAAAAACAGCCGACTCTCATGCCTTTTTTCTTTTCCATTTAAATTTTAATAAAATAAATCTTGCATGTCACAAAGAACTTGTTTTTCCACCTCCACGAATGAGTGTTGATCATTATGTCGCCTTGTTGAAGTAAATTGTAGTTTACCTTGCTTTACCCCGGTCTTCTAAAAGTAAAAAGATGACTGTGAAAAATAGTAGTAGGCCTATAGAATTAAATGCATTTATTAATGCAGTCATCTTTTTACTTTTAGAAGACCGTTGTTTAAATTGTGTTTAAACGTGCATGCGTCCATTAAAGAGTGTTATATGTGTACAAAGAGAATCGCAATGCTGAAAAAACATTTTATTAAATAAAAGTTGCAGCGTAACTTCTGGATTTTAAATAAAAATAGTAAGTGTTTGTGGTACAGCCGTGAATCAGTTATTCATTGCAAACGCATCATATATGAAGCACTATAGCGCGTGCTGCTACTGCTCCTGCTCCTGCACCGCACACACACACACACACACACACACACACACTGCACACGGAGTATGTGGGAAACGGCCGTAAGATCCACCTACAGTTCTTAGAAACTTAGATGTGTCACGCACATAGTAGTATCTCTTTATTTCATACAACAGCAGCACTCATCTTGTTTGTTTACAGCGGATGCCGATGAAGCGGCCGTAAACCGGAAACTGATATGCCGACAACTGACAATAGCGGAAGTTCGTCGCGACGCTTGTGCACATAGCCTATTACAATAGGCCTTTATCTCATTTCCTGGTTTCGGAACGTTCGAAATCGCCAAGCAGTGTACTCGCACTTCCGGTGGTTACTAGTTACACATTTAGATGAAAAGTAGGTCAGTAAACTTAAATAACCCTGCTGGAAAAACCAGCATAGACCAGCATAGCTGGTCATACCAGCTAGACCAGCATATGTTGTGTTTTGGTGCTGGTATGCTGGTGACCAGCATGGGGTGCTGGTATGCTGGTGACCAGCATGGGATGCTGGTATGCTGGTGACCAGCATGGGATGCTGGTATGCTGGTGACCAGCATGGGATGCTGGTATGCTGGTGACCAGCATGGGATGCTGGTATGCTGGTGACCATCATGGGATGCTGGTATGCTGGTGACCATCATGGGATGCTGGTATGCTGGTGACCAGCATGGGATGCTGGTATGCTGGTGACCAGCATGGGATGCTGGTATGCTCGTGTGCTGCTATGCTTGCTGTATGCATTTATTAAATGCATCCCATGCTAGTCACACCAGCACCAACATTGGATGCTGGTTACACACATTGGAAACTATGCTGGTAAACAGTAATAGATGTTAAGGATGGTAGCCTGTTCACCAGGGTGGAATGCTGGACAGCTACATTGAATTTTGGTATGATGAAAATCATGAAAATGCAAGCTTACATTAATATATGTAACAAGTTCATTTAATAATAACAAGTAAACATTAATACATTAATACAATAATAACAATTATTTAACAAAAAACAACATCTGGCTCAACAAGCAAATTACAATAAAACACATTAACAACACTTAATTAAGTGCTCACTATGGGGTTCTATTTGTGCCAAAAATGAGTCGACTGCATTGTGCTTTGTACTACACATTTGTCCTTGTCAACAGTAACCTGCTAACAGTTGCCTACTTTTTCAGATAAATTAGTATATGTTGATGTGTATGCTCTCTGTTTATGTCGTTTTGTTCTGTCATCCTTACTGTATTGATCCTAATTTTTCAGGTAAATTACTAAATGTTGATGTGTATGTTTTTTGTTTATGTCGTCTTGTTCTGTTGTCTTAACTGTCGTCTTGTTCTGTCATCTTAAAGGAGAACTCCGGTCAATTTTAACATTGAGCTCATTTTTTTGTACATTTGGAGTGCTGTCAATACAGAGAACAACGACAAAAATCGGTGTTGCCTACACCAAGTTATTCTATTTAGTAGTCGTAAAATGATGTTATTTACAGGCATGAAAACAGGTCAGGGGTAAAAAAGGTGAGAAGGATGCGGCATATATATATATATATATATGCTCCCCCGTAAGAAAATTTTGTGCTTTTTAATGTGAAATTCATCAATCTGGTGCAAATTAAACAAAGAAAATTTCAAAACTCTTTTAGTTACAGTGTCTGTCTACATTACTACTACAATAATAGTTATAATATTAATCCCATGATAGTAATAGCCATATAGCCTATTGTAAAACAAATGCACTGAAAAATAAAGGAAACTTTCATAATTAGTTTTGTACTAATTTCTATACTTGGAAGAGTATATTTCTATACTTCACATTAAAGATGTGATTGGGCTAGCCCAGTGTCAATCAAGAAAAGAACCAATGGGCCGCTGATCTACGTATTTCATCGGGTCTCAGAGAAAAAATACTATTTACTACTACTATTTATCTCGCATTAAAAATGCCCCAAACCAGTCGTCTGTATGATAATCTGAAACAAGGACTGGTGAGCCGTTGTCCTGCTTCACTTCACAGATGCTGAGTGAAAGGAGAATTATAGAATGAAAGGATATTCATTTATATGACACTTTATTAATCAGGAGAACAGCTTGTTCAGCGCATCATACGTCGTCCTTTCAGTTTCGGTTTTCAATCGATCAAGTTTTTTCACGTTCTCTCGATAAACCACCCCTTTCAATCCGATCGAAATAATTAACAGCTGACACTGAGTTTTTAACGGGTTATGTTAAAGCCCTACTTGTTATTAATGTTTTTATGAAATATCTCTAGTGAATGCATTATCATATCACCGTATTATGCAACTGCGAGCCACAAATTAAAGCTTGGCGAGCCGCATGAGGCTCGCGAGCCGCGCAATGAATACTTGTTCCTGCTCGCTCAGCGCTCACGGCGCCCGCGCCCGCTCGCGATATTATCTCGCCCACTTCTATGTCAAAATAAAAAATAATGACATTGGCAACATCGCTGTCTGTATCTGACAGGACAGTTAACATTGTAAGCTAACTTACCTCAGGCTTGCTTTCCGACGTGCGGTTCTTTGTTCGGCAGTGTGTGTCCAGTTGTCAGACTCGCGGTGTAAAAGACTTTGAAAACATTTCTGCCCTAACGTTACTCTGACTCGTATTGGCTGTCATGGTTCGGCATTAGGAATGATGATTGTTTTTTAAAGCTGCGAAGTTTATGGTAACTTTATAGGGGATAAATGCTGGCCTCGACCTCGAACACCCCCCCCCCCCCCCATGAGTTTTCATGCCTGTATTTAAGCCAGCTTATTGCCGAGTTCACGCGCGTGATCATAGGTACTAAACCTATGCGCGTGAACTCGGCAATCGACTACTTTGGACTTCAACCGAAAAACAGGATGTAAACAGGTATTTGCGCTGGCTTAAATAACATCATTTTTATACATTTCTTTCACATCTACTGCAGTCAGATTCACTCGTGTTCACTCTGAAGGAATCACATTTTCTGTGCACTTGTAATTGTTCTGTCGTCTCTTTCTGTCGTCTCGTTCTGTCGTCTCTTTCTGTCGTCTCTTTCTGTCGTCTCTTTCTGTCGTCTTAACTGTCGTCTTAACTGTCGTCTTAACTGTCGTCTTAACTGTCGTCTTAACTGTCGTCTTAACTGTCGTCTTAACTGTCGTCTTAACTGTCGTCTCTGTCTGTCGTCTTAACTGTTGTCTCTTTCTCTTTCTGTCGTCTTAACTGTCGTCTCTTTCTGTCGTCTTGTTCTGTCGTCTCTTTCTGTTGTCTCTTTCTGTCGTCTTGTTCTGTCATCTCTTTCTGTCGTCTTGTTCTGTCATCTCTTTCTGTCGTCTCTTTCTGTCGTCTTGTTCTGTTGTCTCTTTCTGTCGTCTTGTTCTGTCATCTCTTTCTGTCGTCTTGTTCTGTCATCTCTTTCTGTCGTCTCTTTCTGTCGTCTTGTTCTGTTGTCTCTTTCTGTCGTCTTAACTGTTGTCTCTTTCTGTCGTCTCTTTCTGGAACAAGACGACAGAAAGAGACGACAGAACAAGACGACAGAAAGAGACGACAGTTAAGACGACAGAAAGAGAACAGTTAAGACGACAGAAAGAGATGACAGAACAAGACGACAGAAAGAGACAACAGTTAAGACGACAGAAAGAGATGACAGAACAAGACGACAGAAAGAGACGACAGAAGACGACAGAAAGAGACAACAGTTAAGACGACAGAAAAAGACGACAGAACAAGACGACAGAAAGAGACGACAAAAAGAGACAACAGTTAAGACAACAGAACAAGACGACATAAAGAACATACACATCAACATTTAGTAATTTACCTGAAAAATTAGAATCAATACAGTAAGGATGACAGAACAAAACGACATAAACAGAGAGCATACACATCAACATATACTAATTTATCTGAAAAAGTAGGCAACTGTTAGCAGGTTACTGTTGACAAGGACAAATGTGTAGTACAAAGCACAAAGCAGTCGACTCATTTTTGGCACAAATGGAATCCCATACTCACATTTTAAAGTTTTTTTTTTTAGTCTGTTAATGTCCATTATTTTTTCTGTGATGAACCGTCCGGCCTTTACTCATCTGGCCTGCAACTCTGTCTCCTCCACATTCTTTTTGTAAAGCCACTCCTTGAAACAGACTGAAAAGAAATTAACATAAATGGTGATATAGAGATAAAAATGTATTACTCCATAACCCAGTACTTGGCATCCCACAAAGACCTTGTGGCTACTGCTACCTTTTAATGTCTGAAGTTTCTGGGGGGTTAAAGGCTGCCTGCTGGTTTTGGTTGTGGGGCATTCCTTCCCTGTGAGACTTCTTTCCCCCAGAGTCTTAGTGCCCCAGATTGCCACTGCCAACTCCTTCACAAATAAGGAATCCCGCGTGCTGTTTTGAATCCTTGACCAGGCCTCTCTGCGCACTCGAACATCTCCCCCCAAGTGAATCTGACAAAATTAAAAACCAAAATAATCAAGGTACTAGATTGTACAAATGCATACAAAATGAATTAAAACTTTAAGTGTACTGTAGTTGGGGGTTCTTATATTAATCCATGCACACAGATGATGACCCTTACGAAAAATAAGTTTATTCAAGTGTTCCATTAGTATACTTCTTTTAAATTAAATTTAAAGGTGAACTAAGTAACTTTTTTTACCGTTTCGTTTCGCACCCCCCTGGTGCCCGTGAGCAGAAAATCCGCACTTGCAACTTTGAGCCGGCGGGCCATGCGGCCGCCGCGTCAGGAAGTATCGCGTGAGATCAGGTCTCGCGATGTAAACAATTGCTTTACGGCAAAAGAAATCTGCTAAAATGCTGTCATTATTGCGCTCTCTCACACTGTCCGAACCCGAATGAAGACGTTTTAAAGAATGTCCGATCTGCTTTGATGTCGTTGATCTACTAGCCTCTGGTGTCTGAGAATCACCAACGAGTTTTTACAACAGTGTTGTCAAATATCTATTCCGAAGCTGTGGGGGGAGCTCTAGAGAGAAACCTGCGAGCAAAAAGCGAGAATACAGCGAAGAAATCCCAAAGTTACTGAGTGCTGCTTTAAATCACGCAGCATATTCATTCAGCTGCATTTCCTTTCCCTGCTCTCCCTCCGTCTCTCTGTCACTCACGCGCTCTCTCGCCGTCTTCAAACTGTCTTGCTCTCTCTCGCTCCCTCGCGCATATTAATCAAAATCAATTGAGAATTGACACGATGGTAAAAGATCGGAATACCTAAGTTTCACGTGCAGCATTCGGTATTTTTTTCCCTGAATTACTGCTGGGTGTTGTGCAAAAAAAAAGAAGAAAAACTTTTACGTTGCCTTATTTTCTCTGAAAAGCGTTCTGCACATTCAGCTGACATGAAAAACACTTTCAATAAACAAAACAAAATCCAATGAAATGTTTTCTGTGTTGACTAATCTTGTGCGATGTCCTGACTGCCGGGATAATCACACGCGTTGTAGCCTACAAGTCTGCTAACGTCCGATTCGCGAACTACTCCTTTGAACCGATTCAACCAAAACAATCTTTTAGTTTAGACTGTTTGCGGTAAATGCATTTGGGTTGTCGAGGTCAAAACTCTAAATAAGATGTGAATCAAATAAACTTACTTTAAATAATGTTATGTCATTGTTATAGGGCGATTCCACAGTTTCTGTCCACAAGGGGTGTAATGAACAATATAATTTCAATAATACCCAGTTGTTGTCATTTTTTTATTTTTAGTTCACTATTTTGTTAAAGATAGATGTAAGAAATAATAAAGTTACTTTTATCCCACTAAGCCTTGGCATTATCGTGTAATGAGACTTTATTTTATTTCCGTCCCCAGAAATTGCGGATGTCAGGGTAGGACATTCAGTGCATCTGGTTTTTCCTATGTCATTTCTTTCATTTCCTTTAATAAAATCCTGAATTTTGGCGCATAACATTTATTTTGGTGTGTCTTCTACAAAATACTACTACTAACACTGAAAGTAGAATTCCCTTAATCCACCAGGATGCAATGGAAACATTTACTAACGTTCGTTACACTTTCTGTCCAAGCAGTTACACACGTTAAAATATGATTCTAAAGGAAGCGGAGATATAATTTTTCCATGTAATTCTATCAGTAGCATAACGATAAAACCATCTTGTGTGGGTTAAATTCTCATATGCGTTGCTACATGATAAATTGTTAATAAATCGGGATAAAACAGGGGCCGAGATTTTCTGTCAAAAAATCATAACGCTCGAACATTTTATTCTGACGCTGAATTTCCATCTCCTAATGTCTCATCGGTTCTCATCAAAGAAATAAGATTGTCTAGGGTCACAGTCGCTCTGCGCGGGAGGAAGAGTTAAAAGGATTTCACGGATTTCGACGAATGTGAGTAAGTTTGTGGATTCTGTCCAAAAGGTTACGAACGTTAAAATGATACGAACGTGGTAAACTTTGGTTAAGTAAACATTAAATAGGATCATTGTGGTAAGAAAGGATAAAAGAGTGTGCAAGTCGGATGATTGCGAGTGGTTTCGGACTGAAAGGGGTTTAGGGGGTTCAGGTTATCCTACATTAGGTTTATTTTACAACAAAAACTGATTAATCAAATGTAAAAATAAACACTGCTTAGTTTTCACTACATGAATTAAATATAGGCTACTGATTCTTATTAAAGCTACAAAAGCTATTCAGCCAAAAGCAGTGAGTGATTTTCTTTGTCTTTTGTTCATGATCGCAGTTATTGCAAGCCGTTGCGATATGCAATTATGCATATTGTAATATATACATTTGCAATATTTCGATATATTGTGCAGCCCTAATATTTAAGCCAATCACAAGTTTTATTCTTCAAAATGTATCACTAAGTATATAGCCTAAAGCATATGAATAATATACTTTTCATTATATTAATGTCCAAATATTGCTTACCAGATAATGTGATTTATAGGCTGTAAAACTGAATTAATTTCAAATATGAAGACTTAGGATTTGAACAGAAATATTTGTCAGGCCTTCCCGTTTTGGGGCACATTCTTGATATAGACAAGGTTTGAACAATATCTGAGTGCACAGGCACCTGCCTGATAAATGTATTTCATTGCCAAGATGTCTTGGGCCAAGACATAACGTTAGCTAATACATTTACTGGAATAGAGCAGTGTAAATATTGCATAGGGCCATCCTAAACCTTACAGTAACAGTATACTTCTTATGACACTGACTGATTTCAGTTCAGCAATCAACGACTGTTGTTATGCACTGGGCTAACGTTTGCACGTTACAGTTCTGTAATTTTGACAATGTTCACTGCATATTCCACAAATGAACGTGACATAACGGACATGCAATACTTACATTACATTATCACACCAAGCACTCTCAAATACAGGCATGAAAACAGGTCAGGGGTAAAAAAGGTGAGAAGGATGCGGCATATACCCCCCCCCCCCCCCCCCACCACCACCACCAAAAATGTAATGAGTGAGTAACGCGTAAGAGTTAACACGAACAGATGAAATTCTCACTTATTAATAGAATTGAACTATACTCCACAGTGATGAATGCCCCCCCAACCCTGTAAGCTGCATTGGCATAGTATTACCAGTATTTGTCACAGGATTTTTGGATCACTGTGATGAGTGGACCTTTGCCACTCTAGGGGGGTTCGGGGGCATGCTCCCCCGTAAGAAAATTTTGTGATTTTTAATGTTAAATTCATCAATCTGGTGCAAATTAAACAAAGAAAATTTCAAAACTCCTTTAGTTACAGTGTCTGTCTACATTACTGCTACAATAATAGTTATAATATTAATCCCATGATAGTAATAGCCATATATTGTAAAACAAATGCACTGAAAAATAGAGGAAACTTTAATAGTTTTGTACTAATTTCTATACTTGAAAGAGTATATTTCTATACTTCACATTAAAGATGTGATTGGGCTAGCCCAGTGGAAATCAAGAAAAGAACCAATGGGCCGCTGATCTACGCGTTTCTTCGGGTTTCAGAGAAAAAAAAAACTATTTACTACTACTATTTATCACGCATTAAAAATGCCCCAAACCAGTCGTCTGTATGATAATCTGAAACAAGGACTGGTGCCGTTGTCCTGCTTCACTTCACAGATGCTGAGTGAAAGGAGAATTATAGAATGAAAGGATACTCATTTATATGACACTTTATTCATCAGGAGAACAGCTCGTTCCGCGCGTCATACGTCGTTTCAGTTTCGGTTTTCAATCGATCAAGTTTTTTCACGTTCTCTCTATAAACCACCCCTTTCAATCCAATCGAAATTATTTGTAATAGAAGTTTTTAACGGGTTATGTACTTGTTATTAATGTTTTTATGAAATATCTCTAGTGAATGCATTATCATATCACCGTATAATTTACCGCCATGCGAGCCACAAATTAAAGCTTGGCGAGCCGCATGAGGCTCGCGAGCCGCGCAATGAATAACACTGCACTAACTGTTGTTCCTGCTCGCTCAGCGCTCACGGCGCCCGCGCCCGCTCGCGATATCATCTCGCCCACTTCTATGTCAAAATAATAACATTGGCAACATCGCTGTCTGTATCTGACAGGACAGTTAACATTGTAAACTAACTTACCTCAGGCTTGCTTTCCGACGTGCGGTTCTTTGTTCGGCAGTGTGTGTCCAGTTGTCAGACTCGCGGTGTAAAAGACTTTGAAAACATTTCTGCCCTAACGTTACTCTGACTCGTATTGGCTGTCATGTTTCGGCATTAGGAATGACAATTGTTTTTTTAAAGCTGCGAAGTTTATGGTAACTTTATAGGGGATAAAAATGCTGGCCTCGGCCTCGGCCTCGACCCAACAACCCCCCCCCCCCCCCCCCCCCCCCCCCATAAATATTTTCTCATCGGATCTGCACAAATCACGTAGGTGACCCTTTTAGGTTTTAAAACGGCGAATTTCGCCGAAAGGTGAGGAGTTTTCATGCCTGCAAATAGGACGCGGACCGCGCTGCGCTATGAAATGAAACCGATATATTTCAATGGCTTGCGCCGCGCGACTCGGACCAAAGCGGAGCTCAGCGAGCTCGCGCACACGCCGCGGTCAAAATTTAAAATAGTTCAACTGTTGCCGCTGCGTGGCCAATAAAAACGGTGCATTCAAACAACCGCGGAAATCAAAATGAAAACTCCGCCTACTTTTGCTCAGCGTAACGCAAATCAATCTGTATCTGATTCTGAAGGGCTAAATTTTTTTCTCCATTTAATAAAGAACTATTTCGTCAGAAAGATATTTCTTGTGAAAGAAATACAGTTACAAATTCAAGCATTTTCAAGCATTTTATCCAAAATTAAAGCACTTTTCAAACCTTGAAAACACAACATCAAAATTCAAGCACTTTCAAGGATTTCAAGCACCCGTACGAACCCTGTATCCAATTGAGTGCAGAGGCATTTTTTTTCCTGGTTCGGTTGAGACACGCCCCATAATGAAAGCTCAATGGAGCAGTATCAGACTCACATTCTGACCAGAATCTGAGTATGACGACGTCAGGCTAGTATCTTTGCTAAAGCTACAAGTCATATCTTTGCTAAAGCTACAAGTCATTTTCTCTTTTGATGTTTGATCACCATTGGCGACACAAACAGCTGCGGGTACATTAGGCTGCTGTCCCTTTAAGACGAATGCGCAGACCTAATATAAATGACACGCATCCGTTTTCTTTCTGTTTAAAACACAAGACTGTTTACGAGGAAACTCGTCAAGATGGGCATTTTGACTTCATTTTGCGTGCACGTGTCCGTTTAAGCTTAAAAAAAGGGAAAGAGAACTGAATTCGGCTAAACTCACCTTCTTCATCTACTGACTGTGGATGGCATCAAGGTCTTGTCCTGAAGAATACAGGGCCAAACAATAGGGATTATAACGCATCTGTTAACAAAAGAGGTATATCACTCTAATGATATATTTACCCCCTGATATTGCATTGGGGATATCAATTCAAACATTTTTAAAGGCTAAGAGCATGAGCCACAGCTGCCCAAGATATCTGTGAAAAATAACTGCCTAAAGTTGTCGACCCCCTGAACCACATTCAGCATTTAAAAGTACAAAGAATTTCAGTATTGATCAATAAAAAAAAAACATACAAATACATAAATACCTTTGTGTTGGA
Organism: Abramis brama; assembly: GCF_963993115.1. NCBI lineage: Eukaryota > Metazoa > Chordata > Actinopteri > Cypriniformes > Leuciscidae > Abramis > Abramis brama. The sequence continues at coordinate 37,200,337 of NC_139968.1, forward strand.
CAGCATGGTGTCCGTCTCATTGGCCAACATAACTCAAAACAGACCTAAAGAAATAAAATAAAATGTTATCATAATAGTTAAATGAATTATTATTATAACTATGATGACCATTATAATATTGTATTAGTCGTCTATTATTTAGCTGATTATTTAGCCTACAGGCTTCTCAAGAACAATCTCACAGAAAAAACTTATATTAAAAGCATAAATCTTACAGACCCCAAAACTTTGAACAGTAGTGCACAGATTGTTTGAGGTGGTTTTGCTTACTAGTCATATGGTTCATAGCCGTGGAGATTTTCTTGGACGGGGGTGCAGCAGGCCATCACAGCATGATGATCTAGGAAGGAACATAATGCTATTTGTCACAGAGCCAACAATATTACATGTGTTAGGTTTATTACAAGGAACCAAGCTAGAACAGAGGTGAAATGCAGAAAAGATAAATATATACAAATCTTAAGATAATATATTGTGAAATAAATGCATATGGAATTATCATCATGATTAAACAATAACTCACCCCTTGTTGTAGAGTTTTATTTTTTCTCTCGTTATTCTGAAATAATAATATTGGTGACGTCTCTGATTAAGTTAACAATACAGTGCATTCTTTTAGGTTAAATAAATTAGCTTACTTCCCATAGACAAATTACCAGCAAAACTATCAAAACCTGTTATCTACACTAAATACGTGTTTAAAAACCCAAACTTTCATAAATGAGACCTTAACTTAACGTAACTTAGGCCTAACGTTCTCTTCTGAAACCGGTTAACGCTAGCTGCTAGCGTAGATGCTAACGGACTTTTTCAAAGACACAAAACCATTTCTTTAAAGTAAATATTCACCAGAAGCGTGTCAATTACACGTAAGAAATGTGTCAGGGACGTTTGCGTGTATTATTTGTGAGATTTTGTTGACTAAACTTACCTGAAAGCTGTGAAACCAACAGCGAGACGGGAGTTTTGTTGTTTGTCAGTTGTCGATGACGTTTCCATCTGCAGAAGGCGCAGCGGCAGCGCACGTGCATAGGCGCACGTGCTCCGTTGTTTGATCACGCGCATGCGCATTAAAACACTTCAAAGTCACGCAACATTTAAATAAACATATGCCGAGTCCCAATTCGCATACTATCCGTCCTAAATAGTATGCGAAACTAGAATTAGTACGTCCCAAATCGTAGTATGTTGAAATGAGTGTTCCAAAGATACCCGGATGGTCTACTATTTCCGGTTAGAATTCGAAGTGCAGATCAATGCACACTTAGTCTCAGCCTCAGACGTCACGCCCACGGAACGTTGGCTAAACGTCTGATGCATATGGTACACTTAACTGGAAACACTTCAGGAATGTCGAAGTCGTCATCTGATTGGTTGAATTTTATCGGATTTCCGGGGGGCGCGAGTGTCGCGTTTATTTTCGGTCCGCCTGGAAACAAAGCGCAGACGTGTAATTGCGTTTCCTACTGATTTACTCGGTGTTTTGATCAGATGTGGTAATGCAGACGCAATTGTTGTTATACGTGCACAAACAGATCAATGACTTACTGCTTGTTTTCTTCTCCTTCTTTGATTTTCTATGCTGACTGACTTGTTGCAGTCTATGGTTGCACGCCGATCTGTTGTTGTGGGGACATTTCCACGCAACGAAACGTGACACTGAACGAAACGAACTGTAATTGGTTGTTTGACATGTCGGTCAAACGGCCTTATGGGCGGGCCTTGGCCAAAGAAAGCTGCTATGAATTCCAGACCTTCAGCCGTCAGTCTGAAGGTCTGGCTACGCGAGACTAATGCACACTCTAACGGCTAATATTGCCCACAACCCATCGCGTGCGGGAGGGAGGAGCTTTGTGGTGATGATGGTGATGTAAACCTGGCAGTCGGATGCAGCAACAGAGATGCGCCCTCAGTTTTTAAGTGTAAGAATTCAAATGTTTAACCCTAATTAAAGTTATATTTTATTGTCTCGTAATATTAATGGGTTTATGTTGTGCCAAAAAAGTGTTTATCTTGTAGGGTCCGATGAAGATACCGAGCGCCTCATTGCAGGCTACAAAACAATAAATAAAAAGGCTCTAGTACAGTGTCATGCAAGTGTCTTTTTTTATGTATTTCTTTTGATGTTTCTTTCTGACTTATTTGTAGTAATACTGTGGCTGTACATATGTTAACTTTATCAGTCCAACCAAAGAAACATGGTTACTACACTTTTACTATACTAAAAGCATATGGTTCATTTTCATCGGGGTATTTTTAAATATTATACATAAGTATAAGATTAAGTATAAAATACGTTAAACAATAGTTACACTATAAACTTTAAATATTTTAACTCAGAAAATAAGTAGCGCTAGCTTTCGTTACACACATTTGCACATGAACGTCAGAACCAGCAGCCTCACAAACGACCTGCGTTTGGTTGATCTACGACGACGCCCTGCTTCACTCCTCAATTTGGTAAACACATTGTAAATGTATTGTGGAAAAAAAGATGGGAATAGTAAATAAAATTATATTGGATATAAGAATGAATGAAATGTTAAATGTTTTGTTAACAGTCGAGGTGTGCCTAACTAGGCAACCACGTTCAAGTTCACGTTGCATGACGTCATCGAAGTATGTCCCAGAACATGCATACTTTTTTGCTACACACTCGAAAGTATGTACTTTTTCATCACAAAAAAAGTACATACTTTTAGGTCGTAGTATAAGTAGGCGAATTGGGACTCAGCAATATAGAATTAAAATATATAACATAATTTAAAATATCATTAATAAAAAGTTATTGCGAATAGATCTGAACGTTGTTGGTTATCTTATAACCTTAGGGGACCGTACTGACGACGTTGTCAGTTGGTAATCTGCCTGTTAATAGTAGTGATATTAAAATAATAACCTGCAGAGAACGTTCTCTTTAGGTTATAAAAATTTAGGTTTATAAAAATAAAACCTAAAAATAACCTGCAGGAAACGTTCTGGGAAGGTTATCTTTAGGTTATAAAAAATAAACCTAAAAATAACCTGCAGGAAACGTTCTGGGAAGGTTATCTTTAGGTTATAAAAAATAAACCTAAAAATAACCTGCAGGAAACGTTCTGGGAAGGTTATCTTTAGGTTATAAAAAATAAACCTAAAAATAACCTGCAGGAAACGTTCTGGGAAGGTTCTCTTTAGGTTATTAAATTACAACCTGCAGGGAACGTTCCCAGAACGTTCTATTTAGGTTATAAAAATTAAACCTAAAAATAACCTACAGAGAACGTTTCTAGAACGTTCTTATTTGGTTCCCAAAAAAATAACCAAATGGGAACCAAATGGGAACGTTAGGGGAACGTTCTGTGTTTGCTGGGATGCACTGTTGCCTTGGTTACAGACTACAGTCATATACTGTATAGTGTGTCTTAGCTCCATGCTTAGCTCCCATAAATGATAAAGCTAAAGGGTTTATTAAACACGTCTGTATAACACAACACAGTTCCACAATGATTATAATGTTGAATCAACAACTGTCTAAAGCAGTTTCAACAAGCAGTATAAAGCAGTCTTATAATCTTCATGGAGGAGGATTTATTATAGAATTGTTGAATTGATGCTGCATCAGTTGTACAAAATAATCTGGCAACTAAGTGTGTCACACTTTTTATCCTCCACGATACATTGACACTGGATGCTTGTAGGAACATTGTTAATGTAATCTCTTATATTGGTGTACATTGCTTGTTAACTGACTGTTTTTTAAACTTTAAAAAAAACTTTTAAACTAAAAATTCCCAGAGTTCTCCATTAAGCATTATAATTTATTAATGTGAATACTGAATGCACTGTATATATTGTCTTGGTAATGGTATAAATGGTATCAAGTAATTCCTATAAATGTGAATGTGAATGTAACATGTATATTCTGTTGCAATAATAAACTTATTTCGAACAGATGTTAATGTTCAAGAATCTTTAGTTTATTTATTGTAATGAATTTGTATGAGAAAAATTGTGTTATGTGTTGGCCAAGTATTTATGTACTTATGTACTGCCCTTAAAGAACTTCTTGACATTGCTAGCCTAATTTCTATTTAACTGTCTTCTTTTTCAGTAATTTAAACAAGTAACTTATTATGAGACCTTGCTGGTAGATCAGCATCATTAATGAGACCTTGCTGGTAGACCAGCATCACCAGCAAGACCATGCTGGTAGACCAGCATCACCAGCAAGACCATGCTGGTAGACCAGCATCACCAGCAAGACCATGCTGGTAGACCAGCATCACCAGCAAGACCATGCTGGTAGACCAGCATCACCAGCAAGACCATGCTGGTAGACCAGCAAAACCATGCTGCTAGACCAGCATTGTCTTGCTGGTCCACCAGCTAAACCAGCACCAAACCAGCATAGACCAGCATAAACCAGCATAGACCAGCATAGACCAGCATGGAAATGATGCTGGTCTATGCTGGTTTTTCCAGCAGGGAAAATCGCGATATAGACCAGTGTCTGTCAATATTAAACCTCATAAAGACGATTTAAATAGGAATCGTGCATGTTCTGCGTGTCTCTGTGAATGAATGGCACCGACGCGTTTCATTTACCACACACACACACACACACACACACTGAGGCACGCATGACGCTCGCGATTTTTTTCAGCCTTACTTATTAACATTTGCACTTCATCAACACAGCCGCTCTGAGAGTCACTTCAGCAGCATTTTTTAGCTTCATTTGAGAGAAACTATCATCATAAAACACAGAGAGAAGGTCTACACGGCAACCCGTCAAAATAAAAGTTTGGTTAACCTTTGAAGAAATTTTTGCTTAAATCATTACATTTTAAACAATTGGTTATAACAATTTAATTAAACCATTCAAATGGAATCAAGAAAACAAAACAAAAAAGAAACTTTTGGGAGACGCGAGAGCGAAGTAGTCCAGTGATAATTAACATGAAGCCATGGTGAATGCAATAACCGGAAGACGCTGTACACTGCTTCGCGGCTACTTCCGGCGTTCTATTGTGTTGTGATAAAGGCCTATATGCGTCCTCATCCCTCTGGTCAAAGGCTGTTTTATAGTTTCATTTGTTTATAGTTTCACATCATCTGCTTGCTTTGGGCTCCACTTCCAGTACACTAAGCAGAGGAAGGTATGAGGTAGTAGACAAAATATATCGCGTATGAACCTATGTTTAAGATACAGTTGGAAACATGAAGTTGTATGTTGAATATTTCCACTTGATAAGACCGTCATCATTCCGTTCAAACCAAAAAGGCGGTCCGTTGCTCGATGACGTGTAAGGAAAAACATTACCGCTTTACATTTGTTCAACGCAAAAGTTTCCTAGCAGCCGAGTCACTGGGGATAAACACTGCCCTAGCACTTGTATTGTGCTAATAATACTGTAATATACAGTTATAAACAAAGAAGGTAATTAGGCGCGTTTCATCCATCTGCTGCTTGTTGTAGCCTACATCTCCCTGGTAACAGCGCCATGTTCGCGTGGTGTCGTCCAATGATTTTCAACGTTGTAAATTTGACTTCAACTGATTTTATATTACACTTTTCTTAGTAGATGTAGGAAATTACGATCCTGAATAGTGTTCTGAGGAACTATAAGGTTGTAAATAACATTGCAAAGAAAGTCATAGTCCTGCGGTCCAGACACGAATGATTCCTGGGCTCATTTGGACAAGTAGCCTAAACATCCACCGAGTGTTTAACACCACACTGAATTCCTTATTGCTACCCGCACTAAAGTCACTAAAACAGCTCAGAATACATTGGCAGGTGAAGATCTACACCACCTGTCTCTCACAAGTCTGTGTGCAGAGTTTGACGCAAACGGGATCATAACGGTAAGATTTGTGTTTCCATACATTTATTTAGTGAGCACTTGCACATTCATGCGGTTCAGAATTATGAATATGAATCTGCAATCTGTCATAAATACTAAATATATAATTTATAAAGACACATTTTGGTTAAATTGTTTATTTTAGTTTAGTTTTACTTTCACTTTCGCTATTATGTTTTCAAGCTGGTAAACTGAAAAATGTGCTTCATTCGAGTCGAGATATGTTTTGCTTTGGAGCAGTTATGACAGTTCATAACAGCGTTCACCAATAATTTGTTTGTGGATTATGAGCATGTGCACTGAAAAGCAAATGCATGGCTTATAAGTAATTATTACAAATAATATAAATGTAACTATTACTGTTCTTATAATGCAGTATAGGTCTTAATGACTATTTATAAATATATTTATACAATAGTAATATTCATTTATAAATAAGTATAAATGGAGCTATAATTCATTATACGCATGGACTTCACAGAAAGTGTTACCATGTGTTTTTAACTGTAAAATACAAGTTTTAACATCTACCTCCAGTAATACTCAGTCTATAATGTAGTGTCTGCGTCCTAAAGTCCCAGAATACATTGTGTTGCTGACGTCACACTGAACACAGTGAGATTGTTTAGAAATCAGGAATGGTGATAAAGTTTAAATCCAGACTGGCTGGCGCCTGGCGCACTTCCCATAAGGTTTATGCATTAGGTCACATTCAACTACATGAGCGTTTACAGTACAAAAGCAATCCAGCTGAATGTGTTTTTCGTCTACCTCTGGAAGTGGTTGAAAGTGGACAAAGCTCAAAATGTTTTAGACCCCGTTCACACATGTATTTAGTGTCATCCACTTGTAATCCGATTGACCAAAATGCATATAAACAGGGCCTGAGATGAAGTGAAGCTTTACCTGCAGTAATTTATATCAATCCTAGAAATATACTCTATATGTGATATACACTGTATGTGAGCTATACAACAAAAAGTCTAGATAAGCTGATATACTACTACAGCAACTGCAGATGAAACCATTTTAGAGCATTTGTTCAGATTTTTTTTCCTTTCGATCAACCCATTTTTTTAAGATTTGTTTTTAAGATTGAAGGCTGTTAAATAGATGATTGTTTTTTTGGAGGCAGAGTGTATAAGGTCATATTGAGATATAAAGGTAATATAATATCAATATTAATAATCAATCAATAATTAATTAATATATAATAATTAATATAATAATTAATAATAAATAATCGAATATCAATCTCAAAACTTCAATCACAAATTATATATTTTTATGTAGTTTTGTGTAGAGTAGAAGACAGATTGTGAACTTCAACTGAGCAGGAATTGAAAAAAAAAACACCTTTCAGCCACATCCAATTCCCTTAAACTCACAAAAAGACAAAATTCACACCTCACATTAACGTCCAGTAACAGACACATACACACTCTTGCAAAAGCTGTTTGTGACCATCACATCAAACCACATTTCTTTCCGATCTGAAGAAAGAAGACCACCACCACAGTTTTCAGTCTGACTCACACGTTGAGCTGCAGGAGTGTTTTAATTGCATGCATTTACTGAGTTGCATTCAAGACAAAAACATTGTAATATGAGATTTAAATATAATCATACAAGAGCATATTATTCTGTTTTGATATTCAGACATGTGACTAATGTTGTGCGCTTGACAAAATTACCATGAATTACAGTTACAATTACAAATGCATTTAATGCCGCATAATCAGGTCTGTGTATGATGATGCTTGCCCTTTTGAATTGTATTAGAACAAATCACACATTAATAGTCCAGTCATTTTATGAAAAAAGGTTGAACAAATTGCAAAAAAAAAAAAAAAAAAAAATGTAATGTGATATCACCATGAAAATTACAGAGTTTATTACTTACATCAAGACAAACAAAAAATGTATAACAAGTTTTTGGAAATTGTTTGTTAACATGGACAAACGGTGCATAATCTAATTACATATGTGCTAATTTGCATAAATACCACAACAGATCTAAACATTGGGTATAGCCAGGTGAACATGTCTTGTTGAATCTCGTTGACATAACGTCTCGGTTACTAATGTAACCCTCGTTCCCTGAAGGAGGGAACGGGAGCGACTGAAAGGGAACAGTAAAAGACTTAATGTTAAGGTCTGAATGGAACCCATTTAGGCCTACCCATGAGCATTAATACATAGAGGCAGGAAGAAGTACTTTAAAGCAGCCTTTATTAATTATTATTGCAGAGATTGGGTTTGGGGTTGGGTCCGTGGGACTGTTTCTGGGGGACGAGTCTGAGGGAAGAACAGGAGACAATGATAAGGAGAATGCAGAAGACAAAAGGTAAGTAAAATAAAAAGTGAACCCCCAGAATTAGCACATGCGTAATTAGATTATGCACCGTTTGTCCATGTTAACAAACAATTTCAAAAAACTTGTAATACATTTTTTGTTTGTCTTGATGTAAGTAATCAGCTCAGTCATTTTCATGGTGATATCTAAAGGTTAAAATTTTTACCCTATTCACGTGAGTAAAAGAATGAATAGGCGTATGAAAAGGCTATATTTGGGATTTTTTTGAAACTTTCCCCTAATGGGATTATTCTGGGGGTTTTTTTCACCTTACTCAGGACATTTTGAGGATACAAAATCAGTTGAGTTTGCTTCTGTTGCAATTTGTTCAAGGTTGACCCCCATTTTGGATTAAAATGACTGGTTTATAATAATATCACAGTAAATTGACTATTACTAACTAAGAAAACAGCTGGTAACACTTTATTTTGATAGTCCACTTTAGACATTCTAATAACTATAAGTAACTTTACAACTACATGTCAACTAACTGTCATTAGAGTATAGTAGACTTTCTGCTTAATATCTGCAAACACTATTGAGATGATGATGGTCCTCCAACAGACATTCAACTGGCTATAAGTAACTACGTCATCATATTCTACTAACCCGAACCTAACAGTCTAATGATACTCTAATGAGAGTTAGGTCCTGTCCCAAAAGGCACCCTAACCACTTCATCTTTCGTCATGGGGTGTCCTGCGGTCTCATGGACTTAACGGACACGTGTACACAGCAGCCATTGTAAGTCCACGAGACCGAAAGTGCATATGAAGTGTGCCATTTGGGACAGGGCCTTAGTTGACGTAGTTGCAAAGTTACTTAAAGTAAGTAGAATGTCTAAAGTGGACAATCGAAATAAAGTGTTACCAAACATCTAAATGACATAACACAAATAGGGCCTAATGGAAATTTAAGAATTGATTAAATAATTTATTAATTCTCTAGAACAGGGGTTTTCACAATGGAATGGTTTTGCGGGGAAAATCTGAAGAAACTATTATAACAGTGTCATTTTAATGAACCTCATCTGTCGACTTGATGTCGTTGAATAACGTTCAGTTTTGTCCAAGGCTCGTTTGCGTCACAATGGAGTGTGTGCACGAAAAAATCATTCAAGTCTCAAAAAAAAAAAAAAAAAAAAAAAAAAAAAAAAATATATATATATATATATATATATATATATACACATTTGTTTTGACTTATTGACTACAGAGCTGTCATTCTCATGTCTGTGGTCATGAAGTATTACATTTAAATGTTATTGTTTATTCTTTATTACTTCTTTTTGCTGCCTTATCCGTATGTTTGCAATTTTTCTGCTCTGGATGCTCCTGTCACCAAGAGATATATTTGTAATATCACATAATATTTTAGTTTCTTATAAATGCATATAATGACACTGAACTTGAGACAACAAAATGGAAAGCCACATCTGTAAATAATATTTACTGTTCGTATCTTACCCTTTTATGTGAATTTTGCTTGCGGTGTGTTGGTTTAGCATATATTACCTCTTCTTTGTGGGTTTGAACTGTTAAAACAATTGGGAAAGCATCATTGGGAAATGTATGCATGCACCATGTTATCAACGATCAGTCTTTATTAGATATATATGATTTTTCACAAAATGTAGATGTTTTGTCTATTTTTTCACTGCAGCAATAGGTAACTTGCCCTCTTCGGCTGTTTTTCTCAGTCTCTTGCAGATGCAGAAGATCCCAAACACAGCAACAATCAACAGAGACCCAGAAGCAGCAGTCGAGATCAACACTGGATTTACACGCGTAATGCCTGCAGAGAAACATTAATGAAAGTCAAGTCTGATCAACTGAGGACCATGAACTACCAGTCTCAAGCAGAAATGGACATATACAGATGTAAACATCTAAAATTGGCTCAAAATATCCTACATGTTTATCCTCCAGCAGACTGAAAATGAGGGCAAACATTTAGACAAAAGTTGTTTAGTGTATTTTTAGTTTAGTGCCCAATCAGAATCATGAAATCAACAACATTATGGTTCAAATAATATTAACAAGAGAACTGCATTCGTTTTGAGTTTTTATGGAGCCCCTAAAGGGACATGGTGAAAAAGAAAAATGAGATGGAAGGAAAACATTTTTCAAATCTTTTGCATTCTCTTGCAAAACCTGTTATTAGTCTGGACAGACACGTCCTGTTTAATGTCCCGCTGGCAGTGTTTCAGAGCTCCTTAGGTGAATATTTCATAGATATGATACATAGATACTATAGCGTTTCATCGTGTTTGAATATAAAGAATGCTTAACCCAAAGAGTTCAGTGAAGTTGTCAAAATATTCACAGATTCAAAGTTCTCGGATCAATAACTCATGATCTAAACGTTGTTAAAACACAAATGACACAGTTTTCCCAATCCTTAGATAACGAGCTACAACCCAATTTGTCTCAAAATGAGACTTTAAATTTAAATTAATGTCTAAATTGACGCTTCTCTACTCACCATAGACAGTAACATTGTATCTGTATTCTTTCTCTGTTTTGCCATTGATGGTTATCAGATAAAGTCCAGAGTCTGTGGTTCTGGTGTTTGTGATGGTCAGAGATCCAGTCTGATGATCCAGCTTCAGTCTGTCTCTGAGTCTCCCATCAGGAACATCATGCGTTTTGAAAATTCCAGCCTCTGCGTTGATTTCAGCTATCTGAGACTTCTGATCTCCAAACTTCCAAATTATAAAATCGTCTTTCTGTATTTCAGTAAGATTAGTGTGTAAAGTGACAGAATCTCCCTCCATTATGGATTCCGTCTTCATGGCACCACAAAACACTGGGAAACAGAAACATTTTACATTACCGTAAGATATTCAGTGTGCAAATTTGTACGAGACCAAGCACAATGGCTGCACATCTGTTTAAAGTAAGTTTAATAGGAAATAACGTATCTTCTGATGATTTTAGGAAAGCATAAGTATAATTATAATGTAATACAATTAGTTATAACTACTAGATCTCTCTGATATAAGTCTGCTAGAAGTGAAGTTAAAATCATGTTTTTAACTTACCGATCAGACGCCAAAAGCACAACGTGCAAAAAACAAATGAGTGAGACATTTTCTTTCACAGATCAGGGGTCTGAAATAGTCTCACTCAAGACATGTGATGAACCTGAGAACATCTGTGGTCTGCTTTACTGCAAAGAAAGGAAAGTCTGTGTAAAGAAACTCTTTGAAATCTGTACTTGTGTGTGTATGTGTTGGGGCGGTTGTCCAATTCCGGAGTGTTTTTTTCTGTAAAACACAGTCCCTTGTTTTGTTTTTTGGGCAAAAAATGCAGTATAGATCTTTCTATTTATATATCTATCTAACTGTTGGAGATCTCTGACCTGCAGCTACACTCATCAGCCACTTGAAATGGTGGGCGTGCCAAAGGTAGGGGAAGTGCCGAAAGGTTTTTCATTGGTGAAAGGAGCTTCTTGTTGACAACTGCATTGGCCAATCAAATCAAATCAAATCAAATCAAATCAAGTATATTTGTATAGCGCTTTTCACAATACAGATTGTATCAAAGCAGCTTCACAGTATTAAAATAAAATAATACAACAAAGTTTGTTTCTAGTGGAATTTATTGATTGATAGAATAAAATGAAATATCCCCAAAATATCCCCAACTGAGCAAGCCAAAGGCAACAGTGGCAAGGAACCGAAAAACTCCATCAAGTGACCTAATGGTGTCCTAAAACTCCATCAGGTGACCTAATGGAGAAAAAAAAACCTTGGGAGAACCCAGGCTCAGTCGGGGGCCAGTTCTCCTCTGGCATTTATGAACTAGAGGCCGGATTGTAGTTTGAAACTGTGAGATTAACAATATTATATGAATGCCTGGCTGAAAAGATGCGTCTTTAATCTAGTTTTAAACTGGGAGAGTGAGTCCGAGCAACGAACAGTATCAGGAAGGCTATTCCAGAGTTTTGGAGCCAAATGTGAAAATGCTCTCCCTCCTTTGGTGGATCTGGATATCCTAGGTATGACCAAAAGCCTTGAATTTATTGATCTTAAAGAGCGCGATGGATTATAGGGTGATAGAAGATCCGTTAAATAGACTGGAGCTAAGCCGTTTAGGGCTTTATAAGTCAGTAGCAATACCTTATAATTAATACGGAACTTTATAGGTAGCCAATGTAGTGATGATAAAATCGGTGTTATATGATCATATTTTCTTGATCTAGTAAGAACTCTAGCGGCTGCATTTTGGACTAACTGTAGCTTGTTTATTGAGGATGCAGGACAACCGACTAATAAAGCATTACAGTAATCTAGTCTCGAGGTCATGAATGCATGAACTAACTTTTCTGCATCAGAAACTGATAGCATATTACGTAGCTTAGCAATGTTTCTAAGGTGGAAAAAGGCTGTTTTTGTAACATACGAAATATGATTTTCAAAAGACAGGTTACAATCGAGTATAACACCCAGGTCTTTTACTGTAGAGGATAAAGTAACAGGACATCCTACGATGTCAAAGTTGTATTGTGAGAGGTTCTGTGGGCGGTTTTTTGAACCGATAAGTATTACCTCTGTCTTGTCTGGATTTAATAAAAGAAAATTACGTGTCATCCAATCTTTTATATCTTTAACACACTCTGTCAATTTGGATAATTTAGCGTTTTCATCCGGCCGTGATGAAATATATATTTGAGTGTCATCAGCATAACAATGGAAACTAATTCCATGTTTCCAAGGTATCATATATATTGAGAATAACAGAGGGCCCAACACAGATCCCTGCGGCACTCCATAGTTTACTGGAATTATGATCGATTTTTCTCCATTTAAATAGACAAAATGGTAGCGGTCAGATAAGTATGATCTAAACCAGCTTAATGCTTGTCCTTGAACACCAGTATAATTTTGTAGTCGATCTAAGAGTATTGTATGATCTATAGTATCGAACGCAGCACTTAGATCAAGTAAAACTAGTATTGAGATGCAGCCTTGGTCAGAAGCTAAGAGTAAATCATTTGTGATTTTAACGAGCGCAGATTCAGTGCTATGATGCGGTCTGAATCCTGACTGAAACTTTTCATAGATATAATTTTCTTGCAAGAAAGAGCCCAGTTGAGTGGACACAACTTTTTCTAGTATTTTAGACATAAAAGGTAGATTTGAAATGGGTCTATAATTTGCTAGATTATTATGATCTAATTGTGGTTTCTTAATAAGAGGTTTTATAACTGCCAGCTTGAATATTCTTGGAACATGACCTAAAGATTAAGGGTGTCACGATTTCGATTTTAAATCGAAATCGATCGAAATGAATGCTCAATCTCGATCATCGAATCAAAAAATGGAATCGTCGATGCTGCCACGCCCCATATGTCACGTCAGCTCGGCTTGCCTGTAATAGGTAAAACTCCTTTTCTCAAGAATATTGAAGCCTTTATTTTAAAACGCATTGCAGCTGCAGAGCGAGAGCATCATAGCTCGTCTGAGCAACTGCACGAACCTATGGCGAGTTAGCAGTGGCGTGCGGTCCAACGGGAGCGCTTGGCGCCCTGCCAACCTCGAGCGCGCCAATTTGGACGCGGCTGAAGTGTATACATTCAGAGAAAACTCGCCAAAGGACTTTAGGTTTAAATCGACTCAAGCGAAGTACCTGATATGAGCGAAATAGCACGGCAAGGCAACGCAGTACTCGTTCCCTTATCTCTAAGGGAACCGAGGTTACGCAAGTAACCAAGTAGGCCTACGTTCCCTCACGAGAACGTTCTCTCGTACTGCGATGCAAACGCTGTGGGAACCCAATTTAAAACACCGTGCTATTCGCCTGTGACTGCTCTGATGAGTCCAGGGAGCCCCGGGACTATAGTAGGTAATAGGTTATATTGTTTAAGTTTCCAATTGACTTAAGATATAAGTTATTGTTACATTATGTTGTTAATAAACGTTTTAAATTTGACAATGTAGTGTGTGGTACATTGCGAACAAAGGTCAGATATTATTATATTGCATAAAAGTCTAAAAATGGCATAGCTTGTGCTTTAAAAAATTTTTTTTTTTAAATCGAGAATCGAATCGAACCGTGACTTTAGAATCGAAAATGTAATCGAATCGAGGATTTGGAGAATCGTGACACCCTTACTAAAGATATAGACGAGTTAATAATATTGAGAAGAGGCTCTTCCACTACAGGTAGCACTTCTTTCAGTAGTTTAGTTGGTATAGGATCTAATAAACATGTTGTTGGTTTAGATGCAATGATAAGTTTATTTAGCTCTTCCTGTCCTATAGTTGTAAAGTGCTGTAGTTTTTCTTGAGGAGCGATAATTGAGGCTGAATCATAAGACACCATTAAGGATTGTACATTTACAATTGTGGTTCTGATGCTTTCTATTTTCTCAGTGAAGAAATTCATGAAATCATTACTACTAAACTGTAACGGAATATTTTGCTCAGGTGACGTCTGTTTATTTGTTAGTCTAGCCACGGAGTTAAATAAAAACCTTGGATTATTTTGGTTGTTTTCTATTAGTTTGCGGAGATGCTCAGCCCTGGCCGCTTTTAGGGCCTTTTTATAACGTGACATACTGTCTTTCCACGCGATTCTAAAAACCTCTAAATTAGTTTGTTTCCATTTACGCTCTAAATTACGGGTTTCTCTCTTTAGAACATGCGTAGTATTATTGTACCATGGTGCTTTAATTTTCTCTCTGACCTTTTTTAATCTAATGGGTGCAACAACATCCAATGTTCTAGAGAGAATGGTGCTCATAGTGCTAGTTAGTTCTTCTAGTTCATCTGTTTGTTTGGGTTCAGGCAGCAGCTGAGACAGATTAGATAAGCAATTTGAGAAATTATCTATGGTGGATGGAAGGATTGTTCTGCCTGGTCGAAAACGCGGCACAGCATGACATATTACAGCAGTACGTAATATGCAAGTTACCAAGTAATGGTCAGTGACATCATCACTTTGTGGAATGATATCTATATCGGTTGGATCGGTTCCATATGATATAATTAAATCGAGTGTGTGATTAAGACAATGAGACAATTATGAGTTGGTCCGGTGACGTTTTGCTTGACCCCAAAGGAATTTAATAAATCTATAAACGCAGCCCCTAACGCATCATTTGAATTATCTACGTGCATGTTAACATCTCCAACAATTAATGCTTTATCTACATTGACCAATAGATCTGAGAGAAAATCTGCAAACTCTTTTAGGAAATCAGCGTAAGGCCCAGGCGGTCTATATACGGTAGCCAAGGCTAGAGATAATATGGATTTTTTTCTAACATCTAAGAGCGTAACATTTAGTACAAGTATTTCAAACGAAATAAACTTATAACTAGGGATGCACCGAATATTCGGCCACCGAAAATTTTCGGCCGAAAATGGCCCAAAAGTGCATTTTCGGTTTTCGGCCGAAAGACTTTTACGGCCGAAACAATACGGCCGAAATGTAGTGATGACGCAAACAGCAGATACCGCGATCTGCAAGTGCTTGTCAGAAGCAACATATCTGCGGTGTGGACGTATTTCAATATATCTGAGAGTGACCCACGGACAGCGATTTTCAAAACACAGACATCCCAAGTCTTCCGGAAGTTCCGGGAGTCTCCCGCGTATTGATAGCGGCTCCCTGATACCCGCAAATTAGTTTAAATCTCCCGGAATCGCGAGCGAGCATGAGCGCGCATAGGTAGCGCGCGCGCGGCAGAGAGAGGGAGCGAGAGACCTTTCGTGTGTACAGAGCAGCCGTTATTTCTCAGAGGTGTGTGTGTTTACTGTTTACCTTAGCTGTTTATGGTTTTTGCAGCTCACGTCCATGAGCATATAGCTGCAGATATTATTATGGGCTATGGCAGTATTGACCTAAATGCACTTTGTTTTTATGAGAGAACATTTCATTTTTAAACCTTTCTGCAGGCCAGTAGGCTTTTACATTATTATTGAATGTACACATGAGTGGGGTCAAGTTAAACATTTAATTTTATACTTTGCAATGTGCTAAATAAATATTTGCATAAAATTTTAATTGATTTATTCTTTGAAACTTTAATATTAATTTATGCAATTGCAATGCCTTGATTTTAGTAAAGTTAGTACACAGTCATAGCCATAAATGCAATGGTACTAATAATTGGCATAATTTCTTTCTGTGTTTCGTTTTCGGTTTTCGGCATTGGTTTCCTCTTTTTTCGGTTTTCGGTTTCGGCCAAGAATTTTCATTTCGGTGCATCCCTACTTATAACCCGTTTTCTGAGTAACATTGAGAATATCTCTATAGACCGCTGCAACACCGCCGCCACGACCAATCAGACGGGGTTCGTGCTTATAGGAGTATCCTGATGGAGTAGACTCATTTAGACCGAAATAATCATTAGGTTTAAGCCAAGTTTCAGTAAGGCAAAGTACATCGAAGCTATTATCTGTGACTATTTCATTTACAATAACTGCCTTAGGTGTGAGTGATCTAATGTTTAGAAGACCTAGCTTTAGAAATTGTTTTTGATTACTAATAGCAACATTTTCTGGTTTAATAACAATTAGATTTTTTCTAGATTCTGCAGTAGATTTATTATTTGATCTCACTAAACGAGGAATAGACACAGTTTCTATGCAATGTTTTACACTATTTATATCAGTTAATTTGGTGCAGCAGAGACTATGATTTGGACTTTTGGTTACTAGTCAAAAGGTATTTAACATTTTGGAGATGTTATCTGACAGAAGATCCGATCCGAATCTGCTTGGGTGTAAGCCATCAGCACGGTAAAGCCTAGGACGCTCCCAAAACAGATTCCAATTATTTACAAAGAGCAGTTTCTGCTCATTGACACCATGATATTAACCATTCATTTAGCGCGAATAATCTACTAAACTTGTCATGACCTAGTCGGTACGTGGGAAGCGGTCCTGACACAATGATCGTTATATCAGGCGATGTGCTGCGTACCGTATCGATCAGATTCCTGAAGTCTTTCTTCAGAACCTCTGTCTGTCGCAGCCTGATGTCGGCCCCTCCCGCGTGCAGGACCACAGTTCCGACGCGCTCGTTCAGAATCTCGGGAACGTGAGCAGCGATTTCAGAAACACGAGCACCAGGAAAGCAGTGACTATGCACCTTACTTTTATTTAACGTAGCGTGTACGTGTCGAACGATGGAATCACCGATGATCACAGCATCGCGTTCTGTTTCGCGAAGAGGGGAGAAGCGGTTTTGTGTGGATATCTCGAAAACCGGGAGGGTCGGAGAGAGTTTTCTTGGTCTAGACCTGACTCGCGTCTTCCGCTGCGGAAATATCCAGGCTTCGTGGTGGAATGTTGGAGCCGGCGTAAACGAGACCATAGCTGATCGCGACCTCGACGCTCGTGACCGATGCTGAGTAACGCACGGAGTAGACGAGGTCGGAGTCAGCGGGTTAGTAACGTTAATCACTGATTTGTGTGCATCGGCGCGTGATGTTTCAAGAGCTAACCGCCGATCTATCAGCTCGGCCTGTCTCACTAAAAGGTCGTGGATCTGTTTCTCAACAGCTTCCAGCTCAGACTGTACCGCGTGTAGCTTAAATGTGTCCTCACCTGCACCAAAAGGTAGACTACTTACAACTGATATATTCGCCATTTTAACAGATGGACAGTAAGTTAAGTTAGCAACGACGCTACCAGTGATGCTATCAATATTAATACTAATTTATGGCTTAAGTCTTGGATATAATCCGTCGGTACGGGTGTGGAGTAGACGCACGATAGGCGAAAAAAATGTTTGTTTATAAATGAGTGCGGAGAAGACGCGTTCAGCCGTGATCCACAGGAGTAACCTATAAGAGTATCCAGCGTTGGATCACTAGGCTTGAGACGCGTCTGCTCAACAGTCCGCGTTGTAACTATGAGGTGAGGAAAAATAGAAAATGTTCGTTGTAAGTGAGTTTAAAGAGAAATCAAGAATTATAAATCAATCGATGGAGCTCCAAAGACAACAACGCGTTCAGACGCGACGCATGCGCATGTTTTCATGTATATGAATGTTCAATCAGCGTTGAACATTCATATACATCATTCCTTTAAACTGAAACTTGATGGCAATCAGAGTTTCCATTAAACTGAATTCCTTAAAACTGAAACTTGATGGCAGTCAGACGTGGTGTGATGTTGTGTGTGATGATTCAAATTATGGCTGTCAATTTTACGCATTAATTTGGTGAAATTAATTAGCCTATCGGAAAAAAATAACATTATAATGCTTAATGTATGATTAATGTATAAAAACATTTTTTTACGCAGGTGAGCCAATGATGAATATTTTTTTAATTACAATTTTAATGTATTATTTTGTTTGGTTTATATCTTGCAGCTTTAGTCATTATTATATTGTTGATGGACATGTTACAGTGAGACAAAAACTGTGTATTTGTAAAGTTTATTCTTTATAGTTGTCCTTTTTGTGAATGAATGAATGAATGAATGAATGAATGAATGGAGTATGGGTTACATGAACATAAGCCCTTGGCAAATTAATCAATGTTTTATTGGATAGAATTGTGCATGTATAAACAGTTCTTACTCATATCTACAAACAGCAACCTATGAAGCCTATTTATAAATCTCTGTATGGTTTATGATCAACCAAATCTATTTGTCCTTATCAGGCAAAACATTGATGTAGTTTACGTGCACTTTTACTGAGAAAACCATACAATTGTAAATCATTGTTGTATTATAAGTGAAACCGTAGAAATGACTGGTTCTATAACATATTTTTGCTATCATGTGATATTAAATATCATGTGCAATCAAAGGCAGACATTACAATTTAAATTCATAGTTATGGAAAGCTAATGCGACTCTAACAGAGTCATTTTAAGAGACATGCTTTCAAATAATTATAGATTTTGTTGTTTGATTATTTGATGATTTATATTTGTGCTGTTATGGTAATTTACTGCCCTCTAGTGAAAGAGAAGTTAGAGAATAAAGTTGCATGTCATCACGACCGTCTCACCTGGCTTGTTTTAGCATGTAATATCGCACAAATAGCCATCCTAACGAAACAATATTGATTATTTTGGTAACATTTCACAATAAGATTAATTAGTTAACTACATGTTAACTAATGAACCAATTAGTTAAAATGAACTAAATATTAACTACACTTCTACCACATTTATTAATATTTGTTAATGTTAAAGGTATAGCGGAGGATCTTTCCGAATTTTAGATAAGAACCGCCCTCTCCACTTTTTGAAAAAAATGCACATGCACAACACTCTACCTGCTCCCGAGAGGGAACGCCTATTAAACGTGTGCGAGGTTCTCCTCGTGCACGCTCTGTTTACAAGTTGCTGTCGGCATCGCTCATACAAGATTACTTTCCAAAAGAAGATTTGCACTTTTTCTCCAAATAGCATACCAAACTTTACCTGTCGAGTAGAAACTTCGCGACTGAGGCATCAGTTGGAAGCCCAACCTGTGTTTTCAGCGCACGCCATCGTGTGAAACAATCTCCCAAAAACACTCTGATCTTGTTTCTCTCTTCTGCGGCCTTTCTCTTCTTCTCATACAGTTCGTACAAACTTTTTCTCTTGCGACCCTCAGACATTTTCAAAGGACCCGGTGAAACGGCGAGCTTCATGAATGGCTTAGCTCTAGCTCACCACACATAAACACCTGAAAGTGCGCATGCGCAGAAAGCGAAAACTAAGGGACGAGCACGTACGACGGCCTTGCGTAAACATATCACCAGAATGATTGACACTTAGGTGGACCAATAGTTTACACTACCCACCCGGAAAAAGAAAATCCTCCGCTATACCTTTATATTCACATTTACTAATACAATATTAAAATCAAAAGTTGTATTTGTTAACATTAGTCAATGCACTGTGAACAAATGAACATGCAACATGAACAAATAATGAACAGCTGTATTTTTATAAACTGATTAACAAAGATTAATAAATGCAGTAACAAATGCTTAGTACATGTTAGCTAATACATTCACTAATTTTAACTAATGAACACTACATGAACACGCGGTGATGAATCAAGTTCCCAAGATAGGCCTACTTTCAAATGTAATATTTTTAATATCATTATCACCATTTTTACAGTCAAAGAATGGAAATGGGCTGATAGGAACTGTCTATGTTGAATGTATCACTTCTTTTTAATATGCAGGCCACGGCCAATTGTTAAAACCTTTCGGCACATGCATAACTCAGCTGCAGCTCCCCTGTCTCCTTTATTAGGGACACCTGTTTAACTGCTTGTTAATGCAAATATCTAATCAGCCAATCACATGGCAGCAGCTCAATGCATTAAGGCAGGTAGGCTGCATTCACACTGTCAGTCTAAATCCATTTTTTTGTGTATCCAATTGGAATCTGATCTAAAATTACTGATGTCCACACTGTGAATCGCAACTGTTCAGATCAAATTTGTATGTCAATACTCTTTCGTTTTACAGAATATCTGCATTGGTTGGTTATATGGCAATGACGTTGCATTGGTAGGAATATTCCAAAAACAACAACAACAGCAACATGGATGGGTTTGCAATAGAGATGTTGTCGTCTTTAAATTTTACAACATGGAAATGTGTAGCCGCCGCGCTGGACTCCTGCGTCTTCTGAGGCAGTGGGGCTGGTAGGCTATGCACAGCTTTTTTCCACACTGTTGTCTCCACCGGTTTCTAAACATTGTTTCTAAACACCCTTTTCTGCTCACCTGGCACTTTGCAACAGCCCAGAATTGTTTCGATGTTTTATGCAAAGACAGTAAACAACAAAAGGCTGCTCTAGGGATTAAATCTATATTAGGGCAAAAGGTTACAAGTCAAATTATGGGGGAAAAGAAATGGTTGAGCGGAGTTATTACTGGAATATCAATTAATGTTTCTACAGTTTAATCTTTCTATATGATTAAGAAAAGCATTTCAGGAGCAAAAGTGATGGATGCAAGGAGGCTGAAATATACCCGAAACAAGGAAAGAATAATGTTACAGTTTGATGAAGAATATTAGCAAGAAAGAGTGTTTTTAGGATTTATGAGCTAAAAACTCATAAATTTGTTTTTATGAGTTTTTATAAACCCCCCAGGTGTTATAAATATACAGTAGACGTGTGGAAACACTATGCAGAGGGAAACAATGCTGTGCTAAATGTGGGAGTGATCATGAATACGGAAAGTGTGTGGAAGGTGTGAAACCTAAATGCTAGAATTGTGGGTGTAACTTCTGAAACAACTTTAAATTTAACAACTAATCTTTAAAACCCCTCACCAACCACAAAACTCACGGAACCAATGAGATCTTGAACGTCACACACTGCTACCACTTCAATGGAGATGCAAGTAAAATAGCGGTTTAATAATAAGCGTTAGACCCCTCTTAATGAGGTGCTTTAAAAAAAGAAAGCTGATGGTTATTTTCATAGTTAAATTAACCTTTTCCATACTTGCATTCCCTGTTCCATTTCCGGTTTCTTTCTGTCACTTACCACTTTACCCATGTATGTATGATTGTGATTGTGTGTGTGTGTGTGTGTGTGTGTGTATGTTTGTTTAGATTTGTTATGTTCATGATTTTGGTTAAAAAACATGTGCACGATACATATTTTGTTCTGATTCTCTGCTTGTGGCAAAGTTAATTTAACGATTTCTGATCTTGTGACATGCTCTGAGCGCTGTACATGCTAAGAAAGAATAACTTTGTTATAGCCATGAAAATGCCCTTTTCTTAGAATTAATTAATAGTGTCGTAGATTTTTCCCTAAACCTAACTAAGTCCTATGTCTACTGGGGCCATCTCCAATCGACGATCCCTAACGTCTCCAATCGACGCTTAATAAAAACCTGGGCCGTCTCCAATTGACGATCCCCCTGGGCCGCCTCCAATCGACGATCCCTAACGTCTCCAGTCGACGCTTAATAAATACCTGGGCCGTCTCCAGTCGACGATCCCTTTCAGTTCTAAGTCTACCTAACTAACTTGCTTCCCTAACTAGCTTTCTTTCTGCGCAGGAATAATTGACAAACAGACTTTAGCAAATGTCCTTTAAATGCTTTAATCACGGCCGGAGGATCTCTCAAGCAGTTCTCAGAGAATCTCCCCCAAGAAGAAGCAAGGCCGGAGGATCTCTGACAAATTCCATTGAGAATCCCACCAACTAAAAGAATACAACAGTTTTTATAGAATAAGGAGGTATGGCAAGGCAAGTTTTTTATGGCAAAAATGTCATGCTGCATTACATAATTTCCCCACAATTTGATTGGTTTTCATAGACAAACCCTTCTGTTACCAGGTAAAGCAAACTTTGTTTTAATGATTACTTCAATCACAAGGTTCAAACTTAGTCACCTGTCTAGTTTCATTTCCCAAATTTGTTATTTATACACTCACACAACCAAAGTCAAAGGGGTATGGCAACACAACATACAAAAACACAGGACAGAACATTTTAATACATTGTGTTTCAAAGTTTTATCATGTTAGGCCTGAAAAGAGAAGTAAGGTTAGATGTTAGAGACATGGTTAGTTTGATATACAGTTTACTATTTTATCTATTAAAAATCTACTACAATAGTCAAAAGTGTTAGTGTCAGGATTCATGCAGGGAGATCGAGGTAAATGAATTTCAAACACAACTTTATTTACAGGTGACAAAAGTGCAAGGTGAATATTATGTGAATTCAGGTGCAGATTCTGTGAAAATCTCTCGGCGCGGGGATAACAGCAGGTAAGCCAGATAACTTCAGGAATGTTGAAACACAGTCTCAGTTCGTTAATCCTTATCTTCTTTCTATCAGATGTGATCGGAGTCAATCGGTTTCGACGAGGATTAGGAAACTCAGTAGAACATTGGATCACAGACATCAGAGATCAGATCTGAAGACAGCAGAACAAAGCCACAAAGGTTAGTGTTTCTCAAGAGGGTATACGTTACATCTAGGAAACTCAGGGGAAGCAATGGGATGAGGTCAGTTCCTGTTGGAGGCTTCACATAGACTGGAGCTATCGTGAGTGATGATATGAGGTTAATGAGGTTAATGAGGTTGTTGATAGTGATCAGGTGTATTGTGATCAGGTTGATTAGTACTCTGGAGAGAGCGCTCTCTGTTTGGTGGATGGAACCGAGCTTGATTGGTCCCTGACAGTTAGCTGGATGACCGATTAGTTGATTGTAATATTAATTTATCTACATCAAGTTTATCAGATTAACTGATCAAAAATATTTGAGCAATTTTTTTACATGGGGAGAACACAGTGCGGGGTATGGAGGTTGTCAGGTAAAAAAAAAAATGCTGTCAAGGTTCAAAATGTTAAGATAACAGAAGGATTAATATATGTGGAGGCAATCAAAAAAGTTCAGACGAGATAAAAGGAGGAAGCAGAAGAAACAGTTGTAGAGTGTCTGAATCAGGGAAAAGAAAATCGCAATCCGAGGGTCCGGATTCTGCATTTCCTGCCTGAAGACGAAGGCAGGGGCACAGCCGACCCCCTGTGAGGAATGGGTTAGGGGAGTTAGAGTGGGAGACCCCCGGGGAGGATGGAGGGGAAGGGACCATCTTGGTGGTGGTGGGAGGATGGAGGTGAATGAAAGCGTCAGCATCTGCAAACTCAGACATGTGTAAGTACTGATCTTTTATACCACAAGTAATAGAACACGATTGGATAGATGAGAAGGTAATAATAAGTGACGTAAAAATTGAGTCTTCCCGGCAGAACTTGCGCTAAAGCTTTCATATCATGGTGGATCATATCATGATGAGCATTTGTTACATTCCTCGTAGAAGTAAACTGTAAAATCAAGAGTACAACTGAAAAGAAAAGAATAATCTTAACTAAAAGTATCTTAATGTAAGTAGTAACAGTGGAACAGATAAATGAGAAACTGAAAATTCATGCTACTAACATCCAGATAAATGGAACAGATAAATGAGAAACTGAAAATTTATGCTATTAACATTCCCCACATAGCCTATGTGGAGGATCATAATCTGAAATTAGAAAGGTAATAGTGAATAAGGAGGTGTTAGGGGTGTTCCAATTCAGTTAGTTACGTTCTGTGTTACGTCGATACTGATGTATTGGGGTCTCGCCTGGGAGGCCAATCACCTCCATGAGGTAACAAAATGAGCCAATGAATCAGCCAGTGAGATTTGCATGCCGAGTCACAACTACCCAGACATCCAGGTATAAATAGTACCGGCATGACTCAGAGATGCTTCAGAGCCGAGCGGTTGGAAGAAGACGATCTCTCATTCCAGTCACTTTCAGTTTGAGCAAAAGACAGAACAAAAACTGTGCCGGTTTCACAGTCATTTGTGCCGGATCCATTCTCTGGTTTCCCTTGGAAACACCCAAAACACCGGCTGAGGAAGAGAGGTAAGCGTGGAGGAGTATTGGTTCGGCTAAGATACCGGGGGCACAGGCTTGCCCTCCCGAGCCTCACTCTGTCCAACGTTCGCTCGTTATCAAACAAGATGGACGAACTTACTGCCCTCATTCTTTCCCAACGGGATCTAAGAGACTGCTCTGCCATTTGTCTGACAGAAACTTGGTTGCACGAGTATATCCCTGACTCTGCGTTACAACTGGATGGCTTCACCTTTCATCGGGCAGATCGCACCAGCGAATCCCTTAAGCAGCGTGGCGGCGGTGTTTGTATTTATATTAACCGAAACTGGTGTGTGTATACCAAAACTCTATCACACAACTGTTCGCCGGACTTGGAATATCTCACAGTTAAATGCATCCCCTTTTACTCACCGAGAGAAATCTCCTCCGTCATACTGTGTGTTGTTTACATTCCACCGAGCGCTGGGATGACGTCAGCGACACAGGAACTGGCTGATCACATCTTTGCTATGGAAAACTCCAACCCGGATTCTGTAATCCTGTTGCTGGGTGACTTTAACCATGTATCTATGAAGAAAGCTCTTCCAAGATACAAGCCTCAGATTCATACTCCTACCAGGCTGGATAAAACTTTGGACCAGACCAGTGTTACTCTCCCATTCCAGAAGCATATCAAGCTCTAATCAGAGCCCCGATTGGTGAGTCTGATCACAACACTGTATTACTTCTCCCTAAATACCGCCAGAAACTAAAAACAACTAAACCAGTGAAAAAGAGGGTCAGGTGGTACTCTCCCCCGGCCATACATATGTTACAAGACTGTTTTGATGTCACAGACTGGAGTGTTTTTGTGCATGATGATATTGACACTTTCACTGATACTGTAATGTCTTATATAAACTTTTGTGAATCTGTGTGTATTCCCATCAAAACTGTCATCAGTTACAGTAACAACAAGCCTTGGCTTAACAAGGATGTAAGGCGTTTATGTAGGAAAAAAACGCTGCATTCAGATGTGATGATAAAGCACTATACAGACTCCTCAAATACCAACTCAAAAAGACTATTAAAACAGCTAAAGCCACTTACAGAGTGAAACTTGAAAATAAGCTCCAAGTCCATGACATTAAGGGTGTCTGGCAGGGTCTGCAGACAATTACCAACTATAAGATCAAGCATCACGTCTCAGACTGCGACCCCTTCCTCCCTGAGAAGCTAAATGATTTTTACTGCAGATTTGAGCCCAGAGTAACCCAGATTAATTCTTTGAGGGTATGGTCGATCACCCCTCCCCCCCATTTACAATCTCAGAGCATGATGTTAGGAGGCTGCTGCACCATCAAAATCTTAGGAAAGCTGCGGGGCCTGATGGTATAACACCAGCTACGCTGAGGAACTGCGCAGACCAGCTTACTCCAATATTCACTTACATCTTTAACTGGTCTCTCTCCTCCTCAACTGTACCTATCTGTTTTAAATCAGCTATGGTTATTCCAGTGCCTAAGAAGAATAACATCACCTGCCTAAATGACTACAGGCCAATTGCGCTCACATCGACTGTAATGAAGGTATTTGAGCGCTTGGTCTGCAGAAATCTAGCGCATATCACACTGGATTGTCATCAGTTTGCCTATAGGGCAAATAGGGGTGTAGATACGCAGTGTCATTGAGCGTTCATTTTATTCTCCAACATCTTGAGTCAAAAAACACATATGCTCGCATCTTATCTTGTTCCTTGATTTTTGTTCAGCCTTCAACACCATTATCCCCATCAGGCTGTATAACTCTCTTTTAGCGATGGGTGTCGATGTTGTTCTCTGTCAATGGATTTTGAACTTTTTATCTGGTAGGAAACAATTTGTTAAAATTAATAATCATGTGTCATCAACGAGGACTCTTAATACCGGCGCCCCACAAGGGTGTGTCCTGTCCCCGCTTTTATTTTCACTTTACACTAATAATTGCACATCCAATCAAACATCAGTTAAACTGTTAGAATTTGCAGACGATACCACCATATTAGGCCTTATCTCTGATGGTGATGAGACTGACTATCGGGCAGAGGTTGAGCGGCTGGTGAAGTGGTGCGAGGCCAATAAATTAATCATCAATACAACTAAAACAAAAGAAATGGTTGTAGATTTTAGAAGGAAGACTGTCCAACACCTTTCCCTCTCCATCAATGATCAGGTTGTTGAGAGGGTCCCGTCCTTCCGTTTCTTGGGCACCACCATTCACCAGTCGCTCTCATGGGACTTGAACATCAGTCTCATTGTAAACAAAACCCATCAGAGACTTTATTTCCTCCGTCAGTTACGGAAATTCGGGGTCTGCCAGAAATGCATGACTCACTTCTATCGAGCCGCCATAGAAGGCGTGCTAACATTCTCTATCCTGTCCTGGTATGGTAATGCAACCAGTCAAGGCAAGAAACAGCTTGAGAAAGTAGTGAGCAGAGCATCTAAGATCATAGGCTGTAGTATGCCCTCCATAGCTTCACATTTCAACACTAGAATCATTAAGAAGGCAAGAAACATTACCATTGACTCCTCCCACCCAGCAAATTATTTATTTAATATTTTGCCATCAGGCAAGAGGTATAGAAGCATTACCAGTAGAACATCACGCTTTAGAGACAGTACCTATCCTCAGGCCATACGTCACCTAAACATGGTCTGAGGCTAGGATACCGGATGCTTTCATATCAGTTTACTCCCAGAATGTTTTTATGAGGTTCTGTTTTCAAGCACCCTTCATCTGGTCATTCTGCTAACTCATCTCATGTGCAATATGAGGCTTTTATGTCTTTGTATTTGTTGTTGTAGTGTAGCATGTGTGGAACATGTTGTAATGTCAGTGTATTATGTCAATTAAGCTGTATGTGAGCACACCAAGACAAATTCCTATCAACTTAGTTGAAATGGCTTAATAAATTTGAATTGAAATGAAATGAAACTATTTTCATTGTTATTAGGAGTGAATTTTAATTGCTTTGTTGCTTTTTTACTGCTTTTCTTTTCAGCTCGTCGGGGGTTCTCCTCTGCTGGTGTGAAGGTGCATTCCAGCTGTGTCTGCGTTCAGCGCGCTGTGGACAGAATGTGCAGCATTCACCCCTGGGTGTTTTGGTGAGGCAAGTTCCCTAAAAGAGCAACATGGGCAATCAAGACGATTTTTCAAGACGACTTTTCGTCCATGTGTTTCTGGATGTGTTCGTTTCCTGACCTCATCTGACGGCCATGACCGCTGTCTTACATGCCTGGGAAAACAGCATACTGAGAGAGTGTTCGTGGATGGTGAATGCCCTCACTACGAGAGCAGGTCCATGTTAAGGTCTGATTAGTCTCTCTTAGCCAGATCTTCAGACTGACGGCAGAAGGACTCTATCACAGCTTTTTTTGGCCAAGGACCAACGAAGAGGACGTAATCAGTTTTTAAACAGTTTGACTGACATTTAGCGCAACCAATCACAGTTCGCTTTTGTTCTGCATCATGTTTAGGGGCGTGACAGTATAAAGTCAATGTCCCTAAAATAACAGACCAGCATTCATCTAATAAATTATTCATTCAAGAATGTTGTGCTGTAACGTGTAGCAACACTGACTTGGCATCCGGCCAGATGGTCTGAATTAGGCGAATCCTGACTTGTATGGGATCCAAACACAGGCCCCTGTTGTTATCGGACTATCACCGCGCTGTGCAAGAACAACTCCCTACGGTGTCTAACTTTTGTTCTTTGGGAACTGAAGGCAAATTACAAAGACTGGCTCCATTCAGTGTCTGTTGTGGATGAATTTCTATGAAGGATGAACTGACTGTTCTTTCTGTTGAGACCATGGATGATGGAGCACACACCGGTGTTGGACGAGAGGTGAGTCTTTGCAGGGACTACAAAGAAGACGAAGACAACTACGACCTGGGAGACACTGAAGACTAGGAGACACACTCTGGGAGACAAAGATACTTTGCCAATGGTGCAGGGAAGGTAAGCGAAGATACATAGGAAGTTCGTACTCATTTACGGATATACTCAGGTGATAGTGATCTCAGTGATTGTGTGGTGGTGAAGCCTGGCTGATCCCTGACATGTGCAAGATTACTGCAACAATGGAGCTGCAAACTTCACATACAGTTGAAATTAATGCATACGTTGCATTAAACTAATTCTTACTTGGAATCAGCTATGGAGTTGATTGATTATTAAAAAAAAAAAAAGAGTTGAGTCACGAACGCCGTGATACGTTAGATTTCACAAACGTAATTCCTATCGACCAGCTCACTTAGCACAGCGTTCGTGACTCGATTAGTCAAGACTGTTTTCCAAGATGACGAATGCCTGTAAACGCTTTATGTACTGTCTTTATAAAGTATCTTCTTATTAAACTGTCTGTACACCTACAAAGTTCTCAATGCTTCGGTTTGCATGTAGGGACCCTCATTATGCTACCGTGTTAGTGTGAGGCTATTTTGAGCCTTGTAAGTGGTATTAACTAGCGATTTACTTTTACTTATAATATGCCCCATATACTAGCGTTATAAGCTAATCTGTTTTTCGAGATAAAACTCCTTACATTCGATTTTCATGAAAACGCATCCCAGGGAACGATCGACTCAGTAATCATGTGTTAATTACCCCTAGGTTAATTTTTCACTGGAATTGTCCTTTAATGCTGCGGCTAAACAAAGCCAGCAACGCACACTTGGATTTCACACACGTGTAAAAGAAAAGCTAACTTTTATGCACAGGCTATATGTTTAATACTTTTTCTCTATGTCTAAATGTTCACTCCTCGCGTGCCTAACTTACGTTTTACAATGCAGGGACTGGAACTACTGATATGCTAGTTATAAATACAGTAATCATTACTGAATAAGTTCGTTGTGATTTCCAAGCTCATTGATGTTAGCAGTCTTCCTTGTAGAGTGCCCTCTGGTGGACAAACTATGCAGCGCCAACACTCATAACATGGTTGCAGGGTGTTTCGTCCACTTTTATTTTATTTTTTAAATATTCATTTATCGGCCATTATAAATGCTGATACCGATAGTTTGGAAAATGCATAATATCCGCCGATATATCGGTCAGGCTCTATAAATAATAATAAAGAAAGATACCCTGTTGAAATATACAGTGCTATGCATAAGTTTAGGCACCCATGGTAAAGTTGACTAAAAAGAGGAATAAAAAATCATCTTTTGGAAATTGAACTTAATGCCTTAATTTAAAAAATTAGGAAAAATCCAACCTTTAAGGACACCAATTTTCTTTGTGAATGAATAATGTATCGTAAATAAATAAATGTTCTTCCTTAAAATACAGGGTGCATAAGTCTGGACACCCCTATGTTAAATTCCCATAGAGGCAGGCAGATTTTTATTTTTAAAGGCCAGTTACTTCATGGATCCAGGATAATATGCATCCTGATAAAGTTCCCTTGGCCTCTGGAATTAAAATAGCCCCACATCATCACATAGCCTTCACCATACCTAGAGATTGGCATGGTTTTATTTCAGTTAGCCTAATAGCTAGTTTGATTTGCATTGAGAGATGATCTTATGGAAAGTACTCCAATGCCAATCTCTAGGTATGGTGAAGGCTATGTGATGATGTGGGGCTATTTTAATTCCAAAGGCCAAGGGAACTTTATCAGGATGCATAGTATCCTAAAAATAAAATTTAAAAAATACTTAAAAATAAAAATCTGCCTGCCTCTATGGGAATTTAACATAGGGGTGTCCAAACTTATGCACCCTGTATTTTAAGGAAGAACATTTATTTATTTACGATACATTATTCATTCACAAAGAAAATTGGTGTCCTTAAAGGTTGGATTTTTCCTAATTTTTTAAATTAAGGCATTAAGTTCAATTTCCAAAAGATGATTTTTTATTCCTCTTTTTAGTCAACTTTAGCATGGGTGCCTAAACTTATGCATAGCACTGTATGAGATGTGTGGTTTATATAAACTGCAAAAGTAAAGTATAAATCAAAATTATTGTGACCGATGTGAAGGGGGAGGAGAATTTTTACGTGCGTCACGTTTTAGTCGATAAAACTATTCCGCATAGGATACACCTGTCAGGGGCGTTTTAAGGAATTTGGGGGCCCCAAGCAAAATGGACATGGAGGCCCCCCAACCCGAACCCGGTTTCCGGGTCATAGGATGGAAGACGGAGGAGAGAGGAGACGAGGAGGGATATTGAGAAGCACCCCAGTGACTGATTGAGTGATCAGCTGGTTACCAGGCAACAAACAAGCCATCACACATACACAGACCCGACACCTACACACCAGACAGATACGCAAAATGAACGCACGGATCCATGAACCGTGACATATGTCTAAACTTTATCTATGTGTCATTGATGCCAAACAACTCATCAATAACTGGCTTTTAGGCTTTTGACAAAAGTTTCTAAAACGTGGTACTGCAGTAAATTAATGTTTTGTTTTTTTAATAGACACTGCACATTTCATGTTTCTATTCTTGCCCATCTTAACAAACACCCTATGTATTGCACACGCAGCATACTCAGGAAAATATTCATTTCATTTTATGATCATTTTAAAATGTTAAATAGCCTATGCATTAAATCAAAGAACACTGAATAACGTCTTTATTGAATGACTGTGATGTATGAAGTGAAGTGCTATTGTCCTTTAATATTTAGGGAAGCAGCATGCATTTTGACGAGAAGATTACATCTTTGGCCATTCCGTTCAGTCACTTTTCCAGTCATAGATACTGTACTGACATTTCCGACCCAATACTGGGTTTCCCCCTCCCCCACACCATGTCTAGACATGACCAAGTGGTGATGACACAGACAGTGCGTTTTTTCCAGGGCGTTACAGAAGGTCAATATTGAGCTTGCGTGCATCATGTTTGAATATGTAGTTTAATATTTGTTGACAATTTTAATTTATTATAAAAACCCTATTTAAGTTAACTTCATGAGTTTATTGCTGTGCCTGTTTAATAAAGTTGCATAAATCAGCAGCGTAGGCTATATAGGCCTATTAGCTCACAGTGATATTAAAATGGACAGTCTTCACAGTTTCCACGACATTGGCTCTATTCAGTACTTTATAATGTTATTTTCCTGTCGGATACCATCCATATTGAAACGAAATAAAGCATGCAGAAGACTAGTGCGCAATTAACGGGACCTCGGGTAGGTCAAAACACAAAGAGATGCGTTAGGAAAATACATGGGTTGATTTCTCAGAGGACCGTTAGTTCTCCGTAAAACAGTATAGGGGAGAGAGCGTGCTATTTCTGCTATTTTTAGCTTGTTTGCTGTTTCCCCCCCACCCACCAACCGAGAGAGCGCTCTGTCTCTATAAAGTCAATAGATCTCCTCGTTTTCTCAGGTTCTAATTTATTTCGGTTTCGTCTACGATCGACACAGGCAACGGATAAAATTTAGATCAACCAACGATAATATTCGTTAAAATAAAATTTTGAAGAGCTCCACATCAATATGGAGACCATTTCCGTGTTCTTTGTGGGGGTTTTCTACTGTAAGACTTATGATTCTTGTAGGCTAGTACTAATTTTGGTTTCGCTTTGAAAAAAAACAAAAATTCTAACCGTAGGAAACAGCTACGTGTTGAGACTTATTTTCTCTTGTTTCTTCGTGATGATGGGCAGATTTTATTATTGCAAAAATCAGAGATATGTTTTATGTGGTATCTTTAAAATTGACATTATTTTGTCCTGCTCTTTTTAGTTGCATAACATTTTATTGTTATGAATTCAGTATTATTTACATTTACAGTCTATTTTAGCCCTCTGCCTTACTTTTTTTACTAAAATAAACTGTAGACAAGTCAAATTAGATTTATTAGAGAGCAATAAAAATCACCTCAATGTGTATCATACGGTCACAATTATGTTATGTTTTTGTAATTTTTAGTTCCTTTATTTTGTTTCTTATATCAAGCTCCTTACAAAATTACCATGTCAATTTGACCTCTTTTTCCCTATAGCCATACACACTTTTACTCATCTATTGTGTGGTGGAGGAGAGATCCCCTGACTTGATTGTAAAGCACTTTGGGTGTGCATATGAAAGCGCTATAAATCATTCCTTTCTTCCTTGTGACTCTTACAGTGTTTTATATTTAATTTCAGGTGTGTTTGGTGATACAATTGGTGAAATAGTGTCAGTGATGGAGGGAGATAATGTCACTCTACACACTGGTCTCACTGAAGTCCAGATTGGAGATGTGATAGACTGGAGGTTTGGACCAAATGCCATTCTCATAGCCAGAGTCAATAGAGCAGCAGGTACAACAAAATTATATGATGATGTTATCGATGGGAGAGACAGACTGAACATAAACCAGCAGATTGGAGATCTCATCATCACAAACATCAGAACTGAACATTCTGGACTTTATAAACTAAGCATCCATGGCCGAAACATAGAGATGATATACAATGTCAGTGGTGAGTATGTCAGGGATTTCAGTGTAATAATTAGATTATTTAATTATTATTCTTTTTCTACAACTTGTCAGATATTAACTAAAGGGAACATGACGTGGGGAATAACATTTGTTTGATCTTTTGATTGGTTAAAAATTTGGTTGAATTCCACACATCTCTGGATGGTGAAAATGACATCTCCCATCGTTACATTCTCCTTCGTAGCGTCATGAAAATTCGACTTTGATATTATTTTGAAAATGCGACCTCTGGCGGCGAAAACATACATACTGTTCCTTTAATAGACGTAAAATGTGGATTTGAATAGTTATAAAATGTTGAATCAAATTTTGACTGTTGAAGGAGGGGTGTTTTGTCTGTTATTACACGATATTATATTATCTCTGAGTAACTCTTTTTGTTTTTTCTCCAGTTTTGTCTGATAAAACTGATGGAGTGAAGACTGTGCCAGTGATGGAGGGAGATTCTGTCACTCTACACACTGGTGTTACTGAAATACAGAAATATCATCTCATTCAGTGGATATTCAGAAACATTGTGATAAGTTCAATCGATAAAACGTCCCAAGTTAGGGCCATAAAAAAACATAATGCTAAGCCATTCTTAAACAAATTGGAGGTGGATCATGAAACTGGATCTCTTAAAATCAGGAGCATAAGGACAGAACAGTGTGGAATTTATATCCTACAGATGACCAGCAGCACTCATACCATACATAAGAGATTCAATATAACTATTTTTGGTGAGTACTTTAAGAATAAAAGTTTATTCTCTCCTTAGAAGTGTATATGAAATCATCCACTATGGATGATTGGACCATTAATGGGGGGTCATGTGTAACCGGAGTAATTTTATGGACTGACAAAATAACAGGGCACGGAATGCAGTAATTCATGACAAAATAGTAAATGTTAATGCATGTCTTGCACAGAAATACAAAAGCCAGCATATCAATAAATATCAGCACTTCAAGTTTATTTCAATTCATGGATATAAAAGAGAATGTACTTTTCTTTTTGTAGATAATACATCACCTTTTTTAAAAATGCACCCAGAAATGTTTTCTGTTTGTTCTCTATTTGTGTGTGCTGACACAGATGCAGTGAAGTCAGTGTCAGTGATGAAGGAAGATTCTGTCACTCTACACACTGATCTTACTGATATATATGATGAGATACTGTGGATGTTTGAATATGAAGACTCTCTCATAGCTGCATTTAATAGACTTGACCAAAACGTCTCCATCTATGATGATGTTCTTGATGGGAGATTCAGAGACAGACTGAAGCTGGACAATCAAACTGGATCTCTGACCATCACAAACACCAGAACTGAACATACTGGACTCTATCATCTAGAGATCATCAGCAGCAGACACACCTTACACAAGAGTTTCATTGTTAATGTGTGCAGTAAGTAGCTGAAGTCTTTAATTTATTTCAGTTGTATAATTTTTTACAGTATTTTTATATAATGATGTAGATCATCTTAAATGAACAAATTACTGTAAATAAAACTGGATATTATTGGTTAAAAACGATAAACTGAAAACAAAATCAACAAAACAATATCAAGAGCTTTGACACAATAGCCCCTTAGTGTTTACTGTTAAATTACCGGTGAATTACCAGTGAGAAATGTGTAAACATGACCTTTTTCAAAAATACCGGTAATCAGTTCTGGGAATTTACCAATGAGGGGAGTTTTAATATTACCAGTAAATTACCCGTATGAGGCTGTGTGTTATTACAGAATGATGACTGGTATGATCACGTACTAAGTCAGAACGCACTGATGTAAGTAGTCTGCTTTGTCGTTATAGCCTACATCGTAGACCATTGCGCCGCATCTTAAAGCTTTTCAACGTGTCGCGCTCGAGACCCAGCCTTATTCCATTCATCAGTGCTGCGGCTCTGCGGTTGGATACTATTGTTCATGTCTTTTGTTTTTAAGAGCATTCTGGCTGTAAGTAAGTTATAAATTAATGTTGTTGTCATATTGAACAGATAGTAAAACTGAAGCAATTCTCCTTATGCGGGCGAAAGAAGATAACGGCTCCTGAATGTTGTCTCCAAACCAGAAAAAAACACGCTTCAGCTGATGCCTTCGATGTCTTCTATATTTCATGTCTTCCTCTCAAGAATCAGGACAATCAACATCACAAAAATAAAATGGACACCGTGAAAAAAATGAAAATTAACCAAAATTACAATCAAATTCGTGATGACGTGATTTTGCCATGACGTCGTTCGATAGGCTATATAGCCTAGCTTATTAAACTGAAATAAATACACACATTACCTTAAATTATAAATAAACGATAACCAAGATATGCAAACATATAAAAGGAAAAAAGGAATCTAAACCTGTATGATATTATGCTGTAGCCACATTGGACCAGTGGTTTGGAAAATGGATGGGATAGATATGAGTTCACTCGATAATGTCCACTATGGTTTCAGACACCGAATGGCTGTCCCCTCAAATAAAGGCCAATTTAAGTGTATGGGGCCATTTCAGACACAGCCAAAGTTTCAGAAAGCTTTGTTTCTCCTGTCACTATAAGTGGAGTAAATCAATACTCAGGGAAAGGCTCACTCTGGAGGGCGGATAAATGATTGTGTTGGTGTGATGTTACAGAGTATTTGTTGATCTTTGTCATTCACATGTGTTTTAACAGATGCAGTGAGAACCATAAGAGTGAATATGGGAAAACATGTTACTCTAGACAGTGGTGTCACTAAAATACAGAAATATGTCCAACTGCTGTGGAAGTTTGGAGATGAAGAAACTCTCATAGAATTCAATGGAACAAATTTAGTCTTTTCACGTGATGGGAAATTCAAAGACAGATTCCTTTACCATGAAAATGGTTCTCTTACCATCAATGATATTGGAATTGAACACTCTGGATTTTATCATCTAGAAATCATCAGTAGCAGACACACCTTAGTCAAGAGATTCAATGTTTTTGTCACTGGTGAGTAGTGAGTACCTTACAAACTTTCAATGAAATAATGATTTATATTACAATTTTATTTGGGCTTCTTACTCTCTTTGTAAGATGTTCTGAAAATAACACATTTGCACTATATTAAATGGTACTTTAATGGATACCAAACAATCTCAATACACTTTGTGCAAAGCAATATTTATAAAGACTCATTTTTCTTTTTTATGATCATTTATACATTTAAAGACAATTACTTTGTGATACTGGATGCATGCACTTCTTTATTAGAAAGTACAGCAAAAGACTAAATTTCTAATAAAATGATTATTTTGGTGAATATATTTTCCTAGTGATAACAGTCCGAAAAGGTTATTTAATGTTTAGATGTGTTTCTGTCAATGAATGAAGTTCTATTAATAATTCATGTTTGCTATTAATAAACATGTCAAACAGATCCTTTATTTAACTAACTCCTAAAATTGATGTAGTTTTAGTCAAAGTTCACAGTGTTTGTTATAGATCAGATACGCTCACACTAAAGCCTGCGTCTCTCTTTACAGTCGCTGCAGATCTTGAACACCCAGGTTATATTTCACTGATCTGTGTTGCTGTTCTACTTCTGGCTGTAACTGTTGGTTGGATCATCTATTGTCGCAGGATGTCTGGAAGAGGCATGCACCACCTACAGACACTACAGTAAAAGGTAATCATCTTTATTTGGCAAAATTAGCATTTAATTGCGTGTGTGATTGTTTTTCAATGCAGACAGGAAAATAATCCAACGATGGACTAAAAAGTCCAACTATGAGGTTTCTCATTCTCTCGTTTCTTTGTAGAACACTCTGAATTTCACATTTCCTCTGATTTCACTGTACTGGCAAAAGCATTCCTATGGAAAAATCAACATTTCAGACAGAACTTGTTCAATGACAGATGTGCTGATGTTCTGTAACTTTAAATTATAATGTTCATTTCCCTCTCTTTCAGTGTGGCTCTGTCACGATCTGCTCCAAGACACGAGAGTAGAGGATCTAAATGCAGCTTTTATTAAGAGGCAATCCAGACACGTAATCCAATAAACAGGCAATGGGTCAAAACACAGGTAGGCAGTCCAAACAAACAAACAAACAAACAAACAAACAAAACAAGACAGGCAGGGGTCAGAGGCAAAAGAATAGTCCACGGAACAGACAAGAAATCCAAAAACCAAGAAACAGGAAACCAGGGAAAACGCTCAGAAATGCAGTGTGACACAAACAAGACTTTGCAGGGAATGAATGAATGTACAAGGTATAAATAGGCTGAGACTAACAGGGTAACAAGATACAGGCATAGGCTCGAGCACCCACGGAAAATACCGAGCACCCACGTGTGCCAGACTGCCAGTAGGTGCTCTGTCTACATTCATTTAAAATTAATCATTGCAGTCGGTGATATGTGAAGCGTCTGTCACACTGTGATTGGTTATGTCGCAGTCAGTCGAGTAGTATCGCCCATAGATATCTATGGTATCGCCTGCTCCATATCCTATCCACCAATCACAGCGTTTCTCGGATGAAAAGCCTCTTTAGTGACCCTGCTCTGTACGCAGCTGCAGCGCAGTTCTTTTAATTCTGTTCCTTCTGAAGAATTAACCGCAATGGTGAGTTAACAAATCTAATTTTTACTGTGTGGACTTGTGTGACAGAGTCCTGCGCGGGTTCGGGTAGCCTACCCGCAAATTTTGCTCAAACGGGTGCGGGTCGGGTCGGGTCGGACACGGGGGAAACACGGGTCTAAACACGGGTCTAAACACGGGTTTAAAACAATCATGTGCAAACGTAAAAATATATGCACATCTTTAGGAACACATCTACAAAAATATGCCCGTATTTCAAGTAAAAAAAAAAAATTTAAAATCCACATCAGTTTATTTGTGCCCACGCCCTCCCAGGAGTCTCTAGTAGTCTATACCTACGTTACTTTCACTTTTAAAAAGTCATCATAACCGTGCGCGCGCGCGATCTGCTTGCAGTCGTCGAGATGGATGCTGAGGAGTTGAAGAAAAGAATAGCTAGATGGTAAAGTTGTCGACAAAACTGAAGAAAACAATGTTGTGAAAGGCTTTGCTGCATGCATTTTCGTGTTGGATAGCCGCAAATGTGGAACTTTATCGCGGAGGAAGCATGCAGAAAACTGTTACTGTGGTAACAAACCAAGCAGTTCTATCGAACAGTATTTTTCAAATTTAACACTGTTAAGTGTCGGCCGCTGTCCATTTCCTAAGGTTCTGAAGTGCAAAAAAATTGACTATTTTTTTTTATTATTTTTTTTTTTAAAGGGCGTACGCCCATGAGCACCCACGGAGGAAAACATAAATCGGCGCCTATGGATACAGGTGAATGCAATCAATGATAATGAGTCCGGGCAGTGAGTTCTGGGAAATGTAGTGTGAGTGAAATATATTCTGGTGTGGAGTGCCCTCTGGTGGCTTTCAAGGGCACTCCAGCTGGTGACCGTTACAGGCTGCTGGTCTTTCAAAGAGGGGAAGCACATTTTCGGCCTACATAATAAAAAATCATATTATACTTATTATATGTTTTATGTTATTAATAGTAATAATTATTAAAATATTATTATTGTTATATTATATTATTAAAATATTATTGTTAGTAGTATTATTATATTATTATAAAAAATTCACAGACAACATTTTTTTTATTTGTTATGTTATTCATATTATGATGTAATAATTATGATGTAATAAGTAATACAAACATTATGTAATTACTTAATGATGTAATAAGTAAACATAATAGGCTACATAACATAATAATATGTAAATGTAAATAATAACATAATAAACATATGTAACATTGGCTAGCAATTTCGTCAAGCAAATACCAAGAAATAGGTAGCAGCAAAATCCGCGATGGGACTGAGCTCGAATACTACCTAGTACGGTGACGGCACAGATTGCTCTCCTGTCTCCCGCATTCACGCGTGGAGTGTGTGTGCGGGGTGGGCGGGGATTGCCACCGTAAAATAATCAGTAAAAACGAAAAACATTTAAAATTAGACATGAGTCAAGCTCTTGGTCGGAAGTTTAACGTCTAATCACAGTAATGATGTTAACAAATAATTTCGCGATCAGTTGTGGTCTTGTCCGGTCTTGAAATAAAATCCCGAGTCCTCTTCGTCTGATACCGAGACGAGACCGAGTGAAAATGCGGTCGATTCCAAGACGAGAGCAAGACCTTTAAAAAGTCTAACAGAGATACATGTCTGAAAGATGGCTTTCATCAAAATTTCAATGCTGAGCAACACACTTTAAACAATGAAATGTAAATCTCAACCAAAATGATGGTTTGGATCAAAACTCAACATTGTATCAATGTCTAGGCTACCATCTGACTTTTTACGATTTTCAATGATTAATTGTATGGCTACGTTTAAATTTTCTTTGTTTCTCTGATAATGTTATTTGATTGCTGGATATTATACCATCTGTTTTCTTTTAACTTTGTCATTGGTCTTGTCTGTGTTTGTATGTAAATGAGTTTCGTTTCAAGAAATTCTTATTTTAGTAGGCTACAAAAAAAAAAAAAAAAAAAGTAAATCGGATGTTACGCTGTTTAGGTCTTTTATATTTCTTTTTATATTTGCTCATCTCATTTTATATGATTTTTTATTTTTCTGTCAAATATTATGTTGTGTACCGCATTATCTTCACAACTGAGATGAGGGGAAAGTTTCCATTTCAACGAATGCTTTGCTGTGATATAATAATACTTGTTGCATCTGCTCAAAGTCTGTATGTATTTAAGGCAAGTTTTAGTTTGACATTTCGTCTCATTTTTTTATATAAATACTATAAATACTTTACTACTCCTTTTTCTGAAACAAATGCCAATAAAAACAGATTTTATAATGCCTGTGAATTTTTCATGGATTTACTGAGTTTGTAATCAGAAGTATAGTGTCTAATCAACTGTTATTTATTTATTTATTTATTTATTTATTATTATTATTATTATTATTATTATTGGATGGTAATCTTGGAATGGTGAATTCCTGGTTAGGACACTAGATGGCGCACTAGTATAATATGCATACTGCTACTATTTATAAATGCAGTCAGTCACAAAAGCACACTGTGTGGGATGCTGTTCCCAATCGAAGGAAAATCTTACACTATGAACATCCCATATTGAATAATAATTTTAAAGTGAGTACAATAACTGTATTTGAAGTAACTTTGTTTTGGGTAACACTATACTATTGTCATTGTTACTATTAAAACGATTGTATTTCTGGTGAAGTGGTGAACATTTTCAATAATTCTGAACTGTTGTCTAAGAAAATAGCATTACACAAGCATAATTGATTCTGTAGGAATATGACCCATCCCTCTAGTGGTCAAATGCTGATGTTTACTACGTCTGCAGCAGAGGTAGATGAAAGTAACACTTATATACTGATATATCGATCTCTCTGTATGAGTGATCTGAGCTATGTATAAACTGACAGAATTTGAGATGGAAATGCTGGAGGATATGTTTACAATACAGGAGCATTTGGTGGAAATAAATACATAATGTTGGTGAAATGAAGCTTTGTGAAGCACTGAGGCTTTCCCCTTAACTGTATCGTAAAATGGTTGACTACTCGAAGCTTTTCAACACGGTGCACACTAACAAAATCTTGTGGTCAAAAATGTGGAAAATCTGCCTTTTGGATCCTGACCCAGCCATTTTTGATTGTTTCAAATAATAATTCAATTTATTACAAAAACCATATAAGGCAATGCAAATATTTAATCTATATAGTAGTCTTTCACGTTTCATTACATACCTAATGTGTATATAAATGTGAATAAATGTATGAGTCTGAGAATAAATATGAAAAAAATAAAACATTTACAAATTAATAAAGTAATTGTTTTAATTGAGTAAATTACTCAATTCCCTAAGTGTGTGTTAAAGATCAATAATATTGATTTCAATTAAGTAATATGTGTGGTTCTTGAAACAAATCAGTTTAATTCTCCATTCTCAAACATTTTGAAAATGAATTGGTTAGTCTAATACTAAATTATTTTAGTGAAAATAAATTGATATACAAGTGTAAATTTGACAAAATTAACTGTTGGATTTTTAGTCAATTATTTTGGTATGCTCAACTCAAACCATCAAGTAGACTACATTAAATTAAGAGAAATTATATAGTTAATAAAGTTAATTATTGATGTGATATTTACTAAGCCTTTGCATTATTTTTCAGAGTGCATGTGCAGGTACGGTAGTGCTGATCGATATAAGTAGATATTATTTTGTTTTAGTTTTCTTCCATACAATGTAAGTTGCTGGTGATTCAAACAATTTTATTTTATTTTTTCAGCATTGCTGTTTTTATCATATTTACAGTTCCTGTGATTGTGCAGATTTCGAGTTCCTGAAACAGACTAATGTTGTCTAGTTGAAAATCACTATTTTATCATTGGTTATTTAGAAGTCCACTGCTGTGGATCTACTG
The DNA here is from genome assembly GCF_963993115.1 of Abramis brama. NCBI lineage: Eukaryota > Metazoa > Chordata > Actinopteri > Cypriniformes > Leuciscidae > Abramis > Abramis brama. Next base: position 37,241,799 of record NC_139968.1, read on the forward strand.
AAGCTGTGATCCGATTGGTCGTCTCTGCTGTGGTGGGCGTGGCTACTGTCATTCTTCTGGTTTATGACATCAGATCCACAAGAGGAGGAGACTAATGGAAGATCATCAGAACAGCTTATGATAGTTTTTTATGAATGAGAACTCAGTGTCAGAGATGTGTTTTTAAATAACCACAACAACGTTTGTACATTGCTAGAGTTATCTGTACTGTTGATCTATTAGAACCTGTAGAAATGACAATGACAATCATATATGTATTGTACCTGAAAGTATTGTTTGTGTTAGTCCCTTTCAAAACTTGCCCCTTTTGTTTTAACATCTGATATTACAAAAGTGTTTTTTTTTTTTTTTTTTATCAAATGCATCTAGTTAACTGAACAACTACCAGATATATCACCTGACCCACAATGCACTTTTTTGAAGAAGAAGTTGGAAATTATGACTTTCGGAGTTGAAATGACCATAGATATAACCATCAGTGGGTAAACTGCACAGTTCTCAGAACTACATGGAGTAAACAAAAACAAAGTAAGTGTATTTATGCATCTGCTGCCTTTTGATGGTGAGAAATGCAGACTAAACAAAAACAAAGCAAGTGGATGTAAACTCTTGCATGCAAGCCTGCTGGTCATTTGATGGTGAGAAGAGCAGCAAGCAACATGAGAAAGGGCTTGACTTGTAGTGAAGTTTCAGAGATGATTATGCAGCCTGACCCCTCCAGCGAGCTGCAGGATGTATCGTCCTCTCCCTCTGACACCACAGACTCAGGAGAGTCAGATCCTGATTTGGATGTGGCACCCTCATCATCCTCTCTAGCTTCCCCTGAAGGCGAGGAGGATTCGGAGGATCCTGGATCTGGGTGGATTGGGAGAAACGGCGAAGTGTGGTTTTCCACCAACGCGGAGACAACTCCCTTTCTTCAGCCTGTCAGAGGCGTGACTCCAGGGCCGACGCACTATGCCATCACAAGGCATAGTCATACATGTTTGTATGACTGTACAAACATGTATGTGTTGACGCAAGTCATGCTGACAATGAGGTCAATCATCTCCTCTGTAAAAAACAGATTGAACACGGAATCCATGTTCTGGACCCTTGTGATGGCATAGCGGGTTGGCCCTGGAGTCCCGCCTCTGGCAGGCTGAAGAAAGAGAGTTGTCTCCGCGTTAGTGGAAAACCACACTTCGCTGTTTCTCCCAATCCACCCAGATCCAGGATCCTCCGAATCCTCCTCGCCTTCAGCAGATACATAAATACACTTACTTTGTTTTTGTTTACTCCATGTAGTTCTGAGAGCTGAGGTGCATATTTTGATTTTCTCAGACGCATCAAGGTGAGTTCACACACACACACACACACACACACACACACACACACACACACACACACACACACACACACACACACACACAAACACACACACACACACACACACACACACACACACACACTTTATTATGCTATTATACTCCATATAAAACTCCATATAACTCCATGTAAAAGCCAGAAACTAAGCTTTTTTTTTTGCACAGGCCTATCTAAAGGGTTAATAGTGCCACCTGGTTATCAACAGTAAAAATTACAAATTTTACCTCTTCCCAACAGGGAAAACCACCAACAATCAAAAACGCATGCTTATATGGTGTCATGGCTTTGCAAACAAAAAATGTGGTTATAATGGAAGTCAATGGGGAAAAAACAGCCACGAACAGTAAATGAGGGAGAAAAAGTTCAAATCTGATGCTGCACAAAAACTAACAATGCATCAAAACCAATGTTGATTCTAATCTTTGATAAAAGGTAAAAAAAAAATCCAGTCCACAATCACATTTTATATTGAAAATTAGTAATTTTGTGTTGTTGTTTTTTTCCCAAATCAGTGACATCATTTACGAATTTGGCAATTAAAGAGTTAAAATCCTGAATTTTTTTTAAACATTTAGTATTTTTGAGCAGGACTGAGGTTGATTAATAGATTTATGCAAAAAAATTTGAAAAAAATATTTATCTGATACATTTTTACAGCAGTTTAAAGTAGTGGCTGTTTTCAGCCACAAACATAACGAAAGGTTGTAAATTGAAACAATGCACAAGGGTTAAAATGACTCAGACATTGAAAAAAACAGGATATGTTCTTTATAAAACAAAGGTGTGATATCTAGAATAGTTCTTAGACATAACGTTTTTTTAAATGACTGCACAGCTTATCTTCAGGTTCACAGCATGTGGATAAAGTCATGATGCATATGCAAAACAGCATTGTTACGCTAGGGGTCAGCAGGAAAAGGAAGAAAAAGTCTCACTACCAGAGAGATGCAAAAAAAAGTATTATTTTTAAAAGGGTTTAGCGTCAGGGGCAGACAAGGCCAAAATAAAACAATCTTTTTTTCCCCTCTACAATTCCTAACACACACACACACACACAAAAAAAACCCTAAACCAAAACCAATGTGAAAAAATATTATTATTAAAGATATTCAAAATAAAATGGTGTCAAACCCCCTACCTCCCTTAATTTGACAAAAATACAAGAAGATTTACAGAAGATATATACAAGTTCGTAGCAAACAAAAGCCAAATCAGAATCCAAAATTGTAGTCAATCAGGCGTGGGTCTTGTTAACAAGAATAATCATAGGTCCAAAATCACAATCACACTCACAATCTCTCTGGTACAACACTCTAAGCTAGACAAAACAACGACTCAAAGTAATAGCAAAACAGTCTACAATCAATCACACAATAATGGCAGAGGTTGAGTGTTTCGGTGGCCTTACATCTGGATCAGCAACAAATTATCTCAAGAATCCGCCCACATGTAACACAAACATGCACGTACACAGAGACAATATACACAAGACAGAATGGAATAAATGAACAAATGACTCAGGCTCATATCAGTATGATTTTCTATATTTTACAGTGTGATTTGAGACCACCTTAGTCAAAGCAGTTAACTGTTAAATGAATGGCAGAAGTTAAACTTCGTGTGGGCAGAAATGGAAAAAACACCCTTCAACCGCGTGCTATTGAAACATCAAGATATATGTGCATGAATACACCACAAACCTCCGACACAAGCTCAAGCAGAAGATGTTTGTCCATTAAACATATCAAACCAATCTCTAAACTAATGCAATTTTACAAAGTCCCATTAATTTGACCTAGTCCTGCTTATTATAATTTATTGATTATGAGAAAGCTAAGTGTTTGCTTGTTGTTGTGTTTAGACTTTTTCTAATAGAAAACAAAATAGTTTTGAGGCTTTAAGAGTCAAACATGAAAATGCTCCAATGTACCACTAGATTTAGATAGTTTGCTAGAAGTCACTGAATTATAAATCAAAGTCTTTAGGAGAGCGCTTCATTCGTCCATCTCTCAACGTCACACTTCAAAGCCCTCAGAGTCATCCTTCTGTATCTCTGCTGGGATTTTATGAAATTTCTTTCTTTCAGAATTAGCCAGAGGTGTAAAGAGTACCTGAAATACTTGAGTAAAAGTACAGATACCTTACAGTGAAAATGACTCCATTACAAGTTACACTTGAGTAAAAGTCTTAGAGTAGGCTATCTGATTTTAACAGTACTCATTTACTCATACTGAAAGTAGGCTCAAAGATGAACTAGTCCTCAACACCAAAGAGACATGTCAATGAAAAACAACAAACAGTTGATTTGTGAGGAAAGCGATCACATTTATTTTCTAAAATCAAAATAAATCTGAACACCTCACTATTGCAATAAATCAAGGCTGCTTAAACATCTACAAATACTCAAGTCTCAGTTAAGCTCAGGTGCTCAAAAAGAGCATAAGTAAAAGTCTCTTCAATATAATGGATAAATAAAATGATGCTAAGTAAAAAAAAAGTCAAAGCTTCCTTGCACTGGACGTCCTGGCTTCAGCCTCATCTCATATATGAAACACGTGCGATTCAGCATATAATGCACTTGCATTCATGTAAAGCAGCCATGTTGACAAGTTTGTGCGAGTAAGGGCAAAACGCACAAGTTATAGTACCTTCAATGCCCTGTAGATGGCGATATCACTTCTTTATCGCAGCAATAAACTGCTGTGCTGCAGAATAAGTTAGGTGCCATGCAAAATGTAATGAGATACTGCATTACTTATGACAAATGTGAAGTACATATACTTGTTCATAAAGGTACTCAAGTAGAAAGTAAAAGTTGCTAATATCTTTGATACTCAGTAAAACTACAAAGTAACCAAAAATATACTTGAGGACAGTAACTAATACTCCAATACTTTACACCACTGGAATTTGTGTCTCTTGCTACATGTAATGATTCTGAATCCCAAAACTCAACCACAGACTAAAGGTTCGTAGAGCAAGCTGGATCTGGTTTTCAGAAAAAGGTTTTTGATCATCTACTCATGGCGACAGAAATGTACACCACATCATCCTCTTCCACATGATCTTCCGCTTTTATTTTCTGTATAAAAAAACAACGACAAAAAATAACTTTTTATCTCACTTTTTCGGTACTGTATCTCACATTTTCTGACTTTTCTTCTAAGAATTGCCCGCTTGTTTGTTTGTTTGTTTGTTTGTTTTTGTTCACTGCGGAGTAAAAAAATATTTAAAATGCAATTTTTCTCAATTCTGCGAAAAATGTCTTAATTGCAAGATAATCTTGCAATTGTGAGAAAAAAAAGGAAAAGAAAACACGTGTAACAGTATAATGGATCTGTGCGTCAGGTCTTAAAGTGACAGCAGCCTAATATACCTGATGCCAAGTATACCTGACTCACCACTGAAACGATACACAGACACACAACATAAATTAGGAATAAATGATCTTACCGATTTATGTGCTTTTCTTTTGTAGAATGTTGGCTCAGCGTAAGTGATCTCTTCTGCATAACAGTAATAATGGATTCATTAGAACAACAAAACTATATCTTTGCTAGCTGAGTTTACAACTTAGGGCAGTGAAGTTGATTTATTATTGAATTAATGCAGATTTATAATTTTGTTTTCATTTAGATTGAGAAATGTGCGACATTCAGTGATATTATTCAGACATGGACATGTATTTTTACATGAGTGTAATAACTGCCAAATTTAATAACATTACATTTATACACTATATTACAATACATTTATAACACTATATTAATTTGGTTTCTTTCCATAAAAAGGAACTAGAGGGCATTATCTAGAAAATTTATGAGAATAACTGTGACTAAATGATAATTAGATTTTGTTTATAATATTTAGACTGTACATTTAAAGTATTATTTATTATAATACTTGTTTAAAATGATAGGTTACACTTGCCTTCTTGATCAGTTTTCCTACATTTCCTGCAGATGCAGAATATCACGACTATAACAACAATCATCAGAGATCCAGCAGAGATCAACACTATCAGAGACACTGGAGAGTGTGAAGAAGACTGTGTGTCCGGTGCTGTAAAAGAAAGAAGTGAATACATCAGTCTGATCTACTACACAAGACAGAGATCAGGTCAGTAAACACACACATATATCATCAGTGCTGTGGTACCTGCACATGTGTGACAGAGTGTGTTGATGTCCAGATGTGTGGTCTGGTTGCTGATGGGATTGTTCAGCACACAGCTGTAGGTGTTTTTATCCTGATATTCCACCTCCAGAGGTAGAGAGAGACTGATGCTGAGATCACACACACTGATGCTGGACAATACACTGATTCCTGCGTACCAGGAGAGAGTCGCATCACACACATTCAACACTGATGAACACACCAATGAACATAATGATGATGATGATGATGAAGAAGAACAATCTCTGGTAATGTTAGGAGTGACAAGAGGAGCTGGAAAACATGAGAGAATAAACAGAAATAGGTAAATCTAATCAACAATCTCATTTTCATTTCATTGTGTTGAGTGAGTGTTTATAACGTCTGTCATCTCAAACTACAAAATTTGTAAACTTTACAGTATGTAAACAATAAAATAAGAATATGTAAAGGACAAATGATTTCTACTCACCATAGACAGAAACACTGAATGTTTTTGATGTCAGTTTTGCTCTAGTAATCTCTAGTTGATAATCTCCAGTATGTTCAGTTGTGGTGTTTGTGATGGTCAGAGATCCAGTTTGATCGTCCAGCTTCAGTCTGTCTCTGAATCTCCCATCAGGAACATCATCATATGTGGAGAAGATTAAATCAGCTCTACTGATTTGAGCTATCATAGAATTTTCAGCCCCATATTTCCACAGTATGTAGTCGTCTTCATGTATTTCAGTAACATCAGTGTTTAGAGTAACAGAATCTCCCTCCATCACTGACACTGAATCACCAAACACACCTGGAGAACAAACATAAAATCAGATGAATCACAGATTAAGGTTCATGTTGTTAATAAGGCCTGAATTTAGCTGTAATTTGTAACCTTTAAATGTAAGTTGTAGAACAGCATCAGACACACATAAGTAAATTAAAGATGATTTAATGAACAAACAGATATTAGTGAACCAATAACTTAATATTTATTTAAATAGATATTTATAAATATTTATTAATCTATTTAAATATCTATTTTATCAGATTTTTGGTTAAATATTTATTTAACCAAAAAAATACCTGACATTTGAAAGCAACCGAAGATTACAAAGCCTCCAATAGTTTTAGTTTACATTCTTAAGAAATCTCCATTACTTTTCTGATTTTTAATGTGAAGTGTTAATAGTCATGGAAAATTATTACTATTACAAGACTTTTCAAAATTCCCTGATTTCTACCCAAACAGAGATCACGAACCGAGAGCTGAATCCAAAGTAGATCTCACATTAATGTCTCATGAAAGCAGTGTAATTTGAACAGTTTCAGAAGCTTATTGCTCTTGAACTGAAAAATGAAGCCGTAAAATGTTTTTATAACTTACCATTCAGACGCCAACCACACAAACAGAACAAAACAAACACGGGAAACATTTGTCTGTGTCTGAACTGTGTACCAAAAACACTCTGACACTCTGTTAATCTGATGTGTGAATCTGAATCGTCCCCTGACAGACTTAACCCCTCCTATAGTTCACACACACACTCTCTGATCACATGATGTGTATAGTTATATGATATATAAAGTATGGTTATGGTCATAACTGTTTGATGACTTTAACTTAATGGCAGAAAACATACATTCCTAATTCTTTATCATTTAACACTGATATTTTTTTAAATGGCCTGTATTTAACATGTATCGAAAGAAGAAGAATATGGAGTGGATCTCCCTGAATTTAATCACAACAGAATTTATTATAGTTATAATAACTCGATTGTCAATTGTTGTGTTTGGCAAAACAAAAAAGTTGAAAACCACACATTATCAGTTTTACATGACTATATATAGCTATAGCTATTCAGCAGTCAAACTGAAACCTGCTGTGGTTTGATTTCTTTAGAAATGTGTTTTGAAGTTTAAGACAAATGTGTGCATGTAACTTAGGCGGAGAGCTTCTTCCTGTCCTATAGTAGTTATTAACCTCACAGTCTGACTTCCTCTCCAGATAGAACTGATGTACAATTAAATAAAATACTGAAGCCAAACTTATGTTTGCAGAAGTCAAACAGGATTCTTACCCATAATGCATTATTGATAACATAAACAGATTGATAGCTGATCATCTTACAGTTCATGGAACCTTCAACAATCTGTAAGATCTCACTCGTACAGCATGTTTAAAATATTTTTAAATAGTTAGGTAAAACGTATTTCATTTTCCAGTTGCCTATAGCTAAGCCAAAAAATTGTTGCTTATTATTATTTTTTAATTTTTTTATTTTTTTTTTGCTTATAATTTTGAGTGACAGATGTCATATTTATTTTTCACTGTGACTATGTTCTATTGGGTTGACAGTGAAATGTGTAAGAAGAATTGTGTATCTTGATAAAACAAATGAAAATAACAAATTCAATTCTTGTGTTGCCAACATTTTATATATTTGTAATTAAAAATCTCTCTCCCTTTTTAGGGGAAAATCTGTAGCGGCAGATCTGTAGGCCAGCCTACTCACTGACTCACATCAGTACCAAAGTTTACTTTCACTTAGGCGTTAATGCGGAAGAACCAGACATTTTTATTTCACAAAATCTGCATTTAATTTTCGGACAAAAGGTGGTGAAAATGAAGCTTCTCTTTATTTTGCTGTCAGTACCTGTGTTTTTTCTTGACCAAGGTAAGACATTTATTTGTTACAATCTCTTTTACCGCCGATAAAACGAACAAAGAACGCGACGCAGTTTCATTTTGTGTCAGCTATAATTGCTTTACATTAGATAGAAAAGTATTTTATTAGGCTGTTTTCATTTCTCTGGTGTGTGTTTTGTGCTTGTGTATAGTAAAACATTTATTAGTCACAATCACTCTTTCGAACGACGAATTTGACCTAGTTTCATTTTGTGTCAGATGACTGAGATCACTTTATATTCGAAAGAGATTAATTATTTATTATTTTTTGTTGTTTTAATTCGAGGATACATTTAGGTGAAATGTGTTTGTGATGTATGTGGTCATATTATATTATAGCTTCTGTCAAATGCATACACATTGTAATGACGAAGTGGAGGCAGTCGGATCCATCTGCAGAACTTTATTGAAGCAGGTAACGAAACAAGGGAGCACTAAGCATAAAACACCAAGGAAACACGTAGCAACATGCAGCGTGGCAAAACAACACTTCACAAAGGAACAAAGAACAAGGCAGTCCAGATATAGGGTGGATAATGATTAACAGGTGGATGTGATGATGCTGAGTGGCAAACCCAAACAGGGCTGGGAACTAATGATAATGATAGCAGGGGGGAAGGATGGGAATTGCAGTTCTAGAATTCAGGTGACAAGGAGCGAACGAGACCGGAGAGAGGTGAAGGCGTGCGCTCAGTGACAGGCGCGCGCTCCGTGACACACATTAGCCTATTTGGGTCTAAATGTAGTTAAAATGAGCAATACATATATTTTCTGATGTATTCTTATATGTAGGGCACAAAAGGGGTAAAAGCACCTTAAAGAAAATGTTTGCAGGAAAAAAAAATGTTTTATTGAACATTGATGGAGCAACACATTTTGTGGGAAAATATATAATAAAAGTGGTTTTGTTTTGTTTTAAAAATCTTATAAATGTGTGGGGTTGTGAGGGTAGGAGAAAATCCCATTCAGATACATGTCTATTGTAATATTTTCCACAACCATTCTCCTTTATAATTTTGACTTTTGTCGAGTACCATAACTATTTTCTTGTGATACGTGGATTCTCAGACTGCTGAAGAGTTATTAATTAACTAAAAGTTATTTCAGTTTGAAAGACTACGTTTATTGGTTTGAAAAGGTTGTCTAGTTTAAATATAAAATGGTTTGAAATTTGAAGGTCAGGATATACAGATACAGTAGGCGGTTGCTAGGGTGTTGCTATGCAGTTGCTTGGGTAGTCTGGGTGGTTGCTAGTCTGTTGCTAAATGGTTACATGGGTGCTCTGGGTGACCTTCCATTATGTCCACATACAGTAGTCTTCTGTTTATGATAGACCTGCTCTTACAAGCTCAATTTAGAATCGGTTGATGTGTTTAGATAGGTCTTGGTGCCCTGGATATTAATATGTTGTAATTCATTAACATTATTTTAAACAGTATAGATGATTACTGCAACTGTCTCTCAAATTCACTGAGACAAATGTGTACATCAGGCCATAAATCCACAAGGTCATGCTTTTATGTTGCCACCCCCTGTCATAAATAATTTTGTAGATCCACCCTTAGTAATTTTATTTATTACTACATAAACCTATAACATTTAAAAATCATTAAATATTAGATCAAATTAGCATTGCTGGTCTCAATGTACAAAGTGAAATGCAGATGTTTAGGAAAGTGCTGCGGTGAGTTTTTGTGCAATCTGGTGAATTTCTCGGATATATGAATGCCCAAATGTATAGGGAAGGGAGGTAAAATATGGATCAGGATGTCAGTTAAATGATGTTAATTAAGCTGTTTAAAATTATCGATGAGACTCCTGTATGTTTGTCTGATGAGTGAATATGTAAATCCATTATGCATTGTTTGCATGTGTCATGCATTACATTTTTAATCCAGGCTCTGTTTTTACCCACAATTTTTATGATATGTTTTCTGTTTTATATAAATTCACACCACTTTTTTTGCTATTGTATATTTTTTCCACATTATCACAAATTAATTTCTTCTTCAGGTGTGTCTGGTGTTGGTTCAGATGAAGTGTCAGTGATGGAGGGAGATTCAGTCACTCTAAACACTGGTGTTGTAAAAACCCAACAAGACAGAATTAGATGGTATTTTAATGACACTCGCATTGCTCAAATCAATGGAGATCTCAGTAAAACTTGTACAGATGTTCAGTGTAATGAAGATACTGAGAGATTCAGAGACAGACTGAAGCTGGATCATCAGACTGGATCTCTGACCATCACAAACATTCAAAACACAGACTCTGGAGTTTATCAACTAAAGATCTTCAGCATCAGCAGCATCAGTGAAAAGATCTTCAGTGTTTCTGTTACTGGTAAGTCATGTAACAAATGTTTAAATGCAGATTATATGTTTAAGTCACATTTTTTGAAACAGTGACAATTAGAGCTGCTTTTTTTTTGTTTGTTTAAGTTTCTTAGATTATAGCACCAATTATCTTTGGAAATAGATACATTTTGTCAATAAATTAGTCATTGTAGGCCAAAAAAAAAAAAAAAAAGTCCAGAAAAACACTTTCACTGAACAGTCCCTAGTGTCACCTTTATTTATATAGCGCTTTTTACAATACTGATTGTTTCAAAGCAGCTTTACAGTGATAACAGGAAAAGAACGCAACAAAGTTTGTTTTCGGCTGTACAGCAGATCTAGAAGAAAATAGTGGCATAGTCCAGCTTAAGTTCATTTCATTTTTGTTGTAAAAAAGTTATTAATTTTACGTCACAGGGTTGGTTGGCTTTAATAAACCTGGCTGAATGTAGGAATATCCCGACATCAAACTGTCTACACCACAGTGTTTTGACCGTGGTGTTTTGATATATTACTCATATATATTCACTGTGAAGCGCTGTCAAGAGCATGCCAATCCAACAGGTGTTGATAAAACCCTAACCGTAAAGCCTCGTTGGCCAATCAAGCCTGAAAAAAAGGTTATAACCGGTTCTGGTAGGCTAACAACATGTTGTCATAAGCAGTGAGCTGTGTAGTATTGCAATCTGATGCCTCTGTTCCACAATATAATGGGAGAACTGTGCATGTAACTGTATATGTATGGTATAAGCCCTGTTTGCACAGCTATTAGCAGCAATATTTTGGCTATGTCTGCCAATGCACAGACTCGCCTCATTTAAACAAAGGAGATAGTGGTGCACAGTCTGGTGTCAAACAAACAGTGTGCACTCCGACGTCACAAGCCAAAATCTCCGGTTTCACCGTCTACGTGACAACACAACTGTAGTTTCTAAGAATCTTCACCCTGGCAGGAGTTTTCGAAAAAAATTGATTTCAGTGACCGGATACTGCATTTGCTTGTGGGCGAACGGCCAAACTGCATAGAAAAAGCTGTGGTTTTGAAAATACCCGTGGACAGGACCTAAGACTGGTAAACCATGAGCAGAACAACCAGTATGTCTGAGAACAGACAATGGACTGAAAGAAACACAGGGCTGAAATATCCAAACAAACTAATTAACAAAACGATCACCAGGTATCCAACATAATCAATCAAAAGAAAAACCATGGAAACAAACAACCACATGAAACTGAACCAAAACCCATGCACCCCAAAACAAACACAAGAACAGATGGCCCATGACACCTAGGTGATATATGCCAAATTTTGTGTAAATTTGACAAATTGCCTGGGACAGGTTCAAAAAAATAACTCATCGAATTTGGTAGAATAGTGTTTTGTTGAAATTCCTCTGGTCATGTGTTGGATCTGAAGCATTCTAGTGCATAAATGCATTTTTTATAGCCTGTACCATTCTAGAGTTGCTTTACAGACTGAAGGTCAAAAAAGAATGTGCAGTTTGCGCAAATATTTTCAAGTTTTTTTTTCTCGTTGTGGTGTTTCTTTCCCCTTCAATTATCTGTTGGTTTGTGTTTCAGGTGTTTCTGCTGCTGAACAAGATCAAATGAAGAAAAAATCTGTGAAGCGGGGAGAACCTGTCACTTTAGATCCTGGTGTAATAAACAACCCAAATGATGTGATGACATGGTATTTTAATGACACTTCCATCGCTAAAATCAGTGGAGATCCCAATAAGACTTGCACAGATTTTCATTGTCATGAGAGATTCAGAGACAGACTGAAGCTGGATCATCAGACTGGATCTCTGACCATCACAGACACCAGAACAACAGACTCTGGACTCTATAAACTACAGATCAGCAGAAGCAGCCTCCGTCGCCGTCGTCGCAGCGTCAGCAGTGTAAAGAGCTTTGACGTTATTGTCATTGGTAAGTGTAATTTAGTCATTCAGGCAATTGTCCATCTGGCAGTGAAAACACCCTCACTGTAGAATTTAAAGAAACATGATATTGGTACTTTTTAATGTAACAATATCATGTTTCTTTATATTCCACAGTGAGGGTGTGTATATACTATCTTGATGACTTGGAACTGTAGCAGCCCAAGCTAACAGGGAAAATAACTTTAGCTAATGTTCTGGCAAGGTTCTCTCAAAGTTACGAACAAACTTACTTCCAGTTATGTTAATAGAATGTTTGATCAATGTTGTCTGGTCCTCAATAATGTTCTCAAAAGGTTTTCACAAAAACGTATTTATACATTGTTTGTTGAAGGTTTTTAAAATGTCCTCATGTTGGGAGAAAACATTCTTAGAACATCCTTTAAACATTAGAATAACAATAACTTCAAATGAATACGGTTGTGTGGCTGTTTTAAAAGATCATCCTTGGAACGTGGGAAAGTTTAGTCTGTACCATAGTTATTCTTCCTAACTTTTCTCTAAAATGTATGTAAAGGTTATGCAAGTGTTATAAACACTTTCAAAACAATCTTCATGAAATCACCACGTATTGTCATTAGTATTGAATGAATGTTCTCATAATGCTGGCAGAAAACATTCTGTGAACATCATTCCTCAAACGTCCTTTAAATATTAAGGACCACTAACATTCTGGCTTAAACAATGCAGAATCCCTGGTGATTCATTAACACCATTCAGTGTTCACATGTTTCCACACTACAGAGAGTTAAAATAACACTGTAGCAGGAACAAACATTTGACAGTACCAGGAAACAGTGTTTCCTGTAGTTGGGCTGATGGTGACTTCAAATGAAATATTTTCAAAAAATTATCAACATCTAAACCTCTAATTCTCAATAAGAGCCACTGTAGATGTAGAAATAAAGTCAGTCTGGTTAGTAATAAGTAAAGTTGGTAATTGTGTTTGTGGAGTTGTTTAATCATCTTCTGCTGAGATCTTCAGAGATTTAATGTCTTTTATCTTCAGTTGATTTCATCTAAGGATGTAGCTTGTAGTTCTTGTGTGCAGGTGTTTGAATGTTTAAAAGAGTGTTTTCAGGAACATCATACTAACCTTTAAATGATGTTCTATTAATATTAAGGAAACTGGAGTTTTATGTTCTTGGAATGTTACCAATCAACATTCTATGTTGAGTTGTTAATAACAATCAAGTTGAAAGAACATTTCAGGAACATCATAGTAACCTTAAACGTTCCACTAAAGTTTCGAGAAAACTGAACGTTTTTACGTTTCCATAACCAAAACGTAGAACAAAAATGTGTTAGCTGGGATGGTACTTCTGCATGAAATAGTTTTCCACTTTAAACTGAATGAGATTCACATACTGGGGATATTTGGGGATATTTAATTTAATTAATCAATCAACGATACTATTGATCAGCATTACCAAACGTAGACGTTCCACTAGAAACAAACATTGATGTATTGTTCTAATTTATTACTGTGAAGCTGCTTTGATACAACCTGTGTTGTGAAAAGCGCTATATAAATAAACTTGACTTGACTTGACTTGACATACTCTCTCAGACCTTCTGATATCTCATTGTGTTTGTTCTAGATCAATCTGACAGATTCACTGACTGTCTGTCTTTTGCTGATCTAGGTTCAGGTCCTTCTTCAGCTGTTGTAGCAGGAATATCTGTTGCTGTTCTTCTGGTGTTTGTAGCTACAGTTGCTGGTGTGATTTACTATCGCCACTGCAGGAGCTCCAGAAATGGCAAGTATCACTTACAGATACTGTAGTGAGAGGAAAACATCATCTTTATTGTGCAAAATTAGTATTTAATTATGTGTGTGATTCATTTTCAGGTCTTTCAGATTATGACGACCCAACAGTACACCCACTGAATCAGGGCCCTGTACCATGAAGGTAGCTGAACAAACTCGGGGTTACAGGATTAGTTTTGAGTTGACAAAACCAAACCGATGCAATCAGGCTTTATTGGTACCATGATGCAGCTCATCAACTTTCTTTGTCAACTCAGGCTTTGATCCTTAAGCTATGATTACTCCACGCGCGCGTGCACATAAAAGAGTGACGTCGACACTGAACAACCAATCGCGGGTAGAGCGAGAGCGATATATTTTTCCGCGGAGGAGCAAGAGATAATCATTCAGAATTTACGATGAATTTAAATATGTATTTCAAGCTCGAAACAATACGGTCTCTGCTGCCAAAGCAAGAGAAGACTGTTGGAGAAAGATTGCTGATGTTTAATGTGTAAGTTAAACAAATACGTTCTATATTTATGTAAAATTATGTATGTATATATGTATGTGTAGCCTATATGTGTAATATAGCCTATAGCCAATTTTTATAATATATAAAAAATGTGCATGTATGTACTAAGAAAGATTAATATTCATTGATTTTTAGATGCAACCCCAACTCCAAATGTTCTTGGCAGCAGATAAAGACAAAATATAAAAATATAATTAAAAGTGGTGAGTATTTACCACAACCTTTTATTACTTTTGTGAACATTTTATCACAAACACTTATTTGCAGCAAACAGAAAGAGCTAAATTCAGAAAACATGAAATACACTGGCGGAGGAGTTGGCTCTGAGTAGGCAATAAGGGATGGCCGATTATGGATGGGATTACAGGTGCTGTACAATCTGACCCTGGTGCTGGCTCCTCTAAGCAAGTAACACTGGGTACGTGTGCAATACATTACTACTTTTAAGTTTTAAATATGGCTGACTGTATGTTCTGCAGTAGAGGGAAATACAGTGCCCCTGTTGAAGCCAGCACACATACACACAGTCTCCCACACAGAGGTCAGTATGCAGCAGACAGAACACCAAACATAACCTGCTTTACAACAGTTATGCTTTACATTGGCCTATTTTTATTTATTAGGGTGGAGGAAATGAAGACACTCTGTCTGTGTGTTCTGAGACAGTTGCTGATGTGAATGCACTGGTCTTTTTATTATGGCAAACATTTGAATGTGTGGCATAAAAAAGGGACTGGCCCTTACACATCTCTTTTATTGTAGGATTTTTCACAACCTTCCCCAGAAACTGAGGCCTCTACCTCAATGGGCTTCAGAAGAAATGTGAACAAGGTAAGGATTTAAAACCCTTGACATAAATTACAGTCAGTCCTGTGTTTGTAGGAAGTCAAGGAACTTTTTGTGATTTGATGAGCCTCCAGAAAACTTGTAATGATTATGTTTGTGGTGGAATTATGTTTCAGGTGGAAACAGACTCAGTCAGGGCCCTGTACAAAAGGAGTCTTGAACTAGACTGCACACTAAAGGAGACTTGAACTAGACTGTTCACTAAAGGAGCTGACTGTGAGCTGAGGAGGCTCCAAAAAAAAAAAAAAAAATGGAGATCAAACAGCTGGATAAAACTGATCTCAGTATGTGAACTTATTTAACCCAGTTACACTTTAGTATGAATATTTATTATTGCACATTTCTCTTGCTCTCTTTCTCCCTCCCATCCCACAAAACCAATAAAACAGTTTGAGACCTATCTGCAGTTTCAATGTGCTTTTATTAAGTGTAATATTGTATGGTGATTGCATCTACATCTGCACCAGCTGGGTGGTCAAGTGTGATCGGGTCAGTTTCATCGGGGAGAAGCTGGTTTTGTGGTGTTTCTCGCGCCTTTCTACTGGTGGCTATATTGTGCAGAATGGCACATGCAGCCACTATCTGTGATGCCCACTCTGGTGACTCTTAAGCGCCGAACACAGTTAAAATGTGCCTTTAGGATGCCAAAGGTCATTTCTATCTTCACTCTGGTTTTACTGAGGGCCACATTGAAGCAGTGCTGTGACCCTGTCTGAGGGTCATGATAGGGGGTTATTGTGTAGGTTTTTATATCTCAGTTCAAATTAACAGTGTTTTGTACTGTACCAAATTTAACTTGCTTTCCTCAAAGTGCTGACACAACACAGACTCATGGAAAGTTTGTGAGTCAAGCACTGAGCCAGGCCATTTGGCATCCAAACTTGTGATCATACGTTCATGACCACAAGTCATCTGCAGATGAAATGTTTAGTAGATCATTGTTATATCTGTTAATGTTACTATTAATTTAAAGATTCATCTCACAGAAAATAATCATCTCACATATTCACATCATCTCTACCTGAACATTAAGGCTGTGATAGGTCTTCCTATTAACATAATCTGCATCATGTTCCCCTAGAGCAGTGGAGATTGGAGCAATAGACATGTTGCAATGACTCTAGGGAATCCTATCATAAGATTAACAGAATAATAATAAAAAAGATTTAAAATAATTCTTAAAATGTATTATATTGGATGGTACATTTGTGAAATTTGCTTTTTGAAAAAAATGTGTTCATGTGATGTCACCCTATCAATATATCTTACCGGCAATTTTATAAAAGCCCTCTTTTATGGACATGGTCGATAAATGTCCGGGGAACACTATTAATGAAACTATTCATGTACTCCTGCAGAGCGAGGACCACCTTGCGAATGGTTTGACAAACCGTGTTTTCCCCTAGCTTCTGTGCGTCATCGTGCAAGAATGTACCACTTGCAAAAAAACGCAACGCAATACCATTTGCGGTACAGTAAGTGCATGAATTCGACGTGTTAAATTCTTTATGTGCGGCTCAAGAAGTTCGCAAAGATAAGACATTCCTTCCACGGAAAATCTGTATCTTTCATACAAGTAACTATCAGGAAAGGCAAGGGGATTTTGTCTGGCTAAAAACTCTTTTTCTACGAAGTGCTCGTCAAACAATTTGCGCTGAGATGTCCACCGGATTTGGAAGACAAGGTGAAGTCATTGCAACAGACACTGGGAATAAGTTACGTCACCTATATGTTTCTTTGCTCTCAGCTGATTGGTCAAACTTCAGTCTGAGATCTTGAATCCAGAACATAACCTGCACCGGAGCAGGTTAGCCGTGCAGCGTAAGATACCATGGCGACGAACACCGATTAAAGCCAAGCTACTTTCATAGTACCTGAAACCCAGGGTTGGCGGAAACTAAGCTGAAACATAGCTGGCTAGCCACCTAAACCGGCTTCATGGTATAGGCCCCAGGATAATAGTTAATCCATTGTTACCAAACAATACCATGATAAAGCACTTTTAAAAGCAGATTTAAATGACCTGCTACTGGATGTCTACAATGGCTATAAAAGTGTACACACCCCTGTTACAATTGCAGACTATTGAGATGTAACAAAATTGAATCCAAGTAAAATCATGTCAGACCTTTTTCCTCGTTTTAAACCAACAAAATTCATGTAACAAACAAATATAAATAAAAGACACAGTAACCTGGTTGCAGAAGTGTGCACACCCTTTAACTTAACTTGGTTGAAACACCATTTGCTTTTAATTCAGCAGCCAGTCTTTTTGAAAATGTCCATCAACTTAGCACATCTTGATTTGAAAATGTTTACCACTCTTCCTTGCAAAAGAGCTTTAGATTGATCATATTGCAGGAGATCTCCAGCCCTCTTCAAAACATTCTTTAAGTTTTTTGAAGTCTTGCTTCAGAATGGGCCTTTCCAAATCAGTCTTCTTCCTAATCTGAAACCATATTTTTAATGACTTATTCATCATGAGGTTTTTAATGGAGGCCTACAGGTTTTGTGCCAAATGTTCTGATATTATGAACTATCCGCGTGGTTGGTAATTATGTTCAGTCAGACCATAAAGCATTTAGTCAAAATTTGGGTGGGCTTAGATTTTTGGTTTAGAATGTTGTTTTCACATGCAGCAAATGACCATTACTTTCCAGACATTCATGCAGCTCTTTTAATGTTACTGTAAGTCTCTTGGCAGCGTCCTTGATACATTTTGTCATTGTTACCCTACCTAGACAGCAACATAATGTCTTCCCAGATCCAGGCCACATGTACTGTCTGGTACTGTTCGTGTGGATTCAACGCGTACCAGATGTGGGCCGGATCTGGGCCGACGTTGCTGTTTGGGTATTGCCTCCACCAGTTGATGACTTCCTTCATGTTATTCCATGGCACATATAATGGTTTGTAAACTTGTGCACCCTTCTCCTGAATGTTATCTCTTCATAACGAGATCACAACAAATCATTTTTAAGCTTGTTGCAGGCCATGGCTAAGAAAATACTACAGAAATGGCTTATTTTAAATCATGGATAATTAGCATCACTTAAATGATAATCGGAGGATTTTAATTACTTTTCATTAAGAGTTTGGATGTGGTTGGTTAATTTCTCAACATCCCCCATTATGACATCCCTCAAATATAAATAATTATATTGCACACTTATGCAACCAGGTGATTTTATTATTATTATTATTTTTAAAGATTTTTATTTTTGATTGTTTCATTAATTTTTAATATTGCATTAAAAGGTAGAAAATGATCTGGTATCATCTGCAATTTTAACAGTCACTGTAGACAATTTTAGCTGTTTGGCGTGGCAATATTTTCTTTTATTGTGCAATTTGCTGAAATGTGCCTTCAACCCTCATGTTGTGTTCTGGATATTTTGGTCCTGGAGATTTTCTTTTTCCTGAATATGTTCGTTAATATTATTGCATTAGACTAAAACTGAATGTTTTTGTTTACACAGGGTAAAATGACTGCTGATTTTTTTTCTTACCTTTTTACACTTGTGGTGTTCAATGCCAAAAATGTCCAACCTGAAAAATTGCTTATAATATGCTATATTATTACCAAATATTGGATTTAATCTTTTTATCCATTGATTTCTTCAATTAGCACAGGTTTTGTATTTCTTTTTCATAGGCCTTGTAGGTCTGATTGATCTGATGTCAGTTTTGCAGGGCAGTTATTTAAACTATTATAGTAGATATGTTTATGGTATTAGACAAAAACAATAGTCAGTGCTTTTATTAATGGTTGTGCTTTTGTTAATCTACATTGTTAATTAATCTACATTGTTAATCTACATAACTGTAGACTGTACTCTATATATAACTTTGAAAGTGGTATTGAAGCACTTTTACTGTTAAAGACAAAGCAGTTTTCTGGAAGATACAATCCCATTCATTTTCGCCATAGAGAAATGAATGCTGTATAATTTGTATTTGAGGTTCATGATTTGATTCAGGCTTAAAAATACTTCTGTGAAATCTCTATTGTCAAAATAAATGGGAAAAATATTTACAAATATATACAAACAAACCACTGGAAAATTGTTCTTTGACAGTTGCACTCTTTAAAGAACAAATAAAGCATATAATATTTAGAACAAATTTTTGTGTTATGATGTGTACATTATTTACACCGTCTATGTGGGCAAATGCTGTAAATGTGATTTAATTCACACAATTAATTTTAACTGTAATGAAAGATTAAAGTAGACCATTGGGGTAAGATGTACAGATGTACTCACAATTAGTACAGAAATCTTTCAATAATAATTATAATTGATTGAGTTAAATAATAACAATTTTAAACATATGGTAACATCAGGTCAAATGAATCATTCATTCAATCTGAATTTGTAACTTATTGTTATTGTGACACTCCTTTAATTATAAATATAGGCCTACGCATATTATGGGCGTATGATGTATGATTCATAGATGTATATCAGTTTAGCAGTTGCTATTTAATTTTCAGTTTGAATTATAAGGTGTTTAATTACCCTGACAAATGTTTTTGTTGTTGTTGCCAGAGCAAATGCAGGTTTGCTGTGTACAGTTAAAACAGTGTTAAAGGAAATAAGTGCAAAGCAGCATAAAATACATTTTAAAATATATCATTGACAAATGAATATAAAATGCATGGCATTTAAGACATTATTAAATGTACTAATATTGAAGAAATATTAAAGAATACTTTGGCCACCAGGTGGCCGCAGTGTATATACAGTATTGAGGAAAGCATTTGTAAGAAAATCTTCGTTTTGAATTACTAACATTTATCTTTAGACCACATTATCTTGCCATGTTTCTTTCCTCATATAGTGTGGTTTACTTTTTCATATAATTTGAAAAAGCATTTATCTTTTTTTAATACATTTGCACCAACACATTAAACCTCTTGTTGATTTTATTGATAACTTGAATTTAAAACATCAACATACTTCACAATATTCGTATTATCCGTTCTCTCCTCTTCCAAACTTGTGGAGATCTTATGTCATAAACCAGAACAGACATGGTAGCCACGCCCACCAGAGCAGAGACAACCAATCATATCATAGATTCCGTATTACAACAGTGGACGTGGACTTCTGAAATAACAAATGAGCAATGACAAAATAGTGATTTTCAACAAGCTGACCTTAGTCTCATGCCAGGAACTCAAAATTGAAAAAAATACAGGTAGTTTCAATGTCAAAAAAATATATAAATCCCAGACAGCAAAGTGTTAGCCAAGATCTGGCCCACAACTGGTACACGTGGATTCCACACATACCCAGATATGGGCTGGATCTGGGCCGACACTTTTTTGCTGTTTGGGATGATACCATTTTTTTTAAACAGAAAGATATGACGGACTTATTTGGGAGCTTTACAATAAATCACCATGAACTTTCATTGTATGGAAACAAAATAACTGCTAATATCAGTGCTGTGGTACCTGCACATGTGTGACAGAGTGTGTTGATGTCCAGATGTGTGGTCTGGTTGCTGATGGGATTGTTCAGCACACAGCTGTAGGTGTTTTTATCCTGATATTCCACCTCCAGAGGTAGAGAGAGACTGATGCTGAGATCACACACACTGATGCTTGACAATACACTGATTCCTGCGTAACATGACACGGGAGATTTTGCTGTGTAACTTATACTGGCAAGAAACTCTAGATGGTGCAGGCTAATAGGTCCTTTAACTCACCTGTTCATAATCACATCGTCATCTATAGGGTGCAGCTGATTGGTTCCTGCCATATCAGCAGCCAATGAGCTCGCTGCTCACCTTCAAATACTTGGGTAGCAGATATATAGCTCACCCTATCTGTCAAATTCAGAGTTGTTATTCCAGATGTGAATTCTAATTTTGGACTTTAGATGGCGCTCTAATAAACAATGAAAGCCTGTCTTTCTAATTAATTAACCCCGTAAAAAGTGTCAAGGTTTTTTATGGCTAACATGGCCAATTAACCTTAACTATTGTACACCAAGAATCATCTCTCCACACTGACAGGTTTTTTTCCCAGTAAAGGTTTTAATAGGGTGATCAGTCACAACGCATTATGACTCAGTATCATGCAGGGCTGCCAACTTTTGAGTTTAGCTCGGAGTGAGACTTCTCCAACGGGGTGGGGTGGGGGGTTATTCCAACCCAATTTTTTTTGGGTATTTTTATTTAAAGGAATTAATTATAAAAGCGATTTAAGGGAATAAAGAAAAAAAAGCTTATTGTATTAGTGAAATAATTGTAACTATTTGCAAATAACAGTTTATTTTTAATTATGCATGCATTCTCTCTAAATGAATCAAAGAAATTATAGCATATTTTCAATTCAAAAAGGCTAAATTTAGTAACGTAAATAAATAAAAAAAGTTGAGTAATTCGCGTCACCGGATACTGTCGGTAGTTGAACATTTCTATTGTAAAACAGTCAAATATTAAATGTTTTCCACTTACATTTTGCCAGGCATTCGTTCACTTCTTTAATCATTCTGACATTGAAGAGCTAGACCGCTGAACTTTTAGTCATCCTAACACCAAACAGAGCGGTGCGTAATGGAGCGCATCAGAACAGCATCAAGAATATCAAATACATTGCAGTGAATCTTTTATTTGCATCTTAAGTTTATAGGCAATAATAATGACTGGTTTGCGAAAGTGTAGAACTCGGTGAGCTCGCGCAAAACACATCTTCAGGACAGCGACTCATTTAAACGCCTCTGATTGGCCAATGCGTTCAACAGACATGTCAGTGATTGGCTACAATGCTCAACGCTGCCGTACGCCGTGCGTGCGCTACAGTTTCTGTCTCGCATGCGTGCCGGGAGATTTTAACTAATTTGCGCCATAAATAGTGGTCCATCCAGTAGTTAAGAGCCTGAATTGTTTATAGTAATTCTGAAATTTAGTGCACACGAGTGAAAAAAAATACAGCACAGAAGAATGTCTAATTTAGCGTGAGATTTCTTTGTTAAGCGTGAGAGCGTGAGATTGAGGCTGAATGCGTGACTGTCACGCCAGATGCGTGAGAGTTGGCAACCCTGATCATGTTACACCCCCGCAAAAACAAAACTTGTCTAAATACGTGGAGTTACTGCTTTTTGCCAAGCCCCCAATGTTTCGGAAAACATTGAAGCTTCCCCGGGCGCCGCCATTGGCTAGCAGACCATCACCTGCTGTTAGCATCCCATTGACTCCCATTCATTTTGGCGTCACTTTGACAGCGAATAACTTTACATCTGAGGCGTTTAAAGACTCCATTTGTCCATTGTTTATTTCTAAAGAAACACGAAAATGTATAAAAGGCTCCATTACCTTGTATCTTACGTTACCCAGTCAGCAAATTTCCTTTGGCAAAGATGTGGGCCAGATAAACAGCTGAGCTGTGGCCCAGATTAGTTTGTGTTTGCCGGCCCAGATATGGCCCACGTCTCCTTTGCCAGAACTGAACCAAAGGACTGCCATAACTCCACCAAGCATGAGCCAAATACTACAATTTCATGTGGCCCATATGTGAGCCTGGTATACAACTTTAGTATGGTTGAGTTCTGTTAAAATCTAACGGCCCTTATGTGGCCCACATGCAGCTGACAGTATTTAAAGTCTTATTAACTCACAGGTAAATTAAACACGCAACAACAAATGCACTCAAAACAATTTATTTTGACAAGTATTTAAATAATTACAGCTAAAGTGTTGTACTTAATTACAGTAGTATTCAGTTGAAAACATTTCATAAAAATAAATATAATTACAGCAACAGAGATGAATTTAATAATTACAGTAGAATTCAGTTGAAAACATTTAAGAATACAAATTAATAATATAAATAGCATTCAAAGTTAATTTTTTACACCAAAGTTCAAAACACGCGATCAAAGCATGTATTAATGTTATGTTCAATTAGTCTAATGAGAGTAATACAAATAAATCACAGTAACTTGGTAAAGAGAACTTTACAGAGAAATTGAGAAAGTTAAAGCAAACTTAAAGGCAAAGTTAAAGGTAAAGAGTTGAGAAGTGTGTTGATGTGCAAAGAAGTCTCCAATGAGGGTCAGCAATGTGTTGACCTTTTCCAGTAAGGGGATTCTGCCTGACTGCACCTGCAATAAAGAAGAATTTAAATAATGTTAGCAGAAATACAACCTGGAAGCTAGAGCTGCAGGAGAATGAAGAAAAAAATCATTAATGTAAATATCCTTTAATATTTTAATTGCAATTATTAACAAATTAAACACCTCTGAATTACCACTGTATGAAAGTTTTTTTCCAGTAAATTCTCAAAAGGAATTGCAAATTGTATTTTTCAATATGTGGGCCAGAATTATACCATAATCCATAATTCCATAATTCCTTCCTTCCAAATTATTTAGATTTTTAGAATACTTTTGCACCAACTGGTTAAAATTTACAGCACTGCATGTATTCTGCTTTTTTTTTTTTTTAAAGACATGCACACTCTAATGTAAAAACACACCAACACAGATAGCATTAATGTCATGTTTTAGTCCAAAGACAGAGTCTACAAAAAGAAGTGTTTTTACTAACACAAAATAAACTCAAGATAATCCGCAATGATGCGAGACAATTTGGAAGCAGAAACACACAAACAATAATGGGCCAAGTACTGAATGCAAGGAGGAACATAAAGGGTTAGTTCGCCCAAAAATGAAAATTCTGTCTGTAATTACCCTCAAGTTTTTCCAACTTCTGTGTTGTACGTCAGAGCGTAGACTCACTATTGGCCGACGCTGGTCATGTGGGATGCTGGCCAATCGTGAGCCTACGTTCTGACGTACAACACAGAAGCGCTGCGCTGTTACACTACGTGAACTCACTTAGAGGAAAATGAAGAGTTGAATAAAGTCGTTATTTTTGCTTGTTTTGCGCACAAAAAGTATTTTCGACACTTGATAAACTTAAGGTTCAGCCACTGTATTCTTGGACTATTTTAACAATGTCTTTACTAACCTTTTGGGCTGGCAAGTTTCAATAACAGAGAAGCATATGGAGGAGTGAGACAGATCTCAGATTTCATCATAAATATCTTAATTTGTGTTCCGAAGATGAACAAAACTCTTACGGGGTTGGAACAACATGGGTGAGTAATTACTGACAGAAGTTTAATTTTTGGGTGAACTAACACTTTAAATACACAGTGATAATGA
Source organism: Abramis brama (assembly GCF_963993115.1). Taxonomy (NCBI): domain Eukaryota; kingdom Metazoa; phylum Chordata; class Actinopteri; order Cypriniformes; family Leuciscidae; genus Abramis; species Abramis brama. Next base: position 37,266,588 of record NC_139968.1, read on the forward strand.
ACTAAATACAGATAGTTATAGGCATGCGCTGGTATGAGACTTTGGCTCGATCTCATGGTGCAAATGACCCTATAGGTTGATTTTACTCCGAACCATCCCTTTAAAGAGCATCTTGCAGGTAAAAAAAAAAACTAAATTAATATATAACCGTGTATGAAAATACCATATGAAAAGATAATGCAGGATTTAAAATGTTTTAAAACGACATAAGGACACCAATTTAGTAGATAAAGTTGACTGCTCGTACAAACCGCTTTTTTTCAACATCGCGTCATTTTACGTCACACGAGGGAGACGTGTGCTGTGCTCTGCCGCAGCTCAGTGCAGAATAGGTTGGTATTCAGTAAGAGCGGTCGTGAGTCAGTGTGTTTTCACTAGTTTTTGTATTTCAATTTATCATCGTCATGGTAAATTTATGTGTTTGTGGAGCTTGCAAAAACTGTTGGTCCGTCAACAATTTCCTCAGCGTCCGAAATGTCATTGCAATCCACTTTTCCCTGTTGTTTGAATCGACCGCTCTCCCTCGTGCTACGTCACGCCCGTCACGCCCATTTTCAGATGCGGAAGTAAAATTTTCTCACAAAAACGACTCCAGAAGCCACTGTAGTGCATTTATAAAAAATTTTTAAAGAAAATCTAGTTCTTACATTATTTTTCTATACATTGACTTGTTGGGTCTTCTAACCTGCAAGATGCTCTTTAAGCTCTGAACCATGAATTTGTGACTATTACTATTACTGAGATAACAGAAAAAAAAATACAATGTTCTGTAAAGCGGTTTTGAAAAGTTGTGTATTGTGCAAAGTGCTATACAAATAAAAGTGACTTCTAAAAAAGGTCTCACCAATGACAACTTCCTTTACGACCAGGCGTTGGACACCAATTTTCCCATAGACTGAACTCTCCAATTCATAACGTGCCGCAGCAGTTGTAAAAGTGGCTTTCAGCACTGTCCACACGGTGTTATCCAGGTCAAAGCCACCAACCAGACCCAGATAGGTAATCTGATAGGAAAAGAAAACATTGTGTAAGTGGTTGAAATATGCATTTAAATAGACCACCCTAAAATGAAAGTGCTTTAATATTCAAAAATGAACTATAAACCATTACTTACTCCATCTGAAGCCATATTTTCTAAGTTTTTAAAATGGAAATTATTGTCATTGCCCCACCCACATTAGGGCTGGGCGGTATGACAGTATACTATCAAGCGTGCCGCACAAACCCTGAAAAGTGAAGCCAAAACGTCTCGATCGCCCCCCGGTGACTGGTCCTAGTATAGGTCATAAGCCCCGCCTCCCCGTGTTATTCAACGGGACGTGAGACCAAGTAAACAAATAAAATACACTTCAAATATCTTTTTTCCAAACGTGGTTTCTTTCATTTGCTGTCGTTTTTATCACGCTGATGTGAGTTCAAGTGTCTGTTTCAAAAATAAGTTGTTTTTTAGTTAGTTACGTGATGCGGTGGTGTAACGTCATGATTGACAGCTGTGATTGACAGGTTCTCTGAGCGAAGTAGTCACTGAAGCACCAACGGACATTTTTTCGGGATCTTCGGAGGACTGAGGAGATTGCAGTATGACAAGAGGCTTGTTAAAATAAAGTAAATACAATCAATTTTTAAAAAAGTGTGCAGAATCCACTCTCCCTGAGTGCATTCTGCGAGAGTGAGGGCGGAGCGTTGATTTCGCGGCTTTACTTCCTGCTCACTACTGCGCAGGTCTGGTCCCGAGATCGCTACTGCGCAGACTCAAGTTCCAATATGTCAGCGCCATATCGGGACACTGGCGGCTTCAGTTCTCATCAATGGAAGAGAGCGAAGGGGCGTCGTCCATCTTTTTTTACAGTCTATGTATACTATAGCATGGTATATAATCTCTATCGTTAGAAATCAGAGTAATTATAAAAATGTCCTGCCTCTTCCAAGCTTTATAATGGCAGTGAATGGCCGTTCAATTAATTGATAGTTAACAGAAACAGCAATTCATTGTTTGTTCATGTTAGTTCACAGTGCATACTAAAGTTAACAAGTACAATTTTTGATTTGAATGTGTTAGTAAATGTTTAAATTAACATTAACACATATTAATATATGCTGTAGAAGTGCAGTTCATTATTAGTTCATGTTAACAAGGTATTTTAATCGGGTATTGTATCGAAAGTCATAATTTTGGTATTGTGACGACACTAATAGCCTAACGTTACAACTTTAATTTTAAAGAGGGAAAAGTCTGAGAATATCATTTCAGAGTTAAATAAAAAGATACATACAATAATGCACATGCATTAATGTGTTTATTCTTGGCATTTTTATGTTATTATTAGTTGAATGATTGTGAACACAAATTAGGATTAAGGTTTTTTGACAAACAGTAACACCGACATTGGACCACGTCGCCTTAATTCACAAATAGGCTACTACATGACAAACTATACTATTTTATATGTGTACGACAGTGTGCTGTTGATTTACAAACAAAAACATCTTAATTTAAAATGGCAAACCAGCGAACTGAACTTTATTGTAAGTTATAGCAGTAAACTGAGGAAAATATTAGCTAGTTCAACCCCTTCCTCGATGAAACGAATAACTAAACGCATAATAACATGCAATATTGACACATAATGCTGCATATTTCAATTATATGACCTTAATGCCAAAACATCACTTACCTGAATGTACACAGTCGTGAGGAAAGCAGAAATGGCGTCAGCTGGCCAGCATCGCAGTCAAACTCGCGCCGTAATCTCTCAACCAATAGGAGGGAAGATGCAGCAACCTGAGGTGTGGAACGGTGGATGTTTGCCGCACTTAATTTCAGGATTCCTGCGTTTTTCCACGTATAAGCCAAATGTTTACCACAAGTCGGTGTTTCTCACTGTGTGCCATAGCTCAACCACATATGGTTCTCGTGTGTTTGTTGTTATCTGGGCCATATACCTCAAAATCAGTTGTGAACCAAGAGAGCATTTCCCGCAGATTTTAAAGTTATGGCAAAACAAATATGGCTACAATTTGGCCCATATCTGTTCAGCCATGCCACATCTAGGCCATATGTGCCACATAATACCCACATGTGGCCCACATGTAATTGCTATCTGGGTATGGCCCCGTATGCGGTTTTTGTAAAAATAGGCTAACGATTGCGTCATACCCACGCGACTCTCTGTCGCACAGTAAATAATTACCGTATGGACAGGAGGAGAAGCTCGCGCGCAATAGGGGGGACGTGGAGGCAAAGTGACAAAGTAATTAATCAAAATACTTAGAAAAAGTTACTCCTGCTCCTAGCTCATGGACAGCTTCTACTCACACTCTCCGTCTCTGCAAGATTCAGAAGGGAATGATTGAGATTTCGCTTGGCACAGCTGCTAGAAGACAGACGGGTTGCTCACGTCACATCTACGTCGTCAAGCTCAGTTCGAGTCTGCGCAGTACGCTCGACCATCAGGAAGTTACTGCTTCTAATTGACTTCACTTGTCTCCGTTGAATCCAATGGGGTCGCTGTGTCCAGTTTATATAGATGCTTTTTGCCTGTGGACAGCAGCGCAGAAAATTGTCTGCCAAATTTATAGCCTACAGGTGTGTTCGACATCGGCTGCGGCTGGATGTAACCGATCGGCGAGAGTAGCCGCGTGCAGGCGGGGAGGAGCTGCAAACGGAGACGTGAAGTCGGACACTTTCTGGTTCCCGTAGTGACCGCTCACGTGGTGTTTGCATACTTTACCACAGCTGCAGTGAAATAAATGCAATATTTGCCAAATAATGCACAGATGTTTCAGAGACATTTTGATTCAATACATTATGTAGCCTACTGCTTCATCCAGCATCTGTTTGAACAAGAATAAAGTTCAACATAAGCTACTATCAATGAAGTGGAGTCTACGTTTTTTAAGCAGTTTTAATTTGATAAACATGACACAATATAACATGACAACGACATGAAAAGAGTGTTCACTGTTATAATAAACTGATTTGAGAGCTTTAGAGGAACTAAAGGTTTTCGAATAAACACGAAACACACGTGATCGTTGTCATGCAGTGAATCCGGCCAATCGTGGAACAGCAGTGTCGTCATCAGAGCTCCTGCAGCCCAGTGCAGCCGCTCTTGAGAAGCTGCGCTGGCTGAGTTCTCCGGCTACTCTCGAATTGCACTCGCGGTACTTTGATGGCATACGTCACAGTCACATGGCGTCGGCACTGTATCAAGTCGGACAAAATTTCTAACCGGCATGCACTGCTTTAAGTCAGCCGCCGATCGGTCTGCGCAGAGCTGCATGAAGTCGAACAAGCCTTACATTTAGTTACTCCCGTACGGAAGAGGATTAGGGCCAGGCAATAATACAAAAAAATAAAACCATCTCGAAATTAAACTCATTATAATGCGAGATTAAACTCTCATCCATTCAATGAGAGAAAAAAAGAAAAAAAAGTCAAAATACAATCTTGAGAATAAACTCATTAAATATTGAGAATAAAGTCGTTGTGTTTCGAGAAAAAACTCGTTAAATTTCGAGAAAAATGTCGTTGTGTTTCGAGAAAAAAAGTCGAAATGAAGTGTAACGTTAGAGAATAACGCATTTGATCAGTATTCATTGCATAACCTGATTCAGGACATGGCAGAGTTAGATCACTTAGACAATCTATATTTTTCACTTTCTTTCAGTAACAAAGAATAGAACATTAGGTCTAGGTCGGCTAGGTGTTTTTAGAAGAAAAAATCAGTCCAATTTGCGCGATGTACTCGCTTTTGTCCAACATGAAATTCATGGAGATTTCGTGGTTTCTCAGGATACCATAAGACGCATTATTAAACTTGTTGATCCTAAGGTGTGGAATTTCGACGAAGGAGACGCTTGAGAAGACGCCACTTGCGCTGGCCCAAATACACTCTGGCATATGGACAGCTATGATAAACTAAAACCGTACAGCATTGCCATTAATGGCTGTATAGATGGTTACAGTCGTTACATTCTGTGGATGGAGGCGTACACAACCAACAACGATTAATAATGTGTCTTATGGTATCCTGGGAAACCACGAAACCTCGATGAGGTTGATATCAGTAGGCTATGCAATGAACACTGATCGAATGCGTTATTCTCTACATTTCATTTCGACTTTTTTTCTCGAAACACAACGACTTTATTCTCGAAATTTAATGAGTTTATTCTCAAGATTGTATTTCGAGTTTTTTTTCGCAACACAACGACTTTATTCTCGATATTTAATGAGTTTATTCTCGAGATTGTATTTCGACTTTTTTTCTCGAAATTTAACGAGTTTTTTCTCACAACACAACGACTTTATTCTCGATATTTAATGAGTTTATTCTCAAGATTATATTTCGACTTTTTTTCTCGAAATTTAACGAGTTTAATCTCGCATTATAATGACTTTAATCTCGAGATGGTTTTATTTTTTTATTATTGCCTGGCCCTAATCCTCTTCCGTACTACCGAGACTGATGAAAACTAAAGAAATTATTAAATACTCTGAACATCAGAATTTATTTCAACATTGCAACAATTATAAATTGTTTATTCTTAAAGTCCCCAGACATTGACAGAAGAAAAAAAAAACAGGATATGAACTTTATAAAAAAAGTGTGATGTCAATAATAGATCTGCTTAGAACTCGGTTTCTCGTACACTGGAGTTAGAAATAACCTCTGAAACTAGCACTGCTTATCTGCCATGACTATATGTGAGGTCATGGAGAAGAGCGTGTACAAGTAGGCTACTGATAATTAATAAGTATTGATTACACATGATATTTTCACATTTCACATGCTCAGCTTCACACTAACATATCTTAGAGAATCTTTTATCTGTCAGACTTTATTGATGGGTTCAGCATTTTGTAGTGAAGCTGTAGTGTGTCGACTATGAGCTTCATATGAGCAGGAATGGAAAAGCCCTTCAACCACAAGCTGTTCACACCTCCGACACACAGACACAAACAGACGTCAAGCACACAAATCCAGCGGTACACACATTCTCATGAACAAGCTGTTTATCCACCCAACAAGTCAAACCACAATTTGTGTACAGCTCAGCAGTAAATATATCCAACCACAGGTTTCAATGTGACTCTAATACTGAGCTGTTAGTGGACCAGATCCTCAAACTCCAGGAGTCATCTGACCGCAACTAAGTCACAAGTTTCCTCATTGTTTTAGCCAAATCAACATTAGGTGTGTTCGACTCCTGCTGGATTCAACCGGTGAGATTTGCCGTTTCATTTGGGGAGGAATTGAAAACAGAGAGTTGAAGTCAAACACCTTCTGCTTCCTGTAGAGACGTTTTGCGTAGGCTATTTTATCACAGATTAGATGCAAAAGCCTGTTTGTCAAATACACAGACATCTCAGATTTCATTCAGTACTTTGTGTATTGGTTAATACAGCGCATGTATGTACAAGAATAAAGTTCAACATAAGACTATACTATTTGAACACCAATAAAGTGGTACTTTATTTTTTATCAGTTTTATTTTGATAAACATGACTCAATATTACATTAAGATTAGGCTACATGAAAAGAGTTTTTACTGTTGTAAAAAATTGGCTGCGTCCGAAATCGCATATTTCCCAATTCTATACTAGGCAAAACAACAGTATGTGACAAAATAAGTATGTCTGAATTCACAGTACTCATATAAGAGAAGGCACTAATACCCGTGTAAGAATTGATAAATTAGGAAATTCCCCAAACAGTCTGTTTTGGGGGTGGCCAGGCCCTGAGAGGACAAAAGGACCTCTCTGGAGATTAGCATTTGAACTGGCCCTCGTGCACCATCGAGACGAAAGTCTCACCTCCGAGTCATCCTAATCTACATCTCTTTCCCTCTCCCCTCACCCCTCTCTCAAGCTCAGACGATCACCTGAAATCACCCAAGAAAATGTATAGTTTAATGTGAATGATTATCACAGAGTATTTTCATGTTTGGTATCATTTAAAATGTCACAGTGCGACTGGTACAGATATCTCATATCCAGATAGATAAAACAAAAGGTAATAAGGTTTTTAAGAGCTTATGGATAACTGATTTACAAAGGAAGGTGGTCTCTAAGCAAATAGTCCCACACCCCCATGAAGATGCGACCACTGCATGCAAATTTCTATTGTTACATGTTTCCAGGTAAAAGGCTTGTCTATTTAAGGAATTGCAGCAGGGAGATCGGGGCCTTTTCTGTACTTCAGATGGCCCGTGAGGCTGAGAGACCGAGATCTCTCAGCCTCATGTATTTCTTATGTTGGGTTTGCATCTTTTCTTTATTCCAGAGAATTTGATGTTTTGTATCGATTATCTTTGAATTGATTATGAAATTGGCATGATACATTTACCTGACATAATAAATTGTTACATTTGATTATTCTAACTGACTTTGATATTATTTCCATTGAAGAGTTAAACAGAATAGTCAAACGTCCACTCACTTTTAGTGAGGCACAGATATTATTAAAACCTTTCATTTATGGAGTCAGATGAATTAACGAGAGAATACATAACTAAATGTATTGTAAATTTAACCAACCAATACTTTGAATGAGTAAGGACAGAACACGTGATAACCTTCCCTGTGTTATTGGAAAACCTCCATTGGACCAATTTCACGGGCCTTACAAAATGGTGACCTCGAGCCGTGATCTCAAAACAGATCAAAACAGATTCACGAGAAACGTCCTTTCCGGCAAGTATTGGGACTTTAATATCAACAAGAGTCTTGAACATCTTCTCTTTCTTTCACGGTTGTGGTAAGTCAATTTTCTTTGCATTTTTAGAAGTGTTGAAGAAATGTTTGCATTGTTTACCGGTCGGAATTAAAACCCTTTGTTTAGAAGCGTGATGCGGCAGCCAGATGAAGAATGATTAGATTTTAAAGATCTCCTTGTTTTGCCTAAGCAACAGGAAGCAAAACCTAAAATAAGAATAACATCTTCTAAATAATTAATAACTCGATGAAGAGCTGAAAAAAAGTAAAGCCTAAAAAGTTTTAAAATCAGCCGCATGTTTTCCGGCCATTGTTGTATCTGGGCTTGTTAAACAAACCAGCAACACGTGAAGAGAATGAGCAAACTAACAAGAAACAGAGAAAGAAAAATCTACGTTTGTAAACAATCGGAAAACACGTGATTTTATAAATAAAAAGGCAGATCGATGCATTGTTTATGGAAAGAAAATTTGGGGAAAACAGGATGATATGATGTACAGGCTAAAACTCAAATATCAAAGATAATGCTAAATGCTATTGTCCATGTTGCTTTCAAAACGCTCAAGGCTAATGCTAAATGCTATTGTCCATGCTGCGCTCAAGGCTAATGCTAAATGCTATTGTCCATGCTGTTTTCAAAACGCTCAAGGCTATTGCTAAATGCTAAAGCCATGCTGTGTTGGTTTGTGTCACTGGCTTACTGATAGGCAATATCCTATACCAAACCAAAACTAATCTTGACAAACTCTATATTGAATTTAAAAGCTTAAACTTTTACATCGATGGAATTAAATTAAGATATTCAATTTAATTTGGCTTATTTCAGTTCCTCTGAAAAGTAAACCTCTAAAGTATTTGATATGCTATCTAGTCAAAAATTCGGGAAAATTAGAAAATTTTGCTTGGTTATCACTGTTAGGTGGTTGGGGATATGGCGAGACTGTAAAAACGATGGCAGAGTAATCTCTAAAATATATCCAACACAACTGACAGGAGCTGTTAAATGTGGCGAGTCTGTAAAAACGATGGCAGAATAAACTCTAAAACATTGTAACACGCTGGGGTAATACAAGTATAAAAAGGCGCCGTTATAACTAGCTATGATCACGCGCATCCTGATTTTGATGTCAAGCTGTTCAAATATTCGAGGATACTATTCTGAGCGATGCATATTCTGTTTGGATTTTCAAATTTGTAGTTGTGCTTAACACATTGTGCTAGAACACACTTTATAGTTGTTTGTGCTACGAAAATGTGCACATAGGCTAGTTGAGTTTATTCTTTAAAAACACAAGATTGCTTTACTGTAAGTGTTGTAGAAAACACTTAGGTAAAAGGTTGTAGATGCCATGCATGCTAGGCCACGTGTCTTGTGTAAACTGGATTAAATATCAAGTGTGTTTGTTGAATTTGTTTGTCTCCTAACAGGAGCATAGGATTGCCATGTGGCCACAATGTAAATCACAAAACAAAGAAATCTGAAAATCAGAAACAGTGAACGCATCTCATTAATCCTGAAACAAAAACCTTTTTATATTTAAGGCGTTGGAGAACTAAATATTGTTATGTTTGAATGTATTCTGAATTACTCTGAGATTTGTTTTTTCCAAAATAGATTAACGGATTCGTATATTTCCACAAGTTTGCGTCAGAGGTTAGCGACGGCTAACAGCTGATATCAGGGAGTTTGCTGGCGACTTGGGTGGGTGGATGTGTTCCGATGTCTTCTGTTCTAATTTAATGTTACTTTAGATAAATGTACAGGCTTGATTAATCCAGAGCCAAAACCTACTAAAGTAAAACGATTGAATTAAGTTCCTGAAGGTCATCCAAGGGGGCTATGAAAAATCTCTTTGATTGTTGCGCGTGTTCGGCAAAATCCTAGAGAATTAGCCAACTGCCTCTGCTCCTGATCTTCGGGACTGGCCACTTGTGTCGTGCATCCTTGGGAAGGACTGCAAAGTGATATAGTTTCCTTATCTATAAACGGAAAAATATAAAGTAAGAGTAAATAGAATAACCAAACGTTAAAATGGCCATTTAAAAAGACTAAATGAGAAGAAAAGGTATTTGAAACCTAGCAAAGGAAAAAAGAAAAACAGCGAATGTACATCTTATCAGCCCTGAGCCAAAAAGCCTTTTAATATTCAAATGTATTGACATGAGAACAAGCTGAGATTTGACCATGCGTTAAGTTGTTCCAGAGACTCTTCAGAGACCGAAAACAATATAATTTGACTTGTATTGTTAAAGAATATAATTTTATTATAACTTGAATTATAATAAACATTATATTACACTCGCCGAGCAGGACAATAATTGGAGAAGTGTGACTTTCGTCATTAAAATTGAATTTCTGAAACAGAATTTTATTTGAGTGCTACCCAGTGCCAAAAAAGGGGAGGGGTATGCCTTTATTTCTCACCGTTAGAAAACACGGCTAGAATTGTGGCACAGGTAATAGCAAACCAAATTGTGCAACAACTAAAATGTAATCTAATCAGAGAACTAAATTTACAAGGAGGGTGTGAAATGCTAAACAGGAGACAGAAGTACCACAGTTTTTTGCAGGTCAAAAAAAAAATATCTGCAATAACTAAAATGTGTGAACGACACCATAAACAGGAAAATGCTAACCAGACAACCCAGAGATCTGGCTGTAATGAGAGAAAGCAATGAGCATTGCACATGCAGCAGACTGAAGGCTGAACTGAAAAAGTAGCTTCAGGTGTCACAACACACTGAGACAACAGCAACAATTCAGACGTGGTCAATGAAACTCGGTTTCATGTGACATCTGGAATTAAAATTGCAATTGACATGATAATGGAACAAGTAAAAGAATTCCACACGTCTGAATTTAATGTTTGTGAAATATTGGAATTGTCTGTGGTTCGCTCTTCTCTGTTTTATGTCTCAGGCTTACTCCTGCAAATTCCTCAGAAGAAGGATGCCAGGAGGGGCAGGAGCCCACCTGGAGCAAATCCAGGGCAGCGGAATTGATAGAACATAACCTGAGACTCGGGAGATGGGTGAAAAGACACTTCAAGAGGCCATTCATCTCACAATAGTACATCACTGCGTTAATATGGCCTCCCAGTTTAGAACTGGAACTAAATTTGCAACACAATTGTTATAGATTAGATTCCACCCATCTCCTAGAAGTGAACACTGAACACACACCTCCATCACTATACCCTCACAACTAAACACTACACAACATACGAAGACGTATCATCTTCACACAAACAGATCCAGATAGCTTCACACACATAGGTTGGTCATGACAATCTAAAAGAGACACACATAGCATACGCTATTCACAACACACTGCCAACTCATTGGACAACACTGAAATATACATATGAATGACTACAGTCACAAGTCAATGATGCAAAGCATAAAGCAGAGACAGACCTGCTATAAAATTTCAAAATGTTCAAACTTTCTGATTGTTATTAAGGTGGTTGGAAAATCAGAGGGCCCCTGATTTCTCAACTTACCACTAATAACAGAAATATCATAAAAACGGATAGATCTGAAGTGTGAGCACTTCAATCAATTACAAAATTTACAATTTAACCCTGTCATCGACTGTGACTTAGCCAGCTCTCTCTCTCTCACACACACACAAACACACTCTCTTTCTCACCAACACAAACACACATACACACACACACACACACACAACACTGTTGCTGAAACTTATGTTTATTTTAATTTCTGAAACTTATTTTGATTTCCTTTGAATAGTTCAGAAAAACATTTCTGAAACTCATTTTGATTTCCTTTAAATAGTTCAGAAAAACATTTCTGAAACTTATTTTGATTTCTGCATTTCCATTGACTAATTCAATGAATGAACAATCTCCATTCTTATATGCTTAAACATGTTCCAAGTCACTTCTTAGATCTGCATAGGTGGCTTGCATTGGAGGATTCATGAACAAAGTGATTATTATATTGAATATTATTATTGCTGTTATTTATTTAGGTTACACCGACCTCTTGCTGCATTTCCTTTGAATAATTCAGATCACGAATATTTAAATTCCACTACCATTTAACATCACAGTGGTAGTGAAGAATTGGATATTTAAAAATGAGACCATCCTACATGACCCTGAGAAACATTTGAGACCAGATGTACCATTCGCACTTGCTGACATGAACATGATATTTTATATTAGGCATGACATGATTTTGTTTTGTTGCATTATGTGTTCCCATGCATTTCCATACGACTTCAAGTTCATAAGTGCTCAATCGTGAAGTGGACATTTAAGATGCTTTTCAGGTGTCTCAAGCTTTTCACACAAAGCAGTGTGAACTAAGGAGAACCCCTTCATCCACTGAGGTCTGCCCAGACAACCGCACCGCTGGAGGTGACAGGATTGGTCAAGAAGGGTCAGATCATCATCGTGGAGAAGGTGCCAGAGAAGCAGAAGTTTCTCCATGGTGGAATGACACGCCAACTGAACAAGTTACAAAGGTCCAGATTGACTCTACGAATTTTGCTCGCATCACAGGAAGAGAACCTGAAAGCTTTCATCCACCTGCTGGACTCAAGCAACATACACCTGGTGAGACCAGGTGTTCTGCAGGTGAACACAGCCCTCTGCAAGATTCTACAGATGCTAACATTGAAAAGACAATTTTTGGGTGACATCTCAAGAATGACAACAGACGTTTATCAGTGACTCCATAGGAGCTCATTTGAATTTGACCCACGGAGTCAAGGAGGGAAAACTGTAAGAATTGATAAATTAGGAAATTCCCCAAACAGTCTGTTTTGGGGGTGGCCAGGCCCTGAGAGGACAAAAGGACCTCTCTGGAGATTAGCATTTGAACTGGCCCTCGTGCACCATCGAGACGAAAGTCTCACCTCCGAGTCATCCTAATCTACATCTCTTTCCCTCTCCCCTCACCCCTCTCTCAAGCTCAGACGATCACCTGAAATCACCCAAGAAAATGTATAGTTTAATGTGAATGATTATCACAGAGTATTTTCATGTTTGGTATCATTTAAAATGTCACAGTGCGACTGGTACAGATATCTCATATCCAGATAGATAAAACAAAAGGTAATAAGGTTTTTAAGAGCTTATGGATAACTGATTTACAAAGGAAGGTGGTCTCTAAGCAAATAGTCCCACACCCCCATGAAGATGCGACCACTGCATGCAAATTTCTATTGTTACATGTTTCCAGGTAAAAGGCTTGTCTATTTAAGGAATTGCAGCAGGGAGATCGGGGCCTTTTCTGTACTTCAGATGGCCCGTGAGGCTGAGAGACCGAGATCTCTCAGCCTCATGTATTTCTTATGTTGGGTTTGCATCTTTTCTTTATTCCAGAGAATTTGATGTTTTGTATCGATTATCTTTGAATTGATTATGAAATTGGCATGATACATTTACCTGACATAATAAATTGTTACATTTGATTATTCTAACTGACTTTGATATTATTTCCATTGAAGAGTTAAACAGAATAGTCAAACGTCCACTCACTTTTAGTGAGGCACAGATATTATTAAAACCTTTCATTTATGGAGTCAGATGAATTAACGAGAGAATACATAACTAAATGTATTGTAAATTTAACCAACCAATACTTTGAATGAGTAAGGACAGAACACGTGATAACCTTCCCTGTGTTATTGGAAAACCTCCATTGGACCAATTTCACGGGCCTTACACCCGGATGATTTGCTTGTCCCGGTGAGAATGTGAGGTGTGCATATGATGGACACTTTAATATCCCATGAGGCCACGGGAGAGGATTAATGAATGGAAGTGAAGCGATGCAACTGACGCTGGTAGATCACATGATAATGACAACATGGCAAATGTAGTGCGTCCAGATTACATTCATACTATAGGCTACATAATGTACTTTTTCAGTGGTCGTGAAGTACATACAAGAGAGTTTTCGATTTCGGACTCAGCCTATGTGTCACATGTGATCATTGTCTTCGGTGAATTCGACCAATCATGAAACAACTGTGGCCCTGTCCCAAATGGCACACTTCATGTGCACTTGCAGTGTGCACAAGACCGTAATCACGAATCGCTCTTGCATCTCAAGTCTCAAAATTATATCAGACTGCGATCGGTCTGAAGTCAAACACATCTATTGATGGGGCCATTCACACAGATACAGTTTTCCATTCCACTAAGCTACTTTTCCATTTTTTTGTTTCTGTAAATGCACTGTAGACGGATGTGTTTGTCCGTTGCGCTCCTGTCTCTGCAGGGTCTCACGCACGAGACCGGGATCTAAAAAGGTGGCGCTCAAGATAAAATAAGTTAAACATTTTAAAAAAGCATCTTTAGAATTTGCGACTGTAAGGGTTAAACATGAAAGGCTCTAAATAATTATTTAACCATTTTTTTACATGATTATAGCCATCCATTTTACAGAAATAGTGTTTGAAGAATAAAATAAAATTTTAGTGGAAAAATACTGGTAATTCTAGCCTCGCACTATTCTCGTCTGAAAACGGATCCAAAAATGTTCGTTTGTTGTTTGTCGAGAGATAGTAGGCGGCTGTATTCGCTGCCGGTGTGAACGGGGCTTTAGGTGCTACATGCAAGTTTTAAAGAACTTGTCAGCAGGAGTTGTAAAGGTTGTTGCAGGAGAAAATGATCTTATGGCGATTGGTGCATACTCCACTTGATCTTCCTCTATACAATTCTGTAAAAAAAATAAATAAAAATACAATAATAAAAAAATAGATTTTTTTCTGATGATAGATTTTGGGATTGTGGGATATATCTTGCATTGAATGATGATCTATTGGCTTTTATTTATTTTCTATGGTGCTATTGTGTTTTCTTTTGTATCATGACACTGTACAAGCATACATACATTTGACTGCCTACTAAATTTATACAGAGATGTACAACATAACTTAGGAATAAATTATCTTACCGTGTTATGTGCATTTCTTTCGATGAACGTTGGCTCAGAGTATATGATCTCTTTTTCAAGAGTCTGATCTGTTTCAACAATAATACAAGATACATTAAACAAATATGTGTGTTTTTTTTCAAAACATACTGTATGTGTTATTATCATGGCTGTCAAAGTTGCAGCATTAAAAGGCCATATATAAGATTTTTAATATAGGCCTATTTATCACTTTTTATTGCCAAAGTGTGAATAGCTTGTAACGAAACTTAAAAACAAGACTTTTCCTGACTTCCTGTTTGTCTATAAAAGCCTGTATGTGAAGAACTTGAAACCTTTTTTGCGGGAAATGAAAAGGATGTGATGATTACATGCGCTCCTGAGAGCCTCTTGTCCGTTCAATGACACATTAAATGAATGCTTATACAATGTTCAGGATAATAAGAGCCGTTTTGTACTGTAATGTTGATGTGTCATGCAAAGAAAAGGGATTCATTCAAACTATAGTCTCACATAACCAAGCTCTATATAGTCACTGCTATTCTAGAAATTAATTTTAAAAAAACACCAGCTGAGTGCTGCATCTTTTACACATGTAGTATTGTTATTGTATCATTACATTAATGCAGATTTGCATGTCTGTCTTCAAATCACTTTTATTGTCACACCACTAACATGTACCATGGTAAGTGAAATTCTTGTTTTGATGCAGTTTGAGAAATGCAGAAAGTGTTTTGCAGAAAGTGAGACGAGTAAAAAGCACTGGCCAGGGTCATTTTATAGATAGATGCCAAACACTTGCCTTCTTGATCAGTTTTTCTACATTTCTTGCAGATGCAGAAGATCCCAGTAACTATCATCAGAGATCCAGCAGAGATCAACACTATCAGAGACACTGGAGAGTGTGAAGAAGACTGTGTGTCCGGTGCTGTAATGATAAAGAAAGAAGTGAATGCATCAGTCTGATCTACAACAGAAGACAGAGATCAGGTCAGTAAACACACACATCTATCATCAGTGCTGTGGTACCTGCACATGTGTGACAGAGTGTGTTGATGTCCAGATGTGTGGTCTGGTTGCTGATGGGATTGTTCAGCACACAGCTGTAGGTGTTTTTATCCTGATATTCCACCTCCAGAGGTAGAGAGAGACTGATGCTGAGATCACACACACTGATGCTGGACAATACACTGATTCCTTTGTACCAGGAGAGAGTCGCATCACTCACATTCAACACTGATGAACACACCAATGAACATAATGATGATGATGAAGAACAGTGTGAAGAGTTACTGATGATGACAGGAACAGGCAGACAAGCTGAAAAGATTAGAATAAATCAGAATAAATCATACAGAATAAATCTTTTTTTTTTTTTTTTTTTTACAGTGTTTTAATATGTTGAGAGAGAGAGAGTTTGTGATGTCATTCACAAACAATAGACTGCTCAAAATGAAAGTATCCAATGGGCTGAAAAGGAAAGTCAAAAATAAGTGTGTAAAAATGATTTAGCTCACCAAAGACAGTGAGACTGAAACTCTTGATCACACTGCTCATCTGTATTTTATAATCTCCAGCATGTTCAGTTGTGGTGTTTGTGATGGTCAGAGATCCAGTTTGATCGTCCAGCTTCAGTCTGTCTCTGAATCTCCCATCAAGAACATCATCATATACAGTGATGCTGTCATCCATTAAATTGACTTCAGCTATTAAAGTGTAATTTCCAAACCTCCACAGAATCAGATCTTCATCCATTATTTCAGTAAGATCAGAGTTTAGAGTGACTGAATCTCCCTCCATCACTGACACTGACTTTAGTTCATCTGAATCAGCAAACACTCCTGAAGAACAGATTAAGGGTCCTAAATAACTTTGTTGGTTTACTTAGGATCAGTATTATGTAAAAGTAAAATGAAGAACAGAAGATGCCAAACGAAAGAACAAATAAATGAACATAAAAGCTAAAAATGAGAAAAGTTAAAGGAATCTGAATCTGTCCCTAAAGTTATTCAGATGATAGTCCTGAATCCAAACCAAAATTAATAATACTTGTTCAATTTCAAAATATCTGAAAATAATAGCAAATGCATCTCCATGTTATTACTCTGTATAAAAACTAAAGCATGAACTAAATCAGTATATACAAACATATAAAACACATTTATTACTTACCAGCCAGTTTGCACAAACACAAGCAGAACAGAACGACAGCATGAACCATTTCTCTGAGCACTATAAGATGTGAACGCTGGAAGTGTCTGAGAACAGACTGCTTCGACACAGCAGAAGTGAGATAATCTAATGTGTGTGTGTGTGTGTGTGTGTGTGTGTGTGTGTGTGTGTGTGTGTGTGTGTGTGTGTCTGTGTGAATCCTCATATCCTCCAACACAACCTGACCACCCATTACTGAAAGACCACGTATATTAACAATACATTTTTTAATACTTAATGTTCTTACTGATTTTTCAAAGGCCTTACCTGAATTTTGAATTATACATTACATTGTGTTGTGGTTAAAAAGAAGCGTCCATAAACTTAAAAGTTCATGAATAGGGGAATGCATGAATCCTGGCTTTGACTTATTAGAATGTGTCCCTAAAATCAGTGATGGATTCATCTTATTTCAATTGAAATGGTGCTTTGCGTGGAGTGAGTCAATGTTAGTTCAGGCCTATAGACTACTGCAGTTTCACTATGAATAATATATAGCCTATACTGCGTCACAGGCATTCTCTGATTCACATTCATTTTCTGCTAAGGAAAAACACTGTGGCTTTTTGTAGTTGGGTCTATTTAAATGGAATGTGTAGCTTATTCAAAGAGACTTCCTAATTACGTCTCACAAGATATTGTGTAGAAAATAATGGTATGTGGGTTAAGTTGACGATATCCCGCCCCTGGGCTGGACGGGGATTTACGCGGATTTCTTTTTACTTTCGCTTTCGCCTGACGAGAATTAAATGCAGTAGGCTATTTCATTTTGTCTAAGAAATAGTGATTATTGTAATTTGATGTGAATAAATATTAAACAGGTCGTGTATTTATTATCCGAAATTTATATTTACACTAAATATCATATTATTGAGGGCGTTTTTGTGAGGCAGGAAGAAAGACAGACTCTATAGCAACAGAGAAACACCGCAGATGAAAAGATGGGACGCTGGTTTGTACTCACTCTGTGCGTTTTGCTCGATGGTAAGACAGACTATTTGATTTTGTCGTTTAATGCTTTCCCTTTTCACCGATGAATGTTATTTAAAAATAATATCTAAAACCTTACATTGTATTGTACTTGTCACTGTTTTAAACAGGCAATTTCTAGTTCTTCCTCTTCCGGACAGGCGAAAGGAGTCGCCGTCAAAAAAAAAAAAAAAAAACCCGAAAATTCTGGATGCACTTGGCCGAAAACCGAAACCGAAAATGACCTTTAAATATTTACTATTCATTTCTTATTTTATACTAGGTTTTTTTTGTAACATTCTATTATTATTAGACTTTTTAAATTCAATAATTTTACTGAATCTGAATAAAAAAATTTAAAAAAGCCACTAAAATAGACACACATTTGTTTAAAATAACACAAACATTGGACATAAAATAGGCCTATATTAAAATATTAAATATCAATATTTTCATATCTATATATCAATATATTATTCTTCATTCAGTTCTATGCAACATAATCAGATTTAACATGTAGTTAATTATATGTTTTAATTGATTACAATTGAAACATTTAATTGATTATTTTTTTGACCAGTTATTAAAATAATGCACAGTTCCACAAAGCTATTATTATCAGAGCATGTGAGCAGATAGCAGGGAGTGGATCAGTGAATGAGATATCCAATTTTACTAGCGTTGCCCAGCACTGTTATACACACTATGTTACAGCACAGTAGGGCTATTGCTAGTCTCGCATAGCCAGATCTTCAGACTGACGGCAGAAGGTCTGGACTCTATCGCAGCTTTTCTTGTCCAAGAGGACATTTGACTGACATGTAACGCAACCAATCACAGTTTGTTTTGGTTCTGTGTCATGTTTAGGGGCGTGACAATATGTTAATCTCCCCACAATAAAAGGCCGGCGTGCAAATAAATTCATTCAAGAAGTGCAAGTTTACTGCAACGATGAAGCCACGATATTCATATTTTTTGAAAATCCAGCGTTTAGTTGATCCAGATAAGCGCTCATAGTCACGGTTGTAAACACAATGGCTTTCTTGTTCCATGACGGGTTTAGGCGTCACGGTATTTGTTTCCAGGTGGACCGTTAAAGAACGCGACACACACGTCTCCCGAATTCAACCAATCAGATCGGGACTTCAAAACTCCTGAAGTGTTTCCAGAAAAGTGTGCCATATGCATCAGATGGTCATCCAACGGTTCGTGGGCGAGACGTCTGAGGCTGAGACTAGTGGCGCTTTTCCACTGCATAGTACGGCTCGGTACGGTACGGTTCGGCTTGCTTCGCTTTTCCACTGCGTGGTACGACTCAGCTTGGCATGAGCTCGGTTTGCTTTTCCACTGCAGTTAGTGCCGCTTCAAAGTGGGTGGGATTATAGACTGATTGTTATAGTTGCGACAACCAACGAGAGTAACGTCTGCACTTCGTTCTCTGACCACGATTCAGCCATTTCTTTTTTTTCTTTTTTCTTCAAGCAAGTCAAGCAAGTGTTTAAAAACAGGTGCTACAGCGGTGGCTGTTATTGGCTATTTAAATCTAGCAGGTTTGGTGCCTTGTGTTGCAAATACAATGACGCTGGTAGTGACGATTCTGTCTGACCAATCAGTGATCTGCAGTGTTTTCACGTCACATTTTAGTATCGGTACGGTACGCTTAGAACCTCAACAGAGGTGGTACCATTTAAAGGGTGCCGAAGCGAGCCGTACCGTAACGTACCATGCAGAGGAAAAGCGCCAAAGTGTGCTGTACCGAACCGTGCCGTACCGTACCATGCAGTGGAAAAGTGCCATAAGCTATTGCAAACAGAAACAAGTCCAGAGAACTTGCGCAGCGCACACATGGACCGGAAAGCACAGCACACACACAGTGAAACACTGCAGTCACTTTGAACATGTGCATCTTCGGAAGTGGAGCCGCTCGCAAAACATGCTGAACCAGAGTGAAACCTGATCGCTGAACACGGAGGGGCAGCGCGGCATATTTCCGGCTTATATTTTCAGGCTTTTTTTTCTTTCGACCAAAAACCGAAAATGCCATTTCGTCGGCCGAAATTTCGGTGCATTCCTACTACAAAGCTGTTACTCATCTCGATCTCACAAGTTCCATTATAACAAATGAAGCTGTCTACACTGCACAATGAATCTCTTATTTACATCGTGTCTATACTTCGTTTATTATATTGAGAGGATTCGCTGTGCATAGTAATGAACAAAAACTCTGGCGTTTTTGAGTGGTACTGACATTTTGACTAAATTAAACACCTCTGATTGGCCACTGCGTTTAAGAGATCAACAAACATGTCTGTGATTGGCTACATTGCTCACCGCTGCAAAAACACACTGTAAATAGAAACATTTGACATTGTTTAGTTAATATGGAGTTTTTACAATATTAACTAAGGGTGCTCATGCTTTGTTTGTTTTATTATGTTTATTGATCTGTTGTCCTCATGGGGATGGTTTGCTGGTCTACACAATGTAGCTGATTTCAGGTTTATATTTTTATGTGGTGAAACCTGTACACACACACAGACACAAGTTGCCTAATTGTTTAAATGTGTCCTCAGGTGTGTTTGGTGATGAAGTGTCAGTGTCTGTGATGGAGGGAGATTCTGTTACTCTAAAGACTGGTGTTACCAAACAACAACGTGACAAGATGCTGTGGTATTTTGAAGACACTCGCATAGCTCTGATCAACGGACATCGCAATACGAGCTGTTTATATGATGGAGAAGACGGGAGATTCAGAGACAGACTGGAGGTGGACTATGAGACTGGATCTCTGACCATCACAAACATCAGATCTGAACATGCTGGACGTTATGAAGCAGAGCTGATCAGAAGTGAAAGTTCAGGCAAAAGGCAAATCTTGAACAGAAACCGGAAGTGTGACAGCACAAAAATCACCAGAAAAATCAGCAGCTCTCATGATGACACCATCAAAATATTCAGTGTGACCGTCAGCGGTGAGTCACTCGATGTTATTTTCATCAATAAGTCACTCAATAAGCTTTTTTTTTAAGAAATAAAATGATCTATTAGAAAAATAGATGATATAAAACCACAATCAATGCCATTGGCATGATGTTGTCACATTTCTGTTTAGTTTCATTTTCATGGACTTTTATTTTTGTTTTCACTTTCAAGTTTCAACATGTTTCTTTTTTCTTTATATCCCGCGACTCATGAGTTTCTATAGACACTGATTATTCCTATAGTTTGATTCCTCTGTGTATTTAAGTTCCTCCCCATTCATTCTCTGTGGTCGGTGTTGAATGTGTTAGTGTTTGTACAAGAGCATGTGTGTGTGTGTTCGAGCACACTGTCGCTCCGCTTGGACTGCTCTGTGTTTATTCTTGGATTAAAAACCTTCGTTCTGGAAATCTCTGCTCCTTCTTCATCTTCTCCCTGCCATAATGTGAACCATAGAGGATGTGTTAAAGTCTCTTAAATATATCAGAGAGAATGGCATGCAGAACTGTCTGTTATGGTGTATTTGTCATAAGTTATGTTATGGTGTATCTGTTGAAACAGATATTTTTATATTCTGAATATTTAATATTACACATCTATTCAAATTTTCCATCTTCCATGATGTATTATAAAGTTTCATGTACAAAAACACAAAAAGTCCATGAAAATTAAACTAAAACAGAACTGTGACAGCTGTAAATTGAATAGTTCATCAACATAAAAACTGTATTTTTGATGACTCTGACGTTTATATACATTAAATATGACATTACTAAAATCCTGTGATCCTACAAACAATCCAACATTAATATGTCTTTGTAATCTTTAATCAAAAGATTACATCAAACACATCAAGTCATGTGTTCTTTCGTATTGCTTTATTTTTTATTGCTTGTGTTTTCCAGCTTCTCTGTCTGATCAAGACGAAACCACTGCAGAACCCCGTTTGGAGAAGCGGGAGTTTAACTTGAGTATGTTTTCTTCCTTTTTTTTTATCTGTTAATATATTGCATAACATGTAATACAGTTTATTTATGCACTGTTCTTAAGGGAGCTTGACTTTATAGTTCACTTAAAACGATATTGCTGTTGTTCTTTTAAACACATTTCAAATATCTATAAATATTGTTTGTCAAACTATCTTAAAAACCTATTTATAATATATCAGAAATAATTAATAATGCTGATGGATACATGCTACTGGAAAGGCAAACAGAAACATGCAGCTGATCAAACATATGTAAAGTTCATGATGACAGATGTTAGGGGTCACAGACAGCGAAAAGGCATCTCTTATGCATCGATTTGAAGCACAGATAGTTTAGTTGTAAACAGGGGAAGTTAATCTCTAATTCTCCTTTGGAAAAAGTATTTGGTAACATACACAAATTTCATAAACTGTTATGGGATTATTTCACATTGGAATAGAGGAGTAAGCCTTCCACATTACAATGTAAAAGTGTCCATAGAGATATAATGTCCATAGAGAATATATCCAAAGCATATTGTATAAACACACAGTCATATTCTCACACACTAATGGCTGCTTGTCTTCAGATTCAGGTGTGTATTCAGGTGTGTTTCCAGCTGTTATCACAGTAATAAGTGCTGTTGCTCTGCTGCTGGTGTCTGCAGTTGCTGGTGTGATTTACTATCGCCACAGGAGCTCTAGAAAGGGTAAGTGTTATCTACGGATACTATAGTGAGAGGAAAACATTATGGGGCCAGATTTACTAAACAGGGCAAATTAGTGTGAGAACACAATTCCAAAAAAAGTGCAGATGTGAGTGGAAAGTTCGATACACAAATAAAAGAACACAGACACACCCGGATCATTTCCATAATGACCAATGCAATCCACCAAGATCTGCGCAAATTAAAGTGGTTTTTTTTTTTTGGGGGGGGGGGATTCATTTAAATACTCTTTTTTCATAAATTTGCATCGGGAGGGTAAGCTGGAAAAATAACCACTTTTTACTGCGTGTCTTTGGTAAATCCTGACAGAAGTTTTTAACGCCGAAAGGTTTGCACTGCCACAAGCTGTTATCTGGCCCTATGTGTTTCACACACAATTATTACACTGCTCTCTGGAATACTAGATTCTGATTGGTCAGTCTCGACATTCCAAGGTAATCAATAGCAACATTATTTAGTAACTTTTTCTGGAAAGTAATGCACTACATCACTTTTGCATTACTTTTTCTCACCTGGGCTGGGCTTGCTGGGTTGGTTTTGTAATTTTTGGCAAATGTAAAGGCCCTTTCACATCAAAAGTGAAATGAATAATCCTCAGGCTGTAAATGTAAATGCAAATTCACACCTGTACAGTAGAGGGCGCCGCTCAAACCTCACAGCTGTGCTGCCATTCTGGATTACAGAAGAATTGGAGGCAGGAGAAGAAAGTTTAATTATAAAAATGAAAAAATTCAACACAAATGTGATGTTAATCTTAAGTCAATTGGATCATAGAAGGTCAAAGACGCCTCTCCATTACTCATGATTTCTCTCAACATGAGGACAGGAGAGCTGTCTGTCAATAAATGGGGAAAAAAAAGTTACTTGACAAAGTAATCTGATTATGTAACTCATGTTACGTGTGATGTTACCCCAACACTGGATACGTTTTGTGAGTTGGGGAGAGTGGGACACACATTTTTGTTTACAGTATATATATGTGTGTGTGTGTGTGTGTGTGTGTGTGTGTGTGTGTACAATATCCCATTCTGAGTGTTTAATTTTGTGTATGTGATTGTTTTTTTTAAAGCAGACAGGGAGAAAACCAAAGGACTTTACGAAGAACTGGAAAAAGATGAGGTAAGATACTGTACTGAACTACTTTACTTCAGAGATCTGTGTTTGATTTCCCCTGCACTGACAAACTCATCCTAATGGCAAATCAACTCATTTACCAGAATCCAATTCACTGATAGATGACAGATGTGCTGATTCTCTCTCTCTCTCTCTCTCTCTCTCTCTCTCTCTCTCTCTCTCTCTCTCTCTCTCTCTCTCTCTCTGCAGAATAAAAATACAGATTGTGTGATTTGAGAGGATCCCAGCAGGATCAGTGTCCGACTACTTTAACATTATTACCATTGAAAAATACTGACAAAGCACTGAAAGTAATGACAAAGTTGTGTTTTATTTTCTTGGATAATTATTTATTCATTTATATATATATAGATAGATATATGTATTCATTATTTCCCTCGTTCTGTGCAATGCTTGCTCTTCAATCTAATGATTGTGTGGTTCTGCTGGATATTTTATTGTTTTTGAGGGATATTTTCTTAATTTAAATGTGGGTAAAATCACAGGATGATGTTATGAGCAGTAATTGTCCTTTGCTTTTGGGCTGATATTATAACACTAACTAAGATTTAGTAAAATCACAGGATGATGTTTTGAGCAGTAATTTCCATTGCTTTTGCTTTGATATTATAACACTAACTAAGAATATTTAATAAACCTCATGTTAAATGTGACAGTCACTCACTCCACATTTACATTTAGTCATTTAGCAGACGTTTTTATTCACATCAACAGATGAGCATCACATTCACTTTATCACAGGAGTTATTATAATAAGTGTCAGATGAATATTAATGCATGTGGTCACTAGTTATACCATCAGAAAAAGACATGAAGTCACTGTTCAGAAATATTACATGTGTTCATTGTCTCATATATGTGGCCTCTTACCTCAGCTCAGTCTTTTCTGTTTTATTTTGCTTCAAATCAAAGTTTGTAATGTTGTGATTCATGAAGACGGCTGCTAGATTGTGAAATATGGAGAAGATGAATGTGATAAACACATCCAAAACAGAAATTACACTGTCACTGTTTACACTGTATTATCATATTTATCCAAGAGGAAACACTACAATGTAATGTCTATAATAAATAAAAAACTCTTCAGATTTCCTGTGGCATGTTGTTGCTCGTGTTTTTATTATTGAATTGTGTTTAGTGTATTTCTATTTAATTCAATAATTAAAATAATCAAGCCATTATGTAATAATAGTTGTATATTTTAAACATATTTATTCATCATGGATTGCATTAGTTGGTCCAGACAAACTTAGCAGAATCTTTAAGTCTGAATATT
Source organism: Abramis brama (assembly GCF_963993115.1). Classification (NCBI taxonomy): domain Eukaryota; kingdom Metazoa; phylum Chordata; class Actinopteri; order Cypriniformes; family Leuciscidae; genus Abramis; species Abramis brama. The sequence goes on from NC_139968.1 coordinate 37,291,484, forward strand.
TTATTGTTATACAACGACTTCAATAAAAAGAAAGACTGTTGTTTTATTGGCATTACAGATATTTCTACATTTGTGTTTATACAGCGTTTGCAGCTTTTGTTCCGTACAATTAAAACAAAGCAAAGTGAAAATGTGCAAACCAATTAAACGTAAAATAAGAAACATAGCATAGAAATATAAAATGGATAGCACTTAAATGAAATATTGATAAATTCTTGTATTGGCCTCCAGATGGACCCAACATACTCACTTTGGAGAAAAGCATCTAAAATGCAGACCTGTAAATCACTATTATAGATTAAAACTCACAA